>NC_091476.1:95570418-97058751 GCF_036971445.1 Narcine bancroftii | reverse complement strand
TGATGCATGGAGCAATTGCTTGGGGACCCAAGTGCAGTCCTTGCTCACCTCATTGGGCAGCAGGCAGCCCCCACGAAGCTGAGCAGTCAGACAGCTCACCCCATCCTGCTCTTGCAAATTGCCTTGTTGACTCATTCCATACTGTGACATGCAGTGATGAGATTATCATTTCATGGCATTGGCAGCACCAATGGGCAGCACAGTTTTGAGCTCATCCCCAGCAATCTAAGTCCGAGGCTTTGGTTCGTCAGGTTCGATTAGTTGTTACAGTTGTAATGACCATCACTCACCACAGTGTTCTCTGAAACAATGGTTAAGTGGTCCAAATGTCAGGAGGTTGTTGCACCACAACCTACTCAGGATCCTGTGAGGTTGCTGGGCAAACACAGTCAGGTCATTAATGGGCCTCTCTACCATATACAGTACCTTCTTACACAGTCAGCCAGCATCTTCAGTTTCGTCTTACAACCATCCTCTCTCAATAACCTCTCAGCTGACCCTGCACAAATGACCCCTCTTGGCAAAAACCTCTCATGTCATCAAGAATATTTGCATGGACTCAAAAGTAAAAACGCATCCCTTTGACGGTCAGAGTAAATTCACGAAGGAGGCACAGCAACATGGTGCGAGGGCAACAAAACCGATTGATCAGGCAGGAAAACAGCAAAGATATTCAGGGATATTTTTTTTTCTGAAAAATTAAATGCTTTTAGATTATAACATAAGTCTTAAGTGATCCTGGACATCCTTATTGAAAGCAAATCACAACCGACATTTTGCAGCGACAATTGACACTGGAGTGGCAGCTGCTTGGATTGCTGCAGACTAAAAACTTTTCATGTTGCACAAAGGTAACTAAATGTTACGGATTTGATCTCTTGCAACAGGTGGAAGTAAGAATGGCTTCCTGCATTTAACATAGACATTCAAATGAATAATCTGTCAAGAGAGGGTAAGAACACAAAAGTGCTGGAGGCAGTGTCCATCGCAGGTAACAACATATACCCAACGTTTTGTGCCTTGAAGAAGGGCTCAGGCCCAAAATGTTGGTTCTCTATCTTTGCCTACAATAGATGCTGCGGGACCTGCTGAGTTCCTCCAGCAAATTTGTGTTTTTACAACAAAGAGTGTCAACAGACTTCTGTGTTTTGCTCTGTCAAGAGAGAGATGTAGAATCAAAGAATTTATCATTTTATAACACCATCCAGACAAAATTGGTGCAAAGCTCATTTTCATGGGCAGAATCTAGTTTTAAGAATAATTTTGTGTGGCATCTTTGTCAAATTTGTCTCAAACATCCAGCACCATATTTTTCCTTGGTAAGAGACATGAAAAAAATAAGATGTAATTTGAATGCCTTGTACGTGAACACCTTAACCTTCTGGTCTGCAATTTCTCAGAAAAGGTAGAAATTTAACCCTAGTGTTGAACAATATTTGAAACCAGATATTTTGTTTGAACAACTGCAGCAGAAAAAAAAACCCAGATATCTAGATAGACGTAAAATATTGGAAACCATTTGATGTTGAAGAGAAAATGTGTTTCAAATTCATCAGCCTTTCATTAGAGAATTGGCTCTTAACATTCTTTGAAGCTACCCAATTGTAGAACTCAGAAATCAAAGCAAAAGGCAAAAAAAAAAATTAGCATTTGGCAGCAGGATGAAAATATAAACAGACAACAATCCAATATCACCAGATGGTGGTTCAGGTAACGCTCAAGTACTTGTTATGGGTTGGCATAACCACAGCTAGGGCAGGGAGTGGTTTAGCTTGCATTGATGTTCCAGATGCTGTTAAGCACAATGTGAATCCAGCTTTTTAAACTTTTGAATGAAACACAGCAAGTCCATTTTATTTCAGCACCAGGTTAGACCATATGTGCTATCAAAAGAATCACTGTTGTGCTGGGTTATATTATATTTTATATTATATAAAAATATGTCTTTAAAATGGATAGATTGTGAGGGGTTTAGTGTGTAGGTCACCACAAAAATACAGTAAAACCTCAAAAAATTCATCTCATTTAAAATGCAAGTGCTATGGAGATCAGGAGGAGACTTTTAAGGAGACTTCATGTCCACAATGACTTGACAGAAACTTTGAAGAATGCCTATGGAGGCTTCACAAGTAGGTATTAATTGGACTGATGCTGTGGAGTAAATGGACTATTGTCTTTAAAGCAACAGATGGCTAGGCTCAATTCCTCCATCTCTGTCCTACCTGTTCACAAGATGAGGTCTCCAGTGCTGACAATCTGTCTGGTTTTGCAAGCACAGAGAGAGAGAGAGAGAGAGAGAGAGAAAGAAAACTGACTTCTGCAGTGGCTTTTGGAAACTTTTTGAAACCCCACTTTTAGACAGGTTGTGAATACTGAGTTTAGCCTGTTGAAAAACCCTTGTAGTCCTTACAAGAGGAAAAGGATGGCTAGAGTGTTTCTCCTAAAACAAGAGGAACTCTTTGGAAGAAGAGGTTCTCATTTGGAAAACCCATAATGGGCAAGTTTCTTCGGCAAGACACTGAAGTATTGATGGGAGGAAATCAGTTTGTGTGTGTCCAACAAGCAACAAACATCTCTCTGAAACCAACAAGAACCTTCCTGAGTGGTAACTAATTACCTTTAAGCACGAGACCTTGGTAAAAATTCATAAATTTTAGATTCTATGCATAGCATAAGAATTGCCTGATACCGGTGAACTTGGAGAAGTGAGAAGTGAGATTGGACTATGAATCCAAGCACTTTACTGAACATATACAGATTATATACGTGTGCACCTAGAATTAGAAGGCTGTTAAGTTTGATCCTGTTTTTACATTTTAAAAAAATTAAAAGCAACTTTTTTTTAAGTAACCATTTATCTTAGTGAATTACTATTGCTGCTGGATTTTGGGGTCGCCTGGACTTGTAACACTGCATTTTTCTGGAAAAATAAGTGGTCAATTGGACAAACATTGCTTTTGCCAAGCTGAGGCTGATGAAATTAAGCAATCCCTATATATATTTTCTGTGGTCATTAGAAATCTACCAGACAACTAAAAACCACAGAAAGCACATTGTTTCCAGCTGAACTTCAGGAGATTGTCTGTCCCATTGGAAACAAACAGCAAAGCAGACAAACAAGAATACATTGAGGATGGTGACTTTGTGTTCCTCAGCATGGACTCCAGAAAAAATAGTTTTCACGTGACAGCAATGCTTTGTAATATTTCTTGCATTTTTCTCTAAAGAATTATTGCTCCTTTTCAGTTACATTTCCCTGATGATTTTAATCTCAGGATACATTGCTTACAATTGCTTTTTCAAATGACTAAAACAAAGGTTTACCCCCCCCCCCCCCACCCCCACCTCAGTTTCAGAAGATTGTGAAGCAGCATTGAGGGTAATTGCAAAGAAAGAGTTGCAAGGATGTGGGGGTAAAATACACAAGTTGCCTGGAGTTGCTGTAACAATTTGCAGCAGATGGAAGCTGAACTTATGAATGTGGAGAGATAAAGCAGCTCTCTGGCCCTTTGGGGTTTGTTTAATGCCACAGAATGGACTGGTAGTTTTAATCAGATGTCCAGTTTCAGCTACAATTAATGACAAAAAGAATGTTTACAATGGAAATTGTAACAACTAACACTTTACAATGGTAAAAATAAAAAAAAAAATCTTTCCTCACTGGGATCTACCTCTACTGTCACAAGCTATTGTCAAAGATGTGTCAGGATACATTTTATCCAATTGCTTGATTTCTGAAGACCATCTCCCAATGATCGTATCAGGAGAAAAAGCTGGTTAAAAATAGCACCTTTAGGGCTAAAAAAAAACATAGAAAAACTTCTCACAAACATTAATGAGGAAAATAGGAAGACAACTGTCTCCAAGGTAGTGTGGAAATGTTTTCTGTCTTATTCCTATTCTAAAACCTGTTTTGGAAAGATTTCTGGCTGATGAGTTAACTCAGTCGCCCCTCCTAGTTTAAGTTCATTTATCATCCAATAGCACAACATTCTCCAGCCCTCGGTGCACACATGCAGACATAACACACATGCAATCAAATACACTAGCTGAGTAATATAATGTAAATAGAGGTGTTTAGATACAGATAAAGGGCTGACATTCCTTTCATGACACAACTGAACTGCTTCAGTTCACTGAACTTGATCAATCATTTTTGAGGCTAGATAGAGCAAGGGTGTTCTTCTGATACTAATAATACTAAAGCAGCAGGCTCCCTTAACCTTGATGAATGGACTCCCAAGGAGCGATCTTGATTGGCTTCATGTTGTGATTGTAAAGATTCTATCACTGATATATATATATAATAAATATATATATATATATATATATATATATAAATATATATATATATATCTGTGTGTGTGTGTCTGTGTGTGTGTGTGTGTGTGTGTGTGTGTGTGTGTGTGTGTCTGTCTGTCTGTCTGTCTGTGTGTGTATATTGTAGTATAAGATGGCTGTGATTGGCTGAGAGCATAGCCAAGCCTACTGGCAGGTCTTGAAGGGATGCTCCTAGCCAGACCGAGATCATTCTGGACTGGTCGACCTACATGTGATACACTCCAGTCTTTTGTTAATAAAAGCCTTGGTTCGGATCAACAAAGTGCACGTCGAAAGAATCAAAGACTTGTTGATCCGAACCAAGACTTTTATTAACAAAAGACTGGAGCGTATCACATGTAGGTCGACCAGTCCAGAATGATCTGTGTCTGGCTAGGAGAAACCCTTCAAGACCTGCCAGTAGGCATGGCTATGCTCATCCAATCACAGCCATCCTATACTACAATATATATATACATCAGTGATAGAATCTGGACTATCACACATGTGTCTCAGAGAGACAAGTTTTTTTCTGACTTTAAATGAGGGAGGTGATGCATAATATTTGGGCCCAGGCTGATGACATCAAGATCCAGGTAAAGATTAACAAATTGATGGAGGAACTCAACAGGGAAGAGCAGCATCTGTGGATGCAAAGGTACAGTCGACATTTTGGATCATCATGTTGCACCACGACTTAATGTGCAGAGGGGAGGGAGGCAATAAAACAAGGTGAGAGGGAGTGTTGAGGCAGAGGCTGGTGAGAGGTGGAACGGAACAGAGCAGTGGATGATGGGATGATGAAGCCAGGTTGGGGGAAAGGGAGGGGTGGATTTGGGAAGGAATGGCTGTCAGGTTATAGGTGGAGACAGATGCAAGATCAAAAAATGGAGGCAGATGGAGTCACATTGGAGGGGAGAGAGATGGGAAGATGGATAGGGAGGATGGAGGATGAGACAGAGGCTGACATGTGAGGGGTGCAGATGAAGAATTTTCGGTTGCGTTGGTCAGAATCCCAACCCTATCACATTCAGGTAAAAAGACACAAAATTATTCTCATCTCTGCTGTTATGTTAGTCAAGAGAGCAGTATAGGCATTCCCTGGGTTACAAATGAGATCCGTTCCCAAGTCTGTCTTTCAGTAGGTAAGTCAGAACAGATGCATACGGTTCTTATTTAGCAACAGTTAGTCAAATGTTTGTCTTAGTTTATAGTATGAAGGTAATTTAATATCCATGGCAATTCATGAAGGCAGTTTTTGAACAGCTTTATTTGTTTGCCCCAATGTGGTAGATAGGGCATGTTCATGGTCCTTCTACAATTGAGGCATGTACTTGATGAGATCACGCATGCTGCACCAACTTTACATGACATACCAATGTAGCCTCTTGCAGCGGGGTTGTTTTACGTGATTTCAGCACCGCTTCTAAGGCTGGAAGAATCAGACACGATGTCAGATTCTAGGAGCTGGCATCCAGCCGATGTTGAACGAGGCCACACTTTAACGAAGACTGGTCTATTCACATCTGGGGGTTGTGGCTGAACACTGCTGTCAATCCCAGGCAGACTAAATGCTCCCGCATGCTGCTTCATGATCCATACTGCATCCTCTCTCTTCACTTACAACAAAGGCCTATCACTCTCTGTGCTTTGAAATCTCTTTCTCGGATATTTGCTTGGGGAAACTCTTGGGGCAACAGCAACCAGCAGCATTCTCCTTCTTCGATCCAATCGACCACCGAAGCTGCGCATAGTCTGTTTGTAAGTATGAGTTGTCTGTACTTACAGGGGATTGCCTGTACATTAAATATCACCAAAATTAAATTTGACTAGGTAATTCAAAATTGGCAGACTCAGAACTAACAGGCCAATTCAGCCCTATGAGTCCTTGCCACACCCTATTAACTTACATTTGCAAGTGTGGGAGAGCTCACTTAGACACATAGTCTTCTTACAGACTATGTGGGATTTGAAACCAGGTCCAGTTCTGATAGTTGGCGCTGTAAAGGCATTGTGTTAACCACTACACCAACCATGCCACCCCAGTTAACAGAGATTTGAAATGTAACTAGATTTTCCAGAACAATTAGGGGTTATGTACTGAGGAACCCTGGGTCTATTTTATGCCAGAGCATAAACACTAACACTAAGAGCCATATCACATTGGGAGTGATGCATGAGCGGTGAGACACATTGTATCAATATGTGATCCAGTAGCTGAATGTGAGTAAAGAAATGTGCTGTTCAACTTACAAGCCTTTCTTGAGTTTATTAACACCTCCAATGGTACAAACCGCACACAACAGTAGGCATCCCAATTAAACATTTTACTGAGCCTAAACTCTCTGGTGCAATCAACACTGCTTGAGGCAGTATGGTTAATCACTCTGCCATTACTTTTGGACACCCAATCTCACTGAATTTATGACAGCAATGATAATCAACGTCTTCCAACCAACAGATTGGGAAGAGTCAAAGGTTTCGTTATACTGACCAAAATTATGTCCTTTTCTTAAGCCCTTGTGTTTTGGAAAGTAATGGTGTACACATTTAAACTGAACACACATTGCTTCAGGAACTGAGCAACTCAAGCAGCATTGGTGGGAGTAAGAGAATGGTTGACATTTTGAGCCTTCGGCCTTTATCGAAACACTTTCAGTACAATGTTGCCTCAGGTCCAATCGCATGATAGTATTGATTCTTATTTTCAAAAGGCATAGAAATTATTTTCCACTATTCATTGTTCAGGCATAGAAAGATGTCCCCTTGCAGGTTTGATCTGGAGGACAAGTGTCATGAGTTATTTTTGTTCATTATTAGACAGAGCTCTAGAGATAGAAGTAGAGGGTAATTTTGAATTTTGAAATGCTGACATATGAGGGAGGATCACTGTTGAACCACTACATGCCCCCAGGACAGAACTGAGGAATGGCATGGCAGAGTCTTCAAGATACAAATCTCCAGTGAAATGTGCAAGAGGATAAACTGGTGAGAGATTTTGTACCGTCAAACCCAAAATAAAATTGACAGAGGTTGGGGGCGGGGTGGGATATTTCCATTTGAGTTTCCTCTGCCTTTCCAACAAAACATCAAAGTGAAGATAGCTTGAATGAACTATTGGTGTTTCAAGTGTATATACACTGCAAACTAATTAAATGCCAGGAACTCATTATCCCACTAACTCCTCCTTGTGAGAGATTAAACCATTCCAAGAAACTTGCACAAGATTTAAATATAAATGAACAGAACTTATTGACAAGATTCAAGGTCACAATGCCAGTCACTTAGTAGATCTGATCAAAGATAATTTATCAAATGTAACCGATTTAAGCTTAGAAAACAGCAAACAAATGTCTCTTTTCTTTTCACATACTCCAGTAACAACAATTTGATGCCGTGTTTCGCTTCCACCCACTCAGAGAGCAATGTCCGACCACTATCTGAAACTGTCCTGCCCTTGTTCATGTTCTTTATAATTATATTTTCAGGTCCCAAATGTTCATATACTCTGCAAAAGACTATGACATCCCTAATGAAACACTTATTAATGTGTTAAACATATTAATCTCTACAAGTTTTCTGATTCTCCTCAATATTAATGCTTCTGAATATTTTAACAGCTCATTACTCTCTATGCAGTCGACACAACAGAGATGAATCTCTACCATTTAATGAGTCCCTCTGGTTATCGTGGAATATATTAAATCCTACATAAGTGGGGGGAGGGGAAGCTTCTCTGAGTGTCAAAAGAAAGAAAAGAGCATCTGAGCATTAAAAATGACAGGAAAATGTTGTCACTTCCAAAGTCCATTTTCAGATTCCAATAAAAATTTGAGCTAATTTAGAAGCTATGTTGCATAATTTATAAGATGTGGTTGTATTTAAGCTGCACAAAGATGTTATTCAAATAATAGTTTTGCAATGCATGATTACTCTAATCTCTGGACAGTCAACCCACGATCATGTATCAGTTATTTGTTTGTGGATTTCTTATTTTGGTTGGTGTATTTTTCAGTGTTCCATGTTGGAGGCTTTGGTGAAGAATTTTCACTTCCTTCTCCATTCTCTTTCCAAGTGTAAATTACATGGGAAATTCGAAAATCAATGCTGGGAATAAATAGAAGTTCCATGCTTCCTTTTCTGGAAGGAAGAGGTTTACACAGAAAGCAAATGACAGCATGCTGTAATACATAACCCTGATTTGCTGCACATTATTCAGCTGTCATGATTTAGACGGATAACACTGCAAGCATTGCTCCCCATAAGAAATATTAATTCAGGCTTTTGATTTGCAAAGATTCAAGGCAGAAGCTGCTCAGAATTTGCTTGGTTCTGGGCAATTTGGGGCTCTTCAAATCAGAGATGAGGCACGTCAAAATTACGTTCATAACATTTGTCCTAAAATTCTTATTTATTTTTCCACTTTCAATACAATCTAAAATTAAAGAGTACTTGGGTACAGTATCTAAGAACACCAGAGTTGACTTGTATTTGTCTCAAGTCAAATTGTGTTGCATTTATTGAACCCATGTCAACAGACGTCAGAATGACGGAAGGACAACTATTTTGAGATTCCAAGAAAACCAGATTTGATAGTTGAATGATCCAAAGATTTCAACTTAAAATATTTCACAGGATTGATGAGGTACATCTCAATTTTCTTTCCATCAATCAGATTTCAGTGAGAACTCTATAGCATCCAAAGCTCCAATTAATAAAAAAGAAATAGCTACTGTAGTTTATCATCTAACAAAGCTTCACTGCAGTCCATAAAGAATGATTATGTTAAGCATTTTTGGAACACTACAATGTCTCAATCAAATGAAGCATCTCCATGGAGACATGCTGTTTGGTCGTAACCATTTCTAAAGGACTCAATAAATCTCTTGTGCAGAAACATTTTGTGACAAAGTGAGAGGAAGACAATGTTAATGCAAGCATTTTTCTTCAAGCACGCTTAAAATCTTGGAGCACACATCATATTCCAGTTCAGTACAAGTGATTATTACTTAAAAACATAATTTAAAGTTTCAAGTAAAATCAGTCATGGGCATGAGGAAAAAAATGCAATATCCATACAGCTTTATCAGCTGTGCCACTTAATAATCCAAAGTTCAATACCTATTCTGCTCCAGGTGCTAAATTTACTTTTGTGTCATCTTCTTTTAATCTTCCAATCATTGTGACCATGAGAGCACGAAGACATCCATATGTCATGATACTGCTTATCTTGAACATATTTTCACAGATCATTGGATTGATAGTAATTTAATGAGATATTATTTCATATGCCATCACTTTTATATCAGTGTCTGATTTAAAGGAATCTGAAATTGCAAATCTCGACTTCAATAATTAAATAAGTAAACACAGAGTAAATGATCAGTGATGGTAACCATTAAGTTAAAGAAAAAAAATCTGTATAAACCATGGTTTAAGTTAAAGAACACCATTATGTTTTTACTAATTTAACTTTGAGGATCATAATAAAATATAATCCGGTCCATAAGCATCTTGAAGGCAGGATTGGTGCCCAAAAGTAACGGCAAAGTGATTAACCATGTTGCCTCAAGCAGTGCTGATTGCTTCAGAGAGTTTGGGCTCAGTAAAATATTTAATTGGGATGCCTACTTGTTCTGGAAAATCTAGTTACATATCAAATCTGTTAACCAGGGCGACAGAGCTGGTATAGTGGCTAGCACAATGCCTTTACTGTGCCAGTGATCAGACCTGACCTAGGTACGAATCCCGCTCTGTCTGTAAGGAGTTTGTGTATGTTCTCCCCAAGTCTGCGTGGGTTTACTTCAGGGGCTCCGGTTTCCTCCCACGCTTGCAGGTGTAGGTTAATGAGGTGTAAACTGGGCAGCACAGACTCAGAGGGCTGAATCGGTCTATTACAGTACTGTATATCTAATTTTTTTTTAAATTATAATTTTGTCCCTGACTCATCCAGATTTTTCAATCATATTTAATGAACTTTGCTTGAATGACAACATTTAACTGAAAACTTGAGAACTACAGATACTGGAAACATTAAGTAGCATCTGGTGCAAGTGAAATAGAACTTGGGCTTCACTTTGAAGACCCTTTTGAATATAGAATAGAACAGGTGTAGGAATTTGTCCAGTGTAGCTCAAAAACATTGAAATCTATTTGATTTCCATGCCTGCAATTAACCTCTGAGAATGTGCCAATAAACCAATCAACTATCAATGAGTCAGGTCACAATCACCTTCTGAAGAAAGATGTGCAATGGATAATTAATGCTTCTTGATTGAAATATCCACATCCCACAAATCAATCATATAAATCTCCAGCAATAATTTTACATATTCAGGATTGAGATTCAACAAGTTTAACTTTTTTCCTTCTGGATGAGAGAGGCTGACTACTTTAATAACCAACCAATCATTAAAATAAAAGTCTTCAGACTAGAGTTTACCACTAGCAGCAAGATAAACAGTCAATTAATATGGAAATCCAATCAACCCACACCTGTACCCCACTCTAGAAGGATTTGAATGTATCGCTCTGGATCATTCGTCCAATTACCAACATAAATAGAATATTTGCTCAACACAGGCAAATGATAATATCAGAGAGTTAAACACTGTGGTTGTAATTTAAAACACAAAGTGCTGGAGAAGTTTGACAGGACAGCATTATTTATGACAAAGATACATAATAGCAAATTCAGAAATTTTGGTTAGCAGCGATGGAATAGCACAAAGAGTCTGCTTCAATACTGTATACATTTTTATTTAATACCTGGTTTAGATCTTCCCAAAACTTTTCCACTTTCTCACATGCCCAAATTGCATCTACTGTTCCCGTTTCCTTCTTACAACAAAAACATCTGTCTGATACTGTTGGGTCCCATTTATTTAACTTTTGGGGCGTGGTGTATAGCATGTGTAACCAATTATATTGTATCATGCGTAACCTCGTGTTTACTGTATTTCTCATAGTTCCGGAGCATAGCTTTTCCCACGTTTCATTCCTTATCTTTATGTTTAGATCTTGTTCCCATTTTTGTTTGCGTTTACAGCTTGTTTCCTCATTCTCTTTCTCTTGCAGTTTGATGTACATGTTTGTTATAAATCTTTTAATTATCATTGTGTCTGTAATCACATATTCAAAATTGCTTCCTTCTGGTAACCTCAGCCTGCTTCCCAATTTTTCCTTCAAATAGGTTTTCAGTTGGTGGTATGCAAACATCGTACCGTGAGTTATACCATATTTGTCCTTCATTTGTTCAAAAGAATAATTTATTTCCCGAAAAACAATTTTCTATTCTTTTGATCCCTTTTCTCTCCCATTCTCTAAAGGAAAGGTTATCTATTGTGAAAGGGATTAGTTGATTTTGCGTCAATATTAGTTTTGGTAGTTGATAATTTGTTTTATTCCTTTCTACGTGAATCTTCTTCCAAATGTTGAGCAGATGGTGCACTACTGGTGAATTCCTACGTTGCACCAGCTTTTCATCCCATTTATATAGTATATGTTCAGGTACCTTCTCCCCTATTTTATCTAGCTCTAATCTGGTCCAATCTGTTTTTTTCCCAAGCAACATACAAAAAAAATCCAGAGATCTTTCTTCTAAGTAATATAAGAAGTTAAGAACTTGGACTCGGTTTGGAAGGAGCACAAAAAAGTATTATGATAGCCTGAGCAGTAGCAAAAAAATGTATTATGTCAACCTGGAAATTAGAAGATAGCCTGAGAATATAGCAATGGTACACAAATTTCTTGTTTATTTTCATTGTGTGATGACGTTGTTTAATGGGTTTAATGTATCATATATGTTGAACGTTGAATGAGTGGGGGTGGGGGTGAAGGAGGGAGGGAAGGGAGGGGGGAAAAAGCAGAGAAAATGACACTGTGTATATTCAAGAGGGAAATGTTTGTGTTTATTTTGGTCAGTACGATTCATAGTGTGAAAAATAAATAAAAAAAATAAAAAAAATTGTATACATTTTGAGTCCATGAAAAATGGCTCTTACACTACTCGGAACATTGCACCAATCCTGCTGACTACATTCATGGATAGGACAATGTGCGCAAGTGGAGTGGAAGAAAGCATTTAGGGAGAATTTGCACTGGAATGTGTTGGAATTACCACTCAGAAAAATATAATGGGTGGAGATGTAATAGTAGAAGAACATCACAGGGGATGTGTTGCAACTGCTAAGAAATTCACAGAAATCACAATTGAAGGTGGTAATTGCTTCAAAATAAGATGGTCTTCTCATTTCAGAAATGGACCTCCAATTAAGGCATTGTTGATGACTTTTGCAAAACTTATTCTACATTGGATTTTTATAATAATTCTTCCAAAGTCATACTGAATTTAGAAACACAGACAATTCAGACCTGTCTGATAAAATTAAGCTCGACAGGTTTCTTCCAGGGTTCAAGGTAGCTGAGCTGCATTAAGATTCTGTAGGGACTTAATTAATGACGGTAAAGAAAGGAAAACATTTTTAATTGACTGGGTTCAAGCTTTGGACTGGTTAACTACAACAAAGAAGCATTCTCTTGAACCAAAATATGTTTCAAATGAGTTTATTTCAAGAAATACCAGTTCAGCAAGATTATAACAGAAATGACAACTGCTGAAGCAAGATTATATCGTGTCCACAGCTAATGTGTAAATTGTGAAGATGACAAAAATAAATTCCATATTCAAACTTATATGTAAAACAATTAAATGTGCTCCATGAAAACATGGACATGACAATTTCAATACAAATGAATGTGAATATATATCTTCATTTTACAAGTTCCAAAATATTTGAAGATTAAGGTGGTTATCTATATATCCACTCTGTAGTTCATGGTATGGATCATGGAAAATTGCTTATTTAATCCGGAGTTTCAGTGCTTTGGGAGTTGAGAAACTCAATGAAAGAATAAATTATTTGTGCCTGCATTTTATACATAATGTTAAAATGGAATTTATTGAATTTGCATTTTTGAAGAATTTGTCTCCGTTTCTGATGGAAATCCGACCTATCATGACATTGGTCTGAGCATTTTCAATCATGATGCCCACACGATCCTTTGTCCTCCCACCCTACCCCCTTGCCTTTCCTTTCTCTCCCAGAGCAGTCTTTGTGTCCCATCATGTTAATAACATCAATGTGCAATTACTCATCAAGTGCAAAGGTACTGACAGAGGTTAGCTCAAACTGTTTCTCACAGAATAAAACAAGATGCAAAGCACACAGAACATTGGGTCTCAATATCCCTGCAGGGACAGTTTTAATTTAATATCTCTCCCTCTCTTCATCCATATTAATATAAAACATTGCAGCACAGTGCAGGCTCTTCGGCCCATGATGTTCTGCTGACCAATGTAAACCTATTCAAAAATCTAAATGTCCTGATTATATCAACCTCCTCCACCACCCCTGGCAATGTTTTCCAGACTCCCACTACTCTTTGTGTAAAAATTTACCCCTAATGTCTCCCCTAAGTTTTCCTCCCTTCACCTTACTCTAATGGCCTCTGTTATTTTCAACTGTGGTGGTTGGCTAAATTAATGAAAATGCAATTGTCAAATCACAGATTATTGTATCCATTGCTCTAATAAGTGGTCATTTCGATGGAGTTGACTTGGGTTGCCAAGCACATCTTCTCAGTGCTGAGCTGCTCCCCTGCCGGCAGCATGCAAATGACGAGACAGCAGCTAGGTCAGTGAGGAACCACCACTAGAGATTGCTCAGATTGTATAATGCTGCACCAAAAAGGAAAATCAGCACAGATGTGCTTTCTTCAAGCAAAGATTTCCAATTTATGACTTATTGCTGCCCCCAAATTTGACCTTGGTGTCAAGTATAAAACATGTTCAAGTACAACAACAACATGAACCAGAATGTACCAGATTATTTTCTAGTAACTCTCCCCCCTTCACTGCACCCAACCCCACATCTGCTGCGAGATCCTTGCTTAGATTACACAAATAAGTCATCTCACAACTTTTCTGGGCAGGTGGTAAGAATGGATGATCCCAAGTCAAATAAGATACCTGCCCCCACCTTGACAAAATTTTACAGGAGCGCAATTGAGATATCCTGACTGCCACGATAACTGCAAAATATCAGACAGGAAGTTGATACAAAGGCTCTTCAAAATGGTTGAGAAATTTACTGGGGTCTCCCTTTCCTCTATCGATGACATTCACACGGACCAATGCTCAAAGAATTATTGAGCACCTTTTCCCATCCAACCCACTGCCAGCAAGGTGATGGTACAGGAGCATTAAATCAGGACTGGCAGACTGGGAAAAGGCTTCTTCCCGCAGGCTGCGAGATTGATGAACAGTGTCCTGTAACTGAGTAAATAATTCCAAACTATTTACATCACTTTATTCCAAATTATATCTGAATGGACATATGTAATTATTATGTGCTGTGTTTTGCTTGTGTATGTGCATGTACTGCAGTCTGTTCCTCTGGTACCATCAGATGACAATAAACATGAACTTGTAAACATTTGGTGAAGGGAACTCTAAATTAAATATGAGCAGCCAGCTCAAGTAAATCTTGGATCTCATAATGCCTCACATTAAATACCCATCCTTTTTCCAATCAAATTTGGAAGCTTCTTGAATTTACAATCAAGATCCCAGGATGATTGTATCATCCATTTGCATTGTTAATCAAGAACAGGTGAAACAGGAATAGACTGCAGTATGTACAGTACTGTCCAGATTTGCCCATCTGGAAGCTTCAAAGCAGTCAGTCAAGTCCATGGTTATCGGAGTACAACCCAGTGAAACGGTGTTCTCCAGTCGTGGGGACAAAACACACACATACTGATGGACAATACATAGCCAGGGTAAGTATCCACATATACAAATAAATAAATATTGTGCCATAAATGCAAGAGCCTTGGATGGTGAGGAGATGAGCAGTTCCTTTGGTCATTTTAACTGTCCGAAGGAAGAAGCAGTTTTTCAGCCTGGTGGTGATGGCTCTGATACACCTGTATCTCTTTCCCGATGGGTGTGTGGGCTCGATGATTTTGACACACCTTCTCAGACAACACTCCCGGTAGATCACTGGGCAGTGAGGTAGACTCCAGTGATCCTCTCTGCTAATCTTATGTCCTATGGATTGATCTCCAATCGATACCTCTGCAGCAAAAGAACCACACTGCAATGCAGCCGAGCTGACTGCTCTTGATAGAGCTCCTGTAGAAGGTTGACATAATGGTGGCCAGGAGCCTTGCCCTCTTCAAGGCTGAACTTACTGCCATCAAGACTGATGAAATAAAGGAGAGCAATGGTTTTGTGTGTTCCAGCTGACAGACTGTGGATCTAAGTCACACCATTATCTTGACAAATAACATTAGAAATAAAAGCAGAAAACCATTCTGCCACATGTGCTTGATCTAACACCTACCAACACATGATGAATCTTTTACCTCAGTACAATTTTTTTTCTGCACTAACTCTGCATTTCTTGTTTCACTAAATATCCAAAAATCTTTCAGTATCTGCCATGAATGGTCCTCTTTTGAAGGGCTCTGGTTGACAACGTTAGTTATATCCTTTTGCTTCCAGTAGATACCACGTGTCCTGCTGAGTTTTGTCAGCACTTTTGTGTTTTGCACAAGTTAGTTGATCATTTTTTTTCAAACCAAGGTCTCAAACAAAAACACAATCAGGTATTCAAAATAGCAATTGAAATTGGCAGTAATTATACTGGAAAGGGCATTGGCATCTTTGTCTTACATTGTTAGGAGCTGTCTTCTTTCTTTGGCTTGGCTTCGTGGACGAAGATTTATGGAGGGGGTAAAAAGTCCACGTCAGCTGCAGGCTCGTTTGTGGCTGACAAGTCCGATGCGGGACAGGCAGACACGATTGCAGCGGTTGCAAGGGAAAATTGGTTGGTTGGGGTTGGGTGTTGGGTTTTTCCTCCTTTGCCTTTTGTCAGTGAGGTGGGCTCTGCGGTCTTCTTCAAAGGAGGTTGCTGCCCGCCAAACTGTGAGGCGCCAAGATGCACGGTTTGAGGCGTTATCAGCCCACTGGCGGTGGTCAATGTGGCAGGCACCAAGAGATTTCTTTAGGCAGTCCTTGTACCTTTTCTTTGGTGCACCTCTGTCACGGTGGCCAGTGGAGAGCTCGCCATATAATACGATCTTGGGAAGGCGATGGTCCTCCATTCTGGAGACGTGACCCATCCAGCGCAGCTGGATCTTCAGCAGCGTGGACTCGATGCTGTCGACCTCTGCCATCTCGAGTACTTCGACGTTAGGGGTGTAAGCGCTCCAATGGATGTTGAGGATGGAGCGGAGACAACACTGGTGGAAGCGTTCTAGGAGCTGTAGGTGGTGCCGGTAGAGGACCCATGATTCGGAGCCGAACAGGAGTGTGGGTATGACAACGGCTCTGTATACGCTTATCTTTGTGAGGTTTTTCAGTTGGTTGTTTTTCCAGACTCTTTTGTGTAGTCTTCCAAAGGCGCTATTTGCCTTGGCGAGTCTGTTGTCTATCTCATTGTCGATCCTTGCATCTGATGAAATGGTGCAGCCGAGATAGGTAAACTGGTTGACCGTTTTGAGTTTTGTGTGCCCGATGGAGATGTGGGGGGGCTGGTAGTCATGGTGGGGAGCTGGCTGATGGAGGACCTCAGTTTTCTTCAGGCTGACTTCCAGGCCAAACATTTTGGCAGTTTCCGCAAAGCAGGACGTCAAGCGCTGAAGAGCTGGCTCTGAATGGGCAACTAAAGCGGCATCATCTGCAAAGAGTAGTTCACGGACAAGTTTCTCTTGTGTCTTGGTGTGAGCTTGCAGGCGCCTCAGATTGAAGAGACTGCCATCCGTGCGGTACCGGATGTAAACAGCGTCTTCATTGTTGGGGTCTTTCATGGCTTGGTTCAGCATCATGCTGAAGAAGATTGAAAAGAGGGTTGGTGCGAGAACACAGCCTTGCTTCACGCCATTGTTAATGGAGAAGGGTTCAGAGAGCTCATTGCTGTATCTGACCCGACCTTGTTGGTTTTCGTGCAGTTGGATAATCATGTTGAGGAACTTTGGGGCAAGCATGGCGTCGGCAAGTGCAACGACAATGGGCGCCTCCTGTTGGAGCTCTGCGCAGAACAGCGACTTGTCATTACAAACACCCTTTTTCAGCAGAGGGACAGCCTTAAGACCACCTGGATGCATCCCCGATCCAAACACTGGCACCTCCTGGACTACATCCTGGTGCGAGAAAGTGACAAACAAGATGTGCTCCACACCAGGGTCATGCCTAGCGCGGAATGCCACACTGACCACCGGCTGGTTCGCTGCAAGCTCAACCTTCACTTCAAGCCAAAGCCCAGGAACAATAAAGCCCCCAGAAAGAGGTTCAATGTTGGAAACCTGCAGTCAGACGAAGCGAGAGGAAACTTCCAGGCAAACCTCAAAGCAAAGCTCGACGTTGCAACCCGCCTCACGGACCCGTCCCCTGAAACCCTCTGGGATCAGTTGAAGACTACCATACTGCAATCCACTGAAGAGGTACTGGGCTTCTCCTCCAGGAAAAACAAGGACTGGTTTGACGAAAACAGCCAGGAAATCCAGGAGCTGCTGGCAAAGAAGCGAGCTGCCCACCAGGCTCACCTTACAAAGCCGTCCTGTCCAGAGAAGAAACAAGCCTTCCGTCGCGCATGCAGCCATCTTCAGCGCAAACTCCGGGAGATCCAAAATGAGTGGTGGACTAGCCTCGCCAAACGAACACAGCTCAGCGCGGACATTGGCGACTTCAGGGGTTTCTACGAGGCTCTAAAGGCTGTGTACGGCCCCTCACCCCAAGTCCAAAGCCCGCTGCGCAGCTCAGACGGCAAAGTCCTCCTCAGCGACAAGATCTCCATCCTCAACCGATGGTCAGAACACTTCCAATCTCTTTTCAGTGCCAACCGCTCAGTCCAAGATTCCGCCCTGCTCCAGCTCCCTCAACAGCCCCTAAGGCTAGAGCTGGATGAGGTTCCCACCCTGGATGAGACATATAAGGCAATCGAACAACTGAAAAGTGGCAAAGCAGCAGGTATGGATGGAATCCCCCCAGAAGTCTGGAAGGCTGGCGGCAAAACTCTGCATGCCAAACTGCATGAGTTTTTCAAGCTTTGTTGGGACCAAGGTAAACTGCCTCAGGATCTTCG
The DNA here is from genome assembly GCF_036971445.1 of Narcine bancroftii. Lineage (NCBI taxonomy): Eukaryota > Metazoa > Chordata > Chondrichthyes > Torpediniformes > Narcinidae > Narcine > Narcine bancroftii. The sequence goes on along the minus strand of NC_091476.1, from coordinate 97,040,281 downwards.
TGATGCCACCATCATTACCCTGTACAAAAACAAAGGCGAGAAATCAGACTGCTCAAACTACAGGGGAATCACGTTGCTCTCCATTGCAGGCAAAATCTTCGCTAGGATTCTACTAAATAGAATAATACCTAGTGTCGCCGAGAATATTCTCCCAGAATCACAGTGCGGCTTTCGCGCAAACAGAGGAACCACTGACATGGTCTTTGCCCTCAGACAGCTCCAAGAAAAGTGCAGAGAACAAAACAAAGGACTCTACATCACCTTTGTTGACCTCACCAAAGCCTTCGACACCGTGAGCAGGAAAGGGCTTTGGCAAATACTAGAGCGCATCGGATGTCCCCCAAAGTTAGGAGCTGTAATTTTGAAATAAACAGAGAAATTATGTTTACAGTAAATCTGATGGATTTAGTGCAACAGCTGTTACCTTTCCTCATCAAATCTTCAGATAAGACTGAGCACACATTGCTTTTGTAAACAGACAGATGGTTCAATAAGACTGAATTGGATGATATGGAGTCCTCAAACAAGGTGAAATAAATGAAATTAAAAAAGTGTAGAGCTGGTAATAGAAAGAAAATACAACTTCAAGGCATCTTGAGACATAGTGATTTGTGTGTCAAGATTTCAATCTCTCTTATTCCAAATCCATCTCATCACTATCATAAATGATCTTAACTCCCTTCATCACCAATGATTATACACAATAATAAACTTTTGATTAATTCAGTGCAAGAATTATGAGTGAATTTTAATTATGTTCTGCAACAACACAAAAGTGGCATTGGAGGGAACTTTGGTCTGTATGAGGCTAGATTTCTATCGCAAGTTTTACTGAATGGCAAACCCCATTCAATTTCTGATACTTTTTTTTGAGATTCAGATCAACAAATTCATAATAAATATTCAGAATCAAATTTGTTTGTCATTTAAACAGATACACTGAAGAAATAAAAAATCTGTCAAGACCAAATACTTCGTACAAAATACATTTGGCAGATGATTTTGCAGCAGTTTCAATTAAATTAGTTTTCATAATTCTATTTGTACTTTTACTTCTGCAGAATGGATTCATATCTGTAATCAACACAAATTTACAAAGAATTTTGAAGCCAAAATAATCAATTCAATGCAATTTGTCAGATTATGCACATTTAAAAAAAAAACATATTTTAGGACAGTGCAATCAACCTCAGTTGGAAGGATTATTCTTGCATACATCCATTTGATACTTTACCCATTAGGTGGTGATATGTGTCAAGCACCTGCAAATACAATGGGCTGGAGATTTTGGAGGTGAATTCTGTGTGATGGGTTATATGGGGTGGAGGGGGGGGGGGGGGGGTGCTGCTGTTGAGAAGTTGAGGGAAACAGGAGAAAAGGTTAGTCGATTGACAGACCCAATACATTTTTGTAGATGGGTTTCTTTAAGGTCAATACCTCTCATCCTCTGTTAAAATTCCTCCTTCCATTACACTGGTCAATGAAGATTTTGGTTCATGAACTGTTTATGGTATATTTTAAACAGCTGATCATGAAAATCATCTTAAACTTTTCCTATCATGTATGGATTTTTTGAGATATTACACATTTTTGTGATAACTTGTCATATTTTAAGTCTACTTCAAGCATACAAAACTATGAACCGCAATATGTCATTGAAAATTCATTTTCTTCATTTGCACTTGGACTTCTTCCCTGCTGATCTTAGTGCAGTCAGTGATGAACATGGTGAAAGATTTCACCAGGACATTGCAACCATGGTTAAGCAGTATCAGGGCAACAGAAATCCATCAATGCTGGCCAACTCTTGTTGCACACTGACATAAGAGGCATCAGATGCCGAGTGCAAATGAAAATCAGCACCAAAACATTTTTAGGTCAGTTAAACTCATGTAATGTGTTAGCATCAATGTGCGATTAAACATGCTAAATTCAATAAAAGTTAATTTAATGTTTCTCCAACAGCCAAAGTGACTCAGCAAATCTTAAATTATTTTTGTGTTCAGCTTGAAGCTATGTAACAAAATCCCCATTTTCTTTTTCAGGAAGCAATCATTTTGAAAATATTTGCTGTCCAGTGTTATTATAATGGTAAAAGAGAGGTTTAAAAACAGGTCAAGATCAGTTCACTCATTATATTGTTGAAACTGCAAGCAACTTGCATTTCATGTCAGTATTTTATTATACAATTTTAAATGCAATTATTTGCAACAAAATAGATAATACTTGGCTCTCATTTGGACAACTAATGATTTACTAATCTTGGTAGATTACCCAATGTGTTGTTTTCTGAGGTTGGCTCAATGAAGCATCAATTAGTTGGCAATGGGTGAAATAAAATTACATGCTGAAATCTGGTTTGATTCAGTGATAAAGCAAAACAGCTGTTACATTGGATATGATCTTGGTTCAGTGAGAAGAAAAGCCAGGCTTAAATTCATGGCAGCAAATTAGCAAAATCCTTTTGAGAATAGTTGTAATATTCAGGTTTTAAACAGCTGCAGACAACTACAGATGAAAAATCAAATTGCACAGGCAGAATAACTCAACTATAAAATAGATGAGCATGAAAAAAACTGCAATGACATCTTAGCGATTATGTTTGGGCATTTTATTGCACATGTATGGGATGATAATTGGTGGATAAAATATGGATACAATATATCAGGAGAAAAGTTACACAAGGCTGAGGCTCCTCCTTGCTATGTGTAAAATGTCCAATTACCAACATGGTAATTGCAGGGAAAAAAGCTTGCAATATGGTAATCCTTTGTGAAGATATATATGGCTGCCAGTGAAGAAGGCCTGTTGCCTCTGTTTCCAAGATATGTGCCTCAGCCAAGCGTCAAAAGATACAGTAGAATCCCTGGTATCATGAATTCAAGCAACCTTCAGCCTTAAGTATCTCACAAAAAAAGGAGTAATTTTTTTATAAATAAGGATGAAATAACAGGTAAAAAATGTTTAAAATTGTAAATGCTCTCTGAAGCTGCACATAAAAGTTTGGAGAAGATGGGTGCAAATATTTAGCCAGTGGAGTGCCTTGCCGTGCATTACTCTAGCAGCTGGTTGAATAAAACTTGTGTGAAACAGCAATGGCATTGTCCCGGCTGAAGGTCTGGTTGATGCCACTCGCTATTTGAGTGTGTAGAGCGTGTCGAAAGAATCAAAGACTTGTTGATCCAAACCAAGGCTTTTATTAACTAAAAGACTGGAGCATATCACAAGTAGGTCGAGCAGTCCAGAAAGACCTGGTCTGGCTAGGAGCAATCCTTTAAGACCTGCCAGTAGTGTGGCTACGCTCTCAGTCAATCACCGTCATCTACACTACAATCTGTACATATACATATTGGTGATAAAATCTGAACTATCACATTCACCCCTTTGAGAAATAACCACGGGGTGGATGGAGGTTAGGGGCTGTACCGGTCAGGGGGCCTGACCATCTGATTGGGGTTGCTGGGGTCGTGTCGCCGGCAGGCTCGTAGGGTGCGGCCACTGTTTCGTTCAATTCCCCAACTGCATGGTCGACAGTCTGGCCTGAGCTGGTGGGGTGGTGTTGGTCCCTCTGTTTAAGTACATGATCTGGGGGAGAAGGAATAGGGAGAGGTTGAGTTAAAGGCACTGCTGCGCCTGATCCGGCTTTGGCTAGGTCCCTTACCGAGACTGTGTCCTCCCGTCCGTCCAGGTACTCAATATAGGTATAATGCGGGTTCGCATGGAGCAGAGTCACTCGGTCAAACAAGGGATTGGTGAGGCCAAATTTGGAGTACAGTGTACAGTTTTGGTCACCAAATTATAGGAAAGATATAAACAAAATAGAGAGAGTGTGGAGAAGGTTCACGAGAATGTTGACAGGATTTCAGGGTCTGAGTTACAGGGAAAGGTTGTGCAGACTGGGGCTTCTTTCTCAGGAGTGTAGAAGATTGAGAGGGGACTTGATAGAGGTGTTTAAGATTTTAAAAGGGACAGACAGAGTAAATGTGGATAGGCTTTTTCAATTAAGAAAAGGGGAGATTCAAACTAGAGGACATGGTTTAAGATTGAAGGGGGAAAGTTATAAGGGGAACATGAGGGGAAATTTCTTTACGCAGAGGGTGGTGGGGATGTGGAATGAGCTTCTGGCAGACGTGGTCGAGGTGGGATCATTGGTTACATTTAAGGAAAGACTGGATCGTAACATGGATAGGAGGGGACTAGAGGGGTATGGACCGGGTGCTGGTCAGTGGGACTAGGAGGGTGAGGATTTGCTATGGCATGGACTAGTAGGGCCGAACTGGCCTGTTCTGTGCTATAGGTGGTTATATGGGTCATTATTTGAGAACAGGACATGGTGTCATAAGAGGACCAGACCGGGAACTGTGAGCCATGCCGGTATGGTCGTTCCCGATTTGGATTTCTTCGGGAAAGAGAACATCCTTTCATTGGGGGTGGAATTGGTTGCGGTGCATAGGAGGGAGCGGATGGAGTGTAGGGCACTAGTGAGAACCTCCTGCCAGCGAGAGGTGGGGAGACCCTTGGACAGGAGGGCAAGCGTAACCACTTTCCAGACGGTGGCATTCTCTCTTTCGACTTGCTCATTACTGCGTGGGTAATAGCTGGTGGTCCTGCTTGAAGCAATACCATACTCCAGAAGGTACTGCCGCAGCTCTACGCTCATAAACGAGGACCCCCTTTCACTGTGGATGTAAATGGGGCACCCAAAAATGGTGAAGATGCTGTTCAGGGCCTCTATGACTGAGGAGGCACAGCGAACGTGAAGTAGGAGTACTCGTCGATGGCCGTAAGGATGTAGGTGTTATGATTGGTCGATGGTAGGGGCCCCTTGAAGTCCAAGCTGAGACACTCAAAGGGGCGGGTGGCTTTGATGATGTGGGTGTTTTCCAGATGGATGAAATGAGGCTTGCTCTCAGCGCACACCAGGCAGGCTTGGGTCATAGAGCGAATCTCCTCGACCGTGTATGGCAGGTTGCGAGCTTTGACAAAGTGCATGAACCTAGTGACCCCTGGATGACTCCTCGTGGAGTCTCTGCATCCTGTCCAGTTGTATGTTGGCACCTGGAGAGCGCATCTGGTGGGTCGTTGAGTTTACCAGGCTGATACAGTATGTCATAATTAAAGGTGGAGAGCTCGATTCTCCACCTGGCAATTTTGTCATTCTTGATCTTACCTTGCTGGGTATTGCTACACATGAAGGAGACCACGTGTTGGTTGGTCAGCAGTGTAAAGCGCCTGCCAGTGAGGTAGTGTCTCCAATGACATACTGCTTCGACTATGGCCTGGGCCTCCTTTTCGACAGAGGAGTGTTGGATCTCCGGACCCTGGAGGGTTCTGGAGAAGAAGGCTACCGGCCAGTTGGCCTGGTTCAAAGTGGCTGCCAGTGCAAAGTTGAACGCATTGCTCTCGACTTGGAATGGGATGGACTCATCGATGGCCTGCAGCGTTGCAGCAGCGATGTCTGATTTGATGCGGTCGAATGCTGCTCTGGCTTCGGTTGACAGGAGGAAGGAGGTGGTCTTGATGAGTGGCCGTGCCTTGTCGGCATAGTGTGGAACCCTTTGGGCATAGTAGGAGAAAAAGCCCAGGCAGCGTCTGAGTGCCTTCTGGGTCTGGGGGGGGGGCAAGTCCATGAGGGGACGCATGCAGTCAGGGTCCAGGATGACCACCCCGTTCTCCACCACACAATCTAAAATTGAGAGCCGAGTGGTCCGGAAGACACACTTGTCGAAAATGTCGGTTAAGTTCAGCCAAATTGCAGTCTGAAAAAATTTCTTGAGTTTGGCATCATGATCTTCTGTGTCATGGCTGCAGATGGTGACATTGTCCAGATACGGGAAAGTAGCAGTCAGCCCGATCTGGTCCACCATCCGGTCCATTTCCCGCTGGAAGACCGCGATGCCATTTGTGACCCCAAAGGGTACCCTGAGGAATTGATACAGCTGCCCATCCAGCAGTCTGCGCACCTCGCTTATGATAAATTTCCTGTGTTCATAACTAGATTGCCGGCTTTTGGTGGCCACAGGTTTCCAGCCAGGGGTGAGGTTTGTGAAAAGCGCTGGCAGAGCAACTCAGAGGGTGGAGAGACTAGTGGTGAGGCCCCGGGGCGCGAGGGCAGGTGGCTCGGGATGCTGCTGGCAGGAGGTTTCTGGGGTGGAGTGGTTACAGACAGAGAGAGGAGCTTGATGCCCCCCAAAGTGCAGGGAAACGGTTTGAAACGGCACTGAAAATCCAGTCCCAACAGAGCAGGGGCGCACAATTGGGGAAGGACTAATAGTTTGAAGTCTGTGAACGTGATGCTCTGGAATACTGCTTTACCCCAGTCGAGTTCAATCTGGTTGCCAATGAAATCCTCTGTGCAGTGGGGAGAATAGCCAGTCCGCCAGTTGACCCAAAGTCAAATAAGCAATTGGTGTAGTGTCCATGCACTTTAATCAGTTCCATTGCTTTTGTGAGGGGATGGGGGAAGTCCTGGTCGAGGGTTACTGATGCAAAGACTTGTAATGGGGACAGTGGATTCCTGCATGATGATGTCATGCAAACAGTTGGGCCTGAAGAAACAGTACTGAGGAGTTGGTGTTGCTGCCTGCAGCCTGCTAGGGGTGTCGGCCAGCCAACGGTAAATGTTGGGGGTCGCTGCTTGCTGTCGGTGGAGGGGTGGTCGGTCGGGCGGTTGTTGTCGGCGGGTCCCTGGTCAGCAGCATCGGGTCCCCGGTGGGAAACATCAGTGGGTACCGGGTCGGTAGTGTCAGCGGGTCCCTGGTCAGCAGCATCGGGTCCCCGGTGGGAAACATCAGTGGGTACCGGGTCGGTAGTGTCGGCATGTCCCCAGTCGGCAGCATCAGTGGGTACCGGGTCGATAGCATCGGTCACAGCTGCGTGTACCTGGTCAGCTGCCTCAGTGGTGGTGGGTCCCCGGTCAGCAGCGGTGGCAGGTCCCTGGTTGGCAGCGGTGGAGGTGATGGTAGCGGTGGGCTCAGCGGTGATGGCAGCGGCAGGACCCTGGTCGGCAGCAGCGGCGGCTGTTGAGGTCGGGGCTGGGGCCTGGTCAGACGTTGCTTCGTGAGGGAGGGTGAATGTCATTGCGGCGAGGATGGGTTGTACCTTCCACGCTCGGTGTCTGCCCCGTGACATCAAGCGCTGCCGCTTGGTGTTTGAATGGGAGGATGGCGATTGGGCTTCACACAAGGCATTGTGTTTGACGGTGGCCATTTTGGAGCGACAGACGACAGCAAAGTGGCCATTTTTAAGGCACTTCTGGCACCTGGCTTTTCTCGCCAGGCACTGGGACCTGCTGTGCTTGTTCCTCCCACAGAAATAATACTTTGGGGTTGCATCGGGCAGTGTAGCAGCAGCCGACAGGCTGTTGGTGTGTGGTGGGATAGTAGGGTTGAAGGAGGGCATCCTACTCACATCAGAGTGTGGGGGTCCAACCCTGAGAGTACACGTCCATACTTAAGACCGTAGCCTCCATCATCTCTGCGATCCAGATCACATCCTCTAGGTGTTCTCCCCCATGCTCTAGCAGACGCTGCATCATTCAATTAAACCCCGGCAACATAGACATCTTGAATGAGATCGTCTGTGGTCTCCACAGCAGTTCTGTCTGTGCAGGCAGAGTCCTTGTCCATTGCCGTTGTTGGCTGTTGCCTCCTTGTTGCAAGTTTTACCGAGCATAGACCCTGTTCACCGGTCGCTCGTAGAGCCCTTTTCAGCACCTTCATGGCTGCGGCATAAGTGATCGCACCTGGATACTCTGGTAGACTCTCGGGGACACCATAGTCATCAATATTAGTAGTCGATGGCTGTCACGGCAGGGTCAGAGAGCTGTAAGTATGTTTCAAAGCATCTCACCCAGTGCTTAACGTCATTCGAGGCTGTAGCTGACTGTGGGTCGATGTCGAGGCGTTCCAGCCATAGCATACGCTCCATCCCTTCAAAACTTTTTAGTTAATAAAATTGTAGAGAATGTCGGAAGAACCAAAGACTGATCTAAACCAAGGCTTTTATTAACTAAAAGACTGGAGCATATCACAAGTTGTCAAACATTCCAGAATGACCTGATCTGTCGAGGAGCAATCCTTTAAGACCTGCCAGTGGGTGTGGCTACACTCTCAGCCAATCACAGTCATCCTACACTACCATCTGTAGATATACACATTGGAGATAGAATCTGTACCATCATAGGGTGGCTCTCTTAATGTGCCTACTTTGTAAGTGTAACCGCAATCAGAGTCTTTATCTATATCTTTGGGGTGGGAGAAGGCAGGTGGGGTGCCATTATCTATAATTATTGCTCATCTTTCAGGCAGATCCATGGACAGGGAGAAAGCTGCAGATGCAGTGACAATAATTAAATGTTTTCAAAGAATGTGACTGAAAATAAAGTAAACGCATTAATGTTTATATATTCACTCAAAGGAAGTTTATTCAGTGAAAGCATTTTTGTCTTTTAAACAATTTATTCTTAACGCAGGTATATTAGTTAGGCGTTGTAAAAAAAAAATAAGGCTCAATAATCGGAAAATACATTTATCCTGAATCTACCAAACCCCATAGATGCCATTTGTTTAATTGTACAAGACATTATAGGCTAACTCCATTGGAGGAATGGAAAAGTACTTGAATAAGAATTATGTTGGCTTTTGAAGGGTAGAGAATGTAAAATTTAAATGTGTGATGCTTTTCCATTTCTAACATGTAGGCAATTTAGCTTTTGAACACCTCAAATTTAATGAATATTCGAGTCTCAGCCAAACTTCTTTTCCATTCACTAATCAGTCATCTAAGTCTCCAACAAGGTGGATGAAGAGGTGTAAAAATTAAATTGGAAGTAAGCTTGATAAAGGTCAAGGCGAAGTACTCGAGATGGCAGAGGTCGACAGCATCGAGTCCACGCTGCTGAAGATCCAGCTGCGCTGGATGGGTCACGTCTCCAGAATGGAGGACCATCGCCTTCCCAAGATCGTGTTCTATGGCGAGCTCTCCACTGGCCACCGTGACAGAGGTGCACCAAAGAAAAGGTACAAGGACTGCCTAAAGAAATCTCTTGGTGCCTGCCACATTGACCACCGCCAGTGGGCTGATAACGCCTCAAACCGTGCATCTTGGCGCCTCACAGTTTGGCGGGCAGCAACCTCCTTTGAAGAAGACCGCAGAGCCCACCTCACTGACAAAAGGCAAAGGAGGAAAAACCCAACACCCAACCCCAACCAACCAATTTTCCCTTGCAACCGCTGCAATCGTGTCTGCCTGTCCCGCATCGGACTTGCCAGCCACAAACGAGCCTGCAGCTGACGTGGACTTTTTACCCCCTCCATAAATCTTCGTCCGCGAAGCCAAGCCAAAGAAATAGATATCAACACAAGATAGAAAGTTCAATACCAATAAAAAAATTAAGTAAAAATAAAACAATAAAATTCTCAGCATTCTCATTCTCAGGGCAGCATGGTTAACATGGGATTTAAAGCAACGCAATTCCAGTGTGAATGACCCAGGTTCAAATCCAGCACTGTCTGTCAGGGATTTGTACCTTCTCCCATTTTCGGCATGAGTTTCTTCTGGGTGCCCTGGTTTTCTCACACCCTTCAAAATTCGCAAGGGGTTTGTTGGTTAATTGGCGAATTTGGACAACATTGGCTTGTGTTTAAAAATTCAAATCTTGCAGCATGAATTCCCACAATCTAAGATCTGTATGTTTTATTCCATTCACAAACAATTTTGAAAAAAAAACCCTAAAGGGACTTCATCTTGTATTGTGGACAAAAATATCTGGATTTTTTTTCATTAATTAAACATTATTTTCTTTACATCATTCCAAAAAAACTACAGGTTTTTTTTTCTAAAAGAATGACAAATAAATAATACAATTAAGTCCACCAAAACATGTCAAAATGATCTTATCGTGTCCAAATTAATTATCTCAGGAAACTAAAAATAGCTTCCAGATTCAATGATTCATTGAAGAAACCAATACTGTTTCTTTTCCATCGTAAATGTTTAATGCAAATACCCACATTAGTGGCATTTATTCATCCTACTGACATATTCTGTAAATTATTTAACTTCGAACTTCTTCGAAGATTTTTGGAGAACGATGTGACAACCATGAAGGGTCTTTCAGGAAAGTTCCAGTAATTTGCAGATTCAAGATGGGAAATGATTTTTTTCTAAACTTACTCTGAAACAGCCATTGAAATAACTATTTAATTGTCTTCACAATCACTTCACAATTGCTGAAAAGATAATCAATCCCTCAAATATAGATACCAGAGTCATAATTATACAACTGAAACAGGTGCTTCAGCCCACTGATATCTATTCAGGTGAATCCCATTTTTTATTCTCTTAATTTTCCCATCAGCTTGCCCAGGTTCTGCCACTCACTTGTACACAGGTAATTTAGAGTGAACAATAAAACCGTCAACCTGCGCTGGTATGTGGGAGTACACCATTGTACCTTAAGGAAACCCACATAGTCACAGGGAAAACATCAATTATGCGCAAAAGGTGCAGAGGTCAGGATCAAACTTGGGGAGGCTAAAACAGTCAGACTTCCAGCTATCTGCACATATTGTGAATCAGGATCAGTGTAAATTACACATTCTTTTTTGCTCCTAGAACGCTTCCACCAGCGTTGTCTCCGCTCCATCCTCAACATCCATTGGAGCGCTTTCATCCCTAACGTCGAAGTACTCGAGATGGAAGAGGTCGACAGCATCGAGTCCACGCTGCTGAAGATCCAGCTGCGCTGGGTGGGTCACATCTCCAGAATGGAGGACCATCGCCTTCCCAAGATTGTGTTATATGGCGAGCTCTCCACTGGCCACTGTGACAGAGGTGCACCAAAGAAAAGGTACAAGGACTGCCTAAAGAAATCTCTCGGTGCCTGCCCCATTGACCACCGCCAGTGGGCTGATAACGCCTCAAACCGTGCATCTTGGCGCCTCACAGTTTGGCGGGCAGCAACCTCCTTTGAAGAAGACCGCAGAGCCCACCTCACTGACAAAAGGCAAAGGAGGAAAAATCCAACACCCAACCCACCAATTTTCCCCTGCAACCGCTGCAACCGTGTCTGCCTGTCCCGCATCGGACTTGTCAGCCACAAATGAGCCTGCAGCTGACGTGGACTTTTTACCCCCTCCATAAATCTTCATCCGCGAAGCCAAGCCAAAGAAAAATGAAAATTCTATTCTACTTTGAGAATTTTGCAACTCAGTTCAAATCTTCTTTGACAAGTATTTCAACCAAAATTTCTTTCTCATTTGTAACCTCTTGAAGTTGCAAGGTCACATTTTGTACTGAAGTGAAGTAAGGTTACCAATTTTGTTGTCAGTTGAACATATATATTTTTTCTACAAACTGCACTTAACTGGGCAACATAGAATGTATGGCATATAAATTTTTGATACGATTTGCATGTCACACAAATTAGAATTAGTATTACTGATGTTCACAGAAAATAAATTCACCAGGGAACACTGCAGTGTCAGCAGAAAGCACACAAGGTTTGTGACGATACCAAATTTACCAAATGTCTTGAAAAGGGCAATAAACAAAGCCAAGGGAAATTGACAAGATTGATTCAAATTCATTCATGGCTTGACTGGTGACTAAACTCTTGTAACCAAAGATGAGAAAAAGTAGAGACCTTTAGCTTTGAAAGAGTCCCAAACAAACTATTTTTATCAAGGCGTAACAAGTAAAAGTTATCCAACAGAAAATGCTGAACTTATCTTGAAAATGACACAGCAATCAAGGAGTTGGAATAGATTTGCCTTCGTGATCATTCCTACACTATCAACATGGCTGCATTAATCTTCCCTGGCTCCCTGGTTCCAAAGGTCCTGTCAGCATTGATGCTGCAGTATCTCAACAGGTTAAAGTAGTGATGGGAATTTAGGCCCAGCACACAAAGATTCCTGAAGCCCATTGAACAGCTCATAGACATTTGGAAATAGATGAAAATTAAGATTTTAAAAAGATATTTAAAAACACATGAAATTGTAGTTTATTAAATAACTGCAATAAAATAAAGTAGCTCTTTTCAATTTCCAGCATCAATATTTTTCTTTCTACGAGTCTATAACTGGTGGAATTGCAACATAGTGGAGGAATCTGATTTCTTCCTAAAGGTTCTTTGATTGAACAATGCAGAGCAGTACTTATAGCTGGATGTCTTAACAGTGCATCTCAAAGTTATATTTTTGTTCTCAATTAATAGAGCTATTGAAAGCCCAATGGCTTTTCTAATATGCATATGTCCAAAGCAGTTAGTTAGCAGTTCATTATTCCCAGAAGATTGCAAGAACAAGCATTCTAACTGGGATGTCCATGAACTCTCCTCTTGACCGGATGCTAAATAATGGTTAAATGTGCCCCTATTTGTTAATGCAGGTAAGTTAAAGACAGTGTTCAGAGGAACAAAAGAATTCTATTTGGCCTTCAGCTTAAACAAAATTCTGGTGATAATTCATCAAAACCATGAGTTTCTTCTGTCAAATAGAAATAATTGATTAATTTCTGTTTCCTACTGTTTATAAGATGTTGCTGTTATTACATGAGAATATGAACCAAATAGAACAACAGCTATTCAGTTCTCGGAAAATGTCTTCTGATGTCAAGTTTTAAAAGACTTTAATTTTATGGAAGTGCTTTCCTTTCCTGCAGTTAGACCTGAAATGTGCCCTTGCCTGTTTGGTTAAACTTTTGTCCAGTGGAAGAGAGAAATGAAACGTTCAAAATGCAGATGCTGAAAACCAAAAGGAAAACATGAAATGTGTAAAACATTCAGCAGGTTAGTTATCACCAGTGGTAAAGAAACAGAGTTTAAATTTATTCTCAATGACCCTTTTGCCAAAACTAAATAACGAAGGCAGCAAAAACTGAAGCCCTAACACGAAATTCCATGAAATTCACAGTTCGAATACTTACGAACTTCTTTAAATGTCTCGCACATAAAAAACCCAATTCGCATCAATCAAAATAATTAAAATAAAATTTACTTCTATGTTCTTAAATTACAATAAATTAGTTAATAGAGCAGGCTCATTAAAAGACTCCTTTAAGGACTTGTTGTTTGTACCGTATTTATTTACGACTGAATATTTATACCTTTGTATTTTTTTACAGTTTGTTTACATTTCTTTCTTGGAGCACAACCCTGTATCACAAGTTCATTGGGGGAGGGGGGGGATACAGTCCCCTGGATCACTTGATCACTATTGCCCTGTCATCTTCCTGCTGATCTGAGCTTTTCAAATCCAACTGCCTGAGTCACCTCTCTCCAATTGACAAGCACAACCATCAAATAAAATCTCTGCTGAATTCTGCAAGAGTTAATAATTCGATCTCTCCCCAAAGAGAGAAAAAAAATCTCAGGGCTGTATGTGATGTTATGTACACTGACAATAAATTTGAACTTTGAACTAAATTTAATATGTAAATAGGCCCCTTGAATAGATTAAAAAAAAACCAATCTGCTTGAAGAACTCAGCAGGTGGATCAGCATCAGTGGGAGGAAAATGTAATTGCCCTTGAAATAGTTTTAACTTTGTTCTGCAGGTTGGACACTATCTTCACAAATGGGTCAGTTACAGATGTGGTTAGCAGCTTGACGTAAACCAGAGGGGCCAGATGCAAAGTGTGTCCATGTTATTATTCAGAACTATTATTTCTTTTGTTCCAAATGACTACATTGTAAGTGCTAAATAAGAAATAAATTCAAGAGAAAACCACAGAAAACTGCTTTAAGAAAATACTGGAAGTTGCAGACATGTGAATGCTTTCTGCAACTGAACTGTTGTCATGTTGATAAACTATTCATGACAAAGTTTTTATTATTAGCCTTTGAAACATTATCAAACATTTCTCTTGCACTTTGAATAACCTTATTAATTGTTGAAAATAAGAAGCAAATGCTGAAAATGTAGTACTCTTAAAATTTGTACAACTGTTTAAACTTTTTCTGTTCAGAATCCCAAAAAAAAACAAGATCAGGGAATAATTGATCCTCAAATTTGTAATAAAAAGAAGCATTTCATAATAAATGGTGAACAGATACAGGAATGTTAACATTAACTGTGAACTTCCCCTTGTATTTAGAATCTTTAAACATTTTATTAGTAGATTGGCATATAGTTCTTAATGTGGGATGATCAGAAGATTTGAATGGGTCCTTGTGCATGTTACCTTGATATTTATTTAACTGGTTGACATTTTTACTGAATTCATGACGAATCCTGTAAAATGGCATACACCAAGCTGCCCACACTTCCTGATGACCTACATCACTTTTATGTATTGGCCTATTTCAGATCCATTGAGTTGACAAGGAAAAGCCTTGCCTCCAACAGGCCCAGAACACAATATCATGTGCCTGGCCAGCAGTGAGAGAATAAATATTTTGGGGGGTGGGGTGTTGTGAGTGAGGAAACAGGTTTGGTAGGTCTCAAAGGCAAGGACTCTGAAAAAACTAACAGTTTTGGTTGGGAAGGATCTTATTTAAAGAAGACAAGTTTGGGAAATGGTAACACCTGCATCACATTCTCCCCCCGCCCACACACTCAAAGTTTACAGCAGCTGTGGGAAAGTAAAGTGGCACTGAAACTGGCATACAATTAATAATGAACAGCAGAAAAATAGCACGGGAATAAAATACACACACCCACAGCGAATTGGTTCATACAATGATTAAGGAAAAAAAAATCTCCACAATGTCTCACCACCCCTTGACTCAGTGCAGGCACGGCTCTTTACTACAAGGGATATTAATTAAATGCTCCCAACCTTTTAAACAGTGCACATCTTACTAACAGCTTCTCCAGCACAGTTTCTTGGCCTGGAGTGAAGCAAGATGATCCCAAGATGGCAAAGAGGGAGAACAAATAACACATGGCACTTTTATAGTGCTGGAGGGTCATTAGCAGAGTCCAATGGCTCAGTGCCAGGAGGGTTAATTCAATTACAACAGCCAATGGCTGAAGGCCAAGTACAAACAGGCTGGAGAGTCCAATCCAGGTAATTTACATGGTTCCAGCAAGGTGTGCGCTGATAGGTGGGACGGAACTAAACCTTGATTGGCAGCTTGTGTGTCCTCCGATGAGGTAAGGGGCAGTGGTGTCAAGTGACAGCACAACCTTTGCCAATACGGAGGGTGGGGGAGGGAAGGAGCACATTTTCGACACTGGTTAAAACAATTCTCCTTGACTTAGCCATTTGTCACAAAGAAATGACAGTAACAATGGAACTATTCTGAAACATTGAGAGCTATTGAAAGATTTAAATGATGGCAATACATATTATTAATGATTGACTAAGGCCTAATTTTCCGGTTTCTCTAAATGCGCTTAAATATTCGTGAAAGGCTCTGAATTAAGAGACGTTTAATTACCTTCATTATTTTGGACAGGTGGGTGAAACCAAATGGCATGGCTTAATCAATTGTCAAAGTTCTGTCACCTCCCACCCCAACCAATCAACCACATCTAAAGCAGAAATGCATATACAACAAATGGCTGAATTAATTCAGAACATGCATATTGATAAAAATGTACTCATGTCCTTTGCAGCCATTCCTCGCCATTGAATTAAATGGCTCAGAGATAGATGTGAATACAGGGGAATTGAGCACTCCTTTCAGGACTCACTTTACACCTGTGACTGTGTGGTTCGGTACGACAGCACCATTTATAAATTTGCTGTCAATATTGATCCGTATAAAAAGGGGGAATGAGTCAGCATACAGGAGGGAGATTGAAAACATGGCAGAATGGTGTACTAACAGCAACCTCGCACTCAATGTCACCAACACCAAGGAGCTAATTGTAGGGTTCAGGAAGGGAAAACCAGAGGTGTATGATCCACTGATCATTGTGGGATTCAGAGATGGAGAGGGTGAGAAAATTTAAATTCCTGGCAGTCACTATCTCAGCAGATCTTTCCTGGACCCAGCACATTAATGTCACCATGAAGAAAACACATCAGCGCCTCTACTTCCTCAGGAGCCTGCAGAGGTTCGGTATGATATCAGAAACCTTCGACGGGTGTGCAGTGGAAAGTGTGCTGACCAGTCTGATCTGGGGAAGCCAATACTTCTGAGTGAAAAGCCCTGCAAAATGTCATGGATACAGCCCGGTATATCTCAGACAAAACTCTCATCCACTATCGAGAGCATCGACATGGAACGCTGCCGTCGAGAGCAGCAGCAATCATCAAGGAATCACAGCACCCTGAACACGGTCTGTTCTCGCTGCTGCAATTAGAAGTCCAAGTGCCAAAAGTCTCGTACCATCAGGTTCAGGAACAGTTGCTACTCCCACCTTCATACTGCTAAACAAGAGACACAGTTATTTATTACTGAATATTTAATGTTTCTCTGTTGCTCAGTCAGTTTATTGCCATTTTTTGTTTTGTTTAGATTTCTCTCTTTTGTCCAGGTATTTTTTTTCTCTTGAGTACTGTTTAAAATTACTGATAATTAGAAATTCTGCCTGGCGTGCAGGAAAAACAAATGTCAGGATGTCATGTATGTACTCTGACAATAAACTTGAACTTTGAATCTAGTGTCAAAACGTAGTCATTCAGTCACCGACAGTGCAATTGATGGCTAGGATTAGTGCAGTCATACAATGGAAATATACCAGATCAGCTGAACACTGTACAACAAAAAGAAACAGATATTTGCACCAGCTGAATAGAAAATTAAATAATGACATTACATTTAATCATTTCATACTTAGCTTACTTGAGCACGAGTTGATTTTAAAAGAAATTAATGTTCAATGTTTCATTCAAAATATTATTCACTTTGAAATATATTAAAATTACTTAAATGGTTTCTCCTGGAATGCAGTTTATTTTTCTGAAATCGTAACTTCATTATATTAAATTGCCTGGAGTGTGCTCCTTGATTATACAGGTGCAATAGCACCTGCCTTACAGACAGTAATTGCAAAGCTTGGTCCCAAGGGCTGACCATATTTCAAACCTCCCTGCAAGTATTGAAAGTTTCATTAGTTTCCAGACACTCTGTAACATTAAAATGTTTCATTAGCACTGAGAAAACCTGTTGTTCCGTTGCATCTTTCAGTGGCAGTACAAGGGGAAGAATGGAGATATATAATCAAAAATTATCTGGATCCCTTAACGATGACTTTAAGTGTATCATATTTTATTCATTTGCAACTCTAGTTATTGCTTCCTTCAAGACAAAATCAGACTTCAAGACAAATCCTCAGTCTCGTCTGAACCTGTCCCTTACACAGTGAAAAGAAGTTTCATGAAACATGGTGCAATGTCTTGAATTCAGGTTCAGAGAACCCAGTATCTGATTTGCCTTTTATTTTAGCAAAAAATTAATAAAATGAATAACAGATTAACATCTCTGTAAACATTGTAGGTAAGCAATATCATAAATGCATCATATTTGTAAGTGAATAATTTGAAAAAAAGTGTTTCTAATCCATATATCAGAATTCTGGCACCTTTCATTCTTTTATTCATTCAGGGGGGAAAAAAAATACTTGGATCACTCCAGTTCTGTTGACAGAAATGAATTATATTGTGCAAAGTTAATCTCAATATTGTTTGATTTATCAAAATATGTCAAGGTTCACATCATCTTGAAGTGCAAGATTTTTATGCTGTTGAAAGAGCCTCAGTGACTTCTGAAATTCTTGCAAATCTTTTCTCCTGATAATGATGTCTGCAGGAAGTGGATCTATCTGCATGCCTTAGATTGCGTTGATCAGTTGGAGTGGTAGTTGGTTTCACCGATGAGCAGACGGGGCAGAGAGTATTATTGATAAGAAGTTTCATGGATGTGGTCACACCCAAGATGAGGGTAGCTTCAAAAAGGGAGAGAGCATAGGAAGAGAGTGAGGGATATCGTTGGAAGGCATGACCTTGCGGAGGAGAGCAGCAGCCACATAGCTGGCACTAAATGGGAATCAAGAGGTGCTAAGGACAAGAAGGACACCCGATTGTGTCAGACGTTTGGATTTGGTTGGAACAGGAGTCAGTGTAACTTCAGAGGCTTCGCGAGTAATGGAAGTGAATCCATAGACATTCAGTGTCTCTGAAGGGATTCTCCTTTGCTTCTCTTTCTCTTCCTGTTAGGGGTACTGAGCAATCCTCATTGTGACTTTCTCTTTGCCTTTCAGCAGACAAAAGTTGAGGTACATTGCAAATTTATGTATTATTAGGAGACAATGAAAGAAACCTTCTGGAACCTTGAGGAATAAAGAGTGGCTCTGATACACAGCAATAAAGGGTGTGTCAAGAGGAGGTTCAGTGAGAGAAGACTCTGCAGTTAGGGGGGCAGACAGGAGATTTTTATGTCCATAAATGAAACTCCAGGATAATGATACCTCCTCCATGCTAGGGTCATGGATGTCTCTAAGTAGTTGCAGCACATTTTCAAGGTGAGGATGAGTAGCCGGAGTTTGTTATACTCACTGGTACCAATGACATTGATAGACAAAGGGATAAGCTCTTGCAGAGTGAAAATAGGGTGCAATGTAGAAGTTAAAATGAGAGACCTCAAGGGTTGTAAAATCTGAATTCGTCCCAGTGCCACAGAATTATGAGGAAAGCAAGATGAAGATATTGGAGCTGAATGAGTGACAGGGGGTGATGCAGGATGGGAGGGATTCAAGTTCTTTGGACATTGGGATCTACTTTGGGGCAGTGGTGACCTGCACAAAGAGAGACAAGCTGCATCTGAATTGGAGGTGCCTAATTCCCTCTCGTGAGAGATTTGCTCTGGCATAAGGTTGGAACATGAAGCCATACAGAAGTTAAGAGTTCAGTTGCAGGGCAAAGAGTGAGGAAGTTCAGACAGATTAAATGCATAAAACTAGAGAGCATTGAGTTAAAGTTAAGGGGGAAAGAATTAAAAAGGAATACTCAAATGCGCTACAGAGACTCAGCAAGTCACACAGATCGATATTGTGGGTACTGCTGAGTTTCTCCAATGTATTTATAGATTATTTCTCCAATCTATTTATTTATGTACAACAGGCTTTAATCCACAAAGATTTCCACAGAGCCAGGCTGGCTGTGGCTGAAGCAACTCTGAGTGAGGCCTCGGGAGGCCGGCGCAGGCTTATATCCCGGAGGGTGATTGACACCCGACCGGGTGAGGCTTAATCCATGTAGGCAGACTGATTGACAGCTGGCCAGGTGTTGTCCTGTCCCCTTACACTCCTGCAGGTACAGAGGTTGCCCCCTGCAGTAGGCCGGTGGTGTACCATCACACCCAGCATCTGCAGACTTTCTTGCTTAAAAATATTTGAAGGGAGTCTGAAAGTAAAATATGTACTGGGGACCAGAGGGGCAGCCCATTCATTCAGATGGTGGTGGCTATATGCAATGAGCTACCTGAGAAAAGGTAGAGGCCGGTGCAATTACAATGCTTGCTCGACATTTCGAAAGGTACATGGACAGGAAAAAAACACCAAATGCTGGAGAAACTTCCTGGTCAAACAGTGTCCTTTATGTAGCAAAGTTAAAAATAGATAACCGATGTTGAGCTTGAGTTCTTAATCAAGGTATGGAAGAACGTCGGCAGGCGTCTGAACAAAAGGGTCAGGGATGGGAAAGGGAGGGGGGGGGAGGGAAGCCCCCAAACCCAAAACAGGCCTTTCAATTGAAGTAATACTTCACTTGTATATCCACAGGACTGATTTACTGCATCCAATGCTCCCATTGTGACCTTCTCTACATCAGACAGACCAGTCGCAAATTGGGAGATCACTTTGATGAGCACTTCCGTTACAGTAACAGAGACTTCCCAGTAGCCAACCATTTCAATTCTGTGTCACATTCCCATGCTCACATCTGTCCATGGCCTTGTGTACGATACCATCCAGACCACCCCCAGATTAGAGGAACAGCACCTTATTTTCCATCTGGGCACTCTTCAGCCAGGTGGCATTAGCATCGACTTTCCTGGTTTCTGCTAGCCTGCTCACCTCTATTTTCCCCTCCCCCCTTTTTCAGTTTTTCCACTTCTCCTCCCTCCCTTCCCCCTCCACTCACCCAGCCATCCCTCTTCCTCAATCGCTGCCGTCCCCTCCCACCATTCTCCACTTATCACCTCCTGCCTTCCTTTCCCCCTGCCCCCCACCCCACCCTTTTGTTCAGACACCTGCAAACATTCTTCCATACCTTGATGAAGGGCTCAAGCCTGATAAGTTAGTGACATTTTTTTTTAACCTTTGCTACATAAAGGCCACTGTTTGACCAGCTGAGTTTCTCCAGCATTTTATGTTGTTACTTCAACCCCGGTGTCTACAGATTTTCGTGATTTACTACATGGACAGGAAACTTGGCTGGAATGGATGAATTGGGCTGAAAAGCTTGTAACCATGTTGTATAAATCTAACACAAAGATAGCATTTCACAGACAAGAGGTCATTGTCAGGATCCAAAGCTGCTCAGGCTGTTTTATCAGATGATAATGGTGCTCAAGCTTGAGAACTCCTAATGTAACTTAAAACCAACTCCATATGCAGTCTTGGTAAAGGTAGACTCATTGCTCCAATACAAATTTTCTATTTGAGTGAATGGGGAATGATACTCATGTTGCTCATTCTTGTTTAACTTTTTGCTCTATTTGGAGAAACAATAATGTGTAGCAAAGTATTCTATACTGAGCTACTATAGATGTCAGTGTTCATGTTGTGGATCACTGTAGTCGGTGTTGAGTTGATGTATTTGCGGGGAAGTCAATGTACATGCTGTGGAATGTCTAGTGCAAGACTGACACTTCCAGGTTTGCTTTCTGAGCTTAGAGACATCACTGCTTTGGTGACCTGGAGAGGAAGTGATGTCATCAGCTCAGATTAAAAACCTGTGCTGGATGCAGGTCAACTTCCCATATTTTCCACAACACGTCCGCAATTTCGGGAGTTTGCTGGTAAGTAGGTCGTCACAAGTGATGATATATGAAGAAAGGAGTGCAGTATCTTAATAGTCACAAATAAGTTAGATCAGGTTTGTAATCCTGATTCCTGGCACAGATAAAAACACAATGCTTGGGAAACTTAACAGGTCAAACTGTCCCTTATGCAACTAAGATAAAGATACATAGCCAAAGTTTTAGGGCTTGGCCCAGAAAAGTTGGTTACTACATCTTTAACTTTGCAAAATGAGGAACACTGTTTGACCTGCTGAGTTTTTCCAGCATTGTGTTTTTATCTCAATCACATTTTTCTCCTGGCACCAGGTGTACATTCACAACACCTTGCTCCTGGGGCTAAAATAAGCTTTGGAAGATCCTGAGGATATGAAAACTACTCTAAAAATTTCTCATTCTGATTATTTTAAACAACAATTTTTTTTCTGAAAATACCCTGATGTAAAAAGGTTTCATAATTTGGATTAAATTTCTTTATAATTTCACATCTGCAACTCTGTCACCACTTCTCACAGTTATAAATACCAGTCAGAATTATGAAAACTTCAGGTTCAGATTTAAAGATTTCAAATTTCTAATTAATGGTCAGAGTACATACATGACATCACATACAACCAACCCTGAGACTCTTTTACTGCAGGTGATGCAGAATTACCACTAATTGGTCATGCAAAAAAAAACTTGTACACAGTGGGCACATGAAAACAAATAAAGAACTGTAAACAGATAACGGATGTAAACCGACTGACTGTGCAATACAGAGAGATTTTTTTAAAAATCAATAAAGTGCAATCCCTGATTGAGTTTGTCATTGAGGAGTCTGATGGTGGAGGAGTAGCAGCTATTCCTGAACCTGGTGGTGCAAGTCCTAGGGCACTTGTACCTCTTTCCTGATGGCAGCAGTGAGAATAGATCATATGCTGTGTGTTATGGATTCTTCATGATCGCTGTTGCTCTCCAACAGCAGCGTTCCCTGTAGATGTGCTCGATAGTGAGGAGGGTTTTGCCTGTGATGTCTTGGGTTGTGTCCACTCATTTTGGAGGGATTTACATTCAGGGGTATTCGTGTCTCTATACCAGACCATGATACAGCGAGGCAACACATCTGAAGAAATTTTTCAGGGTTTCTGGTGTCAGATCAAACCTCCGCAAACTCCTGAGGATATAGAGGGACTGAGGTTCTTTCTTCATGATACCATTGGTGTGTTTGGTCCTGGAAAGATCCTCCATGATAATAACTCCAAAGAACTTAAATTTGCTCACCCTTCTACCTCTCATCCCCCACTGATGACTGGATTTTCTACCTCTGGTTTTCACTTCCTGAAGCCAACAAACATCTCCTTAGTTTTAGTGACATTGTTGGTGCACCATTCAGCCAAGTTATCAATCTTCCTCTGGTCTGCTGACTGATCACCTTTCTTCATACAACTCACTACCGTGGTATCGTCGGCAAATTTATCGATGATGTTATTGTCACACTGAGCCACTTCTCACAGATACTATTTGCATTCAGAATTATGAAAATTTAATTTCCACAATACAACTGAAATTCATCTCCAAAGAATGAGATGGAACCAGTACTTAGTTTTTGTTTTAAATTGAATGAATCAGCATGCAGATTTTCCAGGAATGATTGAGTAGTCCCCATTTCATTCATCACCCTTCCAGATATAAAGTGATAATTATATTTTATTCAGCTGACAGCACTTGTTTCTCTCCCAGACAAGTCAAAATTAATTCCAAACACTCAACATTGTGGGAATATGCAAATATAATTTTGGTTTCCTAATAGAGCAAGCAGTTTGCTCTGAAGAGCAAATTTGGATTTTTTTTCAGTCAAGGTTGGGCTGAAGACCCGCCGTTATTGATTCAAATATCCAGCATGTATTGATGACTGAAGTAAATAAGAATCACCCTTCATTATTTTTGACCCTACTGGAGAAAAAAATACCTCTAAATTGGTGCCAATTCAGCAAGGAGAAAACCATCGTGATCAATATCTTCAAAGTTATTCGTTTTATCAATGAAACGAGGTAACAATATTGACCAAGGCAACAAAAGAACGCTGCTTTGAACAGTGGTACCAGA
Source organism: Narcine bancroftii (assembly GCF_036971445.1). Lineage (NCBI taxonomy): Eukaryota > Metazoa > Chordata > Chondrichthyes > Torpediniformes > Narcinidae > Narcine > Narcine bancroftii. Next base: position 97,017,276 of record NC_091476.1, on the reverse strand, counting down.
TCTCATTTATCCATTTTAAAGGCAGAATATTGTTACAGCAGCCATTCTCAACAGGGGCTCGAGGGCCCCCTTGGTCCACAGCACATTGAAGTTAATGCCTTGTTTTCTTTTCACCTCGTGTAACATAATTTTAAAAAAAATCCTTTTTATTTCATCAGTAGGAGAAAAGTACAGAAGAAACCAAATCTTGATTGCTCCACAGGGAAGGAGGTCCATGAACTTTGAGCAGAGTCCTAAGGGATCCATAGCCAAGAAAAGGTTGAGAACCGCTGGTTTAAGGTCTTGTCAAACAGATGGCACCTCTGATCTTACGGCTTGCCCTCTGTATTGTAGAGGTGTATCACCCGAGTATCCACTTACTGAAATCAAGGTCGATCTTGCAAATTGTGGCACACTGAAAGTATGATTCTGAAATTTATCAGCACATTTTATCCAGTTGGAAAGATGGATTTAATTATTGGCATGGTCTCAGTTGTGGTCAGCACAAAGCTATTCAGCATTAGCGACCTGGGTTCCAATCTGGCACTGTTTATAAGGAGTTTGGATGCTCTCCTCGTATTTCTGGGTGCTTCAGATTTCTACCACATTCTAAAGACGTATGGCGCTAGTAGGATAATTGATCATATGATGTATTTGAGTGCTATGGGCGGAAGCACCTGTTACTGTGCTGTATCTCCAAATTAAAATTGAAAGAAAATATAAACTAAGTCCGAGGAAGAAAATAAAAGTTTTTGAAAGAACAATTGCAAGCTATTTTATGATTTTAGTATTATTAGATCCCCTGTTTCCAATTAATTTGCCTTCAAACCTATTCTTATTAATTTTTGTTCAAAAGAACAAATGCTCAAATATTGGATAACCCACTTTTAACAGTGCTAATATTTGTCCTTCAGTTAATATAAACTTTCACTCAAATAAATCACACAATTTGGGCATCCCTGATTAAATAAATTCTCACTGAAGTTTTCTCCCATTTGAAAGCCATGGATGTTAATTTGTGATTCATTCACCCACAGCAGTACGGTTAAGGTGAGTGATACAGTGGCCCAGCTGGTGAGTTGCTGCCTCATAGGTCTATGGGATCCAGGTTCGATCATGACCATGGACACTGACTTTGTGGAGTTTGCATGTCCTCCCTATATCCAGGCAGCTTTCCCTTGGTTGTTTCAGGTTTCACCCACATGGCAAAGATGGGCAAATCACTGGTCACTGTCGGTCATTGTTAATTGACCCTGCTTTTTCAACAAGTGATAGACTTTAGAGGAGAATAAAGGAGTTAGGGGAGATATCGTACATAAATGGGTGCTTGATGAGTGGGCACTCAAGCACTCTCACTCCATGATTGACGATAGCTGTCATGAGAATGGAGAAGATTGCAAGGAGCGTGGGAATTGGAATAAAATGGTAAGGAGAAAGATTGGAAGGGGGAGGAAAAGTGAGCCCTTATGATCATCAACTCATCAATGTCAAGAGACATAAAGTTCAGACCACAAGGCTTTAGCCCAATTTGTCAAGACCAACATAGATGCCCACCTCCATTTATCCCATTTTACCCGTATTCCTCCAAACCTTCTCATGTACCTATCGAAATGCATTTTAAACATTACAATGGCACTTGCCTCTACCACCTCATCTGATGTATTGTTCTGCATATCCACTACCCTCTGGGTGAAAAATTGCCCACTCAGGTCCCCTTTAAATCGTTCCCCTGTCACCTTAAACTATGGCCCCCTGTTTCAGTCTCCCCTTCCCTGTGAAAACATTGAGACCTTATCTATGCTGCTCATGATTTTATCGGCCTTGGTAAGGTCACCCTTCAGCTCCCTCTGCTCCAGGACACACAGTTCCAGCTTTTCCAGTCGCTCCTGATAATTCAAGGCCCTCCACACCTGACAACCAATTGTGTTGGTTTACAAATAGCATTTTTATGTCAAGTTGTGGACTTTTCTTTGTTGTAAAAAACATAATAGAGCGAAACCTTTCGTATCCGGCACGTACAAGGATTGGGAAATGCCAGATAAATTAGTTTTACCGTTGCTTGATACGTACATAGAGAACTAAGGGCAAGGCACGCCAATTTTAAACTTCTGACTTTAATTTTTTTAACCATCTATTTGGAGTGATTTTTTTTCTGGCTACTTGAATTCCAGAAAACAGGGATCTTACTGTAAATGTTTGAAGTGGGCAATTTTCTTTCCTCATTCTCAGCTGGAATTGTCATGTAAAGAGGTAAAAATTTCATTGGTATTGGGTACCCTCTGTACCCTCTGAAATGTTTACTTGCCAGTTGAAATGCTGTGTGTCAGAAACACAAATTCTCACAAATGAGTCTCTTTAAGATCGGTGACACGACAAGCTTTATTCACAAGTCTGCAGAGTTGGACTCAACCGGCTTCTCGCCAAGTCAAGCCCCGATACATACAATGCATTGTTTTTTATACAATTTGCTTGTCCTTCGGCATCTCCACTACACTGCTTTAATTGGTTAGTTTTTGCAGAATCATCCTGATTACTGTTAGTCACGCACACCACGATCATTCATGACCTCTGCTCACACCAAATTCTGTTTTTCACTCTTTATCAATCTTTGGCTCCTGCATGTCTCTCTGTAGTTAAATCTGTTGCAAGTCTGTTGTAACATTTTCCAGCTAAACTCTAGTGGTTAGCCCCCTTTTATGACTAATCATCACATTTTAACTCAAAAATTCTCTATCTATAACACTGTGTACGAATGATTTGTAACTTCATGAGATAACTTTTAAAAATCACTTTATTTAATTAAAATAACTATTGTCTGACACATATGTAAAACAGAGTAGAAACTATTTGACTCAACCAAATTTCATCAAGCAGTTCCTATGTTCTCATGTGGAATGCTTTCATTAAGATACGGGTAGAGTTCCAGTCTGACTAACTTGAGTAAATCCAGTTCACCAAACCATCAAAACTTATGCCTGACCTGTCACTGATTTCCTTCATTTTTAAACTTGAGCTCAATTTACATTTTAGCTATTCCTGTGCCATTTTAAAATCAGAATACCTTGAGAATGTCCAAACACTACCGAAGGGTTTCAACATCGGCACTCCATCTTTGTATAAAATTTCCGCATCCTTTAGTCCAAGTGTTTCCATTCTCCTTCTTGTGACTGGATAAATGGAGGCACTGTCTGTGCCTTGCTTCTATAATGGAAGGAGAATAAATCTACATCTTCCAGGTCTTATCATCACTTCTCAACATCCTAGTTGATGAGAACAGTTTAAAAGTCTAAACTTCTGCAAGGGAACAGAGCTACTTCTGGATGAGTATAGAATAAGACATATCTAGCTGACATTCAACCATTGCATGATGTCATAAAAATGCAATTTTAGACTTATCATACAAATTGATCACAATCAATTTGATTGCAACAAACTTGGAGGTGAGACAGAAATACTGGAAGCTAGTAGTCTCTGATGCAGAAACAATCTATTTTTTTGTGATTCAAAGCATAGACAATACTATACTTAATTGTTCATCAAAGGGATATATGGACTGTCTTTCTTTCGTAGACTCTGACCTCAGGATGCAGTTTAAATTCGTTTAGTTGTCACCTGATTGCACAAGTACAACCCGACAATTCAACATTCTCCAGTTTTCAGTGCAAAATAGGCAAATACACAACCAGATATAAGCAATAAATATGCTGGACAAATGTACATATATAATAAATATTATTTAATAGATAGTAAGAGTCTGAGATGATTCGTGTGAGCAGTTCCTTTGATTGTTCAGCATTCTTCCTGCCTTTGGGAAGAAGCTGTTCCTCAGCCTGGTGGTGCTGGTTCTGATACCCCTGTATCTCTTTCCCGAAAGAGATAGCTGAAAGATATTGTGTGCCTCCTATAGACAGTGCGGGACATGATGAGTTTCTCTAGCAACTTTATGTATTTGCATGGCTAATCTATGTTAGGTAGTATCTGGTAAATCCAACCTCAGGATGAAAAATAAAGAGCAGAATATTTAAACAAAAATTGGTATTGGATTCTGTCAAGAAATTACAGACATTGACCAGATTCTTCATTGGAAACTATGAAAAACCAATTTGTGTTTCAACTCAGAGCATGATTTTTAATGGAATAAATTTGGACAAGAGCTTGAAGCTAATGTGCCAATCCCACTGATCTACACTTGACATGACTCCACTCATACCAATGATATGAATTAAAATCATAAACAAATGGATATTCTGGAAATCTAAAATAAAAGTGGAAAATGCATGAAATATTTCGCAGGCCAGATAATATTTGGGGGAAGGAAAAGAGAAATAATGCTTCAGTTCACAGGGAAAAAGAGCAGAAAAGTCATTTTAAGTAAGGAGATTAAAGTTGACTCTGCTCATGACTGGCTATATCAGCAAGTGAATTGAGAATGTCACTGAGATCAAATGCTTCAGAACGAGGGCTAACTAGAACCCATGTTTGGATGCAGATGTCCGGGCACTTCTCAGAGCTCATGATGCTGCCTTCAGGACAGGAGACAAGATGGCCAGGGCTCAACTCTGCCTTGCAATCTGGAAGGCACATAGAAGATCCATAGACAGAATCAAAATTTATTGTCATGAACAAGTCATAAAATCGGTGTTTTGTGGAAGCGTCATAGAGCAAACGTACATAGCCATCTTACCACATTACTAAATAAAATTAAAATAATAGTGCACGAAAAGTAAGGCAGTGTCTTTGGTTTACTGATTGCTCCGGAATCTGATGGCAGCGGGGAAGAAGCTGTCCTCGTGCTGCTGAGTGCTCATCTTTAGGCTCCTGTACCTTTTTCCCAATGGTAGCAGAGTGAAGAGGCCATGGCCTGGGTGATGGGGGTCTTTGAGGATAGAGGCAGCCTTTTTTAAGACACCACCTCAATAGAGTGAAGTTTGGTGCCTGTGATGCCGCAGGCTGAGTAAACAAGCCTCTGGAGTTTATTCTTGTCCTGAGAGTTGGTGCCTCCTTACCAGGTAGTGATGCAACTAGCCAGAATGCTCTCCGTGGTACACCTGGAGAAGTTTTCAAAAGTCTTCGGTGACATACAAAATCTCCTCAGACACCTCACTAAGTTTAGCTACTGGCAAGCCTTCTTTGTGATTGCATACCTGGAGACTCCAGGACAGATCCTTGGAGATGTTGACACCCAAGAATTTGAAGTCCTTGAATCTCTCCACTACTGAGCCCTGGGTCGTGTTCCCCTGATTTCCTCCTGAAGTCTCCAATCGTCTTCTTGGTTTTGCTGACATTTTGCTCAAGATTGTTGTCGTTACACCATTCAACGAGCTGATCCTGTATGCTTCTTGTGATTCTGCCGACAACTGTGGTGTCATGGGAAACTTCTAGATGGTATTAGAATTGTGCCTGGCCACACAGTCAAAGGTGTACAATGAGCAGAGCAGAGCATTCTTGGGGTGCTCCTGTATTGATGATCAGTGAAGAGGAGACATTGCTTCCAATTCATACTGATGGTGGTCTTCCAATGAGAAAGTCATGGATCCAGTTGCAGAGTTGGGTACAGAGGCCGAGAGTTTGAATCTCCTTGATCAGCAATGAGGGAATAACAGTGTTGAAGGCCAAACTGTAGCCTATGAAGAGCAGCTGTGTGTATGAATTGCTATTTTTGAGGTGGTCCAGAGCTGAGTGGAGAACCATTGTTAATGCATCTGCTGTGGAGCAATTGTGACCATTGGCGAATTGCAGTTGGTCCAGATCTTTACTTAGGTATGTGTTAACTCTGGCCATGACCAGCCTCTTAAAGCATTTCATCACAGTCAAAGTTAGTGGTGATGGGCAGTACTCATTGAGGCAGCTCGCTCTACTCTTCTTGGGTACCAGGATGTTTATGACCTTTTGAAGTAGGTGGGAATGTCTGACTGCCACAATGAGGGGTTGAAAATGTCCGTGAACACTCCAGCTAGTTGGTTAGTGCAGATTTTCAGTACTCTGCCAAATACGCCATCAAGGCCTAACACCTTCTTTACCTGGTTCGGGGGGGGGGGGGGGGTGGTGGGGTCCGCTGCTGGAGTTGTTGTTGTTGTTGTACCTGCTTGAGGTGCTTAAAGGTCCTTTGGAGTTTTTGTTGTACCTGCTTGAGCTGGTTAAAGGTCCTGCAGAGTGGTTGTTGTACCTGCTTGAGCTGGTTAAGACTCCCGTGGAGTTGTGGTTGTACTTGCGTGAGCTGTTTAAAAGTCCCTCAGCCTGAAGGAGAGTGCCGATTCTACCGATTCCAAGTGATCTTAGGACCTCCATAAAGTAGGGAAAATTTGATAATATGCTTTGTGATACCAGTGACAAGGTATGATGATGAAGAGGTCAGCCCCGAAACAATGGGATATCTTTGTCTCCTATGGATGTAATGGGACCTGCTGAATTCCTCCAGCAATTTTATCTATTTACAATTAATTACAACATCTGCAGAATTTTGTGTTTTGTAATATATATTGGCCATGATTCCATTGAATGCCAGGCTACCTGTTCATGCTCATACTTTCTTATCTTCTCATTTACAGAAAAAAATAAATCAGGGAAAGACAGGGTGCATTTATGGGCTTATTCTTTTTATGGACTGTTTCAACCACTGCAAGAAAGATTCTTGCTTATTGGGTTCACAGCTCTCAAAAGTCAAGTGAAATGCAAGCGGTAAATTCACATTGTGTTTTCCTGTTCCATACATTATTGAGACTTCCGAGTGGAGAAAGCGACGACTCTGATGGAACCACTACTGTACATATTTGTCATAGGTACACGTCATGACCTTTCCTGGTTGATCCTGCTCTCACTGGCCAGTTTGTGACTCCTCCCCTTTTTTCCCCACAAAGGCTGTCATGCCACAAGCCTGCCCCCAGTTCATGTCCGGGTCAGTGTGAGTGACCAACACAGGGATGCTGTCCAACTCTTGCAAATAAAAGGCTTCAGTTTCAGTAACTTCAGTCTTTGTGTAATTGATCTTGCATCAATGACAAACTTGTCTTTTTTTTTGTGTGATACTTTAAGGATTGTTGGACATTTATTAATATGCTCCCTTTACTTTCCAAGGAGAGCCTGACAGTACCTGATTGCTGACTCAAAGTTTCAGTCAAATGCATTGTCTGGCGAAGCATGAAGACTGACTTACTGTTTGCTGTTAATGTCATGGGGAATACAATAATAAACTGCCATCAGATTAAGCCAATTCAGAGTTCACGGGCACTAGAAATGAAATCTGGTTTTGATAGTGGATGATGCACATTCCAGAAGCCAAACACCAAAATCGATAGACACTGTGGCTGACGTAGAAACACAACGCTGGAGAAACTCAGCAAGTCAGTGCCCTTCATATAGCAAAGGTAAAAATAGTTAACCAACATAAAATACATAATCAAGGCCTACCTTAATGAAGGACTCAAGCCTGAAATGTTGGTTATGTGTGTTTACTTTTTCTATATAAAGGACACTGTTTGACTTGCTGCATTTCTCCAGCATTGTTTCTTTTTACTTCCAGGAGCCTTATTGGGTTTCATCATTTATCACATGGGTATAAGAAGTGACACGGTAAGTGTGATTCCACAGTATGCATGACTGATACTGTATACTTGAGCTCTACGTTTGGAAGTAACTTTACTTGTCTGCAGCTGACCAATCATAATTGCTGGAGCAAAAATCATTTAAGAAACAGGAGGTGAGGCATCATCCACGGAAGGAAAAACAAGAGTTAACCTTTGAGGTTGAAGATCATTCGTCAGAATTCTTGTCATTGAAACTGTTGTTTTGTGTTGGATTTTCAGTTTGTAAAATGCTTTGCTTTTGAAGCATTATCATTAGCTGCTTCTATTCATAAGATACTGAGCAGTCCATATGAGAAAACAAGGGAAAGTTTTGTCGTCAACTTTATAAATCCAGACATCCACCCTGCCAAAATGAAACATTAAGAGGTGAGAGGTGTTGTGACAGTTGTAGGGAAGGCCAAACCAGTCATGTTTGCTCAAGGTGCTTTTTTTTTAAAAAGTACAACTATTTTATTTCAAACAACTTTTACTGTCACTGTGAATGGTGTTGGAGGCTAATTCTGTGACTTTCTAATCCTCCAGCGTCAGGAAATAGCACTGAAATTCCCAGCAGATAGCATTCAGATGCAAACAGACATAATATTCAGGCAGGGAAGAGTGACAGGGCATCAGGCCAAGGGTGGAAGAACAGGAAGGCATAGCAATATAGCATGGCCAATGTGCAAGAAAAGTTGTAACTGGTATCCTAGGGAAACAAAACATTTTTTTGTTCTGTTTATACTGGAACTGTTGGTATGAACATAAAAGTACATTTGTCATTTCTGTACACATGTAAAAATCAAGTTCCTAGTTTGTGTATTTTTAAAAAAAAAACAGAAGTTGTATATCATATCTATGCTTAAAATGGATCACATATGCCAGTGATGTTGCCACTCCACTCAATCTTTACTGCACCAGTACATTCATTTGACATGTCAATCAATCACAGCACTAAGGTATTTACTGTCTTCCAGAAGAATGATTCAGGATGTGAAGACTGATGGATGTTTTGTCACAATAAAAGTTTCAATTAGTTAATCAATTTCAAGAAATTCCACTTGATAACCATCCACCTAAGATTTGCATAAAACACGTTAATAATATATTCTGTGCCAATCATTCAGAACTGATGTCTACTTAAATATCTGCCAGTCTCTGAAACAATAATTTTAATTAAACAATACAGGGCAATTTTCTGTGAATATTGACAAAATCTATTTCAAACATGGATGCAAAATATTTTCTCGATCTTTTGGTAATGCTACTCTTTTTAAGAAATCCAGCTGTTTAATCAGGACCACTGCAAAATGCTTATCCAGAAATGGAATAAAAAAGAAGGATAATGCATAATTCTGGCTTGAAGCAATTTTAATGGTAAACGGGGCCAATAAGGACTTATGAAGTAAGCAGGAATTCAAAATTGTAAAAATGAGTGAGAAATCCATAGCAAATTAATTGGAGATTAAAACAATTGCTTTGGTGATGGATGAACTCCAGCAAAATTCAGATGGGTCCATGGACCAAAGCATTGGGTGTTCTGCATGGCCCTTATTTACTTGCCTTTGAGGGCTGCACCATGACTGCCGGCTGAGGAAAACACCAGTTTAAACTAAAAGTCATGGGGCGCAATGGCCTCTACTTGGGAGTCAATATGGGGGTCGACTCAGGGCCTTAATTAAGGCCGAGGTCCAGATTCATTGAAGTAGGTGGGCTCAAAGTTTGTGGGGAATTCTGGAAGGGATGCATTGGAGGCCAGGGCTGCGATTTGAGGAATGGTAAGTGAATGATAGAGGAGGGAGTTTGGTACATCAGGGCAAGATGCACAAAGGAGTCGGGATAAGTAAAGGAACCTCAGAGGGGGATGCCCAGTCTTGAGCTGGGAGCTCCCGTTAAAGCTAAGAGCTGCCACAAAAAAAAATCTATGTGATCTCACTTCTTCAGCCATACTCAGAGGGGCATTGCAAAGGAAAATGCACGCATCCATGCATGTTCAGCACAGAAGGTATCAGCTTAATTGAAAGTTGCCTAATCAATTTTTTTTTAACTAAGGTGATTCAAGCTGAAAACCATCACACTTGTGTTGCACTCTGGAAACGAGTGATTTTCATGTGAATGGTGCTGAAAGAACAATCCCAGGACAATGATGTTCTCAGCTGTGGGGCTGGAACACACTCCATCTGGTCCACCTGTTGCACTTGGGCCATGCTCGCATCCTGTCGCTGCAATTCAGCAACCTCACCAATCCAACACCTTGCCACAGGGGTGGAGAAAACCATGGGCAATGACAAGGTGACATCCTGAATGATCAATCTAATTAGACTCGGTTCAAGGCGATTTCTATGCGGCGAACAAAATTCTCTTCAAGATGAAAAAGAAATTTGCTGAAATAATGTTCAAAGACCAAAAGGTTAAACAAAGAAAAGTAATCATTTGGTGCTTCAATCAAGAATGGTGACACCACTCAAATGAACGGGGTAGCATCATATGTATCATCCACACAAAGCTTCAGGAGAGATGATGCGCAATGGACCCTCGGTTCAGCATGCTCTGGAGAACCTTAGGCTCTGTCTTGAGCTCAGCAGCAGATGTGCCTGCAACAATTTTCAGCTCATTCCTGACTTCCACATTCCAATGTCTAGGCATGGGAAATGTGAATGCAATGAGAGGCTGACCACTTACTGCATAGCTTATGGCCAACAGGTGAATATAAAATATTAATGGCTAGCCTCAGTGTAAAAATGCATCAGTTATTTAACTGCAAGCACATTGGAAAACAAGTCTGCAGACAAAATTTGATCAGGGGAAGTAGATAAGGAAAAACTGTTCCCTTTGATACAATTATCAGGCCCAGATATATTCTCTTGAGGATAAGATAAATTAGGGAGCACATTTATTTTTCTTTTTACACATGATGAGAGGAAATAACCTGTGCTCTGAGTATGGTGGAAACAAAGGAAATTAGTTATTAAAAGAGGAAATATGAAAGGCAATGCAGAGAGATAAATTTTCAAGATCAAGTGGGTAGTGCAGAGGATTGGATCTGACTGCATTGCTGCTTCGATAGCCAAGCTGGAGCTGATGGACCCTCTTGTCCATGCCATTATAATGACAAGGAATCTCAACAGATTCTTCAGCACATCTTGAACTTGCATTCAACCAAGTGAAGAATACTCACCATTGATGAAGCTCAGTGGCAAAAGTTATTGTTCAAGTTCAATGCAGAGGTTTGGATGCTGTGACTTTCACTGCACAAGTGCATTCTCTGAAACTTCATATGATAATAGCTGGTGAAAGTGCAGCTAATGCACTTGTACCTACATGATATTTGGGAATTGAAATAAATCATTAACAAAGTTGTCCCACCCAGGACATAACTTGATGTGAATTGTATTAAAATATTTGAAACTTACAACATGATGTCTCTCCTTCTCATAATTAACCAATGGTGTACCAAAAGAAATGTGCTATTTCCACTAATGAAGAAACAACATTCAACTAAATTCCTCTTGAGTGGTCATCTTCGCTAAGGTGGTGTGTTGGGAGCTAAATGCTGACATGACTCAACTAATGTTCAAACTTAAAGGATAGAACTTGCCCAATATATTTGAAAAACTCCACCAGAAGTCCCAGAAAATTTTGCAGGTGTTGTTGGCATTTGCACCTCAGCTAAACCTCCTTGTTTCAATGCAAGGCCTTACATCAAAGTAGCCTCTATCATGTTTTACATGAAATCAAAAGGAAATGTAAACAATCAGTCAATTTGAAAACTTCCTTCAGATCATCAATCATAGCAATCCAGTACTGTCATCCAAACTCTTGTGTATTCTTTTGATTTTTCTGTAATGGTTACCCGATGATACTCCTTGGGTGATATTGCCTCCCCCACTCAAGCTTGGTGCTGTCACAGCACTTGGAAAAAGGGTCCAGCAGTCTGTACCTCGTTTGCATTTCACTGAATAGATATAGATTCACCCTGTATCATATCTGTGCACCCATTCAAACATGTCAGTCTAAATACCTGCCTGAATTACAGGAACAGATGAAATATCCTAAATCTATTGCTCATAATGTGTTACCGTGTGCTATTTATTGACATCAAACATCAAATTTATTGAGATCGACAGCAAACAACATTCAGTTCTATTATTGAAAGTCGAACTCTTTTCATCTTCTCCTGGATCTCAAAAATTTATGTGATAAAGATTTGCTGTCATTGTTGCTTAAGATGCCCTGATGCATGGATACGTCAGCATATGTGTGGAAATACATACTTCAGCAAAGTGTCAGGTTTGTCTTGAACTTGTCATGAACTTTTGTCTGAAACTAATGAGGAAATGCATTTACAACTTTCAGACAGGCGCATGGTGTGAATCACATTGTTTATAGAGGGTAATGCTGTCAGAAAGACATTCATTTTAATTCAGGGTGTACCAACAGATTTCATTTCACTGAGGATAGGCAATGCTTAATTGAGTTAAACAGGAAAAGTCTGTAGTCACAGTGTTTGTAATTCCATACACAAAATTGCAATGTATGAGCAAAAAGCAGACAGACACCAGAATAAAAGAGTGGGGGAGGAGTACGGGCTAACAGGTAAAAGGTCATAGATGGATATAGGAGGGAAGGTAAATACAAAAATGCTGAGAAGTGATAGGGGAAAGGGGGAGCTCCCTGAAAGGAGAGAAAAGGAAATGGAGTGGGGAAGCTAGATGAAAGAAGGCAGAGGGATAGGGAAATCGAGTTGGGGAGAGGTATAACAGAAATTAAAAGAGTTACTGCCGTCTGGTTGGAGAATCCTTGATGGAAAAGCCTTTGCTCAGGAATAGAAATACATTGAGTTCAACTTCTGGTCACGTGCATTAAATATCCATGCACAGCAGCAATATAAGCTGAACACCACTTGCAGAGGGCATGGTCAGCACAACGCTATTACAGTGCCAGCGACCTGAGTATGAATCTGGCGCTGTCTGTAAGTACTTTGTTCGTTCTCCCCCTGTCTGCATGGATTCCTTCTGGGTATTCCAGTTTGCTCCCTCCTTTCAAAAGGTATGGGGGTTGTAGATTCATTGGGTATTTGTGTGGCATGGGCCTGGGCTTTTGTGCTGAAGGGCCTGTTACTGCATTTCATGTCTAAGTTTTATTCACTTAAAATTTTAAAAACTCCATCGACTTCAGTGGAATTGCATTCAGGACATTAAATACAACATGCAATTCCTCCTAAAGAAACAAATTTGGCATCAAAATTTAAGGGTGAACATTTACATCAAGGGTTTCATTTAAGTCCCATTGATCAAATAAATCTTGCCTGAAGTTTAAAACAATTTTCACCTAAGCTCTGTCGAGTTTGTCTTCACAAATGGCTGTATTTGTATTGCATTTTGCAAACATTTACTATGCAAAGAGCAAACAGATTCTTCAACAAACGTGGAGAAAAGTCATATTAGGGAAGAAAAATCAATTGCAGTTAAAGAGCATCTGTTCACTTACATCCATGAAATACATCGTTCATTTTCATCTCGTTTCACTCGAAACACTTGAAAACTAAAGCAGAGCACAAAATATCACTGGCAGACACGAGAACGTGCTTCCACTCAGAGACAGAATATCTACAAATATCAATCAAACAAAAAATATTGACACAGTGCCATAATCACCATGCATTAATTTACCAAAAATGAAAACCTGACACTTTGCTGAAGTATGTATTTCCACACATATGCTGACGTATCCATGCATCAGGGCATCTTAAGCAACAATGACAGCAAATCTTTATCACATAAATTTTTGAGATCCAGGAGAAGATGAAAAGAGTTCGACTTTCAATAATAGAACTGAATGTTGTTTGCTGTCGATCTCAATAAATTTGATGTTTGATGTCAATAAATAGTACACGGTAACACATTATGAGTCTTATCAGCAATAGATTTAGGATATTTCATCTGTTCCTGTAATTCAAGCAGGTATTTAGACTGACATGTTCGAATGGGTGCACAGATATGATACAGGGTGAATCTATATCTATTCAGTGAAATGCAAACGAGGTACAGACTGCTGGACCCTTTTTCCAAGTGCTGTGACAGCACCAAGCTTGAGTGGTGAGGCAATATCACACAAGGAGTACAACATAGCTGGGAGGAATGTTTGGGCAATGTTTTCCGATGCTGCAAAGGAGAGCTTGTGAACCTGCAAGGATCTACAATACCAGGAATCAACCCCCAAGACCTGGATACAAATTGCTCAGTGACCTCACAGAAGTAAGCAAAGTCATGAGGCTCACTTGCCTGACGTGACAATGGTCTGAGGCATTGTCCAAGCCTCTCAAAATAATCTCAGGCCAAACAACCAACATCAATTTCGAGCAGGAAAATCTGCAGACGCTGCGATTGCAGGGCAATGCACAGAAGTGCTGGAGAAACTCAGCAGGTCACAGAGCATCTATATGCCCCTTCCTCCCCCAATCTTTTTATTCAGGTGACTGTCTACTTTGTGCTCACACCTTGATGAAGGGGTCAGGCCTGAAATATTGGTTACCCTTTACTTCCTGGAGATGCTGCTGAGTTTCTCCAACATTTTTGTCCATCAGTTTTGATTTCACACAACTTTCATAAAGTTGATCTCATCCTGGCCATTGCAAGATTCAGACATTCTGCTATTTAATCATACATCACATATCCCAAGACAGAAGTGCAATACTCCCTAACCCCCTCCTCCTTCATTTGCATCACAAGATGCCACTCAATTGGAAGCAGCAGAGGGGCATATGCACACCATTTTTTAATCTTTAGTACATGAAAGACCCTGTACATTGTCAGCTGTTAAGTTAAAATAATGGTAGCCCAAACATAATCCCCTTTCTCACCACCTCCACACCCTACATGCTCCTGATAGACAAACTGCCAATAGCGTGAGCACTCTTTCATTTTATCTTTGGACTGATCAGATATGTGGTACAAAACTCTGTCTGTGGATACTGAGATTGTAGTAAATCACATCAAAATGCTGGAGGAACTCTGCAGCCACAGGAGACAAAGATATATTGCTGACATTTTGGGCCTGAGTTCTTCTTCGAAGTAAAAGCAAAAAGCAGGAAGGCATTTTAATTAAAGATGAAAGGGAAAGGCAGAAGAATGGGAGAGGGAGGACTCCAGATCCACAGCCTAAAGGTACCCATCTTACTGACCAGGTAACACAGTTCAGTCTCAAGAAGGTTCACGCAGAATAAATGCTCCCTCTGCATATAGAATCAATAGAGCCTCTGTCTGGAAACCGTCTCCCCTGCCTGCAGCCTCTACCAAATCCTGCACCTCACACCCAATCCCTCCGACCTCCACTCCTTCTCCCTCTTTCAGAAACATGCCCTCCGTTTATTGCCCCAGACATCCTGCTTTGCATGGAGAAGTAATGATGTATCTATGTCTGGGAATGATTTCCATCCCCAGCCCCACCCCCACCATCAGACAAAATTTCCATTCTATAGCTTCTGCTTTTTTTTACGAAGGAAGATTTGGGAGTTTCTGGCTAGACCCACACATATTGCCCATCTCTAATTGTCCTTGAACGGCTGAGGGTTTTGAACCATTTTCTTGGACTGTTGCGATGAGTTTCAGCAGTGGTGAAGGATAGATGAGTTGGATTTGGTTTGATTTCCTCCCATTTAGTGAAAAAAGTCCAGTAGGCTATAAAAGAACAAAGCCTTCAAATTAAAATAATATTCTTAATACCAATCTTGTGTCTTGTATATGTGAAATAGCTTTTAAAAAAAATCTGTGGCATCTTTTTAAACCACAAAAAATATCATCATCTCTTGCTTTCTGTGGAGGGAGTGGTGCAGGAATATTGAGGCGAACCCAAGGCATCACCAATGTGCTATCTTGTCTCACATCGCTGCAAAGGAGTTTCATTTTCACATTAATGTCAAGCTTGCAAAGTGTAAATTGACTGTCAGATTCAATTCCAAAGCAAACAGCAGTGAGACTGTCTCTCTCAGTGAATCGTGCTCCTCTTTGCTTCAGTGCCACATTAGGTCTGGCCTTTGTATTTAAATGGCTTGAAAGCAGTAGCAATGGCAGCAGTGTGAATTGAGAATGCTTAACTCCACCATCATGTGAAATTTCGCAAAGATATCTTCATGCGCTTCAAAAGACAGAATAACAATGCACATGAAAGTTTCTTTTCATTTTCTCACAATGAGTGAAATTAGATTATTACTAAATTCATTCTGCTTTCTTATTGACTCTCCATAGAGAGCTGTGAAAATTATCCTTAGTAAATCAAAATCATTGTTCCCTCACAAACACAGAGTGCTTAGATGCCAGAGGTCAGATCACGTGTTGTACGTCGATCTTGCACACCTGACCATTTATTCCTTCTCTGGATTATATATTGTCAGAACATCATTCAAGAAGGTGAACCCTTGCAAATCATCCGGCCCCAACGGCGTACCCGTAGGGTACTGAAAATCTGTGCCAACCAACTAGCCAGAGGGTTCATGGACATTTTCAACCACTCATTGCTGCTGTCAGAAGCTCTCACCTGTTTCATCCTTGGTGCCCAAAAAGAGCAGTGTGAGCTACCTCAACAACTATCGCACAGTGGCACTCCGTTCTACTGTGATGAAATGCATGAGATGCCGGCCATGGCCAGAATTAACATGTAGCTAAGCAAAATTTGCCTATTGTCATAATCGTCCTACAGCAGCTCCACTCAGCTCTGGATCACCTTGAAAACAGCAGATCATACACACAGCTGCTCTTAACCAACTACAGCTCAGCCTTCAATTTCATTATTCCCTCAGTGCTGGTCAAGAAACTACAAACTCTAGGCTTCTGTACCCTCCTCTGCTACTGGATCCTTGACTAACTCATTGGAAGACCACAGTCGGTATGAATTGGAAATAATGTTTCCTCCTTAATGATGTGTGCTTAGCCCACTGTTATATACCCACCACTGTGTGGCCAGACACAATTCCAATGCTGTCTACAAGTATGACAATGACACCATTGAATGACAATGACAATGAATCAGAAAAGGCAATGAGGAAGCACACAAGAGGAAGAGAGATCAGCTCATTGAGTGGTGACACACCAATGATAGCAAAACCAAGGAGATGCTTGTGGACTTCAGGAGGAAGTCAGCAGAACAAGACCCAATCCTGGTCTAGGGCTCAGTCATTGAGAGGCTCAGTCAAATTCCTGGGTGTCAACATTTCTGATGATCTGTCCTGGAGCCTCCATATTGATGCAACATGAAGAAGGCTTGCCAGTGGCTATGCTTTGTGAGGTGTTGGAGGAGATTTGGTATGTCATCGAAGACTCTCGAAAACTTCTACAGGCGTACCATGGAGAGCATTCTGGCTGGTTGCATCACTGTCTGGTATAGTGGCACCAACTCTCAGAAGGCACCAAATCTCAGGACAAGAATAAAACTCCAGAGGGTTTTTAAACTTGACCTGTGACATCACAGGCGCCAGACATTGTGGTGTCTTAAAAAGCAGCCTCTAGCCTCAAAGAACCCTACCACCCAGGCCATGCCCTCTTCACTCTTCAGAGGCACAGGGACAGTTTCTTCCCCACTGCCATCAGTTTTCCTGAATAATCAATCAACCAAAGACACTGCCTTACATTTTGTGTACTATTATTTTTATCTATTAATTGTTGTAAGATGGTTTATAATATGAACGTTTCCACTATGATGCTGGTACCAAACACAAAATTTGATGATTTGTTCTTGACAATAAATTCTGATTCTGATCTCAGTAGAAAATCTCTGACTAGCTGGGGAGATGGTTAAGGTGTAAGTCATATTTGATCTTCAATTATCATGAGTTCAGCCTGCTTATACGAACAATAATCCCACCAATGGTTGATTATCCTTAAAGTCACAAGCTGAACTTCCTTCTTCACTAATTAAATAATAAATTAAAAAATGCTGGAAAATCTCAACAGGTTAGGCAGCATCTGTGGAAAGTAAAACAGTTAACATTTCAGGTTGTAGACCTTTCATCAGAACTCAGAAAGACTTTCTAGACTAACTTGTCTGCAGACTCTGAGATTATGGTAAAATGCGCAAAAATGCTGGAGGAAATCCGCAGCTCTTGCAGGTAAAGAGCCAAAAGCTCAAGCCCGAAATATTGGTTATGTATCATTACGTCCTATGGATGCTGCAAGACCTGCTGAGTTCCTCCAGGATTTCTGTGTTTAAACTAATTTGCTTTTCTGTTTCTCTTAGTTATGATGAAGGGGCTTGAATTTGAAATGCTAACGGTTTCTCTTTCTGTAGATTCTGCTTGACCTGCTGAGATTTTAGCATTTTCCGTTTTTATTTCAGATTTGCAACATCTGCAGCTTTCATTCCCTGTCCTGTTCTTTAAAATGATCAACAAAGATAAATCAATTTCATTCAGCATTTAACCATGAGTCCATGCATATGATCATTGTTCCAAGCTGTCACAGGAGCATTAACTAAGGTCGCGCTACTTCTTTTGTACTTCACCTGCATATTCAGATCTGGCAGATTAACCACAGTAATGACACGAGACACCATCAACAATGCATTCATGATTTGTCCTCTGATGCATCGATACTGGGATAAATGTATTCATTACAATACATAAGCGCATGAAACTCGTAGCAGATCAGTGGAATAAATTGGACGGACACAATTAAGGAGTGTGTGTCAATTGGGGATATAGGACTCAATTAGATTGGACTGGAAAAGGTGAATTAGGATCATAATGTGTTTAACACTACATCTGTTCAATCAGTGTGTAAAGTTTCTTTCAACTTACCACAATTTCAATCTCCAACACTATTGACTGTGATTAACACAAAACACCATGACGGATTGTATGCAATGTTATGAGCTCTTTATTGTATGAGAAGAAGACTCATACTATGCGAAATATTTCATCTGCCAAATATACAGCATCCTTTTTCAATTAAAAAAAAGTCATGACTGGCCAAATTGTCAGAGCAGAGGAAATGACAGCAGGATCAGTCCAATGGACCTACTTTACAATTGAATAAAATCAGGGCCAATTTTTAAGTTTAATGCCCACACTAATCACAAACCTCTTGATTTCTTTAATATTTAAACATCTACCGTTTTGTCTCTATCATTCCTCAGACAAGAAGCAAGCAAGGGAAGAAATGCACTAAAGAACAGTTCCCTTTTTTCCTCTCTGCCACCGTGTGGACAGGTACAGCTCAGGAACTATTCATTTCCAAGTAAACAAAAGCGATAGTTATTTCAGTAGGATGATGATTAAAGCTGACTTTTCCTCTCCAATGCATGACCACCAATGACTGACCTTCTCAGCACACCATTTTGTCTTCTATGGTAATAAATGGTTATGGTTTATGGTCATGAATAGCAGGATCAAAATGAAGGATGGCTCACACTGCTCTAACTGCAGTCCAAAGGAAGCAATTAAAATTCAATTCAGCTCCCAGCAAGTAGCAAAACACAGAAAATCCATATTTTCAATTTTTATGCAATTAGAGCAGCAATAGAATATTGTGAAACCAGCACGAATTCTATCATGGCCTTGAACTCTGTGGGAGAAATTAATACATTTGTTCAAATGGGAATTAAATGTTGTCATCATATTTACAGGGAATTTTCTTGGGGTCTTCTCCCAATTTATTTCACCATCTTGAGCAGGTCAAAGGGAAATCCCAAACAACAAAAAAA
Organism: Narcine bancroftii; assembly: GCF_036971445.1. Taxonomy (NCBI): domain Eukaryota; kingdom Metazoa; phylum Chordata; class Chondrichthyes; order Torpediniformes; family Narcinidae; genus Narcine; species Narcine bancroftii. The sequence goes on along the minus strand of NC_091476.1, from coordinate 96,998,044 downwards.
AATGAAATTCACTGAAAAAAATAACATTTAACATTTATGAGTATTTAAGGAGTATCATTAGCTGAATAAAAATGCTGTTTTTAAAGTTGAACAGTTAAAGTACAAAATTGATTAAAACACGAAAGTCTGTAGATGCCATGATTGAAGTAAAAACACAACGCTGCAGAAACTCAGCAGGTCAAGCAGAATACATAACCAATGTTCTGGGCCTGAGCCCTTCATCGAAGTAGGTGCCTGAAAATGATGGGGGCAGGAGGGGAGGCCCATAGGCCCACAGGCAAGAGGATAAGGGAGAGAGGGCAAAACAGCAAACACCGGGGAGTGGGTATGGTTCAGTGAATAGAGGGAGAAGGGGTGGAATGCTGGAGAAAAGGAGACAGAGGGGTGGAGTAGAGAGGGAGAATGGGGAGTGGTCCAGCAGATCTGGAGAAGTTGATGTTTAATGCCCTTTGGTTGGAGACCAGCTCTACAAACCATCTGGGAGCAGATGTTATTTACAGTTTGTTCTCTGGATGAAAAATGAGCAGATTGAACCTTTCTCAATAAAGTAATAATAATAGTCGACCGAGGCCGGGGCCGCCGCCTCCCCCTTGCTCCTGCCCGGATCGGGGCGGCGGCGGCCCCGTTCCGGGCACAGGGAGAGCAGCGGCGGCCTCGGCCCCGGTCTGGGCAGTATGGACCGACCTAGGAGGGGAGGCAGACCCCTGCAGCCCGGGTAAGAAACCTGCATAGGAGAAGGCCACTCCGTTATAAAACCTACAACCCAAGGACCTCGCTGCCACGTTCCAGCTTGCTTGGCCACGGCACACGAACCATGGGTGTAAAGGGTGGGGCCAGTACTGCGCGCACTGCACTCCACCTAAAAGCTCCTTTGCGCAGGCCCGAGGACAGGTCCACGTCCTCCCCTTCCACGTCCTCCCCCTCAAAAGATGCTCACAAACTCAAGCTAGCATGCTGGAACATCAGAACCATGCTAGACAAGGCTGACAGCCACCGACCTGAATGTCGGTCTGCCCTCATCGCACATGAACTCCTCAGACTTGACATCAACATAGCCGCTCTCAGTGAAGTCCGCCTGGCAGATGTAGGCAGCCTCCAAGAATGCGGCGCGGGCTACACATTCTACTGGTCTGGCAAGCCTTTGGATGAACGACGCCTATCTGGTGTAGCCTTCATGGTCAAGAACTCCATTGCCTCCAAACTCGAAAACCTCCCGACAGGCCACTCGGACCGGATCATCTCCATGTGACTCCCCCTTCAAAACAAGCGTCGCATCACCCTCATCAGTGTCTATGCTCCAACCCTCCAGGCGGAACCAGCAGAAAAGGACAAGTTCTGCACTGATCTGCGCAACCTCATCCAACGCACCCCCACAACCGACAAGGTTGTCATCCTTGGCGACTTCAACGCTCGCGTCGGCAAAGACTCAGAAACCTGGCCAGGAATCCTGGGCAAGCATGGTGTTGGCAAGTGCAACGACAATGGGCGCCTCCTGTTGAAGCTCTGCGCAGAAGAGCGGCTTGTCATTACAAACACCCTTTTTCAGCAGAGGGACAGCCTGAAGACTACCTGGATGCATCCCCAATCCAAACACTGGCACCTCCTGGACTACGTCCTGGTGCGAGAAAGAGACAAACGAGATGTGCTCCACACCAGGTTCATGCCCAGCGCAGAATGCCACACTGACCACCGGCTGGTTCGCTGCAAGCTCAACCTTCACTTCAAGCCAAAGCCCAGGAACAGTAAAGCCCCCAGAAAGAGGTTCAATGTTGGAAACCTGCAGTCAGACGAAGTGAGAGGAAACTTCCAGGCAAACCTCAAAGCAAAGCTCGAGGATGCAATCTGCCTCACGGACACGTCCCCTGAAACCCTCTGGGATCAGCTGAAGACTACCATACTGCAATCCACTGAAGAGGTACTGGGCTTCTCCTCCAGGAAAAACAAGGACTGGTTCGACGATAACAGCCAGGAAATCCAGGAACTGCTGGCAAAGAAGTGAGCTGCCCACCAGGCTCACCTTACAAAGCCGTCCTGTCCAGAGAAGAAACAAGCCTTCCGTCGCGCATGCAGCCATCTTCAGCGCAAACTCCGGGAGATCCAAAATGAGTGGTGGACTAGCCTCGCCAAGCAACCCAGCTCAGCGCGGACATTGGCAACTTCAGGGGTTTCTACGAGGCTCTAAAGGCTGTGTACGGCCCCTCACCCCAAGTCCAAAGCCCGCTGCGCAGCTCAGACGGCAAAGTCATCCTCAGCGACAAGATTTCCATCCTCTGACCAATGGTCAGAACACTTCCAATCTCTTTTCAGTGCCAACCGCTCAGTCCAAGATTTCGCCCTGCTCCAGCTCCCTCAACAGCCCCTAAGGCTAGAGCTGGATGAGGTCCTCACCCGGTATGAGAGATATAAGGCAATTGAACAACTGAAAAGTGGCAAAGCAGCAGGTATGGATGGAATCCCCCCCAGAGGCCTGGAAGGCTGGCGGCAAAATTCTGCATGTCAAACTGCATGAGTTTTTCAAGCTTTGTTGGGACCAAGGAAAACTGCCTCTGGACCTTCGTGATGCCATCATCATCACCCTGTACAAAAACAAAGGCGAGAAATCTGACTGCTCAAACTACAGGGGAATCACGCTGCTCTCCATTGCAGGCAAAATCTTCGCTAGGATTCTCATAAATAGAATAATACCTAGAGTCGCCGAGAATATTCTCCCAGAATCACAGTGCGGCTTTCGCGCAAACAGAGGAACTACTGACATGGTCTTTGCCCTCAGACAGCTCCAAGAAAAGTGCAGAGAACATAACAAAGGACTCTACATCACCTTTGTTGACCTCACCAAAGCCTTCGACACCGTGAGCAGGAAAGGGCTTTGGCAAATACTAGAGCGCATCGGATGTCCCCCAAAGTTCCTCAACATGGTTATCCAACTGCACGAAAACCAACAAGGTCGGGTCAGATATAGCAATGAGCTCTCTGAACCCTTCTCCATTAACAATGGCGTGAAGCAAGGCTGCGTTCTCGCACCAACCCTCTTTTCAATCTTCTTCAGCATGATGCTGAACCAAGCCATGAAAGACCTCAACAATGAAGAGGCTGTTTACATCCGGTACCGCACGGATGGCAGTCTCTTCAATCTGAGGCGCCTGCAAGCTCACACCAAGACACAAGAGAAACTTGTCCGTGAACTACTCTTTGCAGACGATGCCGCTTTAGTTGCCCATTCAGAGCCAGCTCTTCAGCGCTTGACGTCCTGTTTTGCGGAAACTGCCAAAATGTTTGGCCTGAAAGTCAGCCTGAAGAAAACTGAGGTCCTCCATCAGCCAGCTCCCCACCTTGACTACTAGCCCCCCCCACATCTCCATCGGGCACACAAAACTCAAAACGGTCAACCAGTTTACCTATCTCGGCTGCACCATTTCATCAGATGCAAGGATCGACAACGAGATAGACAACAGACTCGCCAAGGCAAATAGCGCCTTTGGAAGACTACACAAAAGAGTCTGGAAAAACAACCAACTGAAAAACCTCACAAAGATAAGCGTATACAGAGCCGTTGTCATACCCACACTCCTGTTCAGCTCCAAATCATGGGTCCTCTACCGGCATCACCTACGGCTCCTAGAACGCTTCCACCAGAGTTGTCTCCGCTCCATCCTCAACATTCATTGGAGCGCCTTCATCCCTAACATCGAAGTACTCGAGATGGCAGAGGCCGACAGCATCGAGTCCATGCTGCTGAAGATCCAGCTGCGCTGGGTGGGTCACGTCTCCAGAATGGAGGACCATCGCCTTCCCAAGATCGTGTTATATGGCGAGCTCGCCACTGGCCACCGTGACAGAGGTGCACCAAAGAAGAGGTACAAGGACTGCCGAAAGAAATCTCTTGGTGCCTGCCACATTGACCACCGCCAGTGGGCTGATATCGCCTCAAGCCGTACATCTTTGCGCCTCACAGTTCGGCGGGCAGTAACCTCCTTTGAAGAAGACCGCAGAGCCCACCTCACTGACAAAAGACAAAGGAGGAAAAACCCAACACCCAACCCCAACCAACCAATTTTCCCTTGCAACCGCTGCAACCGTGTCTGCCTGTCCCTCATCGGACTTGTCAGCCACAAACGAGCCTGCAGCTGATGTGGACATTTACCCCCTCCATAAATCTTCGTCCGCGAAGCCAAGCCAGAGAAGAAGAATAAAAATATGACAAATCATGCCAAATTGCCAATCCTAAAAGCAGTTAAATATGTGAACAATTGAATTGGATTGCAAGGAGCTGCTGTGGTGATATAGGAACCAGGAAAATGTGGTAAACATGTGCTTGGAATAAGATCATCGACTCTTGAATCTGTTCCTGAATATCTAAAGGTAAATCACTGCCTGAGTCTCATGTCCATTAACAATTCAACTGTTAAAAGTCTATCAATTTCAGATTAATTTAACTTTTTTTTTTCCCCTGAAAGAAAGACTGCACTTCTACTATAATTTGTATGAAGATTTTTTTTCTAACTCCTCTCATTCAAGCCTGACCCAGACTTTAAGATTATGGATTTTTTTTTTTGTCTTAGTCTGTCTCATGGGATAACAAACTTCTGTCTATTGAGCTGGTAAATTAATTGCAAAATACAAAAATCTTCCATCAAATCACCCAAGCTTTGTGAAGCTGCAGGATGCAAACAGGGTCCCTGACAACTTCCAGTGAATCTGTTGGTAATCAGTTCAAGATTGATGAAACTTTTCCAAGGAACAAGGGCTGGAAAAAGTGCAAGATGCATTGGCCACCAGGTGCCGTCAAGTTTGCTTTTTTCCTGCATGTTACAAGACTTCCTCAATTTAATATTCGGTCTTCTTGTTATAAAGTAAGAGTTTCTTTTACTGAAGTTCCTTTCTTTAAAATTAAATTCTGGCATACGGCATGGTAACAGACCATTTCGGCCCATGAGTCCGCACTGCTCAAATCACACCCCATTAACCTGCATCCCCATTATATTTTTTGAACAGTGGGAGGAAACTTGGGCCTCTGGAAAAAAAACCCATACGGACACGAGGAGAACATACAAACTCCTTACAGATAGCGTGGATTCAAACCCATGTCCAGTCCAGATCGACGGCACTGTAAAGCGATGCACTAACTGCAACGCCAACCATGCTGTTCCTCAACCATGAAAATTAGCAAAAAGAAACAATGTTTGTCATTTCCTTGCTATCAACTACAACCTCCCCTTAGCTCTTGCCCGGATCGGGGCTGCCGCCGCCTACCCTCTGCCCGGACCGGGGCCGGGGCCGCCGCTGCTTTCCCTGTGCCCGGACTGGGGCCGCCGCCTCCTACTTTCTGCCCGGACCGGGGCCTCCGCCAGCCTCACTCGACCGAGGCCGGGGCCGCCGCCTCCCCTTAGCTCTTGCCCGGATTGGGGCCACCGCCGCCTACCCTCTGCCCGGATCGGGGCCGGGGCCGCCGCTGCTTTCCCTGTGCCCGTACCGGGCAAAAGACAAAGGAGGAAAAACCCAACACCCAACCCCAACCAACCAATTTTCCCCTGCAACCAGTGCAACTGTGTCTGCCTGTCCCGCATCGGACTTGTCAGCCACAAACGAGCCTGCAGCTGACGTGGACATTTTACCCCCTCCATAAATCTTCGTCCGCGAAGCCAAGCCAAAGAGACTACAACTTTATCTCATAAGGTGGTGAAATTGCTTTGAACCAAGATGAAAACTTTTGCAAGTTTATTTTTAATTAGACTGCTTGTCATATCCTGTTTTCCTTTCTTTTTATATCTCTCCAACTTGTGGATATATTCTTACCATTTTTGTTTTTCTTTTGGTTTAATTTTGTCATGCATTATGTTACAAATGATTGTTTTAAAAACTTAGATCGAGCTTTAGAGGGTGTGAATTTTGTTTCTTTAATTTTTCTAAAAAGGTTCCTACTGTTTATTTGCAGTTCCCTGAATTATAATCTTGATCAAACAAAGAGCTGCTGGAGGAACCCATGCAGCACCCATTGATAGAAATGGTAAGTCAATTATAGTTTTTACACAGCCGCTGCATAATGGGAATTTTGCGAAAAATTCCCGCAACACAGGCTGTGTAAAAGGTTCAGAATGGAAATGAGTGACTCATTCCCATTCTAAAACATTTCCTATGGCAGCCCTCGACATTTTTGTGGACTGCCTGCAGTCTAAATTGAACAGTGGGCAGTCCTCAACAATGGTCTAATAAATTCAACATACAAGATGATGCATTCAGCTCGTGATAGTACAAAGTGGAAGATTTAAAGTAACATTTACTTACCAGCAGCAGTCAACCACTATGTCGATTCACTGGAATGATGCTGACATTAACAAGATCTGTGGATCTTGCGCTATTTTGCTCTTCTGTCTTAGAGCTTTTTCAGATGCAGGTGAATAACGTCATTGACATTGACACAGTACGTCACATGTACATCATACGTCACGTGCGACGTCAACTCACATTCAGCCTATTTAACTGCCACATTTATGGTATTTTTTCTAAACACGTGGCGATATCTGTACATAGGTCGTTCTGTGAGAGCGGCGACTCCGGAAGGTAAGTGTGAAAAGTGACTACACCAAAATTATGTTTTTTTATGTGTAAAACCCATAACTGTTTCAGGTTGGAATCTTTTATTAATATTCACACTAAAAGGGGGTGATGTTACATTGGGAATTCTGACTAATTTCCAGTCTTTAGAAAGCAGTTGAATACCAAAAGTTAAGAGTTTATGCTGTTGCTCCATTTCCAATTTTTGATTGAAAGGTATTGTTTTATCATCTCCATTGAATGACAGTTGCAAGGGTAGATGATGAACTTCTGGCACATTATTTATTCTTAAATCTCATGCCACCTGTTTCTTCTGAAGCACGATGCCTTGAATAATTACCTTGTGGTATTGATCAGTTAAGGTCGAAAAATAGAAACAAATAGTCATATGTAAAATTTTAGAAACATGCTATTTCCAAAATAACATTCCTGAACAGAGGTTATGCTGAATAGTGACCAGGAACTTAGTTTATTTAATGTGGAACGAATGAAGGTATGACTGTAAAGGTCAAAAGTTATTACCGAACCATGAGCCCCAATGAAATAGGCCATTTGTCTGGCCATTTCAGCTGTCAACCACTGTTCCTGTGTTTAGAGCCAAAAACAGGTCTCAAGTACATCAGTATTGTTTTTCTTAGTCCATTTGAGTGCTTCACTTGGAAGCATGCTAGTTGGATTAGATTTTCAATCCCACTTAGTTTTTTTTTAAAAACACACAATGCAAACTTTAATCAATTCAATGATCCATGAATGTTAAATAAGAGATGAAGTTGCTCTTCTATTTCACCACATTTTCCATTTCACAGGTCAGATTAATTTGTGGAACTCTATTTACAGTGTTACACCAACAATGGGATTCTAAAGGTACTTCTCAGCCATTATTCAAATAGATTAACCATGTCAAACTATTAACTGCTCATTTAATGTTTAAATGCACTTCATTTTCTTCCGTAAAGAAACCATTGGCATCTTGTGGAACTATTTAAAATGTCATCAGTCACAATTATGTTCAGGATTTGCTCTTCTGACAATGGCTTTTTTTTCCCTGACATATTTACGCACATTAAAATGAATCCAGTTGTCAAAATTATAGTCAAAGACTTTGATCACAGGGGTCTCCAGCATAAAAAGCACAACTTTTCCTCTTGTCTTTAAATATCAAAATGTAAGTATATTGAACTGCAATACATTAATTTTTTAATATTTAAACATACAACATGGTAACAGGCCCTTTCGGCCAACGAGTCCATACCACCAAATTTACACCAAATTAACCTACACTCCTGGTATGTTTTGAATTGTAGAAGAAAACCAGTGACCCTGGGGAAAACCCACACAGACATGGGGAGAACATAATGTTATGGGCCCAGAGGACCTCAAAACCTAGCAGCAATAGAAATTCACCAAGACAAATGGTCTCTTAAACAAAAGTTGCTTTTGACTATCTTTAAGCATGAAAACAGGATCAAACTTTAACTTATTACTATTAACCTAATTCAACCCTATTTTAATTCAAAGCGCATGTGTATGTAATGTGTATACAAGTTCAGAAAAGTTCTTTAATTCACAGTCCAATCTCACTTCTTACTCCTCCAAGTTCACCGGTATCAGACAATTCTTATACTATGCACAGAATTTAACGTTTATGAACCTTCACCAGGCTTTGGTGCTTGAAAGGTAAATGCTTACCACTCAAGAAGGTTCTTGTCGGTTTTCAGAGAGAGATTTGTTGCTTGTTTGACACCCATAATTGATTCCTTCCGATCAGCCACTTCAGTATCTTGTCAAAGAAACATTCCCCATTAGGGTTTTCCAGATGATAACCTCTTTCTTTCAGGTCACATTACAGAGTTCCTTTTTAGTTTCCCTTATTTCAAGTGAAACATTATATAGCCAGCCATCCCCTCTTGTATGGACGACAAGGGCTCACAACCTGTCTTCAAAATGGGGTTTTTCCATAAGCTTGCCAGCTTGTCCTGTTCCAGTCCCAGCTGCTGCTGCTGAACTGTAGAACTGAATTCTTTCTTTCTCTCTCTCTCTCTCTCTCTCTCTCTCTGAGAAAACCACATAACCCTCTTAGAACAGCAAACTGCATTCAAAATGACTGCAGCAACAGACCCAATCTTCTGAGTTTGTTCATCTGCTGCCTTCCTAAACAAGAATCCATTACTCCACAGCATGTCCAATTAACATCTACTTATGACATCCTTATAGGCATTTTTCAAAGTTTTTGGAAAGGCACTTGGAGCCTGAACTGTCTGGCTTGAGCCAAACTCTTGCATTTTAAATGAGATCTGTTTTGAAGTGTTTATATGTGACCTACACTAAAAACCCATCCACAATTTATCTCCTTTAAAACATATCTATGTACAGTATAAAATATAACAATCTGTCATAGTAAAAACTCCTTATAGACAGCGTGAGATTCGAACATCAGTCCCAATCGCTGGCACTGTAAAGGCTTTGCACTCACTGCTACACCAACTGTGCCAAGAATCTCAGCAGGTCACACATCATCCATTAGAAGTAAAAGGTAATCAATTTTTCCAGCAAAAAACCAACAAAATGGTGGAGGAACTCAGCTGGTCATTTCACCATCCATAAAAAGCAAAGATATATTGCCAATGCTTCAGGTCTGAGGCCTTCTTTGAGAAATAAACAGAATTTCTTAAGACAGAATTCCCTGAAGAAGGGTTCAGGCTCAAAACATCAGCAATATATATTTGTTTTTTATGGATGTTGAAAAGACTGGCGGAGTTCCTCCAGCATTTTGGTGTGTTTTTACGACAGTTGCAGTGTTTGCAGACTTTTGTATTTCAACCAATGTTTATATTTTATGTTGCTTATGTATAACATAAAATTTCAGGACCATAGATCATTTAACGTCTACAACAATTTGAGCAGTTCGCTCAGATACTTAGAAGTTTTAATCAGCTGTCTCATGGAGCATGCAAACCCTGCACCCTTTCCCTCCATGTCATGCAAGGCTCTAATATAATGTTAAAAAATATGGAATTTATTGATTTTTTGAAAAAAACAAATTAATTTTTTTAAAAGTAAATTCTAATTCTGTTCAAAGTAAGTTTGTATTATGGGATGCTATGAAAGCCTATTTGAGAGGATAAATAATTAGTTATACTTCTAAATTAAAAAAGAATTGATTAAATCAGAGTCTTGAATTAGAGAAACAGATCAATGAGTTAGAAATGGAATTTCAGAAAGATGCTACAGAAGATCAGAAAATAGAATTATCTCGGCTGAAATTGAAATATAATACTTTGCAATCTTATCAATTTGAATGTGTGATTAATAGGACTAAACAACAGTATTATGAATAGGGAGAGAAAGTACATAAGGTATCGGTGTGACAATTAAAGAAAGAACAGATATCGAGGACAGATATCGATGCTGTTAGACGGAATTCTCTTATTACTTATAAATCTCATGAGATTAATGAAGAATTTTATTCACTTTATAAAAAGTTATGTACATCTGAAGGAAAACAGGAAACTGGATCGATTGATCTTTTTTATCCCAGCTGAATTTACCAATATTAGAGGATGGAGATATACAGGCGTTAGAAGAACCATTTACTGATTCATAAATTAAAATGGCTATGCTAGAAATGCCGAATGGTAAATTGCCTCCCGATGATGCATTCTCAGTTGAATTTTATAAAATGTTTTATGATGATTTATCTACAGTGCTTGGGGATGTATTAAGTCAAGTTGGAGAATATTATGAATTATCTGAGTCTTGTTCTAGTGCTTTAATTACAGGAATTCCTAAAAAAGATAGAGATCCTTTGAAAGTATCTTCATATAGACCAATTTCACTGTTAAATGTAGATTATAAAATAATAGCTAAAATATTAGCGAATAGATTGGCTAAATTTTTACCAAAGTTGTTTTATATTGATCAAACAGGTTTTATAAAGAATAGATATGCTTCAGATAACATTTTGCGCATGATCAGTTTGATTAATAGATTTTGACAATCTTTAGATCATCCGATGGTGATATCCTTAGATGCAGAAAAAGCATTTTATAGAGTTGAATGGAATTTTTTGTTTAAAGTTTTGGAGAAATTTAAGTTTGATCCTTCTTTTATTGGTTGAATTAGGGCTCTATATAGTAAACTGGTAGCTAGAGTATTGATGAATGATTTGATTTCGGAATCTTTTAAGTTAACTCGATCAACTCGTCAAGGTTGTCCTTTATCACCAGGGTTGTTTGTGTTAGTGATTGAACCTTTAGCACAGTTGATAAGACAAAATACAGAGATACAAGGTGTGAAAGTTTTAGATGAGGAGTATAAAATTAATTTATTTGCTGATGCCGTATTGGTGTATTTAACAAATCCAGCTCAGTCACTTCTGCATTTGAAGGAATGTTTAATACAATATGGATGTCTTTCTGGATATAAAATTAACTGTGAAAAAAGTGAAATATTACCAGTAAGTGAAGGAGATTATTCATTTTATAAGAATATTATTAATTTGAAGTGGACTGATCGAATTAAATATCTGGGTATAATTTTGAATGTTAATTATCAATCTTTATATAAATTAATTATGCTCCATTAATGAAAAAAATCAAAACTGATTTGATTAAATGGAAAGATTTACCTATTTCGTGGGAAGGATAAATACAATTAAGATGAATATCTTTCCGCGTATACAATATCTGTTTCAATCTATTCCGTATTTACTTGATAATTTTTTTTTTTGAGATTTAAATAAAATGGTTAGGGTGTTTTTATGGAGGGGTAAATTTTTGAGAGTAGCTTTGAATAAATTAACTTGGAAATATGAGTTAGGGGGAATTACGTTTACCAAATTTTCAAAATTATTATGAGGCAGCCCAGCTTAAATTTATTAGCTCATTGATGGATTTGCTACGGCCTCCTAGTTGGGCTAAATTGAGATGGCAAGTATTTCTGAATTTGAAATACAAATTTTTGTTTAGGTGGAATATGAATTTGTTACAACAATATAATGTGCCTATACTAAAACATTTAATGAAGTTATGAATAAAGAAAAATAAAATGATAGGTTCTATGGGTAAATTATTGGATTTGACTCCATTGTAAATTTTTCAATACATAATCAAAGTTTATTGCATTGGAGATTTAAAGGAGTGAAAAATTTGGGAGATTGTTTTAAAGAGGGTAAGTTTTTATCTTTTAATCAGATGAGGGAAGATTTTGGTATTGATAAGAATTCTTTATTTCTTTATTATCAAATTTGATCTTTGGTAAAATGTATGTTTGGTAGAGCTATGCTTTTACCTAAAATGACTAAATTTGAGACTTTTCTTATGAAGGTACCAGAGAAGGGGTATATTTCATTTATGTATCAAATATTACAGGATGGTATGGATAAAAAGGGTTGGGATAGATCTAAAATTAAATGGGAAGCGGATATTGGTTTTATTTTTTCTGAAGAGGATTGGTTAGATATCTGTTATGATAGTGTAACTAGATTGATAAATGCACATTATGCAACAACTAATTACAACTTTTTACATCAATTATATTTGACACCTGAAAAATTTTAAAAAAATATGGTTTTAATGAATCAGATTTGTGTTTTAGATGTGGTGATACTGTTGGAACTTTTCTTCATGCTGTTTGGTCATATATACATATACAATCTTTTTGGAAGAAAATTCAATCGTTTTTAGAATATCTGTATAAGTTTAAAATAGTTTTAGATCCAACAGTATTTTTATTGGGTAGTTTGCAACCTTTGAAAGGTTTGGGATTAGATAAGTTCCAGCTTGCTTTTGTATATTTAGCTTTATCCGTAGGGAAAAAATGTATTGCTAGTATGTGGAAAGATACAAATATGATTGATATTAATAGATGGCATAATGAGATGAAATATTGTTTAATAATGGAAAAATTACATGTTTCACATGATAATTATAATTTTGTAATTAATAAGTGGGTGTTATACTCAGAATATTTACATTTCAATTTATATTGATTAGATTTTAAAATGTATATTTAATTTTTTTTATATTCTTTAATTTTTCTTTTTTTATGGCTCTCCTTAGGAGAGTTGGCAGAAGGAGGGGGGGTTCTTTTCTTTTTTCTTTTTTTTCTCTCTCTATATATATAGAGAGAGAAAAAATGTTCATGTTCAAGTTTAATTGCTGCAAATGTCATATATTATTTGTTTTTTGAACAAATAAATAAAGTTTAAAAAAAATGCAAGGCTCTAATGTTGTGAAGGTTCATCAGTTTGTGCCTGATCACTTTCAAAATTATTCACAATTTAATTTCACTATTATTTGATCATTTAGCATTTGTATGTTTTTTTAGACAAGAGGTAGATGTTATGTAGAAAAGCCACTTTATCACCTGCTTAAGTTGAAAAAAAAAGACAAATTTACCTTTTATGCAGAGGATGGAAAAAGTGGATCATGCTGTCCTTTTACACAGGGAGATTCCCGAGCTGGCTTCCAAAGGTGAAGGAGGCTGGGCGCGTAGTGCAGTAGCGCGACCCGCCTCTGTAATGTGGAACATACTTTCCGGGAAGTGAAAGCGCCAAGTTTGCAGATGGGTCCAGCATTGTGTGTTTTTACTCTATTTGACCTGCTGAGTTTCTCCAGCATTGTAATTCATGCTTGGATCGCGGGCTGAAGATGTCATCGTGATGTCATCAGCACGCCCCCCTTTCAAGCCACTTTCAACGACAATCCTTTTATGCAAGAGGTGGAGCGAATTCGCTCCACCTCTGACGCTTCCACTTCCAACCTTAGGGGAGGGAACTTGGAGCTCATTGGACCTGCCAATCCATCTTTGGACCCTTTAATCAGGTAAGTGGAGGGACTTAAAGGCAGAGGAAACTTCTTTACAAATCGCTAATTTTCACTATAAAAAGGGCTTTGGAGAACAAATAAATGGTGATTAAATGAGACCATGCATTTTAATGGCAGTAGTTCAAGGGTTTCTGATACACTTTTCACATTTAAAACACATTGAACTTACCGTATATCATAAAAACTGCACTTTGTACAACTATTTTATATTTCTTCATTTTTTACTGTACAAGTTGAATACTTTAACCTTGGTCGTATGAATGCTGGAGTCTTAACAGAGCAGCTGTTAAAATGTCATTATAGAAACAAGATCCAAATTATTAGTTTGAGTTATTTGACTGCACACTGTGAAATTCAAGATTGCTAGTTGTTTGAACACAGCATGATGTTCACAAAAACAACAGTCAAATATGGCGATGCTGGAAAATTTTAAATAAAAACAAAAAAATTGTTGGAAGTGCTTGATTGATCAGACAGAAACCAAAGAGTAAATATGTCAATGGCCTTCCAACAGAAGTTGAAACAAGTTGAGAGGAAGATATAGGAAGGTGGAGAGCTGGGCTGTAAAGAGAACAAAAGGGAATGACAATGGCAAGGTGGGAAGAAAAATTAATCATCACCTGCCAGAAGGAGAATTATTACCACCTATTGTATTCTGTGTGAGTGAGTGGAGCAGTGATCATGAAGATTTGAAAGCACACAATTGAAAAACAAGCTGCTTCCACTGAGGTTTATTGGAACCAAATGGAAATCTAAATATAGGGATGTCAAAGTTGAATTTTTGCACATTATAACAAACACAGTATCATGATCATGTGGGGGGGGGGGGGGGGGAGGAAACAATAGTTTATATATTTGCTTCATGAAAGTGCCTATAGGACTCGTCTTCAAATTGCTGACAAAATTTATCCATGAGAGTCAAAAACAGTCTATGAGCATCTAAATCTTTTAAACAGAGATGGGAAGGAGGATTAGAAATTCAATATTTAACTTTATTGGTGTGTTAAATGGGTGTTATGTTTTCCCTGAAGTCAAACTAGGTGTCAGTTGAGAAAAATGCTTTGTTGAAGAAATTTTGCTTTAATAAACTGTAATCATGAATTTTGTTGTCATTTGAAAGCATTGCAAGTTGGCTTGCAAGTTACAGGCAGCATCTGCTGTCTGAGCACACAAATGCCATCTCTTGCCCGCACTGCTCATCAGGAAGCCATTCACTTCTGTTCAAGTCAAAATCAAGGACTGCTGATACTGGAAGGACTGAAAATACTGAACACGTTCACAGGTCTGGTGAAACTAGTAGAAAGCTGAGGAAGGATATTTGATGGGAACTTTGCATTGTCGCTGCTTGACTGAATGTTCCTGACATTTTTTTTGTGCAGATTATTGGTCCTGTTAAAAGCGACCTCTCTGTGACAATTCCCTAGCAATGGATCTTTATATAAAAGACATTTGCTCTCCCCTATTGTTGAATCCCAGTTTTTGTTCCCCTACAACAGATTTCCAACAAAATACTTTGAGCTTATTTGAACTTCATTGCTCCAATCTACAAGGGAAACCAATTTATCCTCATTTACTGAAGGGGAATAAATACTGCAACAAATGAATGCATTAAAACATGAATTATTTTTTTTAAGTCTTTATGAAGGGCTACCTTCTAGGATCAATTATTCATGGTTACACTTTAGGATACAATGACGTACATAACCCCAATCTAGAATTTGATTTTATTCTAAATTTAGTGAAATATATTGATTATGAAACACTCTATGCTTACTGTATTGTATAATTATTTCTCTATTCCAGTTACTCATTGCTCTCAGAGCAAAAAATTATTATTCTTTCAAATTTTAGTGCATAAAACATGCAGTAGCAATAACCATAGTCTGTCAATAGTATTTTTGACAATCAACAGCTGCTGCATTTTAATTAAATACCACAGCCTGCAGCTTCAGTGTTCAATCTGCAGGATTTATTTATTGCCTCATGCATACCTTGGAAAATGAAGACAATGCTTGAAGGGAACTTCGATAAAGGGGTAAGTAAAATAAATGTATTTTTTAAATCTTAACTATCTAATGACGAGAGTAATGTTTTTAACAAACCCACTCTCGTGTTCGGCTCCGAATCATGGGTCCTCTACCGGCATCACCTACGGCTCCTAGAACGCTTCCACCAGCGTTGTCTCCGCTCCATCCTCAACATTCATTGGAGCGACTTCATCACTAACATTGAAGTACTTGAGATGGCACAGGCTGACAGCATCGAATCCACGCTGCTGAAGATCCAACTGCGCTGGGTAGGTCACGTCTCCAGAATGGAGGACCATCGCCTTCCCAAGATCGTGTTATATGGCGAGCTCTCCACTGGCCACCGTGACAGAGGTGCACCAAAGAAGAGGTACAAGAACTGCCTAAAGAAATCTCTTGATGCCTCCCACATTGACCACCGCCAGTGGGCTGATATCGCCTCAAACCGTGCATCTTGGCGCCTCACAGTTCACCGGGCAGCAACCTCCTTTGAAGAAGACTGCAGAGCCCACCTCACTGACAAAAGACAAAGGAGGAAAAACCCAACACCCAACCCCAACCAACCAATTTTCCCTTGCAACCGCTGCAACCGTGTCTGCCTGTCCCGCATCGGACTTGTCAGCCACAAACGAGCCTGCAGCTGACATGGACATTACCCCTCCATAAATCTTCATCCGCGAAGCTAAGCCAAAGAAGAAGAAGAGAAAAAAAAATTGAAATTAAGATCCCCTGGTAAAAAATTATTTTAAATAATGAAAATTTCAAAACTTTGGACATTAATGATGTAACGCTGAAAAGCCCTTCAACACAACTCAACTATTCTGATCAAGGTGCCCACCTGAGCTCATCCCATTTTCCACTGTGTAAAAGTCAAAAGTCTGCAGATGTCAATTTAGTAAAAACACACAGAAATGCTAGAGGAACTCAGACAATCCTTCAGCTTCCACAAAAAAAAAATTCCAAGATGTATAGTTGACGTTTCGGACCCGAGCCCTTCAAGGAATAAGCAGAATGAGCCAAGAGTTGCAAATTTCGAAGGATTTTTATGTACAAAAGCCGCATTATTTCTTACTCACGTTACGTATAAAAAGGCAAATTCATCTTTTATGCAGAGGGCAGAAAAGGCAGATCGTGCGGTCCTTTTACGCAAAGGAGGTTCCCGAGCCAGTTTCTGAAGGTGAAAGAAGCAGGGTGTGCAATGCAGAAGCGGCGCCCACCACCGTGACGTCGAACATGCGCGCCGGAAAGTGAAAGTGCCCTATACACAACAATGGTGACTGAGGATCAGGTGTGGAGATCTGTTCGAGCAGTCTTAAAATTCAGGCAGATCTACTGCGCATCATAATCTCCTTTTTCATAGAAAGACACTCTAACATTTGCATTCGTGTCATGAGCTGACAACGTTATTGCGACATTATGAGCCCTCCCCCTTTCTGCATCAATCCTTTAACACAGGAGGTGGAATGAATTTGCTCCATATTTGACCCTATCATCTTTGGTGGAGGTAAGCTGGATCACGTTGGACCCACCAATCCACCTTTGGACCTTATGTGGAGCATTTTAAAGGCAGTGGAAACCTGTCTTTTCAATTTTCTAAATTTCACAATAAAAGGGCCTTCAGAATTCAGACAATGCTGACTGGAGGAGGAATCCAGACTAATCAAAGGTGTTAATTGAATACGATCAAGAGAGAGGTGATAATATATCATGTTGGTGTGAAAGGAGGCAGGGAAGGAAGAAACAGTGCTGGGAGAAGGCAATGGGGAAAGAAATGGGGTTGGGGGGTGGGGTTAATGAAACCCATAAAAGCTGACATCAATGCCATTCAGTTGGAGGGTCCCCAGACAGAAGATGAAGTGTTGTTCCTACTATTTGTGGATGGTTTCAGTCTAGCAGTGGATGAGATTAGAATCCTCTACCCTGGGAAAAAGATGATGGCTATTTGCCTTTTCAATGCCCTCGTGGTTTTATACGAGGTTACCTTTCAGCCTCCTACTGTCCAGGGAAAAAAAACTTGACCTATAAAGTCCTCACCTGTGTCAGATTACGTGTTTGAAATCATACATTACCAGATTCAAGGACAGTTTTTCCCCCACCCCACTGATATCAGGCTCTTCAGAGAACCTCCTCTCCTCCAAATGGCCAGGTGCTGTGTCTTGCAGTGGCCGACATGAAGAAAGAGTTAGGCATGTTAAACCTGCGGAAAGCTGCTGGACGGGATAACATTCCTGGCAGAGTGCTCAGGGGATGTGCGGCTCAGCCAGCATAAATTCTCACCGACATTTTTAACATTACCCTGAGAAGCGCCGTGGTCCCAAGTGCTTCAAAGCTGCCACCTTTCTTCCCATGCTGGAGAAGTCAGCTGTGTCCCACCTCAATGGCTACAGCCCTGTCTCACTCATTCACGTTTATCTTTATGAAGTGCTTCGAGAGGCTCATCATGGGGCACATCAAGCTACTGCTGCCCCCCATCATTTGACTCCCCTGCAGTTCACATACAGACTCAACTGCTCTATGGACAATGCCATCTCAATCACCCTCCATCTGGCCCTCACCCACCTGGAAAACAAGGACTCATATGTTCAAACGTTGTTTATTGACTTCAGCTCGGCATTCAACACAATCATACCTCAGTACCTGATAAAGAAGTTGAGCCTCCTGTGTGCATAGTCCACTGCTGTTCACTCTGCTGACCTACGACTGTCCAGCTAAACACAGCTCAAACCACATCATCAAGTTCGCTGACGACATGACAATAGTGGGCCTGATCAGTAAGAATTTGGAGTCAGCGTGCAGAGGTGAGGTGCAGTTGCTAATGGAATGGAGCAGAGCCAACAACCTGTGTCTGAAGGTTAAAAAAAAATCAAAGATGTTTACCAATTTCAGGAGGGCCTGGGGGATCATGCACTGCTGTCCATGCATGGCTCGACCATTGAGGTAATCAAGAATGTCAAGTTCCTTGGAATGCACTTGGTGGAGAATCTCACCCAGACCCTTAACACCACCTCCGTAGCCAAGAAAGCCCAGCAGCACTTCTATTTCCTGCAAAGGCTGACAAAAGTTCATCTCCCACCCTCCATTCTCACTGGATTCTACAGAGGATGTGTTAAGAGAATCCTATGCAACTGCATCACTGTCTGGTTTGGAAGCTGTACCTCCTCGAACTGCAAGACTCTGCAGAAGATAATGAAGATGGCGGAAAAGATCATCATGGGGGAGGGGGGGGGGGTCTCTGCCTACCATGAAGGACATTTACAACACTCGATGCAGGTGAAAGGCAATAAACATTGTGAAGGACTCCACACACCCCTCATGTAATTCTCTCTTCTGCCATGTGGTAGGAGGTATTGCAGCACTCAGGCCCTTACGCCCAGATTGAGCAACAGTTTTTTTTTCCCTCAAGCCAACGGACTCCTGAATTCCCAGAACATTTGTGGGTAGAGTACCGTGGACTGTTACTGTATATGCCTTAATATTTTAATATTTCAATGTGTTTAACTTCTATTCTAACTTATACTTATGTAATATGCTCCATGGTCCAGGAGAAACCCTATATCATCTTAGCAATGCATGCATGGTAGGAAGAATAAATAAAGGTGACTTGACTTGAGTGAATCTCACTCTTGTAAAATAATGGGCCCTTCCATTTAATATCCAAATATCCAGATTTAACTTATCAAAGAGCAACAACTGACATTGTAAAATTAAATCCCACCTGCCACAATGTGGCTTACTTTTCCTGTTGATCTTTATCCTGTAATAATATCTGATAACCTTCTTCAGTGCACTGCGCCATAGATTTTGGTGTCATCTGCAACCAAACTCACCATGCTCATCACATCTTCGTCCACTAGAACAAGACCATACTAAAGCCCATGTGAAGTTCTACTATCTTGCCCTTGTCAATCCTCTTGGTTTGCTTCTTCAGAAAACTCAAATTAATGAGTTACAATTTCTCAAACTCATAGCCAAGCTCACTATTGCTGATCAGTCCTTGACTTAACCAAATGCATGTGGATCCGGTCTCTCAGAATCTCTGAAAGTAAATTTCCCACCACTGAGGTTAAGATCACTGGCTTATAGTCCCTAGTTCATCCTTGCAGCCCTTCTTATATAAGAAATTTGTAAACTAGCCACCCTCCAAGTCTACTGGTACGTCACTTGTGGCTAACCATAATACAATGTTCTTCATAATTTCTCCTTGAGCTTGCTGCAATGACACTTGGTCATGCTCTCTGGATATATGCACCTTTCTATACTTCACAGCTGGCGGCACCATCTCGTTATTCACACGGTTCTCTTACAAGTTACGACTATTCTTTTTCCTGAATTCCCATACTTCTGTGACCCCCTCCATAATATATAGAGACGATAAATATTCATTTAAACCTTGCCCATCAGTGTGGCTTCACATAGAACATATTTTCTGTTGCTCTTGATTCTCACGAGACCTGTGCTACCAGATTCATGAACAATTGCTCCCCCTCCACCATCAGACCCCTAAACAACAAACTCAATTGGAGATTCATTTAAGGTCTCTTACTTTACACATTATGATTGAATATTCATTTTTCGTATTGCACTGCTTGTTTGCACTTCCCTCTGGTTTACAATTCTCTTTTCAAAACACATCTTTTCTTGAGTACAGTTTTTTTTTGCTTGACCTATAAGTAGAAATTCTGCCTGGCTGCAAAAGAAAAGAATCTCAGGGTTGTATGTGATGTCATGTTTCTACTCAGACAATAAATCTGAATTTTTATTTCCATATGTATTGTTTGTCTGAATGCTTGCTTTTGTCTGGTTGTGTATCTGCAGTTTCACACCGAGGATCGGAGAACACAGTTTTGTTGAGTTGTACTCGTACAATCGGATGAAAATAAATTTGACTTGGCTTGATTGGCATGAGGACACAGATGTTTTATTTGTTCTTTTTAAAGAATCAGTACCAGAAAGGATTGCTTCTGAAATGATTTAAAAAAAAATCATTGGATTTTGAGTTGATCCCCAGTCTTGGGTCCCCAATTTGAAAGGTTAAACTCATTGGCTCAAGTGATCCTGGTGTCGTATTGAATCTGGATTGGCAACTGAAATTACTGAGGGACAAAGATGTGCTCATGGAGAATTCCAGTTCACAACCAATTCCAAACACTCAAAGCTGCTTTTGAATGAGATCACTCATCATAAATGTGGATAAAGAAAATTACTTGACTGCATTCTTTCGATCAAGAGTTATCTTGGAAGTTCCCCTGCTTTTCAAGTGCATCCATGGGTCTTTGAAACATCCAAGATTTTCACTTCCACACATCTATTTCAATTCACCTTTCTTTGGTATAGATTTTGTCGCAACGCTACATGAAGTTTAAAGCAGATTATTCTCAGAATAAGTGTCAGAAAGTTTCAGGAGTCTTTGCTGATCTTGACTGGTGAATGTCACCTGCAACTACCTCCAGAACTTGTGGATTCAGAGATACGCCAGCTTCCCATCTCTTTCAGAAGTCTATGGTCAGCTCCTTAGTCTTTCTGACATGAAGGGAGAGGCTATGGTCCTGACACCAAGCCACTTGACCATTTACCTGCCTTCTGTGTTCAGGCTCGTCATTGTTTGAGACCTAGGATTATGGTGTTATCTCCAAATGTACCAATGGAGTAGGAATGGTGGTTGGTATATTGTAGAGGGTCGTGGATGTCACATGACCTGGTCGAAAGACATTCCACCTGATGATCATGGTTTGGATACACCCTGCCCATCATTGCACACCTGACCATTGGCCCCTTAAATAACCCTGTACTTGGCCTTGGGCCAAGTAATATTAACTGGGTTAGACTCCCCAGCCTTCCAACACTATAAAGGGTGCAACTTGCGCTTGCCTCTTCCTCTTTGCCATCTCAGAGGGACTACCCTGCCTCTCTCCAGGCCGAGAACAATAAAATGGCGCTGGAGAAATCATTTGGTAGGTTGTGCACTAGTAAAGGGTTGGGAGCACCTTAGTTAGTGTCCTGAGTAGCATAGAGCTGTGCCTGCTCTGAGACAAGGGGTGGCAGTATTGTCCTGTTTCTTTTCCTTGATTGCATGTAACAGCACTGTGTTTTGTGTGTGTGTGTGTGTGTGTGTGTGTGTGTGTGTGTGTGTGTGTGTGTGTGTGTGTGTGTGTGTGTGTGTGTTTTCTCTCTTGCAATCTTCCCAAATACATCTTCTGTAAATAAAGTCATTTCCTGTCAGACTGTGTTAAAAGTACTTGGTTTTGAGACCCATTGAATCTCTTCCCTCACTCATAAACAGTTAGCCAGCCTTTCAAGGCATTGGGACTGGAGATAATTCTAGGGGAGGTCATGTCACCAATCCTCACTGATTCACAGAAAGTCATAGATCCAATTTCAGAACAGGGCACTCCTGCTGATGAATTTATTTGACATAACTGTATTGAAGATGGAGCTCGAATCAACGAACAGTAGTGTGGCAAAGATGTGGTTGCCCAGATGTTTCAAGTCTGATGGTAGGGGCAAGGAGATGATGCATGCCACAGACTTGGTGTGGTGATGGATGATTTGGAATGGGTCAAGGCTGCCAGGAAGGCTGGAGTTAACATGAGCCATGACCAGCATCTCAAAACGCTTCATGATGGTGCCAGAGGGCAGGAGACATTTTGGGGAAGTTACAATGTTTTCTCTGACACCAACATGGTGGTGGCCATTTTGAATTGGGTTGGGATTTCTGCCTGTACCAGGGTAAGTTGAAGTTATCTATGAATTCTCCTGTTAGACAATCATCATTTAATGGTTCAGTATTAAACTTCTGCTTTCCTTTCTGTAGCTCCAAGGTCATGTTACTATCAGGCTATTGTTGCACTGTGAAATGCAAGTTGTTTTTGTTAGAATTTCCTTTCATGAATATTAATTCTGCCTTTTACAATTTGAAGTTAAAATAGATTCAATAGATACAGAAATAATTGCAGATCAGTAGCTCAGTTGTCATTGATGTGCACAATTTTGCGTTCACAGATACTACTTGATTTGTTGAGTTTTTCCAACAGTTTATGTATTGCTTATTAATCCATAGGTACAATATTTACAAAATTTAAAAAAAAGTATGCCCTCGCTGGAACCCTAATCCGAAAGCATTACTTAGCTTAAAACCACTAGAGCTAAATTCATTTTAGAAGGGGTAATATGCCCTTTGAGAGAGAGATGTTGCTTACAGCTCAATCATAAACGTTACTGGATGGAACAGTATAGTTGGGCCGTTTTAGCATTGAATTATTTCACCACTGCCATTTGCTGAGAAATGAGATGGCATTTCATTTGCATTTTCAGACCCAAGCAACTGAAAATCACAAACTCCACCACAATGGAAGAAAGAAATGCAGATTGGATGACTGTTTTGTAGAACAGCTTTATTCAATCCGTAGGAGCAACAGTGACCTTCCGGTTTGCCACCACTGAAATCTCTTTCTCAGTCCTGCTCTGACATATGGTCTGTGGTCTCCTACACTGTTACAATGAGGATCATCACAAGTTAGGGACCAGCACCATCTCATCTATCTGGGCATGTTGCAGCCATCTGGACTTTTGAATTCTCAATCATCAGGGAATCGGATTTCTATTTGTATCAGTCATCCATCTGTAATATTGGCTCAGATTGTTTGCTTCATTTCCCCTTTTAATCTCCTCTAGAGTGGAGGGTGTGGAGGGTGTGCCTTGTCTAATCTGCCGGGCTTGTCTTCCTGCTTTGCTTTTCGCAACTCTTACATTATTTTGTGTACGTTCTCACTCTCTGGTGCTCTCATTCATTCAATGGTCAGATTACCTTGTTTAGGGCATATTCATATTGTCACCCTGGTTTTACCCGGTCTCTCCCTCTCCCAATTCTGACAAAGAAACTTCCCAATTCTGAAAAAGAAATTTTATTCCAGTTTCTCTCCTCGCAGATATGGCCTGACCTGCTATTTCCAAGATTTTATGTTTTTATTTAAAATTTTCAAACTCATCAATTATTGTGCCCACATTATCCCTGCCGCTGTATTATACCAAAAGAAATCTGTGCTTCCACGCATCATCCTGTTTGAGTCATTCTCCTGCACCCAATCCCAATTTGACCCTTGCTATCCTCTCCCTTACTCTGCCACCTGCCAGTGTTCTGCCTCCGTGTCTAAACTCCGCTCCTCACCTTTCCCATCTGTTCATTACCACTCCCTCGTACACTAATTCCCTTCTGGGCTTAGTCTAATCCTTCCTTCCCTGTCCTCAGTGTGCTGAACATTGATAATTATTTTACTCTCAATGATGCTACTCAACCAATTAAGTTCTTCCAACAGATTCCAGCATCAACAGTTTCATGCCTCCTGGTCCATTGAGTCCTTGACAGAGACTATGTCAACCACAGCAACTAATTCAAAAATTATAACCCAATTATGATGTCCCTTCAATGAGGACATGCTATCTTTGCTTTGTCAGATTAATCTCTCTAAGTTTTGTTACAATAATTTTTTTTTCATGATGTTAGAATCACCTGTCTGTAAGTGTCCAGCTTTCTCCTGCTGCTCTTTTTGCATGAATCCTCCACACTTACTGTCCTCCAGTCTAACTGCATTTCTTCTGAGGAGCAAACCAGGCAGGTGAGACCTAAACATTCTTTGCTGACCCAAATGTAGAAGTGCTTCTCTTGGTTGGCAAATTAAGAAAGTGTGTTTGAGCCTTTTCTGATCCCAAATCATCTTCTCGATTTATTACTTAGTGAGATTAATTAAAAGCTTCCCCACAAATGTTGCAGTTGGATTTCAGTGATATGATCGGACCATGTTTAATGGGGAGTTCCGGGAGCAGGCTAACATTCTGAGAAGGGTAGGTTAATACGGTCACTGGTCAGGAAAGTCCCTCAAAGGATTTGAACAGCTGTCCGGGTTGTCTTCTGCCTGGCATATTGAATGAAAATTTCCCCTTACATCTCCACTCACTGTAGGATGCTAAACACGTCTAAGGTTTTAATCTTAGTGGGCAAAAACATCATTTGTACAGTTACCTCGCACCATTGACTTCAGCATGGTAAATATCCTGAACTGGCTGCTTTATCCTGGAATGAAGTATGACATTGATGGTATTAAAAACCTAACCAGTTGACCCAAGCAAATTCACTTTTTTTCATTCATTTCACCAACACACATCTTTAGCTTCAACTGCTTTTCTCACCTATTAAATGTTGACATGGCCTCTACTTCAATTACCAATCTAACAGACACTGAATTGCTTCTATATAAAAGGATTCCCTTGCTTCCCTTTTGAAGTGTCTTGCATCGAATCTTACATCAATGTCATCTCAATTTAGATTCCTCAGCCTGGTTCTACATCCTGTAACTGGCAGCTCCCAAGATTGCAAAAGCTTTCTTGCCCAAGCCCAAGGTCGTCGGGGTTTAAGCTTGATTTCACAGACTAGAGCATGAAATTGAGGGCAAGGATTCACTGGAGAGTTGCATGCTCATTGATGTTTATTTTCCTCAGATTAAATGCTGCAGCTAAATCACCTTTAACTTTGAAGAGGGAACAAAATATCCCACTTCGCAATTTGGATAGGAAGAGTGTTCTGCGAGAGTACCTGCCAGCATACACCTCTCAAACAATATCAATAAAGCAAACCAAGTGGATTTTTTTAACCTCAGTACTTGTGAGACATTACAGTACAGAAATCAACTGCTACTATTCTCAAAGCAGAGAATAGATGAGAAATTGTTTATTGGTTGAATACACTTTGAGACTGGCTGACGTTTCTTCAGAATGCAAGTGCTTTGATTTGCTGTTCCATTATTTTAAACACATTAAATACACATATCTGTATTACCATATCATCCTTTGCATTTGTGTGTTATCACACTGGGAGATCAGCAGAGAAAATGTTCTGTGTTCCCGCCATCATTCCGATGGCAAGGACGTACTGCTACAAACTCACACAACAGAGTGGTTTGGTTAATTGTAGAGGAAAATCACAAGACCGCAAGGACATATCCTTTTGTACTATTTGAAAGAGGTCCGATTTTTAAAAGGGTTACAATCGAGAACACGTTCATACACATCTGGAAGCAAGCTCGCAAAGCACAGTTGAGCTAAAACTCCAGATAAAGCTGACATGAGCCCAATTCATGTGAAAATGAACAACGGCTCTGTCAGGAATAATGAGAACGTCAAATGTCTGTGTAACTTAACACGCTGGAATACAAAACTTTTCTCCACTTGAAGGATAAAATGTTAATAACTTGAAAATCTGACTACAAATTTGAAAAGTGGGAGGCATGGATTTGAAAAGTGGCATTTTCAAGGAGGTTCATTATTTTACATTCCTTCTGGCTCCTTGTAAAAAATGTTGTCACTGCATTCTGGCCTTCTCTCAGCATGACACGAATAATTCTGTAGTTGAAGTTATCACTCTGCATTTGCACATTGGAAGAAAAGACACTACACCTGCTGATAATAATTTTTTATAATGTGCTCTGACTATTTTGCCATCTCAGAAGCAGAAGGGAGCAAAAGTTGCACTGGACTCAGCACTGAATTGTAAGGATGCAGTGTTTAAAAAGATGGCAGCTATTGCTGCCCCCACATCAAGAAACACATTTTGCATCAAAGCCTGCTCTTACGCATTGGTTTCAAATATAATTACTTTTGACATTGTAATATTTTCAGCAGGCCAAATTATCCCAAAAACAAAATGGTAACACATAGGAATTTAATCTCACATCACTGGATGTTTGCCTCTCCAAGCCTCTGTATTAAGAGCCCTGTAATTTAACTACTGCTCTTATTCTTCTTCAAGTTTAACTCAACGATCTCTGCTTTGCATCCAACTTGCAGTTTTTTTCCTCATTACATTTGCTTGCTTCACCGTACTCCATTGTCACTCAGCAGATCCTCACAACTGATGAAGCACTTCGCAGAAATGTCTGAGGGCTGCACAACCCAACTTTAATATTTGCAATGGGTCGAAAATAAAGAAATCTGTCCAAGTTGCACATAATTCCAAGATATTTATTTCATCTGGCAGATGCAGAGAATGCCAGAACAAAGCAATGATGTGCATGCCAACTTCAGGATTTCTCAACTGCCTGCAACACCCTTGCATCTGGAAACAGAACATCCAGTCGATAAGACCTGAATCGGCCTGAAAAATGGATGGGGTTGACTCAATTCTACCCAATTTAAGGTATACCCACCTCCTTTCCACACCCTAGCTCATCTCTCCCACTCAAGAGGTTACCACCATTCTTCAAGTGATTTTTTTTTCCCCTCAACTCCCTTCTATTCCTTTATCTTAAACATTCAGAGGCCCCAAACTCTTCTGCAAAAGCTGAAGCAGCACTAATGCTGACTTCGGGGACACAGTAATTGGTTCTGGGTGAAACTAATTCTAATGGAGTGAAGCATCAAAATCTTCAGAAAGAACTCAGCAGGTCTCTCAGAGTCCATAGGAGGTAAAGGAATAAAATTGACTTTTCGGGCCTGAGTTGTTCTTCAAGGAATGAACAGAAAGCAAGCAGGTGTCTGAATGATAAGGCTGGGGAAGAAGGGAGGAAGGGCAAAGACATGACAGGGGGGTGGGGGTGGCTGTGGGTAGCACCAACTAACAGGCCGGCAAGGGGTGCTGGGCGGGTGGGGAGCACCTGCCATCAGACAAAATGTGATAATTGGACATGGATCGGAGAACAGGAGTGGAAAAGTGAGAATTGATCAAGGGAGTGGTGGCACTGTGAATGCAGAACTGGAGGAAAGTAAATGGGGGGTAGAGAGAGAGAGAAAGAGAGAGAGCAAGAGAGAGAGAAAGAGGTGGAGAGACACAGTGAGAGAGAGAGAGAAAGAGGAAAGATTAGGGATAAAGGAAAGGGAGAGATGGCAGGGCAGGAGCCATAGGGGCTAAAGGAAACCGAAGAAGTCTGTTAATGCCGACTTCTGGATGGAGGTGATCTCAGTCTAACTGTGCTAGATACCATATCCAGGCATATCAGGATGGGAATGAAACAGGGATTTGAAGAAAGGAGTGAATGAGTCAATGGTGGTGAGGGAGGAGGTATGGGCGTCCATTCTTCCTGTGTTACGAATCACCCCCTTGGGCCTTAATCCTAAGACCGCACCCACACCTGCTCCTTCACCACCATTCGAAGCCCTTCTCAGGGCTTTCCAAGTGAAGCAACACCTCACTTGTGAATCTGCAGGGGCCATGACTTACATCCAGTGCTCCCATTGTGGTCTCCTCTGCATTGGAGAAAGTGGATGCAGACTGGTAGATAGCTTCATTCAGTACCTTTGCTCCGCCCGCTGCAATAGTGGGGATCTCCCAGTGACTAACCCATTTCAATTCCTAGTCCCTCCAACATGTCTGTCCATGGTCTCTTGCACTGCCAGACTGAGGCCACTCCCAAATTGGAGGGACATCACCTCATATTCAGTCTGGACACATTCCAAGCAGATCTTCTCTTGTATAGGAACATAGGAAGCCGGAACAGGAGTAGGCCAAAAATGGCCCATCGAGCCTGCTCCGCCACATCTCCCCCCTTCCCCTATCCCTATTTCTCCTCTCTTTTTGCTTTCTCTCTCTCTCTCTCTCTCTCTCTCTCTCCCCTTTCCCTCTGTCTCATTTCCTCCACCTCTGCATTTACAGAGCCATCCCTCCCCTTTCCTCTCCTGTCCTCCTATCCATGTCCAATTGCAGCCTTTTGCCTGTTGGCCTGTACTCCCCCCTCTCTCCCCCTCGCCCTTTCCTTCCTTCTCTCCCAGCCTTTTCATTCAGGTACCTACCTGCTTTCTGCTCTTACCTTGAGGAATGGCTCATATATCTTCACCTCTTATGGACACTGCGAGACATGCTGAATTTCTCCAGCATTTCTTGCTTTCACCAAGTGTCAACATAAACATTTGCTGAATTTAATATGTTTGATTAAATCCTGCAATCTTGTCAGAAGGTGAGTAACACTGTCCATTTCTTTGCTTCCTCCATCACCAGCAGACAATGAGGCACAGAAGGCAATTTTCCAAAAAAAAACTAGAGAAATGTTCTAATCAATGTGCAAATTTAGACGAGTGATTCTTGCTTAAGAATTATTGCTCAGTTGGTTGCAAGTGATCCAAAATATAAAGTTACACATTTTGTTTTAAAATTCAACTAAATCAATAGCCATCAGCATTTTGAAATGAAGCCCGATTAGACAGTGATCTTTTATTTTTTTTAACAAATACATAAAATACTCCAGGTCATATCCTGCATTCCTCTGAAAATGATGCAGGATTTTCCTGAGCAGATTATGTAAATTTTATTATCCTCTTCAATCTTGAGGCAATAATATTTGCTCTGCCCCTTAGAATAAATAACTTTCAAAATGCCAGACAAACGAAGCTCAGAAAAGCACAGAAAAAAACTGCAGCTGCTGGAACCTTGAGCTGACAAAGAACCGCTGGGTAGAAATAATCAGTCAACATTTCAAGTTGAAACTGTTTATCGATAAAGCTTGGTGATGCTAAGGATGAGAAAGGGGCAAGACACGACAGAGGGAATTGTTTGTGGGACCCCACAAAGTAATAAAATGGAGAACAATCTAATGTAATAATGATAGCCAACATTAATTTATGTATCCATTTGCAGAATACAGTAAATCCCGTGTATCTGGCATCTATGCAGATTGGTAGATGCCGGATAAGTGAATTTGCCAGAAGCTTGGGATCACATGTTGCGTGTTTTGACGATCTGACTGCTAGGGGCACCAATTTGAAACCTTCGTATTTTTCACCAATTTATTTTCCACAGTTTTTTTTTGCTGCTTGCTTGAGGCTACCATTTCCTTGAATTCTGGATAATTATGATGCAGAAGCCAAATTCATGGAGTATGCAAGAAACTTTTTGAAATCGCTGTGCTAAGAAGGATGACAGAGGATCTGAGCAGGAGATTTTTTCAATCAGAGTGGTTGAAATCTGGAATGTTGCCTGAGGAAGTGGTGAAGACAGCAAATATTATCAACGCCACGTGGTCATAGATGATCAAAGAGTCCTTCTTTGGTCATATGACTCTAGGATTCTATATCTATCTGTGAAACGTCCATTTAAAATCTCGTGATGTACAATCAGCAAATATTAGTTAATAACCATGTTGTTTGAGAACCTATTAAAGGAAGAATGATCCTAATTATAGTAAAGAAATAATGATTGTTTTTTTTAAACAAATAATTACATTGTTACGAACAAATATATGTTCACACAGCTGAATAATCTACCCTGCTTCTATTTTTTTTTAATTAAATTATTTATAGTGGCCCAGAACAAGACCTTTGATATTACTATCAGTTACCATCATCCCTTACATTTGAATCAACTGGAACTTCTGGTCCACAGATTCATTCAACCTTAAATATTCTAACCTCATTCTAACTGTGGACCATTGATTAAATCATGAGAAGGGCAAGTATGGACTCTTTCTACCCTCCAAATTAATACAAGATAATTTTGCTTCATGAATCAGGATGATAGAATAAAATGCAACACAAAAATAAATGAAGGTGCATTTATACCACAAATTCTGAACCTCCAAGAGGGTTAGGGTTAACATTTTAGACCACTCTCTCTCATCTCTCAGAAAGAGATTAAGGATGGAAGCTGGATCCTGGACCTTATCCAATCGAACTAACAACTTGCAGTATTTCCCATCTGTACTTTATTTCATATTCTCACTTGATAAACCCTCAGGTCTTCCCATGCATTTGAGTGGCTTACTGTGTGCATTTGTAAACATTAGGAAACACTTATCACCATAATCCACGTCAAACTACCAGCAAACATGATTGTGCAAGGTAGAGAAAAAACATTGAAAAAAAAAGACATTTTTTTTTGAGTGAGGGTCTATCTAATGACAGAGTCAGTAATCTCAAAACTCAGCTGGTCAGACTGTTTGAACCGAGGATATGTTAGCACTCCGTTCAACTGTGAAGAGAATCAAAGCCAAATATGATCTTGTCCATATGCAAGCTCTTGGCAAGCTTTGCTCATTCTTAAATAACTACAGTGCTTCAACCACAGTGTTGGCTGAGGTGAAGCTATATTAAGAATTGCTACAGCTTTGCAGAGACTTGAAATTAAGAATTCAATATTGCTCCATTATCTTGGAATAAAAATATCAGATTGGGAAAAATCAATGATAAACATTCGACAGTTTCAAACAAAGAAGCTGCTCAATTACAAAATCCTTGACAGATGTTTTTGTGATGCATTTATAATATATTTGGCAATAATCCTATGGTTGATTATACTAAAAAATTGATTGAACTTACTTGCTTGGTGTAAGAATGACTTGAAATAAAAGTGATTTGCAAGCAAAGCATTACTTTCTTATACTGTACATATTATAATGCATTTATTCAAATTGTGACATTTATTTAAATAAGAAAAGCCAAATTACTGAACCAAATGCGGGAACATTTGAAGTCTACTATTTGGGAAAATTGTCACTGGTTTTTATTACAGTTAATTTATGTTTTTGCTAAGTTTTAAACAGTTTTCACAAGTGGATCCTACCTTGAACAATTATATGCACCCGAGTTGTCCTGGGATGGTTGTGAGTTTGAACTGAACAAGTATATGGACCTTCATCGTACACATCCACAGCCATTATCTGAATGCTGTATTCTGTTTTGCTGTTGGTCACAATTACCACTCGAGGGTCCAGTGACCATTTGTCCTTCCCTGCATAGAGTATGCTGGACCGATTCAGCCATGCCACACGTGTCACACCACTGTCAATTATGCATCTAAAAGGAAAGAAAAGCAAATTTAAGAAAATGTTTCAGAAAAGATGTCAACATCTTTCAAAATACCAAAACTGTACCACTTGTGTAACCAAGTACTAACATAAAAATGCTAATAATCCCAGCATTTAATTTTCAACATTTAACTTTTACAGACTAACATCACCTCCTAATTATTAAAATGCCACCACAAGGAATTTCAAAATGCAGCAATACAATGCCAGAAGTAAATTAATCTCCACTGTATGGTATCTGCATAACCACCAAGAATTTTCTCACGGTAGGAGGAAGTATAAAAACTTTCATTCAATGGATAATTATTAGAGACAGAATTTAAAAATGGCTCTCTCAAGAGAGTAAATAGAAAATATTCAGGTCAGGCATCTGTAGAAAGAAAAGAACACATGCTGGATCTTTTCTTGCATGTATGCATCTGCAACATTTTCCTCTTGAAATTGGAGCCATTCTCAACCTTTCTTTCAGCTTTCTCCCCCCCCCCCCCCACCCCCCCCCTCCCCCACCCAAGGCCTCTGCTGAAAGTTTATGGGCCCCCTTCCCTGCGAAGCAGTCAAGTTTTGGTTTCTTCCGTACTTCTCTCCTACTGAAGACATATTTTTTTTTAAATTACATAAGATGAAAAGAAAACAGCTTTTACTTCAATGTGCTGTGGCCCCCAGATTATGGGGGGTGGGGTTGTAGGACTCCCATTGAGAATGACTCCTCCAAAGGGCTCTCTGATCAGTCTGACAAGGCAAATAACTTCTTGTTTCCTCAACCTATTACACTCAGCCTCAAACTACAATCAATGAAGATCCTGAAACAGAATTGAAGCACTGGAACATTCTATTCAAATTATGTCAGAAAGGGAAATAACACTTGTATTGAAAGAGGGAGAAAAATCGGAAATGAAAAAAAAGGTAATCAGTTTTAAAAATTAATTAGAATTAAACCCTGTGGGAATGAGATTCAAAAAGTTAGTTTTTAGTTGTAGGAAGGATGTTTAGCTCCAATTAGGACAATGGTATGATGGAATACAAGCTGAAATAGACATTTGTCAACCTATTGAGGTGGAGCTCTGTGCAAATTCAGGACCCAACTATACTGTACAGAGGTAAAAGTGCCACAAAGGCGCTGTGCAGTTTATTCCATGGCTGACATTATTGTTCCCATGAGTGCAAGCAACCAAGAATAATTTTCTATCCTGGAACTTTAGTTCAAAAAGCTGAAAGGAGCAAGGTGTTTTCTTGAGCAGTTAATGTCAAGCAGCATACCTGCAACATCTGGCTTTGAACATTTAACTGAATATCTGCAGTAATTTCAGGTTCACAAAAAAAGTAACAATAAGTGGTAATAACACAAAAATGCTGGAGAAACTCAACAGGTCTCACAGCATCTACATGAGCTAAAGATAATAGAACTAACGTTTCAGGCCCAAACCTTCTCACCTCATGTGGACATGGAGAGACCTGCTGAGATCCTTGGGCATTT
Organism: Narcine bancroftii; assembly: GCF_036971445.1. Lineage (NCBI taxonomy): Eukaryota > Metazoa > Chordata > Chondrichthyes > Torpediniformes > Narcinidae > Narcine > Narcine bancroftii. Next base: position 96,965,385 of record NC_091476.1, on the reverse strand, counting down.
TTGTGTTTTTACTGCAATCACAGCGCCTCTAGACTTTTGTGTTTCACAGTAAGTGGTACCAATTTCACAGATTATCTGTGCAGACCTGACTTCATGTCGGAGAATTCAGAATGGGCTAGGATTGCTGATAGGCATCGGGAAAGGGAAGGGCTCTCATGACTGGAAAAGGCAGAAAAGACTGAGAAAGTCATGAGTCAAGGTATTGAAATTATCTGCAAATTAGATGCTAAAGGACAAGGACAGAATGGCAAAAATTTCTATGAAAGGAATAATCTTTACAGTGGTTGAAGGCAAAGCAGGAGATGGTTAAAAGGTAGAATGATATCACCATTGGACAACAAGAGGAGGGCACGTAGAGAGGCATGAAAAGAAAATTGAAACATTTACATGACAAGGAGAATGTGTGTGCAGCTGATAAGATGTATAAAGAGGCTGGCAGAAGCATGAAACTAAGTGAAGCAGGGTTTTTTGTATATAACTGGTTGATGCCTTTGTGCCAATAACCATGCTCATTATCTTTGGATAACCTTCTTGCTGTTGACTTCTTGATCTTCAGCCAATTCACTTCAAGGCTTCGGAAGGCTCAATTTGAAAGACACAAGGTGCAAAACAGAGATCTGGAAATTGTGGCCATGATTTGCAAATGGCACCTGACACAGGCACACAATTGTGGGGCGAGTTAACCTGGACTCCCAATTGTGCCTGTGCAGTCTATGGATACCAGAAGTGCGTAGAGTAGATTGTCTATATTGTCGATCCAGAGATAAAGATGATTTGGCACCATCATTGACATTTTAGAGCTCGAGTCACCAGCTCAAATCTTCTTTTAATCATGCCTGCATTCACCAGAAGAAGGATGTCCCATCCCACTCTCATCGCCACACCCATTTGAAGGAAGGAATAATTGATTACAACTGGTAATTACTATTTCCAACCAAATGTTTTGTGCTTTCTTCCATTATAGAGAATGGTGTCAGAAATGAAGAAGGACTTTGTCTTGGATTCACCAACCAGTTGCTCAGGCATAACTGCACTAAAAAAAAACCTTATAATTTAAAAAATGATGGGGAATAAACAGAGAAGACAATACAGAGTGGGGAAAGCCATAGGAGGGAAAGGGCACCAGCAAGGAGAATATGAGAAGGAATATTTTGGGTCAAAGGTCATTTGTTCAGATCGCTACAGAACTAACTCCCTGCCTCCCCAAGATCTCTTGAGGCATAGAAGTCAAGAAAGGCCTCATTAAATCTGCCATTGACTCCAACCACATTCCCTCTCTTTAAAATCAGTGCAACTTCGCCTTAATAGGGGAGCAGCCTCTCCCAGTTCCGGGGTCAGTTGCTGATGTATGGAGCCACTTAGCTGGCTGCACTTGGCAGGCATGTTAATTAGCAAGCAACAAAAGTTGGAGGGTTCCAAAAATAAGTGCCAACAGCATCAATTAGTTTGCACCACACTATTGCTGTTCTCTTGGAGGTCCAAATAACACCAACCAATTGGTTAAATTAAGAAGAATTAATTACGCTTGGCACATTCCTCACAACCATTCCTGAACGGACATATTACAACTGATCAGCACAGAATTCAATGCTGAGTTTCCATGTTATGCCAACCCCACTGCCACTTATCTCTCCTTTCTATTAACTCTATGACTCTTGCTCTTTTCCTTTGTCCCCTTTCTCTCAGCTCTGCATTCACAGAGCCCCCTCCCCCCCCCCCCCATCAAGTCTCGGCTTTCTTCTCCCACCAAAGTCCAATTATCACCTTTTAGCTGTGCACCTCCCCCTGCTCCTTCTCCAGCCTTTTTTTTTATTCAGACATGCCTCTTCTTTGCTCATACCTTGACAAAGGGGTCATTGTTACTTTATCTTTCCCTCCTATGGATGCTGTGTGACCTGCTGAGTTCCTCCAGCATTTCTGTGTTTTTACTATTGTCTGCAATGTTGCTTCTTATAATTAGACCATCAAACACTTCAGCTGCTCTAACACATATATCTCAATACTAATACTTTAATCGCAGCTCTTAAATGGGAACTGGAAATATAAACCTGTCTCATTGGATGATTGTGTCCAGGAAACATTTATGTACCTGAATATTAACAAAGCTTTTTTTTTGGTCATGTATCCTAGTCCTCCTGAGTTCAAAGTGGTATGTTGATAATTGCTTTACTCCGGTAGTTTTCAACCTTTTTCTTTCCAGTCACATCCCACTTTAAGTAATCCTTATGCCATTGGTGCTCTGTGATTAGTCAAGGATTGCTTAAAGTGGGACGCAAGTGGGAAGGGAAGGTTGAGAATCACTGCTCGAGACCCCATTGATACTGAAATATTTTGCTTGAGAAAAATTGTCATTGGCCCATTTATTTTGGAGTTTTGAAACCATCCACATAATGAGTCAATTAGGTACGATTAAAACAGTGGTTTTCAAACTTTTTCTTTCCACCCACATACCACCTTAAGCAATCCCTTACTAATCACAGAGCACCTATGGTATAGGGAATACTTAAAGTGGTATGTGAGTGGAAAGGAAAAAAAAGATGAGAACCACAGCTTTACTCTTTCCCCACGGATCCCACCTGTGGAACGAGAACTGTAAAAGCCTGAATCAAAACAAAGCAGCTGTTCAAAGATGCCTATCAGATTCAACAATTTCAGCCTTGACATTGAATTGGAAAAAAAGTTCAAAGCTCCCAGATTTCACCAGCTCTGGAGGGAGTGTGTTCTCATCAAAAACCAAACAGATCAGAGCAAAGTACTCAAACCATCCTCCGCTTGTGAATGTGGTCACCCAAGTCAAATAATGGGTCAAGTTAATCCTAACTTTACCTCAATGCAAAATTTATAGAGGTTATCTTCAGGATAAATCCCGCCCCCCCCCCAAAAAAAGGCCACATAACAGCCTTCAAGCGGCACAGTCATGTTACTCTGAGATGCAACGATACATCACTGAAGCAGATGTGAGAGTGCAGCACATTGGCACCTGGCTATTAGAGTCTTGGCAAAACCAGTGAGAGCAATTAATTCAGCCCTTCACTCTATCCAATGATCAGGCCTATTCTCCTGACTTCATTTTTCTAACAGATTCCCACATGCTGTCATGAAGCTTGCAACATCTGTCTCTAATTCTTGCCGTCTGTGTGATGTTTCTTCTATTACAATAAAGAAACTTGGGCTCTTTTTAAAACAACTAGATTTATTAACGAAGCAACTAGCACTAAAAACAGAACACACACATCCAGACCTCATGGGAAGGCATCCATCTTGAATCCACTAAAGATGCAACAACATTCCGCAGATGCTACACATTCCATCTCCAACTCATCCTGATGGCAGCACTCTATCATTATATCCCCTTTCCTTGAGATGTTTAATCAAAATGACACAGTAATACAGTATTCTTTCAATTTTAAGTTCAACACAAACGTAACATGAACATCAGCAGTACAAACTTTTAAGTGAGCATTTCTTTTTCTTTTATAGATTCAGTCTGTCAAATGCTTTGACAACTCATGTGGATCTTCTTAACACAGGTGCTTGTGTTGGCTCTCCAGGTCCACTACTGCATAGGTGGTGTTTCCTGTGTTTCTGTGCAGGCTGAATCCTCTGCATTTATCTGTTCCTGCAGCATCTCTGACAGTTTCATCAGGCTCCTTCGACTTCTCCTCAGTATTTGACCCTCCTCTGTTCTGGAAGTGTAGGATCTTGGATTTACTTCTCCCAGAAAAGTGGCCTTTTTGTCCTTAGTGTTGGAATCTCTGAGTCTTATTGTGTCATGTTGTGCCAGTGGCCCTAAGCTTCTTGCTGACTTATCATAGTTTGTCTCTTGTCTCCCTTGCAGATGCTTTTGTTTCCTTTCAACATGCCGGATCTTGTTAGGATCATGACGTGCCATGATCAAGTGGCGAAGCTCTGTAACTCAGTAGAGCTAGATACAAATTTGACTCACTGTCTAGTGCTTTCGATGTGAACTCCTTTCTCTGCTTTGCCGTTTGACCCTGGATGCAATGGACTGGAAGTCACATGTTGGAAATTGTACTCTTCCTCAAAGTTCTGGAACTCTCTACAATTCCAGCATGGTGCATTGTCACTGAAGAGAGTCTTACAAAGATTAATTTCATATATTTAATTACACAAGCAGCAGACATGCTAGAAAGTGGCACAATCTCCAGATAGTTCAATAGATAATCAATAACAGCAAGTAATTCTTTCCATCCATGTGGAACAGATCAGTCCCAACTTTCTGCCATGGGTCTGCTGGTGTCAGTTATTATCAAGGACTTCTTTGTCTGCTTTGCACGATGTTTCAAACAGGTCTCGCAAGTTGAAACCATCCTGTTGATGTCAGCATTTATCCCTGGCCAATAAGCAGCATGTTGGCCCTCCTCTTGCATTTTTCCATTCCAAGGTACCCCCTCATGCACCCTTTTCAGCATCTCTGGTCTCAGTGATTGAGGAATAACAATTCTGCTTTGTCTGAGTAGAAGCTCATTGACAACACTCAGCTCAGCTCTGATGTTGTAGTATGGCTGACATTCACCTCTAGGTCATTCTTTATTCAGATTTTTGATGATCTTCTGTAGAACTGTGTCCTTTTCAGTTTCAGCTCCGATCTGCTTGGACTTAATTTCAGATATGGGAAGACATTCTGTGATCAGGTTCACATGGAGATTCACATCTGTCTCTGTGGAACTCTCATTGCGTGCTTTGCTCTGTGTCATTGCCCTGGATAACGCATCAGTTAACACAATAAGTTTCCCTGATGTTTACATTAATTCAAAGTCATAATGTTGTAGCTTTATCATCAGTCTTTGGATTCTTGGTGACATTTCATGGATATTTTTCTTGATTATTGCTATTAATGGCTTGTGGTCTGTCTCTGTCATGAACGTTGGTTGACCATACACATAAATGTGGAATTTCTTAAGTCCAGAGACAAGACCGAGACACTCTTTCTTGATCTGTGCATATCAACATTCAGAGGTTGTTATCATCCTTAATGCATATGCTACTGGCCTCCAATCTTCTTCTATAACCTACAGTAGTACAGCATCCATTCCACCTTTTGAAGCATCTATTGCTGCATCAAAGAATGTTAAAAGTACTGGTTCTGTAGTTAGAATAGTCTTCAGTCATCCTCATTCTTTCTTATGCCTGTCTGTCCACTTGAATTCACATTTGTCCTGTAACAACTTCCTTAGGTACATTGCTTTGAAAGACAGGGTTGGTATGAATTTACCAATAAAATTGATCAATCCCAGCACCCTCAAGATGCTTTTTTTTTGCCTGTGGGTCTGGACATCTTTAAAGTTGCTTTCACCGTGCTCTTGTCTGGCTCCACACCTGCCTCCAACAGTTTATCTCCAAGAAAGGAGATTTCCTTCACATAAAAATGACATTTTTCCCTCTTCAACTTTAATCCATACTTCTGGATGTGTTTTAGCATTTTGATGAGCCTTTTGTTGTGTTGTTTATGTGTGGTTCCCCATAGTATCATGTCATCCATGTTCACATGTACCCCATTTATGCTTTCTATGATGTGCTCCATTGTCCTGTGGAACACTTCTGGAGCTGAGGAAATTCCAAAAGGCATCCTCAAACAGGAGTAGAGGCCAAACAGTGTATTAAATATACAGTATTTTGTGATATCTTCATGCTGTTTTATTTGCCAGAAGCCCTGGGATACATCCAATGTAATGAAAAACTTTGTACAGGCCATCTCCTTGTAATTTTATCCCTGGTTGGAATCTGATAATGTTTCCTCTTTATTTTAGACTTTTGCATAGGCCATCATTCTTCTTTTTGACACACACCATTGAATTCAGCCATTCTGTGAGCTCCTCCACTTTCTTTATGACATTTGGTTGACTTCATGCTTGAGGTTTTCTTTTAGTGGCACAGGAACTTGCCTTGGGTCATGCACTACTGGCTGTGTGTCCTCTTTTAATTGAATCTTATAGGTGAATGGTAAAACTCCAAGCCCCTTGAAGATGTCGGGAAATTGATCCAGTATTTCCTCTACACTGTTAGTCACTGTTAATATGATACACCCTCTTGACTAGGTTTAAGTTTTCACATGCTTTGTCACCAAGCAGTGAAAAATGTCCATCTGGGACTACTGTGAACTTGAGCTGATGCTCTTTATCTTTAACTTTCACCGTGAGTTTACATCTACCTTTCGTGTTGATGCTCTGTCCATTGTGTGCTTTGAGCAATACAGGATTTGCATGGAGCTATGGGTTTTTCTTCATTGCCCTGGTGTTCATCCTCACAGATCAAATTGACCTATGCCCCTGTTTCTAACTTGAAAGGAATATTTATTCTATTTGTATGCAATGACACAGTCCATTGATCCTGTTCGACACTTCTCACTGCCTACATCACCACGCCCATGAAAAGTGTATCAACATGTAGTGAGTACAGTGTGTACACTTTTTCTTCTGTTTAGTTTACCTTTGGAAAACCATTACTTTGCATAGTTATTCTGCACTTGTTACAGACTTTTACATAAGCTGAGCATTGCTTTGGTGCATGTTTAGTTCCACATCGTTTACAACTGAATGTCTCTCCATCTTTTTGTTGGTTCTTGTATCTCATTTTTTGTTTATGTATGTGTGATAGTACAGATCTATCACCAATGTATATAGTGTATATAGTTACTGTATCTAGACTGTGCTTACAGCGATTGGCTGAGAGCTAAGCCATGCCTACTGTCTGGGCCTTAAAGGGTTGTGTCTCTAGCCAGGTCGGATCATTCCGGACTGGTCGGCCACCTGTGAAGAGGTCCTGTCTTTTGCTAATAAAAGCCTTGGTTTGGATCAAAAAGTCTTTGGTTCTTTCGACAAGCTCTACAGTATGTGGACACATACAGTGGCTAGGGCGATGCCTTTGTTTTCACTGATTTTTGTACTCTCACCAAATTTTTTTCACATGCTCCAGAGTTAGTTCACTGAGTCTAGATTCACAGCTCTAGCTAACATAAGTTCTGTCTCTTGCACAACCTCTCTCTCACTTTCATATCAATAATCCTGAACACAATTTGATCATGGATCATTGAATCTTCCAGTGATCCAAAATTCCATGTTCTTGCTTTTAATTTAAAAGTCCATTAAAAAAGTATCAAAACTCTCTTCCTGCAGCTGCGTGCACAAGCAAAACATTTGCCTCTCAAACGTTTCAATTTTATTCGGTGAACAGCATTCAAACATCTCAATAACCTTGTCAAATTTGTCCTGCTCTTCTGCCTTGGCAAAAACAAATGTGTTGAAAACCTCTAGAGCTTGAGGTCCCACCACAGTAAGCAGCATTCCAATCTTCTGTTTATCAGGTTGGCTATTGATTCCAATTGCTTGCAGATAAAGCATAAATATTTGCTTAAACAGTGTCCACTCAAGGTCGATATTTCCAGTCCAATTTACAGCATTAGGATCTTTTAAACTGTCCATGTTTTCTTTGCTGATATCGACTGTCACTCACTATGCACACAGTGGGTTTTTTCTTCTTCTTTCACTCCTATGTACAGGAGAACTTGGCTGTTTTTTTCTACTCCTGGTACCATGAAATGTTTCTTATATTTCCTGAAAGAAACTTGGGTTCTTTTAACACAACTAGATTTATTAACAAAGCAACCAGCACAAAAAGTTGAACACACTTATCCAGACCTCATGCGAAGGCATCCACCTTGAATCCACTAAAGATTCAGCAACATTCGCAAGATGCAACATCCCGAGATGCCAAACACTCCGTTTCTGACTCCTCCCGGTGGTAGCACTCTATTGATACAATATCCCTAGATGCCAAACACTCCGTTTCTGACTCCTCCTGGTGGCAGCACTCTATTGATGCAACATTCCTAGATGCCAAACACTCTGTTTCTGACTCTGCCTGGTGGTTGCACTCTATCACTACAATCTGCAGCTGCATTCTGCCAAAAATCATCAAATAGCAGACACAAATTGAAGTCCGCAATGAAACATTTTCAAAGTGATTCAATTTTTCTGCATGTGATTCACTCACAATAACTAACATCCAGCTCAAGAAAAATTGCAACTTATTCAATCTCCTTTTCTTTGGTTAAGTCTGGATATTGAGCAAATGCACAATTTTAATCATTACAGCTTTTCCTGAGTAAATATCTGACTTAATCCCCCACTGAGGAATTCATTTTCCCTGAGCCAACTTCCACAAACACTGCACATATATCTTTTAAGCCCTCCAGAATTACAAAAGTGCAACCCATATGCTTAAACTGCTTTTGTATGTTTCTTGCTGAAAACATTTACATCCCAATTAGATTCCACTTTAATGGCTGTATGTCAGGAAATAAATTTTGTCCTTGTGGCTCATTAAGTAACCCTTCATATTTCATTCATGTTTTTTTTTAATACTGTAAACATCACACAGTATAGAAGATAGCTGTACTGCCACATGTTACTGCTCTAGGGCTTCCACGAGCTCATGGGAACCAAGTATCGGGGCAGGGATACAAGAGGGTGCTGAAGGCAACAAAGGTACCGAATGGGCCTCAGGCGCGGAAGGCTTCCTGGAGGTTTGGATCTAGAGCTCAGCTTGCTGATGAACTACAGAGGCTGTGGGAGTGCTGGAGGAGAATCCACGGATGCTCAGTAATCCTGAAGGGACTCTCTTTTACTTCTCTTTCTCCTATCGTTAGGGGCACCGGGCAATGCTTCTGGTGACTGTTTGCCTTATGGCAGTCAAACATAAAAGTATGTCATGCTTGTTAAATTCTTATATATTATGTGACAACAAAAGGAACCTTGGAACCTTGAATGGATTAACCTATTAGTCCCACACATTTTCTGCATTGCTTCACAGAACTCTTTATTTGAAGTGCATATTATATTCCTTTCTCAACTATCTCTTTTCTTATCATACCTTTTCATCAAGGACTGAATTTACATTCAACCATCATTTTTATTAGTGATTGGTATCAGCAACTTGCTGTCCTTGTGATATGGTTCCTTGAAAGTAATGATCTCTCTGATGTCTCCCTCTGATTTAGATTGACAAACAGCACACCATTTCATATCATGGTTGTCAATTTATTATCAATTACTTTGTATAAATGTAGATCTTTTGAATTATGTTTTTAGTTAGACTTTGCATGATGGTACCGGTCTGAAGAATGTCTGACATCTCGGCATTGGTCGTTCACGCACCATAACTCCAGATCTCCGTTTCTATATGCGTGTTTAGACAGCATACTGGAAGTGCGGTAAGAAAGAGGTGGGACTCGCAACACCACTGCAGTGACGTCCTTTTCATTAGTCCATCATTCATGCGATTCTTGCAGTTCACTTTAGAGTGCAGGTGTTCTGGGAAATTGACAAGGGGTCTAGGAGGTAAAATGTTGGAACGGGAATGGCACTCTCATTCCCGTTCTGTGCTTTCCACACAGCAGGTTTTCCAGGACAATGGGAATGTTTTCCTGGAATGCAGTGGCTGAGTAAAAAACATAAATTATATCTAAACAGTACTTTGCCCCAATTTTTCTGAAGAGCTCTCAGATGTAATGGTGGAAACATAAAATCAACTGCGCACTTGTACTGAAGATCTTGAGAGAATAACATAGGATTGAATACCCTGCAATTCATTTTGAACGAGACATATTCTTTATATTGCAAGCAAGTGACCTCAAATTAATGGACAATCTACCTTGCTCCATTCGTTCAATAATTAACCTTCCTATTTGCAAGATATTACACCTAAAATGACAGGTTCAGACATCCAGAACGTGATGTGTAACGGTCGTTTAGAATCAGATTTACATCAATTTAGTCCCTCAACTTCATTTCTGATTGATTTTCCATTGACGTCCCAATGTTTTCTGTAAACTTTTCATAATTAGAATGATTTTCCATGATTTATATTTTGCTGAGTATTCCAGTGTTCAAAAATATGATTTGCTCATCACAGTAAATGGAAACCTTAAGCGGTTAGGCTGGAGAAATGTGATATGACTTGCAATACTTGAAGCTATTTCAGGGAGAAAAATCTCATTAGTATATTTAATGCTACGAGCCAAGTGTTTTGCAACTATCATTATTTCTAAGTGTGACCAAAAGCTTTCCCAAAGGAATTTCCTTTCCACTTTTAACATGTGACTGGTGTAACAATGAACAGTCAGACTGGTCAGAACCACACACACTGGTTTGTAGATCCTACAAAGGAATACCTATTGAACTCTTATCACTTCAGTATTACCCCATATTCTATTCAACCAGTGAGGCATATTTAAGACATTATAAAATCCAGCAGAGAAAATATGCAACCAGCATAATTTTTTTGAAAAAGTGCCTGCAAAAAGCAACATGATAATAAGAGAAACAAAAAAACGACTGTTGATGCTGGAATAAAACACAAATGTGCTGGATGTCACAAGGCATCCAGAGAAAGCTGAGGGTCATCAGTGGTTCAGGGCCTGAGCCCTTCTTCAGGAGTGCCAAGAATCAGGCAGAAGTCTGAATTAAAAGGTGGGGAAGGGGAAAGGGAGAAGTGGGAGGCTACCTGGTAGCCTGTTGAGTTTCTCCGGTAGCCTGTTGAGTTTCTCCAGCACATTTGTGTGCTTCAGTGGAGCTCAGCAGATGCTGGAACCTTGGTCAATGAGAAGCTGGAGAGACTCAACAGCTCAGGTAGCATTCATGAAGAGAAAAGGTATCAACGTTTCAGGTTGGGAATAATTATTGACTATAAATACTGTAACATATCATGCTGGGTAATTTTTAAATCAACAATAATTAGCTCATCTTTTCTTTCAGTTGATTGAGAGGAATCCCTTGTTCTTGTTCAAAATTGTGCTAAGGGATAGGCTTAATATCAGGGCAGGCGTGAGCACAGTTAAATGATCCACCCAAACATGACACTTCCAGAGATGCAAGACTCCCTCACTACTGCTCTGAAGGGTCAGTTGTGCCTTCTTTTCCTTGACTCCCTGATGATTGGAAACAACTTTGTCACATCTACTCTGACAAGGCCTTTCAACATTCAAAGTGCTTCTCTAACAAACACTCCCCCCCCCACCCCCAATTATTCTTCTGAAAAATATCTCAGTAAAACTTTTTTTAAACTTTTAAGGTCATATTTTTGTTTTAGGTCACTTTAAACAAACAAAATATATTAGTTCAAATGTTTGCAGTCTCAACGAAGAATTAACATAATTTATAAATTAGAGATGTTAATTCTGAACAAGTATTGATCTTTTGCAATAAAATACATTATTTTATCTGTTCCATCCTCACTAATGAATTGTATTTAGTTGGCACCTTTTTTTAATGTTTGCTGTTCAGATTTATTTCTAGGTTGTTCCACAGTAGTTCTTGGGTAAAGTCAGTCATTGGATGGCATTCTCAACTGTCACAAAACAGATGATATAAGGGAAAAAGGATTTGACAAAAACGCACTAATCTTAACTAATATTGCTTATCTAAAGCTCCTGACAGAAAGAAATCAAAGCAACATGGAGCCAAGAGAATATAACTGTGAGACATAGTTTTTATAAATAATGGAAAAGTAAACAAGCATCACGATAAAAGGAATGGTTTTATTGACAAGAGTATCTTTTTTCCTTCATCTTATTTAAAATATTTTCATTATTTTCTTTCAAACACAAAATATTAATAGTGTATCAGAAGCTCTCAACTTAACCTATTGTAGGATTGGCCGACATATACCGCTTAAAGTACATTGAATTGAGCACTAAGACACAGCTTGCATCTGTTTATTTCCGTCTCAATAAGTCTCTAAATTACAGGTAAATCATGAAACCAGTTTAAAGGATCAGTTCATTTTGGAGTATAAAAATTTGCTGAGAGATAGCATCCTTGCTGTGGCAGAGGTGCATGCCAATTCTACACTGCAGAGACCCAATGACATACCTATACTACAATCCTTCAAAAGGTAGACATTCAATATACAGAAGCCACCAATTTCTCAAATTTTTAATTTAAATTTAGACATACAAGCCCTTTGGATCCATGAGCTCGTTAATACCCAATTAACATACAATCTTCGTACGTTTTGAAGGGTGGGTGGAAGCCAGAGTGCCCAGAAGAAGCTCAAACAGACTCTTTATAGACAGCATAGGATTTGAATCCTCCTCGCTGGTGCTGTAAAAGCATTATGCTCACCTTACCATCCTAATTTCTATTCCCATTCATCCTAAAGGACAAGTTGCAGTGCAGGAAAGATTTGGAACAAAGCAATTGAAGTTTTATTCCATCTGAGGCAGTATGGTGCAGGAGGCAGTGTTTCAGCCTTGCAGATCGAGTGAGTTGGGTTTATCCCTGGCTCTTGCGCAAACAACTATGCATTTGTACATTGTCCCTGGGTGTTCTGGTTATTCCCCCACATTCTAAAGGCATGCAGGTTACTTGGCAACTGTCAACCACCCACCACCCCCCCCCCAACCTCACCCCACCCTGATACAAGCAAATGATAAGAATATCAATGTTATGTGAGAGAGAAGAGGGAAATGGCAAATTTGCATTGATTGTATATCCTTCTTCTATGTTGTAAGGAAATAGGATAATATGCGTTATCTGCTCCAACTTGGAAATGTTTCGGAGAAAGTATGAGCACTTAAACCTGAAAATGTAAAGCTTCATTCTGTTCTTCAAAACCAACATGTCACTGGTTTCTTCCAAGTGATTATTTGCACTCTCAACCTTTTATATCGATGACACTCCAAGTTTATTTATACTGATCCACATGAGAAAACATCATCATTTTTCCTGTCCGGAAGTTGTTAAAAAGAATCAAAGACCTTTCTACAGCAATACAATTGCATCAACACAATTCTCGTCTTCTTTCAGTCAAGAAGCACAAAGGACCATTGCCATAGGGAAGCTGCTTAAATTATCCTGAAACACAGAGGTTTCCTATGTTTCATGCAGTGAAGGTTTGCTCATTGCTCATTAAAAAATGAGAGTAAAACACAAAACAGTGACCCTGACAAACTCTGCTGTCCTTGGAAAAGAAATAGAAAACTTTTAGCACTAAGCTGTAAATTTGTCAAACATCTATTATTCTGGTTTAGACCCCAGCTGGTCTCAACAGTCTAGTGGCACGTTGATAAACTGCTTGGCTTCTCATTTTTAACAACCTCTCTAAAAATACGGAGATTCCATCTGACACTAAACCATTGCACAAAGCCTGACTAACACCATATATAAAAAGGCACCTTGAACACCAGAAATGGTGAATATTAATGATTGATCTTGTTTTCTGATTTGCCTTTTCTCTTATCACAGTATCATTAGATAATTATCAAGAATTAAATTACAAGATTTGGTCTTTCTCTGTCATCTCTTTCCATTTACTTCACGCCTGCAAGTTTTCTTGCCCTAATCTTTGCCCAACCCAACAGAAGATACCGAATTTTATTTCATTAAAATTTGTTCCCTCACCACACCCTAACAACTCTGTGCCATTTTGTTTGAAATCACATTCCACAGCCTCATTCTTCCTGTCTCCTTTGCCACCCTATGGAATACCATCCCTCCAGATCTTGCAATTCCTCCAATTCTACCCTCACATGTATTCTTGACATTCACTTCTCAACTTCTTGTTGGCCAGATCCTAAACTCTAGAATTCACTTCTTAAATCCATACCTCTCTCTCTCTCCTTTTGTTAAGTTGCTCTTCTTTAATGTTATCACACCTACAAATATCCTCTGAGGTGCCTAAGTATTATTGATGGGATTTTGGGAGGTTTCACTGGGTTATAAGTGTTACGCCACATAGCTTGTGATTGATTAATGACCAATGGCCCAAATGGGCCAACATCAGAGAAACAAATTCAATCAGTCAGCATTAGTTCAGTTTAAAAGTAACTCTGTTGCATTGTTACTATAGAACTTATCACTATCAATACAATTAACATAAGAAATAAGAACAGGAGTTGCTACGCTTCCCTTTCACCAGTTCATCAATCCATCCATCCTCATGTCCATGTTAGTTCTATATTCCTGCTTTATCTCATACCTTCAAATTCTATTCGATTCAAATATCTATTCACCCTTATCTTAAATGCATCCAGTGTCAAGGCGGCAACCACAGCCTCACGTAAAACAAAATTTAGTTGACCCATGATTCATGTCAGTGATGGATAATTTTACTTCTTCAGGCTTGCTTGAACCATAACTTAACCAATGGACGTCACTAGCTATCTTCTTTATATCCTTATAGATACTCAACATTATAACAAGTTGAAATTACTAACAACTTTTAATAGTTTTACTTGGTCTCCATAGCTAAAATGAATCATAAATATCTGAGGTCCAAACAATGATATTAGTTTTCTAAAATTCAAAGTTCAGATTTATTCTCAGAGTACATACTATATTCTTTGGCTTGGCTTCACGGATGAAGATTTATGGAGGGGGTAAATGTCCACGTCAGCTGCAGGTTCGTTTGTGGCTGACAAGTCCGATGAGGGACAGGCAGACACGGTTGAAGCGGTTGCAGGGGAAAATTGGTTGGTTGGGGTTGGGTGTTGGGTTTTTCCTCATTTGCCTTTTGTCAGTGAGGTGTGCTCTGCGGTCTTCTTCAAAGGAGGTTGCTATATAAGACATTACAAACAACTCTGAGATTCCTTTTCCTGCAGGCCAGGCAGAATTTATGCACAGTATTTCTAGAAAACAACCTATATCTTTCACTATCTGCTGTCCATTAGCTAGTCCTTAAATCGTACCGATATGGAACAACCTTGGAGTTACATTCCATCTTTAAGAACATTAACGCAGCATAACATTACTAATGGCAGCATGGTATAGCAGTTAGTACAACACCTTTACAACGCCAGCGATCAGGACCCAACTTGAGTTCGAGCCCACACTGTTGATTACGAGTGTGCATGTTCTCCCAGTGTCTGCGTGGGTTTTCTCCAGGAACTCCCATTTCCTCCCACTGTTCAAAAGGTACCAGGGGTGTAAATGTGATAGTAAAGAATACTTTCACCAATGTATATTTGTATATATTTGCATATAGCTGTTGTGATTGACTGAGAGCCATAGCCACACCTACGGGGAGGTCATAAAGGGCTGCTCCCAACCAGACCTGAGTCAGTCTGGACTGGTCGACCTTGATGTAATGCACTCCAGTCTTTTGCTAATTAAAGCCTTGGTTTGAGTTAACAAGTCTTTCAGTCATTCAATGCGCTGCAGTAGGTTAAGGGGGTGTAAATTTGGCAGCACAGCCTGTTACCATGCTGTATGTCTAAATTTAAAATTTAACTTAAAAAAATACAAAAATATCTTTAGCTGCCACAAAAGGAAAGGCATTGTGATTGACAACTGGCTCCTGAAGCAGCAAAGACTAACTTCTGTTGCTTTATGGGAGAAAGGTTGCTGAAGGAGTCATGGGAAGCGCTCCAACTCCTTTTGGGTCAAGTGTACCGGTTGTGTTGCTTGTCATACAACTGCAGGTCTTTTACCACATTCCAATGATCACCAAATGTGATCTTTGTTGCAGAACCCTTTCCTCATGTTTCTTTACCTGATTTTTAAGGAATTTTGTAACACTGCTTCCTCTATTTCATTGTATGCATTTATAAGAGTTTTACAGTGAGGAAACAGGTCATTTAGCCAAACTTGCCCATGACAACCAAAATGTCCCACCCACTCTAGTCCCACTTGCCTGTGTTTGGCATATTTCCCTCCAAACTCATTCTATCTGTGCATCCATCCAATTTTTAAAAATCATTGCAATCATATCTGCCTCAACCACCTCCTCTTGCATCCTTTTCTATGCACCCACCACTCTCTGTGTAAAAAATAATTACCCTTCAGTTTTCTATTAAATCTCCGACTCCTCACCTTAAGCCTCTGTCCTCTGATTACCGATTCCCCTATTCTGGGCAAAAGACTGCGTTCGTCCTATCTATTCCAGAAGCAGTTCGTCCTCCTCTCTGTCTTTAATCTACCGCCTCAAATATTAAGGCCCCCATTTCTTATCTCTAATAATATTGTACAGGGAACACAGTTCACAGCTTTCACCTGGTCCTTGAACAATTGGTATCATTGATGATTCTTCCTCACCTGCTATCCAATGGCAAAGTTGAATACTCAGAACCAGAAGTTGAGTACAATAATCAACAACTCTTGGGCAATCAAACTAATATCTTAACATCTGAATGGATTACATTGTTCTTTCCCAAGTATTCGACAACTTCTAGGGGGTAGTCCCCATCTTAGGTATTTCTGGACTGGATCTTGTGCAGGCCAATTATGGAAAAAAGGAAAAAGAAGAAGAGGATTTCAGAACTAAAGAAGATTATTTTCTACCAGATCAATGAGATAATTTCAATGGATTGGATATGCTTTCCAAGATCTCCAGGACTGATGTGCCTGTATTCAGTCAAGGTGGAATATTGGAATTGTTATAGCAGTATTTTGTGGTCAGAACTTAATTATAGGAATCAACAATGGATGGAAATATTGCCACCCACCTGTTTCAAACAGGGTTCAATCACAGAGATGAGAAACACAAAAGTCTGCAGATGCTGTGATTGTAATAAAAACACATTGAAATGCTCGAGGAACTCAACCAGTCTAGCAGCATCCACAGGAGGTAAAGATATATTGTGGATGATTCACTCCTGAGCCATTCTTCAAGACATACCTTGAAGGAAGGCTTAGGTCCAAAACCTCGGTAATATGTTTGACCTCTTATGGACACTGCAAGACTGAGTGAGTTCCTCCAGTATTTCTTTGTATTTTTCAATCATACAGGTACTGAAAAAGAGTGTGGTAACCTGTCTAAATGACCACCAACCTTTGGCATGTATATCCACTGTGAAGAAATGTTTTGAGAAGCTGGTGTTGAAGCATTTCATCTCCAGAGTGTGGCGATGTGCATCCATTCCAATTTGCCTATCACAGCAACAGGCCTATGGTAGAAGCCATCATAGTGGCTTGACACAAAACCCCAGAACACACAGACAGCAAAGGTGCATACATTAGGATGCTTCAGCATTCAACATTGTCCCCTCAGAACTAACCAGCAACCTCCATGATCTGGGTTTTAATACCCTCACCTCCAGACCCCATTAGTGAACATCTCCTCCATAATCTCTATCAGTACCAGAACACCATTGGGCTGCACAATTAGCCCCCTGCTCTACTCTTTTACATTTATGACAGTGGCTTAGTATGACAAGAATACCACATATAAATTTTCCAACAGATTAGTGAGCTATATCAAAAAGGGTGATGAGTCAGCGTGCAGGAGGGAGATTGGAAACCTAGTTGAATCCTGCACATACAACAACCACACACTTGATATCACCAAGACCAAGAGCTGATTATAGGGTTGAGGAGAAGAAAACCAGAGGTAGGGATCTAATGATCATTGGGGATTAGAGGTGGAGAGGGTGAACAAATTTAAATTCCTGAGATCACTCTCATGGAGCACCTTGGCCCATCATACTAATTCTATGATGAGGAAAGCACGTCAGTGCCCCGACTTCCTCAGGAGTATTGTGGATGTTTGCTATGTCATCAGAAACCTTGGCAAATGTTTAGTGACTGGCTGCATCACAGCCTGGTTTGGGGACACCAATACCTCTGAGCAAAAAGCCCTGCAAAAGGTGGTGGACAGCCCAGGAAATCTGTCTGGCCCGCAGGAAAAAATAATCTCAGGGTTATACGCATTGGCATGTACATACTCTGACAATAAATTTGAATTCTGAACTTTGAGATGATGTTCAGAGTTATGAATTACATGGCAATCATGTGGAGATGATTGTTAAACAAGAGAGGTGAGAAAAAAAATCTAATCAAGGCAAGGGGCATTCTTGAAGATTCACAGAAATGCACAGCATATAAAAACATCCTTACAAACTACCATGTCCATGCTGTCTTTGCCAATCACATTTGTGTACATTAGGCCCATTTACTTCTGCCCCTTTCCTGTCCAAGTAACTTTCCAAACATCCCCCATTTCCTCTGACAACTTATTGCAGATATTCAAGAACCTCTGAATGAAATATGTACTGCTTAGATCTTCCCCCTCATCTCAATCCTGTATCCTCTAGTTTTAGACTCCTGTTCCCTCAGAGAAAAAAAAAATATTCTGACTCTCTGAGCATCTGAATTTTGCAAAGTCACCTCTGCCTCTTACATTCTAGTGAGAATAAACCCAGCCTATGCAATTTCTCCTAGTAATGACAGCTCTCCATGCCAGGCAATATCCTGGTGAATCTCTTCTGCACTCCCCATGTTGCTATCACATCCGTCTGGTATTATGGCGACCAGAAAATATTCACAGCAGTTGAACAAAGATTTTGACAAGATGAGATTATTGGCTTAAGAACTAGAAACACAATCTCTGCAGTTTAAATAAAATTGATCAGACTTTCGGCACATGACCAATAAGTAGAAAAGGTCATACACCAGCACAGAATTTGGAAAGCAATGGTGCTCCTTCACCTGTCAATTGGTACAGATGTATCTTTGTCCACTTGCAGCTTATGATTATTTGTTTCTAAAGGGAAAGCAGAATGATGCTAAAGGTCACAGGAGTATTTATTCCTTCAAGAAATGGTGTGGCATGTGTCACATGACATGCTGCACATTTTATGCTTCAGACAGCAGAATATAGTTTCAAACAAGTTTCACTGTTCCTTCTGCATTGAGTTAATGCAACACTCCACCATTCAATTACAAGATCTTGAAACACTGAAGGAATGATATGATCATCAAGCATTAAAATGCAATTCTCCTGACAGAGATCAGGTCAGCAGCATTTGGCATGCCAACATTTTTTTTTACACACACACCCACCCACCCACACAGGAAAAGATGCCTTTCTTAATGACATTGTGAAGAAATGGGATGATTACCACAATCCAACACCATCAAAAATTGCTGAAAGTTGTAAGTTTAAGATAAGACAAGGTGCCAGAAGCAGAATTAGAGAGTGCCTTGAAGAAATTATTCTTTCATTGCAACTCCAGTGCTTTTTTTTAAAAAAAAGATCTTATTATTTGAATTAAATAGATTAAGTCAAAACTAAAAACTAAGCATGAAAATGTGCAAGATTGTTCTGTCAATTTAAATAGCTTCCAAGAGAGCAAGGGAATATTGTCAACCACAAACAACTGTTAAAATTGCTGATTGCAGTGAGAGTATTGAAAAAAACAGCACAGGGCTCTAAAACCCATCTCTCGAGGCCAATTTTAAGAATTACAATGGCCATCACTTACCTTAATATAGTTGAGAAAAGAAAGGTCACATTTTGACTTCCTGAAGATCCATGTTTGAGATGCAACAAAATGAATTCCACTGTCAATTCAAACAGCAACAGAACAGAAGATGATATGTTCCGGTATCTTAGTCAGAAAACGAGGAATTAGGATTGTAGACAATTATGTCTCAGCAAACAATCAGACTGTGATTTAAAGGTGTAATGAGCAACTCAGCCAGAGCATTGATATGTGAACTGTTGCAGGCTGCTCATGAATGAATCAAGATAGACACTCTAGAGTCTAGAAAGTTGGTTGGTGAAGAGTGGTATCAAAAGGAAATCTTATTCTATCCAGTGAAATAAACAGTGTGGCACAACGTGCATAAACACAGTCATCAATCACTCTATCAAATCATGAACAAAGGTCAACTCTAACAAGGAAGGGCCAGCTCAGACAACACAAAGTGGATCAGAAGAAAGGTTCCGTAGAGTGGATACTTTAAACTCAAACCCTTGAAAGTTGCGAAAATATGTCTGGAGTGTTCTCTACTGGCATAATGATACAAAAAGTTGGTTTGTTTTCAGCCTCAAGCAAACTCATATCCTCCAAAGAGTCACAGTGGGAAGAAAATTGATTGGTTCAAATGAAATAATATCCTGGTGAAAATTAGGGTTAGTGAGCCATTTGTGCCAGAGGCAATCAAAACGATAAGTTATATGGAGATCGTCAAGTTACACTTAGTCAAGCCTCAGGTGACAAATGAGGTCCACCACACATTTTGCAGCAGCTCTCTGACCACAGAGATGGCAACATCGAAGATATTCACAAAATTAGATCTTGTAAATTGCAACATGTGAAAGTCTGCATTTAAAGCATCCATACAATTCTTCTTCTTCTTTGGCTTGGCTTCGCGGATGAAGATTTATGGAGGGGTAATGTCCACGTCAGCTGCAGGCTCGTTTGTGGCTGTCAAGTCCAATGCGGGACAGGCAGACACGGTTGCAGCGGTTGCAAGGGAAAATTGGTTGGTTGGGGTTGGGTGTTGGGTTTTTCCTCCTTTGCCTTTTGTCAGTGAGGTGGGCTCTGCGGTCTTCTTCAAAGGAGGTTGCTGCCCGCCAAACTGTGAGGCGCCAAGATGCACGGTTTGAGGCGTTATCAGCCCACTGGCGGTGGTCAATGTGGCAGGCACCAAGAGATTTCTTTAGGCAGTCCTTGTACCTTTTCTTTGGTGCACCTCTGTCACGGTGGCCAGTGGAGAGCACTATTAATGATCTCAGCATCTGTGGTCTTCAGAAAAAAAGAGATTAATTTCCATTACTGTCCAAGGAAGTATAGATAACCAGAAGTGACTTGGTTTGGCTTTTCTTTCTTCAGCATTCAATGTTATTCCAACAGAAAATGGCAATGTGCAATTGGTCTCTTTGATGTGTTAAGGCTCCTTTTGGAGTTTCAAGGTTCCTTTTATTGTAATAAAATGAAATATACATGATATACTTCAACATTTTCCTGCCAAAAGGAAGAGTCACCATATTACCTGGCACCCCTAACAATAAAAAGAAAGAGAAGCAAAAGAGAGTTCCTTCAAAGACTTGGGGTGTCCATGGATACTCTGCAGCCACACAGACTCCTGTTCAAACCATTGGCAGGCCGTTCCATGTCCAATGTGACCAGAAAGCCTTCAGTGCCAGAGGCCTTTGCCCTCAGCACCCTCTCGAAACACAGTTCCAATACCTGTTCCTATGAGTCTGTCTCCAGCAGCCTACAGTCTGTGCATGTCTTTCATTCCTAAATTGCCATAAGCCCACAGCCTTTGTGAGTCCTTTGAATGCAAGTCACCAACTGCTAGCAACTTGTGTGGATTCCTCAGTTACTGATCCCCTTGCTGGTCCATTTCTATGGTCCCCTTCCTTTAGGGCTCTCCTTCTCAGTGGAAGGTGTTCTCTTTGCTTCTGATGGCCTGTGCCGGTCCATTGCTGCCCTGGAATCTACAACATCTTGTGGTATGCTGCCCAGCACAGATGCTGTCACCTTGGGCACAGAACTCCGTGCTTGCAGGATTTAAAAATAAAACACAGTTGTCTCCTTTAACATGCCATTTAAAGCCTATACAGAGCAGTCAGCATCAGGATCAGTCAGTAGGCTCTGCAGAGCAGCACAGTGTATTTGTTCCCCAATTATCAAATCAAGTCCAGTTACAGCATATGTCTAAGTAGTCGATAAATAGAGCAATAGTTAGAAATGAAACCATGTTGAATTTTTTTTTTGTGAAAACCCAGACATATACAAATTTTTAAGATGCATTTAAAATCTTTCTTGGTCAATCTTGCAGATGCTTTTCTTTTTGGCATGAGAACAATTACAAATAGATACTGAAGAGAAAAAAAAATGCCTGATGATGTTTTAAGAAACGGAGTTATATTAAAATCAAGGTCACCATATTCTCCCATCTATCTGATTTCAGGTGGCACAAGACTTAATTTTCCTGAAAGTCAGAAACAATTGCCTTATCCCTCACTTCTTGTACATAAATACTTCAAATTCAAATATGGCCATCATTGCCAAGCTCAGCATTTATAAACCAACCAAACGATTCTCACGAAGATGGTGATGATCCAAGCTCTTCATCTACTTGATCTTTGAGACCACCAGTATACACCATTGAGAAGTTTACAACCTTCCCCAACTGCCCTCTGGATCCACCAAATATCCAGAAAAATGTACTGTAATTGAAGCAAACCTTTTGGGACCAAGTGGTATGGTAATTAGTGGGGTAAAGGTAGACAGCGACTTATAATGGGGTTCGGTTCCAGGACTCGTATCAAAAGTCAAAATAATCATAACTTGAAATCAGATTAAAAAAAACTCAAGATTTGCTGAGAAAATGTGAGATATTGCCGAAAAAATGCAAGAACGGAACCATTGTAACTTTGAAATATCATATGTCTGGACATCGTAAGCAGGAGTTTATCTGTAGTAACTTTGTGCACATTATTGACCTTGTATCCTTTCAAATATTTACTGCTGAAGTAACAATGAGTTTCAAGATCCTCTCTGACAACAATATGCAAATCCCATAGCAATGTGAAATACTCCACAAAATGAAAATTTTCACATAGCCGTTCACAATGCGTATGACAGATTGCCCTCAACTTATCATAAGTTTCAAGAAGTTGTTCCAACTACACACTAATGGCCAATTAAGCAGGAAAAATAAGTTGAATTCCTGCAAAATGATCATTAATTTCATCAAATTCAGTTAAAATTGGTAGCTTCCATTCCTGGAACACAAACTCAATTTGTCAGCATTAGTGAGAGAGCAACATTTTATTTTGGAAAAGAACTCATCTTGTCCTTAACCATCAGATGATGAGGAAAAAAAACCCAAATACCCACATCTGTCACAAAACCTCATGATGTGAAAATGCTAAATACAAATTATTTGTCAATAAATCAGTGTAAATAATCAAGCTATCATAATTTTAAATTATAATGGGCAGGACCCTTATTCAAGGGGACACTATTAGACAGCTCCTAAAGGTTTCTGGACAGATTTGATAGGGTTGAAATTAAATCTGGATTTTTTCTAAAACTGATATAACATTCCATTGTCTTGGAAATAATTCTCAAAGACACCAAAAATACAGGCAATTTTTTTTTGTCAGATGCCATAAGATGTCCCGGTGAAGCAACTTCATGTTTGACAAGGAACGGGCAATAAAAAAACAAATATTTAGGAATGCATACAGATAACAATTTGAAGAATTTATACAAATTGATTTATCTTTATTAAAAAAGATTGAGAAAAATTTCAAAAAATGGATAAATGCACCTATAACTTTAGTTGGAAGGGTGAATTGTATAAAGATGAATGTATTTCCAAGGATACAATATATTTTTCAAACATTACCAATATTAATACCTCAAACACTTTTTTCAAGAATTAAATAAACTAATAAGGAAATTTCTTTGGAAAGGTTAAATGGCAACAGTTTCTATAGAGAAATTAACATGGATATATGAATTAGGAGGGCTACCGCTTCCTAATTTTAAGAATTATGATGGAGTGGCACAAATGTGATTCCTTGCTTCTTTCTTTGAAAATGTAAAACTGGCATGGGTAACATAGAACTGAACAAAATTGGATAAAAGAAATCCGAAGAATTTATATACAAATTCAAAATTGTTGGTTGCTGATAAAGCATTTACTCAATATTTGGAACAAAATGAACCAAGATATTGGTGGAGGGTCTTTATCACCTAAAATGGCATTGACTAGTCCTCTTTTGGTCTTTTTTTCTTTGGCTTGGCTTCACGGACGAAGATTTATGGAGGGGGTAAAAAGTCCACGTCAGCTGCAGGCTCGTTGGTGGCTGACCAGTCCGATGCGGGACAGGCATCAGTTCTTAACTATATAAAGGGATTTTTAATGTGGAAGATCTATAAAGAGGCCAATTAATGTCATTTAAACAATTGAGGAAAATATATGATAGACCACAAACTACTCTTTTTTTCGTTATTTTCAATCAAGGGTATATTTGAGAGATAAATTAGAGCCATCAATGATTTGCCTAATTGTACTGAGGTAGAACTTCTTATTCAGAGTGGAAAAGTCAATAAAATTATTTCTTTGATATATTCATTATTACAAGTAAATTAGGATTTTGTAGATCGAGGCAGAGATGAGGAACAGATTTGAATATTACGATAGATCAACAAATTTGGGAAAATTTATGTAGATATTCTATGACTAATACTATTAATGTAAGGTATAGATTAGTTCAATACCATTTTTTTTACATCAATTATATTTTCCACCACAGAAGTTGAATAGATTGAAATCAGATTTATCAGATTCACGTTTTAGATGTGGTGAGAATGTAGGATCTTTTATACATTCAACATGGTCTTGTCCAAATGTGAAACTTTTTTAGGTGTCTACAAGTAATTTTTTTTCTGTTAAATCCCAGTCTGTTTTTATGAGGAAATATCAGTTACAACTCCTAAATTGAAATAATCAATTTGTCAATTGAAATTTGTTCAATTAGCATTAGTGGTTGCGAGAAAATGTATTGTAATTACTTGGAAATCAGGTACATCTTTAATGCCAAGATGGCATGCTGAAATTCAAAGCTGTATCCCTTTGGGAAAAAAAAAATACATAATCTAAAGAATAAATATTCTATGTTTTTATAAATTTAGCACCCGTATACTCAAATAATGGGATTAAATTTATAGTGATACTCTCTTTACCCCTCTGGCCCTATTGAATTCTCCTCTATATGTTTGTGTTAGAACTGATGATTTGTACTATACAACATCTCTCTCTGCAATCTAAGATTATTTATTGCTTTTTCTATCTTTTTATATTTATACATTTTTTTTATTTTTCCCAATTTGTATGTTTTTTTTCATTTTCCTTTTTCAGTGGGAGGTTGGGTGGGAGGGAAGGGTTTTGGGGTAGGTTGATAACCATCATGTAAGTAATCAATTAGTTTTTAAAAATTATAATAATTGTAATTATTGCATGTATTAAATAAAATATTCAAAAAAGTCTTATTTATTTTCTTTCTCTTCCTGTTGTCAGCTGTTTCTTACAAAAACTTGACAGGCAAATATTTTTTGGCAGATGCCACAAGATGTCCTGGAGCAGGAACTTCAGAGTTTGACAAGGACCAGGCAATAAAAAAAAACAAGTTTGTCTCTTGAATGATCAACTTCCCAAGGGAAGTTCGGGGAATATGGCTGCCACTGCAAATGTCACATTTTCTTCAATAAGCCTCCTCAAGCAAGAAGGACGAAAGGAGCAAGTGAATGGGCTGTAACTGTGAATATTAATCCAGTAGTCCTTTATATTTATTATTTTTCCATACCGGGGCAATTTAATTTACACTGTTGTAGTTAGTGTATGGTGCATACCTGTGTGACTACAGCACGTAAGAATTTCAGTCCACTAGTAAATTATTTAGATGACGATAAACTCATTATTATGATTACCATTAAATATTGTCTCTGTGACAAAGGTACTAACGTGCAAGTAATGTCAGGAAATGCAGGATTCTGACCTGACAACAATGCAGCCATGGTAATATCTTTCAAAATCAAGTATGTGACTTGGATGAGAAATTGGAACTCATGGTGCTTCTATGCACTTTCTGCTCTTGTCCTTGATTGACGAGCTTTTATTGATGACTCTTTTGCTCATTACTGCAGTGCATCCTGCAGAGGGGATATATTGTACTTACAATATACTGGAGATGGAGAGAGTCAAGGTATAGGCTTGTGGAAGATGAGTTTATCTTGTGGCTTTATCTGTCCTTGTCAGGTGTGATCAACAGTGACACCAACAAGAGAAGAGTATTTGACTAAAATCATGATGTTGGACCTGTTCAGGGAGAAAAGGATATAGGACTCCAGATACTCAGTCTCCAACTTGCTACTGTAACCAGAGATGTCATGAAATGGTCCAATTACATTTCCCATCAGTGGTGACCCTCAGGATAGTGACAGTGGGTGATGTGACAATGGAAGTGCCATTGAATTTCAAGGTGGTTTGATCAAAGTATGGAGTTTTCAGCAATTCTCACCATGTCTGTTCAGCAGTTCGATCATTTGTCTTTCAGACACAAGGTTTCTTGGAAGTATTTTGTCAATTTGGAAGCTTAAATTCATTGCGTCAACCAAAATTATGTTTTTTTTTTCAATCAAAAGAAATCTGGAAATTATGCAAATCAACCTCTAAGACTCCAGCCATATTTATGTAAGTGTGCTGCAACACTCCATCCTTTCTTGAGATATTCCATGTTCACAAAATATCCCTGTTAACCATCCTCCCTGCTTTACCCTCACAGTGGAAAAAGCTCTAAATGCCATTATAGTCAAAACTATTACAGAGTCTATGATGCTGCTTTATTAAGAATACACATTACTTAAAAAAAAACACTGACCAAATTCAGAGAATGGAGCAAAACACAATATAAATTTTTCACATCATGTCATCCTGGCTATTTATTAGTTTATTTTTGTTAAGAGTGGAATATTGAAAGAGAAAACAAATACAGATAAAATATACTTTTTCTCATCCACAAGCTCATCAAACTTCTCAATTATTTTTAAATAACCATGGGCCTTCAGAACAGATTGAAATGTATAAACTTGAATTTAAATTCCTTACAAAACTTGAAAAGCTATTCTCCAGAAGCATGCAAGAACATGATCCTCTGTATGCAATGAAAAATCATTTGTGAGAGTGTGAGAGTGAATAACTTCATTTTAAAATGTGCATACTTATATATTGCTCATAAAGAAAAAGATAATTAAACAAGGTTACCACAATAAGGTTGTTGGCATTAATTTGTGGATTTCCAGTGATTGTGATTGTTTTATCATCTCCTGCATTCTTCAGCAAAGGATCAAGGTCATCTGACTTTTCATAAACTTGAGGCAACCATGTAATGCATTGGTCATAATAAACATGGTCGTCCTTTGAATTTGGTGAAATTCCAGAAAGGCTATTTTAAAATGTATTGATCTAATTTAGAGTAGTTATGATTAACAGTATACAAGTGTGGTGAAACACCTTAGCTGTGTCCACCACAATAGCATGGAGCTCTCAGTGGCCACCTGTAATGATAGAGTACTAGTAATCCTCCTGACCACTAGAGGGAGTTAGAGACCAGTTTGTTGGCAGCTCGGTTGGATTCAAGATGGATGCCTCCACACGGTTTTGTGGACTTTAGCCAATAAAGCATAGTTGTTTTAAAAGAAACATCACATGGTACCAGGAGTGAGAATCAGTCAATATGTCAGCAGAGAAATTGAAAGTGTGAATCCTCTGATGCTTTGAATTGGACTGGAAATGTTGACCATGAGTGGAGGCTGTTTAAACAAAGATTCATGCAAGCCATTGAACTTTATAGCAGGCCTGATGCATGGAAGATTGCTCTACTTACTGTGGTGGGAACTCAAGCACTATAAGTTTTCAATAAATTTGATTTTTGCTGAGGCAGAAGAGCAGGACAAGTTTGACAATGTTATTGAGATGTTTGATGGATGCCGTTCACCAAAGAAAATTGAAACATTCAAGGGGTGAATGTTTCATTTATTCACACAGCTGCAGGGAAAGAGTTTTGATACTTTTTTTTTAAACAGACTTAAAATTAAAAGCAAGATCATGCAATTTTGGATCACTGCAAGATTCAATGATCCATGATCAAATTGTATTCAGGGTTATTGATAAGAAAATGAGAGAGAGGTTCCTGCAAGAGACAAAACTTATGTTAGTTAGAGCTTTGAAGGTATGCCACACCATTGAATTAGCTCTGCACCAAGTGAAAAAGTTTGGTGGAGTGCAAAAGCCAGTGAAAACAAAGGCATTGCCCTAGTCACGGTATGTGTTCACATACATAAACAAAAAAATGAGATACAGGAACAAACAAAAAGATGGAGATACATTCAATTGTAAACAATCCAGCACTAAACATGCT
The DNA here is from genome assembly GCF_036971445.1 of Narcine bancroftii. Classification (NCBI taxonomy): domain Eukaryota; kingdom Metazoa; phylum Chordata; class Chondrichthyes; order Torpediniformes; family Narcinidae; genus Narcine; species Narcine bancroftii. Next base: position 96,937,701 of record NC_091476.1, on the reverse strand, counting down.
CCAAAGCAATGCCCAGCTATGGAAAAGTCTGTAACAAGTGCAAAGCAATGTTCTTCCAAAGGGAAGCAAAACAGAAATGAAAGCACTCTGCACCAGTGTTTCTCAACCTTTTTCTTTCCACTCACATACCATTTTAAGTAATCCCTATGCCATCGGTGCTCTGTGATTAGCAAGGGATTGCTCAAGGTGGTATGTAGATGGGAATCACTGCTCTAAACCCAATTATTACTGAAATATTTGCTTGAAAAAAGTTGTCATTGGTCCATTTCCTTTGGAGTTATGAAACCGCACACATAATGAGTCAATGATGTACAATTAAAACAGTGGCACCTCATTGACTCTATACAAACTACAGAAGAAACCGCTCTCAGTGACACCCTTTTCGTCAGCATGGTAGTGCAAAAAGACCTTGAGCAACCAAACATGAACAGAGTCGAGAAGGACAAGTAGATTGTGAAATTACATATAAATGGAACAAATGTTAAAGCTGGACACCAGGTCAACGTCATGTAAATTAATATAAACCATACATCCATACAAATCCTGCACAGCTCAAAGCCTACAATGGACAGAGCATCTACACGAAAGGTATGTGTAAACTCAAGGTGAAAGTTAAAGGTAAAGAGCATCACCTCAGGTTCACAGTAGTTCCAGATGGACATTCTTCACTGCTTGGTGACAAAGCATGTGAAAACTTAAACCTAGTCAAGAGGGTGTATCATATTAACAGTGACTAAACACGGAACAGTGTAGAGGAAATACTGGATCAATACTGGATCAATTTCCCGACATCCCGAGTTCTACCATTCACCTATAAGATACAGTTAAAGGAGGACACTCAACCAGTAATGGATGCCTTGAGGCGGGTTCCAGCGCCACTAAGAGAAAAGCTCAACCAGGAACTCAACTGAATAATGTCACTAGGGGTCATAAAGAAAGTGGAGGAGCCCATAGAATGGCTGAATTCAATGGTGTGTGTCAAAAAGAATGGTGACCTACATGTTTGCATGGACCCAAAAGACTTGAATAACAATATAAAGAGAGAACATTATCAGATTCCAACCAGGCTTGAAATTACAGGTGAGATGGACAATGCTAAGTTTCTCATTAAATTTGATGCATCCCAGGGCTTCTGGCAAATAAAATTGCAGGAAAATAGCACAAAATCCTGTCTGAAGATGACTTTTGGAATTTTTTCTTTATAAAAATAATTGAAAAATAAATAAAGGAATTTCCTCAGCTCTGGAAGTATTCCAGAGGACAATGGAGCACATCATAGAAAGCATAAATGGGGTACATGTGAACATGGATAACATGATAATATGGGGAGCCACACACACACAAAAAACCAAAGGCTCATCAAAATGTTAAAACATATCCACAAGTATGGATTAAAGTGAAAACGTTTTGTGTGAAGGAAATGTCCTTTCTGGGAGATAAACTGTCAAAGGCAGGGGAAGAGACAGACAAGATCAAGGTGAAAGCAATTTTAGAAGTGTCCAGACCCACTGTCAAAAACGGCATCTTGAGGGTGCTGGGAATTATCAATTTCATTGGTAAATTCATACCAAACCTGTCTTCCAACACAATGTACCCAAGGAAGATGTAACACAACAAATGTGAATTGAAGTGGACAGACAACCACGAGGAAGAATGGGGATGACTGAAGATCATTCTAACTATAGAACCAGTACTTTTGACATTCTTTGACGCATCCTCAGACACTTCAAAAGAATAGGTGCCATACAACTTCAGAATGTAGAAGAAGATTGGAGGCCAGTAGCATACACATCAAGGACGATGACAACGTCTGAGTGTTGATATGCATAAATGAAAAAGTGTGTCTCAGTTTAATGTATGGACTCAAAAAATTCCACAGTTAGACTAACAATATGCATGGCAGAGACAGACCACAATCCATTAATACCGATACTCAAGGAAATTCTCTGTGAAATGTCACTGAGAATCTAAAGACTAATGATGAAGCTACAACACACATGTCAAACTCAAGCCTGCAGGCCAAATTTGGCCCGTGATATAATTATATTTTGCCCGCAAGATCATATCAAATATGTATTAGAGCTGGCCCGCTGGCCGCCGCGCCAGTATAGTGCATGCACAGCTAATACTACAAATCCCAGAATGCTTTGCAAATTCATTGGTGCCGGCCCGTCAGCCCGCTAATCGCCCCCACCTCCTCTCTTTCCTTTCATTAGCATCTGCGACCTGTCGCCCAACTCACGTGTAATAAACCCCTTACGAAAAATGGGCAAACGAAAGACAGAAAACAGGACCTTTCAAGACAGTTGGGAGGCAGACTATATGTTCATCATTTTAAAAGACAAACCTGTTTGTCATTGAAGCAAGTTGTTATTTTTTTGACTTGTTGGCTTGTGAAAAAAAATACATTTAAAAGGAGCTTAAAGGCTATAGAGAAATATTATTTATTGAATATTTTATTTCTCATTTGTTAATGCTTCTTCTGGAAAGAGTTTAACCAAAACTATTATTAAACATTTATTTCAATAAGAAAAAGTTTAACATTACATATGTTGAAAGAAGAGAAAACAGATGTTGTTGAAAATTTTCAATCAATATTTAGTTTGGCCCATGACTTAGTCCAAGTTTTTAATTTTGGCCCTCTGTGAATTTGAGTTTGACACCCCTGAGCTACAACATTATGATTTCAAATTGGTGTACACACCAGAGCAACTTATTGTGTTAGCTGATGTGTTATCCAGGGAAAGGACACAGACTGAAGTACACAATGAAACCTCCACAGAAAAAGATGCGAATCTCCACGTGAATCTGATCACTGAATCGCTTCCTGTGCCTGACATGAAGTTCAAGCAGATCACAGGTGAAACAGAAAAGGACAGTTCTACAGAAGGCCATCAAGAATCTGAATGAAGGATGGCATAGAAATGAATGTCAGTCATAGTACAACATCAGAGCTGAGTATTGTCAATGGGCTTGTACTCGGAGAGAGCAGAATTATTATTCCTCAATCACTGAGATAAGAGATGCTGAAAAGAGTGCAAATTGCCCCAAGAGGGGCATCTTGGAATGGAAAAATACAAAAGGAGGGCCAGGACTGCTTTTAATTACCAGGGATAAATGCTAATATTGACAGGATGGTTTCTAGCTGTGAGACCTTTATGAAACATCACGCAAAGCAGACAAATGAACCCATGGTAATAACTGATATACCAGAAGAATCATGGCAGAAAGTTCCACATGAATGGATAAGAATACTTGCTGGTTACTGATTATCTATTGAACTATCCAGAGATTGCAGTACTTCCTCATACGTCTGCTGCTGGTGTAATCGAATATGTGAAATATATAGCTGCAAGATATGGAATTCCTCAAATTGTCTACAGTGAAATAGACCATGCTGCAGGGAATTCCAGAACTTTGCAGAAGAGAATGATTTTTGACATGCGTCTTCAGGTCCTCTGTATCCAGCCAGACTGGACAGCAGAGAAAGGAGTTCACAGTTAAAAAATTGTTAAAGAAAGCACTAGATAGTGGGTTAGATCCATATCTAAGATACAGAGTTTTACCACTTGAAGAAGGCATGTCACCCACTGAGCTTCTGATGGGACATAGTCTACGCATCACACTTCCAGACTTTGCAGACCCAAACAACAACAGAGACATTGAAGATGTCAAACAGAGAAAAAAGCATCTAGAATGGAGGCGAAAAGCAAATATGACAAGTCAGCAAGAACTTTAGGGCACTGGCACATGATGACACGGAGACTCAGAGATTCCATCACCTGGGACAAAGCGGTCACTGTTCTGGAGGAAGCAAATCCCAGATCCTACACGGTCAGTACTGAGGAGGGTCCAATATTGAGGAGGAGTTGAAAGAGCCTGCAGGAGCTGACAAATACAGAAGATCCAGCCTGCACAGAAACAGGGAGTAGGGGACCAGCAGAGCTGACAAAAGCACAGTTGTTAAGAAGATCCACTCATGCTATCAAAGCACCTGACAGACTGAATCTCAAGAAGAAAAAGAACTGCACACTTAAAAGTTCAATTGAATACGGCATTAGTGTGATATGTTGTTAGATTAAACATCTCAAAGAAAGGGGATGAAGTGATAGACTGCTAGTGATCTTCCTGACCACTAGAGGGAGCCAGAGACTAGTTTGCTGGCAGCTGGATTGGATTCAAGATGGATGCCTCCACACGGTCGAGAATGAGTTCTATTGCTAATAAAATATAGTTGTTTTCTTAAAAAAAGCAAATTTCTTTATTACAGTAAAAAGAAACATCACTGTCGGCAGGTGGAAAGACTCATGTAAAGTGGCCACGCAGCAGTGGTTCACAAAATCAGCAGTGGGTATGTTTTCTGTTGATGGGCAACCTCATTAGAAATGTTGCTGTCGGATGGCTTGCAGATGGGAAGTGCTCAGCAAATTTGAAGTCATGCAGACCTTTCAAAGCTGCAGAAGGTGTTAACCATGGCACATGGCAATGCATTGGGTTTATTTCCAAATATAATTGACTTTCATTTCAATGTATATTTCACTGAAATTGCAGCAGTTTGTTATTCCCAGTAACCAGCAAGTCATTCTTTCCATCCATGTGGAACAGATCAGTCCCAATTTTCTGTCATTGTTTATTTGAAACTCAGGTTAACTCTTCAATCATAGGAGAGCATTTTCTGGGTTTGATCAAGATAATATTATTAGAGTTGACTTGGTCTGCACTACCATGGTTCTCATTTCCATTCACAATGGTGTATTCGGAATCAGTCATTTAAATCAACAGATATATGTAAACCACTTTCCCTGATGAATCATAAGTAAATACAAGAGCTTTAAAAGTAACTGAATCCCAGATTAGCTCCTACATTCAGTGGCAATCTGTCCATTTCACCCATTTAGATAACTGTAATGTCAAATTCGGTGAAAAAGCACTTTGCACCAGCCAATTATATCGATCCATGCAGAAGATTGATGTTAATAGTTTAATTCCACTATCCCTCACTGCGTTTAATAGTCTGAACCATGTTCAGCAAAAGACACACCATTTACGAGCAATAAGGCAAACAATGAAAAGGATGCATGTTTCCCACCCTCCTATTTAGAGGCGAGTAGTTCCTCTGTTTGCGCGAAAGCCGCACTGTGAATGCTGAATAATTCAGCTGAATCCAATTACCTGCATGCCCTTCCTTACCAACTGTTCCAAATGACAAATGGTTTACATTTTCAATAGATGCTTTAGTTCATCCACATCAGAAGCTTTCACCATGGTAATTAAAACCTCCATCTCCAATTGAAATACTTGTACTTGCAATGTTTCATCTTCGTGAGTGTAAACATAGACGAGTACAGCACAGGAACTAGTCCTTTGGTCCGCATACATGTGTGGAACTCAATGTATCTATCAAACTGCAACTCCTTTCACGCTTCCCAATGATCTCAGGAATCAAACACCAATCGGCCTTTAAGTAGCAAGTGTGAAAGCAAAATCTGCTCAACTGGCCTCGACCCCTAGTACAATCCCTGGCATCTGCAGATGCCGGCATTGAGATCAGGCAAATATGAAAGGGGCAATTGCATTGCAGATACTTCCTATTAAAGATAGAACAGACCGAACGCTGGGGATAAACCTTGCAAGTGTGAAAGCATTCAGTGTCTCAGTTAGGAGTGGTCCATTGTGAAAGGCCAAACCCCCATTCCATTCCCGGGACACTGAACAGCTGATTTACTGGGATGCAAGTGTGAGAGGGGCTTAAATTTCGATAGATTGCACATGACGGGTACCTCTCCATTTCTTCATATTCATGTGTCTATTCTAGAAGGGTCTTAAATGCTATAGTGTAGCTACTTTCACAGAACTGAAATTCCAAGGGTTGATTTCATGCACACAATTTTTGCTTGTAAACAGCTTCTAATCACTGCATTTTTTTTCTGGAGAAATTACTGTACTTTAGTTGGGAAAAGTCATTACAGTTTTTTACCCAAGTTCTACTGATTGTTAGACCTTGTATCAAATTAAATTTATTTTCAACACAGGAGTAGCTGATTACAGCCTTTGAAATCCATGCCAACCAATCACGTAATTTATCTACCAACCCTGTACGTTTTTGGAAGATGGGAGAAAAATAAAGCATATGAGGAAAATCCACATAACAACACAAAATGCTGGAGAAACTCACTTGGTCAAACAGTGTCCTTTATGCAGCAAAAGTAAAGATAAGAACCAACTTTTCGGGCTTGAGCCCTTCATCAAAGTATGAGAAAATGCCATCAGGCGTCTGAACAAAATGGTGGGGGGAGGGGGGGTTGCAAAGGCAGGATATGATAGGTGGAGAAAGAAGGGAGGGTACAGCAGCAGTGAGGGGGAAGGAGGAATGGCTGGGTGGGTGGAAAAACAGGAAAGACAGGAAAGGGGTAGGGGAAAGAATGGGCAAGCAGGTTTAGTGGAAGGCGGTAAAGTCAATATTCATGCCATCTGGCTAGAGAGAGCCCAGATGGAAAATAAGATGTTATTCCTCCAATTTGTGGGTGGTCTGGGTGTCATGGTGAGTGGGGGAATGTGACGTGGAATTGAAATGGATGGCTACTGGGAGGTAGCTGTTGTTGCAAACAGAGAGGAAGTGCTGAGTGAAGTGATCTCCCAATCTGCGACTGATCTCTCCAATGTACAGAATGCCACAAAGGGTGCACTGGATACAATAAATAAGTCCTCTTGATGTACAAGTGAACTGTTGCTTCACTTGAAAGACCTGCTTGGGGCTATGGACTGGGAGCCTGACGTCCCTGCTGCAGTCGGGAGTCCAACTTCCCCTATGCTGCTGGGACACCCTACCTCCCTGCTCCTGCCGAGATCCCAAAGCGATGCCAGGTAACTGGGCAGTGACGCGGGGTAACTGGGGCAGTGATGCGGGTAACTTGGGCAGTGACGTCATTTTACAACCTACGTTGTGATTTGAAATACATGCGCAGATTGCCATGGCTCTCCCTCCCTCTTCAATCTCTCTCCTTCCCCAGTGACGGCAATCTGCGCATGTGTTCAAAATTACCTTTTTTTAAAAAAAAAGGCAATGGGTTCACACTAAGAGGAGCACCAAAATGGTGATGTTTGGGTGGGGGGGGGGGGGGGGAGGGTGGGGGTGGCAGCGATGGGAAGCGATCTGCATGCACTGATTGGACAAAAACATTTCCTTCAGAGAAGGAAAAGCAACCATGTTGATAGAGTAGACCTCGACCTACCTTTATTCAAAACAGATTCGGATCATCGTAACTTGGAAATATCTGAAAGTCAGTATATTGTAAGTCAGGGTCTGCCTGTATAATAAAGAACTACATTTCCCAGTAGGTAATGAGTGAGGTTGGTGCTGGAACAAAATTACACTATGACAGAAGTGTGTTGGAGGTTCAAGCATCTAGAAAATTAAAGTTGTTTAAGTGTTAAAATCACACAAAGTTGTGCTTATTCAAGGAACAAACAGAACATGGTTTCAGAAGTGTATGAGTAATTAAGAAAAGACAATAGTTCTGATCATGGATAAGTTAAATCCTCCCAAAATGATGCAGTTTACCAGCAATCTAAGTAGAAACACTTCAAGAAGAAATTCAACATTTATTTAGAGTAGGGATCCCCAAAGGGGTCGATGGGACTATCCAGGGGGTCAATAAGTGCCAGGGAGGGGTCAAAAGGGATTTATTAACACTGGGGGAAGGGGTGGTGGGGTGGGGAGAGGCTTACCTGCCATTAAATTTGTGCACCACCATCACGCTTTCCCTTCATTTCACATGCACCAGCCAGCTCCGCACCACCTGCGGACTCCAGGATACTATATTTAATGAGTAAGGGCCCTTTCTTCCTTTAATTTGTCTTCCATTTGGGGGTGTAGGAAGATAAATTTAACATCTGGCTCGGGGTGGTCCTCCCTGTCCAGCACCCCCCACCTTGACCCAGTACCGGGATTCCATGCCTGCGGGTCAATGAGGGACCATGGAGTCGCTGAAGGGGTTGACAGTCTAAAAAGTTTGGGGACCCCTGATTTAGAGGTTTGTGGAGTAGGAGAGACCAATAAAAAACAGAAGACATCTACATTTCTACACGTGATGGTAAAGATGTATTGGACAATTATAACAGTTTTCAAATTAATGAGAAAGCTTTGAGGAGTATTTTGTTCCAAGTAAAATCGCCACATTTGAGAGATTCAAGTTTTTCTTCTGTGACCAAAAACAAGGTCTGAGCTTTGACCAATATTTAGCTGAGCTTCACACACTGAGCAAGTCCTGTGAATTTGAAGATTTGAAAAACTCACCCATGAGAGACCGAATAGTTTGCAGAATTCCAGATAATGGACTTGGAGAAAGACTATTGCATGGAAAAGGTTTGACACTGGAAAAGGCGGTGAATATTTGTCGGGCACATGAACGCATTATGGAGCTGCACAGGATGGATACAAAAATGCATGTGGTGAAAACAGAAAAGCAGAGCACCAGGGATTTTCCAAAGCTACAGCAAAGCAAAGAGGTGCAAGGTAGACATATTCTAAAGATGTGTCCTGCCTATGGAAAGTCCTGCAATAAATGTGGGAAGAAGAATCATTTTGCAAAATGCTGCAAAGTAGAGGCTACCAAGCACAAAGTGGATGAAGAAATGGAGGAAATCTTTGTGGATTCACTACAGACTGCTGCTTCAGGTAAAATGGAATGGATCATTCCAGTGACTGTGAATGAGACTATAATTCCATTTAAGCTCGACACCAGAGCCCAGGTGAATCTGTTTTCTCTTCACAATTACGAGACTCTCACCATAAAGAGCAAGATTTATCCAGTGAAATTAAAAGTGACAGGCTACACTGGAGAGAATGTTCCAGTAAAAGGGGGCTATATGGTGACCTTCAAACATAAAGGGTGGCATCTAAAGTCACAGCTACTGATTGTAGAAAAGAGAGGGTATGATTGGATGTGAGGAGCTCGACCTGCTGAAAAAGTTTTCATAATTGCTTCACAGACCAAAGATGAGCACACAGGAAGTATTCGCAGATGTTTTTGAGGGGGTTGGAGGTTTCCCTGGTTTATACAAAATTCACATAGTGGCTCCTGTTGTCCATGCATGCAGGAACATGCATGCATGGAACAACTGAAAATCATACAGAACATTGAAGAACCTACAGATTGGGTCAGCTCACAGGTCATGGTGCAAAAAAAATCCGGAGCATTGTGCATATGTCTGGATAAAAGAGATTTCAATAAAGCTATCAAGAGAGCATTTTAAATTGCCGACACGGGAGGAAATCATGTCCCAATTTGAAGGCGTCAAATGTTTTAGCAAGCTCAATGCACCATCGGGGTTTTGGCAGATGAAGCTCGACGAGAAAAGTTCGAGACTATGCACTTTCAATATTCCACAAGGAAGATACTGCTTTCTTTGGCTACCATATGGCATCTTTTCCGCACCAGAAGCCTACCATAAAACGATCCACATGATCTTTAAAAGGATACCTGAAGTTGAGATTATGATGGATGACATCATTGTATGGGAGTCCACCAAGGATGAACATGATATGCAACTAAGGCAAGTGATTGACATGCCACAAAATTTCAATTTGAAATTAAATAAAGAGAAATGCAAGTTTGGCATAAAGGCACTGTCCTTCATAGGAGATGCCATATTGACAGGGAGTGAAGCCTGATCCAAGAAAGACTTCACCCACTGAGAATTTTGTGAGGACTCAAGACAAAGAGGAGGTGAAATATTTCTTGGGGATGGTGACTTACCTGGCTAAGTTCATCTTTCATCTGCTGACTGAGTCAGCACCACTTAGGTCAGTCCTTGAGCAGAAAAAAAAGATTGTATCCAGTCACATGAGCAAGACTGCTTCCAGGCTCTCAAAAGAGTCCTAACAGAAGAGTCTGCAGTAAACTTTTATGATAAAGATAGGTGCACTAGGATCTCAGCTGATGCATCCTAACATGTCCTCGGAACAGTAATATTGAAGTATCATGACACATAGACCTGTGGTCTATGTATCGAGGGCTTTGACAAGTGTAGAAGGCAATTATGCACAAATAGAGAAAAAGCTTCTTGCCAGCACTTATGCATGCAAAAGGTTCTATCAATACATTTATGGACAAGCTCTTGAAGTGGAGACAGGCCATTAACCATTGGTCTCAATTAATTCCAAACCACTGAATGACTGTCCCATGAGAATACAACGCATGTTGATAAGGCTGCAGAAATACGATGTTAAAAATGATCTACACACCAGGAAAATACATGTTTTGAACGGATGCACTGTCTCATGCAGTTGACAAGAAAGGAAAGAGGAACCAAGAGGATAATGTAGAGATACAGGGCTATGTTGGCATGATTATCACCTCATTTCCAGTATCCCAGGATAGAATAGAGCAGATCAGGAAAGCAACAGAGGCAGATAAAACAATGAATTACTTCAAAGATACAATACAAAAAGGATAAGAACGACTGTCCAATGGGTATCCGGGATTATTGAGCATGCAGAGATGACCTATCTTCAAAGTGAACAGGTTATTGATTCCAGTGTTGCTACGCAAGGAAATGCTCCAGAAGATACACAAAGGATAATTTGGTGACGAGAAATGCAAATGTAGAGCTCAAGAGGTGATATACTGGCTAAGAATGAACTAAGACATCAACCAGACCACAGGTTCATGTGAAATTTGCCTTACCTATATAGACCAAAGCAGCAAGCATAACCACTTACTCCACACCCTGTACCAGACAAGTTTACTTCAAATTTGGAATATATTTGTTTGACTGTTCTGGGAAAAGTCATATATTAGCAACAGACTATTTTTTTTTCAATTACACAGACGTAGCAACACTTCAGTCAACATCCCACAAAGCAGTTTATCACTTTTATGAAAAATGTGTTTCTCAAATAATTTCAGACAATGGTTCACAATTTTCAAGCAGTAAATTTGAGTCCTTTGCCAATACTTGGGGGTTTTGAGATATAACTTCAAGCCCACATCACCCAAAGTCTAATGGCCTGGCAGAGAGTTCTGTCAAGATGGTGAAGAGCCTCATTGAGAAAGCGCATGATGGATGAGAGATTTCTACAAAAGTCTAATGATTCACAGAAGTGCACTACTACAGAATGGCCTTTCTCCTGACCAACGTTGATGGGTTGACGCATACGTATCAACCTTCCATTGCATGAAAATCTGTTGGCACCTAAAGGGGCACACAAGGTCAAACAGGCTAAAGTGAAAGAGAAAGTAAAACAGAAACAGTATCATGATAAGTCTGCGAAAAGGCTACCATTCTTGAAGCCTGGAGTTCAAATTCTGGCACATGGTCCATGCAAGGATACGTGCAAGAGGAAATAGATTCACATTTCTATCAGATCCAGACAGAGGGAGGGACATCTCCATGAAGGAACCGTGTGGATCTATGGCTACAAGCTCCAACCCATGGCCAAGACCCATCACCTGTCAGTGAACAAAAGGGGCCATCGCATGTAGAAAAGAAACATGTTGTTCAGAGTTCACAGAAAGACACAATACTAACACACCAAATGCAAGTAATACACTGGCAGAAACACATAACAGACCAAAAAGCACTGTTAAACCACCTTAGAGTCTGATTGAAAGCTGCTGAGTAGAAAGAGACTGGCCACAGAATGTGGATATAGTAGGGGGAAAAGGGGGAAAGATGTTTTATGATGTGTGTAAAATAAATAACTACATTTCTCAGTAGGCAATGGATGTGGTTCACATGGGAATAAAAGTAGACTATGACAGAAGTTGAATGCATTGGGGATTCAAACAGCTAAAAAAAATAAAGTTGTTTAAATGTTTAAGACTACACAAGGTTGATGTTCTTCAAGGAACAAATATAACCGGGAGAACGTGTAAACTCCTTAGAGACAGCGTGGGATTTGAACCTTGGTCCCGATCACTGGCGCTGTAAAAGCGTTGGATTAACCAGGATGCCAACCGCGCCACCCGGCTCCTGGAGGAAACCCATGCAGATACTGAGAGAATGTACAAACCCCTTCCAGGCAGTACCAGATTGGCAACCTGGTCTCTGATGCTGTAACAGTATTGAACTAACCACTACTTTAACCGTGTCACCTCACAACATTTCTGTACCTTGTGGCAGATGATGTTTGTGCTCATACATCATCACGTTGAAATAATGAGACCACACCTGAAGTTGTCAGCCAGCGAAGAGAGAAATGTTTATTACAGTGTTATCAAGCTTGATATAGACACACAGCATGTGACCTGACATCATGACATCTAAAGTGCTAATGACCTCATGACATAGCCACACGGGTGCTGTGCAGTCACTATGCCTCATGGCTTTAGTGGCTGTTGTGTCTAGCTGTCACAAAAAAGGAGCAGTTAGCGCTGGTTCTGCCCACTCCCTCCAAGCATACCAGTGCAACCTATTTGCACTGAGACAACCAGGGCTCGAAAGGACAGAAGCTCACAAGCAGTGAAAGCTCCAGATTTTTGGCTGTTTATTGACGTTCAGCTGGAGGTTATACATCGAACAGTACACCACATAATTCTTCACGCCACATGTCTGCAATGAACATGATGCCCAATTTTAACTGAAAAGTTGCTGTTTACACAAAATTGTCTCTCTATTCGTTGCATATATATGTGTTCATCTAGAAACCTCTTAAACATTGCTATAACATCTTCAATGCTGCTGATGTATCTGCAGAGAGGTACCATGGAGAACCGCGAGCTCTCTGAGGCACAGGGCAGCTCATTCTCAACCTGGAGGAACACACATTATGAAAAAGCCAGCAATGACGAAGATGTAAGATCCTAGCACAACTAACCTCCCAGTCTTCCAGTAGACTCAGCATCAAGTCAACTGAGTCAAGTACAGCTGTGTAGTGTAAACATCTGGAAGATGGCGAGAGGGTAAGTCAATTGCAAAGGTGCAAGAAAAAAAATCCAATTCAATTGAATCTGTAAATGATTTATTTAAAAGCAGCAGCAAAATAGCAGATGGTTTGGGTCACAACATGTTGAATTTATCCAAAGAAATAGAAAAAGAAATGTAGGGCCAACCTCCAGAAACACATTTTACTTTGCATCTCTTCCAATCTTCCCTACCCATTAGACAGCAAACAAAAATAATTATGAACCAGATAAAAGTGGAATGACGCCATTGAAACAGGGCAGCATGGTTAGCGTAGACATCCCGGTGTGGTGCGCTGTTAAACAGAATCAAACACACAAGGTAAAGACTGAACAACAGGCTTTAATCCACAAAGACTTCCACAGAGCCAGGCTGGCTGTAGCTGCAGCAACTCAGTGTGAGGCCTCGGGAGGTCGGTGCAGGCTTATAGCCCAGAGGGTGATTGACACCCAACCGGGTGGGGCTTGATCCATTCAGGTCGACTGATTGGTAGCCGGCCAGGTGTCGTCCTGTCCCCTTACACTTCTGCAGGTAGAGAGGTTGCCCCCTGTAGTAGGCCGGTGGTGTACCACCACACCCGGTACCCAAGAGCAACAGTAACAATGTGGTGCGGTTGCGGCAGAGAAATGGATCGGAGGTCAATCCACAAAACCATAAGAATAGCAGAGAGGATCACTGGAGTCTCCATCTCCCAACAACCCCCCACTCCCCACCCATCGACATGATCTACTAGGATAATTGTTAAAAGAGGGCATGCAAAATTATTGAGGACTCCTTTCACCCAGCACACAGCATCTCTCAGCTGCTACCATCGGGAAAGAGATACTAGAGTGTCAGAGCCAGTCAGGAACAGTTTCTTCACAAGGGCAATGAGAATTCTGAATGACAAAAGGAACTACTCACACTCAGCATCCAAGCCTCTAATAGTTACAAAACAATATTTATTCATATATATGTATAAACATCCTGCATATGTATTGTTTATATATGTGTTATGCCTGGTTGTATGTCAGCATGTTTTGCATCAAGGACTGGAGAACATCATTACATTGGGTTATACTTGTGCAATCAGATGAAAATAAGCTCGGCTTGACCTGAGGCAACTGAAGTAAAGGCCAATCACAGGAGATGTAACTGGATGTGAGAGAGCACTGAGGGTACTGGAGGCTTCCTGGTTGCATTGGAGGTCTACATCAGGGGCTCGGGTGGCTGATGGTTTGGACTGAAGGCCACATTGTTGCAGAAGCACTGGAGGCTAATCCATGGATACTCAGCAACTCTGGGTGGGGGGGGGGGGGGGAGGAACTCTCTTTTGCTTCTCTTTCTCTGACTATGAGGTGCACTGGGCAATTTCTGCTGATGGGCAAATTTTTGTCTGCCTTGGGGTAGACTAAAATAAATTTCTTGTGATTTTTTTTGGTTTTATTACGTGACAATAACATAATCTTAAATCTCCAATTAAAATGGTGTTTTCCCCAATGTTACAATGGTGGCAATAATGCAAAACACATGACATGTCATGGCCATCTGCTCTGAATATGCTTGTACATGTTGAAGTGAGCACATTCACCAACTGGCATCACTTCTGGTAGATAATCACAAAGTGGCACACATGCCCAGGGACAAGTCCACAGCTCTAATTACTGGCCTTCCCTCTCTGCTTTCAAATGGAGCTCAGAGGAACAAGATGCCTGCCAAGACCTCTAGTTTTGGATCCTGAAGTATTCCAGCTATTACATTAGAAAATAAAATAGTAAAAATCATCCTTCCATCATTCTCTTGGTTTTTAAATTAAGCATTTTCGATCAGCATGGAGTTACAAACAAAAACAAAGTCCAAGAAACATACAATAAAATGTAGATATACAAAGAAGGAAGAATCAATACATAATCATAATCATCTAATTCTGCCCTATTGTATATAAATACAAAATTACACACTGGAGATCCTGCAAAGGAAGAAAACAGGAAAACAAGAAGAGAAAATAGAAAAAGAGAAAGACCACCCCCCCAAAAGGAAAAGGGAAAAAAAAAAGATAATTCTCCCATGTGATGCGACAAAATCTTCTGTTTTCCAAAAACATTAATTATGTACAGATGAAACATCACATGATTCATCCAGAGCTTCCTTTCTCCCTTCAGGGATAGCCTTCCATCATTCTCATTGATCAATACAGCTCTGAACCAATTGGTGAAGACTACAAGTTCAAAATGAATATTGGGAGTAAGCTCGAGACCTCCTTTCCCATATTTTAAATTGAGAGCAACAAAAGAAACTGATGAAGTGGCTCTTTTAATAAATTAAAAACTCATGTTGACACAAAACTGCAACAAGTGTAATCAACTCAGACAGTGAAATGATAACCAGCAATGATGATACAAGTGAATATGACTGGGAAAAGAAAACTTCTCATGCAACTTGCCAAGGGTATTCGAAGCTGAGGTGTCAGGGTGTTGACTATTTTGGTCATAGTGCCCCTGGTTTGGAGCATGGAGATGGGATGTGGATTGGCGCGTGTGGGATAATGGGCTTGAGGGTTTACAAGATCAGAGCGATGATGTTGAAAATGAGATTTGAGTTTAATTTCATTACACAAGAGCTTAGGCCAAAGGCACCAAAATTCTTGCTTGCTGCAGCAAAACAGATACAATGGTATAATCTATATGCCGGCCTAAATGATGGGACTTGAACTTTAAAAATATCACCCCAAAACCAGGGTCGCCTTGTACAGTAAGTAGAAAATCCAAATCATAACAGTGAAGTCTCAGCGCTCCCCCACGCCAAGTATAAAATCCGAACCTTAACAGCGAGGTTTCAGTGCTCCCCCGTGGGGTCCAACAGTATTGTACTGCTCTGTACAGGCTTTAGAAAGCCTGTTAAAGGGGGCCAATGTGGTTTATTTTAAAGTATGTTAATAATATTTAAACCTTCACTGGGTAATTTGCTTTTAAAATATTGTGACAACATCACTCCACTGGTCAGTGGGATGGTTGGTAAAGACTATTGGGGCAGTAAAGCTATAATCTTATACAGCAAAAAAAGCTCAAAACTGGTTGCTTTTAAATGGAAATTCGGAGGTCACTTTATTCGTGAGTCAGCTTGTACACCAGCATATTCAGTAAATTAAATTACCGCAACATGTTAAGACAAAAAGAGAGATATAAAAACACAAGGATAGATAAATAAATATTCACAGTTTCAGTTGTTAAAAGAAAAAAAGCCATGACATCCAATAATGTAAACAGTCCTTTTTGATGGTCCCAGAGATGTTTCAGGTGAGGGATCTATTGGGAAGTTCAAGAGTCTGATAGATGTTGAAAAAAGACTGGCAGGGGAGTACATGCAAAATATAAAGGTAACACTGACTATGGTGGCAGGTCTCCCACTTGTCACTGGGTAGAACTGATTTTCCTGAAAGTGCCAACAATCACTGCTCTGTAAAAAGACACTTCACTTCCAC
The DNA here is from genome assembly GCF_036971445.1 of Narcine bancroftii. Taxonomy (NCBI): domain Eukaryota; kingdom Metazoa; phylum Chordata; class Chondrichthyes; order Torpediniformes; family Narcinidae; genus Narcine; species Narcine bancroftii. The sequence goes on along the minus strand of NC_091476.1, from coordinate 96,921,335 downwards.
TGAAATAGCCCAAAAAGAATGTTATTATCCCAAGTAACCTGATTCAGGAACTGTGTCAGGAACACAGAATGATTGACGCCTGCATTCCCTGGTTTTTATACAACAGCTTCAAAATTGTAACTTTTGCATTTCTGGGGGGGGGGGGGGGGGGGGCGGATTTTGAATAGATTTCCAGAAATGCATACAGTATGTGAAGGATTGTGCAATGGGTGAGCAACACAGAAGACCACATCAATAATAAAGACTTTAAAAGATCCTTGGAGCATCAGGGGTATTTGTTAGATTAAAATAAAAAGAAGTCATCGATTCTGACTGAACGTCGTGACGATAATACAGGTTGGAATCCTCAACAAGCCTTCGATGTTGGGCTGCTTTCAATAACTTTTTGGTCTAAGCTGTGAGCAAGTCAAAGCCATACAACATTCAAATCATTATTACCAATTCTGTTTGTTTTCTGATGAGCAATTTGTGAACTCCAAAGTACTTATGAAATATGCTGAAGGAAATATTATTGTAGACTTGGGCTAAACTTAATCTCTGGGGCAGCCTCTCTTTCAAACTTGAACTATTTAGTTTGACAGTTCGTTTGACAATTATGTATTGAAATCTGATGAAACCGACAGATTTTCAAACAAAACTGACGAAACTGTCACAGCAGAGAGCTGTTGCTGAACTCAGACTTAAAAGAGAATCCCCTTCCCCTCTCTGGGAGTTGCTCTGTCACAGAACCCAGTGCCAAAGAAAACTGACACAATGCCAATCATTGCATCAATTCAGTGTGAGTATGGATTACAACAAATAAAACCAGAATGCAAGTGTGCACTGAGGAACTGATAAATATTGAATGATTGTAAGCAGCTGGGATGTGAGAAGACTGCAAATGCAGTCACGACGTTGCCAAGAACAAAAAGTGAACAAAAATTTTCAACAGTCATATCCTTCAGTGCTTTGTTTGAAAAGCAGGGAAGCTCACATTTTTTTTTCTTCTAATCTTCGTGCTTTGGCATATAACATTAAAGAAAAGGAAAAAAAATAAACACGTCTGTAAATTTTGAAAAGGATAAAGAGCATCATGTCAATCAAATACAAGAGCTTTTTTTTAAATAAACAGAACACCCTTGTAGAAAAACAAATTCTTAAATTTAAATATTTTAAATTTTAATTAAAATTTCAATGTAGACATACAGCATGATAACAGGCCATTTCAGCTCACGAGTCCATGCTGACCAATTTACACCCAATTAACCTCCAACCCCCGGTACATTTTGAATGTCCGGAGGAAACACGGAGCCCCCAGGGGAAAACCCACTCAGGGAGAACATACAAACTCCTTACAGAAAGCGTGGGATTCGAGCCCCGGTCCCAATTGTACGCCAACCGTACTGCCTCTGGGTTGATTTGTGCTCCGTGATCATAAACCACGAGGAGACCGCTCAACCCATTGTGCCTTGGCACTATTTGAACAAACTACGCATTTATGCACACCACACTGTTCTTTCCCAATGGTCATGTGTTTTTTTTTCTTCTTTTCAAGAGCAAATCCCATTCGCTTTCAACGGCATTGTAGCCCGAACAATGCTTCAGAAACCATTCAGATTAAAAACTTCATTTTAAATGCTTGCTCAGAAAAAAAGTACATTTTTGATGACGGAAACAGGTTATACTAACATTGCACATTTCTAACGGCAACATCTGGTTGACCGCACAGTCAAAATTGATGAGAAAGGCAATTTATCTCATGATACATGAATACCTATGATGAATGAAAATCACTCCAAGACTGCACAACAAAAAAAACCAAACAGAAACCCCTGGCAAACCAGAGCATGTCTACTGGTATGCACAAAGAGGAACTAAAACACAGGCTGAGATTACATCAAAGTTGAAGGGTACAGGCCTCAAATGTAATGCCAACTCTGTCAGCACGAAGGCAGAAGACACAATGCAATGCCTCCATCTTTCATCTGTTCTGACATTTGTTATTATTAACTTAGATATTGAATATCGGTATTCTTACTCATTTTAAAATTTTCCATCATAGCTTGATTCTTAAATAATTCACCAACGGTGTTTTTACCAACTCACCACAAAATATCCTTGATGAGAATATTAATATGCACATCTGCATATCTCATTGATAATAATATCTCAATTTGTGCTGTCATTTAATGTTTTTTTTTAAATTTGAAGCATTACATACCTTATCCATGAAAATGATCAAACATCATCTGCTTTCTGGTTTATAATCCTTGTGTGGAGTTGGTCTCAAGGCTCTTATCCACAACTTCTTGAGGTTCAGGTAATAAAATTACCTGAACACAATAACTTGACAATCGAGTGTGGGAACCAGGACTCCAGTGAGTGACACAAGAGGGTGGGAACCAGGACTCCGGTGAGTGACACGAGAGGGTGGAAACCAGGACTCCGGTGAGTGACAAGAGAGTATGGGAACCAGGGCCCAGGTGAGTGACAAGGGAGTACTGGAACCAGGGCCTGCATGAGTGATAAGGGAGTGCAGGAACCAGAACCCAGAAGAGTGTCAAGTGAGTGGAGAAACTAGAGAATAAAAAGGGAATTCTAAGTATTCTCAGAAACTACAACCCTACTGGATATCATTTAACATTCATGTGCTAAAACTGTGCCAGATGTCTGATTTTTAAAAATCTCCATTGTGACAGTAAATAGTTTGGACTGAACTTTTAAGTTACTATCTAATTTACACTTAAATCCCCAGTGGGCTTGGTAAGCGCTGTTTAGGCAAATTTTCTAATTGCTTGAGACTCACTCTTTCAATGACTAAGTAATGCACTAGCATTAAGAAAAAAACAGTTCAAACTAAACAGTGCAAAATGTTATGCAATTTTTTTAAAAAAATCAGTATTGTAATCCTTAATTATGTAAAGTTCACTTTAATCAGGTAATTCAAGGAATTTACAAAATTTAAAATCAAACCCTAGTTGCTGGCACTGCTACAGTGTTGCACTAACCACTGCATTGACTAGTTCACCTGGGCACTTCCATTTTATTCAAACACAACTTTATTCAAACACCTGCTGCACGACTGGGCAGCTCTGCTGGCTAAATGTTTGCTCCCATCTTCTCCAAAAAATGTGTAACTTCAGAGAACATTTACTCTGACAATTTAAAATTTTTATTTAAATGTTTATTTATTTTAATTTTATTGATATCATTGATTTTTTTTTGCCGGTTGCTTGAAATCCAGACGATGGGGATTTTTACCATATTAAGTATAAGACTTAAACGATCAGGGCAGAGGTTTCCATTCTGCACTGCCCATTGCCAAATTTCCCACACCCCTAACCCTTTCCAAAGCTCACGATTTCTAACATTGTAACCAATTTCCTCTTTAAATCCATTTTTTTTACTGTAAATTCTCATTACCTTAATGTTTCGAGCTTTTCATGCGGAACATATGACAGATTGTTTGTAAGTCTGACAAATTACAAGTTACTCCATAGCTGATTCAAAATGACATTACACCAAACAGACTGAAATAGTAGTCCAGACATAATTAACCTCTTAATTGGTTTCAGTTTCTATTCCTCTCATGAACATACATTTGTATGAACCTGACATTTGCTCTTGAAGATGAAATTCAATTTTCTTGTGCTGAGTTTAAAATATGGAATTGTAATTTTTAGATTCATTGTTTCTACCAAGACTTCAGCGGACTAAAAAGGTCCTGCTTCACAGATGAGTGTGATCTCAACTTGATTGTAACCTGGTCACCAAGGCTAATGTTCCCCCTTGAACATGACTGCCACATGTCACCTGATATTTCTTCCATTGAGTCAGTGGCCACTAATGAAGCCTGAGAGTGACAGGGAAATGTACATATAATTTTATATGATCTAATTTTATTTAACTTGTTCACTGTCTTCAAAATATATCATGTACTTTCTCTTCAAAAGTTAGAGAAGGAAAAAAATCTCTATTTTATTTGCTTATATTTAACCACGCTTTGACAAATTAAAGAACACCTACAATGTATTGGAACCACAAGACACAGGAGCAGCTACTACTCAACTCCTAAAAAACAAACTCAATCAAAGACTCATTTTAGGATTCTTACTTTTCATATTATTTATTAATGAAACTATATTAGACTATCCTTTGATCGAAACAAAGGGTAAATTCTGTCTAATGATATGATCTATGACAACCATAATTAAACCCATATTCAACAAGTTAATCTAAAAAAAATTAAAAAAGCTAAAAAAAACAAACAAAAACTAAAACAAAATCTAATCTATCCATTCCCTATAATCAACGTTACCTTATAGAAAAGGACGTAAGGATATAGATCATATAGTGACCTTCAGAAACTAGACAGAGAATCACCAGAACATCCAGACTTTTAAAATCTTCCAATCATGATTGTATTCTATGAATGGGCCCCACGTCTTTTCAAATTTAAATTTTCTATCTATAATATTGTATCTCATTTCTTCCAATCTTAAATAGGACATTACATCATGTAACCACTGTGCATGAGTAGTGAAGAGTCATCTTTCCCTTTCTTTAAAATTGCTTGCCTGGCTATCAACAGGATAAAAGCAAAAACTTTCTCCTGGGTTATGGACAAAGGTATATCTGGTTCAGGAGAAAAACCAAACTAGGCAATTAAAGGGCATGGTTCTATTTTGATCTTTAAAAAAAGATAAAATTAGGAAAATTATTTCCCAAAATCTTTCTAAATCGAGGCACTCCCAAAGCATATGAATCAACAAAGCTTCAAAAATTTTACACTTCTCACATAAGAAACAAGATAATTTAACTTTGGACACATGTATTCTATGTACCACTGTAAATTAGAATAAACAACGTCTTGCACAAAATGAGGAATCATTAATCAAGCAAGGAGTAGAGAACCTGTGATGATACACTGTGGTACATCACTCGGCCAACAGGTGGCCTAGAGACACGGCACCCGGCTTAATGACATCCGACCACCAGGTGGGACCAGAGGGCCCATGGTATAAAGCAGAGGTCCCAACCGTGTGCTCTCTCTCTCTCCCCGGGATCACTGCTGCAAGCAGTGAGCAGCCAACTAGATCTTTAAATGAGTGCAATAAAGCTGTGTTGCTGCAAACAGTACTGTGCCTGTGTTTTCCTTTGGTGTTGCCTGCCACAGAACCAATCTTCATGTTTTGGTTAAAATAGCTTTTTTCTTGCTAGTCCCATTTTAAATAATCATCATTTTCAGCCATTTGTGTTAGATGCAAGCTTTATGTAATGGCATAGATTAGGTATTAATGGTTATAAAAATCTTTTTGTTCAAGATAACTTTGCATCTTTTGAACAATTGTCAGCTAAATTTAATCTTTCAAATAGATATTGTTTTAGATATTTACAAGTTAGGCATTTTGTTCAGTCCAAACTTTTCTGATTTTCCTCATATTTCAAATTCTAATTTTCTTGATTTTTTTTAACTTACAGTTTGTTCATGGTGGATTAACATCATTTATTTATAATGACTTATTGGATTTAAGAGCAGCCTTAACGGCTGGGCTTAAGATTGGCTGGGAACGTGATCTGAATATAACATTTTTAGATGAAGATTGAATATTTATTTTTTGTTTTGGATAGCTTGTACTACCTTCTTGTCTTGATTTATATCATTTGTATATGTATCTCCAGTGTAATAGCGAGCACTGGAATATGGAAGGAAATACTATAAGATGTATATAGATTAGCCAGTCTCAATGGGGGCCCAATGCCCCCACTCCCCGGGACAACAGGACATTTAAGTGAAAGACTCATTTTCTTTTTGCCTTATGTAACAATTTTTTAAAATGATTTTTATGTAGTTAGTAGGAGAGAGGTATGGAAGAAACCAAAACTTGACCGCTTCACATGGTTGGGGGCCCATAAAATTTGAGCAACGTCCTGGATGCCCATTGCTGGAAAAATGTTGAGAATGGCTGGTATAGATAGATGGTCAGTGTGGATTCAATGCATCAAAAAAACAAGTTTTACCTTGTTTATCACTCTTTGCAAAACACAATCAAAATTCCTGACAAAGGGCAGAGGCCTGAAACTTTGACTACCTTTTACTTCTGATGGATGCTATTGAGACTATCTTCCTTTATAATCACCTGGAGAGACTTGAATGCCATTAAAACAATGATTAAAAGAGTCAATAAAAGTTTGAGTCCTATCTCAAGTGTTTCCATCTTCGCAGAACAAAAGAAATCCAAAAACTGACCGTTATCTTAAACATAGAGAGAGAGAGAGAGAGAGAGAGAGACAGAGAGAGAGAGAGAGAGAGAGAGAGAGCGACAGACAGACAGACCTTGGCTCAGGAAATGATTCTATGGAGACACTCAAAGAACAAACATCTACAGATTGCTGGCAGGATATGCTTGCAGCATGCCTTTTAACCCTTACAATACTGGGTCCCAATTATTATCTAAATAATTATCATTACATAGAAAAAAAATTCAAACATAGTAGTATGTAAGGGTTAAATTTCAAAAGAAAATAAAAGTCAATAATCAAAGCTTAATGTTTCTTGTAAAAGACAGATTTTGGGCATTGGTCTATTTAGAAAGCCAGTTTTAGCCTTAATCCACTTGCAAGTTTGCCCCGGCCCTATCCTGTGCTTTAACACCATTCTTAATTTCCAGGATATTCACTTTCCTGAGGGCACAAGATGGACCTTTTCTTTGAACCTTTGGATACGATTTATTACCTCTTCCACAGCATCTTCATCCAATATTGGTTGGTCAAGTGGGACATCTGATACTCTTGACTCCAAAGGAGGAGTCTCTTTAACCTTCACAACAACAGACTTGTTCATTCTTTTCTTTCTCTTTTGCTTCATTATTAACTGGGGCTTCATGGTATATTCTTGATTGTTTTCCGTAGTCAGCCGTCTTGTATCATTAAACAATGACTTATTCTCTTTCAAAAAATGCATCTCCTCTTCCAACTGTATGCACCTTGACAAGGCTAAATCCCTTTCTTTAATAACTGGATTCATTTCTTTAGCAGCTATTCTTTTCTTCCTCTTGGCTTTATGAATTCTATTTACAATCAACTCTCCATTCTTATCAATTGCTCTTCTAGTCATTTTCAAAACTGAAGAATCATCAGATTCATCCCAATTTTTCTGAAAATCTGTTCTGTTTCCAAGTGCAAAGTTAAAAGCCTTTTGTGTCACTGTTTTCTGGAATATTCAATATTTGAAATATTTTGTACTCTGAAGGCAGTTGCACCATATTGTCATTCAAATGCTCCTTCATACCATCAGCGCAATTTTCAGTGATCGCATGTTTTAAAATGTACTGCAAGTTTCTTCACTGATCTTGACTATTGGTGCAACTGGGCTGCGAAAGCTACTTTCAGATTTGTTCCCAGACATTCGTTCATCCTGCCCCAGAATTAACTTTGCAGGAATGATCTCACCAGCAGTATTTGCAGCATCTTCTAATACTTCATTGTCATACATTTTTGTTGAAAACAATTCCTTCAGTGTTGGTTGAGGTGCTCTTGATTCATTTTTGTCAGCAAGATTTTCATTATTTTTCACATCGACCTGCTTTCCTTTCTACATAAGTGGTTTGGAACATTCGTCCATAATCTTCTGAAGAAAGTTCCCTGCGCCGTCATTTTGAGATTCCTTTGTTATTAGCCAATTCCCTCTCCTTCAGTGTATTGGTAGATCATTCTACTTCTTGGGGTACAAGTTTTTTTCCACATTCCATCTTTGCACTTTTTCCACTCACATCATACTTTCTGATTTCAGTACAATAATGGCCATCGACTAGCTTGGCAGATTTTAAGATTGAAGCTAAGAACGGTTTGTATTCTTTCAAAGGTCTTTGATCATTATCGAAGTGTTCAAGCAAATCTGTCTTGAACAGTTGTTTCAATGGTTCATTAAGTTTCACAACAGATATCATACTGACACTTGTTGTTGACTGTTTCCGAGCAATATAATTCTTTCTTCCTAATGGTCCATTGATTGTCCATCCAAGCATAGTTTTGATAGCATGTGGTCCATCTCTCACACTTGATATTACTTCTATTGGTTCCAGTGCCTTTGGTACATCTAAACCAATTAGCATCTCTATATCAGAGGCATCTTCTGATATATAAACCTTATTCGTACATGACCAATGGTCTACATCATTTTGGTGTGGGACATTTTCTTTATGCACAGGCATAGACTTCTATGTGTATATGCCTGGGAGATCATAAAAATCACTGTGTATACCAGCAAACTCTAACCCTCAAATTATGTTAGTTTCAATGACCTTTCCTTGCCCCATGGTTTTCAATAGAATCCTTGACCACTTTCCTTCAAGATTAAGCTTATTCATGTTTCACTCTGCAAAATAACACAGTGCTCCCTGGGTAAAGAAATGCATGTGTATTGTAAGGTAAAACATCATGAGATGGGAATGTGTAGGGAGTTACCCTGTACAGGGCAGTAACAAGAAGGGGAGGTGTCCTTGTACTCCTGTTAGGTAAAACATCATGAGATGGGACCGGAGAAGGAGTCACCCAGTACTAAGGAGTAACAGAATGCATCCTTGTACTTACAAGATAAGAGAGACATTGATGGATTGAGAGGCAGGAAGCTAGCAGGGAAAGGATAGCAACAGTTTTAGTCATTGGACAAGTAATGATATGATGATGTTCTAAACATGTATCCAAGGGTATTAAAAATCACCATTTTGCTGATAACGGCAGAATGCATTCTCCGACTAACTTTGTTAGTCGCAAGTGTTACAATCCGGTAATAAAGAACAAAGAACCCTGATTTCGACTCAGTCTGGTGTTTGTCTCACTCATTCATGAACAATGCAGACCTAACAATTTGGTGACCCCGACGTGATTTGAACACGCAGCCATTGCATTCCTGTTTTTGGCCTTAATTTGTACTATTAGGTTTGCAGCTACCTGCATCAGCCCCGGTTAGTCTACTTTTCAATAACGAGGCTTCAGGACTGTTTTCATCTGCTTCTTTCCTTGCCATTTGTTCCTTTTCCTGGAAGATGTGTAGCATTTTGGTATGCTTTTGACTACCTATGTTACAGCTAAGTCACTTTCCACAGTTTTTTTTTTACACACAGACAGCCAAAACATACTCCATTTTCCTTCAAGAAAGTGATTTTCTCACGATGTGTCCTCTTTTCTATCTGTGCACACTTTTCAAAATCATGCTTATCATAACAGAACAAACATTTCTTCACAAGAGGCAAACTTTCATTTTTCTTCATTTCTTTATCCACCAGTCAACTTCAACGAACTCCACCAAATCCTTAATAGTAGCTGTTACATCATATTTTTTCTGGTATTCAACAACTTGACTTCTCCATAGTTCTCTCATCCAGAAGGGTAATTTATTTACAATGATTACCATATTATTACATGTCAAGCTCTTGAAGATGATCAATCTCCATCATGACATTGCAACATCCGAAAGAGGGTGTAAGCTTGTAAACCATTCGTGTCATCCAGTCTTATTGATGACCATGAAAGAGCCTTCTGTATGTCATTCTATACTTGTTGCCAAAATGCCTCTTTAGTAATGACTTGGCCTGTCTGAATCCTTCAATCGGAACCATATGTTGGCAACTCTTTACAAGACTTCACGTTTGTCAACTCGTGAACTGTTGCAAATAATATAAGAAATCCTCTGAGTTTTGATGTTTAACTTTAATCTGCATTCAAAGCTTTTCATAAACTTTTGGAATTCAAGTGGGTCGCTATCAAAAACCAGAAGCAGAGAAGAGAGAGTCTGTAACTGCATTAATGATGTAGCTTGTCATGCCTGGGCAAAAGTTACTTTGTTCACCCAGATTTCTAACAACTGCTGGGAGTGGGTGCTATTCACTTTCACATGATGGCATTAGGCTCACATCTCTGTCCAATGCAGTCATTATTGAGATCAAGCACCTCCGTACCTTAACCTGATTAATTCGGGAGCTTGCATTTCTCATAACTGTGGCAGTGGCTTAGCACTGTGTCTTAACCTGTCTAGTTCAAAACCAAGCATGTCATGTGACCATGATACTAGCTCAGCTCGGTGCCTTAACCTGCTTAGATCATGACCAAACACGTCTTGTGGCTGCAGCACTGGTTCAGCCTTGGTCTCAAATATTTCATTTTTCTGTTGTCCTTCCTCAGAACGTGACGCTTCAGATCATTCACTTTGTAAACCAGCTACCCACTGAGCCTCCTAGTGCCTTCTGCCTGGCACGATTAACAGTAATTTTTTGTCCAGTTCCAGTTGCCACATTTGCCTTTTTAATCACACTTCCTCCCTTCAAAGCTGCTCCTCCTGCAGCTCCTTTCCCATCCTCAGCTGCTGCTGTTTGTAGCTGCTCCTGTTCCTCCTCCTCTTCTCTTGGTAGCTGCACCCGAGTTATTCTTACCTGCTCCCTCCACTCTTCTAAGTCCAATTTAAATTGAATCATTGATTTTCTTTCCACTTCAAGAGCTGCTGCGTCCACCTGAATCTTTAGATGCATAGATTCAGTACCTGACGCTATAGAGCTTGATCTAGAACTCCTCTTACTTCTCCTGCTTTCAGCATTTGACACACTCTTCTGAGGTCCAATTTCAACCTGAACGTCAGATCTTGCCTTAACATCTGACTCTGTCTCCATTGCTCATCTTCTTCAACACCATCTTGCGGCACAATGTCAGCCATTTACTTGTTGCTGATCTTAGCTTCTATTCACGTTTGTTTGTGCAGTAATTCTGTGGAATTTGTATCCCCTATCAGCTATAATTTTCTTATTTTTCAATCTTTTGTATTGGTTTTTAGAATAAATACAGTACAATGAAGAAAAGGGAATAAATCTGAAAATACAACATCCCCTTCGACGTGTGCATATACATGCGTGCTATTGGAGATAAAAATCAACATAAAACTTCAAATAGTATAAACTCGCTTTCCCCCACCTCTCCACTGCACTGGACAAAGAAAGAAAAGACATCAAAAATAAATATAAAAAAAGAAAGTTAACCCCCCAAAAAAACACATCTGAGCAGCATAGATTTTCGATTCATACCGTGAATCAAAAAACAAAGTGAAGACTATATCTCATCTTGAAGAGTGAGTGCATCCTATCAGATTAAAAACATTTATATCAAATGAAAAAAGAACATAAAAGATCGGCATGTATCCTCAAATTTCGCCAATGAATCAAATACATGATATCTAATTTTTTTTCTCAACTTAAATAGGACATAATATGAGAGAATTATTGAAACACTGTTGGAGGGCTAAAGTCTTTGCATTTGAATAAGATGGCTCTTCTCGCCAACAATATACAGGCCACAGCCTGTTGTGCAGGTACATAAAAACTCTCTATGTCTGGTTTGATAACCCCAAAAAGAACAATTAATCTTCATATTATTATCTACATCCTCACTCAGTCTTGTTTGAAGAGTTGCTTTGTTTCCACTTGTCTCTAATTTCCACCTTTACAATTCTTCTAAGTTCCTTTTCCTTCATCTTCTGCTGTCTTATCCATTCATAAGATCAATGCACTCAGACATCAAACATGCTCAACAATTACTCAAAAACCAAAACAGTCCTCAATAGACAAGTGGTAGTTTCTCCAACTCTGTTCTAACTTGCAATAAACACACAGAAGGAATCCTTTATTAAGGCTTAATGTTTTCTTCAATGGCCTTGGAACTGTTTATGCCTATTTCTTCAATATGCTCTAAACAGAGTCCAATCAATCCAATTCGAATTCCAAATCCAATTTCCAACTTTCTATTGTCTTAGATTTAGTCTTTTATTGACTAACAAGTCAATAGTTCTTTTATTGACTCAATATTGTGACCATCTTCCTTTAACCTGGAAAGATTGAATGTCGTTGTTTATGACTCGTTCAAACTAATAGTCTACAATAGTTGAGTTGGGTTTGTCACAGTTTATTTAAACTTGTATATCAGTAAATACATTATTACAACTTTATTATATGGTACTAAAACTATGATAAAACAATTAAATGAAGCTTAAACAAGATGTAAAACATTGCTTAAAATAGTCAATTAGAGTTTTCCGACCATCTCAAGTCTTTCCATCTTTGCAGAACAAAAGAAATCTTAAAAACTGACCATTACCTTAAACATGGAGTGAGAGAGACAGACATCTTGGCTATGAAAACTTTTCTATGGAGACACTCAAGGAATGTAAACAAGATCTACTGGTTGCTAGCAGAATATGCTTGCAACATGCATTTTAACCCTTAGAGATGCTGTGTCACTTGCTGAGTTTCTCCAATCTCATCTCTGTATAATATGGAAAATATTTTATTTTGAATGTTTTTGGAATGTTTTACATTGCAAAGTACTCACTTTCTTGTGATTACAAGGCTAATGAAAAAAATCACAAAGAAAAATACAACAGGTTTTATAATAATGGAAACATATCAAAGCTAAAAGTGTGAAGTTTCACCATTCATCTGTTGTTCACAATGATCAATAACTTTAATCCAACATACTTTCTGATTTAATCTTTATTTTTCATCATTGCTAACTTGGGACAACTATGAATTAATTTATATTTAAAGGTTTTGTTTTTAATTAAATTTAAGAACAGTCATCTGCTGTTATGCATTAAAGCAGGAACTTGAAAGACCTGTTTCTCCCAGAGAGGAATGCCTCAGTGGAATTTTCTATCCAATGAAGGAGTAGAGGATGGTTCATTAAATATATTTGAGACAGATAGACGGATTACTGAATAATTGGGGAATTAGGGGTTATTAACTGGTGGATGGAGCAGAGTCCACATCAGATTGGCCATGAACTTATTGAATGGCAGAGCAGGCATGACAGACCAGACAACTTACACCTGCTTCTCAGAATCAAAATCAAAATTTATTGTCATGAACAAGTCACAAAATTCAGTGTTTTTGCAGCTGCGTCACAGTGTAAACATTCATATTATGAACCATCTTACAACAATAATAGGTTAAAAAAAATAAAAATAATAGCATGAAAAGTCAGGCAGTGTCTTTGGTTAATTGATTATTCAGGAATTTGATGGCAGCGGGTAAGAAACTGTCCCTATGCTACTGAGTGCTCATCTTTAGGCTCCTGTACCTTTTTCCAGATGGTAGCAGAAGGAAGAGGGCATGGCCTGGGTGGTGGGGGGTCTTTGAGGATAGAGGCTGCTTTTTTAAGACACCACCTCATGTAGATGTCCTCAATGAAATGAAGTCTGGTGCCTGTGAGGTCGCTGGCTGAGTTAACAATCCTCTGGAGTTTATTCATGACCTGAGAGTTGGCACCTCCATACCAGGCAGTGATGCAACCAGCCAGAATGCTTTCTACGGATACACCTATAGAAGTTTTTGAGAGTTTTTGGTGATATACTGAATCTCCTCAGCCACTGGCAAGCCTTCTTTGTGATTGCATCTACATGGAGGCTCCAGGACATATCCTCGGAGATGTTGATACGCAGGAATTTGAAGTTCTTGACCCTCTCCGCTACTGAGGCATCGATGAGGACAGGGTTGTGTTCCCCTGACTTCTTTCTGAAGTCCACAATCATCTCCTTGCTAATGTTGAGCTCAAAGTTGTTGTTGCATTTGTTGTTGTTACACCATTCCTTTATGTTTCCTCATTGCCACTTCTGATTCTGCTGTCCACTGCGGTGTCATTGGCAAACTTGTAGATAGCATTGGAATTGTGCCTGGCCACACAGTCATGGGTGTAAAACGAGTAGAGCAATGGGCTAAGCACACATCCTTGGGATGCACCTGTGTTGAAAATCAGTGAGGAGGAGACGTTGTTTCCAATTCGTACTGACTGTGGTCTTCCGATGAGAAAGCCAAGGATCCAGTTGCAGAGGAGAGTACAAAGGCCTAGAGTTTATAGCTTCATGACCAGCACTGAGGGAATAACGGTATTGAAGACCAAGCTGTAGTCAATGAAGTGCAGCCATATGTATGGATTGCTGTTTTCAAGGCGATGCAGAGTGAGTGGAGAGCCAGCGATATTCCGTCAGCTGTGGAGCGATTATGACGATAGGTGAATTGCAATGGGTCCCGATCTTTACGAAGGTACATGTTAATTCTGGCCATGATCAGCCTCTCAAAGCATTCCATCACAGTAGAAGTTTGTGCTACAGCGCGGTACTCATTGAGGCAGCTCACACTACATATCTTGGGCACCGGGATGAAATTCTATTTCTTATATCACGTTGTTAAGTTGATAAGATTATCGATAATTGCTTTCAATCGGCTGGGTTGAGTATGACCATCAGTGGTTAGCAGAGTTCCATTTAGTTATTGGAGTTCCATAAGCAATATTGACCACTGCAATCATGAACCCTATGATTATTGTGTGCACACAGATAAATTGTCAACAACCACTATTTAAACACTGAATATATAAAATCACCATTTCCTCAAACTCTGACCAAGCAGTTATCAGCCTTTTGCAGCGAGCCATCCAATTTAATTCACAAAAATAGCCCACTGTATCAGTTTTAATAAAATTGTGCAATGTACAATGAAAAGGCCTGGGGGCGATTAAATAATGCAAGTTCCATTAAAAACCAAATTTACATGCGACAATTCATCAGTGCAGTTTGTCATGAGGGGCTGTTCATACTTTATCTCTATTAAAACAGCATTTTGATTTTGGACTGATAATTAGAATTTATTTTGAATTCAGAAGGCTGTTTTCAACCTATTAGGAAGATTTAGTATTCATATATTTTCTTTTCTTATGGATGATTCAACAGACATTGTGAATGATTCGTTTGTGACAATTGGGACAGAAATGTAGATGAAATGCTCATCTGTCACTAACCGTGAAATCTCCTTCACTGTAATGACAGGCGAAACGTGTATACTTCTAATCCCGTAAACTAGCATTAAAAGAAGTGTTTCCAACATTTACATGAAAGGAAGTAACTGTCAAAAATGATAGCAATGACAATATCAGCAAATTTTTTTTAAAAAGTTAAGCGCTTCTAAAGCTCAATGGGAGAAATCAATGCATGTTTTTGAAGGCAAAATCTACAAGAGGAATAGAATATTGAACCTAGCAATGTCTTTTGGATTGATTTAGCTTTAATGCCTGAATGGGAGCCTTCCCCCAATAGGCCCTTAAATTTGACCAGTGTATCAAAGCCAAGTCAAGGGAAACCCAGGGTCATCTGCTATCTTTGATTAGATGGATGGTCACACCTTGGAAGCAATTGGTAAACGACAATCAACCACTGTCAATGTAGTTGGAAGAGACAAGTCATTGAGTACAAAACCAGTGGTTTGCAATTGCAGATCGATTTACCAAGGGGCATAGAGTAAGAGCAAAGTGGTATGAAACAAGTACGAGTGTTTCATGCACTGCAGATCTGGAAAGCACCAGTGAATCATATGATTTTGATTGCTGTATGATTGAATTTCAGCTTTATTTTCACAACAAATGAAAACAGTGAATCCAAAGTACTCACGCAGTTCTCAAGTAAAAAAATGAAAGTACTCAATAAGCAGCTGAACCAAGTAGCTGGAAAAGGACACAAATCAAACTCATGACATGTCAATGACTATGACTTAGCTCCTATCTGGGCAGTGACATGCATCCACTCCAATTTACCAACTACAGAACAGGTCATCAGAAAATGCATTTTTATTGGCTCTCCACAAAACCCTGGTACACATGGACAACAAAGATGTTCTTTCTTGAATAAAGTTTAGCATTCAGTGCCATCATCCCCTCAAACAAATCAGCAAACTCCTGGGTCTCAATACCACACTGTGCAATTGGTTTCTGGATTTCCTCCTCACCTGACCCCCTCCCCATCAGTACAGATTGGCAAGCACATCTCATTCATAAACTTCCTCAGCTCCCAAGTACCATAGGATTGTCTACTTGACTCCCTGCTCTACTCATTTTATACTGATGAATGTGTCGCTTTGTTTATGAACAACACCATTTACAAATTTGTTGATGATACCACCGTAGTGGGCTGTATAAAAGGGGCATTGAGTTAGCACACAGGAGGGAGATGGACAACTTGCCTGAAATGTGTACTAACAACAACATCACATTTAATGTCACAAAGACCAAGGAGCTGATTGTAGATTTTAGAAAAGGAAATCAAGAGGTACATGATCACTGGGGGTATCACTAGAGGAATATCACTGGGGGATCAGAGGTGGAGTGGATGAGCAAAGTAAATTTGCATGTTGAGTCGGTAGTGATAAGGCAAATGCAATGCTGGCATTCATTTCAAGTGGAATGGAATATAAGAGCAGAGATGTGATATTGAAGCCTTGTGAGTCCTCACTTGGAATATTGTGAGCAGTTTTGGGATCCTCATTGAACAAAGGATGCGCTAATGTTGGAGAGGGTTCAGAGGTGGTTAACTGGGATGATTTTGGGAATGAAAATGTTATCATTAAGGAGTGTTTGACAGCTCCTGGCATGTACTCTTGGAATTCAGGAGAATGACGGGAGATCTCATTGCACCAGTTCAAATTTTGAAAGGCATGGACAGAGTAGATGAAGAAAGGTTGTTTCCAATGGTGGGAAAGTCTTGGACAAAAGGGCACAACTTCAGAACTGAAGCGTGTCTGTTCAGAACAGAGATGCACAGGAATTTCTTCAGTCAGAGGGTGGTAAATCTATAAAATTTGTTGCCGCAGGCAGATGTGGAGGCCAGGTCATTGGCTGTATTTAAGGCAGAGGTTGATTGGTTCTTGATTAACAAGGGCAGCAAAGCTTATTGGGAAAAGGCCAGGCACTGGGGCTGAGTGAGAAAATGGATCAGCTCATGATTAAATGGTGGGGCATTCTTGTCTATCTCATATTTACTGTGTGAGCATGGTATGAATGATAAATAAAAGTGACTTGACTTGGCAGACTCGATGGGCTAAATAGCCTATTTCTGCTCCTGTGTCTTATGGTCGTCATGAAGAAAACAAATCAGTGCCTCTACTTCCTCAAGGGCTTGCACATGTTTGGTATGCCACCTGAAACCTTGAAAAACTTGTAGAGATGTGTTGTGGAAAGTGTGCGGACCAGTTGCATCACTGTCTGGTATGAGGGCACCAATACCTCTGAACGAAAACTCTGCAAAAGTTAGTGGACACAGCCCAGGAATTCACAGGCAAAACCCTCCCCACCATCGAGACCATCTACATGGAACAGTGCCATCAGAGAGCAACAGTAATCATCAAGGATCCACAATGCCCCAGGACATGCACTCTTCATGCTGCTGCCAACAGGTAAGAGCTCCAAGAGCCACAGGACTCCAAGTTCAGGAATAGTTGCTACCCCTTAACCAACAGACTCCTGAACAACAGCATGATTCAGGTTCTCATTTAAGGACTCGCACTTTCCTCATTATTTACTACTGAATATGTACTTTTCTATATTTCCATAGTTTGTTTACATTTCTTTTGTTTATGTGTACAATTTACAGTGACCAGTACTTGGATTTTCTGCCTGAAGAGGGGTAACTTTGGTGGTATGAGATGTGAATTGGCTAAAATAGATTGGCAAATGGTACATAAAGGACTTATGGTAGAAATGCAATGGCAATCATTTAAGGATAGCTTGGAGCAAGTGCAGAAAATGTACATTCCAGTTTGTACTAAGAATAAATCGAGGAGGGTAGCGCATCCGTGGTTAACAAGAGAGATCCGAGAGAGTGTCAAATCCAAAGAAGGAGCTTACAAATTAGCCAAAAAGAACAATATCGCTGATGATTGGGAAAAATTCAGAGTTCTGCAGAGGAGGACAAAAGGCTTAATTAGGAAAGGTAAAAAGGATTATGAGAGGAAGCTGGCAGGGAACATTAAAAATGACTGTGAAAGCTTTTATAGATACATTAAGAGAAAGACGTTAGATAAGACAAATGTGGGTCCGTTGCAGACAGAAACAGGTGAGTTGATCATGGGAAACAAGGGTATGGCAAACTGCTTGAATTAATATTTTAGTTCTGTCTTCACCAAGGAAGACATAACTAATCTACAGGAAATTATTGAGGATCGGGGATCTATTGTGACGGAAGAACTAAAGGAAATATTTGGAAGTCGAGAAGTTGTATTAGTTAAATTGCAGGGATTGAAGGTGGATAAATCCCCGGGGCCAGATAGTCTGCATCTGAGAGTGCTGAAGGAAGTAGCCCAGGAAATAGTGGATGCGTTGGTGATAATGATTCAAACCTCTTTGGATACTGGATTAGTTCCTGAGGATTGGAGGGTGGCCAATGTAACCCCACTCTTTAAGAAGGGAGGGAGAGAGAAATTGGAAAACTACAGACCAGTTAGCCTGATATCGGTAGTAGGGAAGGTGCTAGAATCGGTTATTAAAGATGCAATTGCAGTACATTTGGAAAGTAGTGGTATCATTGCACAGAGTCAGCATGGTTTTGTGAAGGGGAAATCATGTCTGATGAATCTAATAGAGTTTTTTTGAGGATGCAACCAGTAGAGTGGATGGGGGAGAACCAGTGGATGTGGTATATCTGGACTTTCGTAAGGCATTTGATAAGGTTCCACACTGAAGACTAGCATATAAACTTAAAGAGCACGGTATAGGAGGTATGGTATTAAGGTGAACAGAGAATTGGTTGAGGGACAGGAAGCAAAGTGTAGGAATAAATGTGTTCTTTTCAGATTGGAAGCCAGTGATTAGTGTGGTACCGTAGGGCTCAGTGCTGGGGCCGCAGTTGTTTACGATATTATATATATATCAATGACTTAGATGTGGGAATAGATGGCAGCATCTCAAAATTTGCAGACAATACGAAGTTGGGTGGCAGGGTTAGCTGTGTGGAGGATGGTAGGAGAGTGCAGGGTGATTTGGACAAGTTAGGGGAGTGGGCCAGGACGTGGCAGATGCAGTATAATGTGGATAAATGCGAGGTTATCCACTTTGGAGGTAAGAACAGGAAAGAGGATTATTATTTAAATGGTATTTGTTTAGGAAAAGGGGAGATGCAGCGAGACTTGGATGTTGCTGTGCATCAATCGTTGAAAGTGGGCGTGCAGGTGGTGAGGAAGGAGAATGGTATGTTGTCGATTTGAGTCCAGGAGTAGGGAGATCCTGTTGCAGCTGTACAGGGCCTTGGTGAGACCACACCTGGAGTACTGCGTGCAGTTTTGGTTACCTTATCTGAGGAAGGATATCCTTACCTTGGAGGGGGTGCAGAGAAGGTTCACTAGGCTGATACCAGAGATGGAGGGACTCGCATATGAAAAAAGGTTGGATAGACTAGGCTTGTATTGTCTGGAATTTAGAAGATTGAGGGGGGATCTTATAGAAACATAAAATTCTTAAGGGTTTAGACAGACTAGATGCAGGAAGGTTGTTTCCAATGCTGGGAAAAACCAGGACCAGGGGCCATAGTTTAAGGAGAAGGGAGAATTTTTTTAGGACTGAGATGAGGAAAAATTTCTTCTCTCAGAGAGTGGTAAATGTATGGAATTCTTTGCCACAGGAAGTAGTTGAGGCCGGTTCCCTGTCAATATTTAAGTGTAGGTTAGATTTGGCCCTTGTGGCCAAGGGGATTAGGGGGTATGGGGAGAAGGCAGGAACCGGGTACTGATCAGCCATGATCATAATGAATGGCGGTGTAGGCTTGAAGGGGAAAATGGCCTACTCCTACACCTATTTTCTATGTTTCTATAGTCGTCTTCTATATACAAAACAGGTCCAATATTTGTTCCCCTTCATTATTTTATTTTTCCATCAATGATTACATATTTTTAAGATTTACAAATTCAATGCCAGTTGCCATGTCCTTACTTGCACCAATAATGAAAAATTTACATCCTGAATGCTTTACAGTATATTTTATGGATTTTGGGCTGCTGATCACCAAAATCATCTGAACATTTTCCTATCACATACCTTTTTTTTTTAAATATAACCTATTTTTGTAATTTCCAGTCATATTTTAACCTACATGAAGTGCAGTTTGTCATTGAAAATTCATTTTCTGAATTTACACTTGGACGTCTTTCCTGTTGATCTTGGTGCTGTCAGTGACAAACATGGTGAAAGGTTTCACCAGGACACTGTGACCATGGAAAATGCAAATCAGGGCAAATGGAATCCATCAATGTTAGCCAACTCTTGTTGGACACTGACACGAGAGGCATTATATGCAGAATACAAATGAAAACTTGTGGCAACCCTTTTTTTAGGTCAGTTGACCTGACACAATGTGTCAGCATTATTATGTGATTAAACATGCTAAATTCAATAAAAGTAATTTAATGTTCCCCCAATTTCCTGCATGATCCAGGAAATTTGAAATTATCTTTGTGTTTAGCTGGAAGCTTTCCACCATAATCCCCCCAGTTTTTTAAGGAAGCAAAGCTATGGAATAAAAAAAATGTCTTCAGTTATCATCGACAGGAAAACAGAAAATGCACCCAATGATTTGAAACTTATTGCACATGTAAATTCAATCTTGAAACTTAATGCACATGTTATTTATTCTTCAACTGTGAAGTGAAAGCTCCAGTGTTCCACTGAACCACACTCCCTGAGGAACAGATCATAAGTAGATTGTAAAAAGTTCTGGGTTCAAGTTATTCCTGAACCACTATTTGTAGCCAGTTTAATTAGAGATAGGAGTCAGTGAACTTTGGATACATGAGGCAAGCTAATGGATCCAGGGACCATCGCTTACAGATTGTGCATCTCATTGACCCAGGCAAAGGGAGAACCAATCCAAATACACTAATAGAGCTAAAAAAAAAACTGAGTTTACAATCTCCAAAACTTTTAATTCATCTCTGCTAATGAGGACATGGGGTAAGCCTAGGGAAAGCTTTGTCAGTGCTTAAGAACCATTCATATTCTGCTTCATTATGTTTTTCTGGAGCTGAACGACAACGACAGAAGAAATGGTTAGTGAAACTGACCAAAACATTCCCTGGAGCAACAAAGGATCTCACCAAATCAGAGCACTCTTGGATGTGTCAGAACCTTTACAGCAGTAGCCAAAACATAATTTTTCTTTTAATTACAAATGGAGTACTTCTGACCTGAAGATTCAAATGAGCTCAAGTGTCTATTTAATCTGTGTAAATTAGCACTAGTGATCTATTCTGGAGATGAAGAATATTTTGTACCACAATATGATGAATCAAAACTGTCTCAACTAATATCTCAGCAAAGCAATTGTCTCCCAATATAAAATTGCAATAACTGAAGTTTTAATCAAGACAACTCATGGCGCAGTGGCCAGCGAATGTATAGCGGTTATTTGGAAGTCTGATTCACATCTAGGTATAGCTTGTTGGAATGCAGAAATGCAAAGTTGTGTTCCCTAGAGAAGATTATTTGTAACCTAAGATATATGTTCTTACAAATATGGGAGCCATATTTGCAAAATGCAGGTCCTAATCTTTAATTGTGTCCCATTTCATCCACGAGACCCACGCTAATACCTCTCCTTGAGATCTAAGTAAATTTTGAAAATGTGAAATTGTGGGGTCGACAATGGACTCCTGATAATCCTAGTTTCTTTTTCTTTCTTTCTTTTCTTTCTCTTTTCTTCATCTCAATTTCTTTCTTTAGGGCTTATTTCTTTTCTTTACTCACTTTTCATAGGAGGAGGATGGGGGGGGGGGGCAGGGAAACTGGTATTATAGCCATCATGTATCAAAGATTATTATTTTACTATGCATTCAATTTTTTTTCTGTTCTTGTTGATTCTATGTTTGTCGTATAAAATATTTAAAAAAAATCACTCAAAGCTAATACTAATAATTGTTTGTAACCACGTTGCTTGTTATTTTCTCTGATAATAGCTCCTGAATGTTTGGATAAAAGTAATCCAGGTTTGCAAATGCTGCATTAAATTGCTGAGAGTCTGTACACTATTTATGCAGAATTGCATCTTTTTAATAATTCAGTTAGCTATGCATCTGGATGGTGTTTTTGAAGAAAATTAGCTTGAAGGGACAACTGAGATGAGAAACATATCAACTGAACTTTAACCAATAGTGAGGTAAAAATATTTTGAGTGGGAGTTTCAATATAGTTTCCCCCATACAAGTTGGTTGTTGGAGATCCGAGGAGGGTGAGTTAGGTGTTGACAATTTCTGTTGACCGCTTAATAACATTGAACAATGTTTAAGCAAACTTTAAGCATCGTTACAGAAACTTAAGCCTTCTAAAAGATCATGAAAGATGTAGAACATTGTTAAGTATCATTAAGATGTTGAATATTGTTGAACGATGTTAAAATATCATTAACCCACCTTAATTTTTATTCCAATATTTTGTTATTAAGAATCAAGCACTTAGAACATGAATTAAAGACTTTTCATAGAACAATAAAGAAGGTAGCTATCAGTTTTGTGTGCATTATGAATAAAGGATTAAAGTACAAAAAATTATATGTGTATACATGTATATGCTTTTGTTGCATTCAAACCCCTCAAATCACATGTTTTGGGGATAGGGGAGGAAAATGGAGTGCCGAAGGTGAAATCCACATGGTCTCAGGGTTGATGTGCAAACTTCTCGCAGACAATATCCAAGATCAGGATTGAACCCAGCTCACTAGGACTATGAGGCTTCACTCACTATGTGTGGTACGCTGTGGTGCAACAAACAAACACAAAACTCGAGAAGACTGTAATACAGGATTTAATCAGCTTAAAGTTGAACACCAGGTCTGTGTAGCCTCTGGTTCCACGTGCCCGACTGATTTAGGAAGGGGCTGGCTCGAGTGTTTATATGGGCCGGTGATTGACAGCCAGCCAGATGGGGCCAGCCTTCTGCAGGTACAGTGGTTGCCTCCTGCAGTAGGCTGGTAGGAGTGCGGCTATAGTAGTGGTTGTATCAACACATTCACACCCCCTTCTTAAAAAAAAGTCCCGGGAGAGGGTGTTCTAGGATATTTACAAGTTCAAGCAGTCTGGTGGACACCTTTGTCATTGGGACCATCACAGGGTAGGCTCCTGGTGCGGGTGGGGCTGCTATAAGATCAGTCAGGTCCCATTTTGGTTCACAAATGGACTTTCCGTTTTCTAGTGGGAGATGGTCCGGATGGTAGACCAGCACTAACTAAAAGCCATTTTCCTGTACCTGGCCAAAGTCAATATCTGCTGCCACAACCTGCAGGACCACGATGCCAACCTGGAGATATTTCTCCAGACAGCAAAGGTGCTAAACCTCACCTATAATTGAGAGAAGTGTGCATTCAGAATGACCCACCTCGCCATCCTGGGTTGCATCATGGAACATAGTGTCATCTGTCCTGACCCAGAATGCATTCGTCTTCTCATGGAACTGCCCCTCCCCCACATGCTCAAGGCCCTCTGAAGGTGCCTAGGCCTTTTATTGTATTACTCCCAGTGGGTGCCCTGCTTTTCCAACAAGGTACGCCCACTGGCGCAGGCCACCACCTTTCCCCTCCCCACAGAGGCGCAAGTGGCCTTTGCCCTCATCAGACAAGCTACACAGACCTGATGTTCACCTGGTGTTGAACTTTAAGCTGATTAAATCCTGTAGTACAGACTTCTCGAGATTTATATTTGTTTGCTGCACCACAGCGCACCACACATAGTGAGTGAAGCCTCACAGTCATAGTGAGCTGGGTTCAATCCTGGGAGTCCGGGTGCAGCAGAGGCTGTATCTCCACACTGTGTCTCTGTGCTGCCCTGATATGCTGATTGAGATGAGGGATGCACATGCCCAATTGACCTCAGTTATAAAGTTCTTCAGATCACCTGTGATTAAAAAGTTCCTCAGTTTCCTGATATGACAGACAGGTGACTCCAGATCAACTCTCACTGACTTGCAATACTCATTCACAATAAATATTGCCTTCTTGGAACATGTCTCAAATTAGAACTCCATTATTTTCCACTCTATGTAGCAAAAATGGGAAATGAGATGGGGATACTGCAGCAGTGATTGCATTTGCAACTTGACAAATTATCATTCAAGATTTCTCTCTATGAAAACAGAATACGATCCAAGGTGAAATTTAAGTTCAGCTGAAATAGTCTTTTCCGCAGGATGGGTGAGTCTAAAACTAGAGGGAGAGATTAAAGGAGAGGGTAAAATATTTAAAAGGGACTGGAAGGGCAAGTTTTTCATGCAGAGGATGTGGGACGAGCTTCCAGATGAAGTGTTGAAGGTGGGTACAATTGCAATGTTTAAAAGTCATTTGAACAGGCACATGCATAGGAAAGAATATGGGCCAATTGCATGCAAATGTAACTTGAGCTCAGGTAAGCAACTTGGTCAGCATGAATGTTGGGTTGAATGGCTCATTTCCATGCTGCTTTACTCTACGAAATGAGTCTCTCATTCAAATCTGTTCAGTGCCACTGTTCTCCAAGGGAGTTTGCCAGTAATGATGTACTGTGAAGAACGTGAACACTGATACTTTTTGGAGGAATACTTTCGGTACCAATGTTTGATTATCAGCCTGAGGGATCAGTTGCAACATATTGAAATAACTTCAAACAAACATTGAATCAAGTCATTTGATCTCTCTTAGAAGTGGGAAACATTACTTCTGCAGTGGTTGTTTAAATGAGGCAGCTAAATGGGACTGATGCAATTCTGCTGTGTGGAGCTAGAGAACTGTCATGGGATCGAAGGCCATTTGGTCCATTAAACCCATGCCTGCTCTAAGAGAGCAGACCTGTCAATCTTATTCTCCTGCTTTTTTCCAACAGCCTTGCAAATGATTCTCTCTCAAGCGACGATGCTTTCATCTTTACTTTTCAAGATTCTCGTTCCAGCTCCCTCCAAAGCATTAAATTCCTGATCCTAATCCCCCACTGGATATTAAAACTCCTACAGCATTTTGCCCCTTATTTCTTTTTCCCACAATGTTAAACCTGTGCACCTCAGTCTTCGAAACACCCACAAGTGGAAACTGTTTCCCTTCATTTCAATCAAAAACAATTATACACCCTCTGACCAACATCACCTCAAAATTCTTTAGCGCACAGAGAATAATTTCAGCTTTTCTAGTCCAGCCTGAGAATGGATGTTAACATGGCTCTTGCTTTTGGGTTTGGTCTAGATTTCCATGAAATTCTGGAATCTAAACATGCCCTTTAGTTCATGTTAAAACAAATGGATTCTCTTATTTTATAATTTTATTATTTTATAATACTTTTATAATTGCACCATGACATCATCTTCTGAACTTTGTTCCTTCATCTATTAATGGAAGTCATTCCAAGGTGCAATCGAGGTCTTGGTTGAAGGATGATGCACTTTGGCAACACGAATGAGTAAAAAGAACAAAATGAAAGCACTGGAGATGTTAAAAACTGAAAAGGCTGACAGTGCAAACTGATTCAAGCAGCAGAAGTTGCTTTATCCTCACTGAAGCAATAAAAAGGAAGGAAGGAACTGTGCAAAAGAGGCAGCGAACATTAATGCAAAATTCAATTTATTGTTGTATAATAAAAACAGTGCAATATTGCACAAAATTTGCTTTTGTCTGCTGTAAGGCTGATAGATCGCCATTGGCAGAATTGACCTAAAAAGCCTCTTACAGTCACAGAAAGAGAAGCAAAAGAGGGTCACCTCAGCAACATCAAATGTCTGTGGATTCACCTCAAGTGCTTCCACAGACCCCGCAGCTACACAGAATCCAGTCCAAACTATCAGCAGCCCAAGCTCCAGATCCAAACCTCTGACACAGTCAGGATCCTTTAGTGACCTTGGACCCTATCCATCCCATTTCTGATGCCTGGGGCACCTTGAGTCAGTCTCCATTTGTCCGCAGCCCGGAGCAAATCCATTGACCGAAGTCACCAGCTGCCTGCAGCCTGCTAGGGTTCTTCACCTCGAGTCTCTAACAGCCCACTGCCTGTGTGTTTCTTCCATGGCAGAACACCTCACTGGACTGCCACCATGGTCACCGTCCTGTGGGTCGTCTCCTCTGCTTCTCCTCAGATGAGGGATGTGGTCTCTCTGTTTTCTGGTGCCCTGCACCAGTCTTCCAATTCCCTAGAGTCTGCAACCCCTCGAAGCAGCTGCTGATCATAGGTGTCACCACCTTGGCCACAGATCCCGCAGTCGCAGTATTGTTAAATAAAACCACTGCAGAAAACTAACAAATTTGGTTTACTGCAGTTTGATGCAAATGCAGCAAACTCAGACAACTCCCAAAGCAATGTGAAACTTGACAGGAGTGATCATAAATTTCCATTAAATCTAATAAATAAGTCATGGCTAGATGCTTGTAAAACTCAATATTCATTTTGTATCATTTGCTGGCTGCAAACAATTTGATCTTGGCCCTTGGCTATGAATGCATGTCCATTATTTCTCTACATCAGGGGTGGCCAAACCTTTTGGTTTTAGGCCACAGACAGCAAAACAAATATTATGCCCAACAATTTTCAACCACTGTTGGCTCCTTTACAGCCTGTCGAGTTGATGGCAGTCGAACTGGGCGGGTGGACCCTGTGGGGAAGTGCTGAAATTTTGCTCCCCACTACCAGCGGTAGTATTGCCGTTACAGAAGCTCCAGCTGCACTGCCATTTTTTTCTTCTAACGGGCCACTTACAAATGGGCAACGGGCTGCTGTTGGCCTGGGGCCATAGTTTGGCCGTCCCTGCTCTACATGCTTCACTACGTTGTCTCAGAATCAAACTGGAATTGGAAATGTAGGACGAGATCCAATTTGGCTGCGTCTTACAGTTCACTCATGCTACAGATCACCTGATTCTGCCAAAGCAGCAAGAGGACAAGTTAATCAAGAAACTGGAAGTAAATTTTAGTCGAATCATTCATTCAAGGTTTGTCATTTATTTGGAACTCATTGTGACTGGAGGTGCATTTGATTGCAACAAGATATGAGCGCCAATTTCTGTCCATAAACCTTTGTCATAACTGTAGCTAAAAATGTTTTACTGTAACTTCATTCCCTACACTCAGATCAACTTCAGACGAAGAGACTTGGTAACATTTTTTTAAAAGATTTAGACACACAGCATGATAACTGCCCATTTTGGCCCACGGGCCCTTGCCACCCAATTGCACACAATTAACCTACTCCACTGGTATGTTTCAAACAGTGGAGAGAAACTGGACCCTCCTCCCTCCTCCTCCCCCCTCCACCCCCAGAGGAAGCCCATGCAGACACAGTGATAACATACAAACTCCTTACAGAAAACGCGGGATTCAAACTTTTGTCCAGATCGCTGCCACTGTAACAGCTGCTGTACTAACAATACCACCCCTTGCAATATGGAAGACAAAGCAAATAACTTACAAGGGCCCAGGCCTGAAACATTAGTTACCCCTTACTTCCTAGATGGATGTGGCAGGACCTGCCGAGTTTCTCCAGCACATTTGAGGATTGCAATACACAAGACCACAATCACTATGACAGATAGGCCTGAACAAGGCCTGCTCATTACAATGAATGTGAATGCCTGCAGACAGATAGGGGCTTGTTGCAGCAGGTCACAAAACTTTTATTTATGTGTTGCCAACAAGACTGAACCGTTTGTTTTGGTTCTCAGCTGATTCCAGCTGGTGAGCAGCAGGTATCAAATGAGATGCATTGCAATGGACGAGACGGGACTGCAAGCTTCCGGACACCAGCAAAGTGGGAGGAGGGTTTTACTTTGTGCCACCACATTAAAAATTAAGATCTTCACAATTATTTATAACCCTGCTCCTTCTTCTCTTTACCCTTTCATTCAACAAGAATATCTGTAATTCCTGAGCTATCAATTGTGGAAAAATAATGTTTGAAAGTTGTTCATGGGCATGGAAACCACAGCAGCTTGTTGACATAAATATTCATTTCTAACAAAGAGAATCATATTTCAACAAGATCTCTCTTGACAAAGCATCAATTGCCTGAGATCCACATCTCCACATTGTAGCCGTAACAACATTAGCATCTGCTCACTCTTGACATATTTTGGCTTAATTCCACAATCCAAACCTGGTGGCCACTGGCTTCAGTTTCATCATCTCTTTATTGTCAAGAGCTACACACACAAAAAAAATCATTGACCAATTCCCTTAACACAAAAATAACAGCAGAATAGATTCCAAATGGACGCATTGATTTATTATGATGCCCATTAGATAACTGAAGAGAATAAAAAAACAGATTATATGAATGATTGCTTGCCAAGGCTATCCATCCCCATCACTGCCAAAGGAAATATTTAAAGGACTTTCATTATCAGATATATGTGATCATCAGAGCATGGTTTATATTTAAATAGTTTCAGTTCTGGTCAATTTAAATATTTGATTCAGGTTACATTTCTTTTCATGTCAATGACAGCTAATATTTGAGGGCTGCATGATGTGAAAAGGAATTGTGGTCGAGTGATTTAATGTCAAATTATTGAGCATGTCATGCGATTATTTCTTGGAGAAAACGGTCAACTGAAACATAATTCTTCATAAGGGGAATTTTATCACTGCCAGATTTGGTCAAAAAATCCACAACAGCTTGATAGATGACTGATATAGTTACAAATAATGCACTGAGACCTGGAAACAACTAGTTGTGACTGTTGTGGTTAGAAAACATGACACAGATATTAAATAAACTCTTCGGGATTTTCAAAGCAAAATATTTTAAAATAAATTAAAATGCATTTAATTGTTGCTGTTATGTGTTCATTGAGGCTCATGGGATGATACAGAATTAATTGTCATGTACAATGTCCAATATGTAATATACATTGACATTCTAACTTGCTGCAGCTGAACAGGTACTTTGTGGGAAAAAAAAACTGCAGTTGATATCTGATTTAAAAATACACAGCAATACAAAATAATAGATAAATATTCACAGCTATGTTTGTCCAAAAACATGATTAAGCAACAGAGCAGATGGACCTTTACTGGTGTCAGAGCAGTCCCTGATTAATGAAACAAGGGGTGGTTCAAGAACTTGACAGCTATTGGGGGTAAAAAAAACTGCTCTTGACAGTAGTTTTTAATGACCAAAGTCCCGTCCACTTACATTGCCATTGTTTAATAGAGTCTCTAAAATTTACACTTTGTGGATTACCCAAGAAATTGTTTCATGTGAGCTCCCTTTGACTGTACACAGAAAGACAGGAACCATACTGTTAAATACTTGGGATGACCAAAGATTTTAATTAAAAAAAAACATTTGAGACAGGCCCAACTGGCCCATGAACCCATGACACCCAAATATGCTAATTAACCCATAATTCCCATGAAGGTACTGACCAAGTCCACAACACTCTGTAGCCTTATCCTGTCCTGTGCAGTAGCACCTCCATACTAGACAGCATATACAACCAGTCAGAATGTTCTCCATGGTACAGGTATAGAAATTTGCAAGAGTCTTGAGTTTACATACCAAATCTCCTCTAACTCCTAACGAGGTATCGCTACTGGCAAGCCTTCTTCATGGTTACATCAACATGAAGGGCTCAGGAGAGATCACCAAAAAGATCACAAGTGAATTCTATTGAAAATGTTCTCTTGTAAACTTTGGCTAAGACAAATTGCAGTGAACATACTGGAGATTTTAAACAACCCACCGAAGAATTATTACACAGATAAATAACACCGCTTTCTTCACCCATCAATCACCACCATTTATTGGACAAACCACAAGCTCATTGCAAAATGCTCAAAGGACTTGACGATTAAAATTATACAATGTAGCATTTTAGTCGATAAATCCTGTAAATAACTATTGAAAATTCAACCTTAAAAAAAAGTATCTTACAAACACTAAGTACCTCACATAGCTGTAAATTTGTTTGAGAAATAATTTTGATCCACAAAGAAACTAACCATATCAACCTTCATAAAACAGACCTGTTAAACCAGGTCATAAAATGCTCCAACACATAATTGCCCTTAGGGCTGCTAAGATATTAATTTTGATTATAGATAATCTTTTTGTGAATTGTGTGAATCAATTTGGATAACAAATTAAAAGACTCACACTGGTGTGCAAATTGCTTTGATATTGTGTGTGTTTACCTTTCTAGATAGATTTGTCAATGGTTGTGGAGAAATAATCTGAGATTGTTTTGTTTGTGCTGTTTATTTTCATCTAACTGCAGCTGTAAATTTATGTACAGCAGGTGAATTGTCAAGTGGAATCTTTCACGTCTGATCTTCTCTCAGATGTGCTCAAAACAGTAAGCTCTTCTTTTTAAACAATATCCAGAGAGTTCAAACATTTACATGCTCTCCAACCATAACATTTCCTCCAGGCTGCATAAAATTTGAACGAGGAATTCATCAGTTTGAAAAGCTTGTCACTCCAGGCACTAATTGACCATCTGATGATGTAGAACAATGACAATCAAATATATTTCAAGATTGATTACTTGCTTGTGCAAAAGTTCAAAAATTAGAGCAAGGATTACTACGTTGCATCATAATGGTCTACATTATGTGTGGTAGAAAGAGGGATCTGGAAATACAGATATATAATTCCCTGAAAGTGGCATCACAGGTAGATGGGGCTGTAAAGGGATGTTTTGGTATATTAGCCTTCATAAATCAAAGTATTGAGTACATGAGTTGGATTTTATGGTAAAGTTGTATAAGACATTGGTGAGGCCAAATTTGAAGTGTTGCATGGAGTTTTGGTCATTAAACTACGGGAGAGACATCCACAAGATTGAAAGAGTGCAGAGAAGATTTACTAGGATGTTGCCAGGACTTCAGGAACCGAGTTATAGGGAAAGGTTAAATAGGTTAGGAAATTTTTTTTTCCTCTGGAGCAAAAAAGAATGAGGGGAGATTTGACAGAGGTATTTAAAATCCTGAAGGGGATAGACAGAATAAATCTAGGTCGGCTTTTTCCACTGAGGCTAAGGGAGATACAAACCAAAGGACATGGGTTAAAGGTGAAAGGGGAAAAGTTGAGGGGGAACATTAGAGTGAACTTCTTTGCAGAGAGTGGTGAGAGTGTGGAACCAGCTGCCAGCTGAAGTGGTGAATACGGACTCAGTTTTAACATTTAAGAAGAATTTGGGACAGGTACGTGGATGTGACAGGTATGGCTATGTACTTGGTACAGATTAATGGAAATGGTCATAAAAATAGTTCAGCACAGACTGGAAGGGCTGTGATGTTCCATGATCCTAATTCTTTAATCTTAATTGCAAATATATTCATCATAAGGTTGACAAGAATTAGAGATATTGTCTCAGTGCAAGCATTCCAGGATCAATCCAGGTTTTCAGTGCTCTCAGAGGAGTTGGTTCCATCTGCCTGTGATACCTAGGTTTTTTCTGGACACAAGAGTTTTCTCCAGCATTCCAAAATAAATGGAGTTTATAGTTGTCCACGTGAGAAGATGAGTGATGGAATCTGGGAGGAGGTGATGGGAAGGAACTCAGAGGATCTCATTTTAAATTTAGACATACAAACACGGAAACAAACTCACACTGCCTAATTACCCCCAATTAACCTACAACCCTGGTACATTTCAAATGGTAGGAGGAAACCAGAGCCCCGGAAAATCCCACATTGAGACAGGGAGAACGTCCCAACTCCTTACAGCAGGCACAGGATTCGAAACCTGGTCCCAATTGCTGGCGTTGTAACTGTGCTGCGTTAACAGCTAGGCCAACCATGCCGCCCCTTCACCTTTAGGGGGGGAAAATGAATTGTTTTGGGTCAGAACCCTTCATCAAGACTGCAGAAGAGGCCACAGCCTATTCTATGTGGATAGAATGACAGGAGTTAGAGAGGGGCCTGAGGAGGATTGGTGAACCAGTGAGAGGTGAAGAATGGTGGACAGAAGCAGATAATTGCCAGCTGCCAGACAAAGCAAGGGTCAGGTGGAAGATGAGTTGCGTTTGATGATAAATAGAGAAAATGGTTTGCTGGTGCTGGAATCTGATAAGAAGGGAATGTGATTAAAATTTAAAGATACAGCATGGAATCAGGTAATTTTGGCCCACGAGTTCGTGCCATCCAATTAACCTACACAGCCAGTATTTTTTGAACGGTGGGAGGAAACCGGAGCCCCTGGGGAAAACCCACACAGCCACAGGAAGAATGTACAAATTCCTTACAGACAGCATGGGATTCAAACCCCAATCCCGATTGTTGGAGCTGTAAAAGCGTTGCACTAACCACCACGCCAACCGTGCCCGCCCCCCCCCCCCACCCAGTGGTGACGGCAGTACAATGAAAGTTATTTGTGAATAACTTAATCTGTAACAATTAGTGAAAGACTGAAGGGACCAAATCAGCCCAAAGAGGGGAAGAGGACATAAGACGTCCAAGATATTAAGGTTGCTTTTGGTTTATTGTCATGTAATTAGACAAAAAATGTAATATGCATGATATGTCAACCTTTGCCAGGTGTAAAGGGCGAAAAGGTTGCTAGTACCATTATCCGGCATCCCCAATAATAAGAGAAAGAGCAAAAGCCTTCAGAAAGACTGTGTCCGTGGATTCACCTCTCATACTCCCACAGCCTCACAAATCCCTGTTCAATCCAGTGGCAATGCAAGCTTCAGATTCAAACCTCCAAAATGATCAGGAAGCTTTCAGCACCTAAAAACCTTTTGGAACCCCTTTTTGCTCTCTTGAATCCTGGTTCCAGTACTTGGTTCCCATGAGCCAGTCTCCAGCAGCTTACAGCATGGTGTGAGTCCTTCGACAGCAAGTCGCTGACAGTCCACTGCCTGTGTGTGGGCTTATTATTATGTTTTATAAAAAGTTATAGTGTTGCTGGAGCTGTTGTAATAACAGCTCTGCAGCTGGTGTGGACCAGAAATGGGAGAGCAGAGAAATAAAATAGTGTATTATTCCCCAGTCTCGATGCTCCAACCTAAACAGCAACACCTAAATTTTCATCCCTCTCCTCCTAACCCATTTCCCATGGCTCTTCTCTTCAATGATCGGATGTGAATCTTTCAGTATATTACACAAAGGCGAAGTGAACAGAAGGCCTTCAAGTACTTGGGTTGTGAAAGGCACTATTTAAATACAGGTATTCTCGGCTTACTGGGGACCAAAGAATTGGTTGTATCTCAGAACGGATGCAAGTCAGAACTTTGCCTGCACTTATGGAGTACCAAAGTTTTAAAGCAAACTTTTTAATCAAACCTTTTTTTTTCCCATCATACATTTGACAATAACAACTTAAAGCTTCCTGAATTTGTCGATCAACCTTGGCGAATCTTTCCACATTTTGGTCCATGCTTACCTAGTTAGTTGGCATTCCGGGGTCCCGGGGCGGGTTGTGGACATCTTGATTCCTGTGCGCATGCGCAAACCTTTGGTGGGTCCGCACACTGGAGTTTGGTGGGTGCACGTGTGAGAGTTAAGTGCCTTGATGACATTGAAATCGCAACCTCAACTCTCACAGATGCGCTAACCGAACTCCAATACATGAACCCACTACACATGTGCCAACCGAACACTCTCACGTGCGCACAAGAATCAAGAAGGCTGCGTCAAGCCCTTGGAATGCCGACTAAGAAGATAAGTACACACATTTTTGGTTCTACATGCGCTGTTATAATTGTGAAACACAATACAATTGTGTAAATTTTATATATATTTTACTTTTTTTAAAAATTGGTCATATGTGCAGATGGACGCAAGTCGGGAAGTACCTGCACGTCTCTTGTTGCCAAGTATTTTCAAGGCCTTGCCCTCAGCTCCTTAATTCTGGGCAGCAGATAATTTTACAGCAGAAGAGATTGGAAGATAAATCATTTGTTACCAGGTCTGTGCTAAGTGCTTAATGTGCCTTTTGAAACACCTGACAATTCATCAATCCATATTTTGCATTTTTTTTCTCCAACAGCTTTGAACTCACATGCAAGACAGTAATACAAAACATTTTAATAGTCAGCTCTGCAATTCTGTCAAGTTTTTAAATTATAGTATAAAAGCTAAATGTTAACAGAACACACTTTAAAAAGTGACTCTGATCAGGTCTTGATGAAATCAAATGATGACTCTTTGACCTTAGATATTGCTTCTTTGTAACAATACTTTAGTGGCACAGGAAATAAATAGAGAGATAAGTTAGGCATGTAATAAAGATACAGCAGTGGTCATGGGGGACTTTAACTTCCACAGAGATTGGGAAAAACAAGTTGGTCGTGGGAGTCCGGAAGAGGACTTCATAGAATGCATCCGCAATAGCTTTCTTGAGCAACATGTTAAGGAACCCAAAAGAGAAAATGCTCTCCTGGATCTAGTGTTGTGCAATGAGATAGGTAGCGTAAATGATGTAATAATCAGAGACCATCTGGGAAATAGCGATCATAGTATGATTGAATTTCTCATTCAGATGGAAGGGGACATAGTTAGATCTAAAACTAATATATTATGCTTAAATAGGGGTGACTAACATAGGATGAGGGAGGAATTGGGCAGAGTGGACTGGGAGAACAGGCTAATTGATGAAACAGTTGAGGAACAGTGGAAGATTTTCAAAGAAATATTTTGTAATGCTCAACAAAAATACATTCCGGTCAGGAAAAAGGGGAGCAAGGGAGGGAAAAATCAACTGTGGTTAACAAAGGAAATAAAGGAGAGTATAAAATTGAAGGCACAGGTGTACAAAACTGCAAAGAGCAGTGGGAAACTGGAAGATTGGGATAACTTTAAGAGACAACAAGGGGTTACAAAGCGGGTAATGAGAAATGGGAAAAAGGATTATGAAAGTAAATTGGCACAAAATATAAAAACAGAAAGCAAAAAAATTTATAAATATATAAAATGGAAGACGGTGGCCAGAGTTAACATAGGACCCTTGGAGGATGAGAAAGGAAAACTGGTAGCAAAAAATGAGGAAATGGCCGAGGCATTGAACAAATATTTAGTGTCAGTCTTCACGGTGGAAGACATGTCCAGCATGCCCAAGTGCTGAGTTAAGGATGCAAATGTTGGGGAGGGCCTTGATAAAATAGTTGTTACAAAGGAAGTAGTGATGGAGAAACTAATGGGACTAAAGCCAGACAAATCACCTGGTCCTGATGATATGCATCCAAGGGTTCTGAAGGAAATGGCAGAAGTTAGAGTTGATGTATTGGTGATCATATACCAAAATTCTTTGGATTCTGGGCAGGTCCTGGCAGACTGTAAGACAGCAAATGTCACGCCACTTTTTAAGAAGGGATGTAGGCAGAAGTCTGGAAATTATCAGCCAATTAGCTTGATGTCTGTAGTTGGAAAAATACTTGAAGCTGTCATTAAAGATGAAATAGTGAAACTTTTGGAACGTAAGGGTTCAATCAGGCAGACGCAGCATGGTTTTAGAAAGGGAAGATCTTGTTTGACAAACTTGTTAGGACTCTTTGAGGATATAATGGGTGCGTTGGATAGAGGGGAACAGGTTGATGTTGTATATTTGAATTTCCAGAAAGCGTTTGATAAGGTGCCGCAAAAGAGACTTATCAGTAAGCTACAACAAAGTGGAGTCCGGGGAAGTATATTGGCCTGGATTGAAAATTGGTTGTCTGACAGAAGGCAGAGAGTCAGGATAAATGGGAGTTTTTCAGGTTGGCAGAGAGTGGTAAGTGGGGTGCTGCAGGGGTTGGTGTTAGGCCCACAACTGTTCATCATTTACATTGATGACTTGGAGGAGGGGAAAAATGTGGTGCAGCCAAGTTTGCGGATGACACCAAATTGAGCGGAAGAGCAAATTGTAATGAGGATGTGGAGAGTCTGCAGAGGGATATGGTTAAGCTGGATGAGTGGGCAAAGGTCTGGCAGATGGAGTACAATGTTAGTAAGTGTGAGGTTATCCACTTTGGCAAGAAAAATAAAAGAGCTGAATATTATTTAAAGGGTGATAAACTACAGCATGCTGTTGTGCAGAGGGACTTGGGAATGCTTGTGCATGAATCACAAAAAGTTAGGTTGCAGGTGCAGCAGGTTATTAAGAAGGCAAATGGAATGTTGGCCTTCATCGCTGGAGGAATTGAATTCAGGAGTAGGGAGGTAATGTTGCAACTGTATAAAGTACTGGTGAGGCCGCACCTAGAGTACTGTGTCCAGTTCTGATCTCCATATTTGAGGAAGGATATACTGGCTTTGGAGACGGTCCAGAGGAGGTTTACTAGGTTGATCCCTGGGATGAAGGGGTTGACTTATGATGAAAGATTAAATCGTCTAGGATTGTATTCGTTCGAGTTCAGAAGAATGAGAGGAGATCTTATAGAAACATATAGGATTATGAAGGGTATGGATAGGATAGATGTAGGAAGGTTTTTTGAGCTGGCCGGTGAAACTAAAACCAGAGGACACAGACTTAAGATTCGGGGGAGTAGATTTAGGACAGAGATGAGGAAAAATAGTTTTTCCCAGAGATTAGAGAATGTTTGGAATTCTCTAACCAGGGAAGTGGTTGAGGCTGCTTCATTAAACGTATTTAAAATTCAGTTAGATAAATTTTTACACGATAGAGGAATTAGGGGATATGGGGAAAAGGCAGGTAGGTGGAGTTAGGTCATAAATTAGATCAGCCATGATCGTATTGAATGGTGGAGCAGGCTCGATGGGCCATTTTTGGCCTACTCCTGTTACTACTTCCTATGTTCCTATGTCTCGAGAAACTGGGCTTCAAATAAATGCAATCAATTCTGAAAAAAAATCAATAACTCGAAAGATTAATTCTATTTTACTCCCCACAGATGCCTTCTATCTGTTTTTTTTCCCCCACTTTCTATTTGCAGGATACACATTTGGTGAATAATACCAATCTGTCTACTTCTAAACAAACATTTTACCCTTCCTGACATTACAAACTCCCTGAAGCAGCTGTATTTCTATGTGAATAATGAACAATCAGGTACGATATCTCACAGCCTTTTGAAAGGAGAGAAAAATGTCCAAAGTATGAATTTTTCATTTTTCATTTTACAGCATTGTGACAGTTGGGTTGTATTTATATATATTTTTTCCCCACAACCCACCTTGCATCAAGAAATGCTAGTTGAAAAAAAGTTAATGTGTTCACTTTTTTCCCCCACATGAATTCCATAAGACCAGATTTTATTCCACCTATCAAATTTTTGGGTCATAATTAGTGAATTTCCATTATCTGTTCAGCCCTAATATATTGGGTGTGTAGTACCTCTATAAAATATCTTTCACTTATAAAGTTGCTCTCAACACTCATGTAGAAATATGTGGATACATTTTATTTTGGTCCCAGAGTCTATCCATGTCTGAAGTAAAACCAGAAAATGCTGGAAAAAATCTTAGCAGGTCTGGTGGCATCAGATGAAGGTAAAACAGTCAACATTTTGAAGGGCATTCTCTGTTGAGTTTTCAGATTTTCCACATCTGCTGCTCTGTTTTGATTTCCACCTAATAGTTGCTCCCGTTAAACAGTTTCAATTCCCAGCTGCAATTCATCCCAGATTCAACATGGTGGGAAAGATCCATTGGTTTAACCGGGGTGTTTTTCAAACAATGAAAAACATAGTCATTGATATTTAAAAACCACAAAGTGGCATCACAATTAGCGAGCAAACTGAACAAAGAACTTAGCAACAAAAGGAACAACGAACAGCAATTGAAGCCACTATAGACCTAAAGTCTAAAATGTTTAAAAGTCTAAAGTTTAAAATGTATGACATATTGGCCCTTGACTGTGTTATCCATTACACACAAGTGACCAACTTGCTTACTAACCCAATATATAACTGGAGGAACCCAGGGAACCCGGAGGAAATTGGCCTAGAATGTACAAACTCCTTGCAGACTGCAGAGGATTCAAACACTACTCAAATGAGTACTGATTCAAAGACTTTGAAAAGAAAAGATCTTCAGGGACACGATTTCAACAATGTTTGTTGGGACTTAATATGCAGAGTCTTGGACTTAATGTGGTGTTGGAAACAAGTTAGCATAATGAAAGAAATAATCAGGGAAATTGCTTCACCTGCTGATAAGCCAGTCAGATGATGACTTGTGTTAGGTCTGCTTTGTTCATGAATGAGTGAGACAAACACCAGGCTGAGTCGAAATCAGGGTTCTTTGTTCTTTATTACCGGATTGTAACACTTGCGACTAACAAAGTTAGTCGGAGAATGCATTCTGCCGTTATCAGCAAAATGGTGATTTTTTATACCCTTGGATACATGCTTAGAACATCATCATATCATTACTTGTCCAATGACTAAAACTGTTGCTATCCTTTCCCTGCTAGCTTCCTGCCTCTCAATCCATCAATGTCTCTCTTATCTTGTAAGTACAAGGATGCATTCACATCTTGTTACAGCCCTGTACATTCCCATCTCATGATGTTTTACCTAACAGGAGTACAAGGACACCTCCCCTTCTTGTTACTGCCCTGTACAGGGTAACTCCCTACACATTCCCATCTCATGATGTTTTACCTTACACTTGCCAGAAGCAAAAGTTTTGTCAGTTTAGAATTTGATCGAAGTTGCAGAGGAGCTACACCATTTGGTTTTCTTCAAGTACAATTTCAATGTGATGTGGTTGGTTGAAGTAAGTGAAGATTGATAACCATGAAAACAAGCACACAAGGTTCAAGTATCAATTTTGGTAAAGCTCAAAGGGAAATTAATTTCACAGAGGAAAAATATCTCCCTAACAGCGTAAAATAATTTCCTTATTTTAAGTGTCAGATCATTCTTTTATCCAATGTGCATGGATATTCAGTGCTACTGGAAAACAATCCTTTGAATCTAAGATAAGAATAATAATTTGAGGTGAATTCTTCAAGCGCCTGGCCAAAGCGTAAATCACAACAATGTGGTTAACTCTTCCTGAAATGGCTGAAAAAGCCACTTTGTTGTATCAACCATTTTAATTGATAGAGGATAAAGCCTGGCAGCACCTGAGCCCCAAAATCAGAGAAGGAAAAGTTTGAGTCTTCCAGACCAGTCAACATAATAAGAAAATTATTTTTAAAAAATCTGCAGATACATGGTTGAAGTAAAAGGCTGGAGAAGCTCAAACAGTGTCCTTTATGTGGCAAAAGTAAAGATAATTAACTGATGATTCGAATGTGAGCCCTTCATCAAAATATGAGAAATTCCTGCCAAGCGTCCATTATAAAATCAACTTTATAAAGTCATTGTGAACATCCATGGACCAGAGTCTGAAACATATTTGTCCCACAGAGAAATCAAGGGACAGTCTGACACTGTAATTCTTACAGAATTGCTCCTTACAAGACACTTTCCAGCAGACAGCATAGCTGAGACAACTTTAATTCACAAGTCATACTCACACCACATCAGCTAGAAAATGACCAAACCCTACATCAGCGAATATAACCATTTTTAAATTACCATTGCTATCATCAACACCCTGGGTATCAGTGGCTAGAAAAGTAGATCAGAAAGTGAGAGTTGGTGGGGTAGGGGTCAACGTGCAGTAAGCCAATCACTTCTTTGACGTGCTTGTCAGAGCACAATATAATTGTCTCCTCTTGCCTGTCTGGCACTGAAGAAGCTGAACACCATCCAGGTCAAAACAGCTCATTCCTCTATCCCAAGCACTACCTCCTCTGCTCTGAGCATACTATCCATTAAATGCACCAATTATTCGGCTGAGTTTTTGAAACAACACCTTCTGGTCCTGCAACCTCTTGCATTAACGATGAGGACACATGGTGATTGGAACAGCACTGCCACCTTCAGGTCCCACTTGAAGTAACGAGATCCTGACTTGGAAATGCATCATTATTCCGTAACCGTGGCTGTGTGGAAGTCCTTTGACTAACCATCAGCTAATGTGATGGTAGCACCTTTTGCAATGGTTCAGCAAGATGGTTCATGACCCTCTTTATAATTACAATTAAGAACTGGTACAAATGATGGCCTTGCCAGCAATCAGCAGATCATCAAAATGAATAATAATCGTCCCTTACAGTTCTGTAAAAATAACTTTCTATCCCATTCTCAAGTATTTGCTTGTAATCTTTCCTGCATTATTTCTTTGATGGTAATCTTTCCATTCAGAGAATTTTCTTTTTTCACTGAGTCACTTCTTCCTCGAATATTTACAGTAAAAACACCCAGTGTCTGGCACTGATGGGGATTGGAAGGTGCCGAATAAGTGAATTTTCTGGTGACTTGCGATTGCATGGTGCATGATTGACAAATTAACCACTACAAGGGTGCCAATTTTAAACTTTATATTCTTTACATTAATTTTCCACACTTTTTGTTGCCGATTGCTTGAATTCCAGATAACGCGGATTTTTGGAGTATTTGTCTTTCTTGCAAAACTTACCATTTTATTGGTGGATGGTAAGGTCTATTTTTTTTTGATTGGTTTTTCTCCAATAATTGCCTGATGTTTTCCTACATTTGTTCCCTGGCATGAAATGGCAACACTGTCAAAGCTGCTGTAATGACAATGTTACTGCTGGTGCGGATTTGCAGAGCAAGGAGCGGAGACACAGTGCTCCCCTGGGTCCAGCTACTATTTGCTCCAGTCAGGCATTAAATGGCCCGTGAATGGAGCTGACTGTGGTTTTAGTTAAAAATTTTGTGACACTTGGATAGCTGGCGATGCCTACAATCGGCAGCAGCCACAAGCGGTTGCAGACTCTGGGGAAGCAGAAGAATGACGCAGGACACAAGGAAGCTTGGAGAAGAGAGGTTTGAGAAGGAGAAGCAGAGGTGATGACTCACGGAATAGTGACCATGGCAGTGGTGAGCTGTTGGCGACTCGAGGTGAGGTAAGGAACCCACGGAGACCGTGGGCTGCTGTCAAATGCAACTGAGGGATTCACATCGGTCTGCAGACTGTTGAAGACTGGCTCAAGACTGGCTAAAGGGGTATCGGGTATTTCAACCTGGATTCGAGAGGGTGCCAAGCGCACTGAAGGGTTTCTGTCATGTCAAAGGTTCAGATCTGAAGCTCTGGATGCTGATGGTTTGGACCAGACTTGGCAGCACTGGGGAGATGAATTCACGGACATTCGGTGACTCTGGGTGGGGGGGGGGGGGATGGGGGTAAAACGACAACTCTCTTTTCCTTCTCCTTCTCTGACTGTAAGAGGTGCTTCAGGCAATTCCTGGAAATGTTGAATCTGTCTGCCGGAAAAGCAATTTCTCTGTATTATTGCACTGTTTTTATTAAAGGAATCTTTAATCTTGGCTAATTTTGAACATTGTTAGCTGCTGCTTCATTACATCTCACCCAGCCTGTTTTTATTCAATTTCCTTATGGACGTTGGAGTTTCAACATAACCAAGTGTCCCCATGAATTAGGATATTTATCATCACCAATAAACATGCAACAATAAACAAAAGTGCTGGAGAAATTAGTCAGGTCACGCGGCATCGAAAAGTTGCAAAGGGTAATCAACCTTTCGGGCCTGAGACCTTTGTCAAGGTATGAGCAAAAAGTGGGCAGGCCCCTGAATAATGTGGTGGTGAGGGGGGCGGGGGCATGAGAGAGGAGAAGAGGGAGGAAGAAGCAGTGGGAGGAGCCACTGGCTAACAGGTCAGAGATCATAGGTGGATATGGGTGAGAGGGTAGAAGAGAAAGATATCGGAGAAGTTATAAAGGGTGGGACCTTGATGAAAGGAGAAAGAAAATCAGAGGAGGGGTTTGCACGCAAATTGCAGAAGTTAATGTTGACGTTTGGTTGTAGGGTTCTCAGATGGAATAGATGTTCTTCCTCCGATTTGCAAGAAGACTTGTTTTGGGAGTGCATGAGGCCTCGGATAGACACGTCTCCTCTCCTCTGACTTCTACCTGCAGACTTTCATATTTAAAAAAAAACATTCAACAACTTGTGCCTTGAGGAAATATTGTTATTAAAGCTCATTTTATGTGAATGTCAAAGAAATGTTTTCCATTATCACTTTGTTTGGTGACAATTTGCAGAAATAGTTACTCTTAATAAAATCAAATGGAATGCTTTAAAATCAGTCCAAGTCAATTATTTGAGCAGAGTTCCATCAATTAAATGATAACTTTATATCAAAATTAGAATGTTTATGTTTTTGAATTACTGATTATATACATAATGTCAGTCATAGAGAAACCTATAGACACTCAAGAGTTTATTTGTTATTAATTTATAAAAAGGTTAATGAATAAGAATGATATTAAAACAGAACATTGAATGGTGGGGAGTGGCTATTATGAGTTCTCAAGGCCTGAGAGCCACAGATCACATAAATTATATGGAGAAACTGTGAACTCGTCAATCTTGGTTCAAGACTGGGTGCAAAATGTTACAGGCACTGTAAGTTTTCTTACCACCCTCAAACTCTCACCCCTGGGTCAGACAATTCAGCAGAAAGTCTTGAAGCAGAGACACAAACAAAAATACAATACTGGACTAACTTCTCCAACCTAGCCATGAGATCCAGAATCTTAGAAAAAATATTTTTCCAATGAGTGGTGAAATCAAAATCTGTTTATCTTCTCAGGTTGGCAAACGTTCCATAATATGACTGTGAACATGTGCAAGAAGTTATCCTGGCCAACATGGCTCAAACAATTGATCTGGTTACAGAACAAACTTGTTGCCAGATTTCCTGAACTAGAATAAGAATAACTTCAAAAGATGCTTTCCTGTCTAGAAAGGGCTCAGTGGTCAAGACAATGTGCAGCTTTTATGCA
The DNA here is from genome assembly GCF_036971445.1 of Narcine bancroftii. Classification (NCBI taxonomy): domain Eukaryota; kingdom Metazoa; phylum Chordata; class Chondrichthyes; order Torpediniformes; family Narcinidae; genus Narcine; species Narcine bancroftii. Next base: position 96,878,800 of record NC_091476.1, on the reverse strand, counting down.
AATTTTTCTTTTGAGGCTGAAATATCATTGGTTTAAGCTTGCTGTGTGTTGCTCTCTGTGAAACTGGACTGCAGCCAATACAAAAGCCATTGTGCAGGAGTTGAGAGAGTTATTGAGACACAGGCCTTAATTTTGGAGGATGAAGAGATGCAGTGTATTTATATAGTCATGATAACGTGAACTATTTTGTAACCACGTAAGAATACATCCTTCTCACTGTAGTAAATGTTCACCAATGTGTGGCATATGTATAGGAGTGCATGTGAACAGTTTCCAATGAGATGGTGGAAGGCATTAGTAAGCAAAGTCTCTTTTGTTATTTGAATCTTGCATCTCTGTTATTTAAGAAGCCTCCCAAGTAACACAGAGACATAACAGTGCTTCAATTAAAGAACCTCTAATGCTTGTCTCCTGACTGCATAATCCCTCAATTCAAGGTATTTTAATTAAAAATTACCTTAATTTGTTTTTGATTTGTGACATTCTTTTTGCCATTGAATTGAATAGTTTTGTTTTAAAGATAAGCACAGTAGGTAAAGAGCCCCTACAGGCCACTGAGTTCCTGCTGACTACCAGCAACCCATTTACACTGATGTAATGCAGACCTCATTTATTCTTGTCATGACGACCCTCTTGGTTCCACCATTCACTGATAAGGCAGGGGAAATTTACAGGGGCTAATTAAACCACACATAATTGGCACACAAGTGAAGTGGCCTTTCATGTGAAGCAACACTTCATTGGTATCTCCAGGGGACTTAGTTATTGCATCCGGTGCACTATTCTAGCCTTCTCTACATTGCCAACTGGAACATCACTTTGCTCAGCACCTCTACTCCATTTGCAGCCACAGCGACTTCCAAGTGGCCAACCATTTCAATTCTGTGTCACACTTACATGTCTGTCCATGTCCTTGTGTACTATTGCTCCCTGACCACACGGAGATTGGAGGAACACCTTATTTTCCTTCTGGGCACTCTCCAGCTAGATGGCATTAATATCAACTTTATGGACTTCCTCTAAATGTGCTCACATTCTTTCCACTCCCCCTTTTCCAGTTCCTCTACCCACCTAGTCATCTCTCCTCCCTCTCATTTTAACTATTCCCAATGCACCATCAATCACTCAGGAGACTATTGTGAAGAAATCAATAGGCTCTAAATTCACTTGAGCACGGAGTGTATCCCTATTGTTCAGTTATCCCACAATGAACTGCAAGGGGGCTGTGGACAGATACTTTTTTTTAACAGGAGCCTGTGGGGAGGAGCCACAGGTACAACTGGCCAATAGGTATACTTGACCACATAATTATACATTACAGTGGTTTACCACAATCCCCTCCCTCCTTTCTCCACCTATCATCTCTTGCCCTTGCCACCACTCCCCGGCCCCCTTCTGTTGGGATGTTTGCCAGCAGTTCCTCATATTTGATGAAGGATTCACACCCGAGATGTCAGTTGTGTATCTTTGCTGTCGCTACATAAAGGACTCTGTTTGACCTGCTGACCTTCTCCAGCATTGTGCGTGTTTTTTACTTCAACCACAGAATTTTGAGATTTAATTTGCATATATTTGGGTGTAACTGGGTAAGATAGGCTCGTGGGGCAAATGGGCCTGTCAACATGCTGTATGTCGATAAAAAAATAATTGGGACATGGGAGGAAAGTGGAGTGCCTGTAGGAAATCCACGCGGTCACAGTGAGAATGTATAAACTCCACAGGGAGAGCACTCGAGCTCACGATTGAACTCGGGCTTCGAGTGTGTGTAGTAGCAGCTCGCCCAGCTACACCACTGTGCCAGCTGTTAGAGGATGGGAGGGAAAATTTTAAAAGGAGGGTCCCCCAATCATCAGGGGCATTAAAAAAAACACAGCAGTGAGCTGTGTTTTGAGAGATGGGGTCCCAGTGTTACAGTGCCCAATGCCATAATCACCTTTCAAGTGACTGTTGTTGCAGAGGGTTAGGTTTTCCAGAAGTCCACGTGCAGATAAGTGTGGGCAGGTAGGCATCACAGGTCGAAATTCAGACAAAGATTCTGTCCAAAATTCACTGCAAAGGTTTATAATTAGAAGGGAAAAGAAAACAACGAGGACTGATTATTAATCTACCTTTGTTGCATTCTTTACAACAATGACTAATTTATTAATCTGTCACTGAAACTAGAGTATTGCAAAGGTTATTTTTATTTTTAATAAAGAATAAAGTTATGCTGAGGCTAAGCCCTATCATTTATGAAGTACTTTGCTATTGATCACCAGGTAGCCTAATTGTTTTTTTTAAAATGCTTTTTGAAGTGAACAGCGCATGCAGAGTTATTTTATTGAACACCGTGTGCCTCAGTTTCATATGTAGCAAATACACTCGTTGGGGTGGGTGGGGGGGCAGGGAGGTTTGCATAGTGCCATTACAGTGCCAGTGATTGGGTCCAGGGTCCGAATCTCACACTGTCTGTAAGGAATTGGTATCTTTTCCCCATGTCTGCATGGGTTTTCCCTGGGGGGGGGGGGAATCCTTTTTCCTCCCACCATTTGAAACATACTAGGGGGCTGTAGGTTAATTGGGTGTAATTGAGCAGCTCGGGCTCGTCGGATGAAATGTTACCGAGCTGTTTAAATTAAAAAAAATATTTATGACTTCATTTCACCATGGTGACAAAAATCAAGTCTCGAGTTGCATCTACTTCATATTGCACCATTGGTGTTTGTCTCTTCTGACTGATTTTTAAAAAATGCTTCTTCATTAACCATCTTCTAAGCGGATAAGAAACAGGAAATGCACTGCGTGCAATTGCTGAACTGAATGATGTCAGTGTGATCAGCCACAGATGTAGTTCAGAGGTACTTTGGCCATGTTAATCTTGCAAGTGTCTCAATTGCATCCTTGAAAGAAGTTTATGCTACTGAACAAAATTGCATTTCAGTAGAGTTCACACCATCTCTGTTTATATCCCCAACCCCCCCCCCCCCCCACCGTCTCCCCATGATCACTGAAAAAGCAGAAATTGAGGAATATCATCCCAATGTAAAGATCACTCAAGCAACATGAAAGATCTACTGCCTTGAATAATTATCCTGTGATAAAGAATAGACACCTATAATTGCCTTCTTTTACCAATGCATTGAGAGATAACTCTCTGCGAATAACTGTGCACTCATGAAGCAATCATTGTGTTGGATTGAAGACTGGTTCTCTGTTATATTAAATGGCTGGTATCCTATCCTACAACTCCTGGAAGATGACTCATGTCTACCAATCCCTAACAGTCATAATATTTATAATTGGTTGGATTTCCTTCACCCCGGACTAACAGTTCTACAGATAGCATGGCTTTTGCTTCCATTCCTGTAAGAAACCCTCTCGTGGTCAGAACCAATATAACCCCATTCATATGAATGAGGTTGTTGTTCAGTACAAAAAGAAATTTGCCAGTTTTGCTTCATTTTACTTTTCACAATATTTATAATTAGCCTATTTTTGAAAATGTTTTTAATTACTTAAGTCTATTGCAATTGTTTTAAACTGAACACAAGGTCATAAACAATTAACAATGATTATAGTTTACATTTTTATTGTTTGGACAATGCAGGACTGGCAACTTCGACAAAGATTTTGTCCTTTCTCATGAGTCGGTGAGAACATGTTTATTTTGAGCTAATGAGCTGATAAAGACGCGAGGTCTGTCACTTGATCTTGTCTTGGGGTGGTTACATGTAGTTGGCATTGAATAAAGTGAAGATATGGGAAATATAATTTCAATGAGACTGATGAATGTGGCAAGGTTCATTTGACTTAGTTAAAATGTTCAAACTTTCTGATGTCAATATTTGCAAAAGGATATATGAATATTTAAAAAGCAGCAAATGTTTTAAAGTCAAAAGCAATTTTAAAATTAGGTAATGCAGACATGTTCATGTCAGTTGAAATGTGTACCCATTGTAAATATATAATTGTAAGGTGTAACTGGCTTAGTTTAGCAGACGAAGATATAGGAAGATCGTAGACATTGTCATGTCCTTGAAGCCCGTGCAATAGATTTTTTTTAAAGGTCGAGTCCAGTGTGTGCAGTACTGGCCCAATGCTTTACACTCAGGGTTTATCTTCCATGGCCTAGCATGCTGGGACAGTGACAGCCAGGTCCTCAGGTTGTAGGTCTTACAACAGTGTATCCTTCTCCTAGATTGATGGCCTAACGAGGCTTACTGCCCAGATTTGAAATCAGAGTTTTCCTTTTCTTAGGCTGGCTACCAACCAAGGCCAAAGAGTCCAGCCTACCCATCCAGTTATACTGCTGGACACTTGGTCACACCATGATATAGCAAACTCAGTGAAAATGGGAGACACCTCAAGAAGGTGTTGCTATAGATACAATAATGTAGGATAGGCCATTTGCAGTGACCTCCTGCCTGGCAAGTCAGACAGCAGCCACACGGCGATCACGACACAATGAGAGGCGTGCATTATGCATGCACTTTCCCTGGGCGAGTGGGTCATCAGACCCAGATCATCTGAACTACATATCAACACTGAATGTTAAAATAAGTTTAGCTATTTCTGTTGAAATTGTGTGTACTCACTTGCTATAATCTTTCTGGTCAAAGAGTACAAAATCTCAGTATACTTTGGAGTTCAGAGAAATTCTACTGATTCTCTTTCAGGTGAGAATGTCTCTTTTTTTTTGTTCGGATAGCTTTCTACATTTTATTATACCTTGAAGAAGGGCTCAGGCCAGAAACATTGGTTATGTATCTTTAACTTTGCTATATAAAGTAGACTGTTTGACCAGCTGAGTTTCTCCAGCATTATGTTTTTATTTCAACCACATGACTGCAGACTTTTCGGTTTTATTTTCATCTCCAAAGGAATGCCAGATCTTTAACATCTATAGCCACCATGTGACCCATTTACTGACACAACAATAATTACAGTTGTACAGTAAAATCCATGTTATCTGGAATTCAAGCAACCAGCAATAATAAAATTGCAGAAAATAAATAGGTAAGAATATAGAGGATTAAAATTGGTGCAACTTGCCATTAGTTCTCCAGTCACACAACACACTGTTTCAAGTATCCGGAAAACCCATTTATCTGGGATCTACCATTCCCTTTAGGTGCTGTATACCAGGGGTTTTTCGAATTCGTCAACAATGGTGTGTTTAGACCATAGAATTGCAAGAAAGGAATAAAGTTCTTGAAGAGTACAGCCCAGGATTATCAGAATAAAATTTAGGCTAAAGAAAGGATTAGGTTACAACCACAGGTAGCATAGACAATGCAGTATCTGCGTACTTTGTCTGCAAACTTGGAATTCTTGAACAAACTCACTTGTCAATGGCTCCAACAAGAATCGAAGTAAAAGCACAAGAGATTGCAGATGCTGGAACCTGGAGCAGAAACAGCTGGACGAACATCTTTTCTCTCAGATACTGACTGACCTGATGAGTTTTTTTTTGTCATTTTTCATTTTTATTTCAATTTATGTAACAACCAACAAAAACTATACCAGGGATATGATTTTACTATGGTGCCACACAATTAAGAAAATATAGTCACATTTTAAGCAATCATCTGAAACAAACTTGATGACATAGTGGTGGAAGAGTAGACAGGCATTTATTTCCCCAAGATGTACAAAGCATTGTTAACATTCTACTCAGAATATCATAATGAATATAAAATGTGTAAAATTTAACAAATTCCTGCATTCACCCTCAATTGAAACAGATAAATTTATTTTCTCAATTAAAGTCAGTTAATTTTGTGTACAGAGGAAACATTGATCTTGCTTGATGCCACAGGGCATCCTTGACAGAGTCATTGATGTAAATATTTGCAATTTCAGGTCAAATTATCCAATGCTATTATGGGTAATATCAGGGGAATAGATGATATCTTCACTACATGCTCCAGCCAAATTTTTTTTCCAAAGGTTATCTCTAAAGATTTCTGACAAAGCTACAGCCTTGAAATTGAAGCCCATGGGCTTTTAGAAGCAAGTACACTAGAAGGAAAGGCAGGAATAGCAGAGCTACAATATATTGGCAAAGGAACTATGTGTTGACTTGTATCCGACAGTGTTCCTCACTGTTCACATCTGTCACAACAAAAACTTGCCAATAGGTTCTGTCTGCTATAGACATCCTGTTATCCCATTCATAATATGCTTTGGACATAGGTTCTTATTTTTCCATAGCTTCTGAAGTGGCACAACCTGTGACTTCGACAATCTCCTTCTAATCCACTTGAGTGAATAAAGCTAGGCTATCAGGCAGAGGAAATGAATACGTTAACATAATACGAGGGTTTAATTTACAGGCTGCTTTTTCCTCAACATGTCACCTAACCACAGCCTCCTTGGCTCTGTTCATCACTTCAGATTCCACAAATCGTACTTATTAACTAACAATAGATTTTCCCTTGCAACCGCTGCAATCGTGTCTGCCTGTCCCGCATCGGACTGGTCAGCCACAAACGAGCCTGCAGCTGACGTGGACTTTTTACCCCCTCCATAAATCTTCGTCCGCGAAGCCAAGCCAAAGAAAGAAAGATTAAAGTATTCATAACATGCTCAAAATGTCATGTCCTGAAATTAAGGGCACCATTGACCTCTGCATAAGAACACATTTGTCAAGCTTTTCAAGTAGATTTAAATCAACTCCCGTTCAACAGTTCAGCCATGGCACTATGTTGCTAATCTTCATTCATTAAAATGCTCATTCCAAAAACTGCTCACAAATAAATATTTTCTTAAAATATATCTGGGATTTTAAAAAAGATTTCCACACCACAATAACTTTTTTTTTAAATTTTGCTCGTCAGGAAGATAAAGAACTTACAAGCAAGCATGAAAGTGCAGGGCATGAAAGTGTTCAGACCCTGGTTGGTTTGATGCCTCATCTATTTTACCACCCCTTCCACACAACTCCATCTCTGCCTGCCTCAACATTTACAGGTCTTGTAAATACTTAGTGACACAGCATGCCAGAAACTCTGAATGATCCCCATCACAAAATTTGAAAAGTGCATCCTTCCTAATCTGAGTTGGGATTCTGTATATACCAAGAGAAGCAGCCTATCAAATTTACCCTGTCACTCTCTCTCTGAACCTTATGTTTCTGAAGCAAGGCTATGAATGATGACTCAACTCTGCAAAAATAAAATCACAATTTTCATATTTTCTGAACCGAAAACAACCACACCTCTTGCACCTGAAAATGCAGGTTGCTTTTGTTGTTGGAGGATTGAATTGTGTACAGAATTAAGAGTGGGTGAAAAGGCAAAGAAGGATGATCTTGTACGCAAGATATCAAGCTTCACCAACTATGATTACATTTTTTTAAAAAATTGATTAAATTGGAAGTGAATCCAGAAGCATCATTTAGACCTCCATCAGATTGATTTCTATTCCACATTCCAGCATCTGCAGGCTCCTGTGAGCACCCATTTTGGGGTCTAAGATGGGGCAAAGCTGTGAGTGATAAAATTCTACAAGCAAGAGATGGAGAACACAAAAGGTAGGGAGAAATAAAACAATTTTTCTCCCTTATAGTGGATTAAAACAAGGACTTTCTAAAGAAGCTTTCATTCAGCATCATATACAATTTAAATGTAGTTGCTTTTGAAGGGGCACTCAAGATATTACTATTATTGGACAATTTTGTGCTTCCATTCCCTTAACCTCATTCAGGTGATTATTGGGGATGGGGTGTATGATCTCTCTTTGAACCATACATGGACTTAAATTATGATGGCATTCACTTCGTTCAGACGTCTGATCAAAATATATTTCTAGAATATACTAACTCTTCAAAATGATGGAGATTCAGACCCTCCGAGTCAGTACGACTGCACGACAAAATTTGTAACGGAAACCCAAAATGCAATGAAAACATTTGCCTGTCTAATTAGCATCATGTCTTTCTCACATTAGTTCAACTTTCACACTTTTACAGAAGAAACCCCTTGGTTTCCTCAATATTTCCAACACAACCAAATGGACTTGCTGTTTCCACCATGAATGCACCATGTTCCCCTCCCTCATCTCCAAAGATAAACATCAAATCTCCTTAATAAAGTGAAATGCATCAGCTATCATTTTAAATTTTCAAGAACAATATTTAACAATTGGGCAAGTTTTTAAGGTCAATTAGTCAAGTTTGTTAAAATTAATAAAAATAACAGGTGTACTTTTTGTAACAGTCCTCTATGTCAGTATTTGAGATCAGAACTGCTTGTGAGTTGGTGTCCAATTTACCTAGAATTTGTCATTTGGCTGCAATTCCAGACCATGCCAAAGTCTAATTAGCACAGCTCCCAAAATGTGAAATATTAATAACGAGCTGTAATTATCAGCTGAACAAAAACAAGATATTACCATGCAACTGACTCTAAAGGTTTAACTTGCTGTTCAAAGATACTTCGTAAGGCAGAATTAAATCCAAAGTACTTTGAAAAGGAAGCAAAAAAAAAATTCCATGCAGTGAGAGTTGCACCTCTTATGTTCACATTGATGGGCTGTCAGGAGGGTTTTCTGGGAGAGCTTATTAACAGGTCTGCTGCCATGGTAATTGCCGCAAGTCCTTGAAAAAGGACTGGAAACTGCTGGAGTGAATGGAAAATGGGGTGAGTATTTAAAAGCAATGTTCCACCTGCAGACTTAAGTAGCTGTCAGGTAAATATCCAACTTGCTCATTTGATTTTTGTGGATAATTTCACCAAATGCTTCTTTGAGCTATTTATCATTTTTCTTCTCCTTAATATGTAGTTCAAAGTTTTTTAATGGAGCCAGTCTGAACAAATGATTGAATTGATGCAAGACCAAGAAGGAAACTAGATTGCTTTCTAATTTGATTGTCCAATGGATCCACAAGGAAATTCAAGTTTGGAGGCACAGTGGGTTTTTAACTACTGGGAGTGTCTTAAACAAGGGGACCCTCAGGAGTAATAAGGGGCAGTCATTTAAACTGTGGTGCATTGGAATTTCTTCTTTGAGAGAGCAGTGAATCTCTGGAATTCATGCTACTGAAGGAGGAGGAGACTAGATCAGTGAATAATTTTGCACTGGAGGGATAAATATTTGTCAGTTCTTGGAAGTTACGATCATAAGAAATTGGCACAGAAGGGGAGCTGAGGCCAGCATTCAGAAGTATGCTCAGGCCAAAGTTTGAAAGATCTGCAATATTACCTCACAGCTCTGAAACTCCATCTCCTGACTAATGAAGGCAAGCACATCATACATCTTTTTTAACCATCCTGTCAACTGGCACAACATTCTTAAGGGATCTATGGACCTGGACCCCATTCTCTCTCAGTTCCTTCACAATAGGCTCCTTCAGGTGCATTCTCCACCAAGAATATGACTTCAGAAGTGGAAGCAGCCCTTTGAATTGCCGTTCAGGTGGCAGCGCTAAAAGTGCTGCGCTGGCCACCTGAAGGGACAGTTGCACCTCTGAACACACTCTGGCTCGTGTCCCTTTGGGCTGTCAGGTTTGGAATGGCTGGCTGTCAGAGCTGGGACAGCCGGCGCGGGCTATCAGTGTTCTCTCCCAACAGCCTGATACGAGTCCTCACATATCAGGCTGTTGGGAAAACTGGGCAGCAGTATCAGTGTGGGGACTAACTGGTACATTTCAAATGATGGGAGGAAACTCCATGCAGACTCAGGGAGAACATACACACTCCTGACAGACAGTGCGGGATTTGAACCCCGGTCCGAATCGCTGTCACTGTAAAGGTGATGTGCTAACCTCTTCTCGAACCATGCTGCCCTGATTATGGAAAATTATCACTGGCACTTGCATTATTTAAATATTTTCTGTGCCCTGGATAAATAATTATTGAAGCGCAAAATCTGTGCAAATCTTCACAGATAGAACAATAACATTTCCTTCACCAGAACCAGTGGACTATTTTATGCTATGCAGAATATTTTGTTTTGTGAATATCCATAATTCTGCACAAGGCATGAGTGGAACTAAATGATTGTTGTAACTGTAGATTGCAGCGTCCCATTTAAATGTAGACGCAATTCAGATGACAGGATGAGCATTTCTCTGTCACAAAACACTCTTCTATTCAGCTTGTCAAAACATAGCCAGGTGAGAAATGACAAACAGCTTCAAGGCACAGATACCTGATCCTCAAATCTGGAGTCAAGAATTCAATCAACAATACAGCTGTATTATCACATTAATATGTATTTCAAACTCAAAAGATTTCAGAAGAATTCAAATAATATTGACTCATACAGCAAGTTAACTCCCATTCCATTTTTAATTGAGCATGAAATGTTTCTCAATCTATCACCTAGACCACTGGTGGTCCCTGAGTTTGTCATTGGTGAAAACAGCTACAAGAAATAAGGAAAGTGCAGGACAGGTACATACCAAAAAGAAAGAAATTTGTGAATGGATAAATGAGACTTGTGGCTGATCAGGGAAAGAGAAAAAAAAAAGGACATACAAGGAAGTTAATATTTATAGTCATATAGTTCAACATGGCTATCTCATACTTTGTTTACATCTCATTTAAGCTTTCTCACCACCACCATTTCCATTTCTCAATTTTCTTTCTTTGAACGCACTGTATGACAATGCTTCTAAAACATCAAATATTTCAATCATTCCCACATCTAAAATTCCCTTAACCCCAAGTGTCCCCACCCTCTCTGAGTTGCCCCTTGTCCCTTGCCAGGCAACCACAACTCCCCTCTCCATTCAGACTGTGAACCCATTCGCAAGTGTCAACTGATTTTGCAGTGACTGTTATTCTCTCCCACCCAACCCCCTCCTCCAGAAAATACTTTTATCTTCACATTACAACAAAGCTCCCCCTCATTTCATTCCTATTTATTTATTTATGTTTTTTTTAACCCCTCCTCTTTATTCCCCCTTCTCCCTTACTTCCCTTTTCTTCCCTCCTTTAGTTCTTACTTATACATTATTTTTACTTCTTTATATGTAGTTTGTCATCGTTCTTTGTTCTTGTTACATCTCTTCATCTCTCTTTCTGTCTTGCAGGTGTTCTGAAAATTCTCGTGCTTTCTCTGGATCCGAGAACAGTCTGTTGTGTTACCCCGGGATAACTATTTTAAGCACCGGTGGATATCTTGACATAAATTTATAGCCTTTCTTTTATAGGGTCGATTTTGCTGCATTAAACTCCTTCCTCTTCTTTAGGACCTCAAAACTTGTGTCTGCGTAGAAAAAAAAAATTTTGACCTTTGTATTCTGGTGGTTTTTTGTCTTCTCTAATTTTATTAATTGCCTTCTCCAATATATTTTCTCTTGTCGTGTATCTCAGAAATTTTACTAAAATGGATCTTGGTTTTTGTTGTGACTGTGGTTTCAGGGCTAGTGTTCTGTGTGCCCTTTCTATTTCCATTCCTTCCTGGATTTCTGGCATTCCAGGACTTTTGGGATCCATTCTTTTATAAATTATTTCATATCTTTACTTTCTTCATCTTCCTTAAGGCCCACTATCTTTATATTGTTTCGCCTACTATTTTTTCTTTGGCTTGGCTTCGCGGACGAAGATTTATGGAGGGGGTAAAAAGTCCACGTCAGCTGCAGGCTCGTTTGTGGCTGACAAGTCCGATGCGGGACAGGCAGACACGATTGCAGCGGTTGCAGGGGAAAATTGGTGGGTTGGGGTTGGGTGTTGGGTTTTTCCTCCTTTGCCTTTTGTCAGTGAGGTAGGCTCTGCGGTCTTCTTCAAAGGAGGTTGCTGCCCGCCAAACTGTGAGGCGCCAAGATGCACGGTTTGAGGCGATATCAGCCCACTGGCGGTGGTCAATGTGGCAGGCACCAAGAGATTTCTTTAGGCAGTCCTTGTACCTTTTATTTGGTGCACCTCTGTCACGGTGGCCAGTGGAGAGCTTGCCATATAACACGATCTTGGGAAGGCGATGGTCCTCCATTCTGGAGACGTGACCCATCCAGCGCAGCTGGATCTTCAGCAGCGTGGACTCGATGCTGTCGACCTCTGCCATCTCGAGTACTTCGACGTTAGGGATGTAAGCGCTCCAATGGATGTTGAGGATGGAGCGGAGACAACGCTGGTTGAAGCGTTCTAGGAGCCGTAGGTGGTGCCGGTAGAGGACCCATGATTCGGAGCTGAACAGGAGTGTGGGTATGACAACGGCTCTGTATACGCTTATCTTTGTGAGGTTTTTCAGTTGGTTGTTTTTCCAGACTCTTTTGTGTAGTCTTCCAAAGGCGCTATTTGCCTTGGCGAGTCTGTTGTCTATCTCATTGTCGATCCTTGCATCTGATGAAATGGTGCAGCCGAGATAGGTAAACTGGTTGACCGTTTTGAGTTTTGTGTGCCCGATGGAGATGTGGGGGGGCTGGTAATCATGGTGGGGAGCTGGCTGATGGAGGACCTCAGTTTTCATCAGGCTGACAGCCCCTCCCGTCGGTGTTCTCCTTGTGTGCGCAGTTGCGCACCCATTTGGCTCCGTGAGCCAGTTTTGCAGTCCCGCGGTTGGTGGGTCGCGACCCTGCAGGGTCTCCACTAACCTCGGAGAGTGGGTTCCTCCTTCCATGGCGGGTCCTTGCTTTTTTGTGCAGGTAAGGCCTTCACCTTTCTCTTCCGGCGTCTTTCTTTCTTCTTTTCTTCCCATTGTTTTTGGCTTTTCTTTCTTAGGTGCCATTTTCTCCACACCTTTGTTTTTTATTTGATGTGATTTGTGTCTCTGGGGCTTTGCTTTTTCTTCACTTTTTTCTTGGAGAGGGCTGGTATTCTCCTACTGCCCACTACTCCATCATGAGACTCCTCCGACATACAAGGAAGTATAGCAAAGTATTCTATACTGAACTACTATAGACATCAGTGTACACTTTGTGGAATCGCTATACACATTGTCGAGGTGAAGAATTCCATGCTTGCAAAGATCAATTTCGTATATTTGATCACACAGGAGCAGACATGCTAGGAAGCAGCACAATCTCTGGATAATTCAATAGATAGGCAATAACCAACAAGTAATTATTTCCACCCACGTGGAACAGATCAGTCCCAACTTTCTGCCATGTTTCTGCTGGTACATCAGTTATCATGGGTTCCTTTGGCTGGGAATGCTGGAAAATCAATGTTCACGCTGTGAAGTCTAGTGTAAGACTGACACCTCCAGGCTTGCCTGCTGGGGAGGAAGTGATGTTATCAGCCCAGATTAAAAACCTGTGTTGGATGCAAGTCAATTTCCCATGTTTTCCACAGCACATCCAGCATTTTGGGAGTTGGTTCGCTTGCTGGTTAGTTGGTCGCCAAAGAGTCAAAAATAAACGGGGAGATGGTGAATTGGGATGTTTTAAAAACTTAGACAACTCAGAAGGTGATTAGGAATGAAAAATAAATTATGAAAAGAGATTAGCAGATACAGTACAATTCAAATTATCCAAAATTACATTATCCAAAATCCTCATTTATCCAAAAAGATTTTTGGACACGGAAGTGACGTCTGATTGCCTCCGAAAATTTTCAGATAAATGACAATATCCAAAAGAATCAGAAATTCTCAGTTATCTAAAACTTTTTCAGAGCTAACCTGACCTCAGAGATTGAAAAAAAAATCACCCGACATGAAATTTGAATAACGATTGTCCTCGTTTCAGGTAACTCCCTCCCCTCTCGCTTTCCATTTCTTCTTTACTTTCTTCTATTGACTTTTCTCTCCAACTCTCCCTCTCAAACTGCATGCTGTTGTCTCCTAACAGCAAGAGGGTCAGAAGAATACCTTGTCCCAGTGTCATCAAGGCAGGAGGAGGGCCTCGTGCTCCTGGGCAGAAGTGAGGACTCAGTGGGGAGGTGTCTGTGATCGATGGCGGCAGTTGAGAAGGGGAGTGTGCGCAGGTGAAGACAGGGCCTGGGGCAGGCTTCAATATCAAGGACCAGGATGTGCAGGTGAAACAACTCCTGCCAGAACAAGCCCGGGGGGAGACAGGAGCCTGCTGACAGCAGTGGGGATGTGTCAGGGATCAATGGTTGCCAGCATATTTTTGGTGAGAATTAAACATTATTTTAATGGTAAAAAGCCTTCCCTTGTTATTTGTTGTTGATACAAGTGATTTGCTGTTGCTACTGGGCTGTTTTAAAAAAAAAAGACCAGTTATCTGAAAAATTCAGTTATCCGAAATAGGACCATTTCAGGTAATAAGAGTTGTACTCTAATATCATAGCGGATACTAAAAATATTTTTTAAATATACAAAGAGTAAAAGAGTGACCCAAGTCGACATAGGATTGATAGAAAACGACATTGGAAAAATTGTAATGGGGACAAGGAGATGGCAGACGATTTGAATGAATATTTTGGATCACTGTGGAAGATATTAGTGCAATAACTGACTCTTGTGGCTCTCTCCAAAGAGAAGTGAGTGCAGTCATGATCATGAAAGAGAAGGTACTTGGGAAGCTAAATGGTTGAAAGGTAGATAAGTCTCCTGGACCAAATGGAATGCATCCTCGGGTTCTGAAGGAGGCAGCTGCAGATTGTGGAGACATTGGTAATGATCTTCCAGGAATCCATAGATTCTTGTATACTGGAGGTTCGCAAATATCACTCCACTGTTTAAGAAGGGAGCAAGGCAACAGAAAGACAGCAGAGAGAATTGGATAGATTAGGAAATGGGCAAGAAGATGGCAAATGAAATATTGGAAAGTGCATGGTCATGCACTTAAGAAGAAGAAATAATGAAGCAGACTTTTATTTAAATGGGGAGCAAAGGGACCTGGGAATCCTTGTGCAGCATTTTCTAAATGTTGACTTCCAGGATGAGTTGGTGAAGGCGGCAAATGTAATGTTGGCATTCATTTCTAGAGGACTAGCATACAAGAGCAGGATATAACATTTTGGCTCTATAAAGCACTGGTAAAACCTCATTTGGAATACTGAACCCAGTTTGGGGTACCTTATTAAATGGAAATGCAATTCCATCATATGAGATACACTGAATAGGTCAGATCTTTCTGATTTAATCACCCCAACTAGACTTTCAGTGGATCCCTCATGCTTGTGTTTATCCGGTCTGAATGCATGGAGCCAAACTTGGTGGCTTGAAGTATACAGGACCCCATAGGGATGTTTGAGCAGTAGCAGATGGTCCATCTGCAAAATCTCTTCCCTGGTCCAAAATTCCCACTCACTTGCTAACTCATCCCTGTTCACAGAAACCAACCCATAAGCATTCCAACACGTCCAAACTCTATTCATGCCCTGATTCAAAGTCAAAGCATGTAACGTAATAATCATATAGAGGTGCCAGCAAACACCAATCAAGTGCAACTCTGTATAAATTCCATCACTAAACCCCATCAGCTATTTATTTTCACACACACCACGACAAAAAACAATTTACAAGCCTCATCAATTCAGTTTCACCCATCATTTCCCTTCCAAAAGGAAAAAAAAATTGTAAAACAGAAAAGTAATATAAAGAGCAATGACAAAGTTACAAAATGGAATTAGAAAAGGGTTACAAAATTTTTGTGCAAGGAAATAGTAAAATGCATAATGGCCAATTGAATATCAAATTCCATTCACAATTGATTCTACTTTTTATTTAATTGTAATAAGGAGAAACTGAACACATCTAAATACCATGGTCAATCCAGTTAAGGAATAAAAATAAAATTATTTGGCCAGTAACCTCCAACTAGGCAGGTTCAACTCCACAGGAAGTTCACTGTTAAGTTCAAGAGAAAAATTCAGGTAGAAATTAGTCCGTGAACATGCACAACAAATGCAGGATAGAACAATAGAACAGAATTTCAGGAAAGGATTCAATGCACAACAACTTTAATGCACTTTCGGTCTCTCACATCATGGCTGCTTTGAATTGAATGGTTGACATTTATTTCAAGTTAATTGTTGAAAGATTTTGCAACAAGGCCTTCATTATCAATTCCATTTGTGTGAAAACATGCAATATGACCCAAAAATACAATGAAACTCTAATTAACATCATCCCATGCAGTCTATGCCAGGCCGAAAAGGCGGGAGGAGTGGTTGCAACCCCAGCTCCACCCCAAGCTACGCCCGTGTTCGGGGTCCCAGGGACGTTGGCCTCACGGGCAGAAGTGGTTCCTCGCTGGGGACATGTCAGGGGATCGGTGGCAGCCAGCATTTTGTCGGTGAGAATTAAATATTAGTTTAGTGCTTCAAAAGCCTCCCTTGTTATTTGTTGTTGTTTAAACATTGATACAAGTGATTTTCCAATTGTTACTGGGCTGTTTTTAAAAAAGGTGCATACCTTTACCGCGCCAATGATCCGTTCCGGGGTCGGAATCCCGCGCTGTCTGTAAGGAGTTTGTACATTCTCACCATGTCTGCATGGGTTTTCCCTGGGGGCTCAGGTTTCTTCCCACCATTCAAAACATACCTAGGGTATAGGCTAATGGGGTGAACATTGGACAGCACAGACTCGTGGGCCATCAGGACCCGTTACTGTGCTGTATATCTAAATTTAAACTTATCCGAAAAATTCAGTCATCCAAAATAGGACCGATCCTAACCATTTCAGATAATCAGAGTTGTGTAATGTACATGAAAACACAGATCACCCAGAGTTTTCAAAATTCAAATTTAGTATCAAAGTACACACGTGATCTCGTACAACCCTGAGGTTCTTTTTTTCCTGTGGGCAAGGCAGAATTTATTACTTACTGGGAGTACAAAAAAAATGCGCACGTAAACAAATAAAGAAATGTAAACAGCCAAATTTAAAACCAATAAAGTAGACAAGTGCGAGTCCTTAAATGAGTCCCTTGTGGAGGTTTATTGTTTATGGTAGAGTGACAGCTGCTGAAATATCTCTTATTCACCTGATTCAGTTCAAATTTTTTGTTGTCTATTCTCAGCTGACGATACTTTATCCAAAATGTTCTCCTACCCCATCCCCACAATCCTCACTGTGTTTACATGGGGAGTTGCATCACCTACCACTCCTTTAATTTCACTCAAGACTGGAAATCCTTCCCTTCCCCAATCTCTGCTTGTTCCAACAATCTTTTGTCTATTCACCTTGCATTGTCCACAGCTGCTTTTCATCCTTTAGCTTGTTATTTTTCCCCCAAACATATTTTGCATTAACTCTTCAAAACACAGAAATGCAGGAGCTGATCTTGTAGCATCCATAGGAGCTAAAATTATATGACCATAACTTGATGGATGTAAGAATATGTTTAGGGAGAGGGATGAAAAATGAGATTTGAATACATCAATTCCAGACGAAGACTGGGATAACATGCTTGGTCTGATTAATAATAGTTCATTCTGTGCACAACATTGTTTATTATAATTTAAAGTGGTACATAGAATACATATGTCTAAAGTTAAACTATCATTTTTATTCTGATGTTGATTCACTATTTGATAAATGTGTTATTCCTGTGTTTTGAGAATGTCCAAAACCAAATAAATTCTGGGAACAATTCTTTCTTGCTTGAGTTTGGAGAAAATTAGATATTAACATTAAAGAGATCAAGAATTAATTTGACAAGATATGGGGCCCATTCATGGACTTCTATCATAATTTCAATATATAGGCAGGGTGCTCCGGGGATCCCTGTCCAATGTCCTGGAGCCGAGACTTCATTCTTTATATATTATTTGGTGGTGACCATGATTAGTGGAAGATGTGGGGGGTTAGAATTAGAATGGGGGGGGTCTTCCTTTTCTTTTTTTTCTATTTTCTTTTATGAATAGAAGAGATTAGTCCAATTAGATAAGCAAAATATGAATATGTTGTAATATTAGAATATGAGGTGAAGTTTTCATAAGGGAATTTCCATTTTATTTGAGCATTGTGGACAAGATAATGTATAAATCATTTATGATTTATATTCTGTATTGCATTATATTCAAATTATATAACTAATATGTAGATAATATATAACGTAATATTTCTCTCTACCAAATCATTAAAAATATTTTAAAAAGAAATAAAATATATCATTGATGTTTTGGGCCTGAACCCTTCCTCAACGTATGTTCTTCTTCATGTTCAAGAGTTCCTTCAGCATTTCTGTTTTTTTTTAAATCACAATCACAGCACAGGGTCAATGCCAGAACAAATATTAGTGGGTGCAATAGCATGTGGGGAGGGGGGGGGGGGCAAAGTGAAATGCTTGTAAATTTGCTCAGCCAGGGGAGGGGAGTGGATGTTGGTCCTACCTGCAAACGAACATTAACATTTTCTGTCCCTCCGACGTAGCAGACAAAACTGCTACTTTTTATTGCATCCAGTGTCGTAACCTGGACGGTTGATGCACATGACTGACGCAGTCGGGGGTGGGTGGAGAGTCGCTACCGTGCATCAAGCTAGATGCTAGTGACGTTTGACACATGCTAGTGACGTGGGCAGGGGAGGGTCTGACGGTGAGTGACAACCGCTTTGGGGGGGGGGGGGGCAATGCCCACAGATTCCCCCACTTGATTCCTACCCTGTCACAGCCTCTGCAAACTTTTGTTTCACTTGCATTAACTCATGAACTGATTTAATTCCCTCATGTACATGACCAAACATTCCATCCAAATTCACTTCAGTTTGAAAGTGATGTATTGGAATAAAAGAAGAACAAAACCCCCAAAAGTAATTTAGGCCTGTCAGGCTTGCAGGCAAATCTGTAAAAGGGAGAGAAATTACATCAGCAAACCTTTGTCACCAAGAAGTTCAAAGCATTCGTATTAAATTCAATTTTTGACAGACAATATTATCCCCTGCTCATGTCATACAGCAATTTCAGATATTAAGCAATTCTAGCTTCTGAAAAGCAATTATAATCGGTTCCAAAAGGAGCTGAACATTATTTAAATAAATAAGCCCAACTTCATACAGTTTCACCTACAAGGAATGCGACAGAAAATGACACTGACAGAATAAAATATACATGCCATGTACAATTATTATCACAAGAAAGAAATCAAATAACTTTTTTGTATCAACCATCCAAGAAGTTAATTCAATGACACAGACATGCTGCTTAATTACACATACACCAAATAATTACTTCATCACATTGAAGTCACTCATCTGTTCTATTTTGGCTAGTTTTAGAGAAGGTATAGTGCAGTTTGGATCAGTTCACTGAGGTATGTCTTTTTTTAATGGCTACAACAACAAACAGATAAACTCAAGGTGAATGTTTGCAATAATTTTCTCTGTGCAGATCAGCTTGATTCATTGTTAGTTGTTCTTTGCAATTACAGGTACAATTCTTGGATAGGACAAGAAGAACATCATTCTGAATTAAAATGCAAAATTGTAATAATTGTTGATTCATTTTACTTCCTTCAATACATAAAACAAACCTCCCCTTTGTTATTTTAACCTCCGCAATTACACAGCTTCATGTTCTCAAAACAATTTAATTGGACGTTTCCAGTAACTTTCATTCTCATATCTCAGAACAAGCATTTTAATCTAACTAAAACACTTATGTCAGACCATTCTCTTTAAACTTTTTTTAAAAATGCATAGTGCTAGATTCAAAAAAAATACCAAAGGTTACAATATAACAAATTTCATTTATGAATGGAAATGTCAATCAGATCATTTTAACTGATATCACACAACAATGAATAGGGTGTATAAAAATAATTAACTACCAATATTTTTAGGGAAGTGCGAGCAAGATTTTGATTTTTTTTTCTGTTGAAAATGCTCCATTTTTAGAGAGAAATAAAAGTCTTCCTTCAACCCCCCCCCCCCACCCACCTAAGTCTCATGTCTTATTGCACCCATTCCCACAGTCAAGACATGCTTAATGTGGTAGATAATAGACTAACATACAATGAAAGTAAAAGGTAAATGTTCCATTATTGTCACGTAGCACTACATTTAGAATGTAACATACTTGAAATTCTTTGTCCACTGTAAAATGACTTTGTCCAGTTCCACTCACAAAAATGAGGCCCCAGCAAGGAATGAACAAACAATCCCTGGTTTACAAGTCCAGTGCTCTAACCACTGAGTGATACTCTCTTTTTCCCTTCACTCTTCCCAAGTCATGATATTCTGAGCATTGATGGTAGAGCCTTGTCCCTTCACTCTGACCTGACCCATCTGGAGAAATTCACCTCATACACCAGGCTGCTGTTCATTAACATCAGCTTAGTGTTTAATGTGATCCAAGTCATGATATTCTGAGCATTGATGGTAGAACCTTGTCCCTTCACTCTGACCTGACCCATCTGGAGAAATTCACCTCATACGTCAGGCTGCTGTTCATTAACATCAGCTTAGTGTTTCATGCGATCTTTCCCCAGAGACTGGTAGATGAACTGTTGTTGCTGGGAATCAACACCCTTCTCTGTAACTGGATACTTAACTTCCAAATGGAAAGACCAGATTGGTCGCAGAATGTCGAGTAACATCACCTGGGCATTGGTGCACCTCAGGACTGCGTGCAGAGCCAACTCCTATTCAGAATACTCCAGCTCCAACATTGTAATCATATTTCTGGATGACACACAATAGTTGGCATTATCAGCAACAATGAGTCGCATTGCTGTAAAGAGGTGGATAATCTTGTGACGTGTGTGAAAGTAACAATCTGAGTCTTCACAAAGACCATACGAAGATGATGATCTTGGACTTCAGGAAGACCAAGAAAGACCACCCTCCACTACACATCAAAAACTCTGTTGTGGAAAGTGACTGGAGCACCAAGTTCCTTTGAGACCACTTAATTAGTGACCTAGCGTAGACACACAATGTCTCCTCACTTGTCAGGAAGTGAAGCCGGAAGCAGGCAAGGTGACTGGCCACCATCATGTCAACCTTTTACAGGAGCTCTATTGAGAGCAACCTGGCTGGCTGCATCAGTGTGGCACGGATGCTGCAGAGAAATGGATTGGAGGTCAATCCACAGCACCATGAGAGTAGCAGAAATTATGACTGGAGAATCTGATCACCCCCATCAACGTGATCTTCCAGAATTTCTGTCTCAATAAATCCACCCTGCATATAACATCTTTCAATTGCTTGTGTCAGGAAAGTGATACAGGAGGATCAGAGCCATTTCGATGTAAAAAAGAAATGGGAACAACAATTCATGCAATCTGGACATGTGAGAAAGTAAAAAAATTTTGGGAAGATCTAAATCAGATATTAAATAAAATAACAGAAAACAATATACCAAAGAATCCAGAGATCTTCCTCCTAAGTAACATAAAAAACAAAGAATTTGGAATTGATTTGGAGGATGCACAAAAAAGATTTGTTAAGATAGCTCTAGCCGTAGCAAAAAAATGTATTATGTCAATCTGGAAATTGGAAGATAACTTGAAAATACAACAATGGTATATAGAAATGAATAAATGTATTCCATTAGAAAAAAAATAACATATAGTTTAAGAAATAATATTGAAATATTCGAACAAATATGGGAGCCTTACATTAAATATAATAGCGAAAACCTACCAGGGACAATCATTACCTAAGTTAACAGAAGGAAAAGGAAATGAAAAGAATGGACTCAGTAGAATTTCTGGTGTATTTTTATTGAATGACAACATTGTCTGACTGGTTTAATGTATCCTAGATTGTATACCTTAAATGGATGGGAGGGGGGAGGTAGGGAGGGTGGGATGGGAGGAGGGAGGGGTGGGGGGAGAAAATGGCACTGTATATGTGTGAAAAGGAAAAAGTGTGTACCATGGTTAATGTGATTTATGGTGTGAAAAATAAAAAATTAAAAAAAAAAACAGGTTGAGAAATAGCTTCTTCCCACGGGCAGTGAGAATGCTGAACGACCAAAGGAGCTGCTCACACTAACAATCCACGACTCATATTCACACAACAATATTTATTTGCTTACTCTATATGAATACTTGGTATGATGTATTTTATATAGATATGTTTTTGAAGGAGATAGATTGTGGGAGTAGTGTAGGTCACAAACAAACACTTCACAAAACAGACCTCATTTAAAATACCAGAGCTCTGCTCAAGCCAGACAATCCAGGCTCCGAGTGCCTTTGCAAAATCTTTGAAGAATGCCTAGAGAGACATTCCTTCACAAGTTGGTGTTAATTGGACATGCTGTGGATAATTTGTTTTGACAGCAAAAGATGAACATACTCAAAAGATTGGGTCTGGTGCTGCAATCTGTCTGAATGCAGTTTGATGTTCTAAGTGGGTCATATAGTTTTGCAAGCAGAGAGGAAACAAAACAGGCTTTCTCTAAGAGAGAGACAGACAGACAGACAGACAGATAGACAGACAGACAGACAGAGGGAGACAACTGACTTCTGCAGCATGGCAAGCTGGCAGCTTGTTTAAAACCCTTGTGGTCCATACAAGAGGAAATGGCTGGCTAGAGTGTTTCACCAGAAGTAAGGGAAGCAAAAGGAACTCTGTGTTGACCTGCAGAAGAAGAGGTTATCATTTGGAAAACCCTGATGGGGCAAGTTTCTTCGGCAAGACACTGAAGTAACTGATGGAAGTAAATCAGTCTGTGTATGTCCAAGGAGCAACAAATCTCTCTCTGAAAACTGACAAGAATTTTCCTGAGTGGTAACCAATTACTTTTAACCATCAAAGCCTGGTGAAAATTCATAAATGTTAAATTCTGTGCAGAGTATAAGAATTGCCTGATATCAATGAACTTGGAGGAGTGAG
Source organism: Narcine bancroftii (assembly GCF_036971445.1). Lineage (NCBI taxonomy): Eukaryota > Metazoa > Chordata > Chondrichthyes > Torpediniformes > Narcinidae > Narcine > Narcine bancroftii. The sequence continues at coordinate 96,856,180 of NC_091476.1, read as the reverse complement.
AAGTGAGATTGGACTGTGAATCAAAGAACTTTTCTGAACTTATACACATTACATACACATGCACTTTGAATTAGGAAAGGGTTAAGTTAAAGTTTGATCCTGTTTCTAGGTTTAAAGAAAATTAAAAATGACTTTCGTTTAAGTAACCATTTGTTTTGGTGAATTTCTATTGCTACTGGGTTTTGGAGTCTACGTGTCTGGATGTGTGTCTGCATGTTTTGCACGGAGGACTGGAGAACACTGTTTCGTCGGGTTGTACTTGTGCGATCAGATGACAATAAACTTGACTTGATCAAGTGGCAATTATATAAATTAATTTATATTTGCACAAAATAGCCACAGAGAACAACAAATCAGAAAGAATGTGACAATAAAACAGGAACAATAACCTATAGGAAGGAAACGATGGGCAGGTGGAACTAGCTTGGGGGAGTTGGGTGGGACAGAGGCTGGTATGTGAGGGGTGAAACCAGACTGAGAAGCTAAGAGGGGCAGATGGAACCAAGATAAGGTCTTCTGAAATGCCCTCCTTCTTCCAGACACATGGCTTCCCCTTTGCTGGTGCTCTTGCATGCATTTCCTGCACGTCTGCTCCTACCTTCTCTCCCCAGACAGAGCAGAAATAGTCCCCTTGGGCTTTATGTTTCACCCAATAGACTCTGCATCGGACATGACACCCTCCACCTTTTCATTTCAATATGATCCCACCACCAGTCACATCTTCCCCTCACCCCCTTTCTGTTTAATTAGAGCGCATCTGTGACAGTTTTGCATTTTCTTTTCTTGACTATGTGACATCTCTTGTGACATTAAAGACTTTCACTTCTAGATAGGTGGCATTTGGAGATGAAATCCTGTTTGACGATGGAAAGGATATCTTTTTCAATTCAGGATAGGAGGTCTTTTTATAGGTTAAAGTGGACTCCGTTTGCTAAATATATGCATTGAAGTTTGCTTTAAATATGTTTTTAAGTGTGATATTTTAGAATTGATAACTTTTTTTGTTAGTATCTTTACTTGTTATGTCTTATCTTTTTTTTGTAAGTGGGCTTTTTTTTCTTATATAATATTGTTCACTTTATTAACTCTTCACTCTTTATTTTGGGGGGGGTTAGACTAATTTTAAGTTAGGTTATTAATGTTGTGTAATAATTATTGGGGGGGGTTAGTTTATTTAGTTTACCGATGTGGTACTGTAATTTTATTATCTTACTTTTATTCTTTTTAAATGTAATCTTCTATTTTATTCATGTTATAAAATTTTAAATAATGTTTAAAAAAAAAGACTTTCACTTCATGTAATTTTTGGTTCTTTTCACCAGTGATAACACATGCTGACAGCCCTACACTATAACCTTGCAGCTCGTCATCTTCATTTTAACTGATCAACATCAAGCTCACACCATCCCAACCTAACTTCTTTGCAATGAAGGACAGAGAAAGAAGACAGACATTTATATTGTCATTATTTTTATTTTCCATATAACAAAAATCTGTGAGATCTTGGATTCAAACCAACTAGGTTCATCTTTGCCAGGATTAAAGCAATGCAATTTCCCTGTTTATTTCCCCACAGATGTGTCCTCCATTTAAATGCAATTGTTAATGTGGCCTCAGGATTTGAACCAAATCGTGAAGCACAGATGTCTGCAGATGCTGCGATTGTAGTAAAAACACAGAAATGCTGCAGGCGCTCAGCAGGTCTCGCAGCATCCATAGGAGATGAAGAAATACAACCAACGTCTCTGGCCTGAGCCCTTCCAGGTTTGAACCATCTTCCACCAAACCAGCATGAACTTAAAGAATATCTTCTCTTCATTAAATTTGAATTCTATCCTTATAAAGGCTCAGAAAAGTGAAGTGTAATTTATTATTCAGTACACCAACAAAACAAATCATAAATGTACTATCCAATATTAACCATGAACAGTGAGCAAATGAAAGGAAAATGATCCAAATGACAGCACAAACCACAATTCACAAAGGGACAGATTAATTAGACAGAAGGCTTCATAAAGGTAAGCAATGACTTTATGAACGTGAATGGATTAAAAAAAAAAATTGTAGCCAGAGGAGTCAATGATGACGGTTCATCTTCGATGTTGTTGAGATGGATACTGGCAAGAAGCCGGTTAAGGTCCCCCCTCACCCAATAAAAGCATTTTGTTTGCCCTCTGTTCACATTTGTCAGTACTGATTCCCTCCTTCATTAGTGCAATAAAATATCCACCAGAATTGGTTCACAAGATTTCCTGGCCCAGTGATATTTGCCACTGAGGAGGGCATGAGCAACAAGTTCATGGGAACAATACCACTATTTATTCTACTCATAATCACCTTATCATCCTGACTTAGTAATGCATTGATTTTCTTTCAATGTTGTGGGAAATAATTCTTAACACTTCTTATCCTTCCCAGAACGACTGTGGCAGCTCATGGTAATGGATCACCATTATCTTTGCAGGAACAATCCACGTTGGGCAATAAATGCTGGTGTGGGGGCATGGCCATTCACTTGTGACATCATACCTTTGATCCGAGCAAACAAGATGGAAGATGCCAATAAATGGGGAACATGGAGGAACTGAGGGCTCTTTGGTCCCTGAAGATTTCAGAAAGGGCAAATGAGGGGACTGAAGCAAATGTTTTGGTCATATTAATTTGACTCCTGAATTTTAGGGGCAATTAGCTAAATTGGTGTTGCTAAGGTTTTGTGTGGAAGGATCATAGTCTTGGGCCTTCCTGCTTCTGGACAATGAGTTTTGTGGGAAAGCCCTTCACAGAAGGGAAAAGTGCATCACTTTAGGATGCCACAATGTGGCAATGTATGAAATAGAAGTGTGAAAACACTCGTCTGTACAGGACTTGAATGCACAGCTAAGAATGTGAAGAGTGAATGAAGAACCTTTATATGTAGTTTTTTTTCTGATTTGTTTATTTTTGAAATGAAAAGAAAATCAGAATTGCTTTCATTGAAATACAGAAGCCTGAAGGGAGACACGAGATGATGAGAAGCAGATATATTCGAAGTGGACAAGAAGGATAAACTTCCTTGAGAAGAGCAGGGCACTGGGATTTCAAGAAGAAAATTGGCAGAAAGGTTAGAGGGAAGGAAACGTTTTCTACATCTGTAAAATGGCAGGGGGCTGCAACTAACTCTCTGAAAGGATTCCAGAGGACGAGCGATTGATAACTTATTGCACACGGGGACATTGTTCAAGACATGGAAATTTGGATCAATCTGAACAGCTCATTTTTGAGTAAAGGTTCTATTATTGTCACATAATACAGCATTTAGAATGTAACATATATTAAATTCTTTCAACTTTTGCCTATCGTAAAGCAAACAGAGAGTCGTCACTTTGTCCAGCGCCCCTCACTGAAACCTATAGCACCTGGTGTTCCTTGGTAGTCTCCCTCCAAGTACTGACCAGTCATGTGCCTGATTAGCTTTTGAGTTCCGACAATCCCAGGTGCATTCAGGATATTTGTGCTATTATGGATACAAGAGACCAAATGATCCCCTGTACTATAAATTACTATGATTACATGAAAATGATGAGTTGCTCATTCATCTCCATCTGTCAAAAAGACATGCCTTTTCACTGGATTCCTTTTTCAATACAAAACAATAATTCCATGTCAAAATAATACTTCTCCTTGTGCATTACTTCCAACGATAAAGCATAGCTTCCAACCAGCATAATATGGCTGAAATCCACTGACTTCACCTGCTTTTGAAACCTAAATGCATTCTGGAAATATGCAACTTACTTTCAAAGCTAACAAATCCTGTCCAGCTTCATGTAACCATTCAATGCACACATGCAAACACAGTGACATCAGGAATAAGAGAAGAAACCTAGATATACAAGTATATCTTACTTCTCAGTCATTGGTCAAAGAGTAATCTTCCAGTGCTCTGCTAGCCAGATACACCACTCTACTGGTTTTATATTATATGATGACCCATCCTTTATTTAAAGCTGAGCATTTTCTTTCAATGTATATTCTGTGGAACCACAAGATCAGGCCTTAATTTGGGATCAATTCTTCATCATGATCAGTTCTGATGAAAATGTTTGACTCGATCGATATTCTGGAATTGTGCTCGTTTCCTGTCAATTTGAAAAGATGTCTTATCCTTCAAAAAAGCCCACTTCCCAATTGCAAGCTTCCTCTTTAAAAAACCAAAATCATAGACAAAGAGGCAGTGGAAACAAACTTTCATCCAACTTAAACAATGGAATAAGCAACATAACGTTCCCCTTTTTCCTGTGGAGTGAAATGCAAAAGTCTACAAATGCTGTGATTGTAGTAAAAACACAAAAATGCTGAGGAATTCAGCAGGTCAGAAGTATCCACAGGAGATAAAGATATGTAATCAATGTTTGTGGACTTGAAGGCAGCCTCAAGCCCAAACTATTGGTTATTTACCTTTACCTCCACCGAGCGCTGCAGGACCTGCTGAGTTCCTCCAGAATTTTTATGTTTTTAATTCCTCTTTTTCCTGTTCTGTGGAAAGCAGTGATTCATTACAAGATCATAATCATCAACTATATTTGGTTGGTATTGGTTAATGCTACTAGTGTGCAGGAATGAACGCTTGAGATAATTTTTATGTACAGCATTGATTTTCAAACTTTTTTCTTTCCACTCACATACCACTAAGGAATCCCTATGCCATCGGTGCTCTGTGATTAGAAAGGGATTGCTCAAGGTATGTGAGTGGGAAACACTGCTTGAGACCGAATTGTTACCAAAATATTTTGCTTCAGGAAAATTGTCAATGGCCCATTTCCTTTGGAGTTCTGAAACCATGCACATAATGAATCAATTAGGTCCGATTAAAACAGTGGTTTTCAAACTTTTTCTTTCCACTCATATACCATCTGAAGTACAGAGCACCTATGGCATAGGGATTACTTAAGGTGGTGTATGAGTGGAAAGACAATGTTTGAAAGCCACTGGTGTACAGGTTGGACTGACATTTCAGTGCTGTTTCTATCACCTTTTTGTTACTATGGAGTAAATCAGCAATTGTAATATCTTCTGCTCATATCTCCCAGAGTTGATTTCCATGGCTCTAATTTATTTACCGACATGAAAGGCAGAAACAGGAAGGTGCCAGGGCTATTTTTAAAACAGGCAGCAGTACACCATCTGTTCATGTTTTTGTTTATTGACAGTTCACACACAACTGTCTTTCGTCCAATTCCTCTCTGCAGTCCAATATCAAGAATCCTCCCAAACATCAGTTGCCATTTAATGTCAGCTGCACCATTTTTTTTCCTCGTGTTCCCATGTATCCCTACCAGTGAGGCAAAAATTATTCAGTTTTAAAGATCTTGGTGGATCCCTCAGGCATCACAATTAATTGGGAAATTGTTCAGCGTGACATTTGATGAGTTGTCTCACCTCAATGGCTCGCCACATCCCCAAGATGTATTACTAATAACTAATGACAGAAGTTATGTAATGCCAAACCATTGCTCAACTAAAATCAGTTTCCTGGAGAGATTAGGAAATCAGCCACCCTGGTCTTGTCAAGTGAGATGCAGCATGGGAACAGATACTCTGAGCCACCAAGACCCACCGATTTTCACATTCTACCCATACCCCCTTTTATTCTATCTGCCCTCTAATCCACATCAACTCTACCCCATCCCCCTCAGATTGTACCACCCATCCAACTCATGGGGCAACTTAAAGTAACCTGTCATCTTCAACATTTCTGGAAAGTGGTCAAAAAACAGAGCATCCAGGTGGAAAACATGCATGGTCACAGGAAGAATGTGTAAATACCACAGCGACAAAATGGGAGTCAGGATTGAGCTGGAGGAACTGGAGTCAGGATTGAGCCGGAGGGACTGGAGTCAGGATTGAGCCGGAGGGACTGGAGTCAGGATTGAGCCGGAGGGACTGGAGTCAGGATTGAGCCGGAGGGACTGGAGTCAGGATTGAGCCGGAGGGACTGGAGTCAGGATTGAGCCGGAGGGACTGGAGTCAGGAGTGAGCCGGAGGGACTGGAGCAGAGAGACAGCAGCTCCACCAGTTCAGCCATTGTATTTGTACAATGTCAATTGGCAACTCACTGCATTCCACATCTCCAGAGCTTTTTTTTAAATATAATCTTTTGCAAAGAAATTACTTTTATCCTCATAAATGAGAATATTATGTTGAATTTTACATAAACGTGTCTGCTGATATGACATGTCATATCGCCTGACACAATTTGAAGCCTCAAACAAAATGCTCTATTTTTGTGACTAAAATTATAAAAAAAACATTGCCTGTGCTATCAGGGGATCAGACAACCTTTCTAGAAGATCAAATGAAAGTGCAATGGAAAGGTCTTCAAATGTGCTCTGCTGTGCGAGCATAGAAGAAAACAGATGAATTAAAATTTCACTGAGATTCATCCAAAATTCATCGCAACCAGTGGGGTGAATCCACCAAGAAATTCCAAGTAAACTGTACAGTCATGTGCCGCATAACATCTGTTCAGGCAACGTCCGACTGCATATGTCTGGGGTCAAATAAGGTTTTAATATAGTTCAGAAATCCTGATCGGAAAACGGAAGTAGCGAACGCAACAGCTTCCCTCAAGCAATACGTGTATCTCATGATTGCGCTGCCAGTGGTATAATGGTGCAGTACATTTATAACCTATAATACAAATCTTGATAGTCATGTTACTGACTTATGTATGTACTGTACTTTCTATTGAGAGATAAGAGAGACAGAGACAGAAAAGGAGAGAGAGGAAGAGCGCAGAGATGGGACCTTCTCAGCCTTTTTAATGCAAGACCCATCTATATGACCTCCGAGGACCAATCATGCATTAGCCTCACCTGTGGGCAGATCGAATTCTTGACTGAAAGGTGAGGACTTCCGACTAGGCTCTAGCCAGAGAGGACACATGACATCCCACAATCCCACCTGATTTCATACAGGAAGGCCATATTATCTTCACCATCCACACACCCACCAGATTTCACATGGACAGGTCACACGACCTTCTACAATCCACATTACAACCATCAGACTACTCAACAATGAACTTATTTAGGGCCTATTTAAGAACTCTTACTTTTGCACCTAATTGCTTTTTTTTCATCTCTGTATTGCAGTTTCTTTCAATTTCTTTATTTGTTTAAATCTGTACAGTGTACAGTTGTTTCTGCATCACCAATAAATGATAATTCTGCCTCCTCTGCAGGGAAAAAGAGAATCTCAGAGTTGAATGTGATGTAATGGATCTACTTTGACAATAAATCTGAAATCTAATAAAACTGATATCGAAATTGGGTGGCACGATTAGCGCAATGCTGTTACAGCGCCAGTGATCAGGACGAGGTTTGAATCCAAGACTATCTGGAAGGAGCATGTCTGCTCTCCCCGTGTTTACGTGTTTTTCCCGGGGGCTCCAGTTTCCTCCCAGCATTCAAAAACATACTGGGATTTGTAGATCAATTGGGTGTAATTGGGCAGCATGGGATTTTGAGCCAAAAGGGCCTGTTACCGTGCTTTCTGTATAAATGTTTAAAACTTTGAAACAATTTAATTCTAAATAAATCCACACCAATTGTTTTAAAGACAATCTTTTGGCATGCTTTTGTTCCCTTTACCTTTGGAACAAATACTGATAAACCATTAAAACTAGTGAAGAATCTAAATGTAACATGTAATATTTAAATAGTCAAAGAAAGAACCTTACAGATGTTCTATACAACTGTAAATCCACCTAATACACATTCTTGAAGAATCATCACATTTCAAATGTTAATTCAATCTTTTGAACACAAAATAAGTTAGAAAATACTGCAACTTATAATAGTAGATAACAACATACAAATGTCACTGATTCCAAGTGTTAGGTCTATGAGAACAGCAGCTGAGATGTACAACAGACGGCCACTGTCACATTTGTGCTGGACTGAGCCATGAATAAAATAATTTTTGGCAGCAAATGTTTCACCTCCCGTGACTAACCTAAGGGTCATGAGCACCACTGAAAATGGATGATTTATATGACAAGAAGTTGTTGCTGGTATGAAAAGTTGCTTTTGGGCAGTTGGGTGGAGGAACGGAGCTCATTTTGTGAACAGACACTTCTAGGAGTGAACTGCCTTACCTGAAGCAAATGGGCCCTGAAGTCTTCGTCCAAACTTTGTGCCATCTATTCAACATCTGCAACCTATCAGTTCTCCAGTGATTTTTCAAAGCTCACTGAAAGTTGCCAATGCCTTTGTCGACGATGAGCTGGGAGTTGGATCAGACCTCTTGATTATCAAATGCGTGCTCTCTCTCTCAGATGAAGTCTAGCATTGTCATTTCCTTTGTACTCCCCTTAAGATAGTTACTGTCTCCACTTTAACTGGGGCATTTCATTCTGCTCTCAGTTTCCTTCATTAAAAAATATATATGCACGATCGATGGAATCAGATGTTGCAAAACTCCTCCTGGCATCCTTGTCAATTGACTAAATCGAGAGTGATGGTCACAAGATGCAATTATTGCAAAAAGGGTGGATAATTTTAATTTATTTTGCAGGTCAATGAGTGATTTGGTATTAATCAACTATTCTGTCACAGGAACTGGTCACCAGGTGAATTAGGTTAAAAAAAAATTGAAGGACGAATTGATGAACAGCATTCTGTAACAATATAAATCATGTCAAATATTTATTTTGATTATTTAAGTTCATCATTATGTACTGTGTATTGAGTGGTTTTGTGTGTGCCCTATGTTCTGGGAGATGCTGTTTCACTGGGTTGTGTATGTACAGTCAAATGATAATAAAATTTAACTTGAAAGCTTTCTTGAAAAAATGTCCTATCTCCATTGGTATTCTCTGGGCCATGATGGTTCAAAGTGAAGGAGAATTCTAGGAGGGACAACACCTCCTCAAAACCTACACGTTCTAAAAGGTACATCTTACCTTGTCTGAGGAGAATCTTCTTTCCCCACACTGGCTTCAACTGTCACCCAAGAACTCGCCCGACCAGATTGGAAACAAAACAGCTTCGATTCAAAGAGACTGCCTCGCATTTATCCACTACTTTAACATAATTACATAAAGGCCGATACAAAATTCACAGAGCCTCAAACTAAATTGGCTTTCAGGTGAAGTCCAGCCCCAAAATAAGAGTTCCAAACAATAGTCAAATGTACAATTGTAGGAAATTAACATACATTTGAAATACCTTCTGAAAATCTGTGACTCACTTCTACAGAGCAGTCCTGACTGTCAAGTTGTATGCAATCCTGGAAGTAATTTTTAATGCAATTTCTCTTGAAAAGAGGAGTCTATTTGATGAAAAAATGCATTGTTTTTGGACATCCAATTAACTGCAGTACAGATGAACTATGATTCAGTCGTGCTGCCAGTTTAAAAATAAGATCCATGTCACATTTTTTGATCTTTCCTCCACATTCTTCTCCTCAGAAACATTTTACAATATTTCCCAGCAAATAAATTCCAGGTCTTGAAGAAAGATTGAAATATTTTTGAGAGCTGAAGAGTAATTTTGGAGACCTGAAAAGCTCACAGAATTGGAATGATAATTATAATGACTAATATTGTTATATTTAAGATACACAGTCGCATGTAAAAAAAGCAATTTGCATGAAATTCTGATTATTAATCCTATTCATTATTAAAAAAATATGAAGTAATATTTTTTTCTGTGGGGAAAAGTGTTCAAAATCATTTAGTCATGACCATGTGGTGATTTCCACAATTAAATACAAATGTTTCTGCTCTATTTCATTTTGCTCTTTCAATATTTCCAAAAGCCCAGTGCCATGAAGATGAGAGATACTGTTGAAGTACTTCAATAATACACCACAATCCTAAAACCAAGGCCATATGAAGAGAACCCCAACTCATTTGTACATGTATAAATAAGCATTTGCTGGCAAGAAAAGTAGCCATAGGATGCAGTCATCCTAGACCACAAGACTGCATCACCAAGAGCAGAAATAGGCTATTTAGTCTATTGAATGTGTCCCACCATTTATTTAATCTTGAGCCGATCCATTTTCCCGCTCAGCTTCACTGCCCGGCCTTCTCTCCATAACCTTTGATGCCCTGGCTTATCACAATTTATCAATCTCTGATTTAAATACATCTAATGACTTTGGCCTCTATAACTACCTGCAGCAACAAATTCCACAGATTCAAAAGTGAATATATATATATATATTCTTTTCTTTCTTTGGCTTGGCTTCGCGGACGAAGATTTATGGAGGGGGTAAAAAGTCCACGTCAGCTGCAGGCTCGTTTGTGGCTGAAAAGTCCGATGCGGGACAGGCAGACACGATTGCAGCGGTTGCAGGGGAAAATTGGTGGGTTGGGGTTGGGTGTTGGGTTTTTCCTCCTTTGCCTTTTGTCAGTGAGGTGGGCTCTGCGGTCTTCTTCAAAGGAGGTTGCTGCCCGCCGAACTGTGAGGCGCCAAGATGCACGGTTTGAGGCGTTATCAGCCCACTGGCGGTGGTCAATGTGGCAGGCACCAAGAGATTTCTTTAGGCAGTCCTTGTACCTTTTCTTTGGTGCACCTCTGTCACGGTGGCCAGTGGAGAGCTCGCCATATAACACGATCTTTGGAAGGCGATGGTCCTCCATTCTGGAGACGTGACCCATCCAGCGCAGCTGGATCTTCAGCAGCGTGGACTCGATGCTGTCGACCTCTGCCATCTCGAGTACTTCGACGTTAGGGATGTAAGCGCTCCAATGGATGTTGAGGATTCAAAATGTATTAGTGAGATCCTTCTCCTAAATTTGAACAAGTACAGGTGAAACATTCTAAATCTGATAACCTTTTCATTCCTGGAATCATCTTTGTGAATTTCCTCTGCATCCTCTGTAATGTCAGCACATCCTTTCCAAAACTGCTCATAATACTCTGTAAGGGTGATCAAAATGAAGGGAATGAGAGGATTTTTTTGGGGATCACTGAGCTGGAAAATGGCAATTGCTTTTGGAAAAAAAAAGTGTTAATAACAGTATTCAGATTGTAATTGGGATGGTCTAAATGGAAGGGTGTGTGGCAAATAACCCAAGATTATCTTGATTAGTTGGGAGGGATCACGATGTCTAATCATCAGATAGTTGCGATTTGGAATAAGCACACCAAAATGCTGGAGAAACATAGTTGATCTCCTCCACAGAGAAGCTGGACACAGACTGGGAGATCGCTTTGATCAGCACCTCGACTATGTTCACCGCAATAGCGTGGATTTCCCAGTGGACACCTATTTCAATTCTCCATCCCATTCCCTTGCCAACATGTCTGTCCATGGTCTCATACCTCCAGACTGAGACATTCCAACTGGGCACCCTCCAACAAGATGGCATTAATATTGTCTTAGAACATGGAATAATGCAGCACAGTACAGGGTCTTCAGCCCTCGATGTTGTGCCGACCCAAATATTCCTTCTTAAAAAAAAAATTACTAAACCCTCCCTACCCCATAACCCTCTATTTTTCTTTCATCCATGTGTCTGTCTGGGTCTGTTAAATGCCCTAATGTATCAGCCTCCACCATCATCTTCTCTGGTTTTCATTTAAAAAATACCCACCCCCTTCTTCTCCTATCATCTTTCCACTGTCTCCTTTTGCCCAGACTTGATAAATTCTACCTAGTCCCTTATCACATCTAATTAACACCTTTTGTTGGTCTGGATTCCTCCCCCATTGTATGAATTCTAAGACTTTCCGATATATCCTGCTTCTGCCTCTTCTGATTTTTCCTTGAAGAGGGGTTCAGGCCGGAAACATCAGTAAGATATCTTTGTCTCCTATAGATCCTGAAAAGACCAGTGGAGTTCCTCATGACAATCACAGCATCTGCAGCCTATCATGTTTCACTTATTACCTTGGGATGGATTTGACCAAAGTTCCTTGAGGTTACAAATGCTCTCCCATAGGAAAAAAAAAATTAATTGGATGGATATGAATCAGAGTCCATCATCCTGAATGAAGGATAAATTAAATTAGAAACTAAAGGCATAAGAAACAGGAACTGCTTCACCAGTCATTGTGACTATGGCCAATCTTCCACTTCAGTGTCATTTTGGAGAACTATGACCATACCCCATGATATCCAGAAATGTATTACTGCCTTGAATGAACACAACTGACCTATCAAGTCTCCATGATAGCAATGGCAAATGTTCACCATCCTGTGAGTGGAAAAACCTTTAAACAGTCCACTCTCCTTTTCTGAAACTATGACTTTTCGTTCTAAACTTCTCAAGTAGAGGAAACTCTATTTAAGCCTCACAAGCCCTTTTAAGTTTTCACATTTCATCCTCTCATTCCTTTGATTGTTGAAGTGTACTCAATGTTTCCTCATACAGCAGACCCAGCATGCCTTGAACCAGACAAGTGAATCTTCTTTGGACTCCTTCAAAGGCAAATATATCCTTTCTCAGTTCAGGAGACCAAATTCATGCAATGCTTGAAGTACAAGTGCATTCAGACTTACTCCTTTGAAGCATGAGAGTCTGTAGGCGCTGAGATTGTTGTAGAAACACAGAAATGCTGGAGGAACTCAGCTGGTCTCGCAGTGTCCAATAGGAGGTAAAGATACTTTGCTGATGTTCCGGGCCTGAGCTTGAGGAAGGGCTCAGGCCTGAAATATCAGTAATATATAATTACAACCCCCCCCCCAAAAAAAAACACCCAGCTGATTATCTCCAGCATTTCCGTGTCTCTATTACTTACTCCTATAATCAGATCATCTTTGAAGAGAGCCACTGTCGGTTCATGCTGCATCAGCTTTGGATCTTGGTACAAACATAGCCAGATCCCACCCAACAGCAAAAATTTCTAATCATTTAACAAATATGCTGGTTTTCAGTAACATGCAGCTTCACATTTCCCTTTTAATATTTGAAGTAATGGTTCTGCATCATTCTCAGTGTACAATATCAAGAAATGTGCAAATTAAGATGTTCAAGTCAATACTAACTGGACATTCAAGATTTCATTTTTATATGTCTAAATTTTTGGATTAAAAAAAACCTATGACCCAGAGTAACAATTCCCAGTGAAATATTTTTTGGTTACCTCAGAATCAGAAATTATTGACATGATCATTTCATTGTTTTGTGGCAACATTACAGTGCAAATATTGCTATAATTTAGATTTCAAAAATAAATAAGTAGTGCGAGAAATTAGGGAAAAGTGAGGTTGTGTCTGTGGTTCATTGTCCATTCAGAAATCTGATGGCTGAGGGGAAGAAACTGTCTTTGTGCCAATAGGTGTTTGTCTTCAGATTCCTGCACCTTTGTCCTGAGAGTAGCAGTGTGAAGAGGGGTGGCCTTGCTGATGGAGGTCCTGACGGATAGATGCTGCTTTCTTAAGTCACTGTCCATGATGGAATGAAGACTGGTGCCCGTGTTGTCACTGGCCGAGTTAACAACACTCTGGAGTTATTCTTTTTCCTGTCCTGTACATTGGCACCTCCATACTACACAGTGATGCAACCATAGAATGCTCTCCAGAGTACACCTGTAGAAATTTTTGAGTCTTTGTCGAAATACCGAATCCCCCCAAATTCTCACCAAGTATAGCTGCTGGCGAGCCTTCATCATGATTGCATCGTCATGGAGGCCCCATGACAGATCCTCAGAGATACTGATATCCAGGAATTTGAAGTTCTCGACCCTCTCCACTGCTCACTCCTCGATGAGGACTGGTTTGTCTTCTCCTGATTTCCTTCTGAAGTCCACAATCAGCTCATTGGTTTTGCTAACGTTGAATGCAAGATTGTTGTTGTGATACCACTCAACTTGCTAATCTATCTCCCTCCTGCACGCTTCCTCATTACCTTGTGCAAATTATCGGGGACATTGCTATTTTATTCTGTGGTGTCTTCCTTTCCTTTCTAATCTGAACTGGACCCAAGGCCCTCTGAAGATTATGTAAACAAATTCATTGCATAATCAAATTGAAAAGTGAATTACCTATTTTGGCACATTAAGTGTTCACTAACTGCCTAAGGTGATTCAATTAGTTTGTTTATGGCGAACAGGATATCGTATCATCTTTTTTTTCAATGACCAACTCAACTATAAATGTAGCTGAAAGCGTGATAGATAACCTTTTGAGTATTCCTTGATGCCTAATGGACATGAAAATCTCTATAATGACACACAAATTGACTCCACTTCCTGAAGGTCACACTTTGGATTTACTGTTGCATCTGTCAGAATGTTACTACGATTTTCCTCAGAGGAAATATTAGGCAGATAAGTACAGCTGGGTTGGATTGTGAATAGTTTTCTTTCTTTGATGGCAACAAAAATGATGACTAGTCAAGAAGAAACTCCATTTATTTCCAATTATCTGACTGAAATGACTAGTTTAAAAACATTTATGCAGATACCACCCCCCCCCCCCCCACTTTACTTATTCTTGATGTAGTTTTTAACTTGTAATTTTTCCATGGAGGATTTTGGATCATATCACAGAACAATATGATCACATCTTTGAAGTATAAAATATCTTGTATAAGAGAATTTTGTGTATATTATTTGCATAATTTTTATATTCAATAATATTTTTGGACATAGTATGAGTTATGATTTAATTGTTTAATTATTATAATTATAGAATTTGATGTCCTGAATGAAATAAGTTGTGTAACAATTATAGTTATGCTTCTAATTTACAATTGATATGTAGATGATATGATTTGATTTATGTTATCATTAGTATTCCTTGAGTGAAGGGATTTTGTTAAACTCAATTAAAAAAAATTATTAAAATGTGTGAAATAATGAAGATGGACAGAAATGTCAAAATTATTTGCTTGACTCTTTGAAAGATCATGCACTACTTTGGAAGATAGTTCCTACAGAACGGTGACCATAACAGTGGACCAACGAGGGTCTCAGTGACTAATGGCTGCAGGCTTTTGGCGATATGCGGTTGAAGCACACACACACACACACTCTGCGGGCTGCTGTCAACTGGCTCATGGGAACCAGGATTCGGAACCAGAGGGCAAGGAGAGGTCCCGAAGGGCTTCAGGCGCTGATAATATTGGAGGTTTCGATGTTGAGCTCGGGTTTCCAATGGGTTGAACTGGAGTGTGCGCGGCTGCAGAGGCTGGCAGCTAAAGCAGAGGCACTCAAGGCCTCTGAAGGGACTGTCATTTGCTCCTCTTTTTCCTATTGTTCGGGATGCTAGGCAATGCTCATGGTGACTCTACTTATGGCAGACAAAGGTTGAGGTAATATCATGTATATTACATTTTAAATGTATTCTTAAATGACAATAGTAGGAACCTAAGAGTTGTGTTACAGTGAAAACAAAAGCATTCAGAGGCCAAATGTCTAATTATTGGAATAGCAAGTAGGATACACAATTTGTAAATGTTTACTTGCCCAAAGTTGAGATGGAGAAAAATTGCAGCATCAGTTCACAGCCTGATAGTCTGCAAACCAACCACATGAACATTGGTTTCTTCAATTTCAGGTACCCCATCAATCAATCCAGATCCTCTCACAAATCCTCTTCTTTCCAAACACTCTCCCAGCCCTCTATTATCCAGTTTCTTTCCCAATATGTCTATCAGCTACACACTCCTACTTCACTGCTTACCATCTCCTCTCCCCCACAGTTTTCATTTGTCCACCATCCCTCCTTCATCTGGTTCCACTCATGACCATCCTTTATCATGTTCCATCATCTGCAGCCCTCTTGCCACTGCACAGTCTTTCTCATATACTCCACCTTCCCCCACTTGACTCCATCTGTCCATCAATCGCATTTTGCACGGAATCTACCTGCCATTCAACAGCACCTAGCCGACACCTCCACCCATTCTTCATACTGGCTATCTTCCTATTGCACTCTGAGACTGCTGCAGGGTCTCATCCTGAAACACCAACTATCTGCATCTCCCATCCTCACACACACTGACCCATTGAATTCCTCCAAAAATTTGTTTTTTTTTTTTGCTGCTATATCAGTTGCATTGTACTTGTCATGAGCAAAAACTACCTCACACAATAAAAATCCCACTCTCTTAAAAATAAATAAAAAAATTTGCATCTGTCCATAAGTTAATGTCACGTGGAGTACTTAGCACTTGGCTTTTTCTGGTGTGATGTGATACCAGAATCATTCAGCCCTGACACTTCCATTCCAAGGATAGATCTGTAGAAATCTATATTTATCACAGCAGTCCCACATACCTTCAAAAGGTATACAGCTAAATTGTTTGCTGTGTTTATCCAATAAATTTATCAAGCAATGCTTCTGTTATATAGTGCAGACATAATAGAAAAGACTTGGGATATATCAGATTCCCCATTACAATGAAAATTTAACCTCCTGTTTGTGATTTTTCTCCCCCCGCCCCCCATTAACCAGAACTTAAATTTAAACTTTATGCCCATTTTATATTTAATTCATATGGACAAATTAAAAATGGAATGAAAAGATAGTAAAAACAGGACTTGAGAACTTGCATTGTCTTTAGTATAATTCAATTCTTTTTTCTTTCTTGAAAAGATTCCATAAATATAACCAAATTGAATGAATGGACAAAAACCATCTGCTGGAAAAACAGCATCATCAACGCTTCAAAATCCAACATCGGCTGTCTCTTGAGTCTCTCTGGAATTGACCAAGGTTTTGTTCTTTGTTTATATTTTTACCCACTGAGGCTGTACTTCCCACCAAAAGCAAATAACAGGATTTATCCCACAGTAATTGGATGATTGAGAGTCACCCAAACCCAAAAGTTGCAAGTATAACCTAAATTCTTGGGGATGGAAATTGTTCTCCTCATCATTTCCACGTTATTCCCTTTGGAGTTGTACGCTGCAGACTCACGTTCCATAATGCAATGACAGATTCCTGGACACAAGGCTCAGTACATCTCTGTAGAGGAATATTTTAAAACTATTTTATTTATAAATTTTAAACCACAATAATAATTACATTATATTGAATTCAAAGGTTATTTCAAAAAGTTATGCATGTGGTATATTAAAAAACACCCTATCACCTCCCATCAAACCCTAGAAAGAAAAAAAGTAGAGTGTAAAAAGAAAATCGAGAAAGAAGGACTGGAGAATGCCAAGGGAATAGAGCATTTATATCATAAAGTCTAATATTGGAGGTTACTGAGAAATGAGGTCTTCAGAGAGTCTATTAATACGTACAAACCCACATTTTGTAAACATGGGTAGCATATTTTCCAAAATACATGTTATTTATTTTGTAAACTCTAAGTAATCTTCTCAAGTGGGATACAGCTATGAAGTTCTGCATACCATCTTTCCATACCTAAATCTGGATCTGACCTCCACGATATTGCTATACATTTCCTAGAAAGTGCTAAAGCAATTGGTACAAGTTCAATTTGATACATAGTTCATTTCAATTTAGGTTTTACAACCTTAATATTACTCAATAAAAATAACATTGGATGTGGGAACTTTACCCCTGTAATTCGTTCCAAAAAGTGACCTACTCCCACCCAAAATATTTAACTTTAAGACAATGCCAAGTAGAATGCAAAAAAAATCCAATCTCAAGTCCACACCTAAAATATAAATCTGATGTAGCAGGATTCAATCTGTTTAGTTTTTGCAGAGTCAAATATAACTGATGCAAAAAAATTATATTGAACTAACCTATACCTAACGTTTATCATTTTTGTCACATTATTCTTAAACAATTCCATCCAATCTTTCTCATCTATTTGTCTGTTCAGATCCACTTCCCACCTTAATCCCAATTTATGCACCCCTATTTTGGGGGTTTTCCTTTGAAGTAAATTATTCATTACAGGAATAAATTTACTTACATTATTATAATGAATTAAATAATTCCAATTCATTCCAGCTAGGTATCATCAAACCCAGACCTATTTGGTTAATCAAAAATGTCTCAACTTGATAATAGCCAAGGAAAATATTATTAGGCACATTAAATTTATTCTTCATTCATTCAAATGTTATAAATCTTCCATCTTCAAAACAATCCTCTATCCATCAACACCCAACTGCATCCAAGTCCTCAAAAAAATTATCTTTTGAAAATGGAATAAGTTTGTTTTGAAAAAAAGTGGCATTTTTCATGAAACTAGGCCTTTTACACCTATTTCATATTCAATCATATCACATAATTCAATCAAGTGTTTCAAACTAGGCATTTCCCTACTTCCTACCAACAAATCTTGTTTGTTCCATATGAATTAAATTTGGTAAATATTTAGCTAATATATTTCCTAAAATTCTTGCAATAATTTTTCATTCACATTCAGTAATGATATTGGTTGATAGGATGTTGATTTAACGGATCCCAAACTTTCTTTGGAATAACTGTAATTATTGCAGTTAAGAAAGATTCCAGAAAGGAATGAGATTCTGCCGCTCAATTAAACATCTCCATAAAATAAGGTATTAAAAGGTACTTAAACATCTTTAAAAAAAAACTCAGGCAGAAAACCATCCTCCCCCAGTGACTTAACATTTTGCCATGAAGGGAGCATCTAAATCACTTTGATGTTAATATTTCAAACTAGGTAAACTTATCTGAGATTTTTTAAAGAACTTCATCTCTACTAGATTCAGATTTATATAAATTTGAATAAAAATCATTAATTTCTTGATGTTTATAAGTAATCATCTTCAGGCTTTTTCTAATAGCATTAATTATTCTAGAACTTTGTTCTGTTTTTAACTTCCAAGCAAGAACCTTATGGGCCCTTTCTCTTTTTTTCAAACTTTATTTAAAATATAACAAAAACATAACATACAATATAGAAAGTCAGAGAATTTTTTTCATTAATACCCATCACCCCCTTCCACCCCTACAGCCAACTCCCTTAAGGGGAGCAAAAATAAAATATTGAATATATATATATAAAATTATAAATGTTAACAATATTTCAAAGTATATCTAAATGCATATATTTCAAATACGGAGACCACTTACTAACAAAAGAAGATTATCATGTAAAGTATAAGTAATTTTTTCCATAACAACACACTTTCAATTCATTATGCCAACGCTATATTAATCTCAGTATCATCTTTCCAAGTACTAGCAACATATTTATGTGCTACTGATAACACCAAATGTACAAAAGTAATTTGAATTTTATCAAATCCCATTCCCCTGAACAAATATAAATTTCCCAACAAGAAAATTGTTGGATCTAACGGTAGTATAAAATTTTATATAATTTCTCCAAAACTACTTTAATTTCTTGCCAAAATGATTGAACTAGAAAAAAATTCCATACAGCATGTAAAAAAAGTTCCAATACATGAACCACCTCTAAAACAAGAATCCAAATTACTAAACCCATATTTTTAAAAAAAACTTTTCCAGGGTCAAATATAATTGATGTAAAAAATTATAATTAACCATTCCATATCGCACATTAGTCAATTTAATTACATCATCTTGACACATATTCACCCTATCTTCTTCAGGGAAAATAAATACTAAATCATTCTCCCATTTAAGTTTAGATTTCTCCAAATCTGGTTCATTCATACTATCTTGTAACAAATTATACACAACTGAAATATAACCCTTTTTCGGTAAAGAGGAAATAAAAGATTCAAATCTTGACAAAGTGGGTAAAATCATTTCTCTACCATAATTATCTTTTATGAAAGCCCTAAGTTGATAATACACAAACAAAGAATTTACAGGTATATCAAATCTTAAGAAATTGCCCCTCTACAAAACAATCTTTTATTGTCTTTATACCTTTAGAATCCCAAATCTTTAAATGATTATTAAACATTGAAAAAGGAATAAGCTGATTAATATACAATGGAGTTAAAATGGATAAGTTATCTTTTGACCCTAACACCCTATTTTTTTAAACAAATCTTTAATAAATGCTTCAATATTGGCATATCATATTGCTGTAATAAAATCAATTTCCAACGAAATATGAATTCATGTATTTCAACCCTAGGAATACACGCCATCTCCACTTTAGCCCAACTAGGAGGCTGAACTAAATCCACCAATCTACTAACAAACTTCAACTGGGCCGCTTCATAATTATTTTGAAAATGTGGGAGTTGTAGTCCGCCCAATGAATACTTCCATGTAAGTCTATGCAACGCCATTCGAGCTAATCTACCTTTCCATAAAAACTCTCGCACTGCTTTATAAAAATCTTGAAAAAAGCCCTTAGAAAATAAACAAGGTAATGATTGGAATAAATATTGAATTAAAGCAAAAATATTCATTTCAATATAATTAACCCGACCAATCAAAGTTAATGGAAGATCTTTCCACAATCAAATCTGCTTTAATCCATCTTAATATAGGTACATAATTTAATTGATATAATGATGGCTAATTCATATCCATAAACACACCTAAATATTTAATTTTACTTGTCCACCTTAATTTTGTAATCGTTTTAAATTCAGAATAATCTCCCACCCCAACTGGTAAAATTTCACTTTTACCCAATTAACTTTAAATCCCAATAATTCTTCAAATTTCAACAAACACTCCTGCAATTGTTTCAACAACCATTCCGGTTCCATCAAATATACCAACACATTGTCCGCAAACAAATTAATTTTATATTCTTCATTCTTAACCCTCATCCCTCTAATTTCATCATTTTGTCTAATAACCTGAGCCAATGGTTCAATAACCAATGCAAATAGGGCTGGTGACAACTGGCAGCCCTGTCGAGTTGAACAAGTCAATTTAAATGGTAAAGAAATCTGTCCAGTTATCACCACCCTAGCAATCAGGTTCTTATATAAAGCCTTAACCCAAACAAAAGGGCCAAATTTAAATTTCTCTAACACTTTAAATAAAAAAATCCCACTCAACCCTATCAAAAGTTGTTTCTGCATCTAATGCATCTAATGGTTAGGTTGCTTTCAATATGTATTGACCAAAGTAATTAATCAAAATATATTGTCTGATGCATTTCTACTCTTAATAAAACCTGTTTGATCAATATGTACCAATTTAGGTAAATATTTAGCAAGTCTATTTGCTAATACTTTCACTATAATTTTATAATCCACATTTAATAAAGAAATAGTACTATACGAAGACACTTTTAATGGATCTCTATCTTATTTTGGAATGACAGTTATTAAAGCACTGGAACATGATTCTGGTAACTTCTGATCTTCAGTAACTTGATTCAACACTTCTCCAAGTTAATTAGAAAAATCATCATAAAAATGTTTTTAAAATTCCAAAGGGAATCTATCATCCCCTGGGGACTTTCCATTAGGCATTTCTTGAATAGCTTCCTTAATTTCAAAATCCATAAATGGAGGTTTCAATTCCTGAACATCATTTCCATCTAATATTGGTAACTTTAATTTTGATAAGTAAGAATCAATAGAACCATTATCCTGTTTCCCCCTCAAAAGTATATAATTTTTGATAGAATGAATAAAACTGGTCATTAATTTCCTGAGGCTTATGTTATTATTGAATTCTTCTTAACAGCATTAATAGTCCGAGACACCTGTTCGGCTTTCAATTGACAGGCAAGTACCTTATGAGCTCTTTCCCCCAACTCATAATAACATTGTATAGATCAAATAAGCACTCAAACTGATTAGTTTAAGTATTATAATGCAATTTCAAACTCTCTAATGCAAATTTTAAAAAATCTTCTGTTACACCTTTCTGAAAATCCTTCTAACTCAGCAATCTTATTTTCTAACTCTAAACTTTCTGCTATATTTTGCTTTATATTCGTAGAATAACGAATGATCTGCTCTCTCAAATAAGCTTTTAAAGCACAAAATGACTATCCACAGAATTAACATTTTCAGTCAAAAATATAGAAATCTGCTCTTTAACAAAAGTAACAAACTCTGGTTTCTTCAAAAAAATTACATTAAACCTCCATCTAAACAGCAGACGTACTACCTCTGAACTTTCGCAAGGAAAAAGTAATAGTGAATGATCTGATATAACCCTACTTCTATATTCAGCTCGTAATACTCTACCTTGTAAATGTGCTGATACCAAAATTAAATCAATTCTAGAAAACTAATCATGTCTCGAAGAATAAAAAGAGAAATCTTTCTCTGTAGAATTAACTTTTCTCCAAATATCCACCAAATTTAAATCTTTCATTAACACATTAATTTGTGTTACCATCTTTGATTTCCTGATACTTTTTGGATTTCTGTCCAATAAAGGGTTGAGAACACAGTTAAAATCACCACCAACTAAAACAATTTCATTCGCATGAGTTAACAAAAAAAAGTAAGCCACTGAAATAAGCCATTCATCATTTATATTAGGGGCATAAATATTCAACAAAGTCCACGATTCAGCAAAAATTTTACAATTCACTCTTCATACTCTGCCAGCATACCCCTCAGAAGATTCCAATTCAAATGGTAAATTTTTATAAATTAAAATCACTACTCCTCTTGCCTTAGAATTAGAAGAAGAAATAAACTTCACCAACCCAATCCCTTTTCAATTTCAAATGTTCTTTTCAGTCAAATGTGTTTCTTGTAAAAAAGCAATATCAATTTTCCATTTTTTTAATATAAGCCAATATTCTCTTTCTCTTAATTGGATTACTTAACCCATGCACATTAAAAGTTGCAAAATTCAATTGAGACTTATTTTTTAAATACTAATATATTTACACAATATAAAATAATGCTCCCCTCTATAATTCTTCCAAACAAGAAAAACCCCCTCAAATTTTTTTTTGAAACCCCAACAAAAAAAAACACCCAAAGGTTGTAATACCCTAAAAAAATTGAGTGTGGTAAACCTACTAGTGGCAGAAGACTATTAAAGTTTTCAGTGTCATCCACCACCCCCAGCCAGATACATATTAATTATTTAATCAAACACAATCAAATATAATCCATATATTCAGCCCAATGAATCCAAGCCCAACAACTGCTCCGTATCTTCAACATCAAGAAGACTTTGTGTCATCTCTTCTTTCTTTCCATTCCCATTTCCATTTCCTCTCTTCTTAGGAGATAATAGAGAAGAAGATCCATTTTTTCACAATTCTGGCAAAGAATTACCAAAAACCAAAGCATCATGATCATTCTCAAAAAATTGAGATTAAAAATTTCCATAGAAAACCTTCAAAATTGCAGGTTAATGAAAATCAAACTTGTAGACTTTTCACCACAAAACATCCTTAGCCGTATTAAATTCTCGTCATCTTCTAATAACCTCTGGACTCAAATCACCATTAAAAAAACACCCTATTATGTTGAACCTTTAATGAAGGTCGATTCTGCCTTGCGTTCTGCACTGCCGTACATAAAATCATTTCTCGATCTTGATATTTTAAACAACGAATCAAGACTGGTCTCGGTGCTTGTCCTGGAAGTGATCTTCTTCTCAGAGCTCTATGAGCT
The DNA here is from genome assembly GCF_036971445.1 of Narcine bancroftii. NCBI lineage: Eukaryota > Metazoa > Chordata > Chondrichthyes > Torpediniformes > Narcinidae > Narcine > Narcine bancroftii. The sequence goes on along the minus strand of NC_091476.1, from coordinate 96,832,784 downwards.
CTATCCAATTGTAAACCTTCAGGGAAAAGCTCTTTACCCAGCACCTCTGGGATCCAGTGCTTAAAAATTTTTTATAGGGTCAGCACCTTCAATATCCTCTGGGAGACCAACTATTTTCACATTATTCCTCTGACTTTGATCTTCCAACGAATCAATTTTCTTCATTAAATCTCTTTTCTGAATCCCCCAATCTACAAAAGAACCTTCCACTTTTTCTCTATTACGTTCTACCTGAGCTTGACTCAGAGAAAGCTGTTTCAATTTTCTTAAAATTATCTTGCACAGTATCAACTGATTTTATACATTTATTAATATCACTTTTAACTAGTTATTTCCTGTTTCACAGTTGACATTTCATCACACAAAGTATTCATTTTTGTTTTCATCTACATAAATCCTTGATTCATTTAAGTTGATAGTTGTTTTGATAATATTATGCATTTGCTGCATTTGACAAGCAATCTCCTCCAAAACAGTGAACACTGAATCCAGTCCAGATTCCACTTTCATTTTTTGGGATTCATCTTCTTTAACTGCAAGCTCCTCCTCCTTCTGGACGAATTCCAAAAAAGCAAGTTCCTCTTCTTCCTCAGTCATCGTAGGTCCTTTGACTGAACAGCTGCTGGTCTGGATACCCGACGCCGGCACCCCAACCTCTTTGGGACGCTGGCGTTCGAGCTCCCCCACAGCACCCCGACCACTTTGGGACACCAGCGTTCGGGATCCACCACAGCACCGACTTTCTTATGCAGCTCTTGGACCCACGATGCCACACGCAGGCCAGGCAAGGCCGTCGAATGCGCAGAGGCATCCTCCGACCTGACCCTGTGTGCCTCCGGGTCACCCAGTGAGGTCGTGGGTTTGCAGGTCCCATTATCGGCTGTGCTGCCCACACGCATGGCTTCACATGAATGCGGGTCAGCAATGGCCGAACTCACCAATGTGCTGGCACCATCTTGCGGATGCAGGATCGGCACCGGAGTCAAACTCGAATGGGCTGGAGACCTCTGAGGCTTGGAGACTCCCAGCAAAGACTCCATGGATTCAGATATGCAATTAGGCCTCAGTTCTTCTGCACTTTTACGTGGTACTTTTTTCTGAAGCTGAGGTTTAAACTTTTTCACATTGGATGCCATCATAAAGCACTGGTATTTAAATAATTGTAAATCTTATTTTTAATCACTTTTATTCTATTGAAAAACTGGGTATCTAATGATCCAGATGGGAAGAGGTGGAACACACGTCTTCCTTCTACGCCATCTTGCCATGCCCCCAGGCCCTTTCTCTCAATTCATAATACCTCTGCTTGATTTTCTCTATTAATTTTTCCATTCTATAAATCTGAATTGTATGATAGCGATTTTTTTTAATGATTAATTTCTTTCTTTTTGTGTCTGAAACCTTTCTTTGAAAATCCTTCTCCAAATCTTCTATTTCTGTTTCCAATTGATCGACTTCTTTCATATAATCTTGCCTTCAATGCATACCAAACAATAAACAGTAACTACTCAATCAGAATTTATTTCTAAAAATTCTTGCTTTTGCTTTCTTATAAAGTCACAAAAATGCACTCCCTTCAACCATGTAGAATTAAGTCTCCACCTATAAACCAACTGCTCCTTCTCAGGAACCAAACATGTAATTAAAAGGGGTGAGTGATTCTGGCCTGATAGTACACATGCATAACTCAATCTTGTAGTTGCACCAAAAACAAAATCTATTTTAGAATAAGAGTCGTGCCAATGTGATTAATAAAAAAATCCCTTCCTTTAGGATTTAACCTTTGCCAAATTACTATCCTTCAACTCTTTCATTATGGTCAAAGTTACCTTTGCTGCTTTAGCTCAAATAACTGATCTTTAGGTTTTATACAAAACTGAATCAAGACAGCAATTAAAATCCCCTATCAATATTTTTTTCATGCACTTCAGCAAAAAACAAAAGCATCATAAATAAATCCTTTATCATCAATATTTAGTGCATAAATACTCATAAGTATCCAGATTTCAGAATAGGCTTGACAGTGGATCGACAAATTTCCCCACAGGATCAGTAACCACCCTTTGAATTTTAAACAGGTGTTATAGACCCAAAACCCAACAGCAATAGAAATTCACTGACCAATGGTTACGTAAACAAAAGTTTATTTTAATTTTCTTTAAACATAAAAACAAGATCAAACTTTAAATTATTACTATTTACTTAACTTAACCCCCCTTCTGATTCTACACATGTATGTAATGTGTATATGCTCAGTAAAGTTCTTTGATTCACGGTCCAATCTCATTTTTCATTCCTTCAAGTTCATTGGTTGCAGGCAATTGTTATACTGTGCACAGAATTTAACATTTATGAAATTTCACCAAGCTCTGGTGCTTAAATGGTTACCGCTCAGGAAGGCTCTTGTTCGTTTGACACACACAAGCTGATTTACTTTCATCAGTCACTTCAGTGTCTTGTCAAAGAAACTTGCCCCATCAGGGTTTTCCAAGTGATAACCTCTTCTTACAGGTTACCACAGAGCTCCTCTTGTTTTCCTTATTTCAGGCGAAACACTCTAGCCAGCCATTTCCTCTTTTATGGACCACAAGGATTTTTAACAGGCTGATTTCAGAACTCAAAACCTGTCATCAAAAATGGGGTTTAAACAAACTTCCAAAGGCCACTGCAGAAGTCAGTTTTTTCGCTCTCTCGCTCTCTCTCTTGCTCTCTCTCTCGCTCTCTCTCTCGCTCTCTCTCTCGCTCTCACTCACACACAAAGCCTGTTTGGTCTTTTTTATCTCTCTGTTTGAAAGACCACATGACCTTTTTTGAACAGCAAACTGCAATCAGGCAGATTGCAGCACTGGACCCAATCTTCTGAGTCTGTTCATCCGTTGCTTTCAAAACAATAATCTTTTTGCACCTGCTTTTGAAGTTCCTTATTTATTTCCATAATATTGTCTTTGCAAAGGCTCTAGGTGCCTGGACTGACTGGCTTGAGCAAAGCTCTTGCATTTTAAATGAGATCTCTTTTGTGAAGTGTTTGTTTGTACCCTATACTCTAACACACCACAATCTACCTCTTTTAAAACATATTTATATACAAAATATATGTCACACAGTAACACCTCCTTAATTAAAATCACACCTCTTGCTTTAGAATTAAACATTGAAGTTATCACTTGACTTACCCAGTCTCTTTTTAATTTCTCATGTTCCTTCTCTGTTAAGTGAGTCTCTTGCAAGAAAGCAATATCAAATTTAATTTTTTTCAAATAAGGTAAAAACCTTCTTCTTCTTAATCTGATTATGAAGCACATTTATATTAAAACTTACAAAATTTAATACCCTCCTACAATAAAACATCGTTAGAATGCAGTAATTGGGGTCCAAGATTTCAAACCGCGTTACATCCGAGTTGCGGAGCAGATGCATATATGTCATGATTCAGGAAGCAGGAAAACAGAATACTGTGACTCAAACCGTATAATAAGACCTTTAAGACCTTTAAACTCCACATATTAACATATACATCTTGCAAATGAGTCACATGAGTCCATTTTTGAGTGGCTGTTAGCCTGGCATCCTAAAATCAATGTTTGGGGTCCACAGACACCCGCACTAAAAGTAATTGCGTGTATTAACAAGGTTTCACTGTAGTAGCCATTGATCTACTTCCCAACAATTCGGAACTCCCCCTTGCCTCTCCTCTTGGGCCTCCCACATCTTAAAATTGTTAACTTCACTTGACATCTCTGTTCAAATCTAGAGGGATCCTTCGACTTCTTGACCCGAAGATCACTCCCTATGAGGATTGATGATAACATCTTCTCCACAATAATCCTTAAGACTAGTGACCATAAAGCTGCATTACTACACTCCTTATACACTCGTGACTCTGTAACCAAATACTGCTATAACTGCACTGACAAGTGCACCTAGCAGATGACATCACTGTTGTCAGGCAGATCCAAGTGCTCAGGCCCAAAACATCAGCTATCCTTACACGACCTGCTGAGTTCCTCCTGCATTTCTCTGTTTTTACTCAATCACAGCATTTGCAGGCTTTCATCTTTCACTCCAGATTTTAAACAATGACAAGGAAGCTTACAGGAAGGAGACAAGAGAATCTAGTGGCATCGGGTCAAGACAACCTCTCGCTTGACATCAAGAAATCAAGGACATGGTCATTGACTTTAGGAATCAGGGTGCAGCTCAAATCTCTGTCTGAATCAATTGTGCTGAGATGGAGATGGTCAAGAGCTTCACATTTTTAGATGCAAATGTTTCCAACAACGTGTCCTGGTCTAACCATGTGTCATCTATTGCCAAAGGAGTCTGCCAATACCTCTACTTCCTGACAAAGCCTGGAGAAATGTGGCAGATGCCAACGACTCTGAGCAACTTTTAGAAATGGATCGTTGAAAGTTTCCCATCCGTATATTGATGGCATGGTGCGGGAACTGCTCTGCCCAGGACCCCAAGAAATTGCAGAGGTGTGAAATGAGGCTCAGTGCCATCACTTAGACCAACCTCCCCTGCATCAACTCCATTTACAGTCTCAGGAAAGCAGCCAACGAATTCAAAGACCCATCCACATAACCATATCTTTTTCTCCCTTCATTTGGTCAGAAGATACACGAGTTTGAAAACACTCTCAGACTATCAGATTCAAGGACAGGTTCTTTCCTACTGTCAGCAGACTATTAATTGACCTGATATTATGAAAATAATGCTGCCCTTTCTCTGCCTCTAAAACATCAAAATCTGCAGTTTGTTTTGCACAAACTGTTACACTTAGTGTTGGTGGACTTCCCTGAATATCTCAGTACATATGACAATAAACCACATTGTTGTGCATGCCAAATGTTTTGTCATTGTTAACAAGCTCAGGATGAAATCAAATTGATCTTATTTGAAGGAGGAAAGTTTCCTGTGAATACTTTATCCTCAATCAACGCCAACACATACTCAAATGCATACTTCACTCTCAACTGGACACCGGCATCATGAAAATACAGAGCTGGTGTTTTCATCACAGCAATATCCCAATCCTGCTCCCATGAACTGGGACACCTGGTGAACAAATGTCCATTCTATTTGCCGAGAAAGTTCACCGCCATCATCCTGGTCATTGTGTATATTCTGCCGCAGGCTAACATCAGGCTGGCACTGGAGGGACAGAGACCACACACCCTGATGCCTTCCAAATCATTGTTGGCCAAGTGAAGAAGTCTATAACAAACCATCACCAAGACATTACCAGTGAAACTAGAGGAGCCAACACATATGACCACTGCTACATTTCCATGAAGAATGCGACACACAATTGGACTTGGGCAAGTCTAATCACTTGACTGTACTTTAATTCTCAGCATACAAGCAGACACTGAAGACTACACCACCAGTGGCAAAGATGGTGAAAGTATGGTCAACGGAGGTAGAGGAGCACCTGCAGGATTGCTTTGAATCAGTCGACTGGACTATATTCAAAAAATCATCCTCAAATTTGAGCAAATATACAATGGCTATCACCGACTTCATTGAGACCCGCGTTGATGAGTGTGTGCCCAAGCACACAAAACAAGTGAATCCCAACCAGAAGCTGTGGATGAATCAGAAGATTTGCCAACTGGTAAGGGAGAGGTTGAGTGCATTTAAGACTGGAGATTCAGATCTCTACAGGAAGTCCACATATGACATGCAGAAGGCCATCTCAGCAGCAAAGAGGATTTTCCAAGGGAAGATAGAAACAGAGTATGATAGTCACCAGCTATGGCAGGGTTTGCAGGCTATTACATCCTATAAGGTGAGGCAGATCACCATAATTGCCTGGGATGCTTTATTTTTATGCTTGCTTTGAAAAGGATAACTCAATACCAATAAGAATTTCTTCAGAATCTAACAATCCTGTGATATCTGTTTCTGAGGCCAATGTCAGAACATCCTTCAAGAGGGTGAACCTTCAAAAGGTGTCAGGCACAGATAGTACACCTGGCAGGGTTCTGAAAATCTATGCCAACCCACTAGCCAGAGAGGTCACAGGCATGTTATAATTTGTAGTTGCATCTTCCCACCTACATCAATCAAACCAATGCCCAAGAATAGCAGATAGAGCTGTCTCAATGACAATCGTCCAGTTGCACTCACATCCACTGTGATGAAATGCTCTGAGACTACCCAAGTACGATTTAATTCTCCACAACAGATGCAATATTACTGGCTCTCCACTCAGCTCTGGATCACCAAGTAACATGTACATCTGGCTGCTCTTCATTAACTACAGCTCAGTTTTCAACACCATCATCTATTCAGTAGTGAACAAGCAGCTCCAAAAACCAGGCCTCTGTATCGTCCTCTGCAAGTAGATCCTCGACTTCCTATCGGAAGACCGCAGTCAGCAAGAACCAGAAACAAAGGCACTTCCTCACTGATGATCAACCGGGTGCACCCTGAGGATGTGTGCTTAGCCCAGTGCTCTACTTGCTCTACACCCATGACTCTGTGGCTAGGCAGAATTCAAGCGCCACCTACAAACTTGCTGATAACATAATGGTCATCAGCAGAATCACAGATGGCAATGAGGAAGTGTAAGGAATGAGATAGATCTGATAGTTGAGTAATATAACAACAATAACTTTGCAGTCAATATTAGCAAAACCAAGGAAATGATTGTGGACTTCTGAAGGGAGAAATCAGGAGAACATGAACCACCCCTGATCGAGGAGTCAATAATAAAAAAGGTTAAGAACTTCAAATTCCTGGGTGTCAACATCTCTGAAGATCTATCCTCAGACCTCCACGTCGAAGCAATCACAAAAAAATGTCTTGACAGCATCTATACTTTGTGAGGAGTTCGAAGAGATTTGGTACATCGCCAAAGACTCTGGCAATTTTTTTTGTATACAGGTGTACCTTGCAGCATATTCTGGTGGATTTCATAACTGTCTGGTATGGAGGTGCCAATGCTCAGGACAGAAAGCGACTCCTGAGAGTGGTAAACTCGGCCAGTGCATCAGTTTTCACCCCATCAAGGACATTGATAAAAGGTGGTGTCAGAAGTAAGAAGCCTAAGTAGATGACACAATTTTCCTGTTTATTTTCATTGTGTGATGACATTGTTTAATGGGTTTATTGTCTTGTATATGTTGAACGTTTAATGAGTTTGGAGGGGGGTGGGAAGGGAGGGGGAAAAAGGGGAGAATTCGATACTGTGTATCTTCTTTGGCTTGGCTTCGCGGACGAAGATTTATGGAGGGGGTAAAAAGTCCACGTCAGCTGCAGGCTCGTTTGTGGCTGACAAGTCCGATGCGGGACAGGCAGACACGATTGCAGCGGTTGCAAGGGAAAATTGGTTGGTTGGGGTTGGGTGTTGGGTTTTTCCTCCTTTGCCTTTTGTCAGTGAGGTGGGCTCTGCGGTCTTCTTCAAAGGAGGTTGCTGCCCGCCAAACTGTGAGGCGCCAAGATGCACGGTTTGAGGCGTTATCAGCCCACTGGCGGTGGTCAATGTGGCAGGCACCAAGAGATTTCTTTAGGCAGTCCTTGTACCTTTTCTTTGGTGCACCTCTGTCACGGTGGTCAGTGGAGAGCTCGCCATATAACACGATCTTGGGAAGGCGATGGTCCTCCATTCTGGAGACGTGACCCATCCAGCGCAGCTGGATCTTCAGCAGCGTGGACTCGATGCTGACGACCTCTGCCATCTCGAGTACTTCGACGTTAGGGGTGTAAGCGCTCCAATGGATGTTGAGGATGGAGCGGAGACAACGCTGGTGGAAGCGTTCTAGGAGCCGTAGGTGGTGCCGGTAGAGGACCCATGATTCGGAGCCGAACAGGAGTGTGGGTATGACAATGGCTCTGTATACGCTTATCTTTGTGAGGTTTTTCAGTTGGTTGTTTTTCCAGACTCTTTTGTGTAGTCTTCCAAAGGCGCTATTTGCCTTGGCGAGTCTGTTGTCTATCTCATTGTCGATCCTTGCATCTGATGAAATGGTGCAGCCGAGATAGGTAAACTGGTTGACCGTTTTGAGTTTTGTGTGCCCGATGGAGATGTGGGGGGGCTGGTAGTCATGGTGGGGAGCTGGCTGATGGAGGACCTCAGTTTTCTTCAGGCTGACTTCCAGGCCAAACATTTTGGCAGTTTCCGCAAAGCAGGACATCAAGCGCTGAAGAGCTGGCTCTGAATGGGCAACTAAAGCGGCATCATCTGCAAAGAGTAGTTCACGGACAAGTTTCTCTTGTGTCTTGGTGTGAGCTTGCAGGCGCCTCAGATTGAAGAGACTGCCATCCGTGCGGTACCGGATGTAAACAGCGTCTTCATTGTTGGGGTCTTTCATGGCTTGGTTCAGCATCATGCTGAAGAAGATTGAAAAGAGGGTTGGTGCGAGAACACAGCCTTGCTTCACGCCATTGTTAATGGAGAAGGGTTCAGAGAGCTCATTGCTGTATCTGACCCGACCTTGTTGGTTTTCGTGCAGTTGGATAATCATGTTGAGGAACTTTGGGGGACATCCGATGCGCTCTAGTATTTGCCAAAGCCCTTTCCTGCTCTTGAATATACTGTGTATATTCAAGAGGGAAATATTTGTGTGTATTTTGGTTAATGTGGTTCATAGTGTGAAAAAAAAAGAAATAAGAGGCACAAAGATGGCTTCTTCTCTGCCATTGAATTTTTGAAAGGACAATGGCTCCCAGACACGAACTTTCTTGCTCTTTTTTTTTCACTAATTTATTTATTTTTAAAACGTAATATATAGCTTTAATATTTGCAGCTGCAATGAATATCTGGACCTGTAATGCTGGTACAAAACAAATTTCATGACATGCTCATGACCATGAATTCTGAATCTGATCTGAAGCCTTTCATTGCTGTTTGTGAAAATGCTGCTATCCACAAATTAGCTGCCACATTTATGAAAGCAATGTTACTGTCAAAACATTGTATGCCCCTGTCAATTTGTCACCCATTTCTCATCTCTGTTACAGAGCCAGCGGAAAGGAAATGCACATTGTTGCGCATGTATATTCACCACATTCTATGCCCTTTGAGCAGTAAAATGGCCAGCACAAGTTTGTCTGTCTGTCTCTGGCCAGACTTCTAGCTCAAATAATCAAGCTTTAAATAATGCCAATAGATAGAAATATCTTATGACATTCACAATCAATAAGCCTGTAGCTGTTTCTAGAAATATGCTGGTTGGCAAACGCATTATGAAGCTTCAAATCCAAGCTGGCATAACTCAGAATTACCTGGGGATAAATCAACCCTTTATTCATTCAGAATATGAGGTGAATCATTGCAGAAAATTCTGACATATTCTTGCAATATTGTGAAAGATCATAAATCACTCTGTTCATATTTTTATCCCTCTGTCAACTGAGATGTCAGCCTGTTTCACACATTTGACATTATTGTAGCAGAGACATTTCAAGAATATGCAACACAATGTGTGGCAAGGGTGCTCTCAGTGACTAACACACAACAGATATAATTTATCAGGGAACCATTTACTGCTGAGAGGAGATGAGCTTGAACAAAGTATAGCACATGCCTTAACAGTAGCTGCCATAATTAACCCCATTATACATGACATATACATGGAGAATTTCAAGAATTTGGTTACTCAAACTACATTATTTGATAAATCAGTTCACAAATCATCAAACAGAATTTACAATTTGAAAAGAATCCAAAACATTTTCAAAGGTGTAATGACTAATTTGTTTTTTGGTGATAGAATTGAGAACAAAATCTGGCAACCACTTAATACAAGAAATGTCTTTCGTAAGTCCCACAGATGCATGAAATTAATTTAACTTTATACCAATACTAATAGATCTTCTTCACTGAAGTTCTGTGAAGTGGTTACATAAACATCAGAGAAAAGAGCAATAAATCATCTGATCCTTGAAGCACGAGCCACAGATTTGTATTTTCCTGAAATATCCCCACTATCCCCTGAGTGAAATAAGTCTGTAGATGCTGTGTAGTTAAAACCCAAAAAGTTAAAGGTTCCATTATTGTTACATAATACTACATTTAAAATGCAACATGAAATTCTTTAACTTTCATCTACCATACGGCAGACAGAGTCGCCACTTTGTCCAGCACCACCCACAGAAACCTACAACCTGGTATTCCTCAGTGGTCTCCCTGCCAGGTACTGGCCAGGCCTGAGCCTGATTAACTTCTGAGATCAGACAATCTCAGGCTTATTCAGGCTATAGGTACCTTGACAAAAGGCGCAGGTCAGAAACATTATTTATGCAGTATATCTTGGCCTCTTATAGAAACTGCAGGGCCTGCTGAGTTTCTCCACCACTTGTATGTATAAACCCATTCTTCCTCATCTCTATTCAAGAGGAGGTGATGTCAAAACTTTACAACATGCAAGGATAAAAAATTCCAATAGCTCACCACCTTCTGAATGAAGTAATTTCTTCCTATCTCCATCTCTAACTGCCTTCCCCGCATTCAAAATCAATGCCTCCTTCGAAACAATGGCGTGCTATTAATTTTACCCATGTTTTTATTTCATATTTATTTATAGACTCAAAAATGTCTAAGGAATTTGTGTAACACAGTTTAGCATGTCAAAGTTAGCAAGAATGATATAAAAAATTCTGTAATCCATGCAAATATTATGTAATCTAAACAGTAGAAAGATAAGCTGTAGGACCATAGACATACAACATTATAGGTCCTTTAGCCCTTTCGTCTTTGCCAAACTATTTTTCAGCCTAATCTAACTGAACTGCACCTAGTCCATCTATGTATCTAACCATTTTTTTTTACCTGCTAAAATGTAGCTTGGATTCACGACTTCAGCTCACAGCTCACAGCTCATTCCACATTCTCACTTGTCTCTGTGTGAAGAAGTTCCCCCTAATGCATTCCTTAAACTTTTCCCCTTTCACCCTTCACCAATGTCCTCTGGTTTGTATCTCATCTAGCTCAGTAGAGAAAAAAACCAATGTAAGAAAAGAATCCATCTCATGCAAGGTGGATGAGGTTAAAAGGTCCATGATTTTAATAATTCTCCATCTCTGGTCCACTTTTCTCATGTTTCACAAATCTTTTCATTTATCAGACCCATAAAGTCCAGCCTTGAACACCCATTATCAGTTGGAGTAGGGCAGTCATTTCAAACTTTGTTCATCAAAAGATCACCTTGGAGCTGGAGTTGGATGAACTACAGATAATTCAGGAGGCTGAGGGGCTGACAGATAGGAGCTGCAGGGACACTATCATATCTAGGAGACAGGAGGAGGGTAGATGGGTGACAGTCAGGAGAGGGAAAAGGATCAGGCAGGCAGTGCAGGGCACCCCTGCGGTTGTTCCCCTCAATTACAAGGGTACTGTTTTGACACTGTTGAAGGGGATGACCTACCAGGGACGAGCCACAGCAATCAGGTCTCTGGAACAGAGTCCAGTACTCTGGCTAAGAACAGAAGGGAGGAGAAGAGGTAAGCTGTAGTGATGGGGATTCCATAGTTAGGGATATGAATAAATGGCTCTGTGGAAGAGATCACATATCCCCGATAGTATGTTGCCTCCCTGGTGCCAGGGTGCAAGTTATCTCAGATTGAGTTCACGGCATTCTCAGGAGGGAGAGTGAGCAGCTAGATGCCGTGGTCCATAAAGGGACCAATGATGTGGGGAGGAAAGGTGAGGAGGTCCTGCAAGGAGAGTTCAGGGAGTTAAGCACTAGGTTGAAGGATAACACCTCCAGGATTGTAATCTGAGGATTGCTACGCATGCCACATGCTAGAGAGGTTAGAAATAGGAGGATGATGCTGCTAAAGATATGGTGCAGGAGGGAGGACTTCAGATTTCTGGATCATTAGACCCTATTCCAGGGAAGGTGGGACCTGTTTCCACAGGATGGTTTGCATCTGAACTGGAGGGGGACTAAGATTCTTGTGGGAAAGTTTGCTGGTGCTGCTCCAGTTGGTTTAAACTAGATTTACAGAGGAGAGGAAACCAGATTGCCAAAGCAGATAGAGGAGGAGGGAAAAGATGATGTGAAAATTGCATGCACCATTAGAAGTTAATGGGTTCCTCATGGTGACAATGTTCTCAGGTGCATCTATTTCAATGCAAAGAGTATTGTAGGAAAGGCAGACGACCTTTAGAGTGTAGATTGGCATGTGGAATTATGACATTGTGGCCATTAGTGAAATGTGGTTGCAGGAAGGGCAGGACTGGCAGCTCAATGTTCTGGGCTTCCTTTGCTGGAGTTTATCAAATGTGTTCAGGAAAATCTTTTAAATCAATAAATGGAGGTACCAACTAGAGAGAGTCCAATACTGGATCTCCTATTAGGGAACGAGACAGGACAGGTGACAGAAGTACATGTAGGGGAATATTTTGGGTCCAGTGATCATAATGCTATTTGTTTCATTAATTATGGAGAAGGAAAGGTCTGGGCCTTGGGCTGAGATTCTAATTTGGAGAAAGGTCAATTTTGAGGAAATGAACAAGGATCAAGAATGCATACATTGTTTCAGGGCAAGGATACGAGGAGTAAGTGGAGGAACTTCAACGGTGAAATTTTGAGTGTATAGAGTTAGTATGTTCCTGTCAGGATTAAAAGATAAGGTTAGCAGGCATAGGTAACCTTGGTTTTTGAGGGATATTGGGGATCTGGTTTGGAAGAAGAGAGGTGTATAGCAGGTGTAGGCAACATGGAGCACTATTAAAAAATGCAAGAAAAACCTCAAGAAATAAATCAGGAAGGCTAAAAGAAGACACAAGGTTGCTTTGCAGACAATATGAAGGAAAATCCTCAGGGATTCTACAGGTATACTAAGGGGACAAAATTGGTCCCTTTGACAATCAGGCTTTGTATGGACACAAAAGAAATGTGGTAGATGGAAGATCTTAAATGAATTTTTTTTTCAAATCGTATTCACTCAAGAAATGGGCACAGAGTTATGGGAAGTCAGGAAAACAAGCAGTGAGGTCATGGAACTGAGAAAAGATTAAAGAGAGGAAGTGCTTTCTGTTTTAAAGCAAATAAGGGTGGCTATGTCCCCAGGGCCAGACAAGATATTCCCTTGGACCTTAAGGGAGGATAGTGTAGAAATTACAGGGGCTATGGCTGAAATATTTAAAATGTCCTTAGCCATGGGTGTGGTGCCAGAGGATTGGAGGGTAGCTCATGTTGTTTCATTGTTTAAAAAAGGCTCCAAAAGTAACCCTAGAAATTATAGGCCAGTGAGCCTGATGCAGTAGTAGGTACAATATTTTAAGGTTTTTCTTAGAGATCATACCTACAATTATTTGGCTAGCTAGGAACAGATTAGGGATAGTCAACATAGCTTTACGTGTGGTTGGTCATGTTTAACCAATCTTATAGAGTATTTTGTGGTTACCAGGTAAGTTGAAGGAAAGGGTGTAGATGTTGTCTACATAGACTTTAGTAAGCACTTTGACAAAGTCCCACATGGGAGGTTAGTCCCGAAAGTTCAGACACTAGATATTCATGGTGAAGTAATGAACTGCATTCGACAATGGCTGGATGGGAGAAGCCAGAAAGTAGTGGTGGATGATTTCTTCTCAGACTGGAGGCCTGTGACTAGACGTGTGCCTCAGGGATTGGTGCTGGGACCATTGTTATTTATCATCGATATTAATCTATATAGATGATATTGTGGTAAATTTGACCACAATATGACACCAAGATTGGAGGCATTATGGACAGTGAAGAAGGTCTTCAGAGGAATCTGGAACAGCTGGAAAAATGGGCCTTAAAGTAGCAGATGGAATTTAATGCAGACAAGTGTAAGGTGCTGCACTTTGGAAAGACAAACCAAGAAGGGACATACACAGTAAATAGTAGCACACTGAGAAGTGTGGTAGAACAGAGGGATCTGAGAATACAGATAAACAATTCTCTGAAAGTGGCATCACAGGTGGAAAGGGTTGCAAAGAGAGATTTTGGCATATTGACCTTCATAAATCAAAGCATTGAGTATAGGAGTTGGGATATTATGGTCAAGTTGTACAAGACATTAGTACGGCCAGATCTGGAGTATCATGTGAAGGTTTGGTCACTTCAACAGGAAAGATTTCAATAATAGAGTACAGAAAATATTTACAAGGATGTTGTCTGGACTTCAGGAACTGAGTTACAGGGAAAGGTTAAACAGGTTAGGAATTTATTCCCTAGTGCATAGAAGAATGAGGGAAAATTTGATGGAGGTATTTAAAATTATAATAGGCAAAGAAAATGTAAATGTTTTTCCCCCTCAATGAGGGTAAGTGAAATCCAAACCAGAGGTTATGGATTAAGAGTGAAATGGGCAAAGTTTATGAGGGCATGAGGGGCAACTTCTTCACACAGAGAGTGGTGGGAGTGGGGAATGAGTTGCCAGCTGAAGTGGTGAATGCAGGTTTAATTTTAACATTTAAAAAGAATTTGGACAGGTATGTCGATTGGAGAGGTATAGAGGGCTATGGACTGAGTGCAGGACAGTGGGACAAGGCAAAGGTTCAGGATAGACGAGAAGAGCCAAAGTGGCCTGTTTCTGTGCTGTAATGTTCTACGCTTCTAAGTATTCCGTTGGCTAAAATGGGCAAGTAGCAACAAACCTATAGGCCACTAAAGAAAGACTGGGGGCTAACAAACTTGAGCTCCTTTCCAGATTACAAAAGGGACTTCTGATTTGTTAGATTTTTATTTTGAGAGTCTTCATTCTGTATTGTTATTAAATGTACAATTTTTTAAAAACACGTTACTTGTGTATTATTACAGTGATCAGTGTCATTGCAGACAACAGGTAACAAAGATACAGACCCAGTGGTCAATGGACCACAGATAGATAAGCACCGAAAGCGAAAATTCCAAATTATTTCCAACCTCCAAGTTGAGATTATTCTCCATTTTTATACATTCAGGTGCAGCATGGAAGAAGGAGGCAAACGGTGATCTTGTCGAGGCATACAACATTATGAGGAGCATAAGTTGAATATTAGTCTTCTTTCCAGAGAGAAATCTATAAAAATGGTTTAAGTTTGGAAAGGAACATGCAGTAAAACCACTGGAAAATTGCTTGTGACTCACTCTTAATGCCTATTGCTATTTTTGGAGAGAGTGGGCAGATGGACTTAATATCGACTTTTTCATCATCCCATGTCATGGCTTTTGCTTCCCTCATAATTAGAAGGGCCATTTTGCTGAGATGGGAAGATCCCTCCCACTCATACTCAATGGTTATCGGATGTGATGGCATGTCTGTCTCTAGAAAAAATAGGTTTTCGACTACCCAAATGGATCTTAACTTTCTTTCTCTTTGGGGCCTTTTTCTCAATTACTTTCAAAATTTATTGATAATTCATCCTTTTTGTTTTTTTTTAAAAAGGCCCCATAGTTGTGCACTCTTTCACATGGGCAGCAACCCTCATAGGGTAGGGTTAGATTATTAGTTAAGGAATTTTTTTTCTTTAACTTTTTTCCATTTAATAATATGTACCTTTTTTATTGTTACTTGATACTTGTAAGTTGATATTAACTTTATTATTAATATTACTATGTGTACCTATGTATTTTGTATAAATTGAAACCAATAAAATGTAGATGAAAAAAAGAATGCATTAAGCATAAACCTGCATACACCTGCATTAAGAATAAACAGTTTTAAAAAAATAAAGGACAAAAATACTATACTGTACAAATTTCACTTGCATGGTTATGAAAACTTGAAAGAATTTTTCTTTATTTTCACTCACGTTCTTTGAAAACATTTAACCATCTCTGCATCAGCATGGAGACACCCAGAACACCATATAACCATATAAAATTTACAGCACAGAAACAAGTCATATCGGCCCTTCGAGTCCGCGCCGGTACACTTGAACAACTCCACTAGTTTCCCCCTCCTGCTCTCCACCCATAATCCTCCACCCCCTCATATCCACGTACACATCCAACCTTCTCTTAAATGACAGAAAGGACAATACCACAACCATCTCCTCTGGAAGATCATTCCATTCTGCCATCGCTCTCTGAGTGAAGAAGCATCCTCTAACACTTCTCCTAAAGTTTTGCCCCCTTACCCTTAACTTATGCCCTCTTGTCCCAACCTCCCTCAATATTACAGATAATTAACCCACTTCCCCAAAGTTTACAGATTATAACTTTGCTAATATAAATCAAGGAGATTAGGAGCCACATTGAGTCACCCCAATGGTGAACAGCATTATGCTGGGCGACACCATTTTATTTAAACATCAACTTTATTCAAACAGCTGGAATGAGCAAGGCATTGCACTGGCTGAATATTTCCCCTCCCCCATCTTCACTAAAGATTTATGTGATACTTCAGAGAATATTTACTTTTACAATTTAAAACTTTTATTTACATTTTTATTTATTTTCTTCATTTCTTTTTGCCGGTTGCTTGAGGTTGCCGGTTGTTTGAATTCTGGTGACATGGGTTTTTACTGTATTTAAAAGGGACCTGAGTAGGATTTTTTTTGCGCCCCCCCCCCCCCCCACCACAGAGGGTATCTGAAAAAGGCTGAGCTGCCAGAGAAGTGGAAGAAGTGGTCAGAATGATGACATTTAAAAATACATTGATTCTGAAAGGAATGAGTTAGAGAGATAAGGGACAAACTTGGTTAAGTGTTCAAGCTCAGGCAAATTAGACAGCATGTACCAGTTCAGTTCAAAAGGCATTTTTCAGTGAGATAAACTTTGTAACTTGATGGTGCTTTGCAGGACTGAACCCCATACCAAAATGAGCTACTTCGTTCAAGGTTTTTCTCAGAAGAATTTATACAGTCAGAGTCATGGAATGGAACAGGCCTTTCAGCCCAACTCAACCATCTTGACCAAGTTGACATCTGAGCTTTCCTTTTGTTCTGGAATTTGGTCCATATCCTTCTAAGCCCTTCGTATCTGTCCTAATGTCTTTTGAACATTGTAATGGTACCCGGTTTTATCGCTTCCCCTGGCAACTTGTTCCATATGCAAACAATTCTCTGAGGGTCTCTTAAATCTTTCCCTCTCACCATACCCCTCTGCCCTCTCGAACTAAACTTCTCATCAATTACCCTGCCGCTATCTTCAAATTCTCAAGAAAAAGTGATTTCTCATTCTGCTGAAATTAACAAAAGCAAACCTTGTGCAATCACTTTTCATTATATTTCCCTCTCTACCAAGGCAGCAATTCAGTAAATCAACACTGCAACAATTCTAAAGTAATTCCATCCTCCCACTGATAAAGGAGACCAGCACAACATATTGTATTCCAATTGTGTTCAACTTACCCATGCAAAGTTATGGCTTCCTTACACGCATACTGTATATTCAACTTTCAGTAATGGTCAAACTAATTTCCAAATTGCTTGTTATACATGCAGATTTATTTTACGTCTTATTGATCCAGCTCAACCAACCCCCTCCTGCATCATTTGAGAAATATTCTTATTTCCTAATCCTCCCTCTAAAATGAACAACTTCATAGTTTCCAACATTATGCTCCACCTCTTCCCACTTACTTCATCTGTCTATTTCCCTTTGCCTTCTCTGCTCTCTGCACCCTCGTTACAGATCATTTACCCAGTCAACTATACAAATGTGCAAACTCGGATAACTCGATGTTTTACTTAGAGAATTGAGAAAATATTCATAGTTCCAGGCCCACTGCTGATTCCAATGGCATCTCACTACTAATGGCCCACCCCCCCTCTGAAAATAACCATATTTCAACACGAGTTTCAACTTTTATTCAAATGCTCTTTTCTGCATCCAGAAATGAGTGGAATGATAATTCACTTGCAGCTGATGCCTTTGGCACAGAGAGCCACAGAAATCTTTTGTGGCACACCAATGACCAACAATGTTAGTCTGGACTGAGCCAAGATTTGCAATGAAGCCTGAGCCAACTACTGCGAGGATATACTTGCAGAGGCTCTATGGATTCTAAAGTGTTAGTTTTCTTAGGAGAGAGGGCTGTCTGATAAATATAGCACATGCAAGATTAACTTTTCTCTGTACAGTTGGGGAATGAATTTAATTATATCTGATTGCCCACATCCACAATTATCAAGGTTGCAAAAATAATTTCCTCTGGACCATAAAATAGAGGTGAAAATGATTTCCTAACATGTATTGATATATAATTAAAATGCTTTTTTTTTTGCAAACTCATTAGATTTTATTTCATTGTCCAAACTTATGTTTGTCCATATTAATGTCTATATTTATTGCAATACGAGTCTCCGTACATTTGAAAGAGAGACAGAAAGATTGATTGACTAATTTATACCATTTCCAATTTCCTCTCAGTAAGTGCCATTTCAGAAATGACTGGGCAGAGACTTTGGAAAGAGAAAACATAGCCACAGCTGACTGGCAAAGACAACCATTACAGACACAAATGTCAGGAATAAACATGTTAGACACATCCCTTTGACCTTCACCTAATTCAGATTTTAAATCCTCAGATTAAAACTTCACTGTGCCCCACTGCACAGAAAGAAAAAAAAAGATCCTCTTCCAAGGAGATAAAATAACTGTGCCATGAATCCCAAGTATCGATTAATTACAATATTAAATCTTGGTTACTGTCACATGATTGTTCCCCAGTCCCCAGGTTGAAGCCCGAAATTCAAAAAGAAAGCGATCAAAGTTGGAAATATAGTTCCGATCTCCACCTGGATACAATTTGCTCTTTACCACATGGGGATTGTTCTTGACCTGAAATGACAACCTGTAAAATCCACAGGAAAAGGTTGTACTCAGTCATTTGTACTGGACTTGAAATACCAACAGTTAATGCAGTTTACTGACCGTAGTCAAATGTTAGTCACAGCTAGTCACTAAGCAAAATGGAAAATTGGAGATTGTTGGCATCTCCCATGGAGCTATTTTGAAAACTCTCACGTGGATAATTAAACAAAACGTTTTAATGTAACTGACAGCTCACTTCACATTATTAACATCTATATTTGACAACAAAGACAAACAATGCAGTCAGCTGTAACTCATCAAAAACTCTTCAGTTATTACTTTGGGGGCTGCAGATGATGCATTGCATGGGTTAAGTAGATGCATCTACACTGGGCCAGGTATCATAGGAAGAGTGACATGTCAACAACTCACTTCAATGAAGGCTCAAACCAATAAGTGCATCGGCAACTCCAAGTCCTCCTATGGAGTGGTTCAAAAGTGTGGTAATATGCTATTACACCACTAGGTCACCAGGGGCCACCACTTGACAGCCTTGTATATAAAGCCAACTGGAGCTAGGCTCCTCCATTCTGACCAAGACTTGCACAGAGGCAAGACCTAACTGTATATATTAGTCTATTAAAACTAGCATTTAACTTGAACTCTGTCTCGTGTGGGTGATGTTAGTCTCAAAAAGTTCCTTTTATTGTCATGTAATAGTACATTAAAAATGTAGTATACAAGATATTTAACTTTTATTTGCTAAAAGGCAAAGATAGAATCACCATGAGCATTGCCCAACAGCCCTAATAAAAGAGAAGCAAAAGAGAGTTCAATTAGAGCCGCCCCCGAGTGTCCGTGCATTCACCTCCAGTGCTCCCCTGGCCTCTGCAGCTGCACAAATTCCAGTTCAAACCATCGGCAACCTGATCTCCAGATGCAAACCTCTAATAGGATCAGGTAGCCTTCAGTGCCTGAGGCCCTTCAGGAACCTATCTTGTCCTCAGCTCCCTCTCTGATACTGATTACGATAGCTAGTTCCCATGACCTAGTTCACAGCAGCCCACAGCCTCTGTGGATCCTTTGGGTGCACGTTGCTAACTGCCCGCAGACCTTGTGGGTCCTTCAGCCGTTCTCTGGTCTGCTGCTGTATTGGTCATCTTCCCTGTTGAGTTATTTCCTATGCTTCTCAACCTGGGGGTGGTGGTTGGGGGGGGGGGGGTGTCCTCCTCATTTCTGGTGCCAATGACAGTCGCCACCATTTTGGGCAAGGACCCCATGGTTACGAGATTTAAAGAAAAGTACCGTTGGCTCCTTTAAAAGGCTGTTTAAAGCATGTCTGGAGCTGTTGGCATTAGGACCAGGTGGTATGATCCTGCAGAGCAGTGCTGTGTTTCCGCTCCCTGCTATCTCAATGGCAACGCCACCATTATTATTTTCAATCTACCTCATTTTATTGTCTGAAATGCATAAAAGACATGTGACTATAAGCTTTATAAATTGCCTCCAAGAACTTGTGGAATTTTTACCTCAATTTTTTTAATATAATTTTTTTTATTTAATACTTCACCATGAACCATGTTAGCAAATATATATATAGATACAAATATTCAGCATAAAATATAAACAGTGACATTTTCATTTTTTTCCCTCCTTCCCCCCCCCACCCTCTATAACTTAACACAAGATATGAAAGAGAGAAAGAAAATAAATAAACATTAGAAGAACATAAAAGAGAAAAAAGAAATTGTATCATCCAAAATTTCATATTTAATTATTTTTTGGATTTGAAGCTTATCAGTTTAAGAGGTAGAGATCTGAAATTTGAAGTTTCTAATATACTGTGATAGTACAGATCTATCACCAATGTACATAGTGTATATAGTTACTGTATCTAGACTGTGCTTACAGCGATTGGCTGAGAGCTAAGCCACACCTATTGTCTGGGCCTTAAAGGGTTGTGTCCCTAGCCAGGTCGGATCATTCCGGACTGGTCGGCCACCTGTGAAGAGCTCCGGTCTTTTGCTAATAAAAGCCTTGGTTTGGATCAACAAGTCTTTGGTTCTTTCGACGAGCTCTACATATACTCTATGTATGGTTCCCAAATTTGTTCAAATAAAGCAGATTTGTCTTAGATTGTAGGTTCGTTTCTATGGACCATTGTTGTATTTTTAAGGTTGCTTCCATTTTCCAAGTTATCATTATGCACTTTTTTGCTGCTGCGAGCACAATCATAACAAATTTTTTTGAGCCCTGTCTAACTTTAGACCTAATTCTTTGTCTTTTATGTTGTTGAACATGAAGATTTTGGGGTCTTTTGGTATCCTGCTTTTTGTAATTCTATTTAATATTAGGTTTCAATCCTCCCCCCAAAAATGTCACTTTTGCACATGTCCAAATTGCGTTTATCGTTGTTCCAATTTCTCGTTTACATCAGTCTGATATTGTTGGGTTCCATTCTTTTAACTTTTTGAGGTGTAACATATAATCTATGCAGGCAATTGTATTGAATCAAACAAAACTGAGTATTTATTGTATTACTCATGGACCCTGCACATAGTTTCTTCCATGTTTCATTCCTTATTCGTATATTTAAGTCTTTTTCCCAATCTCGTTTGGGTTTATATATTGCCAACTCAATGTGCAAAGACTGGGCTGGTAACAGAAAAGTTAATTGGCAATAAGTTAATAAGAGAGAGAGAAGTGTAATCAAATGCTCTGTTCCAGAAAGAATACTTCACTACTCTCAATGTTATACTTGCAGGTAGTAAATCCATGACAGAGATTTATAAACTTATTCCTTAATATCCTGCTCACACTCTCCTCCCTCTTTGGTGACTTGACCTTCAGAGGTGCCCTCTGCTCGTTCTGTCAGTGATTCTATTTTACAATGAAATGGCTCAGAACCAAAACAGGTGCGGGGGACACACAGTTGGTCAGGCAGCAACATGTGGAGTGAGAAATAGGATTATTATTTCCTGTTATGAAGCAAAGAGAAAGAAAGGGGGGTTGAAAGGGCAATGTTTGGGGACCATGGTTGTCCTAAACAAATAATGCGTTAACTCTGAAACAAAGATGTGGACTGAAACTACTCAGATGATCAGGTCGGGTCTGATCAAAGAGAGATCATACAGCGAAATGGCCTTTCACTACAAATGGTGGGTTCTCCAATTATTTTTTTAAAAACGAGTACCAGAGCTGGGGAACAACCCCCACCCCCTGCTGAAAAGGAGAAGTCTGTGAAACAGCACTACAGGGAAGTTGACCAAGGCAGCAGAACAGCAAGGGATTCAGCAGATGAAGGACCCACAAAGGCTGCAAGGGTTCATGGGAACAAGGAATCAGGTCAGGGATTAGAGTCGGTGCCGAAGTCAAGAGGGTTCCCTAAAGGTCTTTGAGCATTGAAAACTTCCTTATTGTATCAGAGGTTTGGATCTAGAGGCTTGGGATGGCCAATGGATTGGACTGGAGGCCTTGAGGCTACAGAGGCCGTGGAAGCACTTGAGGTGAATCCACAGGCACGTGGTGTTTCTGAAGGGACTCTTTTGCTTCTCTTCTTCCCATTTTTGAGGATGCTGTGCAATGCTCGTGGCACCTTTTTGTGTGCCTTCCCACTGGCAAAAGTTGACAAATTTGGTGTATTAGAACATGACAATAAAGGGATCTTAAGAATCTTGGAAATTATTTGAAGGATACATTGCAGTAGAATGTATTTGGGAATACCATGTCCTGTAACAAACTGGCCATTCGTATTTCAATGTTATGTAGCCAGACAGGGGAATTTTTTTAAATCAAGTAAATAGGCTTCATGGAATAGAGACTAGAGGATGATAGAATTTCATTACTTGGAAGTGACATAGTTGAATTTGCCTTATATTTAAACAAATTTAGTTACGCTGGAATGAGAGATGAGCTGAAAGAGGACATTTGTTGAAAGGAGGTAACAGTAATTTTTTTTTTCAAAAATGGAAACATGAATTTTTCATAATTTTCAATAAACAGGACAACACACTGGGAAAGTTGGAAGAATACAAGTACAATTTTGATCATTTCATTGCATTAATTTGCTACAAATTACATTTACTTGCTGATTTTTTTCCAGAATTTTATACTTTCATTTGAAACTTCCAAAATGTGCAGTGTTTTTTTTTAAATTTCAGACAGAGCATGGTAACAGGCCATTTCAGCCCATGAGTCCGTGCAGCCCAATTTTGAGCAGTGGGAGGAAACCGGAGCTCCCAGAGCAAACCCACGCAGAGAAAACTCCTTACAGACAATGCGGGATTCGAATCTCGGTCTGGATTGCTGGCGCTATAAAGGCATTGCACTAATCACAATGCAACCGTGCCCCCATCTTGCCTACCTAATTTCAAGCAAATGATTTATATTCTTACTGTGCATGTAAAAGCAAGTGTACATGTAGTGTAAAATGAACAACACTCAGGTTTAGCCAAAATTTTGAACAAAAGAATCAAATATAATCAAATTTGGATGCCTTTTCCTTCTTGTACAGAAATAAATGTTTTATGTGGTGGGTAAAAGCTGCAGACATTCAGGCCAGCAAATGCATAATCAATGAAAGAATTCAGAACAATTACTGCAGCGGTAAACTTTCTTGAATGAGCATACAATGTCAATTCAAAATGCATTCAATATGTGGCAACATGAATTTTTAATCTTCCTTTGTGGAAGTGAAACAAAAAGCATCTTCTGTGAATGTTTAATGTGTTTGATATTCAAAATATTAAAATGATACTGAGTGTTATAGCAAGGTATTAGATCAGCAAATACACTACATGTACAGTGGAGCTGGTTGGGACAAATACTGACAGGATTATCCTCACTTAATATGAATAAACATTAGTTGTAAGGCACTTGACTGAGCAACAAATTGACCACCAGACTCAATATGATGGTGAAGTGGTTGTGGAGACCAATAGGAAGAAGATAAAGGATTCGGAATGAGCGAGTTTCCAGAGTGCAGAAAGAACTGTTCTCTTTGAACATCGAAACACGAGAAAAGTTATAACAGGTGTTCTCTTTTTTTCTCATGAGATGGATAGTCTGTGTTTCAAGGCATTAACATGACATCTTATAAAACTTAATGGTTCACACCTCTTGATGTTTCCTTACTTCAAAGAAAATGCAACATTGCAAAAGAAGGAGCATGAAGCAGAGAGTCTGGCAAAACATTGATTTCATAATTCCAGTTGTTGATTGTAATTCCCTTGCCAGTTGCTCCTCTACTCCTCAAAGATCTCAATGCCGATAACACCAACCTTGTCTTCAAGGATCCTTTGTTCTTCATGACTACAGCTGTGACATCAGATATCTAGGCTCCATAATCTTCAATTCACACTTTAAACATTGTTCATCTCTTCCAAATGCTTATGAAACTTAACTTATTGATCAAGTGTAGTAAAACTCCTGCTGTCTGGCACCAATGAGGATTGATTAATGCTGGATAAGTGTATTTTCTGGTTGCTTGAGAATTACTCTGACAATGCCAAACTAAAACTTATCCACTGCTTCATAATCTGCTGATTTCGGTTCACCTGACATGTCTAATATACTGACTTTTTTTGTTGGTTGTTTGAGGCTGCCAGTTGCTTGAATTCCAACGGAGGTTTTACTGTATGCAATCTCCAAAAAACTAAGAGACCTCTGGATGTACTGAAGCTTCTATGTTAGCATTGGCTCTTGCTTGGAACAAGGGAACAATATGTTAAATCTGCAACTCATGCCAAATGTTGTACAAGTCCACATGAGACAAACCTGATGTTACCAGTCTTATCACAGACAACTTTTAAGGCAGACAGGAACCCGACCCCCTCCCCCACCTTCCCCTTCATCTGCTACATGGATGAGTATTATTGCATAGACATGCTTATACAGTTCATATTTTCCAGCTGCTAAAACTCCATGGGGTGCCAGCGACTGGAATAGTCCTCGTGATCAGTTGGGTAGAAGATAGATACAATCATACCTCAGAGGATGGTGGAGGCTGGGACTCAACACCCCTCACCACAACTAGATTCTGGACTTTCTAATGGAAAGACCACAATCTATCAAGTTGGCAGCAGAACATCAACCACCATCAGGGGGAGCATTGGCATATGTTCATGCTACTGACCCACAACCGACTGCAATGCCAGTTCCAACAGAAGCATAAAGTTTGCAGATGACATGACAGTAGTCATGTCCTCATGAGCAACAATGAGGAGTTGCACAACAGAGAAAAGGCAAAAAAATCTTGTGAAATGGTATGAAAGTAACAACCTGACTCTCAATGTGGACAAGACAAAGGAGATGACTGCAGACTTCAGGAAGACCAGGGATAACCACCTTCTATTACATGCTATTAGCTGAGTTGTGGAGAGAGTGGAAAGCATCAAGTTCCTTGGAGTTCACGTAAGAAGTGACCTATCCTGAACACGCATCTCCTCACTTGTCAGGAAGACACAACAGAGTCTGCACTTCCTTAGAAGGCTGAGGCGGTCAAGGCTCCCAGGCACCATTCTGTCACTTTTCTACAGGAGCTCTATTGCGAGCATCCTGGCCAGCTGTATGGTTGTTGCAGAGCATCAAATCAGAGGTCAATCCACTGCACCATCAAAGCAGCAGAGAGGATCACTGGAGTCTCCATCGCCTCAAGTTGTGATTTTCTATGATCATTATTTAGAGTGAAACAGATTTTTGTTGATCTTTAATTTAATGTCAAAGTATATTTCTGTTATAAAAATATCTTAGAAAATTATAGAGTTAAATATTGTATTTGTATTCTTTGTAAGTTAACTGTGGGTTGGTACAGGATCACACAGAGGTTACACCACATTTACAGAGAACCATCATTTTCAGAGAAGAGTTCAATCTCCGAGTCGATGTGACAGACAGAGCTAATGGATTTTAAGTGGGTCTTAATTATTCCAGAACTGCTGAGGAACCCATCTGTTTTTAATCAAAGCCACAAGCCTCTTGAACAAAGATGAGGTCAGAGGTTGTTATGGATATGGAATGGTTTTGAAAATGGAACAGAATTTTGGTAGAAATAAAACTGATGGTCACGTGGTTTCCAAGAATTGAGGATGACCTCATCCATGATGTAACCGTCACATACTTGGAGAAATATATTACCAAATTCAGACTTTGTTTTCACTTTTGGAACAGTTCAGCTTGGAGTTTACAGAAGTCAAACCCTGTGATGTAAATGGATTGAAACCTTGTGAAAGACACGGTTGAGTTATAGTAACCAGAATTAGTGCTGTTTGTCTGTTACTCCTGGAAGAAGGGAAACCCAGAACCCATGACTTTTGAATTAATGAACACCACTTTGCTGTCTCTTTGGAAAAGAGGGCAGAATTTTATTAGGTCTATTTTTGTGTTTGGCCACTTCGTTTAACCCTTGACTGGTTTGTGATTTCATTGTGGAAGAAGATAAACATGATTGTTTAACCCTTGTCTGGGTTTGTGCATTCATTGTAGAAGAAAATAGCCACATTCACTGTCCTTTGTGTGGAAAACATTGAGTAAAAGAGGCCTGAAGATACACGTTTAAAAGCACTTTATAATTATTTCTGAACTGAGAATTTAAGACTTTGAAGCAAGACTAAAATGATGCTGAACCTTTAAAGATTGACTTCTCAGAGTGGGACTTGGAATTATATATAAACACACACACACACACACACACACACACACACACACACACACACACACACACACACACACACACACACACACACACACACTTACCATAGTGGGGTTAAGCTTAGAGTTAATTAAATTCAGAGTTAAGAAATGTTATAATGGTTAATTAAAAACTATTATTTTGAATTTGCCATTGACTGGTGCATTTTCCATTGCTGTTCCTGTGTTAGTGCTAACAAAAACCCCTTAGTCCCAAACATAATTAAAAAGGGTTGTGAGTTCATAACAAGAAGGCTCACAAAATCAGCAAGGACCCTTACTACCCCACACACAGCATCTTCCAGCTACTCCCATCAGGAAAGAGACACAGGTGTTTCAAAGCCAGCACCACCAGGCTGAGAAACAACTTCTTCCCATGGGCTGTGAGACTGCTGAATGACCGTTGAACTGGTAAAACAACTCCCCGAGACTCCACTATTTATTAATAATAGTGAATAATTGTATTTATATACTATGCATCATCTGTCTGTCTGTGTGTGTTATGTCTCTACGGGTGTTGCACTGGAGAGTCCTTATTCCTTGGTTGTATGGTACAATTGGATGATTAAAAAAATCTTGAACTTGAGAACTTTTGCTCAGATCTCTGTAGATTCCAAGGGAAAGACCATTGGTTTTGTTTTGGGAAACAGGCCTTCAAAAAAAGTCATTTTTGGGAAAGTACTCCTCCTCATAGCTTCATGAGAACAATCCTACCTATAACAGAGATCATAAAGACAAGAAAAATACCACCAATTTCATTGCAAACTCCTCCAAATTCAATCTGTAGCCCCCTTCAAATTGCAGCTTCTGGGTAGCCCTCCTGGGACCTAGGTGTGATTACCAGGGCAAAGATTCTGGTAAAACCTTTCAAATCGCAGGGGGATCTACCCATTAAATCTCCAACCTGGCAATTTAAGGGGGTTCCCATTCCCACGATGATGCGTCACACACTCACCAGAAGTACTGCCGGATGTTCGGATGCTGGCTGCTGGCGACGTATGCAAGCACTGATATCACTGTAATAAGCGGGTCAGCCATTTTCTTTTTCAAATCAGTCATGGACGAGACGTAGGTAAGTATAATTGGGTTCTCTTACTACATCTGAGGGAGGTTAGGAATTCGGTTGGGATCCAAAAGGGTTGTCCTGGTTGGACCCTTTCAAACTGTCAAGTAACTGGGGCGCTAACCATGCAAATTTCCTGGTTAACTCCATTTTACACGGCAATTTGAAAGGACCTCGTGTCTTCTAGACAAACAGCCACAGTAATCCAATAACCTTTGCTGGGCAGGTCACCCCCACTGTACACTTGTAACACACTATATTACTTGCTCGGTCATGGGAGGAGGTGACAGAATAACAAAAACCGTTCAAGAATATACTCAAACATGCTTGAAGGAATTCAACATCCCATCCAACTCCAAGTAACTTTAAGGACCAGCCACTCAGTGGAGAAGGAACATTTGAGATGGTACCCAAAACCTTGAGACCATGAACAGCAGGCAGAAGCTCTTCCTACAGGTAAATACTCCAGCTCACAAATGAACCATCCACCCACCCTATCAGTCGATCCCATCCATAAAAGAGGCCATGATTCTCACATTGGTTCCAAACAACTGGAGTGGAAACAATTCATTCTCGATCCTAAGGAAGTGAATAAGAGGAGGCAAATGAGATCAATGCTATTGACACCCATTCACTGGAAATCTGCAAGACCAGCAGCAGTATTTCAGAGATTATTGTGTTGCAAAGTAATTATGGAAATTAAAAACAAAACATTTGCATGAAGCGAAAGTTTGGATTGGTGACAAACATTTGCTGCTGCTTTTACATGAACAAATATTTATTTGTAGGACAAAAGGTTGCAACTGCATTTAATTTCTCACTCCTCAGGCCAGCCCAACAGTAGCACCGACGTGTTGCAGCCCTTTGACTACCAAATACCATGAAACCATGAAACGTCAGTTCTACATCTGCAACTTGCTTATAGTCACCCAGACCATGCATCCCACAGCTTTTACCCAAACACCATTGTGACTTCCTTTAATAGCTTACATAATTTCACTGTCATTTCACCTCAATATTTAGTTTTAAAAAATTGTAATTGATTCAATTATTTAAAAAGAGAATTATTTTTAAAAAAAAGTAATGTAAAACACACATATACAGTGAAGTATGCTCAAATAATCTCCATTCTAAATGGAAGCATTTTTAATAAAGTTC
Source organism: Narcine bancroftii (assembly GCF_036971445.1). NCBI lineage: Eukaryota > Metazoa > Chordata > Chondrichthyes > Torpediniformes > Narcinidae > Narcine > Narcine bancroftii. Next base: position 96,804,215 of record NC_091476.1, on the reverse strand, counting down.
AACAATGGTTTTAGTGAGTAGATATGGACTCTACACCAGCTGCAGCTGGCTAAAGCTGAGGGGCCAGGTATGATGTGCATCCTGCCCCTTGAACTTACTGTGATTTATTGGTGAATCAAAGAACAGAAAAAGAAACCAGATCGAGCCTGGAGCTCATTCTGCATTGGCAAAATTCAGAATACTTCAGAATATATGCACTGTGGTTAGCTGGCAGCTGTTTTATAAACTACCAGCACATCAGCCTGCTTGAGCCCACGGTGGGCTTAGCCACAGGAGGTACAGTTTGATTCAGAAAACATCCTACAATGCATGTACCAAATGTGCTGCTTTACTGGTGAAGAGAATGCAAAGCACAGAAATACAAAATAAATCCCGAAGACTCCGACTCAGGCAAGGCATTCTGATTCACTTCCAACTGTTAAAAATGGCAAAGGAGAGAAGAAGATTGGGCTGACATCTCTGCTATAATCGCAGAATAGGGTTCAGAGTTGACACAAGGGATTGTAATACCAGTTGCTTTGTCCCATTTAATAAACAAATGTCAACTCAAATGATTAAAAAATACCTTTGGACAATTAACCATTTTGCCAAATGTTTGAACGTTGCCAATTGAATCATGCTTGCTGACCAATCTTTGACTTAAAAGAGCTAGAGAATCTCAGCAAGTCATGCAGCATCCAGAGGAGTTAAAAGCCTGGGATGCTGAAAATGAGACAGTCACCTGAAAAGGTGGAGGGGGTTAGGGTCGAGGGATGAGCAACAGGCTCACAGGAAAGAGGTAATAGATAGATACAGGTTGGAGGGTAGAAGAAAAACAAACTGAGAAGTGGGAGAGAGGGCAATGAGCTAAGGATATGATATTCAAGTCCAAAGATAGGAGTAGATGAGGAAGGAGGTAGGGAGACAGAGAGATGAGGGAATGACTCAGAAAGACAAAATGCAATTAAAGCATGGTAACACCAGTTTGATGGGACAGGAGAACACAGAGATAATGGGTCTACTTGGGAAATTGGGTTTGTGGATCTCAGACAGAATTTAGAACCTCCATTACTGGGTTGGGAAACAATGAGGTAAGATGATGTGGAAGTGAGATTACTGTTATGAGGTCAGTGATGGTGGGGGAGATGTTGCCCTGATGTTTCTTAGTGGGGTCCTATTCGAGAGATAAGTAATAGGAGATGTCAGAGAGATGTGGTCTGCCCTCAGTAAGGAAGAGGTCAGTGCACCAGACTGGACCTCGCCATTTGCAGACTTCCTCATTTATCTACAAACCAGTCATTGAACCATATTTCTGAGAGCTCATTTGCAGTCCAGGGCTGCAAAATGCAGCTTACATGCATATATCAATCATTTCCTTGTAATAAAAGGGATTAAAAAAAGATGAAGACATGACTGATTACTGCATTTCACATTCAATGTTGTACGACATTCTGTATGAATAAAACGTACACATCTCATAAGTATCTTCCTATTTTGAAGGCACTTTAAATAAATTTAATTAGCACTCCCACTCAGGGGATGATACTGTAATGAATTTATCTGTCTGTTACACCAGGGATTGATTGCAATCCTATATTTGTGGTTTTCATTACTTGACTAAGCTGTCAAGCTGATGTGCTGACTGAAGACCAAAAGCTTTGCCATGAAAAAGTTGAAAACAATCAAGAAATTTCACCTCACCATTAGAAAATGATCAGAAATGGCAGAGGAAATTTCTGGGGGAAGGTTGCTGATGTACCAGAGAATTGAAGGGAAGAAATTTTTACAGCTTTTTTATTTCAATGCAATACAAATAAATTAGGCTCCATCAGACTATTTGTTTCAATATCTTGTAACTGAAATTTTTAAGTCCACTGAACAAAATACAATAATGACCATTGCTGCATTGTCTGCATCAGAAACACAGCCAATGACATTGCTCACTGTGTAAACACGTCATGGGCATATTGTGGGAAATATTCAAGAGGTTTACATGCACCGACCATTCTTGACACTTCTAAAATAACTATGGCTTTGGAGCACCCTTTATTTGATCCTTCAACCCGGCTGCTGATCTTCTCCAACCTTCAGATTACCACAAGATTTTAATTTCCCAGTTCATTGATCTCAACACCCCATATCTCTGAGAGTCTGGCTATGACAACCTTTCTATAAAATGGTGATCTTCACATTCCAGTGATCCACGAGGCCTCAATTCAACCTTTAAAGCCACTTTTACCTCAAACATAGCAACTCAAGCCTTCACCAATTATAGAAAACCCTTTCCTTATTCTAATATCCTAATTTTGGAGTATCATCTTCCAAAGCATGAGCTACCATATCCCAAATTTCAATCTCTTTAATTCAACAAATCAAACTCTGTGGCTGTTACTTTATGTATTTTTAATTCATTGATAAAACAGATAAACATTTAGCATTACTTCACATTAAGACTTTTATAATGATGAATAACAAAGTATTTACTGTAGGGCAGAGATATAAAAGTTATTTAGAGATATTAAAAAAAGCTTTTAGAGAAATACTTAAAGGTATTTCAAAAGATACAATTCAAAGAAAAAAATTCTCGTGTTCACATTTCCTTCACATTTTTTACAAAGTGAATAGGCTGTTAGTGGTGGGGTGGATATTACATCATAGTCACTATGGTAACACTATAAACAATATTTATCTTTAAGAGACAGGCACAAAATTGACTAAGAGTTTAAAAACAAGGTTTTAACCTTTACACCAATTCTCTCCCTGCCCCTGGTCACTTATATCAGATCACCTACCCCCAACTCCAACAGATCCCACCACCTCAAACCTCATGCAAGATTTTTATTCCTCCAAAATTTCTGGAGGTCTTACTGCTAAAGTCTTCAATCATTCATATCTCAATGCTACCGTCATACGATTTATTGCATCGATGTGTTTACATTCAAGTGTCTGAATCATGCTTTCTTTACATATCCATTTTTACTGCTGAGTTCATGGTGGTGTTGACTGGGCAGCATGGACTTGAAGGGCTGAATTGGCCTGTTACAGTGCTGTATGTCAAAAAAAATTAAATAAAAATCCCTTTGGAGGTGAAGATCCTGGAGTAAATCATTTCGTCTTATTTAATGTCCCAGAAGGGTCAATCTTTGCCTTTTTGATAAAACAAAATGGCTGATATGATCTATTCAAGTCCTAACATTTGTTTTGTTCAAACTGTTTGTGGTTATATTCTGGAAGAAACTCAGTTTTTTGGACGCAGCAAGAGTGCAAACAATTCCACATGACATCACTCTTACTTACATGGGGTATCAACTGGTACTTGGTGAGAAATGCAAATGCTTTTGTTGATATATTAACTGTATGCATTGCACTTTGCTTCTCTCTTGAGATAAACACAGGAAAAAAATCTATGCATAGAATTCTATTGCACCAATTAAATCACAATGTCTTTTGATGAGAACCACTCTACTCAAAATTCATTGAATCTGATATAATTAATTACCAAGTACTCCTAAAAGTTAAGACTCAGCAGAATTGAATAATTTCATTTGGTTCAAATATGAGCATGAATTGTCAAATAGACTGAAGTACAAATATTGAAAAAAAAATATTTTTTCCCCTAACGAGGATACATACGGATCATATCCAAGATTAAGATATCATTTGCAAATTGCTTGTATGTGCTACAAGGTTCAATTCGATTTTAAAATTCAATCTCAGAATTTTACCACTATAAATGGACTTGGATGATCTTATTAAGGCTTCAATCTTATCTGAAATATGTCACAAAGATTTAAAAAAAACCTAAATGGTGAATCAATTCCACAGCAGCTAACTTGATTTGAATCTGCTAAATTTCAGTTTCCAGCACATATTCTGAAATTTATATTTCTAACGAGTGGACACCTTCACATTTTTATTTTCAATTTATCTGCTTGTTCCATTGTGAAGGGTCTGAATTTAACAGGAATACTTTGAACATTTTCATTCACTTCCAGTTTAATCAGGATAACAGAAAATAATGCCACTGGCAGCCTTTTCTTTCAAGAAAAGAGAGTCTATATTTTTAACTCAAACCTGGGGAGCTATAGCTGTCGAGTTTTGCTGACAACTGCAGGTGTGTGGCCTTGGTGACCTACCCAGAATCCAGTGTTGTAAATCAACATTTCCAGCAATGTTAAAAGCCATTTATCAGTGGAGCAGGTTGGCAAAAGCAGCTGGAAAATGCGGGAGGTCACTGTAAGCCAGGTGAGAAGGAAGTGGAGGGGAAGGTGCAGAATATCAATCATGCAAACCAAAAAGATTAATGAACTGTTTCTTTCTCCATGTTGTCCTCCAACACTAAAAATGCTTTACAGGGGACTATTCTCAAAAGTGTTTGGAATGAAATTCCATTGTTGCACGATACACCATTAACATTCTGAATTTACTTTCAACTTGTATTATTTAGTGCAGTGATTCTCAACCCTTTTCTTACCACTCAAATACCAATTTAAGTAATCCTTATGGTCTGTGATTAGTAAGGGATTGCTTAAGATGGTATGTGAGTGGGAAGGTAAGGTTGAGAATCATTGCTCCAGACCCAATTGCTACTGAAATATTTTGCTTGAGAAGAATTGTCATAGACCCATTTCCTTTTGAGTTATTAAACCATGGACATAACGAGTCAATTAGGTCTGATTAAAATAGTGGTTTTCAAACTTTTTCTTTCCACCTTAAGCAATCCCTTACTAATCACAGAGCACTGATGACAGAGGGAATACTTGAGTGGAAAGAAAAAGGTTGAGAATCACTGATTTAGCCATTGCAAAATAATCCCTGGCCATTTTCCTGAAAAAAAAACTTAAGTGTTTGCAACTGTGTCAGAAAGATTGGATGGGTTTGGGTTTGTCGGATTAGGGTGGGGGGTTCGGTAGTTGTGGTTGCTGCTTCCAGCTTGATCCCCTTGCATTTGGTCTCAGTTCATCCTCGTCACCAATCCAGGGCATGTCTCATGCTGGTAGCCTCCTCCACTCATAAAACAGCTTTCACAGCCCATGCGATCCTTCCGCACCCCAACCCAGTTTTAAATGGATTTACTTTTAAAATAATACAGAACCCTTTCAATTAATAATGTTAAAACTATTTTAACTTAAACCATAAAATAACCCATGTAGGGAAGAAAATTGCTGAAACTGGTAAATTCAATGTCAATAAATGAAATTACAGAATTACTTTTCTGTTCTCCTAAAAGCCTATATCACCAAAGTTATTTCAATGGGATCACCATGTGCACTAGGTTCACTGAGTGGATTTGCCAGCCCAAGTAGTGGAAACCTGCAGATGGTCGTGCCCTCTGTTGGAGTTCCTGAGGATTCCATCAATACAGAGCAGGTGTCCCATTGCCAGACTCCGCTGGGCAGAGGGAGTGTGGGAAAAGCCCACCTACAAGGATCTATCAGAGCCACAATAAACTCCAGAGGGCTGTTAACTAAGGCTGAGACTTCACACCATTGAGGACATTTACACGAGGCGGTATCTTTAAAAAACGCAGCCTCTCTCCTCAAACACCCCGACCACCCAGGCCATGCCCTCTTCACTCTGCTACCATCGGGGAAAAAGGTACAGGATCACACAACAGCACAAGATTAGCCACTTCCCCGCTGCCATCAGATTCCTGAATAATCAATGAGCCAAAAACATTGCCTTACTTTTCATGCACTTTTTTTTTAAAAAGTAATGTTGTAAGATGGTTATAAAGTGCACAATATGATGCTACCACAAAACACTGAATTTCATGACTTGTTCATGACAATAAATTCTGATCGCAAAGGGCAATTGGGATCTTAGCCACATCTGTTCAAACACCAGTCAATTGGAGCACCTCAAGTAAAAAAAAATTTGAACCGAGTCCTAACCATTCAAGAAAAATCAAAAACACCCAAAGGTTGAAGGATATCTATTCAGTTAATATGATCAGTATTTATCCTAGTTCTCCCTCTTATGAAGATGAATCATATAAGCAACAAACAAGCGAACGTTACGTTCAAGACATCAATGTGGGACTTTTCCCAAAATTGTCAATTTTTCAGTTTGAAAAGCTGGTTTTAAACTCCAAGGTAGCACCAGGAGATCAGGGGAGATGGCCAATAAGGTTAATGGTTTTTTAAGAAGAATGATTTAGGAGATGAACTGAGATTACCATAATACTGCTCCACTAAGGCTATAATTGCCAGACAAAAAATTGTTACTGTCGAATGAATATTTTCAAACATGAGGACGTTATAATTCAAATGTCTTTGCCCATTTTATGTTTTTGACATTGAGAATATATTGCACTCATCCTCTGAATGTACCTTAAAGTGAGCTCAGGTGGGTTTTCTTTTGAAGATCAGGCTAATTATTCTCAGGATTCTGACTGGTATTTAATCACTCAATTTCTATCACTAAAACAAATATGGTTCAGCCAAGCATCGCGAAGGAACTCAAGTATCAGAGACCCTGTTGAATATTCGATATGTACAGAGGCTTGGAACCTCAATGCACGGAGGGGTTGTTGGGAATATTGGGGGTGGAGCCATTGTGGCACATCTGGGGAAAATAGCACCTCTGGCAAGCACTGAGGTTTTACACCCTCCATTAAAACTTACTTACTTCAACCCTTCATCCCGCAACCATCCCTCACGACCACCACACCATCCATTTCGCCTTCCCAACATGTCCTCGCTGCCTTCTCTCCCTCTCATTCTGCCAACGTGCATCTGAGGGAGGGAGGGCCACACCATGTGGGGGAGGGGGGGTGGGTGTGTGTGTGTGAGTGAGAGAGATAGATATGTCTTTATAATATGCACATACACACAGAGATGGATAAATAGATGTCTGTGAGAGAGTGGGAAGGAAGAGAAAGATGGTGAGAGAGACTGCGGGCAGGTGAGGAAATGGCCGCCTTTTCCTTTAAATCCCATGTCCCAGTGTGCCTTCGCACAAGGAAAGGGCTGTATGTCAGAGCACTCATGGAAGGGTTTCTCTGCCACATAGAATTCGAGGAGGGCAGGTCCGCTATTGCTCAATGTGGCACCAAGCACTGGAGATCTCCCCTCAGCATCTTCTAAATAGGGGATTATTTCTTGGCATTGGTTTCTGACATAGCATGGAGGCAGGGGCATTTTTCCCCACTGAAGGGAATAAATCATACGACTTTTCTGCAGGGTGCGGAGTGGGGGGGGGGGGGGAAGGGAGATAGGATCAGCAAGGCTGAGATGGTTGGTTGTTGGAAGTTAGATGGTTGAATGGGGGGTGGGGGAAATGTGCGAGGCAACGGATGGCCAGAACTAGGATTAGCAAGGTGGTTGGGCATCGCCTCGTGCTTGGGAGGCAAGTGCCAAGTGTGGCGCTACTCAGGCAGTGCCACAGAGGGGACAGGATCAGTGGTCAGGTCAGTGGGTGACGAGCACGTGACGAAAGGCAAGAATTAGCATTGGGCTCGGGATTTCAATATTGGGCAGACGAGGACAGTGGCACTCAGGGCACGTGCCTTGGCTGCTATGTCCTAGATATGCCTATGGGTGGAGGTGGTTTAAGGATGTGTGTCTTAGACAACCGAGGGTACAGCCTGAAAGATCAAAACCAAGCACAGGGCTCCATTTCCAGCATCAGTTTCACGAGACTTAGCTGGGTGGACATTACCTGTCACACTTCCTATATTAATAACCAAAAATCAAAACTATTTTACTGTTGGCTGTTTTAGTGACATTGTGAGCTTGTAATTATTATTTACTAATTCAATTATTTAGTTAATTATATATTTAACTTTTCAATGTTGATTTTGCTCAGATGTTATTTGTGAACGTGAGATATTGTTTCTCATATTTCACTAAGATTCACGACGCTTGACCACATTTCCTCAAGGACTTAGATTAATTCAGTTAATTATAAAAAACGTTGAACAGTACAACATGGGAACAGATCTTTCATCTCTCAATGTCTGTGCCAAACATGATGTCAAATAAGAGTAAATCTCTTCTGACTGCACATACTGCATACCCCTCCATGTCCTGCATATTAATGTGCCCAACTAGAATGTTACTATTTTGCCCGCTTCTAACACTACCCCTGCCAGTTTGTTCCAGGCATCTACCAAGCTCTGTGTAAAAACTTGACCCACTTGTCTCATTTAAACATATGTCTTCCAGAATTTTCAAATTTTGCCCTGGGTGAAAGATAATGAGTGGAATAGATAGGGTGGAAACTCGCAATATTACAAACATCTATTTGTTAGCTCAGATTTTAATGTATTACAAGTACAAAGAGCTGAAATCAACTTCCCACAGCCTTCTATTTGAAAGTTTATAATGCTGATGTTTCAAGGTTGTTCATAAATCTTTAAGATCCTCTCAGGAACCTGGTTAATGCAGATATTGTGGGCTGAAGGGTCACTTAGGAACTCACTGTTCTATATTAAATCACTAAGCACAAAAATGCATTATGCATTTTTATTTTGAATGTGATAAAAATCACTCCCTGGTACCTCGGCCAAAATGAGCAACAGTGTACTTTGTCCTCAATTATGTATTTAATGTCAAGCATTAAACTTGCAGGAATGAGTGCAGTGCAGCATTTCATGGAAGAAATTGTGGGTCACAGCCCAGAAATTTGATTGCATTATTTTAATATCATAATTGTGGGACTGGAAAGTGACTTTATTCAAATGTTCATTCTGGATTTTGCCCAGCCCATTTCCTGAATTCTAATGGGTCATACCACTTGCCAAGCAAGGAGGTTTGTTAGAGCAATACAGGGACAAAGACCAAGTGGTCCTGGCAAAAAGCAAAGCTAGCCATTTTTGGTTCAACTTGGTTTTATTAATGGAGTTTTTGATCTGGAGCTTATGTCAGTAAGCCTCATGCTCAGCTTTGATGTTTTGGGGCGCACCCTCCGCTATCTTTCCCGAACAAAAAGCACAGCTCCTGACACCACCCTCTTCCTCCAAAAGATGCAACAATCTGTTGAAGTTCTCGCTGATTGTCCAAGTCAGGAAACTCGTAAAGGCAGCACACAGAAGAGTTGGCAAACTGGTCACGCAGCATCCATCGAAACTAAAAGGCGGTTGACATTTCATGCCTGAGCCCTTCAAGTGTCGAGAGTTTATCATGTAAAGGCTCCTACTCTACCAAGACGTGAATTTGTCTCCCCAATGGTGCCAATCCCTCTGAAGCCTACCTCTTATCTCCAATTTTATATCCCTGGGCTACCTGCCAGAGGTCTTCTCACTTTAACCCTCATGTTGGGCACTTGTGTCAAGTGCAATTAAATGCAGAAGAGTTTTTCGACATCATCTTCAGGGGTCCCTGGGACTCTAGAACACTTGCACTAATAAGGCCAATCTGAGAACTGTAGACTCTTACAGAAATGGAGAGAAAGCGCTTAAATGGGGCATATAGTCTGCGAATGGGGTCTGCTCCTTCCACTGAATGCTCAGCCCCTCTGAGATTCTAAATGGGGCATATAGTCTGTGAATGGGGTCTGCTCCTTCCACTGAATGCTCGGCCCCTCTGAGATTCTGAAGAGCATCTTGAATGCCCCTCTCTTCTTTCAGTCCTCATAGGCCGGTGTGGGGGGGGGGGGGGTTGCATTTCTCCAGTGCTTTTAATCACTTCCTTGTACCTTTTTCCTTCTCTTTTTCCTGCCTTGATATCACCCCCCATGCTAAGATACAGAACATTGTGTCTATTTCCCCATCTACCTTGCAATCGATGTCACACCCAGCAAAGTTGACTGAGTTGACATATGTTGGCCGACGAGAAAACATTCATTCATTTGTCCTTTCAATTAATTTGGAAGATTTTATGCATTGATGGGATTTTCCCAGTATCCTAAGAGATCAGCTGGAGGTAGTGCAAGTCTTAGAAGAACGAAGGAGGGTAAATATTCCCGATGCACAGCACACCATTAGATTTTCCCCTTTTTTTTAAGCATTTTTTTTCCTCAATGATCCAATGGCTGTGGTGACACATTGAAGGCAGTGACAGCATCCTTTCTCAATGTTAGGCAGCACCCAAGACACGAGAAGTGGTCCACATTTGAGGCTCCTGTCATGAACCTTTATTCACAGAGGACTGTGCGGGTAAATGGAGATACACTCGGCACAGGTCATGGACCTGATTGGGAACTGGGGTGAAGTAGTTTCTGCCATTGCCATTTAATGACGCTGGTTTGATATTTGTTGAAGCAGATATTTGTTGAAGCAGCTGGGAGTGTTAGAGTGTAAACACCCAGCATTTCACAGAAAGTTGGAAAGGTTCTCTTCCACCTGAAAACACATGGAGTGATACCAACATTCCCAATTTGAGGAGTTCAGAAAAACAGACATTCTTGTCAAAGGACTCTCCAACAGCATGACTGAAATGTAAATACGGCATTACCCCAGGAATCCGACACCTTTGGGAATTGGTAGATGCCAGATGAATGAATTTTTTGGTTGCTTCAGATTGGGTGTTGTGTGGTTGGTGAACTAATGGTGTGATGCACCATAGAAATATAGATAAATAGGTGCAGGAGTAGACCATTTAGCCCTTCAAGCCTACACCACCATTCAATATGATCATGGCTGATCAGTATCCGGTTCCTACCTTCTCTCCATACCCCTTGATCCCTTGAGCCACAAGGGCCATATTTAACCTACCCTTAAATAATGACAAAGAACCAGCTTCAACCACTTCCTGTGGCAAAGAATTCCACACATCCACCACCCTCAGAGAATATTTTTTTTCTTCATCTCAGTCCTAAAAAAACTTCCCCCTTAACCTTAAACTGTGACCCCCTGGTTCTGGTTTCTCCCCAGCTTTGGAAACCACCTACCTTTTGTTTTTAAAACCTATTTAATTTCCATGATTTTTTTTGTTGCCAGTTGCTTGAGGCTGCAGTTTGCTTGAATTCTGGCAAACAGCAGTTTTTCTGCATTAAATTCAATTTTCTTTCCACAAAAGTTAAAATTTAAAAAAAAACCTTCAAATGCAGTGCGGAGATAGGCCTTTCAGTCTCGCGAGCCCATGCTGACCAAAACATCTCATCCACACGAGTCACAGCATTTGGGCATACCTCTGTACCTATCCTGCCCATGCACACCTCTGAATGCTTCTGAAATGGTGCAATAGTTCCAGCCTCACCTACTTCCTCCAAATGCATATTCCACATTACCCAGCAACCTTTGTGTTAAAAAGTTTTCTTAAAACCACAATTTCCCCTTTGTCTTTCACATTCACAGACTCTGAATGCAGCTCCTCCGATACCTGCTCATCCTTGGCACTTGCCCCACACTCATCACTTCTGTGAACTTTAGTTCTCCGCACTTGACAAAGTTGTCATTTCGCTTTGCTGAAGCAGGGTAGCTTGAAGTACATTTAAAAGAAAGTGGATTTTGGTGCTCACTGCCACTCAATCACCAATGTACTTATATGTGTCAGATGGTCCAGCTGGGCCATTCCACCCTTGGCCTTGTCTCGATGTTCCAGTCTGCAGCTACCAGAATTTGAGCTACTCAGAAGATGCACATTATGGACTCGTCATAAAGCTATATTTGGTGAATTGAAAAGACTGTAGCAGTATGATTTAAAAATTAGCACACAGGGCACAGTGAAAAATTGTTTAAATTTTTTCTTAAATTGTAATTTTGAGATACAGCACTGCATCAGGCCATTTCGGCTCACGAGTCTGTGCTGCCAAATTTACACCCAATTAACCTACACCCCCAGTATGTTTCAAACAGTAGGAATCCCCAAGGAAAACCCCTCACAGTCACAGAGAGAACAAACAAACTCTTTGTAGACTCTTTGAACCTCACTCCCGATCTCTGGTACTGTAAATGCATCACGCTATCTGCTACACCAACTGTTCCGCCCTTACTTCCGCCCTTATCCACATTCTATAACCATACCTTGTCTAAATATACATTTGTGATTTTATCAAGTATGGAATCACACAGAACTATATAGCACATCAAGTCAACATCAGCTCTCTCCCAGAGTAGTCCTAATGCAAGCTTTTGACCCGAAGCTTTAACTATCTCTTTGCAGCCATCTGCTTGACCCACTAAGTTCCACGACAATAGTTTATTTTCTTGTATCTGCAAGAGCAATAACACTACTCCTTCTCCTTGGCACTCTCCCATGAGACCTGCAAATTCTTCATTGATTTGTGTGCACAGGCACCGTTTCAAGATGAGAGAGAAACCCAAAGCAGAATGAACTGCGTGGAAGCAGATCTTCAACCTCTTCCTGTAACAAGCCGCAGTCCCAGACAGTCTGAGGAAGGGTGCATGGTTAGTGAATGGTGACTGAGTTAGTGCATTACAAAAACAGCACCAGCGATCTGGGTTTCAATCTGCCGCTGACTGTAGGGGGTTTCGACATTCTACCCATGACTGCCCAAGATTCCACCCACCCTCAAAAAACATACAGGGGTTTGCAGGTTCATTGGTGCATTTGGGTGTCACAGGCTAGTAGGCTGGAGGGCCTGTTACCATGCTGCATCTCTAAATTAAAAATCAAATTAAAATTAATAGAAGCCCACTATTATCACAGTGCCAAAGAAAAGCTGGACACCATGCCACCAACTAGTAGCTCCAATATCCAACATCGTGATGTTTCTCGAATGATTGGTCACGGCTCATGTCATCTTTCACCTTCGACAGCCTCATTCCACTAAAATACATGTGCCACTGCAACAACACCACAGCAGATGCTTGGGCCTGCCATCAGTTCTAGACAGACAGTTGGATTGAAAGCCTACCAGACTCCAACTTATTGACTCTAGCTTCAATGCCATGGTTCCAAACATCTCCAAACTCCAAGATCAAGGGCTGAGTCTCCTCTGCAACTGTCACCTTGACATCCTGAGCACCAGTGAACCGCAGTCAATAACTTACGAGAAAGGAGTTATGCGAATAACATAGGTTTTATTAGCAAGAACATGGCAATATTAGCCATCTACGAGGTAGTCCCAATCTGAACAGAGAGCAGTGGATAGGAACACTTATATGCAAGCAAGGGGCCTACTTCCCCCTAGTCAGCCTATAGAGCCGGTCCTCCATTCCAGCTAGCAGCAAGCAACTACATTCTACATACAAGCATGGAATACCATGGATCACCACAACCAGTCTGTAATCAGTAAGGATTATCCTCCATGATAATCATGATCTTCAGTGCTTTGTAAGGCTATGTACTGAGCGCTTACCTATACACTCATGGCTGTGTGGCCAATTGCTTGTCCAACTCCACTCAAGTCCTTCCAGATCACTCCACCATCATAGGCCAGATCTCAAACAATGATGATACATTGGAAGGAGAGTCTGGTGTAATGGTGGTTACCTGTCTCCTTCAATGTCAGCAAAGCAAACAAAATGGTGACCGACTTCAAGAGATAGAGGCATTCTTAATTATTATCAGACACAAATGTATTGGAAACGTTGATTTTTAAAAAAAATCTATGATGAGTGAAAGATTGGAGTGAAGGAAGTCAAATCAGACAGCAGAAACAAGAATGAAGTTGATATAATGGACTGGAAAGTCTTGTTCACTAATAGTGGCTTTGCATTATGTTGCCTTTGAACTGCTGCAGCTGATGACCTTGGGCTTCCCTTGTTATTTTGCTGTAACATGGTGGAGGCAAGAGAGATTTTTTGCAAAGATATGCAGTATCTCGAATAGAAGCACTGATCTCGATGTTCATCCAGGGCAGGGCTGCAAAGATATGCAGCAACGCAGGAGGCTGAGGAAGGATAGCCGGGAGGCTTCTGGTGACAGAATGATTGGATGGGTGCGAATTGAATTGTTATGTCTGTTGCCAAGAAACCGGACACAAAGCTGCACGCAAGATGTTTGGGTCTCATGATCAAAGTGGAAGTGAAATGCAATATAGATCATATTTTGTTGCACAACTCTCTTAAAGATAGCCTTACATTCCAGAACTGATAAAATAATTTACTAATTTTGCTCCCTATAATCCACTAAAACAGAAGTTTCCAATTTTATGCAGGTATGTTTCCTCAGTCACAATATACTCGGGCAGGCATTAATTCAATGGGTAAAGAATACAATTCAGCTTTCATTTATTGACTGTATCCTTTTGCGATTAGTCTTGCTAACACAAAGTGAGAGAAGGCAAAAAAAAAACACCTTTGTCAAACTATCTGCAGTTAAAATAGTATTTCTTAGAATGTAATTAGAAATTTGGCCCAATGGCACAAATGTTACAGCCGTCCTGAATGGACGGCAAGCAAACAAACATTGCTTGCTTGATCTTGAAGTCAAAACCTTGATTAAATTTCCAGTTATAATATCTAAAAATATCAATGAATTGAATTGGTTAGATACAATGACACCATCGGATAGATCTCTTTCATATGGAATCTCAATGCTTGTCTCGAGCCATTGAACAAGGACAGAAAACATTATCATGCAAAGGCCACCAGAAATTTGGAACACTCCCTCCCAGATGGCAATAAGTCAAGCAAAATGAGCAAGACACAGATACATTATTTATTTATTGGCAAGGCCATCAGGACAAATCCAGATAAGAGAAGGTGACACATTGGTTTTCCATTCAATTTCATCATTGTTGATCTCTGCTCAAGAAGTTGACTGATTCTATACCAATACAGGTGTTTATTCTTTTATCTGAGATCCTTGGGACCAGACACTTCTCAGTATTCAGATTATTCTGGATTAAGAAATTAAAATGGCGGCGGTATACATTCATCTAAAAACATAAGCTCTTTTTATGAAGCGATGCTGCATTGAAGCCAGCTCAACTAGCAATGGTCATCTCTATTACCTATAATCCCCCATGCAGCTGGAACAGCTCTGGGGGATTGTGGGTAGCAAAGACAGCCACTGATCCCACATTAAAACAGAGTCTCTCCCCTTGTCTGCCTCCTCTGGACCTGGCTGCCATTGGGCTGCTTCCTATCATCTGGTCCCTTTGCATCAGCTCAGCTGCCAGGGGGCTTCCTATCACCTGGCTCTTGCTGCTGCTCCCCGGCATCCCCTAGGCTTCTCACACTCTGGCACCACCTTCTCCTCTGCGCCTGCTTGCTTCTCTCCTTTCATTCTGGGACATGAAGCTCAGCCCCCCAGGTCCCTTCTCACTCTAGCCCTGAAGGTTCCAACTCTCTGTGCCCCTGCTGGGCCTCCCATGCTCTTTGGGCCGTGTCCTCTCCTCACTCTCTCCCTGCTCGCTTGCCTGAGTCGTGCTGCTGCTGCTCTCTCCGCTCGCCCGAGCCACGTTCGCTCCTTACTCTCTCTCACTGCCCGAACTGCATTCTCTCCACGCTCTCTTGATCACCCGAAAAATACTGTACATGCAGCAAAAAAAATGTTCGGTTTTCAGAACCACGGATAAAGGGATAAGGACCTGTTCAAGAACTCTACTGTCATTCATTTGTAAAGTAACATTTCAATGCGTTATCAGAAAAAAAGGTATTTTAAATATAATTTGCTTGCATTCACATCAAAATCATGCTTTGCTAACACATCAGGCACATTAAAATAATATTGTAATTAAATGTGCACACACCAATGATGACAAAAGAATAAAATGATATACAAAATCAAGGAAAAGACACTTTTCTTGATCACAAAACTCTTGCTTTTCAGTCACAGAATATCACAGGAAACAGGGGAAATCTAACACCGAAATTTAAAACACTACAAAATATTATAAGCAGTGGAAGTTCGACAAATATCATTTAATATTTGAAAGTGAATGCATTATTTGATCATCAAAAATTGATTTTGGTTTGTAAAATTTTTTTTTGAGTAGATTTGGAGAATAACAATCATTTTCAGTAACTCATTGCATCCTCAAGAGGAAAATATTGCAGTTTTTCCTGAGTAAATCTCTGTATTTTATCATAATCATGGCCCAAGCATATTTTGATCATACCAAAGGACAGCATCTCCTTCCTGAGCTGCAGCTGGGTAACAAAATGTATGACCTGAAAGATGCTTACACCAAAAATGTGCACCAACAGCAATTTTTTTCATGACATTACCAGTCTAATTGCCACACATTATGTACTTAACTATACATCATGGATGACACTGCAGCTGGAGGCTTGAAACCTCGAAAGATTCATTCAGCATTTGAGCGTTTTTTTTAAAAAAAACCATGCTCTTTAGAA
This sequence comes from Narcine bancroftii, assembly GCF_036971445.1. NCBI lineage: Eukaryota > Metazoa > Chordata > Chondrichthyes > Torpediniformes > Narcinidae > Narcine > Narcine bancroftii. Next base: position 96,788,083 of record NC_091476.1, on the reverse strand, counting down.
ATTCTGTGCAGGAATTACCAAGGTAAAAGAAATTGCCTGCTGGGTGGCATCAAACATGTGACTGCAGTGGACTTTAAAATTATGGCACAAACATCTCTGTGTCAACACAGTACGTACAAACAGTAAAATCTCTTATCTGAAATTCAAGCAACTGACAGCCTCAAGCAACCAGCAAAAAATTTGTGGAAAATAAATCGATAGAAAATACGCAAGTTTAAAATTGGCGCGCCTCGCCATTAGTTCGCCAATCCACACAACATGTAATCTCCAGCAACCAGAAAATTCACTCATCTAGCATCCACCTCTATAGATACAGTACGATAACGGTTATTTCCTGTCCATGAGCCTGTGTCACCCAAATATACCAATTAACCTGTAACCCCCCCCACATTTTGATGACTGGGTGGAAACTGGAGCACCTGGAAGAAACCCACGCAGCCACAGGGAGAACGTACAAACTTCCCGACTGTCACTGACGGATTCAAACTCAAGTTGCCTGTGCTGGAATAGCATTTCGCGAACCATTAGGCTGCTAAATTTGTACTTGTTACTCAGCAGGTAGGAGACATCATAAACTGTGTTGATCAGGGTCATATTTTAACTCCACAATTCGAAGGCACGAGACGAGAAAGAAACTTGGACTTATCCCCACAACAAAGGATAGGAAGAACATGTATCGCATTTCTGTCAAGTCTCACACCGCAGTAAGTCATGGTGTTAGCTTGGTTATTCAAGTTTTCCATTGATCGACAGCTAAGTGTTTACCAGCAGCTGCAAAGGACATAGAAAATGGAAAACAAATATGGGAGGCTCGAATTAAACTGCTTTTGCCTTCTATCAGAATGCTCCTTGTATCTGACTGCCCCTTTCTGACCCAACAAAGAAGATTGGAGAGTTTTTATGGGAAAGGTTTCTGGGGGCACCAAAACATAAATGAAAGAATACTTCAATAACAGACAAGTTGCAAGAGGAACTGCTGCACCACGATAAGGCAGGCCTACTATTCTTTCCCAAGACCGCACTTTGGCAAGTCTGATCACCTGGCTGTGCTCCTTCTGCCTTCATAGAGACAGATCCTAAAAAGGGGGGGGGGGGGGGGGGTCCAGATTTCAGGACACAGGAGCCTGAAGAATAGTCACAGGCTTCCTCGAGTCAAGTGGACAGTGTTCAAGGACGATGCTGAGAATCTGAACAACTATACCAAGTTGCGGATGAGTGCGTCGCCACCAAATCATTCAGGGCTATCCCCAACCTGAAGTCCGAGATGAACAATGAAATCTGGAACCTGCTGAGAGGCAGATCACAGGCATTTTAGTCTGAAGATCCTGATCAGTATGGCAAAGTAGGAGACAAAGCTTCACTCCCAGTGGAACTCAATGCCTTCTATGCCTGACAGTAACAGTGAAGAACCTCTCCTCCGCACCCCCATGTTCCTTGATGATCCCACCTTCTCCATAATCGGAGGATGACATGCGTGCTGCCTTCAGGAGAGTGAATCCAAAGAAAGCATTTATCCCAGATGGAGTATCTGGCAGAGTACAAAAGATCTGTGCTGATCAACTTACTGATGTATTCATGGATATCTTCAATATCTCACTCCAGGTGGTACCCACCAGTTTCAAAAAGGCATCAATCATACCCAAGGGAGGAGTCACGTGATGGAGTAGTGGCTGGACGGTGAACTCCAGCCCTCTCCAGAAAAGTCGGAAAAAACAAAGGAAAACACAAAGGCACAAAAATAAAAATTAAAGAAAAGTGAGTATAAAGGTGGAAAGAAGATGGCGACGAAAAAAGAAAAATCGAAATCAATGGTAAGAAGAGAGGGAGAGAAGACAACGGAAGAAGAAGGAGAAGGCCTTACCTGTTCGAAGAGGCCCGCGGTGGAGAGAGAAACCCGCTCCCTCAGGTCGGTGGAAAGTGGACTACAAAAATGGCTCGCTGAGCTGAGTAAAAGTGCGCAACCGCGCATGCAAAAAAACACACCGACGGGAGGGGTGACCAGCTGGGGAGTCGATCTCCACAGCCGGCAATGACAGCTGCAGAGCACCTGCAGCAAGAGGAGAACATAGAAGACAACGAAAACAAGAAAGAAGAGAAGAAAAGGGCAACAAAGAAACAACAGATGGCCAACCCAGAGGAAGAAGAAGAGGAAGAGGAAGAGTACGGTGAAATAGAAGAAGAAGGGAAAGGCAAGATAAAGGATATACTTTCTCTTATTAAAGAATACATGGAGTCATTTAAAGAATGGCAAGCGCAAGAATTTAATGATTTAAGAAGAAGAATAAACAATACAGAAGAGAAAATGAATAAAATAGATATGACCTTAACAGAAATGGGAAAGAGAATGGACAAGATGGAAGAGCGGGAAACAGCAGTAGAAATGGAGGTAGAGGACTTAAAAAAGAAATTAGAGGAATCTAATAAAAAAGTTATAGAGACACAAGAACTGTTAGCCCAAAAAATAGATATAATGGAAAATTATAACAGAAGAAATAACATAAAGATAGTGGGCCTTAAGGAAGATGAAGAAGGCAAGAATATGAGAGAGTTTATAAAAGATTGGATCCCCAGGATCCTAGGATGTCCAGAGCTACAGCAAGAAATGGAAATAGAAAGGGCACATAGAGCAGTGGCCTTTAAACCACAACCACAACAAAAGCCAAGATCTATTTTAGTAAAATTTCTAAGATATACTACAAGAGAAAAGGTACTGGAGAAGACAATGGAAAAAGTAAGAGAGGGCAACAAGCCACTGGAGTACAAAGGGCAAAAAATCTTCATTTATCCATTTGAACTCCTGAAGAAGAGAAAGGAGTTCAATACAGCAAAGGCAATTTTATGGAAGAAAGGGTACAAATTTATACTAAAGCATCCAGCGGTATTGAAAATATTTATTCCAGGACAACAAAACAGACTATTCTCGGATCCAGAGGAAGCATGAAAATTTGCAGAACAATTACAAAATAGACTGAGGGATGAAGACGTGTAACAAGAGTACACAAGACTGCGAACTAAAAAGACACATAAGTTTTGAACTCCTGAAGAAGAGAAAGGAGTTCAATACATCGAAAACGATCTTATTGAAAAAAAACTATTCTCGGATCCAGAGGAAGCAAGGAAATTTGCAGAACAACTACAAAACAACCAGAGAGATGAAGATATGTAATAAGAGTAAAAATGACCATGATTTATATGTATGTGGGTAAAGAGGTATATGTGTGTATATGTATAATGTGCATACATGAATGTATCCGTATTTAGAGGAAAATATAGATAGTATAGACAAGAATTAATAAGGGAAGGAAATGGAATAGAGGGAATAAGGAGGGAACTAAAAGAGTGACCTTTGTTACATATGAAAAGTGAAATCTTTTCTGGGGGGGGGGCTGGGTGGGGAGGAGTTGCGGTCACTGCAAAATCAGCTGACGCTTGCGAGTGAATTCGCAAATCCAAATGGAGAGGGGAGATGTGGTTGTCCGACAAGGGATAAAGGACAACTCAGGAGGGGAAGGGGAGATTGGGGCTAAAGAAGTTTTAAATAGGAGAATAAGGAAAATGTTTGATGTTTTAGGAATGTTGTCTTATAAAGGGTTTAAAACAAGAAAACAGAAATGGATAAGAAGGAAAGGTAATGATGGAGAAACGGAAAGGGAAGATAAACAAAGTATAAAATGGCTACGTTGAACTATATGACTTTAAATATTAATGGAATACATAACCAAATTAAAAGGAAGAAACTGCTAAATTTACTGAAAAAAGAAAAAAAAATGATATAGCATTTGTGCAAGAAACACATTTAACTGAATTGGAGCACAAGAAATTAAAGAGAGATTGGGTAGGACATGTAACAGCAGCATCGTATAATTCAAAAGCAAGAGGAGTAGCTATATTAATTAGTAAAAATGTGCCATTTAAAATAGAAGAGGAAATAATAGATCCAGCAGGGAGATATGTAATGATAAAATGTCAGAAATATTCGGAGTTTTGGAATCTACTCAATATATATTCACCTAACGAAGAAGATCAAAAGTTTATGCAAGATATCTTTTTGAAGGTAGCAGATACGCAAGGGAACATATTAATAGGAGGGGATTTCAACCTGAATTTGGATTCAAATACGGACAAAACTGGGAAAAAAATTAACAGAAAGAACAAAGTAACCAAATTTATAATTAAATCGATGGAAGAAATGCAACTTTTGGATATATGGAGGAAACAACACCCAAAGGAAAATGAATATTCATATTACTCGGCTAGACATAAAACATACTCAAGAATAGACCTATTTTTGTTATCAGCTCGTATGCAAGATAGAGTAAGAAAAACAGAATATAAAGCTAGAATACTATCGGACCATTCACCCTTAATATTGACAGTAAAGTTAGAGGACATCCCTCCAAGAATGTATTCTTCTTTGGCTTGGCTTCGCGGACGAAGATTTATGGAGGGGGTAAAAAGTCCACGTCAGCTGCAGGCTCGTTTGTGGCTGACAAGTCCGATGCGGGACAGGCAGACACGGTTGCAGGGGAAAATTGGTTGGTTGGGGTTGGGTGTTGGGTTTTTCCTCCTTTGCCTTTTGTCAGTGAGGTGGGCTCTGCAGTCTTCTTCAAAGGAGGTTGCCGCCCGCCAAACTGTGAGGCGCCAAGATGCACGGTTTGAGGCGTTATCAGCCCACTGGCGGTGGTCAATGTGGCAGGCACCAAGAGATTTCTTTAGGCAATCCTTGTACCTTTTCTTTGGTGCACCTCTGTCACGGTGGCCAGTGGAGAGCTCGCCATATAACACGATCTTGGGAAGGCGATGGTCCTCCATTCTGGAGACGTGACCCATCCAGCGCAGCTAGATCTTCAGCAGCGTGGACTCGATGCTGTCGACCTCTGCCAAGAATGTATAGATGGAGATTAAACCCCATGTTACTTAAAAGGCAGGATTTTAGAGAATTTATTGAAAAACAAATAAAAATGTATTTTGAAATAAATACGGAATCAGTGGAAGTTAAGTTTATACTATGGGATGCAATGAAAGCATTCATTAGAGGGCAAATAATAAGTTATGTAACCAAGATGAAGAAGGACTATAATCAGGAAACCGAGCAGTTGGAAAGGGAAATAGTAAATATAGAAAAAGAATTAGCAATGAAGGAAAATACAGCTAAAAGAAGAGAATTGGTGGATAAAAAAATAAAATATGAAACACTACAAACATATAAGGTGGAGAAGAATATAATGAAGACAAAACAGAAATATTATGAACTAGGTGAAAAAAACGCACAAAATCCTAGCATGGCAGCTTAAGACAGAACAAGCTAAGAAAATGGTATTGGCACCAAGGAAAAAAGACAAACAAATTACATATAATCCAAAAGAAATTAAGGAAAACTTTAGAGAATTCTATGAACAATTATACCGAACTGAAAACGAAGGGAAAGAAGGAAAAATAGATGAATTTCTGACTAAAATTGAACTACCAAAACTACAAATAGAGGAACAAAATAATTTAACAGAGCCATTTGGAATAGTAGAAATACAAGAGATAATAAAAAAAATTACCAAATAATAAGACATCAGGAGAGGATGGATTCCCAAAAGAATTCTACAAAACATTTAAAGACTTATTAATTCCGCCCCTCCTGGAAGTAATCAACCAGATTGATAAAACACAAAGCTTACCAGATTCATGTAAAACAGCAATAATTACAGTAATACTAAAGCAAGGGAAAGATCCACTCTCACCAGCGTCATATAGACCAATATCTTTACTTAACACAGATTATAAGATAATAGCTAAACTATTAGCAAACAGATTAGCAGAGTATGTACCGAAAATGGTAAATTTAGACCAAACTGGATTTATCAAAAAAAGACGCACAGCAGACAATATTTGTAAATTTATTAACTTAATTCATGCAGTAGAAGGGAATAAAGCACCTATAGTAGCAGTTGCTTTAGACGCAGAGAAGGCCTTTGACAGAGTAGAATGGAATTATTTGTTCAAAGTATTGCAAAAATTCAGTTTACCGGAGAAGTATATTAATTGGATTAAAGCATTATATAAGGGACCATTAGCGAAAGTGACAGTAAATGGACATGTATCAAGGCAATTTAACTTAAGCAGGTCAACACGGCAGGGATGCCCACTATCACCTTTATTGTTTGCGTTAGCTATAGAACCACTAGCAGAATTGATAAGAACAGAAAATAATATAAAAGGAATAAAAATAAAAGACAAGGAATATAAAATCACTTTATTCGCGGATGATGTTATAGTGTACTTAACAGAACCAGAACTATCAATAAAAGAATTATATAAGAAATTGAAGGAATATGGAGAAGTGTCGGGTTACAAGATAAACGTAAATAAAAGTGAAGCAATGCCTATGAATAATGCGGATTTCTCAAAATTTAAGAAGGAATCACCATTTAGATGGCAAATGCAAGCAATAAGATACCTAGGTGTACAAATAAACAAAAATCTTGGCCAACTATATAAACTCAATTATTATCCACTAATGAAAAAATTACAGGACGATTTAGAGCATTGAAAAGATTTACCACTAACACTAATAGGAAGGATAAACTGTATTAAAATGAACATTTTTCCAAGGATATTATACTTATTTCAGGCATTGCCAATACAACTGACAGAGAAATTCTTCAAGGAGTTAAAGAAAATAATAAGGAAATTTTTATGGAGAGGTGGGAAACCGAGGATAGCACTAGATAAATTAACAGAATGGTATAAACAAGGAGGCTTACAACTGCCAAACTTTAAAAATTATTATAGAGCCGCACAATTAAAATACCTATCAGAATTATCAAACAAGGGAAAAGCCAGATTGGACGAGATTAGAATTAGATAAAATAGGGGAAAAGATACCTGAACACATATTATATAAATAGGATGAAAAATTGGTACAACATAGAAGTTCTCCAGTATTACATCATCTCCTCAATATTTGGAAGAAGATTTATGTAGAAAGAAATAAAACAAATTATCAATTACCAAAACTAATATTGACGCAAAACAAGTTACTCCCTTTTACAATAGATAACCTTTCCTTTAGAGAATGGGGAAAAAAAAGGGATTAAAAGAATAGAAAATTGTTTTTCAGGAAATAGATTCTTATCCTTTGAACAAATGAAAGATAAGTACAATATAACTCAAGATACAGCGCTGGCATATTACCAATTGAGATCCTACTTGAAGGATAAATTAGGAAGCAGTTTGAGTTTGCCAGAGGGAAGTAACCTTGAATATGTGATTACAGATACAATGATAATCAAAAGATTTATAACAAATATGTATATTAAACTGCAAGAAAAGGAGAATGAGGAAACAAATGGTAAAACTAAACAAAAATGGGAACAAGATTTAAATATAAAGATAAAAAAAGGAAACATGGGAGAAGTTATGCTCCGGAACGATGAGAAATACAATAAATACGAGGTTACGTATGATACAATATAACTGGATACTACACAGGCTATACATTACACCTCAAAAGTTAAATAAATGGGACCCAACAGTATCTGATAGATGTTTTCGATGTAAAAAAGAAATGGGAACAACAATTCATGCAATCTGGACATGTGAGAAAGTAGAAAAATTTTGGGAAGATCTAAATCAGATATTAAATAAAATAACAGAAAACAATATACCAAAGAATCCAGAGATCTTCCTCCTAAGTAACATAAAAAACAAAGAATTTGGAATTGATTTGGAGGATGCACAAAAAAGATTTGTTAAGATAGCTCTAGCCGTAGCAAAAATATGTATTATGTCAACCTGGAAATTGGAAGATAATTTGAAAATACAACAATGGTATATAGAAATGAATAAATGTATTCCATTAGAAAAAATAACATATAGTTTAAGAAATAATATTCAAATATTCAAACAAATATGGAAGCCTTACATTAAATACAATAGCGAAAACCTACCGGGGACAATCATTACCTAAGTTAACAGAAGGAAAAGGAAATGAAAAGAATGGACTCAGTAGAATTTCTGGTGTATTTTTATTGAATTACAACATTGTCTGACTGGTTTAATGTATCCTAGATTGTATACCTTAAATGGACGGGAGGGGGGAGGTAGGGAGGGTGGGATGGGAGGAGGGAGGGGGGGGAGAAAATGGCACTGTATATGTGTGAAAAGGAAAAAGTGTGTACCATGGTTAATGTGATTTATGGTGTGAAAAATAAAAAATAAAAATAAAAAAATCATACCCAAGAAGAGTGCAGCAACCAGCCTTAATGAATATCCACCCGTGGCACCTAAATCAACAGTGATGAAGTGTTTTGAAAGGCTGGTGATGAAGCAGATCAGCGCGTCTGAGCAGTGACAAAGATCAATTTCAGTTCGCCTATCGTAGTAACAGGTCTATGGCAGAAGCCATCTCACTGGCTCAACACAAACCCCGGGACCACCTGAACAGCAAAGATGCAGACATCAGGATGCTCTTTATCGACTACAGTTCATCATTTAACACCATCATCCCCTCAAAAACTGATCAGCAAACTCCAAGAGCCGGGAGTTAACACACCACTGTGTAATTGGATCATGGATTCACTCACCTCCACACCACAATCAGTGAAGATTCGTAAGAACTTCTCCTCCGCAGTCTCCATCAGTACTGGAGAACCACACAGCTGAATTCTTAGTCCCCTGCTCTACACCTACGACTGGGTGGTTCGGTACAGCAATAATACCGTCTGCAAATTTGCTGATGACACCGTGGTAATGGGTTGGATAATGAAAGGGAATGAGTCAGCAGACAGGATTGTGAATGAAAACTTGGCTGAATGATGCACCAATAAAAACCTTACCCTCAATGTCACCAAAACTAAGGAGCTGATGGTTGACTTCATGAAGGGGAAGCCAGAGGTATAGAATCCAATGATCAATGAGGGGGTGGGTGGGGGAGGGGGGGGAATCATAGGTAGAGATGATGAGCAATTTTAAGTTCTTGGGAGTCACTATCACGGAGAATCTTTCCTGGACACAACACACCAATGGCATCATGAAGAAAGCACATCAGCACCTCTACTTCCTCAGGAGTTTGTGGAGGTTTGGTACGTCACCAGGAACCCAGGCAAATTTCTACAGAGGTGTGGTGGAATGTGTGTTGACCAACTGGTTACAATCACAGTCTGGAATGGAAATATTAATACCATTGAATGTAAAGCCCTCTAAAAGCTAGTGGACACAGCCCAGGACATCACAGGCAAAACCTTCCTCAAGTCTGAGAACATCTGCAGGGAACACATCTGTCAGAGAGCAGCAGCCACCAAAGACTCACACCACCCACCCAGCACAAGCTCTATTCTCACTGCTGCCATCAGCAAAGAGGGATAGGTGCCACAAGACTCAGACCACTAGGTTCAGTTACCCCTCTACCATCAGATTCCTCAACAATAAACTCATCAAGCCGAGACTCATTTAAGGACTCTTACTTGCTCACTTCACTGAATTTTTTTTTAATTGCACAATTTGTTTACATTTGTTGTCCATTTACAATTTTTTTTTACATGTATACACTGTGTACAGTTTATTTTTGCACTACCAATTAGTGGCAATTTTGCCGCACCCGCAGGAAAAAGAATCTCAGGGTTGTATGTGATGTCATGCATGTACTCTACAAATAAATCTGAAATCAATGGGTCCAGCAGCATCCATGAGAAGAAATGGTTAGTCAACATTTCTGGTCCAGACCCTTTATTGAAACTGTAGTAGAAAATCGATAGTTGGAACTAAGCTGAGTAGGGGATTATCAGGGTAAGTCCAAATGTAAGCTTAAAGAACAACACATTAAGTTCCTCCTGGACTGCATTAAACTAAATGGCAAACACCTACACACACTTTCTTCGAGTCTAAACTTAAATCCGCAGTAGCCAACCGTTTCAATTCCCTGCCACACTCCCACATAAATATTGACATCATTGATCTCATTGACAGCCATGGTGAGGCCAAAAAGAAAACTCAACGAACAGCACCTCATATTCCTTCTGGACAGCTAGCAATCTAATGGCCTGAGAATTACATTTTTTCTGAATTTTAGGAAATCCCTACCCTCATCTGGTTCCACTGTTTCCATTTCTTCTTTACCTATTCCCATTTTGTTATCTAACTTTCCCACTCCCAATGGTCTCTCTTTTCTTCTCTCCCATTTCTTTTACTGTCTGTCCAATACCCTGTCACCTACCAGCTTCTTTCCTCCATATCAAATGCCCTATTGCCTCCTTAAGTCTTTGCATGCTGTAGTTCTTGAGATCACCCCTTTGGACATTAGTCTCAAAGAAGGACGCTAACTCGAAGTGCCAACTGTCCATGATTCTCCACGGACTCTATCTGGAGATCCTCCAGCAGCTCCTGGCTTGCTTCCAGCACTTGCATTCTTTGTTTTTTCTCAAGAATACCTCAACAATCTGGGCAGTCCACCTACATTTCTGCTGAACTACCTCATGCACTAACCAGACCTACTTCTCCTCAAGTTGAAATGTCCATCTCTTCCTCTATCAGCATCACTTTACATTTTTTTTTCTTCTCATGGATTTATGCAAGAGATGTCCAAAGAGTTCTAGGTTTTAGGGAAGTACTTCACCTCATATCTCTCTTCTCTAAGTTACACTGCAGACATGGGAACTCCTGTACTTGGAAGGTACAGGCCTAAAACTTAAGATATGATTCGAACAAATGTAATCTCTAGCAACAACCTGATCATTCAAATCTATCAATCGTCTCCAAAAATAATTCTGGCATCACTCCAGGATCCAATGAGTCTCAAGGCCACGTTCGACCTGAAGAGCACATTTCCCAGTTCCAAACAGACATGAAATTGCCATTTCTCCCATTGCACACTGTATCTCTTCAGCACAAGTAACTGAAACAAGGAGTTTAAAAATCAAACAACAGGAATATCAATTCCACAAATATTGCCTTTCAAGTGCAAAGGTTCTCAACCAGATAGACTGTTATAGGATAGTGAAATAAAGGCTCAAATTTGTAGTCAGTGATAGTTAAAGTTCAAATGTGTCACATGATGATTGGAAGGTGATTTGGAGCTACCACGGTTGTTTGTGCCGAACCCAAATGAAAATAACAGGGGCAGATGAACGTGGATGAGTAGGGGTGGTTGGGTTCAGGATAGGATTGGGAGAGAGCAGAAGCATTGCACAATTTATTTTACAGATTGTGTGGGGAAATGGACCAAAAAATCAATGTTCCGCAGATTCTCTGACCAATGTCTGGAGGTTGCTATCCAATCCAGTTATCCTTTTTTTTAAAAAAAGCAAAGGTTATATGGGTTTAAACATGGTTATCATAAATTCAATAACTTATTGTTTCTCAGATGGATTAAGGAACTGTCTAATGTAGTTCCATTTATTTTTGTATTTCTATGTATACAAGATGACTTGTGAGTTTTCCTTTTGTATTTCTATGTATACAAAATGACTTGTGTGTTTTCCTTAAAAATTTGTATGTAATTTTATATTAAACTCAATAAAAAAATTTAAAAAAATATAAGATATAATACTGGAAAAAAACTAAGTAAAAATGAAAAAAATCTTAAAACACATCAAAACATTTCATGGCACTGAAAAAAGTTTACAATAGTTAGTTGTGCTGACCTCTGATTCCTTGTAGTCTTTCCCCTCCATTGAAGAGCTGACCCTGCAGTTGAATTTACCACTTTAACTCAGAGGAGAATGGCAAACTCTTGCTCACCAGAGACCAACAAGTTATTCTCTCCCAAATATCAATCTTATTTCAATTTGAAAGAATTGATTCGATAACAATTACCACCACAGGCAGTGAAACACCAAATCAGAACAGCACTCTGAGGTGCATCTTTCAGCTTCTGCATGTATCTGTATATCTCTATGTTGTATCTAACTGTCCTTCTCTCTACACACACACACACACACACACACACACACACACACACACACACACACACACGTGTATAGATACGCTTATGCAGGATTGTGTATGTATATACATGTGTATATATATGTATCTATATATTGCATCTATATATAAACAAACATGTACAGGGTATATGTACATATTGAGAAACATCTGCAGTCATATGCAAGTATAAGTCCATATGAAGAATATTGCACAGTATTTTCCATCTACATTGATAATTTCTTGAGTCATTTGCTGATAGGAACAGCTTCATTCTTTCTCAACCAGCTATGACCTCGCACACATCTGTGAAATCTTCCCTTAACCTTCTTTATTTGTAAAAACCTGTGTGAATACAACAGCTCCATCACTCCCATGGAAAGGAAGCATGTTATTTCCTGTGAGAATGTTTCCATCCTTCTCATTGTAAATTTCCCTCACGATGATTACGGACTGAAATCTATAGATTCCACAAATTTAAATTGCTGTCCATGTGCAAAAATTCTGAGCACACGTTATCATAATCAATGGTTTTGTACCCACATGCTGGAAATATTCCCTTATTTACTCCTTGGAAATGCATATTTGATGAACCGCAGGAGTGCTCTTAAAAGTCCATGTACATCATGGATTAAGTTTGTCCTGAATTGTAAACAGATATTTCACCCAAGTATGTTGCATTAAATTGCTGCAGTATTATTTAATGTATGTTTATATCCTTTCATGAGGTAACTGAAAATAATAACCTTGAAAAGAAACATTGTTAAGCTCTATTGATTTACAAAAGAGAATGTCAAACAGGTAACCATGGCAAGAGAATGGAAACCAAAAGCTCCAAATATAAACGCTCAATGACTGTGTATTTTTTTTAATGTTAAATTGGTGTTCTAAATGATATGAAAAGGTCAGTCTGTTAAATGAATGCACATTTGAAGAAGGCAGTAAAAGAATTGATAGCCATGATGTGTATATTTCAATTGACGAGCAGAAGGGAAATGGGTGGTGGGAGTAAATTTCAGAAATATAACCAAAGGAGAAACAAATGCATTGTTAATTCTAAAGTAAAAATCAAAACGGCCAGTTACTCTTTGCTCTGAAGTATTAATCCTCATGGCATTATTTTATTGTAATTTATTAATTCATGGAATGCAATACAAACCATTTATTATCAACTTCTAATTACCTGGAGTTGCTTGCTCAGGGTGCAGTTAAGAGGCAGTCAGAATGCTAATGGTCTGTAGTTACATTTGGACCAGACAAGATTGCATATTGACATCACAGAGGACATCAATTAAACAGTTTTAGAGTCACTCAGGATGATATCAGCTACTTTACCAGATTTAGTTGAATTTAAATTCCTTCTCTGTTGATTGAAATTAGAACACATGCCTCCAGATCAACAATCATGATTTTGTCTGTTAGTCCAATCATGTTATATTTCAATGAAGATACAGTGGTGCGCAGTCACAGTGTAAGCTTCAACTGGCATGATGTTACTTCGTATGTAGCTTTCATATTAATGCAGCTCAGAACTTGGTTTGGCTACCCTCAAGTCTTCATCCTCAAAAATGCTTGCTGTACAGAAAATTCTGTTACCAAGTGCATCAACAACTGGAATATTTATCAGGCTTAATTCACTCTTACAGCATTTGCAAAGCATTGTAGTTTCAACTCCATCAGGCTCCCATTCTCACAGTTCAAGATCATTACACAGAATGAATCATTTTCTTGCACTCCATGCAGTAATCCATTCAATATTTGGCGGTGCATTTTGGGGATGGTGAATGCACTTTATTCTGCCTCAAGTAATATATCAATAACTCAAATGGTTAATTTGGTTGCAGTGAAAAATAGACGATGTAAATGTGTTTAAATGTCACCTGTTTCTATAACAGATCACAGGATTTTGTTTTTGCATTTTATTCCTTCCTTGCATTTATTAAACCGCTGACTATACTTCCTACAAATCTGTTTTTCATAACTGATGGCAGATGGTTCTCCTTGGCTGCCAATGTCAATCACTTACTGATCTGATCGAAAAATCAATAGGTCACATCTCTATGATTGAGGAAAAAAATGTCAGGAGGTTTTCTTTTAAAAAAGCTCTCAGGGATTTGCAAATTGTTCAATTTATCTGATACGTTAACAAGTAGGTAAAAACGCAAGAGGTATAAATTTAAATGTTAAAGGTCAGAAGAAGGCAGACAAATTTTCTGCCAAACAAGTCAACTCCTTTCAGATACCAGATGTCTATTTCATTGGTTGATTTTTTTTAAGCCCAATGAGAAAGATATTTCCCATTTAATGGGAGCATCAAACAATCTCCAGTCTATGATATCACATTTTGCACTCTGGATGAAGATTCCTCATCCTTTGCGCCAATGTCACCTGACACAAGTGAGACAGTTCATGTGTCCACATCAGCTGTATTTTGAACTACACAAATAAAAATACCAAGGTAGGCCACTTTTCAGCTTTAAATTTGATTCTCAAGCATTCTGTTTGGGTCAGAAGCATCCAAATTTGTTTCTGTATCTCACATATCAGAAATATAGAAATCTAGCAGTACTTTCTGGCTTTTACAAGATTTATATGACCATTCAGAACTGTAAAGAGCTTATGTCATTAAATAATAGCAATTCACTTTATTCAAATCAATGCACTTGAGAAATATCTCTTGTACATGAAGAGTAGTTCCCAACAGGTTTTCCAAAAACATCACAGTTAGTAAAACAAACATCTTCATTTGACTAACTCTTGATGCTTTTGGAATGCAAAATATATGCAGTGATGTACTGCAGATGTGTATATGCAGAAAAAAATTGGAATAAACAAGTTTCAAATACAGTTCTTTAATCATTGTCCACACCTCTTATTCATGGTTTTCCAAAGTACATACTGTTAGAATAAATCACTCATGGAATACAAATTGGTGATAAGGATGAAAAGGACTGATGCAATACAAATGGCTTTGTGTCAAGCAAGAGCTGTCAGTGCTGACAAGTATAGTGGCAGTGTACCTGAAGTATCAGTAAACATGGACACAAAAAAACACCCACCAGCCAATGAGAAAAGCACACGGTTGATCGATTCCCACCAAGAACTGTGGACAAGGACTTAAAGAGTGGGAACGTTTGCAAACATAAGCATGGTTACAACGAAAGTGCAGCCAGCAGAAGGTTGCAGGGATGCGTATATGCACAGTGGGATAAGGGAGCACCTATGGGTCCCACAGTGTGAGAATGCATTGTGTTGCAGTGAGTTTGAAGAGTCAGCTGAATCATAGGTCATAGGTGGAATAAATGGATTTTATTTTTGAACAAATAACATCATGAAAATCCATCAGAAGCTTGGTTATGAACATAAATAACCAGGCTGACAGCAAACGGTTCAGAGAGGAAGTAAGAAATGAAAATGGCAAAGAAAGGAGAGAGAAATGACTGGAATCAACAGAAAAGAGAAGCAAAACATTTTTCAGCAAACAGGAAAAGAGTTGTAAAACAAGAGGTGTGGTGGATTAAAGAGCAAATTGGAAAGAGAGGAACTAAAAGTTGGGCAGAAGAGAGGTTATAAGATTTTAAATAACCGGACTTGGATGAAATGGTTACTAGGTTTAAAAAAAATTGTAAAAGTTATTTTAGCAATATCTTGCAAAAGTAACTTGAAAATTAAATAGGTTCAGAAATAGAAGAAAATGAAGCTGTACATTATTGAGATGATTATATTTGGGGGAATAAATATATATCATATTTATGAAAATATGGAACCAATATTTGTGAAATTATGTTTTTGAATGTTTGATATAATGCTAAGAGATATACTGATGAATGAGACACAATATTATAAAATCATGTTCAATGATGATGAGTTATGAAGTAATCCGACAACAATGCTGGAAATTTAACTTGCTTTTTTGTATTCATGAAATTCATGCTGACTAGTAGGGCCGAACTGGCCTGTTCTGTGCTGTGAGTGGTTATATGGTTATTCCCTAGACCTGGTAAAGAAAAATAGATTCTTCTAGTTTGGATGATAGATCTAAAACTTATATTTCTATTTTTATTTCTGAGGCTTTTTTTAATTTCTTTTTGGGGAGGGAAGAGGAGATTTGTGTTTTAAAAGCCATCATGTAAGATGATTAGATATTCATACTGCATATGAATTTTGAATGTGAATGTATACATCTTGAAAAATTCAAAATAAAAAGATAGGAACTAAAGAAGTATTTTACATCAAGAGAAGATGTTGTATTCTCAGCAAAAGACAATGTGTGGGCAGACTTGATGAAATACTGAGCCCAGCACAGACTTAGTGGGCTGAATAGACTCCTTAATGTTGCAAGGGAAATAAAATATGAAATTTACTGTCCCTTCAAACTAACTTGATGAGGCTTTTAGTAAAATTGCAGAAGACAACAGAGAGAAATGACAAATCATTTAAATTCTGGCTCAAGACCTGCTGGAAATGGACACATGACAAGCCAACATTATCAAGAATGACATGTCAAGTAGCATTGTCAAGAGGAAAAAAAAACCTTAAATATTCAGTCTGAACTGAGTATAAGGATCTTGGATAAAAGATGTTGTTTATTGCAACAGATAAATGCTTGTGATTATTCTAATGACATAACAGCAGGGGTGATGAGTCTTAATTTGACATATTTTGGGCCCACTATGTTGGATAGCCCATCACATCACCTAAGAATCCATCATGTTCAAAACTCCACCTGGATTCAGGTGACCCTGAATCTACACATGGTTGACAAAATTAATGGTGCACCAGCTTCCTCTCAAAGCACACCTCACAACAGCAAAACACTTGCAAATGTGAATTTTCTTCTGTCTCATTCAGACTGCTGCACTGCCATTCTCACCATCTGCTCTGTCCATAAGCATGACTAATATCTCAACATTTTCACCAATTCCTCCCCATCGTGCAAGCTGGAACCAAATAATACAGACTTTCATCTAACCAGACTGAAATTAGAGCCCAAAACACCTTAGATAAATTAAACCAAAAACAAAAAAAAAAGGGTTTATTGCAGCTGGAGCAGGGATGATATATTGTCAGCCTTTGTGCATAATTAAAATCTACCTTTAAAATGCAAAGCAAAGTCTTAGTTTTACTTGAGTTTCTGAATGTTTGGCAAATTTATCTTCAGCAATTCAACTTAAAACTTCAAACTCAATCTTCCGAGTCACCTGACAAGATATGCAAGATAAACCAAGGACCTAAAATAAATATCCAGCTGCCTAATTCAATGCATGTCAGAAAATAAACTCTTGGTACAAGCTAATACTGGTGGGGTTGACCATGAGACTATTGGGATCCAATTTGACCTAAAAATGACACTCATGTTGTTGACCCATTATAAAATTAGATAGATTTACTAAAAATTCAGGACATCAATCAAAACTGAGCTGCTTTTCAAGTCCAAATGAATCTTATTCCATGAGGTATTGTTTCCCCATTTCTCCCTGTACTTTTATCTTTTGTAACTCTTAATTAAGTAATTAATACCACAGATTGTACCTAATCTGAAAATAATTACAAATTATATGTATTCCTCCCTAGCAGAAAATAATTTACAACAATTTATTTACTGCCGAGTACTGTTACAGGGGAGATAAGAATGGTTATGGATAAATATGTCTTTAAAAGAGATAGATTGTGGGGGTTTAGTGTAGGTCACTTCGCAAACAGAGTAACATCACAAAAGACATCTCATTTAAAATGCAAGAGTTTTGCTGAAGCTAGACACTGAGGCTCCAGTTGGCTTTGCAGAAGCAACGAAGAATGCTGATCTATTGTGTATGGGCAATAAAGTCCAGGCTCAGAGATACTGATAAGATCTTTCGAAGATTGGAGCCTTGGGAGAGGTTTTTGGTTTTTACAAGCAGAGAAAGGAAAAAAAACAGGATTAGTGTGTGTGTGTGAGAGAGAGAGAGAGAGAGAGAGAGAGAGAGAGAGAGATCAGTTCTATAGTCACAGTTAAGGATGCAAAATAGCAAGCTGGCAGGCTTGTTCAATTACCCCATTTTGAAGACAGGTTGTGAGTTCTAAGTACAGCCAGTTCAAAACCCTTGTAGTCCTTACAAAAGGAAAATGGCTGGCTAGAGTGTTTCCCCTGAAATAAAGGAAACAAGAGGAACCTCTTCTTCCAGGTTACCACAGAGTTATCATTTGGAAAACCCAAGATGGGGCAAGTTTCTTTGGCAAGACACCGAAGTGACTAATTGGAAGAAACCAGTTTGTGTGTGTCCAACGAGCAACAAATCTCTCTCTGAAACCAGCAAAAACCTTCCTGAGCAGTAACCATTTAACTTGAAGCACCAGAGCCTGATGAAGATTCACAAATGTTAAATTCTGTGCACAGTCGAAGAATTGCCTGATACCGGTGAACTTGGAGAAGTGAGAAGCGAATGATTGGATGTGAAACAAAAAACTTAACTGAACATATCCACATTACATACACGTACACTTAGAATTAGAAGGGATTAAGTCAAGTTAATAGTAATAAGTTAAAGTTTGACCTTGTTATTGTGCTTTGAGAAAATTTAAAGCAACTTTCATTTTAAGTAACCATTGTCTTGGTGAATTTCTATTGCTGCTGGGCTTTGGGGTCCTCTGGGCTCGTAACAGCACACCCATAGTCTCATATGAAATTTTAGGAAACAGGCAAGGTCAATGCCAAGTTCATGGAATTCAATGATAATGGTACCATGGTGCAAAATGTAACTTCTTTGCTGGTGATGAAAACACCAATGAAATTATCAAGCTTGTTTTGATCTCCAAAGGGGCAACATAGTAAGAGATGGTACCATACCAATCCTGTCCTTCACTGGTGTGTATAGAAATTGCACCTTCTTCCAATGACTGCATGGGGTTCAGCTGGTTCCTTCTCACATCCCAGCTACATGCAGGTTGGTGGGGTAATTGGCCACTGTTGATTACTCATGCTGTGTTTGTGAATAAGAGTGGGACTAATACAAATTGTTACTTGAGGGTTAACATGAAGTCAATGGGCTGAATAGCCTGTTTCTGTACTGATTGACTATCATGCTTCAATGACAGCATCTTCCCCGCTGATGTTGCACCAGTTGGAAGAAAATATATTGTTGTTCCCTTATCGAGGCTGCGACTTGAAACTGGAATTCTCTATCCAGCAGCATTATGAGAGCAAATTCACACTGAGGTCTTTGGCAGTCCGCGAAAGCAGGCTGCCATTATCTTCTAATGGAAAAATAAGAATTGGTCCTTGTCAATGGCGCTCACATCCTGGAAATGATTAGGTACAATGGCTAGCCTCTACAATGCCATTCTCCCACCCTCCCCCATTTTTAACTGCTTTCCAGCACAGAAACAAGACCACTTTTTATGCCAATTAAGTTGTCCATCTGAACTAGCTACATTTGGCCCATATTCTTCTGGCCTTCCTGATCCATGCATTCGCTGATAATGTCTTCTAAACATTGCAATTTTCCCCACCTCTGCCACTTTCTTTTGCTGTTCTTTCCATATACTTATCACCCACTGTGTCCTTTAGGTCCGATTAAGTCTTTCCTCCCTTATTTTAAATCAATCCCCCCCCCCCCCACAAAAGCCTTGGGCTTCCCACTCTGACTTGGAGTTTATGACTAGCTTATTTAGCCCTCAAAAATCAGCCATAAAACCGATCTTTTCTTTCAACCAAGTAAATCTCAACTTGGTTGAAGTGGAGGATGGGTACTCACAAACCCTGCTTTGAAATTCAGTGTTTGTTTTCTTTTAAAGAATAAATGCATAGAATTTTTGGGGATCCAAAATTATTGTTGTGTTACTGAATACACAGTTGGCATTTCTCTCTGAAGCATTCCAGTTTTTATTTTTATAATTGCACGGATTCAAATCTGACACTTCTTCCACTCATAGGTTCCAGTCCTTTGATGGAAAAATGTGCACATAACCTCAGCTCCATCCCAAAATCTCTCTCCCATTCCTCCAATCCCAGGCACCAATCCTCAGCTGCCATTCAACCTCACTGGGCCACATCTGAGCTGCCAACCCACTCTCTCCTGTGACCCATCTCCACACTGTTCCATCTCAGATTTACCAGATATTTTCCTTGATTTTTTATTGCAATGGCACAGAGCACAAAGGTGTGTGCAACTCAACATTGGAGAACATTGGATTTCTCAGCTGTCACTGGATCTCTTGCAGTGACCCTCAGCCAGAGCACATTTTTTTAAAATGATGAATGAGAAAAAAACTGCTTTCTTATGGATCTAATGGAAACCAACATTAATTGTTCATTTCTGAAAAAAGGCAACCGAGGGTCACTGGGTCTGGAGTACAAGTTTTTCAGGTCAGCAAGTCAAGTTTATTATCATCATCCGATTGCACAAGTACAACCCAACAAAAGTTTTCTGTGGTCCTCAGTGTAAAACATGCAGGCACACAACCAGGCATAACACACAAAAAGATAAACTGTGCACGTGCAGGACAAGTATTCATATATACTAATAAATAAATTTTGTTTTGTAAATATGAGAGTCTCAAACGGTTTGTGTGAGCAGTTCCTTAGATTGTTCAGCATTCTCACTGCCTGTGATGCCCCGGTCCGGGCAGAGGGTAGGCGGCGGCAGCCCCGATCTGGGCAGGAGCAAGGGGGAGGCGGCGGCCCCGGCCTCGGTCGATTGAGGCAGGCGGAGGCCCCGGTCCGGGCAGAGAGTTGGAGGCGGCGGCCCCGGTTCGGGCACAGGGAGAGCAGCGGCGGCCCCGGCCCTGGTCCGGGCAGAGGGTGGGCGGCGGCGGCCCCGATCCGGGCAGGAGCAAGGGGGAGGCGGCGGCCCCGGCCTCGGTCGAGTGAGGCAGGCGGAGGCCCCAGTCCGGGCAGAGGGTAGGCGGCGGTGGCCCCAATCCGAGCAGGAGCAAGGGGAGGCCTCGGCCTCGGTCAAGTGAGGCAGGCGGAGGCCCCAGTCCGGGCAGAGAGTTGGAGGCGGCGGCCCCAGTCCGGGCAGTATGGACCGACCTAGGAGGGGAGGCAGGCCCTTCCAGCCCGGGTAAGAAAACTGCATAGGAGAAGGCCACTCCGATATAAAACCTACGACCCAAGGACCTCGCTGCCAAGTCCCAGCTTGCTTCGCCACGGCACACGAACCACGGGTGTAAAGGGTGGGGCCAGTACTGCGCGCACTGCACTTTGCGCAGGCCCGAGAACAGGTCCACGTCCTCCGCCTCCACGTCCTCCCCCTCAAAAGATGCTCACAAACTCAAGCTAGCATGCTGGAACATCAGAACCATGCTAGACAAGGCTGACAGCCACCGACTTGAACGTTGGTCTGCCCTCATTGCACATGAACTCCTCAGACTTGACATCGACATAGCCGCTCTCAGTGAAGTCCGCCTGGCAGATGTAGGCAGCCTCCAAGAACGCGGCGCAGGCTACACACTCTACTGGTCTGGCAAGCCTTTGGATGAACGACGCCTATCTGGTGTAGGCTTCATGGTCAAGAACTCCGTTGCCTCCAAACTCGAAAACCTCCCTACAGGCCACTCGGACCGGATCATGTCCATGCGACTCCCCCTTCAAAACAAGCGTCGCATCACCCTCATCAGTGTCTATGCTCCAACCCTCCAGGCGGAACCAGCAGAAAAGGATAAGTTCAACACTGATCTGCGCAACCTCATTCAATGCACCCCTACAGCCGACAAGGTTGTCATCCTTGGCGACTTCAACGCTCGCGTCGGCAAAGACTCAGACACCTGGCCAGGAATCCTGGGCAAGCATGGTATTGGAGCTCTGCGCAGAACAGCGGCTTGTCATTACAAACACCCTTTTTCAGCAGAGGGACAGCCTGAAGACTACCTGAATGCATCCCCGATCCAAACACTGGCACCTCCTGGACTACGTCCTGGTGCAAGAAAGAGACAAACGAGATGTGCTCCACACCAGGGTCATGCCCAGCGCGGAATGTCACACTGTCCACCGGCTGGTTCGCTGCAAGCTCAACCTTCACTTCAAGCCAAAGCCCAGGAACAGTAAAGCCCCCAGAAAGAGGGTCAATGTTGGAAACCTGCAGTCAGACGAAGTGAGAGGAAACTTCCAGGCAAACCTCAAAGCAAAGCTCGACGATGCAATCCACCTCACGGACTCGTCTCCTGAAACCCTCTGGGATCAGCTGAAGACTACCATACTGCAAACCACTGAAGAGGTACTGGGCTTCTCCTCCAGGAAAAACAAGGACTGGTTCGACGATAACAGCCAGGAAATCCAGGAGCTCCTGGTAAAGAAGCGAGCTGCCCACCAGGCTCACCTTACAAAGCCGTCCTGTCCAGAGAAGAAACAAGCCTTCCGTCGCGCATGCAGCCATCTTCAGCGCAAACTCCGGGAGATCCAAAATGAGTGGTGGACTAGCCTAGCCAAGCGAACCCAGCTCAGCGCGGACATTGGCAACTTCAGGGGTTTCTACGAGGCTCTAAAGGCTGTGTACGGCCCCTCACCCAAAGTCCAAAGCCCGCTGCGCAGCTCAGACGACAAAGTCCTCCTCAGCGACTAGATCTCCATCCTCAACCGATGGTCAGAACACTTCCAATCTCTTTTCAGTGCCAACCGCTCTGTCCAAGATTCCGCCCTGCTCCAGCTCCCTCAACAGCCCCTAAGGCTAGAGCTGGATGAGGTCCTCACCCAGGATGAGACATAGAAGGCAATTGAACAACTGAAAAGTGGCATAGCAGCAGGTATGGATGGAATCCCCCAGAGGTCTGGAAGGCTGGCGGCAAAACTCTGCATGTCAAACTGCATGAGTTTTTCAAGCTTTGTTGGGACCAAGGAAAACTGCCTCAGGACCTTCGTGATGCCATCATCATCATCACCCTGTACAAAAACAAAGGCGAGAAATCTGACTGCCCAAACTACAGGGGAATCACGCTTCTCTCCATTGCAGGCAAAATCTTCACTAGGATTCTCCTAAATAGAATATTCTCCCAGAATCACAGTGAGGCTTTCGTGCAAACAGAGGAACTACTGACATGGTCTTTGCCCTCAGACAGCTCCAAGAAAAGTGCAGAGTACAAAACAAAGGACTCCACATCACCTTTGTTGACCTCACCAAAGCCTTCGACACCATGAGCAGGAAAGGGCTTTGGCAAATACTAGAGCACATCGGATGCCCCCAAAGTTCCTCAACATGGTTATCCAACTGCACGAAAACCAACAAGGTCGGGTCAGATACAGCAATGAGCTCTCTGAACCCTTGTCCATTAACAATGGCGTGAAGCAAGGCTGTGTTCTCGCACCAACCCTCTTTTCAATCTTCTTCAGCATGATGCTGAACCAAGCCATGAAAGACCTCAACAATGAAGACGCTGTTTACATCCGGTACCGCACGGATGGCAGTCTCTTCAATCTGAGGCGCCTGCAAGCTCACACCAAGACACAAGAGAAACTTGTCCGTGAACTACTCTTTGCAGACAATGCCGCTTTAGTTGCCCATTCAGAGCCTGCTCTTCAGCACTTGACGTCCTGTTTTGCGGAAACTGCCAAAATGTTTGGCCTGGAAGTCAGCCTGAAGAAAACGGAGGTCCTCCATCAGCCAGCTCCCCACCATGACTACCAGCCCCCCCACATCTCCATCGGGCACACAAAACTCAAAACGGTCAACCAGTTTACCTATCTCGGCTGCACCATTTCATCAGATGCAAGGATCGACAACGAGATAGACAACAGACTCGCCAAGGCAAATAGCGCCTTTGGAAGACTACACAAAAGAGTCTGGAAAAACAACCAACTGAAAAACCTCACAAAGATAAGCGTATACAGAGCCATTGTCATACCCACACTCCTGTTCGGCTCCGAATCATGGGTCCTCTACCGGCATCACCTACGGCTCCTAGAACGCTTCCACCAGCGTTGTCTCCGCTCCATCCTCAACATTCATTGGAGCGCCTTCATCCCTAATATTGAAGTACTCGAGATGGCAGAGGTCGACAGCATCGAGTCCATGCTGCTGAAGATCCAGCTGCGCTGGGTGGGTCACGTCTCCAGAATGGAGGACCATCGCCTTCCCAAGATCGTGTTATATGGCGAGCTCTCCACTGGCCACCGTGACAGAGGTGCACCAAAGAAGAGGTACAAGGACTGCCTAAAGAAATCTCTTGTTGCCTGCCACATTGACCACCGCCAGTGGGCTGATATCGCCTCAAACCGTGCATCTTGGTGCCTCACAGATCGGCGGGCAGCAACCTCCTTTGAAGAAGACCGCAGAGCCCACCTCACTGACAAAAGACAAAGGAGGAAAAACCCAACACCCAACCCCAACCAACCAATTTTCCCCTGCAACCGCTGCAACCGTGTCTGCCTGTCCCGCATCAGACTTGTCAGCCACAAACGAGCCTGCAGCTGACGTGGACATTTACCCCCTCCATAAATCTTCTTCGGCGAAGCCAAGCCAAAGAAGACTGAATGCAGGGTGGAAGGGATCCTCAATGATTCTGTGTGCCCTTTTCAGACAATGATCCTAGTGGATCACGTCGATGTGGGGAAGGGAGGGGGGGGGAAATCACATTGGGAGGGAGACTTCAGTGATCCTCTCTGTCACTCTTATGGTCCTGTGGTTATTGATCTCCAAGCCATTTCTCTGCAGCAACTGTACCACACTGTGATGCAGCTGGCCAGGCCGCTCTCGATAAAGCAGGATTCAAATGCGAGTGCCTCATCTCATATCCCATTTTTTAGGGGAACAGCTTAAATACTGACATAACTACCACCCACATTTACTGATAGGGTGAAATGGAAAAGATGCAGTGTTTTATTTTGGATTGTAACTCATTTAAACACAGGCACGTTTTAAACCAGACTAAATCACTCCAATAGTCGCACATGGCTTTGTGAAGTTTCAATAACCTTTCAATAGCTGTTCTTGCCATATCAAAATGATTTTTATAGATAGATAGATATATTTTTAAAAATCAATCTGCCTTGTTTTTTCACAGTAAAACCCCCAGTTTCTGGCACATATGGGGATGCTGGATTAGTGAGTTTTCCAGTTGCTTGAGATTCACTCTTACAATGCCTAACTTTTTACCTTCATTAAGAATAAACAAGTTTAAAAGGCAAAAATACTATATCGTACTCACACTGAATAAAATTCACTTGCATGAATATATAAACCTGAAATAAGTTTACTTTATTTTCCCTCACATTCAATTCATCACCACAGAGCCATCTGAAAGATGAACAATAACATTATAGATAATTAACCCCCCCCCCCTCCTCCAAGTTTACAGATAAACCCTTGCTAATATAAATTAAGGAGGTAAGGGGACATTTTAAAAGAGTCACCCCAGTGGTGAGCAGCATCAACCATCCCTTCATCCTGGGCAATGCCATTTTATTCAAACACAACTTTATTCAAACAGCTCCTATGAACAACACACAACCAAGGCATTCTGCTGGCTGAATATTTGCTTCCATCTTCACCAAATATTTATACACTACTTCAGAGCACATTTACTTTTACAATTTTATTTATTTTTAAATTTATTTATTCAATGAATGTCTTCCATTTTTTTTGACCAATTGCTTGAATTCTGGTTAAAAGGAATTTTACTGTATGTATTAAACAAACATTGCTGTCATGCATTTTCAGAATCTACACCACTGTTGTTCCCACAGTGAGTTCAACATCTGACATGGCGCCTGTAAACATTGATTTTATGCCACAAAAGGCATGCAATCTGACAACACTACTGAAAATGTCTCCAAGAATAAACTATGTATTAAAAAATGTAATAGCAGTTATCTGAAGCATTGAGAGTACTAAATGGGTGTCATATAATGTTATTTGTTCATCTTTAAGTGAACTAGAAAATGCAGCTCATATTTACATTATTATTTTGTTAAATATGCAATCATCTCACAGCTTGTAGCACACAGACTAATGACTGATCTTGTATCAATTTCCATGTCCATATTTTTTGATGTGAGCATGCCTTAAAACAAGCTCTGTTCACAATGGGGAGAGAACTGTACATTGATAACAAAAGATCTGCTGGAACTGCATTCTTTTATAAGTGATACTCAGCTACACTGCTCGAAGTAGACGGTTTTCTGTTGTAACGACAAGCCACAAGCACATCCATACTGAATGGGAGAATCTGCACACATTAAATGCAGGAGGTTAACTCTCAACATTTGGGCATTGCTGTTTACTCTGCCTTTGGAAATTTTCAAAGCATCCAGAAGACAGGATCCTTGTCACATTGTTTATTTGTTGCCTTCGAATGTCAATTCAAATATCTAAGCTGCAGTGCAGAGTGACGCAACAATTGGTCACCTCCAAGGTTCAGAATCTACTGAATTAGTTAAGCTCTAAACATGCAAGAGCAAGGCTTTATCCCATAAAAATCTGAACTTGAATATTGAAGGTTTCAAAAAGATGGACTTCAGATGCAGACTTGAACTCACAGCTTTGATGATGAGCATATTCTGCCCAACCAAACAGGAATTTATTGCCATCCAAAAGTTACTGATCACTTCTGAAGATTCCAAAACTGGATGATAACCTTATCTCTCACCACCCCTATTAACATACCAGTAAATAAACCA
This sequence comes from Narcine bancroftii, assembly GCF_036971445.1. Classification (NCBI taxonomy): domain Eukaryota; kingdom Metazoa; phylum Chordata; class Chondrichthyes; order Torpediniformes; family Narcinidae; genus Narcine; species Narcine bancroftii. The sequence continues at coordinate 96,761,586 of NC_091476.1, read as the reverse complement.
TGAGCTTTTTTTTTAAAAAAAAGACAGTATAGCACAGTAGAAAGCCCTTCTGCCACATGAAACTTGTGCAGGCCATTTCACCCAATCACCAACTAACACAGTACAATTATGGAATTGAGAGGACACCGGAAGCATCCAGAGAAAACTCACACAGGTCACAAGAAGAAGATACAAACTCTTCACAGACAGTGCCAAATACAAAATTGGTTTCTGGTGCTGTAACATTGTAGTCCTTATGGCTATGCTAACTATGCTGTCCCAATACAGGTACTCCCCTGGACTTGCGACCTATGCGACTTGCGTCCATCTGCATATATGACCGGAAATTTTAAAAAATATTAAAGGAAATACAAAATTTACATGGATTATGTTATATTTGACAAACTATAACTGGGAATACAGGGCAAGAGTGAGCTAAAATGCACGTACTTACCTTAATAGACGGTATCCGCAGGTCTGTAGGCTGGGCGCAGCCATCTTGATTCCTGTGCGCATGCCTGAATCTTTGGTTAGCACATGCACGGTGGGTTCACACATTGAAGTTCGGATGGCGCATGCATGAGAGTTAAGCGCCCTAACAATATTAAATTCATGCCCTTAACTCTCATGCATGCGCCAACTGAACTTTAGTACTCCAGGCACATGGCCAAAATTCTGACTGTTGTCCATTTCAAGATGGTAATCAGTACCGAAGGATCAGTCCCAAGTTGGGGAGTACTGTACCTGTACACATTTATACTTAATCCATATTTTAAGACATTTGTCTGCACAGCTCATTTAAGGAGTTTATGCAGATACCGGAGAACAAGCACATTGGAACAGGGAAACTAAATCATTCACATGCTTTTGCCATAACTGTTTTAGATCAATATAGCACCATAAAATGGAAAATGAAAATCCCTTCCTACCATTGCAGTAAAAAAAAGGTTCATCTTGTAGTGTCACTGTGACGGGTTATATCATAATTTATATTATAAAAATAAAGTTTAAGGGAGATAGATTGTGGGGGTTTAGTGTAGGTCACTTAACACACAAACACTTCACAAAACAGATCTCATTCTGCCCAACCAAACAGGAATTTATTGCCATCCAAAACAGACCTCTTTGCTAAAGGTGAGCCATTTAGGCACCCAGAGGTTTTGCAAAGACAATACAAACTCTTTTGGAAATGCTTTGCTAAGGAACTTCAAAAGCAGGTGCAAATGAAACAGTCCATGCTCAGAGGCTGTTAAGATCTTTCAGAGACGGGGTCCGGAGCCCGGCAAGAAGGTCATGTGGTTTTGCAAGAAGAGGAAAGAGTTGACCAAATGGGCTTTCTCTAAAAGAGAGAGAATTCAGTTGGAGTTCTGCAATGGCTTTGGAAACTGCAGCTTGTTGAAGACCCCATTTTGAAGACGGGTTGAGAGTTCTGATTTCAGCCTGGAGAAACCCCTTGTAGTCCTTACAAGAGGAAATGGCTGGCGAGAATGTTTCTCCTGAAATAAGGGAAACAAGAGGAACTCTGTGGTGACCTGGAAGAAGAGGTTATCATTTCGAAAACCCATGATAAGGCAAGTTTCTTCGGCAAGACACTGAAGTACTGATTGGAGGATATCAGTTGTGGGTGTCCAACAAGCAACAAATCTCTCTCTGAAATCAATTAGAACCTTCCTGAGTGGTAACCAATTGCCTTACAGCACTAAAGCCTGGTGAAAATTCATAAATGTTAAAATTCTGTGAGGAGTATAAGAATTGCCTGATACTGGTGAAGTTGGAGCAGTGAGAAGTGAGATTGGACTGTGAATCAAAGAACTTTCCTGAACATGTACACATTACATATACGTGCACTTAGAATTAGAAGGGGGTTAAGGTAGGTTGAGTTAAGTTAATAGTAATAAGTTAAATTTTGATCTTGTTTTAATGTTTGAAGAAATTTAAAAACCACTTCTGTTTAAGTAACCATTTGTCTTGGTGAACTTCTATTGCTGCTGGGTTTTGAGGCCCTCTGGGCCACTAATAGTCGCCCAAAACAAATGCTGTGATCTCAGGAGAGGTCAGACTTACATTCATGTCTAATCATGCATACGGATTTAGGCTCACTGAAAATGTTTTACCTCCACTCGTACAGCATTTTACCATTTAGCAAAAAAGAGTAAAATGAAGTCCAGGTTTGTTGGTATCAAGCCATCAGCCAAATTAATGTTACCCTTCTTTGTATTTTTTGCAATATATAGAAAAAAAATGTGAACTTCAGAACTACTTTCAGTCACCAACCACTTCATATTACTTTAGCTAAAAAAATAACATCAACTTATAATAAATATACCACTACTCATTTGACAGTAAAAACAGAAACATAGAAGATAGGAGCAGGAGTAGGTCATTCGACCCTTCGAGCCTGCTCCGCCATTCAACGAGATCATGGCTGATCTTTAAGTTCAGTGCCCCGTCCCCGCCTTCTCTCTGTAACCTTAAATAGAAACATAGAAGATAGGAGCAGGAGTAGGTCATTCGGCCCTTCGAGCCTGCTCCCCCATTCAACGAGATCATGGCTGATCTTAAAGTTCAGTACCCCGTCCCCGCCTTCTCTCCGTAACCTTTAATAGAAACATAGAAGATAGGAGCAGGAGTAGGTCATTCGACCCTTCGAGCCTGCTCCCCCATTCAACGAGATCATGGCTGATCTTAAAGTTCAGTACCCCGTCCCCGCCTTCTCTCCGTAACCTTTAATAGAAACATAGAAGATAGGAGCAGGAGTACGTCATTCGACCCTTCGAGCCTGCTCTCCCATTCAACGAGATCATGGCTGATCTTAAAGTTCAGTACCCCGTCCCCGCCTTCTCTCCGTAACCTTTAATAGAAACATAGATGATAGGAGCAGGAGTAGGTCATTCGGCCCTTCGAGTCTGCTCCGCCATTCAACGAGATCATGGCTGATCTTAAAGTTCAGTACCCCGTCCCCACCTTCTCTCCGTAACCTTTAATAGAAACATAGAAGATAGGAGCAGGAGTAGGTCATTCGACCCTTCGAGCCTGCTCCGCCATTCAACGAGATCATGGCTGATCTTAAAGTTCAGTGCCCCGTCCCCGCCTTCTCTCTGTAACCTTAAATAGAAACATAGAAGATAGGAGCAGGAGTAGGTCATTCGACCCTTCGAGCCTGCTCCCCCATTCAACGAGATCATGGCTGATCTTAAAGTTCAGTACCCCGTCCCTGCCTTCTCTCCGTAACCTTTAATAGAAACATAGATGATAGGAGCAGGAGTAGGTCATTCGGCCCTTCGAGTCTGCTCCGCCATTCAACGAGATCATGGCTGATCTTAAAGTTCAGTACCCCGTCCCCACCTTCTCTCCGTAACCTTTAATAGAAACATAGAAGATAGGAGCAGGAGTAGGTCATTCGACCCTTCGAGCCTGCTCCGCCATTCAACGAGATCATGGCTGATCTTAAAGTTCAGTACCCCGTCCCCGCCTTCTCTCCGTAACCTTTAATAGAAACATAGATGATAGGAGCAGGAGTAGGTCATTCGACCCTTCGAGCCTGCTCCGCCATTCAATGAGATCATGGCTGATCTTAAAGTTCAGTACCCCGTCCCCACCTTCTCTCCGTAACCTTTAATAGAAACATAGAAGATAGGAGCAGGAGTAGGTCATTCGACCCTTCGAGCCTGCTCCGCCATTCAACGAGATCATGGCTGATCTTTAAGTTCAGTACCCCGTCCCCGCCTTCTCTCCGTAACCTTAAATAGAAACATAGAAGATAGGAGCAGGAGTAGGTCATTCGACCCTTCGAGCCTTCTCCCCCATTCAACGAGATCATGGCTGATCTTAAAGTTCAGTACCCCGTCCCCACCTTCTCTCCGTAGCCTTTAATAGAAACATAGAAGATAGGAGCAGGAGTAGGTCATTCGGCCCTTCGAGCCTGCTCCGCCATTCAACGAGATCATGGCTGATCTTAAAGTTCAGTACCCCGTCCCCACCTTCTCTCCGTAGCCTTTAATAGAAACATAGAAGATAGGAGCAGGAGTAGGTCATTCGGCCCTTCGAGCCTGCTCCCCCATTCAACGAGATCATGGCTGATCTTAACGTTCAGTACCCCGTCCCCGCCTTCTCTCCGTAACCTTTAATAGAAACATAGATGATAGGAGCAGGAGTAGGTCATTCGGCCCTTCGAGTCTGCTCCGCCATTCAACGAGATTTTGGCTGATCTTAAAGTTCAGTACCCCGTCCCCGCCTTCTCTCCGTAACCTTTAATAGAAACATAGAAGATAGGAGCAGGAGTAGGTCATTCGACCCTTCGAGCCTGCTCCCCCATTCAACGAGATCATGGCTGATCTTAAAGTTCAGTACCCCGTCCCCACCTTCTCTCCGTAACCTTTAATAGAAACATAGAAGATAGGAGCAGGAGTAGGTCATTCGACCCTTCGAGCCTGCTCCGCCATTCAACGAGATCATGGCTGATCTTAAAGTTCAGTACCCCGTCCCCACCTTCTCTCCGTAGCCTTTAATAGAAACATAGAAGATAGGAGCAGGAGTAGGTCATTCGGCCCTTCGAGCCTGCTCCCCCATTCAACGAGATCATGGCTGATCTTAAAGTTCAGTACCCCGACCCCGCCTTCTCTCCGTAACCTTTAATAGAAACATATATGATAGGAGCAGGAGTAGGTCATTCGACCCTTCGAGCCTGCTCCGCCATTCAACGAGATCATGGCTGATCTTAAAGTTCAGTACCCCGTCCCCACCTTCTCTCCGTAACCTTTAATAGAAACATAGAAGATAGGAGCAGGAGTAGGTCATTCGGCCCTTCGAGCCTGCTCCCCCATTCAACGAGATCATGGCTGATCTTAAAGTTCAGTACCCCGTCCCCACCTTCTCTCCGTAACCTTTAATAGAAACATAGAAGATAGGAGCAGGAGTAGGTCATTCGGCCCTTCGAGCCTGCTCCCCCATTCAACGAGATCATGGCTGATCTTAAAGTTCAGTACCCCGTCCCCACCTTCTCTCCGTAACCTTTAATAGAAACATAGAAGATAGGAGCAGGAGTAGGTCATTCGGCCCTTCGAGCCTGCTCCCCCATTCAACGAGATCATGGCTGATCTTAAAGTTCAGTACCCCGTCCCCGCCTTCTCTCCGTAACCTTTAATAGAAACATAGAAGATAGGAGCAGGAGTAGGTCATTCGACCCTTCGTGCCTGCTGCGCCATTCAACGAGATTATGGCTGATCTTAAAGTTCAGTACCCCGTCCCCGCCTTCTCTCCGTAACTTAAACAAGGAAACTTAAACAACTTAAACAAGGAATCTTTAACATTACCTAAGTTGATGGAAGGAGAAGAGAAGAAAAGAATGGACTCAGTAGAATTTCTGGTGTATTTTTGTTGAATGACAACATTGTCTGACTGGCTTAATGCAACCTAGATTGTATACCTAAAATGGATGAGGGGGGGTGGCTTGGGAGGAGGGAGGGGGGGGGGGAGAAAAAGTCACTGTATATGTGTGAAAAAGAAAAAGTGTATATCATGGCTAACGTGATTTATGGTGTGAAAAATAACAAATTAAAAAAAAAACAAGGAATCTTTGATTTCAAACAGATCCTGCTTCACCGTATTATACTCTGAATTCTAAACGCAGCTTGATACAGCACAAATGGTTGGAAAAATTATTGGTGAGATGATAACATGATTTTTTTTTACCATGATTGTATTGAAAGGATTTTTTTCATGTGACAAATGATTTAATTCTGTTTATGTCGTTCTAAGTGGTGTTATTTTACCAAGATCGTTGAATTGGTTCAGACTGCAGAACAGATAGAAAAGTGAAAGATTAGCCTATTTTAGCTTTCCTGATTTTTTTCACCCCATTTGAATTACTCCATTAGGTAGGCAATAAAAAATTCAGTCGATTTTCTACCACCCAAGTTCCATTTCACCCAAATATTTCTGTTGATTCTCACATATTTTAAATAAGATTATGCTTCATTTCACTGGACCTCTTTCTTCCACTTCATAAATCAAGAATTTCCTTGAGACTGCAACTTTTACAGCCAGAAGACTGGTACAAGGCAGATACAAACTCTTTGTTGAGACAAGCTGTCCAAGCATTCCTCTGAGCGCAATAACAAAGGACTTTCCCAAACTTGACAAAAAAACTATACAAGTATGATGGTATTTCAGATATTAACACATTTTTAGATTTGAGATCATCAGTTTTTGATTTGAACTGAGGCAAGCCATAAATCTTGTTTACTCAAGTGCCAGGTAAACCCAGCAGCATCCTTGGAAAGCATTGAACTATTGACTCCCTGTTGCTTTCCAAGGAGGCTACATGACCTGCTGAATTTCTCCAGCACTTCGGCGTACCCAGCAACTGCTGCCAAATCCTTGGCGCTTGTCACAGGAGAGAGAATCGCAGCAATGTTTCCTTCTCTAAAATCACCTTAACTTGAAATGGCATCGCGTAGCATGTGGAGATCGATTTGTCCACTTTGAAAATTTTAGTCCGCACCTTTGGTTACATTTTAATGTGGACTCTCTGATAGGTTCCAAGTCAACTTAGAATGTCACCCTGAGGGGGTTGCTGCAAAACAAAGGGTAATGAAGGAAAGAGAATGAAAGAAAATGTGCATGAAAGCAAAACCTTAAGATAATGCATTGCCGAGGGCACTCAAAAAAAGTCTGCTCGGCCGTAGGATGCCTGCAGGGACTGTGTACGTGCTCACAGCAGATTCCCAACAAGCAATGAACTTCATTTCCAGATTGTGGAGACAAATACACATGATGCAGTGAACTCAAAATAAGACGTGTTCTCTTTACTCAAGGTCTCCTTCGAGCCTCTCTGGAACTTATTAACAGCATAGTTGCAACCCAGAGAGCAATTAGTCACATAAAATAATAACTATTGGTCTCAAGCAATATTACATGTTAAGATTTCATAGCCAAGCCACTAAAAATACCTTAACATGATTAGTGTTCGTCCAGCACACTAAGTGCCATGATTTTTTTTTCAGGAGTGCTCTGTCCAAAGCATTTGATTGCACATGACCAGAAGCTTGTATAGAGCTAGATGTTTTAAGACTCCTGGGAGATTTCACAATTAGATTAGGAACACAAGTGTTCCTCAGAAGAGAACAGGTCCTCCTCAGGATCAGAGTCATTGTTTGTGCGTGGATCCCGATGAAGTGGGGGAGGTCTTGAATGGAAATTTCACATTGTGTTTACCATGGAGAAGATCATGGCAGCAAACTATAGAACAGTGAGCATTACAAAATGTATAGGAAACTATTGAAGCAGTTTTTTCAAGGATAGGATTTACTCACATCTGAAAAACGAAAGATCTGTTAGAGAAAAAAAAAACAGGCAGGTCAGGTCTTATCATCTTGATTGAGCTTTGTTGAGGTGGTGACAAAAAGATGGTGGATGGGATAGAGCAGTGGGTGTTGTATTCATGGACTTTTGAAAGACAGATATTTGACAAAGTCCATCAGTGAAGGTAGACTGAAGACACAGCAAGATGCATACAATCCACAGCGACTTGGTAGATTCAATTCACAATTGACTTGACCATGGGTGATGATGGAAGAGTGTTCTCTAAATGGAGGTTAAGTGATGTTCCAGAAGGATCAGTGTATTATTTGTACAAAATTGTGGACATCTTTGAATAAATAAAATGGACCTATAGTGCAACAGGTCAACTGAAAGCCATGAAACTTTGTTTTCATCCACATCACAGCGAATACCTCAAATTTTATGAATAATCTTAAATGTTTTATTCCAAAATGATGCCTGACAAACTCAGTACAAATGTTGGTTTGACTGGACTTGTGTGCAGTTCTGTTTAAACTTGCTGCAGGAAGGACATGATTGTTCAAGAGAGAGTTCATCCAAGATCCATAAGAATATTTCTTGGGTTGTAGGCCCTCAGTGAATTAGCGTGATCCATGGAGTGAAGGAGGCTGGGAGGTGACAATGAGATATATATAAAAAATGTTGAGGTTCAGGGATAGAGTACACGTTTCCCACGGTCAAGGTGTCTAAAATTAAGAGAACAGATTTAATGTGAGAGGAAGGAGGTTTAAAGCGGATATGAAGGGTCATATTTTTTCATGCAAAAAGTAGTTGGGATCTGCATTGAGTTACCAGAAGAGGTGGTGGAGGCAGGCACAGTATCATCTTTTAAGATGCTTCTTGATGGGTCCTTGATTGAGCAGGGCATAGAGGAATGTGGAATTAATGTAAACGAGTGGGATTGGTATGGATAGGCTTGATGGTCAGCATTGATTCAGCAGGCCAAACAGCCCATCATTCTTCTATACAACTGTCTGACCCCGGAGCTGTGGAACATTGAGAAAATAAAGAATTTATCATGGTTGCCTACTTATCTGCTTTGGGAGTGGTGCCAGTTGCCACTGATAACATAACCAAAGCAACACATGGGAGAAATAGCGTGCATGCACAGGTGTACTTAGCGCCAGTATATGGGTTATGGATCTCAGACGCAGGAGGAGGAGGAGAGTCAAAGTGTCAAGATCATCCGTGCGGCAGTGAGCCCATGAGAAGGTTTGGCTGAGTGGTGTTTGGGTTGAAGCATGGAATATTGTGTCTGAAGAGAATAAAGAAATTCAACTCCATCATGTCCTGAAAGAAACAAGAGAAAGTCTTCTTTAAATGTCTGTAAATTGGGGTAAATCAGCATTCTTCCAAATTAAAAGATGTAGTTTTCACCAGAAATAACATTCAATCATCTGGAAAGTCTGCCAGTTGTATAGAAGAATGATGGGCTGTTTGGCCTGCTGAATCAATGCTGACCATCAAGCCGATCCGTACCAATCCCACTCGTTTACATTAATTCCACATTCCTCTATGCCCTGCTCAATCAAGGACCCATCAAGAAGCATCTTAAAAGATGATACTGTGCCTGCCTCCACCACCTCTTCTGGTAACTCAATGCAGATCCCAACTACTTTTTGCATGAAAAAATATGACCCTTCATATCCGCTTTAAACCTCCTTCCTCTCACATTAAATCTGTTCTCTTAATTTTAGACACCTTGACCGTGGGAAACGTGTACTCTATCCCTGAACCTCAACATTTTTTATATATATCTCATTGTCACCTCCCAGCCTCCTTCACTCCATGGATCACGCTAATTCACTGAGGGCCTACAACCCAAGAAATATTCTTATGGATCTTGGATGAACTCTCTCTTGAACAATCATGTCCTTCCTGCAGCGAGTTTAAACAGAACTGCACACAAGTCCAGTCAAACCAACATTTGTACTGAGTCCTACATTCCAGGAAGGAGAATCTCCTGTTTATATTGTTGGAGGGGAAATTCATAAAATTAAAACAGCAAAATGTTTAAACAAAAGGACTAACATTATAAATCATGAAATAGGACAGGGAGTGAATAAATATCAGATGAGGGTGATATCAAGTACAGGGGTAAAGTAAGAAAATGTGACTTGTAAAATGAAGCTCAGCTTCACGGTGGTGGGGGAGTTCAGTTTGGAGGATAAAGGGAGCTTGATCAATGGATGGATTGAAGCACAGGGTGAAAGAGAACAGCTCTAAATCAATCCAGGCATCAGGAGTTCCAATTACAGAGTTCAATTTAAAAGAGAGGAATTGGAATTACAAATGGCCCCACGGAATATGTGGCAAATATTGTGGTAATGTATCTGTAATTCTCTGATTCAGTTTTAACAGAATGCCTGGGGTGAGATGAGATCAGTCTTGAAGAGGAGGGGTTGGTCTAAGTGTCAAACAAGCATCTGCACACAAATTCACCAAGAGGTGCATGCAGACACAGGCATCAGTGATTGAATTCTCCAGGACTCCAGGTAATAGTGGGGGGGGGGAGGAAGGTAGCCTGGTTTTAACTGAATGAAGCAGAGCAAAGAAAAAAAAGAAACAAAGAGGGAGCAGGCCATTTAACTCTTCATATTGTTCAACAAGGTCATGGCTCATCTCTGACCTCAGAAGAAAGATATTATGTTTGACTGTTGAAGATGAAGAGGTCAAAAATACAAATACAATAGCCACAGGAAAAAAATAAATGACTTGTGCACTTGGACAGGATGGAAAATCAATTGGAGACATTTAAACGGAGAATCAGGACATTTTTGCACTAATTCAGTAGGTGATAACAGATCTATGGACTTGAATGAGAGTCGGGAGGTTGAAAGTGTTACTCATTTGCAAGTATTAAGAGGGCAGCAACAGGTTTCTTCACATGAAATAGGGATTATACCCTGACCCCCAAATTGGACTCCATCTAACTGCAGGACCCCACTTCTTTGGAAGACAGTAATTGCCCCACCATCATTCAAAAAAGGATGTAGGAAAAAGGTAGGAAACTATAGGTCAGCTAGTTTAACATCTGTAGTTGGGAAAATGCTTGAAACTATCAGTAAAGAAGAAATAGGGAGGCATCTGGAGGAAATGGATCCATCAGGCAAACACAGCATGGTAGATAAACCAGAGCAGATGGATATGGTTTACCAGGATTTAGGGGCGGCACAGTTGGCCTTTACGGTGCCAGCAGTTGGGACTGGGCTTTGCATCCCAAGCTGTCTGTAAAGAGTTTGGACAACCTCCAAGTGTCTGCATGGGTTTTCTCCAGGGTCTCTGGTTTCCTCCCACCGTTCAAAACATCATGGAGGTCGTAGGTTAATTGGGTGTAAATTGGGCTGAAATTTAATTTTTAAAAAATTTATAAATTTCTGGAAGGCATTTGCACAAAAGACTCATACATTACATAAGGATACTTTGAGTTGGGGGTAATGTATTAGCATGGATAGAGGATTGATTAACCAATAGAAAGTTGGTATACAGGGATTTTTTTTCTGAATGGCAATTGGTGGTGAGTGGGGGGGGGGGGGGGTGCAGGAATCAGTGCTGGGCCCTCCACTGTTCACAATATGCATTGACAATCTTGGAAGAGGGGACAGACTGCAGTGTCCCCTCTGATGGCAATGACACTAAATTGAATGGAAAAGCAAATTGTTCAGAGGACATGGAGAGGCTGCAGAATGATAGAGATCAGTTAAAAGGGTGGGCAAATGTCTGGCTGGTGGAGTCCAATGTTGGTAAATGTGAGGTTATCCATTTTCGAAGGAAAAAAGTTCAAATTATTATTATGTAAATGGTATGCAATTACAGCATGATGTCATGCAGAAAGACTTGGGTGTACTTGTGTAGGTTTGCAGGTGCAGCACACTATCAAAAAAGCATATGGAATGGCTGCCTTCATTGCGAGAGGGATTGAACTGAGGATGAATGAGGTTAAGCTGCAACTGTACAAGGTACTGGCATGAGGAGTACTACACACAGTTCTGGTCTCCTTATTTGAGGAAGGATGTACTGGCTTTGGAACCAGTGCAGAGGAGATTCAACAGATTGATTCCAGAGATAAAGAAGTTAGCTTATGAGGAGCGTTCGAGTCATCTGGGACTGTACTCACTGGAATTCAGAAGAATGAGAGCGAATCTAATAGAAATTTATATGAAAGGCAAAAATAAGAAGTAGATAAGTGATTTCCATTGGTGGGGAGACCAGAACTAGGAGACATTGCTTCAGAATTCAAGGTAGAAGATTTAGGACAGAGATGAGGAGGAAATGTTTTTTCCAAGGCTGGTAGATCTGTGGAATTCACTAACCATTGAAGCAGTGGAAGCGTCTTCAGTAAATATGTTTAAGACAAGGTTGCGTGAATATTTACATAGTAAGGGAATTAAGGGATATGGGGAAAGGCAGGTAGGTGGACATGAGCCTATCAGATCAGCCATGATCTCATTGAATGTTGGAGCATGGTCAACGGGCAAGATGGCCGACTCTTGCTCCTATTTCTTGTGTTCTTATGTTTTAATGACTCTTGCAATGAATACCACAGATTCATAACCTTCTGGCTGAAGAAATGTCTCCATCTCTGTTCTAGAGATATCCTTTATTCTGAAGCTGAGCCCTCTTATGCTCAACTCATCTACAACTGGAAAGATCTTTTTCATGTCTGCTCGATACAGTGCTTTCAAAATTCAATGCGTTTTGGTGAATTCCCCCCACCCCCACCAAGTCGGGGCGGCATGGTTGGCATAGCGGTTAGTGTTTCACCTTTTCAGAGCCAGCGATTGCGACCAGGGTTAGAATCCTGCGCTGTCTGTAAGCGCTTTGTATGTTCTCCCTGTGTCTGCATGGGTTATCCCCGGGGGCTCTGGTTTCTTCCCACTGCTCGAAATATACCATGGGGTGTAGTTAATTGGATGCAAATTGGCCAGCACAGACATGTGGGTCAGAATGGCCTGTAACCATTCTGTGTGCCTAAATTTAAAAGCAATTAAAAATTTTGGGTAATGTGTGACAATAGACAATAGACAATAGGAGCTGGAGTAGGCCCTTTGGCCCGTCGAAGATCATGGCTGTGTGGTTATGAGGCATAAAGAATAAAAGCAAATCCTCAGGCCAGCCGTCCAATTGACCATCAATCAGTCTTTTTACACAATGTTCACAAATCCTTTTTCTTCGACATCAACTCCATTCACCTACACACTTCAGAGTCCAACTATCCTACCAATGTGCAGGTCTTTGAGTCATGGGAGGAAACCCCTGTACCTAGAGCACAAAGGGGAAAATGTGCAAACCTCAAACCAACGAGCATTGGTGCCAGGAGTCAAGGCACATCACTGGAGCTGAAGCAGTAGCTCTGCTCGCCTAAAACTCTGCTGCCAAAATCCAGGTCCTGTCTGCTGCTCCAGGAAAAAAAAAATTGCTTGCAACCTGCACAAAAATTGCCACCATCACAAGATTCAAGTCATTGATGTTTTTGGGATTTGGCTGTGACCAAAGCAACTCATGCACTTTTCGCACTAAATTCAATACTTGTCAAAATTATTCACCGTTTTCCTTTTTTCCTCATCAAATCCACATTCACATTAATTCAGCTCTATTGTAGGCAATAGAGCTGACAGGAATCCAGCAAACATTAAGTGCAAAGCTCTTATGACCATTAGCTCCCTTCCCAAATATCTTTGAGGCAGAAAGCAATTACATGAACAGAGAAATTAAATTTACCTATTAATGACGCAATGGAAGATATAACTTCTTTATGCAATTAGAAACTACCACCTGCAGCTTACATGTATAATAAAGTAGGCAATTCCCACAAAAAAAGTTTACATCAAGCATATCCAAAATTAGAAATGAAGAATGAATGCAACCTGGCTGCTGTATTTCTGCTACACTGTGTGTATTTATAATTCTTCTTTAATGGATTTTGCTTAAGGGAACACAATTTCATTCGCTTTTGCATGTTATTGCAGATCTTGCGAGTTATTAATTTGCTACCGATATGTAAACCAAAAAGTGTCAAAGTTCCAGAAGAACAAAACTTATTTCTAAATGAAAGGTCACCACAGACGTTCAACAAAGGTACGATACTGAAATTTTTTTTTAAAGTGGATCGTGATTGCAGTAAAAATAAAAGTGCAGCTCTACTACTTCAGGAAGTCATTTGTCTGAACTCTGGAATGTGACCATTTCTGAAGTGTGGGAGGAAAGAGCAAGTTTAGGACAAACCCCTGCACAAATCCATGATGGTGACCTCCAACTTCCACCATATTTTCCTGTATTGTGCATTAGAATTCAATAAAATGATTATGCTTTTGGATTTTCTCACATTTTCTTACAACGTGGGAGGCTATTTAGGATTTCTCCGCTCACTCTCAAAGTATTCCCATCAGAATTATCCAGTTCCCTTTTAGAAGTCCTTTCAACAAATCTCACCCTTCCACATTTGCCTGCCTTCCAGCCATATTACAGGAATCTTCAATGGCCCATTAATCAAACAATCAATCAACAACTATTGAGTTTGCAAGAGGATATTAAGTACCAAACCCATGCAGCCACAGAGATAATTTGAAAACTCCACACAGACAATACCCAAGGTCAGGATCGATCTGTGTCACTGGCACAGTGCAGCAGCGCACCCAGCTGTGGCACTCTTCAAGTCCTCGGTGCTGCTGGAATACTTTTTCAGGCACATTGATGGGCATGTACTCTGACATCACTGTTTGATGCCATCTTGGATGGTGAGTGTGGTGATATGTAATTACACCACTAGGTCACCAGGGGTCATCCCAGTGACCTGGTATATAAAGCAGTCCAGAGCTACAGTCTAGCCTTCATGGTTCGTCTTGCAGAGAGACAAGACCTCTTAGTGTACATATTAGTTTTTGAAGGCTGTCTTATACTCGCACTGCTGGTGTGGTTATTGTCAGTACAGTGAGGGCATTGAATACTGAAACTGGCTTTAACTCGAGGGTTGAGGCTCGACTCAGGTTAGTTTAAAGGCCAAACCGTTCTCTAGTCAGGATGGACAAAATGAAGCTTCACACGTCCTTTTCAAATATTCTATCTTCCGTGTTTGCTTTGATTATTTTCACTAACATGAACCACCACCAATAATTACAGATTTTCCCCATGGTTTTCTTGGCTATCATATTCATGACTTGAACACTCCAAACTCTCATTCGGCTCCTTCCACTGTCAGATTCTCTCCCCATTCCATCACCAGTATTTTTTTCTCTCTCTCTGTCCACTGGATTACCTCCTCAGCCTCCATTCTGTGCACCAGGACTCAGTTATGTTAGGAAATTGTCAATGCAAATACTTTGTGAGGTTTTGCATGTACTTCAGCCTACCCTGCTCCTTAGGGAAGGGAGAGAATTCGGAAACTTGGGACCTTGTCCTCTGATGAATCAATTGCTAGTTCGACAAATTAACAGGTAAGTGCAACAAGAATCTTCTGTAAATACTTTGGTTGGTTGAATATACAGCAGTTATGGTGAAATCGAGGGTCAAAGCCTTGAAGCGGATTATATACAAGGATAAGAGTTTGTAATGTGAGCAATTTTGCTGGTGAAAGTAAGCTGATAGTAAATAAGACAACGCATCATTCAGACTGGAGCAATGCAATTTAAATAGCCATGGTCAGAACTGGGGATAAAAGTGAAAAGAAAACAAATTATAAACACAAGGATGACATTTCATCAATTTAACATTGGGATGATCACCATGAAGTCAGAACAATAAAGATCTCTCAATAAATTTCTCTTCTCCCCACCCACCCCCCACCACCCCCCCAACCCTTTTAGTTCATGCAAAAAGTCCCAAGGAATCTTGAATTTCTCAGAATCTGTTATGCATCTATTTAACGCTTGGTTCAATAGATATTAAGAATGTTCGAACATGATCGACATAAACTCCTGTCTTCAGTGAAAGACAAGCAATGAATCACTCTCCAGGAAGAAGTCATGCAATTAGATCAAAGCCTAAATGAAATAATTAGCCCATGTATGCAGACTTAAAATATTGAAGCTTTCAAAAATAATTGAGATGGGAACTTTTTTTGTTCTCGAACTCAATGGTCCACAGATTGGCCCATGCAACAAAGAAAATGGTTAAATAATTAAATCCCCAAGGATGTCAGAACGATTGAAGACTGAGAATGCTCGGAATTTCCTTCACATGCAAAAGTATGCACAACTTTTGAATTTCAATTGTCACTCATTAAACCAGTTTTAAAATGAAATCGAGATGCAAAATTGTGAGATTACTGATAAACCTTTCAAACAAGTAATAATGCAAAATTAAACAGAATTAGAAAATAAACACCAGTTAGCTTTCATTTTTTGCCTTAACCAATTCTCTCTATTCAAATGGGAAGCTGTTCCAAAACTGCTGATGGCTCCATCGTCCAGCAAGAACGTCCAGTCAGTAAACATTTGAGGGGACTTGGCCAATAACTTTTTAACTTCCACATCTACATGAGATCCCCATACCTGACAATAACAGCTTGTCACTGCACAACACATTTTGTCTCAATTGCCATGGTGCGCACCTGAAAATACTATCTTTTTCTCCTAACGATACAACCAATAGACCTTATTGTGATCAACAGTGAAACCATCCCTCACTTAGACAGCTCAATCAGCTGAGGTCCCTGTCCAATCAGTTATTTAATTACCTGGCAAAGTTCACAACCACGAGTTACCATAGCACCTGATCTGATTTATTTGAACCAGTCCAGTAATGCCCCAAGATGCAAATAAACTGATGTCACTCTTCTCTCCAATAAAATCCTTGATGCTTCCAATGTTCACACCTATAGTAAATGCATAAAAATCAATTCACATATGAATGATCATTGTGAGGCCAGAAAGAATCTCATGTTTGCTGACCAGGCTAAAACAAAAAATGTAGTTCGCAACCTGGCAGATCTTTGGAAAAGTACAGTCGAGCAGAAATACAACATTCAAAAGGAACACAGAAGATCACAGTTGCAACTATTTAAAGGATTCTGCCTAAAAAAAAACATTTTTTTCAAAATTTGACAGCTGAATGATTTTTCTGCACGACCTGTGTGATATTTATTGCACCCTGCTTTAAAAAAAAAGGAAATCAATAACTCTGCTGGGCTGCCTCTCCAACAGGATAGGCAAAGGGCATTCACTGGAGTGCAACTTGTATCCATGAAATGATACCCAGAGAGAAAGCGAGAGAGAAAATAAAATCAGTGGGAAATTTGAGGGTGGCACAAGAAACTGAAGCAGCACAACAGCTGGTTGAACAAAGAGGCAAGTTAAATGCTGAAGGTTATCGTCCACACTGCACAGTTTGTTTTTCTTTTTGCAGCCAGATTTTCTGCACTGTTGAAAATATAGCATTGGAATAATTTGAAATAAAGGATATAAGTAAAGTGGCATCTTGCACCTCCACATGACAGGATGTATTTGCAAGTATATTTCATTGAAATAAATGCGAGCTGCCCCACAGCCTCCAGCCAGAAAGTCTGTTACTGTATATTTTTACACACTTTATGATGCAAGGTCAGAATGACAGAAATTTAAAAACTGATTGGAATTATGGCATGCAAAAAGGGTTGAATTATCCCAAAACAGTGATTTATCAATTCTGATATGTATAAATAACATTGCACCATATTTCATGAATTAATAAAAAAAGATTAAATCAGTGAAAGCTTCTGCTCTGCTCGAGGGTTAAGAAAGAAAATACGTGACATGTTTGCTGTGAGGATTGTTCTACATAATGATCTGAATGAGACAATTCAGCCTCTCGTGTCCAGTTGGTCCTCACTGAGAGTCCGTGGGGAAGCTTGTGGTGACTACAGCAAGAACAATGCTCAAAGTGGCGCCCACTGCAAGCGGAACAATTAAACTGGAGGGGTAAGAGTTATCATCAGGGATCCTTGCAATCGCTGCAGAGAGCATCACCATATCAACCAGCTTTCAGAGGAAATTAAATGTCAACAGAAGCTGCAGTCGGCACCGCAGCCGAAAAAAAACATCCAATTCCACGACACTGCCACAGATGTCAAAGGGGCACCAACTAATTAATTGACGGTCAGACACGATTTCAATGTCAACACTCCAAATCTAATCAAGGAAGTCTCAGATATGCATTTCTCAATAATCCCTCCAGGTCTCATGTCTGCTTTTATTATTAGCGAAACAGGGAATGAAAAAATACTCAACCCAAAGCAGACTAGGTCAGGACCCCTGGCTGCTCTTTTTGCAAAATATATGATTTTTTTTTAAAATGTTGTATAATATACACACGAAGGATGCACCTTTCACTTTTTTTGTTTCATGAGGCACAGCAGATGTAATTGATTAGATCTCTGAAATTTTGCACTTAAGATAACCATTCATGAAAATATATCTAAAAAGCAGAACACAGGAACTGCATTTTTAACCTAGTTGCTCAAACAGTGTTATGAGCAACATAATATCCGATATTATTTATGAGAATAATACAAGATGCAAGATAGCCTTCATTTTCATCACAAATGCACTTATGTTTTCTCACGAGGCATGATGTGTGCGGGAGGGTGATGTTGGTAGGTGAGAAGGATTCGACTGTGGATGAATCACTGGCAAATCACTTTTAATTCTGCTTTCTTAAAGATAATCAGAAGAGATTGGAAGTATTTATGGAACGGCAACCAGCACAGAGTATGGGGAAAAGTATCATGTCTGGACCATTTTGTGCATTGAAAGCTAGTCCAAAAGGTTCTCAGAATCACAGGATCATACGATATTCAGGAGACCATTCAACCTCTTGATTCTGCACCAATGTGTATGAAGTGAAATCCAGTTAGTTATGCCCATGCTCTGGAGTTCCCATTTGCATACATTTCTCTCCATCCAAGATATATCATTACCTTACAAAAGGCTCCATTAAATTCTGTATCCACTGTCTTATCTTGTGCTTTGTTCCCAATCATACAGGATTTACCCAAACGTGCTGGAAAAACTCAACAGGATACACAGTGTCTTCAAGAAGAAAAGGGTCAGCAACATTTTGGGCCTGGGCCCTTCAACAGGAAAAAAAAAACAACCAGGCAGACACCTGAAAGCGATTTCCCTTTGCTTCTTGTGGATGCTATTTATTCAGATGTTCTTTACTTACTCCTGTTGAAGGGCTCAGGCCCAAATTGTTGGCCACCCTTTTCTTCCTCTGATGCTGTGCAACCTGATGAGTTTCTCCAGCCCATTTCTGCATTGCACTTGACCCCAGCATCTGCAGATTTTCTGGTTCAACTCCATAGAGGAATTATCCTGAGCAAAATAAGAGCAACGAACTGCTGGGCGAACTCAGCCAGCATCAATCAAGGAAAGTCAATAGTTGATTTCAGGAAGTCGATTTGCCTCCATGGACACCACCAGATTGGCTGAGCTCTTCCAGCAGAATGGTTACTTTTGCTCAAGATTCTTGCAATTACATTCACTTGAACCAGGTTTCAGCCTGAAACTGCCTCATGTTCTTTTGTACTCACCCGAAATTATTAACCATTGGCAACAACTCGGTGTAAGCTCCCACCATTTGAAATGGACTTGATCAAATATCCCCGTGTGATGCAGCAAACAAACAAAACTCGAGAAGACTGTTCTACAGACTTTAATCAGCTTAAAGTTGAACACCTGGTCCCTAGACTCTCTGTCTCCACGTGCCCGAATGATTTAGGAAGGGGCCGGCTTGAGTCTTTATATGGACTGGTGATTGAGAGCCAGCGTGGTGGGGCCAGCTCGCAGGTTGCCCCCTCCAGTAGGCCGGTAGGCCTGTGGCTATAGTAATGGTTGTAACACCACATCCCATAACTTCCTTTCCCCCATTACTTTAATTTCTAACCTGAGAACTATTCAAATTGATCTCTTCCATACAAGGTTATAAAACTTCATGAGCTTTTAACAGCCTCTTGGAAAAGTTTCCCAAAACTTGGTTTTAGCTTTAACTATTCCACATCAATCTGACACTTGAATTATTATCACCATTCTGTCCTTCTATTTAAACACTGTTCACATTCCTCTGGAGATACAAAATGGAGAATCCCGTAAACACGATTTATATTTGTAATTCTTTCAAATTACCCAAAGTACCATTTGAGCCATGAATTACTTTGAAATTCAGGAGAAAACACGAGTCCTTTTTCCAACCAATAAATGCCATACTCTGCAATGTTTGGAATGGATATAATAGTAAATACACCAACCCTCTTTTCAATCTTCTTCAGCATGATGCTGAACCAAGCCATGAAAGACCCCAACAATGAAGACGCTGTTTACATCCGGTACCGCACGGATGGCAGTCTCTTCAATCTGAGGCGCCTGCAAGCTCACACCAAGACACAAGAGAAACTTGTCCGTGAACTACTCTTTGTAGACGATGCCGCTTTAGTTGTCCATTCAGAGCCAGCTCTTCAGCGCTTGACGTCCTGTTTTGCGGAAACTACCAAAATGTTTGGCCTGAAGAAAACTGAGGTCCTCCATCAGCCAGCTCCCCACCATGACTACCAGCCCCCCCACATCTCCATCGGGCACACAAAACTCAAAACGGTCAACCAGTTTATCTATCTCGGCTGCACCATATCATCAGATGCAAGGATCGACAATGAGATAGATAACAGACTCGCCAAGGCAAATAGCGCCTTTGGAAGACTACACAAAAGAGTCTGGAAAAACAACCAACTGAAAAACCTCACAAAGATAAGCGTATACAGAGCCGTTGTCATACCCACACTCCTGTTCGGCTCCGAATCATGGGTCCTCTACCGGCATCACCTACGGCTCCTAGAACGCTTCCACCAGCGTTGTCTCCGCTCCATCCTCAACATCCATTGGAGCGCTTTCATCCCTAACGTCGAAGTACTCGAGATGGCAGAGGTCGACAGCATCGAGTCCACGCTGCTGAAGATCCAGCTGCGCTGGGTGGGTCACGTCTCCAGAATGGAGGACCATCGCCTTCCCAAGATCGTGTTATATGGCGAGCTCTCCACTGGCCACCGTGACAGAGGTGCACCAAAGAAAAGGTACAAGGACTGCCTAAAGAAATCTCTTGGTGCCTGCCACATTGACCACCGCCAGTGGGCTGATATCGCCTCAAACCGTGCATCTTGGCGCCTCACAGTTTGGCGGGCAGCAACCTCCTTTGAAGAAGACCGCAGAGCCCACCTCACTGACAAAAGGCAAAGGAGGAAAAACCCAACACCCAACCCCAACCAACCATTTTTCCCCTGCAGCCGCTGCAACCGTGTCTGCCTGTCCCGCACCGGACTTGTCAGCTACAAACGAGCCTGCAGCTGACGTGGACTTTTACCCCCTCCATAAATCTTCGTCCATGAAGCCAAGCCAAAGAAGAAAGAAATAAATATTCAAAATTCATCCAATAAAAATCCAAATTTTCACCTATTTACACAGTTGAAACAGGATATTCTTCATTTATGCACCCTTTGGCGCATCTCCTGTGTTAACAAGGAATAAGTCAAATGAGTCTGTGGGAGGTCCAATCTAGCTTTTCAAAAAAAAACAAGCCTGGTTGATCTATTGAACAAATGGGATTATGTCTGGTTCAGTGATTTCACACTAGAAAGGGAAAGATTTCATGCTTTGTGCCGGTTTTCCCTCAACAATGGCTTTCACAGGACAAGCACAGAGGGAGGAAAGCATAGACAATGCAAAGAAGGGATGGTAATTTCAGAACTGCCCTCCAAACCCTGCCTGAGAACAATGAACAGAAAGGAAAATGGATAAACATGAAGAAACATTTCAATGTCAATACCTCCCGACTTTCTCACCCCCAGAGGGATGGAATGGGTACTTAATTGCCTGTCCAGCAATGTTCTGCTTATATTTGGACAACAACACATTTGATGATACAATTTATGATTATCCTTACAGACTGACTTACTGATCGACTGGAGACATGGAAAAAAGTACACGTGGAGAGAGATCATATCAAGATCATGGAAAGGCATGGAACAGGCAATTTCCCATCCCACTCTCATAGTGCTATGATTGGAGACAACAGAACTTTATAAAGGATCCAAACCTGAAACATTCCTTCCCATAGATGCTGCCTGACTCATTAAATCCCCTCCATTGTTTGGATGAATGTTTATAATAAGCTGTGGAGTGCAAGTTCCTTAAAGAGCATTTCTTCAATCCTTATTGTGTTTAATTGAGCTGCAAAAGTCCGGCCACAGAGAACATAGGCCATCTTTCACCATTGACAAAGGGAAAGGGAGATGGAAACATCTTGATGATTTCCATCTCATACATTAAGAAGCGGAAGCAATAGTTCCAAAAGCTGCAGAGATCTGGATTTAAACCATCTGCATTGTATTGGTTTAAAAAAAGTTTGTTTATTATCATCTGTACAGATACCTCCCATATCTGTGTTATTATCTTCCAACCCACCTAAACATGAGCATTTTGGACAAGAGTTTTTAAACATCCATAATGTTTTAAAAAAGGAAAATGCCAGAAATATTCAGCAGGCCAGCCAGCATCCCAGGAGAGAGAAAGTGTCAACATCTCATTATCAGTAAATGCCATCAATGCTGACCTGGGCCTGGTGAATTCCACTGACACAGATGACAGAGCAGGGTAGTGACCTAATATCAGAATTGGATTAGGTTAGAAATGAAACAGGTTTTAGATGAAAAAGAAATGAGGAGATGCAGAGAGAACAAAAGGGCAAGATCACACAAAAGAAAAAGACGTGGCAATGGTAGATGAGAGATGGTGATGAAAGTACATCTGCAGGAACTGTAGATGAAGTCAAAATATCAGGAAAGAAGAGAGAAAAGGAAAACAAGCAATGCTGAAAGTAAAAGAACTAAAATGGTTAATTATCTGAAACTATCCAATTCACTGCTGAGTCTTCAAAGTCAGAAAATGAAGTGGTGGTCCTTGTGTGCATGTAGAACCTTGTTTGATCAGTGGGAGGTCAAATGCACAATTTCAGAGTGAGGAAAAAAAACAATAAATGACAGGCAAGTTAAAGTTTAAGGCAGTGGCTTTCAGGCTTTTTCTTTCCCCTCACATCCCACTTTAAGTATTCCCTATGCCATTGGTGCTCTGTGATTAGGAAGGGATTGCTTACGGTGGGATATGAGTGGGAAGGTTGAGAATCATTGCTCTAGACCCAATTGTTACTGAAATATTTCACTTGAGAAAAATTGTCATTAGCCCATTTCCTTTGACTCATTATGTGCATGGTTTCATAACTCCAATTAGGTATGGTTAAAACAGTGGTTTTCAATTTTTTTCTTTCCACCTATATACCATCTTAAGCAATCCCTTACTAATTGCAGAGCACCCAAGGCATAGGGAATACTTAAAGTGATATGTGAGTGGAAAGAAACAGATTGGGAACCATTGTTTTTGCAAAGGATGCATTTTAATAGCTATCCAAGTTGCTAGAATTTTAACTGGATTGGGATTTAATATTTAATGTTAAGATTCATGTAGCATCAACGCAAATTTCTACTGTCCATCGAGTGAGATTAGGTCCTTTGAAAATAAAGTGGCATTCGACAGCTAAATTCATACTGAAATTTGCTGGATACCTCTTTCGTCCATTTTCATGGCCAGTATAGTGGAATCTATTCTCATGTTTGAATGCATATGGAGTTATTCATACCACACTACATATATTTTAAAAATGCTCATTTTGCATGGGACACAGCTTCACAGCCCACTGTTGAAGTGTTCTTTTAGTTTGCTGTCATGAAGCACAAGGTGTCACGAGTATTCAATCTGCAAGATAGCAAACATCACATAGAGAGTGCTCCACAGAATACAGTATATCCAGGCACAGAAAAATAGGAAAATTGATTGATTCCTTTAAGAGGAGGTTCAATGCACACAGAAGAGAAAAGATACACCATGGGATGGTTGGAAATGTGTCCAAACAATAAACAATGGCATAGGCTTAATGAATTGCTTCCACACTGCAGGTTTGCCACAATAAACTCCAAAAACCCATGTTTACACTGCAAAACACATGTTGCATTTCAAGATATCAAGTGCCACATGTGCCAACTGATGCATCTGCAGATTGATTTGACTTGACAATGCTCTCGCTCATTATAACAGTCTCAGCACAGCAGAAATTGCTTTGCTCTAACACTAAAAATGGTGTAAAAAAGCTCTGACATTTCCTGATATTTTGAAACCTATCCAATATCAAACAAAGTACTCTGCACTGAACAAAATAGCTATTAGTACTGTGTATGGGTAGTTTGTGATTTCAGCTTCAGGCAGATATTCAGATGGCACTGTAACCCAAAACAAGGACAGAATTCCTCAGTGATGCAAATGGCAATGAGATTCCAAAAAGGGGTTTATCTTCTTCTCAGAGAAATGTTACAGTTTGCATTTTATTTTTTTTAAATTTGCTGGCTTTTAGAGAGGCATACATCCTCATGGGGGTGGAGTGAATGCGCATATGCTAATATCAATTGTCTCCATAAAGTCATCCAAATTACCTGGAAGGAGAAGAGAATCAATAGGCTTTTTTAAGATGCAGCACCTGGGTAGCCCTCCTAGATCCCAGGTGCAATTAGTGGAGAAAAGGTGCTTCCAGCTGTGGGGTGGAGAGGGGTGGGGTGGGGAGGGGGGTGGGGAGATGAAATGAACCATTAAATCACAAACCCAGAGATTTAATGAGGATCCCGTCTGCAATGATGTGCTAAGTGATGTGCACTTAAGGAAACTATTGGTAAGTCTCCCCCGCCAATCAGTCAGCAGCTGACCATTCTGCCCCTCCGCTAACTATGGCATCCCCCCCATGTTAGCAACCTCATGCCCCCTCATGTTTTGCCCCCCCCGTGGCAATGACCCCTCTCTCCCCCCGATCATGCCAGACACTTCAGCTGAGGTTTCCCTATGACACCAGCGCTCAAGTGCTGACGTTAGAGGAGTAACTGGGGCAGCCATTTTTGTTTTCAAGCAGATGGTGGATGTGACCAAGGTAAGTTTACCTAGGTTCTCTGACTATCTCCGAGATAGGGCAAGGATCCTGTTTGAGCCTGCTGACTGGGTCTGATCCTTTGAACCTACTTTGTGAGTGGGGCACTAACCAAGCAAATTGCCCTGTTAACCCCATCTTACAAGGAAGCTTGAATATGCCTAATACCCAAGCACCTAGACTTAATGACTCACATTCAGTTATGTTGGTTACATCTTTCACATGAAACACATGCTCTACTCAAAGCTCCAACTGGGTCGAGATTACCAATGAATTAGATTCCATAATGGTACTCAAAGTCCTCCTTGTAGAAATGCAACATTCCAACCAACTTCTTGAAAACCCTGGACCGTGACTGCTCAAAGTGGATGAGGAACATTTGGCACAGGATTGAAAATCTCTGGTCTGTGCATCAGGAGACGGCAGAATCTCTGTGCAAGCAACTGAAGGAGTGTGCTCTGTGGCAAATGACCAATCCGCCATATCCCACATTGTGTCCATCAGCTCCCTCAGAACCCCCAACCATTGTCCTCGCTCCTAAGGAACTGCATAAAAAAATTTCCAAAACAATATTTTTTGGGTGGATGGGGTGAGGTCAAGTCAGCTTTAGTAATAGTTCTCCCACTCTCCCTTCTCTCTTCTCTCTTCTCCTTGCACAAAACTGCTTATAGTAGTTTAGAATCCTCCAACTAGCTGGATATTTCCTGGCCAATTTGACTGTAATAGAATTTCATAGCATGGAGGTAGACCCTTTGAACCGATTTATTCATGTTGACCAAGTTGGTTCCTTCAGTTTATCCCATTTTCCTGAATTAGGCCCATATCTCTCTATACCTTTCCTGTCAATATACTTGTCTGAAGGTCAGGTCACTCGTCTGAGTGCTACTGGTCCCATGTAATCCAGTTCTATCAGTCGCATGCTTGGGTGGTTGGTGACTAAACTGGCTCCCCTACCAAACTTGCCTGGTACGGAGGGTGGCTGAACACCCTGTAGAATGAAAAACAAGACCCGTCAAAGGGCAGATGAGTTCTCTCATCGAGTCAATTATCACCTAGCAAACATGTGCCGTGAAGTGTGGAAAGGGGATCCCTTGCATCAAAGCTTGGTCTGGCCATTCACTGGAACAGACCTTCCCCCAGCTGTCTTGAGCCTCAGCATGCCGCTGGATCTAGGAGGGGATGTTGAGAGGGTAGGTCTGGATCTTTGCAACCCCTTATTCACCCAAATCCATTCATGCACACACTGTTCCTTTCTGAGGAGTGGGATATCCTTATAACAAACCTCACAAACTGACTGAAAGGAACCATCATCATCCTATGGGATAGATAGACAGAAAGCATCCAAATATCTAATTGTTTCTCTGGTAGCCCAGTCCATGTACTTACTACCCTCTGAAGTAAACATTGCCCCTCAGGACACTTTCATATCTTTCCCCTCTCATCATGAATCTCTGCCCCCAGCTTAAGGGGAAAAAAGACTGACCATTCACCTTATTTCTGCCTCTCGTGATTTTAAATACATTTCTAAGGTCACCTGTCAGTCTCTAACTCTCCGGGCGGTGGGGGGAGGGGGGGGGGAGTGGAATTCAAGACTATCCAGCCACTTTCAATACATCCAGTCCCAGTATCATCCTTTGGTCAGAAAGGATAAATATTTAGGAATGTGAGGATTTCCATTATCTTTTGACTTTATCTCACTAAATTTTAAGGAAAATGTTTCAAGTACATGTAGAAGCATCTATGAAACCAAAGATAAATTTAGAGCCAGCAATCATACTTTAATTTCACCCAGCATACCTGGACTCTGAAATGCATGGATTCACTGTAGCCACATTCTGAGATCTTTGCTTCAGAAGAACAGGAAAACTGTCCATGGGAAGTTGTTTTAAAGGTAACAGGCCTCATGGCACCAACTTCCACCATTATGAAATGCTTTGAGCATCTGGTCATGGAACTCATCAAAGTGCACCTCCCAGAGATATTGGGCACACAACATCTCCTCACTGGTCTGCAAGGTGGAACAGTGACTGGACTTCCTGAGAAGACTAAAGCGGGCAAGGCTACCAGCCATCATTATGTCGACGTTTGAGAGGAGCTCTGCAGAGAGTGTCCTGGCCAGCTGCATCACAGTGTGGAATGGTTGCTGTAGAGAACTGGATCAGAGATCAATCAACGCAAGAGTGGAAGCAAGGATCACCTTGGTCTCCCTCCCTACCATTTACCAGGATCATTGTCTGAAGAGGGCGTGTAAAATCGTTGAGGGCCCCTTGCCCCCGCATACAGCATCTTTTGGCTATTGCTATCCGGAAAGAGATACAGGAGTATCAGAGCCAACACCACCAGATTGAGAAAGAGCTTCTTCCCACAGGCAGTGAGAATGCTGAATGACCAAAGGAACGGCTCACACTAACCACTCAAGATGCAACTATTTAGTAAAAAATTTTTTTTTAAAATTGTTTTGCACATGTATTGCTTGTCTGTCTGGTTCTGTGTTTGTATGTTTTGCACTGAGGACTCTAGAATGCTGTTTTATTTGGTTGTACTTGTGCGATCGGATGATAAATAAACTTTAACCTCAGCTCAAATCTTGATGACACACATTATTAAATTTTTAATGATAAATTCCTCGAACCATGTTCAGATTGAGAAATATCTCAATTGTCAATGATCTGACTTCAACATGGATGTTCATTCCAATGGAAAGGTACAATATAGAGTTATAACTCACACATCAGTTTGGAACGTCTTTAAGACCTTGTGTGTTTGTGAACCTGCTAAAAATGATATTTTGCACATTAGTTAACTGCTAAAAATAGTCGACCTACAAATGCAGGAAGATAAATGCAGGCTCAGCTTAAAAATAAGCAATTTTGAAGATGCTTTGCAATAAAAATCTATTCCCCATCAACTTTGAATATTTCGCAATCGAATGCATACATGACAGCTTATCAATATGACAAGCACATACTTTTGGAACATAAAGAAAATGCTGTTTACAGGGAATGGGACAAGAATGTTTTCTATTTGAAGGAGTACATGACTCAGAAATTCCTGCAATTGGTTGAGTTTACTAAGCTGCAAATCAAACACTTCACTGTTTCACTCAGCAGAATTTTGATGTGGTATTTATGCTGGTTTTATGTTGAACTTCACTGTTCAAATTTCATCAGTCATTTGCATCTCAGCTGAAATACATCAGGCAAAGCCCTTCACAACTCTCTAGTATCTGCATCCAACCACAAATGATCAACTCATGCAATGTTTCCTACATTTGCCTCATCACAACAATAAAATACATACTGTATATTTCAGCGTACAAGTCGACCCCATTTTTCAGCCTAATTTTGAGGTTTTAATGGTTCCTCCGACATACAAGTCAACCTCCATTCTTTGGGGCTGTCCGGGCCTGCCAGAAACAACCAAATTTAAAAAAAAAACAATCACAAGTAACAAACTGTAAATTAAGTTATAAAAAATCCCCTCAGCCTTCCAGGCACGGAGCTGCAGCAATGACATTGAGCTCTCAGCAGGAGCAGGGATCTCAGCCTACCAGGCAGAAACGGTGACCTCGGGGTCCCAGGTAAGAGGGGTTATGGTGGTACCCGGTGGTGGAGAGGTGCTTCCATCATCGACTTGCACACCAAATTGATGTCAATCTGGCTTTTTTGGTGAATTTAAGGTCTCAAAACTAAATCGGACATAAAAGTTGACCCCCCCCCACCCATTTTTTGAGAATTTTTTTAGGATTTCACGACTATTTGTCCAACAAAATATATGGTATATACTATAAGCAACTCAGGGACCACCAACAGACAAGCCCTCACTATTGAAATTTCACTTTTTTTTGCATCTGTAAATACACATCTCTCTTTTATTATCTTGTTTTTCTGTTCTAATGACATATTGTGGTCATTTAATTCATATTATTGGTGATGTACCTTGTGTGGCTGCAGCAAGTTAAAATCTCAGTGCCACACTTAACTCGTAATGGATGATAAACTAACAGCCTCAAACTTTTGACTCCTCAGACCACACCAGAAATACAAAAACAAACTGCAATTCTGCACGATTTCCTTTTGATTTCTCAGAGTCGAACGTTCTCAACCAAAGTACTTCCACTTTCTATCTATCTTAAACTGCTCCAATTCCATCCACCCCTTCATTGGAGCAGAGACAGGCTGCACCTTGAGAGGAGTGAAACGCGAAGGTCTGCAGAAACTGTGTTTGTAGTAAAAGCACAAAATGCTAAAGGAACTCAGGATGTCATGTAGCATCCAGAGGAGATAAAGATATATAATCAACGTTTCGGGCCCAAGCCTTTCTTCAAGGTAGGTGACCCTGAAGAAGGGATCTGGCCCAAAATATTGGTTATATATCTTTACTTCCTATAGACACTGCAGGACTTGCTAGGTTCCTCCATCATATTTGTGTATTTACCAAGTTGAACCTTCTCACGAGGATACAGGTGGTGGAACCCAAGGTACAATCAGTCCTTCATGTAGCCCATTCTACAGGTCATTAATCCAACACAATGAGGGACAGTTGAATGGCATTAAAAAAATATTTCTATGAAGTAATCTGAAATGGATTTAATGTGTAAATTAATGAAAAAGTTCATAAAAATAAAGTAAAAACATTACTTCCCTTTTACTGAAAGGCATCAACCTTATTCACATGGAATCCATGCCTTGTGAAGATATCTGCCTTTTGAAAATTTGAGGGGTTGACTGCAAAGTGCACCTAGTCCATCACTTGAAGTATCAAGAAGTTAAACTCCCATACCTGACCACCTGTTTATTCTGTACTTGCCCATTGCAGGGTATAAGTTTATAAGTTCAGAACTCACTGAAAAATCCTCTGCAGCTCAGGAAACACCAGGCAGTAGTCAATAATCCAGTTCAAGTGATCAGAAAAACTGAAACTCGAAGCAGCTTTCTCAAAAGGTGAAAGATGTTTGCAAAGTCAACATTTACTGAAGCTCTGAGATGTAGCCCCTGATATGATTGGAAGATCCTGCAAGTTAAACTCCATGATCACATTGCTAGGTGGCAAAGACCAATTTTATGCACGTAATGAATATCACCAGCTTTCATTCTCTTCATGTGTTACCACTGTAAACAGATTAACCTGCGGAAATTGATATTGTTTATTGTACTGCTTACAGGATCCATCCATGTCAAGCCATGTCGGGTTGTCAATGAATGCAAAAGTTACAAAGAACATTGATGTGGAATGTTTCCTCTGGCCTGACTTGCTGAATATATCCAGCATTTTCTTTTATATTTCCGATTTCTAGCATCTGTTCTATTTTACATTGTCAATGAATACTCCCTTCTGAGTAAAAAGGAAACTGAACTGGAACAGTGGAGGCAAAATGCTCTCAAGACAGAATGAAGTCAACAACTCATCATTCAACAGTAAAACTACATATGGTGTGAATGTTATCCTCATGAGACAATTCTGAATCATGCACCTAATTAACAACAACTTTTTCATCCCACTACGAGATGCCAACAAAATTTCATTATGGTTAAAGTGGAAAAAGACAGATCCTTGCCACTGGATATGCAGCTGTTGCCAAGTCACCTGCATTTTTAAAAAAATTAGCCTCTCAATCGGGAATAAATTCATCTCCAGTGGAGTATGTGCTAAAATGTCACAGTTCTCAATGGACAACTGAGATCAAACCAAGATTTCACTGAGAGTCACACTTCCTTCTCCTCATTATGAAAGATTCCTGTCAGACTCCTAAATAATGCATCACCGCTGCAGTGAAACATCAGTGTGTTCCATTTAACTCTCTGCATGCCCACACTTCCTGATGTTCCTGAAAAGGAACCTCAGCCACAACATGATCCAATTGAAGTACACCTTTCTTCCTGAAGGGAAAACCGGATTTTTTAAAAAGTGGATTGTACTATCTGCTGTTGAGGTCATTTTTGATGTTGGGCATTTTGCTGCCTGTTCATAGTTAAACCAATATCAGTAAAATTCTATTATGCAGTGACAACATAATTCAGGACCAGAAGAGAGCTAATGCTTCTGTTGATCACAGCTGGACATGACTGGGATCAAGTTTATGCACTAATTTCCATTGCACAATTAACTTCCATTTACTAAACCTTGACTACGATTCTTAGGATGAATTCCATTTAATTACCTTCATAGAGATTATTTTTAATAGATATGATTTGTTAAGCAAACAGGTTTTAAATTGAGTACATTTCAATTTTTTAAATTGTACTTATTTAATTTTTAAAACTTAGATATTGAGCGCTGTAACAGGCCCTTTCCACCCACAAGGCCATGCCACCCAAGAACATCCAATTAACTTACCACCCCAGTACATTTTTGAAGAGTGGGAGGAAACCTGAGTGCCCAGAGGAAACCTACGTGGTACAAACTCGTTTCAGACCCCAGTCCCAGTCACTGGCGCTGTAACAGCAATGTGCATACTGTGAGAATCAATACAGACTGCTGCAAACACACTAATCCCATCCCCTACTCTGCCATTTCCTGAAACTCATTCACTCCAAACAACTCCACATCATTTCCCAAGTTAATATTGTACAAGACGCTAGAAAATCCAAATACAACCAGTTCCCAATCTAAATTTATTTCTTGACCATTTTCCTTTCTTTGCTTCTTATAACCCCTAATTTTGTCCACATTAATATCCATACATGTTCTTTCTGAATTTATAGTCATTACATTATAAATTCCTTATCATTTCATGCTTAGATTGTGCAATGCACCATTACCTTCTGAATTTGATTCAGCTTCAGGTCAGTAGTGTTGTATTCAACTTATTCCTCTTCCCTTCAAGCTTAGCCTTGGTCTTATTCCAAAACCTTGATTTGTTAGCTGTCTTTCAAATTTGAAAATAAATTCAATTTATTACTTTCAATTTCATGAAGATGCTCTCAGTTTCCAATTTCTGGTTCATTTCTCTTAATTAAATCAAGAAGCAATGCTGTTTATTATTGACTGGAAGACATGCTGCTTTAGTCAGCTGTCTTGGATAAATTTGATCAATCTGTATATTATGTTTCATGATGTACAAACGGAATATTTTCATGTAGTAAAAATTTCAAGCTGTTTTATTTTAGCATAATCAAACAAGATTTGAACGTGAGCCCAGAAATATTAACCAGCCAGCAAAAAATTAGTTAAATAGAAAGGATCTTAAAACAGAAGAGGAATGAATGGGGGTGTTGGGGGGGCGTCAATTATGGAGGTACTCCACAACTCTGGATGGAGACAGCTGAAGTCATAGCCGTCAAAATCAAGAATGAATAACAGCAGCGATTAGGAGGGTACAGAGATCTGGGAAGTACGTCCTTGGGAAGAAGTTAATAGAGATGCATTGTAAGGTGTAACACATGGAAGCCTGCAGATATCATGAAGGAAGTAAAAATAATGCTGGAGAAACTCAGTTAGTTAAAAAATGTACTTTATATAGCAAAGATAAATAACCAACAGTTTAGGCTTGACCCTTCATCAAGGTGGCAGTGCAAAGGGTTGGGGGGTGGAGGGTGGTGCTGATCAAAAAACAATCTCTATCCATATTCACTGCAAATTATTCATATCACTAGAATGTCTGTTTAAGAGCACATCATTTCTTGGTCTATAAGCCAACGTCAGGACACTGCCCATGTCCAGTAATATTCAAGTTTCATTATCATTAAATTAAGGATAGTCCGAGGAGAATTTTTTTATTATCAGGGCCAACAAATAAGACTCGAGGAAGACTTTTTCCTGAAATCATGAAAATGCACAAAGAATATCAAGATGTCTGTTTGAGCTGTACAAGAAAGGATTCAAGCCCACTTTGTTATATCCAGCTTGTGTTCTGATTACCTTCAGGGACGGTCACAAGAAATTTTTGAAATCGGTGGAAGAGGCATGTGGTCTTAAATGAGTCTCCTTCAAGTCTCATATGAACTCTTGCTTGGTGTCTGAAGTTTTTTCTACAGCTGAACTGTTTTTGTTTTGTTTGAATTCGGTGAAGTTTGTTCATGGAAGGGGTATTATATTGTTTTGAATTGGAATATGATTTAGCAAGTCTGTTTTTTTCTATTTTAGTTTAATTTTTGGCATGAAAGATTTAAATGGAATATATTAATGTTGCCTTATTAATGTCGATTTTAATTTCCTAAATTTGTTACTCATTTATTAATAGCACATGTTTTGCACTTAGTATAATATATGCATAAGACTTTCAAATGTATTTTTTGAACCTGTTGCTGCTTTGTTTGGCTATTTTCAGAGATTGAGTTTTGGATGGTGGTTTCGGCTCAATGACCTGGGTTTGCAAGGTTGCTATGACTTCAAGATTAGTGCAACTCATGCTATTGCACAAATTGAAGATGGCAGCTTGAAGGTTGGTGATAGACTATGCTCGATTTTGTTGATAACATTAATTAAAGGCTATAGTTAATCTTATCAGAGTTATCTCTTGGAATGTTAATGGTTTAAAAAGCCCAATTAATAAGCATGTTTATGCATATCAAATCTCAAAAAGACGAGATTATTTTTTTTATACAAGAAATTCACTTGAAATTGTGATAACTCCCAACTTATGTCAAAGTGGAAAGGGCAAAGTTTCCATTCTTCTTATGCCAAAGTTAAGGGAGTCTCTATTTTAATCATTTAGAATATTCCTTTTGTACATCATGATATCATCAGAAAAATATGATCAATACATTGTTACATGCAAACTACATAATAACTATATCGATGATGCAGGATTTTATTAAAAAAAATATATTTTCTCAGACCTACCAGATTTAAGTCTATATTCATTGGTGTTGGATCCAAACTTTAATTGTTGGTTAGGTCCTGTTCTTGACCATTCCTCCTAAATCTGCTTCTGTAATTCATTCTTTTCTAACAAATTCTGGCATTTCAGATGTTTGATGGTTTTTTTTTCCCCACTTGAGTTTTTTTTCCCCAAATTGTTCATTGTTCTTATTCTTAGATTAATTATTTTTAATAATCAATCGATTCATTTACCAACTTATGTGAATATCAGAGTGTAGTGCTCTCTGACCATGCTCCTATCATTCTATGAATTTTCTTGATTTTCCTTCCACAAAAAGACTTTAGCATTTTAATTCTACTTGGTCAGATAAAGATTTGTTTTAATAATTTATTTTAATTTTTAAAGCCATACATGTATCAACAAAACTATTCAGTATACAATTTAGAATTTATAATCTTATGATACATGGTGAATCTAACCCTTCAACCCTTCCAAAGAAATGAAAAATAAAAATATTCACAAGGAAAAAAAAATTTTTTAAACATATGTAAGAAAAAAAATAATTTCTTCTTTAAGACAAATTCTTCTTCAATAATTTCTAGCGCGACTGTGTGGGACACTATGAATGTACATCTTGGAGGGCAAATTATTTCTGATACAGCTTGCATAAAGACCAATATAGATTTAATCAATCAAATTAAACAAATTAATTTACAGTACACACATTAAAAGCCCTGAATTATACAAAAAGATCAAACTGAAATTAAATTTGATCTTTTTAAGCTTATCATGTTGAACAACAATTTCCGAGGAGTAAAAGTCAATTTTACATTCATGGTAAAAATTCTGGTAAGCTCTTGGCCAACCAATTGAAAGGAATTGCTGCTAAGAGACAAATTACTAAAATTCAAATGGATGATGATACTGTTACTACAGATCATTCTAAAATAAATTATACATTTTGAGATTGTACATTTCTGAATCCAATGATATGGATGATAATCATCTAATGATGGATTTTTTTGGACCACTTAAATATTCCCAGGTTTTCTCAGAATAATCACACGAGTCTGGAGAGACCCATTTCCCAAGAAGAAATACGTTGTGATTTTTTTCATTGCAGTCAGGTAAATCTCCAGGACCTGATGGGTACCCTGTGAATTTTTTTTTAAATCTTTTTTTTTCTAAATTGCTTGTGCTTGAGTTAAGTTCTGTGGTTCATGATTCATTTAAACAGGGCAATCTTCTATCATCTTTGAATGAATCTTCCATTTCTTTTATGGCATAAAAAGGGGAAAGATTCATAAATCTTCTTCTTGAAGGCAAATTTCTCAACTGAATGGAAATATGAAGATTTTGGCTAAAGTGTTGGCCTACAGACTGGAGAATATAGTACCATTATTTCTGAAGAGTAGACTGGCCTTATTAAAATCATTTTTCTTATTTGAATATTTATAATTTATTAAACATTTTATTTAACCCCACTAATGTCCCTGAGTGAGATATTTTGTTACATGCAAAAAAAAAGTTTTCACTGGGTGGAGTGGTGTTTTTATTTGCAATCCTGAGAAAAAAAAATATTTTGGACCATGTTTTATTAAATAAATTAAATTATTATATTCTTACTAATTTAGAACAGTCAAAAACTTTCATCCTCCTTTCAATGTCTTTCAAGTCCACTGCACTTTCTTTTATTTAGTTATAGAACCATTAGCAACTGCCTATTGTGAGCACAGAGATTTTTCAGGGATTTAAAAGGGTATTGAACATAAAGCTTCCCTTTAGGCAGATGATCTTTTGCTTTTAATATCTAACCCAAATACTTCTTTACCATTCAGACCATCTTTGCTACTTCAATTTAGTCAGTTTTAAGGGTATAACAAATCTTCACAAGAGTGAACTTTTACGTTAAATGCTCTGTGACAGATTATGTTATATTTTATATTGCTATTAGATATGTTTTAAAAGGAGATGAATTGTGGCAGGTTTTTTTTTTTAAGTGTAGGTCACATACAAACACTTCAAAACAGATCTCATTTAAAATGCCAGAGCTCTGCTCAAACCACCCAGTCCAAGCTCCAAGTGCCTTTGCAAAAACATTGAAGAATGCCTGTAGAGACTTCGCGTCTGTGTTAATTGGACATGCTGTGGAGCAATGAATTGTTTTGGGAAGCAACAGATTAACAGACTCTTAAGATTAGGTCCAGTACCGCAGTCTGTTTAATGCAGTTTGCTGTTCTAAAAGGGTCATGTGGCTTTCTTAGACCATCACAGAGACACAGATCAGTTCAGTTCTACAGTTCAGCAGCAGCTGGACTGGAACATGACAAGCTTGTGGAAAAACCCCATCTTGAAGATGGGTTGTGAGTTCTCAGTTCAACCTGGTCGAAGCCCTTGTGGTCCAGACAAGAGGAGATCATTGGTTGCATAATGTTACACTTGAAATAAGGGAAACAAAAATGAATTATGTGGTGACCTAAAAGGAAGAGGTGATCATCTGGAAAATCCTGATGGGGCAAGTTTCTTCAGTAAGACATTGAAGTGGCTGATTAAAAAGGAACAACAAATCTATCTCTGAAAACCCACCCACAAGAACCTTCCTGAACAGTAACCATTTACCTTTCATGCAACAAAGCCTGGTGAAGATTCATAAATGTTAAATTCTGTGTTAAATAAGAATTGCCTACAACCAATTAATTTGGAGGAGTAAGAAGTGAGATTGGGCTGTAAATCAAAGAACTTTCCTGAATATATACACATTACATACATATGTGCTTAGAATTAGAAGGGGGTTAAGTTAGGTTTGTTAAGTCAATAGTAAGAAGTTAAAGTTTGATTCTGTTTTCATGTTTAAAGATAATTAAAAGCAACTTTTGTTTCAGTAACCATTTGTCTTGGTGAATTTCTATTGTTGCTGGGGTTTGGGATCCTCTGGGTCCATGACAGCTCCTATGCCAAGGAATTTTATTTTTCCTTTTAAAGATTATAAGGTATCAATTTACTCATGTTGGTACATAATTACAAACATTTATAAACATCCTTTTAAGGAAATTTTTTTTCTATATTATTTAAACATGTTAAATTATCCTTAATGAGATGGTTACATTTATCTACTTCAATGATTCGTCATGTTAATTCTATTAAAATGAGCATTTTAATCTAAATAATTGTACCTTTTCCAATCTATACCAACTTTCAATCAGAAATATTTTTCTGATTCACTTGATTTATTTTTCTTCTTACATAGAGCGAGGAAAGCACTCCCTCTTGAATAAAGTTGATCTTCAAAAATCTAAGGAATGATGGTTTGACATTTCCTAACTTTAGTTTTTAATTACTAAGTGGTCAATATATATAACTTGATTCTTTTATTACAATCTGATAATCAAAATGACCATTCCACTCGGGTAGAAGTTGAACTTTAAAAATATTTCCATTTTGGCAATTCTTCATACAAGTAACTCACAAGCCAGTTGTTAAACACAATTTAAGAATATGGACATAATTTAGAAGGTTTTTTAGATTTCAGAACTTTTCTCTTGCCAGCCCTATCAAATCCAATCACCTCTTTCAACCTTCTTTGAAAGAATCTGCCTTCAAGAATTGGCAGATTAGGTATTAAATGTTTCAAAGACCTTTTTATTACAACAATTTTTCATCTTTTGAACAATTGTTGGTAAAATTCAACTTCTCCCAAGCTCATTTTTTAAAGATAATTACAAATTTGAGATTTTGTTCAATCTCATATTCTTGATTTTCCTGGGAATCCTGAGGCAAATATTCTTGAAACATATTTTTGAAGTACAATGTCCTTTTAAAGGCTTAATAATTCTTATTTATGACAATGGGCTGATTTAAGACCGGCCCCATTAGTTAAAATAAAACATGCCTGGAAGCAGGATTTGAACCTTTCGCTGTCCAATGAGGTTTGTAGCTATTTGTAAACTGATTAACATTTACATTCCTTTGTGAATGGCACTGTCTGCTGCAATTTAAAGCAGTTCATAGAGCACACATGTCTGAACTAAAATTGCCCATTTAAAAAAAAAAATTTGGACAATTCCCTAATGTGATAAATGTAAAACAGATCAATCTTCCTTACTTCACAAGTTTTGGACCTGACCTAGCTTAGAAAAATGTAGATTTTTTTTTAAATAAAAACATATTATGAGAAATTTTAAATTGGAACCTAGCCCTTTAACTGGTCTTTTTGGAACATTGTGATAAGAAGATGTGTTACCAACTTCAATCCAATGCCACATTTTATCTTTTATTGCATTGATGGCTAGTTATGCCATTTTGATTAAATGGCAAGATAATACTCCTCCTACACATGCACAATGGCTTAGGGATATTATGTCTCACTTAAACTTAGAAAAAGTTAGATATGCGGTTAATAACTCAAATATTAAATTTCAAATGATATGGGGCTTCTTCTTGGACTCCTAACATAATCTTAAGATTTAGTATTAAACCTGGATTTTAGGATTCTGTTATCCCTCTCTAAAATTGTGTCACCTGGATTTATTAATGTTAATCTTTAACCTTCTCAGCGGAAATTTATATTTTGTTATATACTCTTTTAGTGTATTGACTGTGCTTTGGAACTTGCATTTACGATCATTATTGTAACATTTTTTCTGTTTTTGATGCATACTTAATTGTATTGAATTGTAGAATGATTTTTTTGTAAAATATCAATTAAATATTTTAACATAAATGTCTGTTTAGAGTTTGAGAACGTTACCATTTATCTAGACCATCTCTATTGCTGGGTAAGGGAAAACTAAAGAGTAAACTAAATTTTATTCTATCAAATTATTTTTTGTCCTTTGTTATAACAAGTTGATTAATTCTTCATTGCAAAAGTGAGGTCAAAATTTCCGAGGAATGAGCTTCATGTGTACCTTTTTTTGTTTCAAATCAAATTGATGTTCCTATCAACCTCAAAGTCTACAAGGGAATTCATACTTTAGTTGACATTGACAGACACACCTTGTTCATCACTGTCTCTGAATCGTGCTGTTGCACAAGCGAGTACACATTTCTGCACACCAATTTTAAATGATGGTTCTTCAACCCTCATTAAAGACTCTCTCCCCCCAAAAAAATATTTTGTGATCTTAACAACATTGAACATAAAATTCTTCCCGATTTTCTGTACTTTTCCCCCCACCCACAGTAAATTCGTGAAAGTGTCCAGTTTTCAGACAAGCCAGCAAATGGCATCTTTCCTGTTAAATCTGCAGTTCCATTTCCCCTCCTCAGGGGACACAAGGCGTTCTCTTTCTGCTTTTCACTTGTCTGTGTCCTCTCACCTCCTTTAATTTACCATCTTGCTTAATTTCTCGCTCATTTCTAATTCCGGCTATTACTTCCATGCTGCCCATTTCACAGTCTTGATTTGCTGCTTTCACGCAGTGGGAAGCAATTTACATGCTCACCAGGAAGTAAGGCAAAATATTTTCATTGAAAGGTAATAGACTTAGTGAGTATGCATGACAGAAGGGCCATTGAAACAGACATTATAAATAAGCATCATTAAAATCCGTTTCCATTGCTAATTAAACAAATTTTTCTGGCGTTATTTTCATCTGCTTTTTACAAGCTGAGGGAAACCAATTAGGAAAATCAAACTGCTGCATTGGCCTTTTTGGAAGTGTTTGGAGTGCAAGGGTGGGTTGATAGAGCTACTGTTGTACAGAATTTTTGGGAGTACTCTTTATAGGTTTGATCCCTTAAGCTTGAAGACATATTTGCTTGTTGACCATGAAATGGAGGCTTGTTGGACGAATGAAAGAATTCACTATGAAGGAAGAAAAATGCCAAGCAATATTTTGAAAGAGGGACAATACAACTACAGCAGGAAATATACTGAAGGGCTTGGTAGAGTCAATTTTGAGGAGAACTTCATTGAATTCTCAGTCCAACGTCCATGCCAAACAAGGTACCATTCTGAGCTAGTCCTATTTCCCTGCATTTAGCCCATCTCTCTCTCTCTCTCTCCTATCCCTGAAGTTGTTCAATAGTCTTTTTA
This sequence comes from Narcine bancroftii, assembly GCF_036971445.1. Lineage (NCBI taxonomy): Eukaryota > Metazoa > Chordata > Chondrichthyes > Torpediniformes > Narcinidae > Narcine > Narcine bancroftii. The sequence continues at coordinate 96,722,485 of NC_091476.1, read as the reverse complement.
ACTTTGTTGTTGTCACCACCTCCAACATTTCCTCTGGGAGCTCGCTCCATATATCCTCCACCTTCTGAATGGTAAAGGCTCCTTTTAAACCTTTTTGCTCTCATCACATATCTGTGCCCACAAGTTTTAGCCTCACTGATGCGGGAGAAAAACAATGTGACCATCCATCTCATTTTTCATAATTCTATAAAACTCGATAAAGGTTGGCCCTCAGTGTCCTTCATTCTGGGAGAATACTCCCACATTATCTAACCCCTCTTTATCATCCAAGCTCACCAGTCCCAACAGCTTCTTTGTGAATCTTTTCTGCATCTCCTCCAACTTAATTCCATCTCTCTTTGACAAGAACTCCAGAGAAATTCCAGATCCAGTCTCCCCAATGTCTTTCATATTTCATGGTCATACAACTCAAAAATGGGTCTTTTGGTCCAACTTGCTCATGCTGACCAGATTTTCATATTGAGCTTGTTCTGGTCACCCAACTATAGGAAGAGTATCATTAAGATGGATAAGGTGCAGGATGGATTCATCAGAATGTGACTGTGATTGGCAGGCTTTAATTATAGGACCACAGGACCACAATAGTGGCAGAGAGAACCACTGGGGTCTCCCTTCCCACCATTGATTTGATCTACCAGGATCCTTGTCCGAAGAGAGCTGACAAAATTGTGAAGGACCCCTACCAGCCTGCACACAGTATATTCTATCTACTCCTGTTGGGTAAAAATAAACTATCAGAGCCAGAACCACCAGGCTGGAGAAACGGCTTCTTCTCTTGGGCAGTGAGATTGCTGAATGACTGATGATCTGCTCATAATATCCCTTGAGAACCTACTATTATTTTACAATAGCTAGTTACTTTAATATATGTACTGCTAATAAATTGCTTGTAAATATGTGCTATGTCTTCAATTGTGCTTTTACACCGAGGACCGAAGAATGCCATTTTGGCCAGTTGTACTTTACAATTGTATGATGATAATAATAAACTTGAGAGGGCAAGAATTTTGCTTCTTAGAGCAGAGAATAGCAGGTGGAAGATCTGAGAAGCTATGAGGTCACAGTTAAGGTATGTAGTTATCATCTTTTTTCAGAGTCTAAAACCAGAGGGGATCAATTGAAGCCGAAGGGGAAAATATTTGGTTGCAAAGGGATCTGCTTATAGCATGGGAAAATGAACCTGAGTTAGAAGGCCAAACATGGGCTTGATGAATGGTGGAGAAGATCACACCATTAGCTGGTCTATTCCTATTACTTATTCTTACCCTGATATCATCCAAGGTGGATTGAAACCTGTCATATTGTTTCAACTTATTGTTCAAACATGTTGAGGGACCAAATAAGAAACCAAGAATTGCAGCCTTACACAACCTTAGAATTCTGCTGAGTAGTGGGTTACAAAGGTCATGAATTCCAGCAAGTTTTATATCCAGTCATAAATTATCTTAAATTACGGACTTTAATGAGAATGCTCAGGTAGGCTCATTCATTCATGTCCGTAAGACTCTGTCAAAGGGAATAATTGTCAAGTGCTCCTGAAATCTCCCACGTGTTTATTAATCCATGCCTGGAGATTATTCCTTAATTGACAAACTGAATTCTCAGGAAAATAATTCTGAGGATGGGAAAGGTTTAGCAGCACAAACTCTGATGTTATCAATTGACGAACCTGTTGAGTTTCCAGTCTAATGTTAAGATTTTTATTGATCCTTATATCTTTCAAAACGATTGACCAAGAATTTCATGATTTAAAAAAATAAAAATAAACTTCAGAAATATTCAAAAAAAAAAGCATACTTATCTCCGACGTGGTCATTTACACAGGGGCACTTTTGCACAGACTTCCGGTGTTGCAGAGTTCACCGGAGAGGGAACGTGGTATTCATTAGACCTGTTCTTTAGTGTGGCTGTGGTCAATTTACACTGGAAAAATTACAGGACGGAACTTACAAACAAAATTCAATCCTGACATTTTTACACTGCCACCAGAAATTTTCCTGAAATTTTTTGCTGTTCAGTGGCTGTTAAAAGTATCTAATGATGAGTCTGCTTGACCTAAAGCAACGAATTTGGATAATTACTACAAATTTATAGGCGACGCCAAAGAATCTTACATTCGTATGAGAACTGCAATTTTGTGGGCAACATCCTAGCAATGTTTTTTTTTCTCTCTCCCTATGATTGGAGGATAATTTTGAGTGATTTTTTTTCAGCACAATTTGAATTGCTGGACATGCTGTTATTTAATGAGATGTTAAACTGATTTAGTGAGGAATATAGGAGTTCTGCCCTTGGTCTGGTTGACACACGTTCTCCAATCAACCATTCTGGGAGCAAATGAATCATTAGCATTTTCTCATGACTGCAACCATTTTCATTCAACATTCTTTAAGAGGAAGAGATATAATTAAAATTCTCTTGTTTGATGTTATGACTCCAGATACCTACCTGGCAGTAAAATGCCATTACAATTACAGGGTATTAAAAAAGTGTAAATTATGATGAGGGGAACAACTCCCATTTTCAGTTTGGTTCAAAAAAAAATGTGCACCTGAATTATTTCATGGTCTTCAACATGAAGACATACTGCTATCTGCTCACTGCCAGTAAGGCATGGAAGGTTGATATTTGACTATGCCTATGGACTATAATTTTCACTGCACAGGATCACAGGTATTGAGTGCAAGGAGAAAGCGATCCATTGAATCTCATTTGAGATAGCAATTCCACGTGAATCCCAGACCTAACCAATGCCTGAGATTCAAGTATTAATCCAATTTTGCTTGAATCAGCTTCATTTGCTCTGTGACAATGAATTTCATGCACCAGCAATCCTCTGCAGTGAAAAGAATAGTGTAATCTTTCTTGTAAATTGACTATTCTTTTTCATTATAAACCCAATCAAAGGAAATGGTATTTTTGCCATGCACATTAGCAAACTCTGAACAATTTTTTACAAAGCTTCAATTAAATCCTGATGTAGAAATAATCACACTACCTTTTGCATAAATACTTTCATAATCAGGACGTCATAACAGTGAATTTGCATGACATCTGCCAGTTCGACACCTACAAACATTGAATGCTTTTGAAATGTCCACAGGCCTTAAATGTTGAATAAGTTGTACAGTATATTCAAACTCTACTTAATCAATGGTTCATACAATTCAATCATTACTTTCTTTTAATCTTAAACCATTTGCTTTGATTTCTAAAACTCAGTGCACTTAACTAGTGTCTGAAATTTTACAAGAGAATAATCTTTTTTCACTGATTTACTATCTGAAAATAAATTTGAGAACCTTGTAAAACAAGCTGAAAACATATTTATGATGCTGTTTCTAAATATTTTAGTTCCATGAAGTGCCAAGAAATGAGAATGTTAACAGGCAGTGGTGTTCACACATAGACAGAGTTAGTTAGGCTTAATTATTTTTAAATTTTCTTCTTCTTCTTAAAAATAATGTACAAAACACAAAATGGTTCATCTAAAAACAATCTAGCCAAGACATAAATCAGGTTTACTGGGTTATAAAATATTGACTGAAATAAATAGTGCATGCAATTATCTAAAAATGTTAACATCAAAATGGAGCACATGAAAGCAAATCAAATAGTACACTGCATCCACATTAGCCACAGAGATGACCAGCAGTCAATTATATTTGTAAATTAAAAATAAAATTGATTGAGTTCAACTCGCACAACTGGAATTAGGAATGGTGTAACAAGATTAAATGTAACTAATGACTTCCTGTCACACACAAAAAAAATACACCTGCATTTGAATTGATGCAAGTTAAACAAAGAATCTACTTACAAATTCTTGTTAAATTTTAATTTATCCAATCCCCTACAATCTTGTTAAAGCTTAACAAATCGTCATTTATAGTTCACAAATTTCATCATTGATGTAGATGTTCTAATAATCCACAAACCAACACTTATAACCAATGGAGCAAACAGCTGTCATCACTGATATATTTTATGGTTTTCATATTTTACTTTGATACCACTGCTATAATTGTGTTGTGGTTGCCTTGGTTTTGTTCAATCTGAAATTAGCCATGTGCCACCTCTTAAACCTGAAGGATCTACATACAATTTAAATCATTTTATTTCAACATCAAAACTGCTAATACATGTTGTTATGGAGTCCAGAGGACCCCAAAAACCAACAGCAATAGATATGCACCACAACACAGGGTTACTTAAACAAAAGTAGTTTTTAAATTATAATTGAACAACAGAATTAAACTTTAACTTGTTACTATCAACTTACTTAACCTACTTAATTCCCCCTCTAATATTAAGCACAGGTGTGTGTGATGTTTATTTAAGATTAGAAAAGTTCTTTGGATCAGAGTCCAATCTCACTAGTTGCAGGCAATTCTTGTACTGTGCTCAGAAGTTAGCATTAAAAAAGTTCACCAGGTTTTGGTGTTTAACAGGCTGATTCCTTTCCAATCAGCCTTGCTGATGCCCCTTTCCTCCAGGGTTCTCCAGAGGATCCCCTTTCCTCCAGGGTTCTCCAGAGGAAAGAGGGTTCTCCAGAAGATCCCCTTTCCCCCAGGGTTCTCCAGAGGCTCCCCTTTCCCCCAGGGTTCTCCAGAGGCTCCCCTTTCCCCCAGGGTTCTCCAGAGGCTCCCCTTTCCCCCAGGGTTCTCCAGAGGCTCCCCTTTCCCCCAGGGTTCTCCAGAGGCTCCCCTTTCCCCCAGGGTTCTCCAGAGGCTCCCCTTTCCCCCAGGGTTCTCCAGAGGCTCCCCTTTCCTCCAGGGTTCTCCAGAGGCTCCCCTTTCCCCCAGGGTTCTCCAGAGGCTCCCCTTTCCTCCAGGGTTCTCCAGAGGCTCCCCTTTCCCCCAGGGTTCTCCAGAGGCTCCCCTTTCCCCCAGGGTTCTCCAGAGGCTCCCCTTTCCTCCAGGGTTCTCCAGAGGCTCCCCTTTCCTCCAGGGTTCTCCAGAGGATCCTCCTTCCGCCAGGTCACCTTTCATACAGACAGCCTTCTCCTTTGACCAGACAGTCTTTCCAAAGTTTGCCAGCTTTGTCCTTCTGGAACTGATTTCTGTGTCTCTCCTCTGTTTCATTCCCTCCCTCTCTGAGCAAAACTGTTCTCACTCTGCCTTCAAAGATCACATGCTTGCCCGGCAAGCTGCTGAAGGTTGCTACTTTGTTGCTCCTCTACAAAAAGCATTCTGCAAAAGTCCTGCAAATATTCTGTGTTTTAAAGTGTTTGTGTGCAACCTGCTCTAGCAATTCCTCCCAAACCACCTCTAAATACATTGTCACAATATACTAATCATCAAAAATGGATCATATGAATTTAAATTTATCTTAAACATTCTGTCCTGGCTATATGATCAATAAGTCGCAATGCAACCAGGAAAAAAAAACCTCAAAACATGAACAGATATCTTGTTGGATTTTGTATTTCCTTCTTCAATACGATTTTACTTATCTTAAATGTCTAAAATGAAATGCTATGAATCACCAAATCATTCAGAGTGACACTTGGCGCAGTCACCTTTTCAAAAATGTTGTCGGAGAGGTCATCCTGAGGTTGATGAATACTTAACTCTGGTGCCTTTCTTTTTTACTTTAGTTTAATTATTACTCAACAGTGAAGATTGTCAATTTGTGATCATAAGTATTAAATCCAAATTGGACTAAACCATTAATTTGAAATAAAAACACAGCAAATTAAGCAAATCCTGCAAGTTATAAATGAGTAATGTCAAAGCACAAAGATGTGAGCAGCTAAAAATTTTAACCACCATGAGGAGCTATTACCAGTTTTCCACCAATAAATCCACAAATTATTTTCCTATTAAATAAGAGATAGTCATATTCTTGAAAAAGGATAATACGAAAATCAGTAGTTTTACACAGCGGTATGTCTCAAATTTTCCATCTGATACTCATTTTCCTTCCTTATTAGAAAAAGGAAGTAGTCTTCCCCAGAAACAGTATTAGAAAATTAAACAAAGACATGGGGAAGATATCGGATCAATTTAACATCAGGAATTCTTTATGCATCCATCCTCAAAATGATACTCCAGATAGAGCACTTCACAGCACAGCTCATTGGGACATGCAAGAGTTTTAAAATTTCCCAGCCTTTCCCGAGACAGAGACCGAGGTGGGCACACCCTCATATTCAATGTTATATGTGCAAAGTACACATTTACAGCCATTCCTCAGTTCCCCTCTTAAAATGGACCTTTGGTTATTTGAAAACAAATACAGCTGCACAAACAATTTTTCTTTAAAAAAATCACATTTTAAATCATGAGAACTCCTTTACAGCAAGAAGCATTGCCTCAATCAACCAATCTCACCCCAAGGGAGTCTGCTTCATAGCTAATATTTATATATTCTGACCCCTAGGTTTCTAAAATAGTCAAACTGACTGCTCCAGGTAAGTACTGGATATATTTCTCAGAATTCTCTTGGGATTCAATAATTAGGGTTGTGTCCCTTACCCAGTGGTCAATAGTCTATTACTACCTTGCCAAATAAGGAGACTTACCAACTCGAGCTAAAAATAAGAAATAATGGAATCCAGCCAGCTTCTCTCTTCAAGAAAAGATTTTAAAACCAACATTCTCACCCCTTGTGCACATTGCTCAGTTATGCAGAGGCAAGCCTGGGCTGCAGATGGTGCAAGACAAGCTGATTTTCAAGTGTTTGACACACTTAATTCACCTTTTCTTTGAATGTTATGCTGCAGAATTACAGGGTAACAAGTGAATTTGAGGTTTCAAAGGGGCATGGGAACTGTGCCATGGTGAGAGGACAGGCAACCAGAAAGAGCATACATTGAGCCAGATGCTGAACCTTAAGAATAGTTGAATCATGGATTAAATATGAATGTTGCATTTGATTACAAAGTATGCGAAAGTTGAATACCAACCCATATATTTTGTTTATCATTATTCTAAATATCCAGATTCTACTCAATACATGAGAAATAAAACAAGATTAAGAAGAGCTTAATTCAATCTTTTAACCATCTATTCTAAAACAAATCAGCGACGTTGTTGAATTAAGCCACGTGGTAAAAGTGCCACAATAATTTCATTTCCATTCCTGATTGCAACAAGTCAGAACACATCTCTATTATTCTAAAGATCGACCAAGTGAGCAAGAGACCTAAAAAAAAGGAGATGGAAGGCAGAGAATGGACCAGTGCAGACACCAGGTAAAAAAAAATTCTCTGTTCTAAGCTGTACCTTGGTAGAACATCAGTCTGCTAAACTGTAATCTGCAATGAACATGAAATGCAACCTTTGCATACATTAGCTTTTACAGTCTTGCAAATAATCTTTAATTTCATGCAACTGAATAGATTAAATGAATTTTTTTTCAGACAGTTCATTGAAATAATTTTTAAATTAATTCCCAAAGCTTTGTTTTCAAAAAATAATAGCTTTTGGTTAATTTACATAGATTTCAATTTAAGAACACACGGGCAATAGAAAATGAGAGCAGAATGTATTTAACAATGGAGTTTCAAATTCTCCTCTAATTCTGCCTCGACCAGGCAGTGAATCTGATGGTGCATTATTCCATTTAGTTCATAATCACTCAAACATTACTCTCACGTGAAGAAAATCAAATCCCGCTGAAAGAATTTTAGCACATTTCCACACGATTCATTGATGATTATGTTAGCAGGGTGACCAATACCTCCAAGCTCCAGATGGTCTGTGAAGTCACTAATTTAGGTGAAACTTTTACTCAGCAAGTATTTTCATTTGCAGAATCCTCCAACCCTCAATGTCATGGGGAGATTTTAGCCCCAGTTGTTCACGTTAACAACACAGAACCAAAAGTCTGAGCAAAGTAGTCCAATGCAAACAATAACAGTCCATTCAGAGTCAGATGTAAAGATCTGAAATACCTCAAAAGTTTTGAAACTCCTTGTGACAAATACAACTCATGGCAGCTCAGATGCATCTCAAATGCTTAAAGATTATGACAATGCTTGAATATTTTTGCTCCACACACCTGTTGAGCATTTACCAAGATGATAGATGGTCTGTGATCCCAAACTTGTCAATATTCTGCACTCCTGTTGCTTCAGTAAAGATTTATCAATCTTGGGCCTAAAATTAACATTATCTGACACCAATTGATATTTATTGGACAATTTTCCAAATTTCTCTTTGCTTTTGCCTTCTGCCCTCTGCCACCACCCCTTCTCCACCAGGCAGAGGTTACACAAGTTTGAAATCGGAAACTATCAGATTAAAGGACAGCGTCTTTCCCGCTGCTATTAGATACTTAAAATGGTCTTCCCCTCAGTAAAAGATAATGCCTCGGACCATTTAGCTCAGGGGTGTCAAACTCAAATTCACGGAGGGTCAAAATTAAAAACTTGGACTAAGTCGAGGGCCGAACTAAATATTTATTGAAAATTTTGAACAACATCTGCATGTTTTCTCTTCTTTCAACATACGTAATGTTAAACTTTAGGATATAACTTTAGGAGGATAATGTTACAGGTCAGGAGTAGGTAGCTCAAGTTCACCCTTTGCTTGACCTGAGGGAAACCTATTTGGTCCCTGTGGAGATGTAGTCTGCATTCACAGGCTGTGTCCATTTTGGCCTGCATCAGGACTCAGCATTTCCTGCTCACTCCTCAGGCTCTAGGCCTCTATTCACCCTCGACCCACCATCCCTCTACCTGACCAGTCCTTTACCCAACCTCTACTCACCCCTCACTCCACTCGCTCTGCCTCTACCCACCCCATCCTATACACGCCCCTCTACTGCCTCTCCCCTCTACCTGTTCCTCCCTCTACCCATCTCTCACCCTCTAATCACCCCTCCCCTACTCACCCTGCCCCTCCCCTTTTACCTCTTCTCTATCTACCCCTCCTTCTACTCATCCCTCCCTCTAACTGCCCCTCGCACCACTATAACTTCCCCTGCCCATTACTCCTCACCTACACCCTCTGCCCACCCCTGCTTACCCACCCACTCAGGCCCAGCGCGCTGCCGATCAGCCTTTGTGGACAGCCACCATCTCTCTCTTCACGTGCAGGGCCGAATCAGCCATCCCTGGGGTCCGTGTGGGTGCAAGCGCTGAAGGCCGTGGCGACCGGGAGAAGTGCGCTCGCGCTGTGGAAGGGCCGTCCGGTGCCAGTCGCGCGGGGCTCGCACTGCCCGGGGGCCGTGCGCAGCCTGCCATGCCCGTCGCACTGACAGGCAATCACAGGCGCTCGCCCATCCGCCGCACCGCTCGGCAGGTGGGAGAAGTGACTGTGCGGGGAGCCTTCCAACTGGCTTGCCGGCTGATGACATCGACAGACTTCTCGTGTTACAATTTCTCGTGTCACAATGGGGAAGGATGTGCAATGAAGGGGGAGGATGGTGGGGGTGACATGACCAAAAAACAGCATCGGCTCTCGCTGCAGGGCGGGCCACCTCTAATACATTTTTGAAATGATCTTGCGGGCCAAATATAATTATATCGCGGGCCAAATTTGGCCCGCGGGCCAGAGTTTGACATATGTGATTTAGCTGTACATTTGCCTTGAGCAATACCCTGCACTTCCGTTTATTGTCCCACTTTATCCTACAGCTTAATGCAATTTTTCCCAATGAAGATTTCTTGAAGTCCATGCACATACATTTCTATTCTGAGTTTTAACACTGTTAGCGTAGCAGTTAGCACAGCACTAATACACCACCAGTAACCCTAGTTTGAATCCAGTGCTGTCAGTAAGGAGTTTGAACATTCATTGTGAGACCTGCGTGGGTTTTCCTCAGGTTCTGTGATTTCCTCCCACTCACCATAACGCATGGGATTGTAGGTTAATTGGGTGCAATAGAGTGGCACGTGTCTCAATGGCTAGAATTGGCTTCTTCTGTGTTGTAAATAACATTAACAAATAGATTAAACACTTTGGTGAGGTTAAATTGCTCAGAATACTTTGTGAATGATCCAGCCAAGGCTTTCATTTGCTGTCACACAACTACCGGCAGTTTGCTTGCAGTATTCTTGACACAAGGCACTTTCTGTTTAATCGATGGTTCTATAGTTCTGAGATCTTTGAATTAATTTTATGTGCTTCTGACATTTCAATGAATTATGTAGATGAACCTTTCTCTTGACAATTTCTCTTTTGCCTATTTTGGCTCACTTGCCCATGTTGTTTATTCATGCTTTATTGCATTCATTCCTTTTTGAAATTGCATCCCTTTCTCATTAACTCTTAATGTTCTGTTACCTTGATAATCAACAGGAAAATTGATAGGGACTTCTATTGAATTATTAAAAATGATTTATAAATATCATGAACGGAGCTCAACTCTGCTGATCTGAAAATCTATCCAAGATCCTCACTTGCAGCTTTTGCCTTTCAGCCAGTTCAGGAAATGAGTCAACGTATTGATCTCACCTGCTTATCCAATATTTCAGTGCATAGCTGCAGAGAGTCCACTCACCTGATTAACAATCCTTTGATTAGAACTGTTGCTACAACCTCAAATATTTATGTCAGGCTAATTATACACAAGCTACAATTTACAAATCTGTACCATCTTGCTCTGATCAATGTAAAATTTCTTCTTTGGCTTGGCTTCGCGGACGAAGATTTATGGAGGGGTAAATGTCCACGTCTGCTGCAGGCTCGTTGGTGACTGACAAGTCCGATGCGGGACAGGCAGACACGGTTGCAGTGGGTGCAGGGGAAAATTGGTTGGGTGTTGGGTTTTTCCTCCTTTGTCTTTTGTCAGTGAGGTGGGCTCTGCAGTCTTCTTCAAAGGAGGTTGCTTCCCCCTGAACTGTGAGGTGCCAAGATGCATGGTTTGAGGCGATATCAGCCCACTGGCGGTGGTCAATGTGGCAGGCACCAAGAGATTTCTTTAGGCAGTCCTTGTACCTCTTCTTTGGTGCACCTCTGTCACGGTGGCCAGTGGAGAGCTCGCCATATAACACGATCTTGGGAAGGAGATGGTTCTCCATTCTGGAGACGTGACCTACCCAGCGCAGTTTTAAGGTGACCCTAAAAGAAGCTGGTAAGTTCCTGCTTGACAAAGTTTCGTTAGTGCCTCGATTTCATTGTCATTCCTGGGTGTTAATATCTCCGAAGAGGTGTCCTTGAGTCGGCATATTGATGAGATCACGACAAAACCTCACCAGGAGCCATACTTTGTGCGAAGTTTGAAGGAGATTTTGCATGTCACCAAAGACTCAAAACATCTACAGGTATACCATAGAGAGCATTCTGTCAGGTTGCAATCCTGTCTGGTAATGGAGGTGCCTATGCTCAGGGCAAGAGCTCCAGAGTGTTGTTAACTCGGTTTGCGGCATTACGGGCACCAGTTGAGGACATCTACAAGAGGCAGCATCTATTGTCAAGGACTCCCACCATGCAGGCCATGCCCTCTTCACTATACTACTATTGGGAAAAGGTACAGGAGCCTGAAGACGAGCCCTCAGCAACACAAGGACAGCCTCTTCCCTTCTGCCATCAGATTTATGAAAGGACAATGAACTAAAAACAGTGCCTCAACTTGGTCTTTTTCTTGCAGTATTTACTTTGAAATCTGGTTTACAGAAATGTTTGCTCTGAGATGCTTGCCACAAGACAACAAATTCTGTGTCTTGTTCATGACAATAAATCCCCTCACCCCCCCCCAAAAAAATCAGATTCACATCTTTCTCAAATAGCATCACATATTTTCATAACCAATCTGAAAGAATAACTTATAAATTAGCAAAATTTAAGAAGGTAACAATTTAGGCATTGACAATATCCCTTCAAGCACAGACGTGGAAACCATCGTTTCTGGAGATGCATAATCCTTTCCGAACATTATTTCTTCATTATTGTTATTTTGGCTGTATTCATATTGCTGAGAATTGAAGTTGACCCTCCAACCTCTCTCTACTGTAAATAATGAATCAAAGTCAATAGTCATTTACAGCATCATTTTCATTTGCTTAAAAATCTCAGCATTTGCTCTTCATAAATGGTTTGGCATTTATAATTCTAAGTGCAATATAATTGAAGCAGACAAGTGTGAGCTTTGCATTTTGGAAGGACAAACCAAGGTAGGATATACACAAAAATGGTCAGACAGGCACCAAGAAGTGTGGTAGAATAAAGGGATCTGGGAATAGAGATACATAATTGTAATTCACTGAAAGTGGCATCGCTGGAAGATAGGGTTGAAAAGAGAGTTTTTGGCATATTGGCTTTCATATATCAAAGTATTGAGTACGGGAGCTGGGATGTTATGGTTAAGTTCTATTAGACATTGGTGAGGCCAGATTCGGAGTATTGTGTGAAGTTTTGGACACCTAAGTATAGAGACACTATCAATGAATTTACTAAGATGTTGCCACGACTTCAAGAACTCAGTTACAGGCGAAGGATAAACTGGATAGGACTATTCCCTAGAATGTAGAAAAATGAAGGGAGATTTGATGGAGCTAAAAATTATGAGGGACATAGATAATTAATGCAAGCAAGCTTCCCCCCCCTCCCACCCCACTGAGGTTAGATGAGATGTAAACCAGAAGACCTGGATTATGGCTCAAAAGGGGGAAGAGAGTAGTGTGAGTATGGCATGAATTGCCATCTGAAGTGGTGAATCCGGGCTCATATTTAACATACAAAAAAATTTTGAACAGGTATCTGTGCAGGAGGGCTTTGGACTGGGTGCAGGTCAATGTGACCAAGCAGAATAATAGTTGGGCAAAGACAAGAAGGGCCAAGGGTCCTGTTTTCTGTGCTGCAATGTTCTCTGGTTCCAATCATTGATTCACAGAATCAGCATTCAGTTGAATGCTCATCCACCTGAAACACAAAGCTTGCTTCTTTCTACAGGCTTGAGGAGACCTGTTGAACATTTCAAATGTTCAGCTTCATTCCCAGCAGTTGCATTATTTTATTTTTAAAGAATTGAATCTCTATTGAAATTTAACAGAACTAAATTTAAGGCTCTGCTTGACGTTGCAAAAGCTTATTACCAGCTACAAAGTATTTTTTCATGCCTTCTCAGTTCTTGCTTTCCTCAAAATTGAAAGGGGTTTAGTTTGCACTCTGCATCAACAAAGTAAACAAAGGTTCTTGGCCCACATCGCATCAGTGCCAGACTGGTTGAGAGACTTCATTGTTCACAATTACAGAAGAGTCTTCGTATCTCTTTATGTACACATTTTAATCAATTACAGTCATAACATTTTTGGTTTATTCTCTCAGAATTTTGCTATTTGGCAGAGACATATGAAAGCTGGGGAGTTGTGGACTGAAGTGTGGAAATGTTCAGGACTGAACCTCAAATCTGTGCAATAATGTTCCCTCATAGAAAGTTAAATACTAAAACTCAGTTTAAAACTACATAATTTTAGACATCTTAACACATGCAATTGATTCTGCCAAATACTTACACCAAAGATTGGATGCCATGGCAAATTGCTTTCAAGGGACATCTCCTAAGCTGAAGGATGACTTGCATCCTTTCTGGTTTGTAATTGACAAAGCAGAAGATGCCTGAAGTGGTTTGTGAGGTGCTGTAATCCTTCTGCAATTTATACTGGGCTTTTCGTTTATCCCTTTAGTTGATAGTTCACCCATCGACTTGTTATTTAGATTGACCATCTAAAACATAGAAGGTCTCTCTTCTTGTAGTGATATCAGAATCAGAACACATTCCAGCATGTGGTTAAGATTAGAGAGCAAGTTCAGGTCTGTTGCTGCTGGGATTGTGTGTGAGATCCCAGATGATATCATGTGCAGTGGTAGTTTCCTGAGATGTCATTCCGCACAAGCTATGACCATGGGCTTTATAGGGCAAAGTCCAGGACCTGAGGCAATGTGATCAGGAGGGGAGATCAGTCTCTGCTGCAGTTGTCAATGCTCACACATAGGATACACTGACCACTAACACCGAAAAAACAAAGATACAGCCACACGGGGTTGGCCACACGAGGCAGTCTTCAGCTCACTCACCCTCCAAGTGATGCTCCAATCATTAGCTCCCAGCTTTAGCATTGACCCACATTTCCAGTGTCAGCTTCTGCTGCAAAGTTGACCCCATTTCCGACTCCAGCTCTAATTATACACCTCTCCCATTCCCTTCCTAGCCGCTATTTCTACCCTCACTAAGTCTATGTTCCCGAGTCCAACCCTAGCACATTGTCACGGTCACACACCTTAACCACATTTCCTCCATGGCTTTGAAGCTGGTACCAGCTGTACTCTAGTCACTGCCCAATTGACCCATCATATAGCCCCCAACTTTTCCAAGAAATCTCGCTCCTCTGTGTGGTACTAGCCTTGATGCCTACCACCAGGGAAATCTTCCAGCAAATTTCTCATCTGTGTAAATCACCTCTTATTGATCTAAACAGAGTGTATTGATTCAATATATTCAATATTTTCTGATAAAACAGCATGGAACACGATCAGGCTGATATCTGCTCACTCTCCTGTGCCCCAACTGCAGCACAATTTTGTCGCATTGGCAACTCACAGATAACATTGTCGTTGGAAGAATGTTTCTCCCTCCCCCACCCCCCAGGAAACCTAAAAGTGTCCATGAAAATAAAGACCTTTGAAAACTTTACAGAATGAAGGTTGCTGAAATATTATATTTGTCCCACAATGTTTACGTACATTAGCTACAGTTTTAATCTAACCATTCTGGAATAAAAGATGGTTGATTGCTGCAAGATCATTTGTCAGCCTTTCTGAGGCTGCTTGCTGCTCCTGGTAATGTTCAGATCTCTTCTTTCTAATGATAGTGATAGTACAATAGTTGCAGTATTACAACTCTTCCTGAATTCACAGAAGCACACACAGCACGTTTCCTACTTGGGCCCAATTTCATTTTTGTTCCAAATTCTGTAGAAAGCTAGTGATTAACACATCAAATTCTATCAACTGAACATTTAACTCCCATGGAGCTCAAACACCAGACTGAAATAATCTGCTTACAAGACAAAGACGATTCATATTTTCAGAAATGAAAGAATCAAGCTAAATAACACGCATTTTTGGTAAGATGGTCACTCCTGTTTTGAAAATGGAATGAAGGAGTTTGTTTTGAAAAATCTATATTTTATTTATCTTGATTTTGGGCTGCAGTCCACACAATTTTCCTTTCACCGTTGGGAATCTTAATACTGATTAGGACACAAAGGTGGCTATTTGGCCCATCAGTACCATGCCAGCTCTCTGCAGAGCAGTTCCCCTCATCTTTCTCCAACCTTCCACTTATTCTCTTTTGCATTTCCAACAACTCCCCTTCCATCATTTTGCTTTTTTACTGACCTGCGAGGATTTTTTTTTCCAAAAGTTTACCGACCAACATGTCTTTGTGACAAGAGGGAAATGAGCACCTAGAAGTCTCCACAATCAAGGAAAAATGCATAACATTTACAAAGACAGGTCCAAAGATTAGGATTGAACACAGGTCCCTCAAGGCATGAGGCAGAGCAGTAACTACTGTGCCATTGTGTTGTGCAAGGGACATGACAGAATGATGCAGGCAGGTTTAGAACTACTCCTTGAACGACAGCACCAAGTTACACAATCACAAACGTCATTTAGATCAGACATTGTCAATTTTTTTTTAAGCTAGGCCCCCTTAGAAATTTGCTCAAAGTTTATATGCCCCTTCCTTGTGAAACAATCAAGTTTAGTTGATTTTACCCATACTTCTCTCCTACCCCTGATACACCTTGGGCTCCCTGAAGGGTTTCAGAACATGGTTGCCTTAAATTTGTTGGAGCCCCCCCCATTAAGAACGACTTGTTTACATTTTGGCTAACTGCTGTATTCCTTTTTTTTTTAAATCATGAAGTATACCAATCCTCAAAAACAGAAAATATTTTTTTAATTTTTTTGAATTTATTGTCAGCATACATAAAGGCCATCACATACAACCCTAAGATTTACCATTTACTGGCAGTGCAACAAAAATCTGCACTCCATCTACACATGTAAACAAAGAAATATCAACATGTTGACTGTGCAAGACAGAAAACAAATCAATAAAGTGCAAAAGCAGAGTCCTGAAGTGAGTCCCTGATTGAGTTTGTAGAGGAGTCTGATGGTGGAGGGGTAGCATCTGTTCTTGAACCTGGTTGTGCAAGTCTTGTGGCACCTGTACCCTTTTCCTGATAGTAGTAGCTAGAGCAGAGTGCGTGCAGGGAGGGTGTGGATCCTTGATGATCGCTGCTGCTCTCTGACAGCAACCCTTCCTGTTGCTGCTCTCGGTGTGGAGGGTTTTATATTTGATGTCTTGGGCTGTGTCCACTACCTTTTGCAGGGCTTTATGCTCAGGGGTATTGGTACCCTCATACTATGAAGCTGATCAGCACACTTTCCAGTACACATCTGCAGAAATTTGCCAGGCTTTTACACATTCATTCTGGCTTTTTGCACTGGGGCTCAAAACCATTAGTTCACAAGTTGAAGCTTCTCAAAAAGATGAAACTCCAACCTGAAGTGTTTTCTGAATCCATCTGATGACGTCCTTGGAAGAGAATGCAAATTTATAAAAGCTCATCTCCAAAGTACATGTCTGATTTCAAGTCTGAATTTTTGATCATCACATTATCAATAATGGTTGAACATTAGGATTGTTCAGAAGGACACAGAGAGCCAAATCAAATCAACTACAAAGGAATTTTGAGTTCCAAGTGTCTTATTTGGTTAGGATTTTAGACTTAATAGATGTTACAAGTCACAGTCAGTCAATATTTCGTGCAGTCAATGCAGGAAAAAATTGTACTCTTACCTGGTGAAATAAATTTAAGTCTGTCCTTGCAAAAGCTGAACAAATTTGTAAGTCCATGATGCTTATGAATTCCTGGCCTTGAGATTACAAGCACTGCCACTTGAGTAGATTCAAGAGCATTTAACTGTGATGAAAATGGATGTTCAGGCATAGGCAGTAATGAGTGGCTGATGTGCATCGGATGCTTCCAACAGTCATTATTTCCTAAAAAATATGCCAGTGACCTCCCCTGTAATTGAACTGAATGGAAGAGGAAAGCAATATATTATGTCCTTAAACAAAATGGTAAGGCTGAAAATTTACAGAACGTGTTAAAATTCTTGAAACATTAAGCTGTGTCGGTGTTTAAAAAAAAACCCGAATGTTCAGTGCAGTCATACCCCTGATTACCATGTGGGCATTGGCTGCCAGTAGTTAAGTGGTCTCTTGAATCATGAAATTGCATACAAAAGCAACCAGAGCCTGATATCAAAAGCAGGTCACGAGATGAACACATACTTTGAGAAATTTATGTGGTTGGCAATTGACTGAAAAGCCAGTTGAATTAACTTATTTGGAGAGTTTAGAAGTAACATCAGAAAAGATGAAGTGGTGAAATTAATTAACTGGAATTCAACAAACCTCTTGGATGCAATAACCAATTTCTTGGGGTTCAAGTCAGCAGCTGCACAGATAAAGATTTTTTTTTAAATGACAGTGCTGTGGCAGTATCTGTAATGGTGGAGCTGGTGCGGACCCACAGAGCGGGTAGTATAGACTAAGTGCTCCCTCACAGGGTTCAAACACCCAGTCTGACTGGCATCAGCTCCCTAAAGGCTTTAATTAGCCTATTCATGGAGGTGACGGTGGGTTTTTTTTTAATCCTGTATCTCCAGGGTCTAGGATGGCAACACCCATGTTTGCAGTGGCCACAAGGGATTGCAGACTCTGGGGAGGCATCGGACTGGTGCACGGCCCCAGGAAACAGGGAGACCATCCTCTCTCCCCACCATTTGAAAATGAGAAGCACAGGAGACTACTCATGGGATGGTGATCACAGTGGTGGAGCAGCAAGGGGCTCGGAGGCTGAACACCCAGGCAGAAGGCTGTTGGTGACTTGAGGCAAGGAACCCACGCAGGCTGCGGATGACTGTGGACAAGGTACTCACACCAGGCTTCAGACGGCTGGAGAATGGCTCAAGATTAGCTGAATGGGTACTGTGCGCACCATTCACAGGGACCTCACACTGGCTAACCACTTCAATTCTGCACCCCACTCCCATTCTCACGTTGATCCATGGCCTCATGTACCTCACAGTGTACCTCCTGTTTTACTTCTAGCTGAAGGGGCACCAGGTATCAGAGCTGAGATGTGAGGGGATGGTGAGGGCACTGAGGGCTGCCAAACCATGTTAGATGTTTCGTTCAGAAAGTTGGATTGCTGATGGCTTGGACTAAAGTCTTTTTGCCTGCAGGAATGCTAGAGGCAAATCCACAGACACTCCATGACTCTGGGGAGACTCTCATTTTCTTCTCCTTCTCTGACTGCAAGGGGCACTGGGGCAATTTCTGCTGATGGTGAATCTTCATCTGCCTTTCAGTAGACTAAAGGAAATTTCGTGTAATATCGTTACAATAAAAGAATGTTGAAAATTCCAGTAATTGTGGAACAATCCCAGCATACTGGAAAAAGGGTAAATTCTACTCATGAAGATAGTCCAAGAAAATAAAAAGGAACGACCTTTCATTGGTCAGGAAAGTAATGGAATTGATGATTGTCCTGAGGTAGAATCAATAGTTAGGATTCCGTTCCAGATATTTGAGAAGCAGTGCCTTGGGTGCATTGTTTATCAGCTGATGAATTGGCAGGCCAATGGTAAATGGAAATAAATCCTGAAAATAGTAAGATGATGCATTTTGGAGAAGGCAGCTCGAATAAGCATCGGACATATTTTATGAATAGCAGAACTTTGGAGTTGAGTGAGGAACAGTGGGATCTTGATGCTCAAGTTCAAACATTGAGGTAAATCATATGGGTTGTAATCTTCAGAGTAGAAAAGGAGAAAACTCTTGACACAATTTTATAAATCATTGCTTCAGCCATGGGGTAACCAATATTGTGCACCAGTTTAGTTGACACCCCCCCAACCCAAAAGAAAAAAAAAATTGGATCTTCCTGGAGAATGAGATCATAATTTTGAGAAACTGCATTTTATCTGGAGATAAAGCTTCTGTTATTGAGAGTGACAATGAATGTACCAACCAATAAGATGCAATTTTCAATGCTTCATGTACATCATATAGTGTGCTGATGGGCAGAAACAAGGTTTCTACTTAAAATATTGAATATTTCTTTCCACCAAAATGAGAATAACTCTTTGAATTGCATTTCCCATATTTCCTTTTTGCAAAGCATTGCAATCAACTAGATACTTTGAAATCCCTGGAACAATGCACCTTAATCATTGTGCAAATATCAAAGTGTCACTAGCTGGTGAAGTTCTAGTCTCTAGTGTTGCAAAGCATGGGCCTGACATTATTGCTACTTAACACTCTATGCATTTGGACCTTGCAGCATTATTTTAATTTTAAAGTTAACTTTTTTTTTTGCAAAACAAAACAGCTCTGATGACAATCCCATTAGGGCAAGTACATCATTGAACACTCTACAGGTGTGGCAGGAGAAGACATGATGGAACCAGTGGGTGGTTTCATAAGACGACTTGCAGAATGCCTCATCACCAGCAAGCACCAAACCCTTGTTTGGCTGGGACTATGAGAGACCCATCATATCACACCCTCATTTGACGTTTGCTGTTGCACTCCCAAGGCACTTTTCCCTAGAAACTGCTGCTGCTGTGAGGGTGATACAATTGTCCACTTTGTGCTTCCTAAGTTCGAGAAAAGAATGCATATATCCTTGTCAACATTCAAATTAAGCAACCACTTAACAGATCTATGGGCTGTTCCAGGAATGCATATTGAAATGGCCACTTTGGTAAGGTGCACTTTGGTCAATCAGAAACCCATTGGTCTTCCAGTGAAAGGCAATGTCCACAAGTTGATGTTGCCAACTGGCACCTTCCAAGATGCAAGAATATGGAAGCTTGGTGCAGCCACTACCAATGTTCTGTGGGAAAGGACCAAGTTCTAAGGTTCCATTCCTTTGACACACAATGGATAGATCCTTTTGTAGAAGAATCATGGTGCATTATGAAGAAATACACACAAAATACAACTCGATCTGTCACCATCATCTGTTTAATGCAGAAACTAACAGACTGATGAAAACAACAGTCTGATTATAGATCTGAATTGAGAATGGTTATTTGGTGCTTTATTGTAAAATGTGTTTGTAATCACATGCTCTCACCACTCGATAAATCCATGTCTCTGGCTAGAGATGAAATATTGCCCCCCTATTCCACAGGATAGAGGGGAACTTGACACTTACTGTGGACAGACTTTGCAGACATTGCTTCAGGTTGCATGCACTCAACATGAACAGAAGTGAATCCATTCCTAGGCTTCAATACTGTGTCATGAACTAAAAGTGAAAGAACACATGCAATGCATTAAATTGGATTAGCAATATCATTGCATAATGACTTGCTCCATAGATTTGTGTTCTAAGTGAGGATATGGAAACAATTGAT
Source organism: Narcine bancroftii (assembly GCF_036971445.1). NCBI lineage: Eukaryota > Metazoa > Chordata > Chondrichthyes > Torpediniformes > Narcinidae > Narcine > Narcine bancroftii. Next base: position 96,702,089 of record NC_091476.1, on the reverse strand, counting down.
TGAGGAGTTTCAAACTTTTTAAATAGGACGGTTCCCATGCATGGGAGGTATTGGCAACAGGCCTGCAAAATATCAGGATTAGAAATTCACCAGTGGGAGGAGGTGTTAAGAAGAACCATGAAAGGAGCCCCAGCCTACCAATGGTGAGGAAAATGGCACTCATGGTCTACAGCAGGAGTGGTGTGGATGCTCTAGTGTGAGGCATTTAAAATTTGACTGAATTGTCAAGATAGGGTGCAGAGGAACAAAAGCCAAGAATTCTAAATCATTTGGAAGTACCAATCATATTACAAGGTGAAAAATCTCTTCCCCCAAAGTAGCTTCTTTTGAGTTTGTTCCTTCCTTTTTGCTTATGGCATCTTCGTATTGCTGCCAGAAGGCACACACTGCCCTTACCACCAATGTCTTGAAATTTCAATAAAGACAAAGTTCCATTGTAATAACAGGATCAGATACTGCCGGCAGATTTGCACACATCTCCTTAAATAAGTCGTTTGAAAAGTACAGCTAGATTCAGACGACAAGGAATCTAATGGCAAGGTTTGAATTTTCAGGAAATCCCAGCATTTACACTGGGAGGAATCATCTCGCAGATCTTGAAACTATCCTATAAGTGCCTCTTTTCCTGATTTGTTGCTGCCAACCATGTTGTTGAAGCAAACTGCCTTCATCTGCCTCCCTTCATCCCACATCCCTCTGAATCTTTACAATCCATATACCTGCCTAAATGTATTTTAAAAGTTATAATTGGACCCACCAGTACAACTTCCTCTGTTAGCTCATTCCATTCATTCAACACTGCGTGAAAAATGTGCCCTCAGGATCCCTTTAAATCTTTCTCCTCTCACCTGTACCTGACGATGACTATTTACTTTTACCTATACGAATGGTGTCACACCCGAAGGGTGGTAGTGGGTACAAGCTCCTACTGCTGCCCAAATCCTCTTCATGGTGTACATTTCAAACAGCCTCCGACAACCAAGTCCAACTCCCGGCGTTTATGTGTGGCATAGTTCTTATGCCTGGCAGAGCTGTTCTCACTGACAGGAGAAGGGGAAAAGGCAGGCCACTGGTCCCTTGAAACCAGTTGTTCAGAGCAGATTGGGCTCATCAGCTACAAATGGTAACTCATCAAGGAGAGAAAACACTCAAATTTCAAACCTTTGTCTCCTTGTTTCCATACCCACTTACAGGAAAAGCTTTCGGAGTAAACCCATAGTCCCAAAGGCAGCTGACTGCCGTACCCTGCACTGGCATGGAAACTCCTGCATGCTGCTGGCACCAAACTGTATAAACTCTTGTCATTCATTTGGACCTGTCATTAGCGGGGGGTGGGGGTCAACCATGACTGACAGAGGCCACAAATATGGATGGAAATATCTTTTATCTTTTTTCTGTTTAATGTTTCATGCTTTTAGGATTTTTGTACATTTCTTGCTAAAAAAATAGTTTATGATCATTAGCTACTTAATTATTTATTTCCATGTCAGATGAGACAAGGATCTTTAAAACTAATTAAACATCTCTCACAGCCTGAAAAAATATCTGGGTGGGGCTTTGCCAGCTGTCAAATTTTTTTCAAATATTTTAAATTTAGACATACAGCACGGTAACAGGTCCTTCCAGCCCATGAGCCCATACTGCCTTAAATGATCCAGGATGGGGCTTCCTCACTCAGCTGCTGAGGATCCTGTTGTGGCTCTCATCTCCATGGGGACCTAGAACCGACTCAGGTGATTGCCAATTGTGATAGGAATATCTGCTCCAGTAATACACACAAGAAAAACACTTTATAAAAGGAATAAAACAAAATGCTAGAAATACTCAACATATCAGGAATAATCTATGGAAAAATAGTTCAAATCAATGTCAATTTAACCCTGAGAAATAGAGTTGTAATCCCAAAATTTCAAATTTAAATCCCAGCACTGCAGATTCCAAATTTCAATTCAGGTGTGATACAAAGAAATCAAGGAATAAGTTTAAAGGAAAAAAAAAATCCTTTATGGAACAGCTGGTTTATTCTGAGAACCTCAATGGTATTCCTTGGCAAAGGAGACAAATTGTTACCGCCTGGTCTGAAAAAAGCACAAATCCAGTCCCATCTTAACCAACTCTTACCTTGACTTCAGAAATGACAATTCAGCTTGATCAACTTCTATATCGCTCAAATGAATGAGAAGGAAATACACACTAATCTTTATACATCAAGAAAATCTTCTTTATGGTTGTCCTTGAAGAAAAATTCAATCACAACAGAGTAGAGAATTTTGATACAATAGACATTGATTGCAATCAATTCAGAAGGATCCTTTTATACTGTGCCAACATGAGTGTAAACAACTTGGAAAAGGTGGTCAGTTTTTTTTCAACTTTTCGATTGAAATCATCTCAAAACAACAATTTTCCTCAAGAACAGAAGAAGTGGGTTACATTGGTCTCCTTCGTCTAACTCACTACATTGTATTCAATAATATCTTTTATTTCAACGCCAGTTTCCACTACTAACCCCGTATTTCTTGATTCCCTAAACTTCAATTAATTGAGTTTTTTTGCAATGAAGTCCAGAAATTTTGTTTTTAATCTCTTACCAATTTATCATGTGGTAGATATGAGGAATGGTAAAGCATTAAAAATTAAGCCTTCAGGTTACTTCAACACCTTGTGGAGAAACCCATTTTACGATTTTATTCTGAGATAACAGCTCACATATTTTCACTCGTGTTCTGTAATATTTAGCCTGCTGTAACTGCATGGAACAGGGAAAAAGAGTATCTATTCTAATAAACCAGCTTATTTCTGTCTTTTGAAATTGGGTATTGGAAGTTAACTTGGGTCCAAACAAACTTATTGTGGATGATACACATCGAAAAATAGATACAGTTGCAGGAAAAGTAAAATGTGCTCTATTCATCAATAGACTTGACAGTTCTTTTGTGCTATGAATACTTTGGACCTCCCTTAAATTTCAAAATTGGTATCAAATGCAGAGGCAAAAAACAAATGGTATCAATTTGAAAGACTGAACTCAAAATGTTTTTTTTCATTCTTCACTCATCTGTGAATATAATTTGCTCTTTATACTCATTTACCATTCTTACCAGATTGGAGCCATGATATTATCACAAATATTGACTGGAAAAATAAATAGTATAGTGAAATCCCCATTATCAGGAATTCAAGAAACTGGCAGCCTCAAGCAACCAGCAAATAAAGTGCAGAAAATAAATAGGTTAAAAAAAAATATACCAAAGTTTAAAATTGGCACCCCCAGTCATTAGTTCACCAATCATACAACACCAAATCTCCACCAACTGGCTAATTCAATGAGTCAGCATCCAACCTATCCCCAGAGGTGCCAGATACCAGGGGGTTGACTGTACAGGACTCTTTTTCATCTAAACTCTACTTTGCCAGGGTGATCCAAACTTTGGGTCAACAATCACGTTATTTCTCTGCTCCATTCTCGTACAGACCTTCCAATCGTTGGCTTGCTCCACTGTTCCAATGATGCTTCAACATAAGCCGAAGGAACAGTACCACCTCATCGAGTCGCATTGAACCCTAGATTCATACGTGTCAGTGTTGTCCAGTTCTCATCAAAAGGTCATCCAGCTGTAAAAAGAACCCTATTGTTTTTTCCTTTGCTTGGCTACTGCCTAATCCTCTTGGACCCTCTCACGTTCTCTTGTGCTTTGGATTTCCAAAAGTTATCATCTTCTGTCTGCTTTCTTTACTGGACATTAGCACCAAAATCAGTGACCTTTCATAGACACCGAAGTTTCCATTTAAAAAAAAAATGTTGCCCCTTCGCTTCGCTGTAACTTTAAACACATTCGAGTTCTGATGCAGGATGACTGAACTGAAACATTGATCATTTCTGCCACCACATATCCACTGGCCTCCTGAGAGCCCCCAGCTTTTACTTTGTTTTACACTCCGACCTCACACTCCGACCGCCTGTACCTTTATCTTCAAATGCCTATTGTTAACCATAGTCAACTCGGCAATGCAACATAAATACTAAACATGCATGAAAACATAACACAAATCTACATTAACCCACTTTGGTGTTTTCATTTAACAGTTAAAATGCTCTATTATCGTTCTCCATGTTCTGTCACAGGCTTTTAGCAAATTGCCTCTTTTAATGACACAAGTGAATACATTTGGTTAATGGCATATGGGTGTGTGAGACAATCAAAATGCAGCAAATGGATAGCAATGTGGAAAGTGAGTTGACCAGAAGACAATTACATCCATGTTGTACTTTAGTCATATCCCTTCCACTGAGAGTAGAGGAACAGTCATGATGTGGCAGAAGGGTAGTTGGTCCAGTGTATCTACTTAAAAAAAAACACCATGTCCTCTTTTCTGAGAGCTATAATTGACTGTGATTAGATTGCATGGAAAGAAACCAACATTGGTATTAAAAAAACAAGTGTACTTTAGATTCCAAAAATGCTATAAATACACAACAGGGCTGGCAACATCTCTGCAGAGAGACAGAGTTAGCTTTTCCGATCAGTGACCTTTTGTGGGCAGTGAAAACAAGATTTTAGGAAGTTATAAACAATTGAAAAGGGGGCAGCACAAGAGTAAAGGGGAATATCCGTGACAACCTATCAAAGTGGTTGATGAGGCAATGAGAGGGTGATCATGCTACCTGGTCAACACTGTGTGGGACTAACAGCAGAGATGTAGGTCATGACCAGAGAAAAATGAACTCCATTTTGTTGAGCAATATGTGCATTTAAAGTAAAATAAATATTTAACCACAAGTTTATTGTAGGGTCATCAAAAAAATGTATGCCAAGTTTGCAGAGATAATGATGAATTTTAAGATCAATCTTTCAGAGCCAAAAATAGGCAAGTAACAATAGTTCAGAAAACAATACAAGAACAAATGTCAACATTACATGATGGGATCCATTGAACTATAAGTGAATCAAGGTTGGTAACATTGTGGGAGAAAAATACATTGTTAAGACCTTGAATGACTTCTATGGGAGAGAGATTGGGCATGCTACTTGGATTTTACAAAAGATTAATCTTTGTATTCATTTTAATCCATCATTAATAAACACTCAATTGTAAACAATACTGAAATTTCAATAGATGGTCATTGAGTTAGCACATGTTGTAATGAAATTTTATACGGGCATATCAAGCATACATATAGATGTTGCTTGTAAATAGTTAATTATGTAAACCATATAACTGTTTACGGCATGGAAACAGGCCATGTCGGCCATGTCAAGTCCACGCCAGTTCACTGGAACAACTCCACTAGGTTCCCCCTCCTGCTCTCCACCCATAACCCTCCAACCCCTCACATCCATGTACACAACCAACCTTCTCTTAAATGACAGAAGGGACCCTCCTGCAACTATCTCTTTTGGAAGATCATTCCATTCTGCTACCACTCTCTGAGTGAAAAAGCATCCTTTAATATTTCACCTAAAGTTTTGCCCCTTTACACACCAACTCTATGTGACTTATATCCACTGCAAGCTCCCACATCTTATTTTGCTATACCTTGGTTTTCCTTTCTAAAATAGAAAGCTTCACATATACATGCATTCTTTTAATGAAATGGCAAGATAAAAAGCCATTCCAGTCCATGAAATCTGTGCTGCCCAATGACAACAAATTAACCCACCAGCCCATTACATTTTAAAACATAGAAAAAAAAAGTACTTGTAAATGACCTGTATGTACTGCATAGAACTCCAGTCAATAGTACAATTCCCCAAGACTGCTGAGTTGAAGTGAATTAATACCACCATGTGTCACAAGATGCCTGGATCTCTATTGCCCAATCAGCTTCCTGATGATATGAGCATTTCAATCCAACTGCCAGAGTCACCTGTCTCCAATTGCCTTCAGATAAAATCCATGTTAAAGTCTGCTACAAAAGTGTGGAAGGAAACTGGGGCACCTCAGAGATAATCCACACATGTTACAGGGAACGTGCATAAAATCCTTTCAGAGCCAGCACTGGATTCAACCCCAATTCCCGAGTGCACTGACAGCGATGCATTAACCGCTACACTATCCATGTCAATCTCCCACTGCCTCTGGCCTGAATTTGCCAGGTGAACTTCCTTAAATTCTCCTGAAGCTTCTTTCTGTTCTTTAGATTGTCCAATTCAACCAGTTACAGGCCATGAGCAAAATTATAAAATATTTGGCTCATTCAACTAAATTATTGATTTGCCCTGGGAACCAATCACAATTCCCCTTGGTATGCTACTCACCACAGATTTGTCATGCCAAAGAAGACCTATTTATTTATAATCTCTAATTTTGTGCCTGTCAACCAATGTTCAGTCAATGGCAGTGTGTGACTCCCATTCCATACATTTTCTTTTCTTTCTTTAAAATATTTTTATGGAGTTTAACAATATAAACTAACATACAAAATTTAAGGAAAACACATAGAAAGTTATCTCATATACATAAAAGTACAAAAAAATGGATTAGAAAGTTCCTTAATCCATATGAGAAACGTTATTGAATGAATCAATAAGTACCAAGTTAAACTAATATTTGCCAAATTAATCCAAATAAAAACTGATAAAAAAAAATAATCCAATGGACCCCCCTCCCTCTAGTCAAGGTAACCTTTGAAAAAGAAAATGGAAATTATGGATCGGAAAGTGACCTCCAGACATCAGACAAAGTATCTCCAGAACATTCAAAATTAATAATTCTTCCAATAATGATAGTATTATATGAATGGGCCTCCCATCTTTACAAACTGAAACTTTTTATCTTTAATGTTGGATCTAATTTTCTCAAAACTTATATAGGACATTACATCATATAACCACTGTGTATGGGTAGGTGAAGAGTCATCTTTCCATTTCAAAGAAATTCCTCATCTGACTATCAATGTGGTATTGGCTAAAGCTTTCTCCAGAGTTGCGGACAGAGTCTGTCTCATGTGAACAACCCAACACAGCAATTAACGGATATGGTTCTATTTTGATCTAAAAAATCTTTGATAAAGTTTGAAAAATACTTTCCAAAATCGGTCAAAATTTGGGCACTCCCAAAATATATGGATCAGTGACGTTTCAAAAATTTTACCCTTTTCACATAGTGGATCAATATCTGCATAAAAATGAGATAATTAAGTTTGGGCATCTGAGTTCCATCATAAATTGTAATAACCAATGCCTTGGACAAAATGAAAATTCAGAATCAGAGTTTATTGTCACGAGCAGGTCATGAAATTCGATGTTTTACAGTAGCATCATAATGCGAACATTCATATGTCTATCTTATGACATTACAATATATTAAAAAAATAATAATAGTACACAATAAGTAAGGCAGTGTCTTTGGTTCATTGGTTATTCAGGAATCCGATGGCAGCGGTAAAGAAGCTGTCCTTGTGCCGCTGAGTGCTAAACTTTAGGCTTTCTCTGATGGTAGAAGAGTGAAGAGAGCATGGCCTTGGGGGTGGGGATCTTTGAGGATAGAAACTGCTTTTTTTTTTAAAAGACCCCACCTCATGTAGATGTGCTCAATTGAATGAAGTCTGGTGCCTAAGATGTCGCAGGCAGATTTAACAACCTTCTAGAGTTCATTCTTGACCAGAGAGTTGGTGTCTCCATACCAAGCAGTGATGCAACCAGCCAAACTACACTCCATAGTACATCTGTAGAAGTTTCTGGGAGTCTTCAATGACATACATAATCTCCTCAGGCACCTCATAAAGTCTAGCCATTGGTAGACCTTCATTGTGATTGCATCAACATGGAGGTTCCAGGATAGATTCTCAGATATGTTGACACCCAGGAATTTGAGGTTCTTGACCCTATCCACTAGTGATCCCTCGATGAGGAGTGGGTCGTATTCCCCTGACTTCCTCCTGCAATCCACAATCATCTCCTTGGTTTTGGTGATATTGAGTGCAAGGTTGTTGTCGTTACACCATTTAATGATTCAATTATTAATCAAACTGAGATTAACCAATCTTCATCTGAAAGTGTTACATTCAAATCTTGTTCCCAATCCTTCTTAATCCCAGCCATTGAGCCTGATCTTAACTCCAATAAATCATTACAAATATAAGATAATAATTCATCATGATAAAAAAGTAAGTTTAAAAAAAGAATCAAGAATATCAATATTTGAGATTAGAGGAAAATCAGAAAGCTTGGACTGAACAAAATGTCTAACTTGTATACATTTTAATTATACACTCAAATCTCTTGTGTGGGACTAAAATGTATTTTTAAAATCCAACACACAAAACTGGTTCCTTGCTATCTTTATGATACTTTCAAAGCATAAAAATTATTTTTTTCAAGCAAAAATTATTTTTCATAAACCTATTTATTTTATTAATTAATTAAATTGAATTATTGTCATGTGTACCAAGACACAGTAAAAACAAAATCATTGTTTCGTACACTATCCAGGCAACTAATGCTTAAGTACAGCCGGCCGCGCAAAGGGACAGAGTGGAGGGTGCAGAAAAAAGCCCAATTAAATCGTGGAATCCACAAAAATGCTGGAGAGACTCAGTAGGTCATGCATATTGTTTTGGACCTGAAACAACAATTCCCTTCACTTCCTATAGATGCCATGTGATCTGTTGGGTTTCTCCAGCACTACAACTGTTGTTTTCAACCTTTTTCTTTCCAATCACATCCCACTTTAAGTAATCCCTATGCCATCAGTGCTTCGTGATTAGTAAAGGATTGTTTAAGGGTGCTACGTGAGTGGGGAAATAAAGGTTGAGAACCATTGCTCCAGACCCAATTGTTACTAAAGCCTTTTGGTTGAGAAAAATTGTCATTGACCCATTACCTTTGGAGTTATGAAACCGTCCACATAGCGAGTCTATTAGGTACAATAAAATAGTGGTTATCAAACTTTTTCTTTCCACTCACGTTCCACCTTAAGTAATCGCTATGCTTTAGAAGCTCTGTGATTAGTAAGGGATTGCTTAAGGTGGAATGTGAGTGGAAAGAAAAAGTTTGAAAACCACTATTTTTAATCGTACCTAATCACATTTTTCCTGTTCAACCACAATTAAACAGTGCAGGGTTATTAACTTTTACCAGTAAGAGTCTGACAACAGGCAAGAAACTGTCCTAGAATCTGGAAGTTCATGTTTCATAGAACATAGAACACAGTGTTACAGCATAGTTCAAGCCCTTCACCCCCAAAGCACATATTCCAACCAAACAAAAGTACTAAACCCTTCCTATCTCGTAATTTTTCATTTTCCTTTCATCCATAGACCCGCATAAGAGTCTGCTAAATGCCTGTAATGTTTTAGCCTTCACCACCACATTCCAGGCATCCACAACTTGTAGTGTTAAAATTTTACCCCCTAATATCTCTCCTCAACTTTCCTTCCTTCATTTTGTAGAGATGTCCTCTGATGTTTGCTATTCCTGCCCTGGGAAAAATGTGCTGGCAGTCCACCTTATCTATGCCTCTCAGAATCTTGTAGACCTCCATTAAGTGTTACAGACTTATGTTATTATTAATCTTTAAGTTATTATATATCTTACTTTATGGGTTGGACATATACACTACACCATTGCTCAGTGGTTAGAGCATTGATCTTGTAAATCAGCGTCATGAGTTTCTTCCTCACTGGGGCCTCATTTCTTTGAGGGGCACTGGACAAAGTGGCGACACTCTGTCTTCCTCACTGCAGACAAAGTTAAAGAATTTCATGCATGTACAATTTTGAAGCAGAAGCAGTGGAAACATCAAGTACAAGCAATAAAACCAGTATGATTGTTCCATTAAAAGACTGTTTGCTCAAAAAGGCAGCTTGCCTCCTACTTCAGAGCTGTAAGCAGTTGGTTTATTGTTCAATAGAAATGCTGAAACAATGGAGTGTTTCCGCAGAAAGACACCTGGTCTGTGGGCTATTTGCCATAATGTCTCATGCTTTTGGAAAATGAAAGAACCAATATTGCTCAGGCTCGTCATATGATAAAGACACTTCAAGAAGACAATATTTTAAGTATCATCAGAGAATCATCTGAACAGAATTAAAGTGGCTTCGGAGAGGATGGCCACTTCAATTGTTTCTCTTGGTCAAGAGAGAGAGCAGTGCTGTTGTGACAATTGTCATGTTCACTGATGACTAACCCATATCTGGGTAAAAGAAAGCAAGATCAATTTTGCAGTTAGATAATAATAATTCTGATCGTTATTTTGTTTAACCCTTGCCTGGGTTTGTGAAAGCATCTTATAAATCACAAGTTCTGTACCCTCTACTCAAGAGAGGGGAATTATGAAATCATTTGTATTGAAAAAAAAACATTTCTCTCAAAGCAATTTGACAAGAATTTGTGAGTTTTAAGAAGGCTGATGACTAGGTATCTCAAAATATTTTATGATTACTTATGAACATCAATTTAAAGATTCTAAGTTTCAGCACAAGATTTTTAAGACTGAACTTTGAATCTGAATAATCTTTTCAAGATAATGCCTGATCTGTAATTGTTTGGGATCTGTCCCACCCACACATGCACGCACATTTGTGCATATTTTGGGGTTAAGTAAGATTTTAGATTATTTAATAGATATTACTAAAAAAATATTGTTTTGAAGATACCATTGTCTTTGTGAATATCTATTGCTGCTGGTCTATGACATAACAAAAGTATCCTCTATCCTTCTATGCTCCAAAGAGAAAAGTCCCAGCTCTGCCATCCTTATCTCAGAAGACTTATTTTCCAACCCAGGCAAATTCAGAGTAAATCTCCTCTGCACCCTCTCCATACCTTCCAGATTCATTCGACAATGAGGTGACCAGAATTAAACACAGTCTCACCAGATATTTGTAGAGTTGCAACATATTCTCAAGCTCATGTATTTTCAGCCTGACAGAAGGGAGGAAAAGAGAGTGTGACTAAGATGGGATGAGTTCCTTACCAAATTTACATAATTCTTAAAACAGCAGTCAGTTGATATATTTCGAAGTATGCTGTCATTCCACTTTTTACTACAGCTGAAGTTTCTTATTTTTATTTCTACATACAGCCTGTTGTCGCCAAATTACACCAAAATGACCTACAACCCTGGAGAATTTTGAACAGTGGGAGGAAACCCACGCAGACATGGGAAGAACGTTCAGACCCCCTACCAACACGGCTGGATTTGAACCTCAGTTGCCAGCATTGTAATGACATTGTGCTGACCTCTACGCAAACCACACTGCCCTCTTCACTTTCTCTTTTTTCAATTAATATAGATACAATGGTCACCTCCTAATTTACAGACACTATTTTATAATCAATGGAATTTGGAAAGCTGACAAGCAATGCACCCTCTATTTTTTCTTAATAGAATCTCAAACACTCTCTTAGTTTCTCTTCCCATAGGCAAAGCCTGATCTGTTAGGTATTTTCCAGCATTTGTTTTTGCTTTATTTTAGATTTACAGCATCAATGGTTTTGGTTTTCACACTGTCTTTGCTTTTTGATAGTCTAGGTACTTGTATAAATTAATCAAAGCTGATTGCTGGAGACCACAGTTATGGTTTGAAGCATTAAATTCAAGGCATTCAGTGAAATACCCCGTGGCTATCAAAAAAAAACCCAGAATTTAGGCATGATTAATTAATAATGTGATTTATGGCACTTCTTACATTCAACCACGAGTTATCTCACAAACTTCCATGTGGTGACATCTTTTTCTTTTGTAATGGAAATAACTGTCACTGGAGTAAATGACCTCAAGTGCATTTTGCATCTAAAATTAACAGACTGATGAATGAATGATCCAAGTGTTTTATGTTCTAACAAATTATGCACTTCAGTAATTAAATGTTCACTGTATCTCACAATCTTCACCTGTAAATAAAATGACCATTTTATATAGCTGGAGGATTTAATTTCTGTGATTCACCATTGACAGAAGCCAGACGAGGGATGATTCTCATTCATAGAATTGAGCAGGGTGGAAACTTGCCATTCAATCCAATCCATGTCCCTAACCTGTGGGCACTTATCCCCATTGCTCATTTGCTGGCCCATCGCTGTTCATGCACAAGCGATTTGTTTTAGTCCAAACCCTACTTAAATACTGTCAGTGAACTCGGTTCAACCGTTCTTGCCTGCAATGGATTCCAAGTCTTTGCAATGCTCTGGGTGAAAAAGCTCCCCCCTCATTTCCCCTTAAAACCTCTTCTAGCTAACCCCAACCAATGTTCTCCCATTTTAACTCCCTACAAAATGTCCTGCAGTAATCCACATCATTTTACATGCTTTAATCACATCCCCTCTTAACCTCCACTGATCCATGGAGAACAGAACATAACTTCTCCAATGCCTCCTCACTTCTGAATTTAACTGTTCCAGACAACATTCGAGTGAAACTCCTCTGCACCCTCTCCCATGCCATCACATCCTTCCCACATCTTGGTGACCACAATTATACACAGTACTCCAGATGAGGTCTGACCAAGGGTTTATAAAGTTGGAGCATGATTTCCCACTTAGATGTCCAATGCATTGTCTAGCAAAGGTCAGTATTCCATATGCCTTCCTGACTCTATTTGCATTGCCACCTTCAAAGATCTACCAACTTGCATTGCAAGATTCCTCCGTTCTTCAATGCTCCCTGAGACCCAGCCATAGTATGGGTTTCAATTTTGTTCCTAAAATACATCACCCTCAATTGTCTGGTTTAATCACCATCATTTTGCAACCATTCCATTCATACATCACCATCTCTTTGCAGTTTAATACTACCTTCCACACTTTCAAACTCATTAATTACTGTGTCATCCAGGAAGCTATTGATCTTGCCTCTCACATCAATGACCAAGACATTTATAAACAGCAAATGACCCCAGTACCAATCCCTATCACTGATGTTAGACTCACAGGTCTATAGATGTCAAGATTTTCCCTACTGCCTTGCTTGAAAAGGGAAGTGGGTGGGGGATAAAGTTACTATCCACCTGTCATCTGGAATATCATTTTTTGTTCAACTAAGATTTAAAAATCTTAGCAACCTTGTCCCTTTCCTCTTGTCGCAACAGTTTAAAATCTCATTGGTTCTGGGGATTCCACTTGCTAAGGCATTGAGTTCCTCTTCATTTATGTTAGAGTTAGAACTTCTGTGATGGAACAGAAAACTCTTTTGCTTCATGTTACTGAATTGTGGTGCACTTGCTGACACAGAACATAATTTTTCATGTGGAAATATTGAATGTGTTTGCATGCACACCACTGAAGGGGTGAAAAATCAGCTAACATTGTGCAGTTCCAGCGACCAGCATTTAATCTTGACCTCTAGTGATGCATGTGTGGATTTTACACACTCTCCCTGCAACTTGTGTTTCTATCAGTTACTCTGTTTTCCTCCCATCTCCCAGAGACAGGGGGTCTGCTAGGTTAATTGGCCTCTAAGCTCTCTGCAGTGTATGGGCAAGAGTGGGAGAATTTTGGGAATTGATGGGAATGCTGAGAAGAGGTTACAGAGAAAATTGGTGAGGGAATGAAATGTCTCACAATGGGTCAAAATAGCTATGTCCTCAGCAAGAAGATGTGCAAATCGGCAAATCTAATTTTAGTCAGAGTTAATACTAGTGGCAACAGAGAACAAAATGTCAAGTAGCTGACTGCGGAAAACATTCCATGGAGGAATTTCGGTGAACAGGGAGATAAACTCAATCATTGTCTTACATAAAGAGGACCAAGCAATGCAGGAAAATATGTTCAATTTAAACCTCAATGTTGGATGTTATTGGCTGTAAATAGCTCAAAAATAAACGGTAAATTCTCAGAAACGTGCTTAAAAGTCATAGAAACATTCAACATTACACATGTGTAGGGGTGGAACGGTTATTGTAGTGGTTAGCACAATGCTGATACAACGCCAGCGACCAGGGTTCAAATCTGGCGCTATCTATAAGGAGTTAGTACATTCTCCCTGTGTCTGCGTGGGTTTCCTCCCATCAATCAAAAAGTACCAGTGGTGGAGGTCAGTTGGTTGCATTTGGGCGGCACAGGCTCATGATGCAAAACAGCCTGTTACCCTTCTGTGTGACTAAATTTAAAAACCCTCCATTTACAGAGCCTCCCCCCAACCTGTTTGCTGGTGTGCCTTCCCTCCCTGATCTATTACCTTCTGCACATGGGACTGTGCTCATCCCGCCCCTGCCCATTTACCACCCCCACCATTTTATTTAGACGCCTCTCTAGATTTCGCTCAGACCTTGACGAAGGGCTCAAGCTCATAATGTTGGTTAGGAATCTTTATCTTTGCTACATAAAGTAGACTGACCTGCTGACTCTCCCCAGCATTGTGTTTTGACCTGCCCTAACTGATGAAAGGAAATGTGCCCAGCATCTTCTTCAGCTCCCTCATTACTTGTCACCCCTCTCAGATATTCGAGCATCGTCTTTGAAATGTGGAGTTTGGTGGAAAAGTGAATGATGCTTCAAAATATTTCTTGGCTTTGTTTCATTTTTCTGCTAGATTTTCTTCACCTTGTGGCTTTCATGTGAAATAGTAAGCAAGGGGTAAAGTCTAATCAACAGTAATTGAAGTAACCAGCTAGAACTGGTAAACTGAAGTGACCATCAGTAAGCTTGGAGACTGATGTACCCTGAAATCTAAATCTGCATTTCCTGCTGAAGCAGAATTGTTGGTGAAATTATCATTAGTGACAGAAGCAGGCAGCTGAAAACAGACCTCATGGATCACTGCGTCTGTCCTGGGCAACAGTCAGACACGCACAAAAAAAATGGTGGTGCTGTTAGAAATGCTGTCACTGAGGCAGGCCCGGAGAGCAGGGAGTACTGTGTCAGCGCTCACCCGAAGCATCCTAATGCCGATGACACAGTACAAACTTCAAACAGTCTATCAAAAGAGCTGATCATGTTTTATTTAAAACCCTTCGACCACGGAGTCTTGGCCCAAGATGGCAGAACCTGTGTAGTGTTAGGTCTGCTTTGTTCATGAATGAGTGAGACAAACACCAGACTGAGTCGAAATCAGGGTTCTTTGTTCTTTATTACCGGATTGTAACACTTGCGACTAAACATGTTAGTCGGAGAATGCATTCTGCCGTTATCAGCAAAATGGTGATTTTTTATACCCTTGGATATGTGCTTAGAACATCATCATATCATTACTTGTCCAATGACTAAAACTGTTGCTATCCTTTCCCTGCTAGCTTCCTGCCTCTCAATCCATCAATGTCTCTCTTATCTTGTAAGTACAAGGATGCATTCACATCTTGTTACAGCCCTGCACATTCCCATCTCATGATGTTTTACCTTACAGTAGGCAGTGGCTATAAGGGATTGCAGACTCCGGGAGAGCAGAGACAGGCACAAGGCACCAGTAACCGCCCCCCCACCCTTGAGAAGGAGAGGCAGAAGCAAAGAGCCATGGCTGGTGGACCAGTGAGGGGCTCTGCAGCTGATGGATGCACACAGCCGGCAAGCTGCTGCTGACCTGCGGGCGAGGAACTCACACAGGCCATGGGATGCTGGCAACAACATCAAAGGACTGCTGGAGAATGGATCATGGGAACCAGGTATTGGAACCGGGGTTCAGAAGGGTGCTGAGGGCAACAAGGGTTCCAGAAGGGTGCTGAGGGCAACAAGGGTTCCAGAAGGGTGCTGAGGGCAACAAGGGTTCCAGAAAGGATCTGGGTGCTGAAGACTTCATCATGTCGAAGGTTTGAATCTGGGCACAGGTTGCCAATGGTTTTAATTGAACTGGAGTCCTGAGAAGCTGCAGAGACACTGTAGGCGAATTCATGGACACTCAGTGACGAAAGCAACTCTCTTTTGCTTTTCTTTCTCTAACTTTAAGGGGCACCAGCCAATGCTCTCATGGCGAATCTATGCATTATTTACAATGAATAGTGTCTGAACTGATTAACAAATCCTGTAATTGTGGTGATACAGCCACTGGACTGTCAGTGACTGCCTGCATTCCTACCTGCCTACTGCAGAGGGCAACCCACTGTACCTGCAGGAAGGCAACCTGGGAGACTGGCTCCACCTACTCCCTACAATCACCGACCCTATATAAAGGCTCACGCCGACCCTTATGTAGACAATAGAGCACATGGAGCCAGAAGGGATACTGAACCTTGTGTGCAGGTTTTAAGCTAATTAAAGCCTTCGTAGTTTGAGCTTCCTGGTTTGCACTGCAGCTCGTCACAATAATCATCCCATTTTATTCTCCTCATTCCCATCAAGTGAGCCACCACCCCCATGATTTTCCCCACACACTTGTGGACAATTTACTGTGGCCCATTAACTAACCAGTTGTTCCTTGAAGCAACCCACACCATCACAGGGAGAATGTATACTCTTCACCAGTGTTCAGGGCAGAACCCAGGGAGCCACAGTTCTGCAAGATGTGCTGCTGTTCTCCTCCTTCCTCCATTTACAAATGTTTACTTGAAATAGTCCACTGAATACAGTTGTATCAAACCCAAGGATTAGAGAAAACATAAAATTACAATGAGCACATATAAATAAGTAGATTATGACATTTATCAATTTTATACATAATGCAGGAGCTTATGAAAACCACTGAGAACTACACAGAGAACATCTGCTCTCAGTATCCGGTGTTCAAGAAGCCTTGGCTTAGAATTGAGGAGTTGGAGGCCGAGATTTGAGCACTGCAAAACATTATGAAGGGAGAAAGATTACCTGAGAATTTTTTCTCTGAGATTACTGCAGGGTGGTTGAAAAATGGTGGCACTTTGAGTGAGGCTGTGTGCTTTGCAAAACCAAAGAGATGATTGTGGACTTCAGGAAGAAATCAGGAGAACTTGATCCAGTCCTCATCGAGGGGTCAACAGTGGAGAGGGTCAAGAACTTCAAATTCCTGGGTATCAACATCTCTGAGGAGCTGTCCTGGAGCCTCCATCTTGATGCAATCATGAAGAAGGTTTGCCAGCAGCTACACTTTATGAGGTGTCTGAGGAGATTCGGTAATGTCACCAAAAACTTGAAAACTTCTAACCGTACACCATGGAGAGCATTCTGGCTGGTTGCATCACCGCTTGGTGCCTATACTCAAGGTCAAAAAAACTCCAGAGGGTTGTTAACTCAGCCTGCGACATCACAGCCGCCAGTCTTTACTCCATCTACATAAGGCGGTGTCTGAAGAAATCAGCCTCTATCTTCAAGGAGCCCCACCAGCCGGGCCATGCCCTCTTCACTGTGCTACCATCTGGAGAAATGTACAGGAGCCTAAAGCCAAGGCCTCAGCGGCACAAGGACAGCTTCTTCCCCGCTGCCATCAGATTTCTGAAATGAACAATGAACCATAGACACTACCTTACTTTGTCTTTTTCTCACAGTGTTTTAATTTATCAGGTGGTTCGTATAAATGTTTGCATTGTGATGCTGCCACCAAACAACAATTTTTGTGACGTTAATGACAGTAAATTCTAATTCTGATAATCCACAAGGATTTTCGAAAGAACGTCAGATTTCACATTTTAAATAGTTGCCATAATTCATGGGAACCAGATAGAATTAAGGAGGTTCTGCTGCAAGAATATGAACAGCTAAGGACCAAAGTCAATCTCACTACCATGAAAGGTCATTGCAAACTGAGGAAATGGCATGGGCTGAGAATTTTTTAATTGACAGACAACAGAGAAGAGGATCCATGGGGCCATTTTTTGGGCGGGACTCTGTGACCAGCGGCTTGCCAGCGGATCACAATCCACAGCAATGATTTGGACGAGCGAACCGAGTGCAATATATTCAGGTTCGCTGATGAAAGCCTGCTTTGCCACCTGGTTTTGTGATGTGGATGCAGAGATGCTAAAGGAACAGAGACAGGCTGAAGGAATGGGCAGATTGCACATGTGGAAACCATAAAATCATTCATTTTGATCAAAGCATAGAAAACCAGTATTTTGTAAATGCCAGTCACTTAAAATCTGACATCTGATGACATGCACTTTTACATCACAAAAAACTTCTCCGTATTTATTCCACCAAAATCCTCAACAAGCACTTCTATTAAATCTCCCATAATCTCCGCTAATGTATCAGAATCAGAATTTATTGTCAAGAACTTATGAAATTCGTTGTTTCGTGGCAGCGTTATACAGTGCGATAAAATTACATTTAAATTAAATAAATGCAAAAATAAGAGAAAGTGAGACAGTGTCTGTGGTTTATTGTCCATTCAGAAATCTGATGGCAGCGGGGAAGAAGCTGTCCTTGTGGCGCTGGGTGTTCGCCTTCAGTCTCCTGCAACTCCTTCCCAATGGTAGCAGTGTGAAGAGGACATGGTCTGGGTGGTGAAGGTCCTTGAGGGTAGAAGCTAATGCAAAGAGATCAATGCCACCTACTCCTTTCATTTAAGCATCATATCTCCAGTACATTGCTGGTTAATTTTCTTTTCATGGAAAGAACCGACTTGATGGCTCACGAGAGTGTCAAGGTGTGGGCACCATACAGCAGATGGGTATAACCACAACATTTACAAATAATCAACTTAGCTTCCTTGCACCTGAATTCTGTGATGTTGGAATTTGTTCTTATGTTTGCAACACATTCAAAATGAATTGGTCGACATGCTTTGCACTCTGCATTAGAAATCCAGTTCCACCAAATTCATCATGTTGTGACCATTCATACTCAGATACTCCCTGACTTGAACATTTCCAAAGCATCTGACTTGTTGCCTCTAACGGGGATGACACAGTCAGCATAACGGTTAGTGTCATGTTGTTACAGCACCAGCAATTGGGGCATAGGTTCAAATCCTGCACATTCTGTAAGGAGTTCATACATTCTTCCCGTGTCTGCCTGGGTTTTCCCCAGGGGCTCTGGTTGCCTCCCACTGTTCAAAACATACCGGAGGTTGTAGGTGTGATTGCGCAGCATGGGTTGAAACAGCCTGTTACCGTGGTATGTCTAAATTTTAAAAAAAAATTTAACAAGATCTTTATATACTGCTGGTGATGTGAGGTTGAAGGACCCAACACAGGCTACTGGAGACTGGCTCATGGGAACCGGATATTGGAACTGGAGTTTGAGAGGGTGCTGAGGGCAAGAAGAGCTCCCAAAGGCACTGAAAACTCCCTGATCACGTCAGGGATCTGGAGCTTGGGTTGAACAGGAGTCTGTGTAGCTGCAGCGGTGGAGAAAATCCACTGACACCGTGACTCAGAAACAACTCTCTTTTAATTCTCCTTATCTTTCTGTTTGGGGGAGTGGAGAATGATAATGGAAACTCGTTGTTTGCCCAATGGCAGGCAAAAGGAAATTTCAAGTAATATTACATTTTTTGCATTATTACATGACAATAAAATGAATCTTAAATATTAACTCCAAAGTGAAAGACGATGCACAAAAATGCTGCAGCTCCATGCTATGAATTGTGGGAAAGAAATGAGCATAGAGTTCCCGATAGCTGAACCTGTCCTGACCTAGAGACCAGGATTTTGAAAAGGGACACCTGCAGACCTATTGGAAGCACAGGGAACCTCATCCACAAAAATAAATTAGGACCTTATGATGTCAATGGGATGATTTACAATTCTGTGGCATCATTATCCCTTGATGTTGGGAACTCCCTGATGCAGTGCTTGTGCAGGCTGCTCAAAAATTAAAACCACTATTCAACTTTTCAGCCCTTCTTTGTGCTGTTTGGATAGACAGCTGAGCCATTGGGAGGGAGGAAAACAATTGTATCCCAGAGTGGTGAAAGATTGGGATGGGAAGGTGGAGGAGAATGGCTGGGTGGGGTTTATCCAGAGATATAATTTGTAAAGATGCATGGGCGGAAGAGACGTAGCTTGGAGGGCCATTTGGGAAGGGCATCATGCTGGGTGTCCAAAAGGACAAAGTGAAAGTGACTATGGTCCCAAGCTTTCTAGTCAAATGACATACTCAGAAGCCTGGGTAATCCCAAAAATTTACAGCCATGGCCACCTTCAGAACAAACTCCTAAATCCCCAGTAGCAGGCTGATGTTATCCCATGAATCTCTGGCAAAGAGAAATGGACGAGGACTGCAAGGGCAAATTCTGCCCAAACACACCCAGTTGAATTTCCACTTTCTTTTAGAATCATTTGCCACCGAGTTCACTCTGGAAATAAAATGTGCCTTTAATTGCATAACCTTGATTCAACTGCATTCGTAATTTAGTTTCTAGTCGTGTTTCTTTTCCAAGCTCAATTACATCATGCACAAACATTTGAATATTATGTTCTGAATTTGTCAATTAAATTACATTGAACATGTTATCCCCTTGGATAGGGTCACTGCTGAAATTTTCCATGATGAAATGAGAAATCTAAACAGAACAATGTACCTCTGTTTAACCACAGAAGTGGTTCCAATGAACACATCAATGCCGTTTGCAAATAAAAGGCACGTTGAAAACAAGTGTCGAGCAACCTTTAATTACAAACTCCACTTCTTCTTGCTTCAGTAAATCAGCTGTTCAGCCACTATTTTAAAATTCTCTCATAATAAAGCAGCCTAGCCCATCAAAAACTAAATATAATCCCCAGATATGTTTGAGAAGCAATGATAATTAAACACGCAGGATAAAAGCTGGGTAACAACGAAACAGCGCCACCATTGTTGAATCTATTGTTAGACCCTCGTGATTGTTGAGCAATTGAAAGTTGAGTTGAGTTTATTGTCACATGTGCCACGGTTCAGTGAAAATCTTAGTTTTGCATTCTATCCAGCCGTTGTTTAAAAATATTCTCTATTTTCCAATAGTAAAACACAAAAGATGATAGACACTGTGCTTGAAGTAAAAGCACAATGCTGTAGAAATTCAGCTGGTCAAACAGTGTCTTTTTTTATATAGTAAAGGTAAAAATACATAACTGATATTCCCCTACTCCTTTGTTTGGACGCCTGCTGACCTTAATGAAGGGCTCAAGCACGAAACTTTGGTTATATATTTTTACCTTTGCTATATAAAGGACAATGTTTGACCTGCTGAGTTTCAACGTCATGCTGTTTTCACTCTCCATTTTCCAGTGCCATTACAAGTTTACATGGTAAAAGCAAAGTGACAGGATTAATCATGAGAGTGGTACAAACAGTGTTCCAGCTAACTCTTCTTATCCTGGTTCTCTGCCTCCGACAATGCTTTCAAAATTCATGGATTAACAGGGTAAGGAGTTCCTCCATTGTGCCGTGTTTATGTTGCAAATTCCTTTTTCTCTCTTTTGCCCACTTTCCATGCTTTTCCAAACTAGGTTTTCCAAATTTAATTACCTCTGACTGAACAAAAAGAAAATGTGATTCCGATGCATGGTTTGCAAAGTGAAATCCTATCTCAGTTTGCCTCAGAAGCCACCTTTCCTACTGAATATTTCCATTTAGCAGTAGGAGTAAACTCAAACGGTTACAGATTTGGGAAATCTGAAAATAAAAACAAATTTCTGGGGATACTCAGCATGTCAGGCAACATCTGTGGAGCAGAAATCCGAATGAATCTTTCAAATTAATCACTCTTCTTCATCTTGGAAAATAATACCAATTAAGTCTTGATCTGAAATGTGAAAATAGTATCAATTTATTCAGAAGTATTGTATATTTCAGTGTATAAATCGAGTTGTGAAACCCCAATAAATCTCTCAAAAAAATGAGGGTCAACATATATGCCAGATATACTTTTGAGACCTTAAATTCAGCTCAAGAATCAATCCATGCTGATCTGGCATACAAGTTGACCCTTGAAAAACCAAAAAAACTCAACTGTGAAAGATTTTTGTTGAAAACAATACAATTTGCTCCCTTCAAAATCACTATCATTGTCCAAAAACAACATCACATTTAGAACCTTTTAAAATCACTCATTATCATCGTCCAAAGCACACTTTCACTGTTTAAACAATCTGTATCCGATGAGACGGTTTCAGCTTTGTCATCTTCCGTGCCATCAATTGCAGAAGAGATCCTTCACTTTTTAAAGGATTTTAATCGCAATCTCCACTTTAACTTTGTCCCATGCCTTGAGCATGAAGTTACACAGCACATCAAGTGATGCAGCAGGCACTGCCCTGCCCTTTTGTAAATGACTTTTCTGCACTCAACATCCATGTATTCCATTCCTCGCGCACATGGTCTTTGAATGGCTTGTTCAAGCAGACATCAAGAGGTTGCAATAGAGACATCAAACCACTGGGGATAACCGTCAAGCAAGTATTATGTAGTGCTAATCTACTTTTAGTGTTCTCAGTTAAGTGGCTACAAAACATATCTAAAACCGATAAACTCTGTTCTTTGCATAAACTGCCTGTTCCACACAGTGTTTATCTATAGTTTAACACCATTTTCATGCATCAATCCTAATTCATGAAAATGTACAAAAATACCTGTAGGGAATTTCATTTTCAGTTTAATTTTGCGTTTGAAGATTGCCATGGGTTTTAACCTCGGTTCTTGTGTGGCCTGTAGTTCTGATTTGCCCAATTTTAACACCTTTCCATTCTACTGTTCTATCGCCTATCATGTCAAAATTCATGGGGCTTTGTCCATGTTTCCAATATTTGTCAATGAGAACTGGTGGTTCTGCCAGTTCTGTATAATAAACTGGTTAAAACTTATAACTTTATGATCAAGATCTTTTGCTAGTTTCAGTGCAATTTTTGAGTTTTGGCGTAATACCAGATTTTTCCTGTTTCCTGTTGCAGCAGCCTACTGAAGCCTCAAAATCATCCACTAAGGTCTGGGTGTGACTTTGGCCACTGCAGTGCAAATGTTTTATTTTATTTCCAGTCAATTTGCAACCCTTGCCTCTGCTCACATACTCATTCTGCAATGTGATTTTCCAATTCTGGCCAACAACATTGCCTTTTCGGTATTTTACCCACTTATTATGCACATCAGATTTCCTTGCAGCAGTGCAGTTGTTGGTTTTCTTGGCCATTTTTTAAAAAAATCACTTTCACCTTAAAGCTCACTTCCTATTTTCATCTTGTGTTGCATTGTGTTGATGGACCCTCCATGATAGCAAACACCTCTAGCCTATGCCCAGCAGATCAATCCATGTGAGATTGGGGGGGATGGCGAGAGAGAGTCAACATATACGTCAGCCAACAGACCATCTCAGGTATCATGAGCTTTGGGGGTCGACCTACGCTGGTCAACGGGGCACCTCAGGCAACCAAAAAATTGGGGTTGACTTATGCACTGCATATACCATAAAATTAGGCTGAAAAAAGGCCGGGAGTTGACTTTTAGGCCAGTCGACTTATACACTGAAATATACGGTAATTTGTATTTTTGCTAAGCTAATTCTCTCTACATGTGGAGCTTCATCCTTTTCTCGGTCCAGACCTGGGGAATAACTTCAGATCTGATGACCTTCAAGCCAAACACCCTTTATTTGCATGTTTGTGTTGCTCAATTGATTTACAGTTTCACTCATAAAGCCTAGATATTTTTTAACCAAGTGACCCCTGAAAACAGTCCAAGGCTGCTTCTTATACATCAGTTGTCAGGAACACTGGCATATTTTAGCCAGACATCATCAATTTGCAACCATTATGCACATAATAAACTTTGTTAAGCCGTTTAACAGGCACTTTAAAACTCAGTTCCATTGCAGCCAATGTGCATATAAACTGCAACCGTTATGCACATAATAATATTTGTTAAGCTGCGAATAGATAGTTCAAGGCTGTGAACAAGTTTAAGCATATCTCAATCCTTCCTGCTCTTTCACACAATTCCTCATACATCAGAATTCAAAATCAGGATTTATTGCCATGAATAAGTCATGAAATTTGCTGTCTTGCAGCAGCATCTTAGCGCAAACATCCATATTTTAACCATCTTACAACATTACTACAAAATATAATACTGCATGAAAAGTAAAGCAGTGTCTTTGGTTCATTGATTATTCAGGAATCTGATGGCAGCAGGGAAGAGGCTGTCCTTGTGCCATTGAGTGCTTGTCTTTCTGCTCCTATACTTTTTTTTCCGATGGTGGCAGTGGAGAGGGCATGGCCTGGGTGGTGGAGGTCTTTGAGGATAGAGGCTGCTTTTTTTTAAAAAAAAGACACTGCCTTATGTAGATGTCTTAAATGGAGTGAAGTCTGGTGCCTGTGATCTCACAGGCTAAGTTAACAACTCTCTGGAGTTTATTCTTGTCCTGAGAGTTGGAGCCTCCATACCAGGCAATGATGCTTCCAACCAAAATACTCTCCATGGCCTGCAGAAGTTTATGAGAGTCTTCGGTGACATACCAAATCTACTCAGTGTAGAGCCACAGACGGCCATCTTTGTGATCAACATTGAGCCTCCAGGACGGATCCTCAGATATGTTGACACCCAGGAATTTGAAGTACTTGAACCCATCTCTGTTACTGAGCCCTCGATGAGGACTGGGTCGCATTCCTCTGACTTCCACAATCATCTCCTTAATTTTGCTGACATTGAGTGCAAGGTTGTTGTCAGTACACATTTAACGAGCTGAACTATCTACCTCGTGTACGCTTCCTCATTGCCATTTGTGATTCTGCCAACAACTGAGGTGTCATCGGCAAAATTGGAAATGGCATTGGAATTTTGCCTATCAAATCCATCGGGGGGGTGTATAATAAGTAGAGCAGTGGGATAAGCACGCATCCTTGGGCTGCGCCTGTGTTGATGATCAGTGAGGAGGAGATGCTGTTTCCAATTTGTACTGACGTGGTCTTCCAATGAGAAAGTCAAGGATCTAGTTACAAAGTGGTGTACAGAGGCCTAAAGTTCATAGCTTCTTCACCAGCACTGAGGGAATGATGGTATTTAAGACCGAGCTGTAGTCAATGAAGAACTGTATGAATTGCTGTTTTCGAGGTGATCCAGAGCTGAGTGGAGAGACTGTGATATTGCATATGCCTTGGAGCAATTATGACTACAGGCAAATTGCAGTGGGTCATCTTGCTGATGGATCAAGGGGATGATACATGAAGATCAAATTTAAGCTTCAATAGATGACACAAAATTTAGGAGGATATTTTTGAGTTACGAGTCAAGGTTAGATTCAAAAGCTGGTTCCATAAATAGTCTGGCACACTCAAAACAAAGTTTCCGTTTCATGCATTATGTCTTTTTGAAGATAATCAACTGGGTAAAACAAAATCACATCTGAAGAAAACTGTATGAAGAGGAGGTACAACTTGGAACTCATTACAGACCACAAGATAGGAATGAGAGAACATTTAAGCAATTAACTACCTCCAACTAGATGGACAAAGAAACCAATTCCCTCAGATCCTCCACACCCTTTATTTAAACAGTTGCTTATTTTCACGAGTGTTAATTCTACCTTTTTGTGCTTCTAATTTTCAGAATCAACACCCCATGACAATACATGGAAAATTACTGCAGTAACAGAAATACAATTATAAATAATGTAAGAGTTAAAATGTATTTCTTGCAAGCAAATTCTGTTTTGTGGCTTTCAAACAATTGTTTAATATATTTCAAGCCATTTCCTAGCAACAGCCATTTTCAAGATCATTGCTTGCCTGAGAGAGAGAGAGAGAGAGAGAGAGAGAGAGAGAGAGAGAGAGAGAGAGAGAGAGAGAGAGAGATAACCAGGTCAGTTATTTTTTTAGTTTTCTTTATCTATAAAATGGGAAAGAATTTAAAATGTTCTGACAACTTTCAAAGACAGTTTGACCATTGTTTAAAGAACATTTAATAGCATTTAATACTTGCAAAGTTTGTACGGCTTGTAACAATGTATTAGCAACCTATAATAATGTCAAATAAACAGTGGAAAATTCAACTCAACTTTAGTATGTATTTGTTTGAATGAGTCATAAACAACAATATTCTAATTCTTGCAAGCAATTATAAAGGAAAAGAGACACTACAAATAAAATAAGGTTTTGTATTTATCAAAAGATGATGAGAAATTAAGCCAAAACCAGTGTCCAATTCATAAAATTAGGATCACTAATCAATTTTTCACAGCTGCTTAATCTTCCACATCACCAATTGTGGTTCAAAAAAGAAACAGATGAAAGATTTACAGACCTCAGAATTTTAAAAAAATTGTTCTCATTGAGAAATTATTCCCTGATTAGTTAGGGAAAATGCACCAGATGGTTACGGAGTAGCAAATGTTGCTGTGACAGTTTTATGCATTCAGTGCACAGAAAGCAAGGATGAGAATAGAATTGTTCTCATACCTGTACTTCACAACAGATTCACTCCAGGATCTCAGCAACCATGTGCCTGTTAAAGGACCACAAATAATCTCCTGCCTTTGACAAACAAGATCTCATCTCCTGTGAGCTTCAGAGCCATTTTATCTTCAGAAGTACATAAAACGAGAACTTTCAGAACACTCCTGCCAAGTTACTTAACACAAAGTTCATCTCTCTGTAAATTTTAGTCATTTAAAATAATACGTCAGACTATGAATGACATGCAGAATATAATGGTAAATAATTGGATTTTTTTGGATCTAGTCAATGAACAGCTGTGCCTGGGATACGGAGATGTTTCAATTAGTTTAAATATTTACAGATTTGAAATGTTTTCTCCATAGCAGTCCAGTATAATTTGAAACTCACTTCCCAAGCAAAGTAAGATAGCAATGTTTAAGTGGCTTTAAGACAGACGGGAGGACAGGCAGGGATACTGAGCAGGCAGATGGGATTAGTTTAGATTGACGTTGTGGCCAACATAGATGCAAGGTAACAGTGAAAGCAGATTCAGCAATGATATAAAGTTAATAAAAGATAATGCCAGTATGCAAGACAAAAAGTGCAAGAATGGGGAGGGGAGGAGAGGGGTAGGACCAACCCAAGTGGTTAAACAACGAGCCAAAACCGAGGCAATAAGAAGAATGAACGATGCTGTTAACTTGGAAATTACCAGCCAAACACCACTCATTTCTGGTTGTTCTTGGGATAGCGATGGACCCCTCTCTGCACCCACAAAGGTGCTCCCAAATGTCATTAGGTGTTGGGTTCCATTATTTTGCAGAGGACTCAGTTTCTGAAGGTGATAATTACAAGCTGTGATAATGTATTTAAGCATTCAGTCAACAGATATTGCAACAGGATACCTACCTATGGAAGGAGATGTGTGATGAGGGTCAAACAGGTACTGAGGAAGAACATAGAGCATTACAGCACAGTACAGGGCCTTCAGCCCTCGATGTTGCACCTACTAAAAAAATACTAAACCTTCCTACCTCATTTTTGTTTCATCCATGTGTCTGTCAAAGTGTTTCTTAAATGCCCTTAATGTTTCAGGCTTCACTACCATCCCTGTGAAGGCCTTCCAGGCACCCACAACTCTCCGTGTAAAACAATTACCCCTGATGTTTCTCCTAAACATCGCTCCCTTCATTTTGTATAGATGTCCCCTGGTGTTTGCTGATCCTGCCCTGGGAAAAGGTGTTGGTTATCTACACCTCTCATAATCTTGTAGAGCTCTATTAAATCTCCTCTCATCCTTCTTTAAGACAAAGAAAAAGAGTCCCAGCTCTGCAAACCTTGTTTCATAAGACTCACTTTCCAATCCAAGCAACATCACGGTAAATATCCTCTGCATCCACTCCACAGATTTCACATCATTTCTATAATGAGGTAACTAGGTGTTGTATACGGGATGCATGTGAAATTTTCCATCAAGCACAAAGGTGGCAAAATATTTGGGCTGAGAGGACAGGCTTTCACCTCTGAATTCCCAATCTCTGACTCATGGTATTGGCGGGAGCTTTCACATTGTTGGTTAGAAGTTATTCCCACAATATTGATGGAAAATGATTTGGCATTGTCATACCACCAAATATTACGAAGTGGTGTGAGATCCCTTTGTGGTATTGGTCATTGCATGGCACTCACATAACATCGCATGAACAGTATCCAAATGTTGCTGTGTACAGGCATGCATTTCATCATTATATTGCTTTTTGATTTTGTTGGGAATAAACACAATAATTTCAAAGATTGATAGAGCTGAGTGATCCTGGCAGAACCCATCTCTGAGCATATTTTTAATCAATGATGGCAATGGAATAATGATGTAGAGAGTTCCGTGCTTTACATATAGCTTGATCTGTGGAAATCGAGTTCAAGTTCAAATTTATTATCAGAGTACATTCATGACATCACATCCAACCCTGAGATTCTTTTTCCTGTAGGACAGGCAGAATTTCTAAGTATCAGCAATGTAAACTGTACTCAAGAAGAAGATACATATACAAAAGAGAAAAATGTAATTAAGCTATGCAACACAGAAAAAAATATATTCATTAATAAATAATGTACATGGTAAGAGTCCTCAAATGAGTCAGTTGTTTTGGAGTCTGATGGGAGTGGAGTTGCAACTGTTCCTGAATCTGGTGGTACAAGTCAGCTGCAATTTTAAGATGACGCTTGACAGGGAATGAATGTGGACGTGAGAACTTTATAACTGGATAAAATGGCACAAGAACTGGTATGATGGTGGAGGGATAGTCTATGAAAACAAAGAGCTTTGTAATCATCTCATGTACTTTGTTCCAGAATAATATTCTTAATGATTCTCTTCTAGTTTGATAAACCAGTAAATTTGCTATAATTTAATAAATAACATTACTAAACTACATCATGGAAGTTTAAACATTGTGCAATTATCAAAGAGAATGGATTTATCTTTAAAAAAAGTCACATTCGAGTTCATTGATATTTGGCATCATGGCTAATGTAATATGTTGGTATTTTGTCTGCTGCTAACCAAGTCAAACTTCATTAATTTTCAAACTGCTTTGGAAAAAAAATTTTGTGATGGAGTTAAACAAGAAAGTCCACAGATGCTGGGGTTGAGTCAAGTACACAAACGTGCTGGAGAATCAGTAGGTCATGCAGCATTCATAGGAAGTTGAGGGTAATCACTTGTTTTGGGCCAAAACTCTCAATTAACATCCAAGGATGAAGCAGACAGGTACCAGAATAAAAAAAAGGTTTTGCAGAATGGCGGGGGGGGGGGGGGGGGGGCAGGGAAAGAAGAGGAGGAAGGAAGGATCAGTGGCACAGGCTAACAGGTAAGAGGTCACAGGTGGAGACAATCTACAACTAGAAAGCATTAGCATTAAACCCCTCCCCTGCATCTCTCTCTCTTTCCTATTCTTGTCTCCGTTCCGCCAGCACCCACCCCCTTGCCTTCTCTCTCCTATCTCCTTCCTCTGTATCAACCTATGATCTTCTACCCTCCAACCTGTATCAACTCATGACCTTTTACCTGTTAAGCTGTGCTCCACCCCATGCCCCTTCCTCCCTCCTTTCCTCTTCATCCCCCACTCCCCCCCCCCACCTTTTTCTACAGACATCTGTCTGTTTTTGCTCATACCTTGACAAAAGGCTTGGGCCCAAAATGCTGCTTTCACTTTACTTCCTATGGATGTTCCATAATCAGCAATTTCTCCAGCACCTGAGTGTACTGCACCTCGCAATGGAATTCAAAGCCCACAAGTCTGCACCTACAGATGAAAATAAGCCCAGAGCACCAACTTCATTCTTAACCAAGGAATCCTATTTTTCCAAATTACAGATATTGTGATGTACTTTGAAATGGCTCAGTCTAGTTTATAACAGGATGAATTAATGCATTTTTAAAGATTTGAAGCCTTTTATTCACTTAATTAAATGAATCACTGAAACTTGAAGCATCCATTATAATAGAAATAACATTTATAAATTATTATAGAAAAGTTATTCCTCGAGAATAGCTTTAAATCTGTCCGCAACCTCCACATAAATGTGACATGTGCAATAAAGCTGGATATCCAAGTCCTTGCAAGGACAGAAATGAGAAAATTAGATTGGAGCCTGTTCCATCATCCAAAACCCATTTTTCATCTTTCCCTTCACCTAAATCTCCAGGCCTGCATGAATCAGAATCAAGCCAATTCCCTTTTAAATAAGTCTGGAGTATCAATGGACACAGTCACAGGGTTGCCATCTATTAATGTTTGTCATTGTGGGCGTAGTGTGACCCTTTCTCTTGAAGTTATTGCTGACAACTGTCCTTTCCCACCACCACAAGGCCAGGCATACCTCCACAATTTAAGGTAAAAGTAAAGGTTCCATTATTGACACATAATACTATATTTTGAATGTAACATGCATGAAATTCTTTAACTTTTGTCTGTTTCATGTTCTATTCCTATATGTGACTTCTTAGACAACACATGGATGAAGGAAAATGTTCTTTACTTTAAAATTGTTGTAAACAGCACATGAAGCATGCTAATAAGGCTGCAAGTCTCCATTACAGATAACATACTGTGTGTCAGCCCCCTGCTGGCAGCCAAGTCCAATCAAAGAGTAAGGCATTGCTTGTTGCATTGCAACCACAACCTCTGTCATAACCTCTCCCTTTCTTCAAGCAAAAGTAGCTTACTTTTAACTAACATGTTTTCTTTGTTTAACTCTGCAATTTTAACGTTAAACCCAAGAACTTACATTTTCGTTATTATCAACATTATTAACTTTTTAAAAACTTGTTTTGTGTGTTCACATTTACATACACTAAAACTTGATCAAATAAGATGGCACTACTTAATTCTATAAGAGGAGTCTTTAAATTTGCTGTAGGAGTGTCTTAGGAGGATTCACGTGTCTTGACGACTTCTTAATTAATTGTCCTTGAACCTCAATTGTTGCCTCAGATGATGTCTTCTCAGATGTGTATTCAGGTTGTTCAACAGTGTCCATCTTTCCATCTACTGTGGCTGGTTCCATTTGAAGGTCTCGATGATTTCTTCACAGAACAGCATCTTCATCTGTCTGAATGGTGTATGATCTTGGTTGGACTTCACCAAGGGCAGTTCCCTTCTGAGTCCAAAAGTTTGTTTTGTCTTTTAACCTTACTTGTTCACCAGTGTAGAGTTCTGGTAGGTTATTTGATCCTCTGTCAAAGTAATACTTTTGCTTTTCTTTCTGCTGTTCTTTGAACTTCCTCACTTTCTCCCCCTCTTTTGTTTTTAGGACGTTCTCCTGAATGTATAGGTTTGATCTTAGCCTACGACCCATCAGGAGTTGTGCTGGTGACATACTACACTTGAGCAGCATTGTGTGTAAAAGACCATTCCGCTATCTTTTGCCTAGTACATCAGTCTTTTCACTATCTGTACCGATTTTTCCACTAAACCATTACACTGGGGAAAATGAGGACTTGAAGTGGTGTGTATGAAGTCCTACTCTTTGGCAAACTGTCGGAACTTTGAGTTGAAAAACTGGGGTCCATTGTCTGTAAAGACCTCGCTTGCCACACCACATCTGGAGAACATGGTTTTCATACCTGTTATAACAGCATCTGCAGTGATAGTGTTCAATCTGCACACCTCTGGATACAGGGAGTAATAGTCTGTGACTACCAGATAGTCCTTCCCTTGACATTCAAATAGATCAGCACCTATCTTCTGATAAGGTCTGTATGGTTCTGGGTGTGGCTTTAGTGGTTCTGTAGGATTGCTTGCTTGATATTTCTGACATATTGTACAGTTTGACACTTCATTTGTTATTTCATTGCTGATTCTTGACCAGTACATCACCTCTCGTGCTCCTTTCTTACACTTTGATTCTAAAATGTCCTCCATGCATCCTTTTCTGCATCTCTTTTGTCAGACTCTTTGGGATAAAGATTTTGCTTCCTTTGTAGATGATGTCTCCAACCACTGATAGTTCCGCCCTGCAGTTCCAAAACTCTGCAACATCAGGTGAGCAGTCCTGCTTCATGTTGGGCCTTCCATCCAAGATGTTTTTCCTCAGTTGTCTCAGTGTTTCATTTTTGTTTGTCTCTGACATTATGAGGTCCATTTTTGCATCTGATATGGGCAGTGCACTTGTGATCATGTCCATGAAGGCATTCACATCTTCACCCATTTTGCTGTTTACAGGCTCTCTCGTGTCAACAGTTCTAGACAACATGTCTGCTGTGTATATTAGCTTACGCAGAGTGCATTGTGGCCTTGGCATGTTTCCAATGGTGCACATCTTTTTCAAATCTGATCTGATGACCTCACTGCCAATAATATCTCCTACAAATGTTAGTTCTATTACCCTGAGCTGGCATTTTTTTCTATTCAGCTTCAGGTTTCCTTTCTTTGTTGCTTCTTGGACTTTCCTTAATCTCTCATCATGCTCCATTCTCATGGTTCCCTATACTATGATGTCATCCATGGAGGTATCAACTCTATCCAGATGCTCATAGACCATATGTATAGTTTTGTGATACACTTCAGGAGCTGAGGCAATTTCAAATGATAACCTTAGGAATCTGCATTTGCCAAATGGACTATTGAACGTGCACAATCTTCAACTTGCTTCATCCAATTTTAACTTCCAAAATCCTGATTATGCATCTAACTTGCTGAAAAACTTTGCATTTGCAAACTGTGACATCCTTTCTTCACGTATCGGAAGCTTAAAATGTTTTCTCTTTATTGCTCTTAGATCCAGGCAAATTCTAAGCTATCCATTCTTTTTGTCCACAACAACGAGTGAACTCACCCCACACCATTGGCTCATCTCTCTTCTGAATCACATTCAATTCCGTCCTGTCCAACTCTGCTTCTGGTTGCTTTTGAAGTGCAAATGGAACTTTTCTGCATGGATGTATTATCGGTAGAACATATTTATCCACTCTAATTGTGTGTTCTCCTGGAAGGCAGCCTAGTCCCAAAATACGTCATTGTACTCCTTCATGAGTTCATCATAGACTGTCTCTCCTTCACTTTCCACAATGAGGACTCTTTTTACCAGATTCAGTTTCTTACAGACTGTTAAACCTAGTATGGCCCTATACATCCTTTGTTACCACAATGAATTCTGCTTTTTGTCTTTGTGTTTCACTTTGACCATGCATTCTCCTTGTACTGGTATATCAGTACCTGAATATCCTATCACCTTCACTCTTGTTTCATACATCTTTATGAAATGGTAGTAAATCTCAAATTGGGCCAAGGCTAACTTGAAGGCATTAGACATGAATTTGCAAGGGTTGATTAGGAAAGACTGTTTCCACTCAAAGGAATATCTGGAAAGCAGGAGGCTTTCAAAGACGAGACTGGGAGAGTTTAGGGGCAGCATGTTCCTGTTAGAATGAAGTGCAAGGTGAGTAGGTTGAAGAAACCCTTTTTGATGAGGGATATTGAGGCTCTGACCAGAAATAGAATGTCAGTGGAACACATTAGTTACAGGCAGCTGAGATCAGATGAATTCCTTGAGGAACATAAGCAAAACATGGTTGTGAGAGAAATTAGGAGGACAAAAAGACACAAGACAGCTCTGGCAGGCATAATTCAGGAGAATCACAAGAGATTCTGCAGGTGTCTTCAAGTGAATAGAAAATGAAAGAGAGAATACTTCCCTTAAGGATAAACATGGTCATTGAGGTTAGAGCCACAGGAGATGAGTGATATCTTTACGGTATTTCTTATCTGTATTCACAACAGAAGCAGAGGAATTGAGCTGAATGAGTTGTGCTTTTAAATTTAGACATTCAGTATGGTTACAAGCTCTTTTGGCCCATGGGCTAGTGCTGCCCAATGACACCCAATTGACCTACACCATCGGTATGTTTTTTGAAAAGTGGGAGAAAACTGGAGCACCCGGAGGAAACCCATGTGGACACAAGCAGAATGTAGAAACCCCTTCAAGACAGCATTAGATTTGAACCCCCATCGCTGGTGCTGTCACAGCATTTCACTAACCATGCCACCTCAATATCTTGGAATAGATCTACGTTACGGAAGAGGAAATGTTACTGGTCTTAAAAGTGAATAAGTCCTCAGGCCAAGTATCTTTGAACACTAAGGGAAGCTCAGGAAATTGCTGGGGCCTTAGGAAAGAGAGATTCTTACATTCTCTCAGAAGACTGGAAAATATCTATCTTAACTGAAGAATAGCTGAAAGGCAGGGTACTAGAAGCCAATAAATGTTAAAGTATCCTGAAGAATTTCTGAAGGATAAGATTTATCAAGATTTGTATAAGCAAGAACAGATTAACAATTGTTATCGTGGCTTGGTGCACTGAAGAGGTGAAGCAGAGGATGAAAAGGACAGGTCGATATATAATTGTCCATGCAAAGTTTAGCAAGGCTTTTGACAAAGTCCCACAGTAATAGATTTAGTTGGAAACTATTCACATGGGATGCTACCTGCTTTCATTCCTTCCACCAAGCCAATTCTGAATCTGAGAGTGGTTCTGGACGGATGTTTTTCAGATTGAAAGCCTGTGACCAGTTGTGTGTCAGAAGGATTAGTAATGGGCCCACTGTCTTTTGTCATATAATATTAACCATTTGGATGAGAATAGTAGTTAACAAGGTAAGCTGGTGGATGACAGCAACATTTGTGGTCAGGTGGACAGTGATGGATGTTGCCAAGACGAGAGGGTGTGAGCTCTGTGGAGATATTAGAAAAGCTGTATTTTAATCTCAGTGTTAAAAGGGGGGGGGGGGGGGGTGGAGGAGAATCTCATGCATGTTTATAAAATTATGAGTGGTATATTAAAGGGAACACTCAAATAATTTCCAAGCATAGACAATTTTAGAACTAGAGGGCATATACAAGGTGAGAGGAAGGATTTAAGAGGAAAATGATGGGCATCTTTTCACTTATAAGGTGGTCAATATCTGGAATGTGCTGACAGAGGAAACTGCAGAAGACATATAAATTTGATATCTAAAAGACATGTGACCAGACGTATGGATAGGAATGGCTTAAAACGATATGGAGTGAGTTTATTCAGCATAAATGAGTTGGGCCAGAGGGCCTGTTTTTTGCTGTATGATTATGAAATGGAAATTAAAAATTCCTCACTCTGAACCCTCAGACTGAAACCAGTTGTACTCTGAATCTCCATTCACATTAGAATAAAATTTAGATAATCTAGATGGTGAAAGGCAAGCTAAGCTTATTTCTACAATTCTTCCCTCAAATCCTTGCTATACATCCTACTACAAATGAATAATAATCAATGTGGGTGGTTAAGAATTATGCTTGATTTACACATGAAAACATGAGTCTATTAATGCTTAGGTTGAAACTATTAACCTTCTTTTCAGTGATGAACACAAATGACTTGATGATGAATTGGGCCACTCTTGGATAAATGTTAAATGCCATTCAGATCCTAGTCCAAGAACAAATCCTAATTCATTGCACCACTCAATTTCTTATTTCACCCAAATAAAAGATTACAGTACAATTGAATTTGAATAATAAGCAGAGAATGTATCAAAACAATAAAGATTAATTAACAAATGAAGAACAAACAACATTTAATTCAGCATCTTTCAAGTTTCCAAGACGTTTTTGACAAGGGAGTTACATTTAGTACTGTAGATCTGTCTTCTTCATCTCAGAGACATCAATCTTTTGGATTCCAATTAAAACCAGCACTGACATAAACACATCAGAAGATTAAATTTCTATTTGATTCTTCTGACATTTGAATATTCCATTTATAATTCAGACCATCGCCACAAAACTAATTCAAATGTGAAGAAAGACTCAACACATTGGAAGATTTTGATCCAAACAATTGGTATCTCAGTGCCATCGATCAAAACTGTTGCCCTAATTTCAAGTTTGTTGCCAGTCATTTATCATACTTACAGATGTAGTCCGATTTTGGAAATTTTCCAGTGATTGAAAGTCCTGGGTGGACCTATAGAACAGAACCACGCAAGGACAGACATGCAGTGATCAACTTCTATACTAAAGAATTATAAACTTGGAGATTTCCATGCATGTGCCTCCGGCAGCCTTGTGCTTGGAAAGGGCTGCCGAAAAAAAAAACATCAGCAAGTTGTTGCAAAGCATCAGGAAGTCAGTAATATCAACTTCACACTCCTTGAAAGTGGAGCAACTTTTGGGTCACATGAGGCAAAATATTCACCATCAAAAATCAAGCCTCTGTCTGACCTCCAGTTGTCTTTTACGTGGCTGGTCCTGCAAAATTTCTGGTCAATGCAAACTCTCAAGATGTTGACTCAATGCAAAAGAATCATTTATTCCTTTTTGATGATGGTAATCTTGGTCAAATCAAAGATCACTGTGTGAATCCGCAAATCAAAGATCATTCTTTCAGAGATATCACATCCCTCTCAGCTTTCAACACAGTAATTCTCGATCCATGCTCTGAATACAGGCATGTCAAACAATTACATTGTTTGTTGATCCACCATTACATTGTCCAGGGCTGAATGGTTCAGTGACTGACAGACAGGGCGCCTACTCCTGCATACCTTTTAACACACTGAGAACTTGGTTGTCTTGCACCCTTGAAATTCAGCACGTCACCGGAAAATTTATATCACATTGCAGTATCTGAAAGAAGGGAATGCTTGGTGCATTGAAGAATCATTAGGAATACCATCCAACTGAAAATCTGCTGGTCTGGCATCAAAGTCTCAGGCACGTGGGATTAGTGCATTTGATTATTCAGCAAAAGACGTTGCGTAGTCTGCCTGATGAGCTTCCTTTTAAATCATGTCATGGATTAAGATAAGATTATCAAATTAAATCTTATAATTGATCTTGTACACAATTGAGCCTGTGCCAAAAAATGACAGACTAATCAATGGAAATGTATATTTAAATTGTATTTCAATATAAAATTCTCAAACCCTACCCTTTCTAAAATCTATTCAATTATCTGCTGTGACAATGACATGGGTATTTTATTCAATTCCATTTTGTTCTTTCATCATGCTGACAAATTATAAAATGGACAATGAAATGAGACAACCACATCTGCAATCTCATTTGGCGTTCTTCTCCAGATCACTGGTATCCTCAAGGTCCATTCCTATTGGCTTCCTTTAAGTCATGGGCTTATTTGAATTCAATTTTAACAAGTAACAGGGCCATCTGGCCTACAGGCCTTCATCGCCAAAATACATCCAGGTGAGCAATTAACATTCTGATGCTGCCCATCTTTAGAATGTAGGAGGAGACCGGATGAAGCATAGATACAGAGAGAATGTACAAACTCTTTGCAGACAGCAGCAAAGCTGAACACTGGAGCTGTAACAGCATTATGCTAACTACCACACTCAACATGCCATCAAATTTTCTTCAATTATTTTTTTCAATTTTATATGCTCATCAAGGCAATGGAAATTAGTGGTCAGGATCGATGCATTATATATCAATCGCACACACTGTATTTCTAGATCACAAACAGAAATCATCCTGCTTTACCCCAGACCTCTGAATTTGCTTCCACCTGGAAAGAATTCATAGTCATGAGACCAATATGACATCATAATTAGGCCTATTGAAAATGGCATTGCTGTTCATCACAAGTTTAATCTCTTTAGGTTTGTTGATCGGCATAAAAAAAACCTAAATACATTTGGATCTGGTCAAATGAGAGATCCAAGATGTCCATGTGTATTTCACTGAGCTCCTGTAAACTTGATATACTTTGCAGGAAAGCCTTCACTTCTTCATGACAAATTGGCTGGCAATCCCATTATTGTCACTGATTCCCATAGTTACAACAAGAAATCTATCTTCCTGCTGGAATCTAAAAACTGATACCAAATCTAAAATGGGAAATGAGAACCATCAAGTTACTTATACTGTGACAGATTAGAGATATGTTTTAAAGGATATAAACTGGGGCAGGTTTTTTAGTGTAGGTCACATGCAAACACTTCAAAACAGATCTCATTTAAAATACTGGAACTCTGCCTTAGCTAGACAGGCCGGCTCCAATAACCTTTGCAAAAACTTTGGAGAGTGTCCAAGGGACTTCACTAATGGATTGTTGTTTTGAAAAGCAACAGATGAAAGAACTCGGACATTTATGTTCAGAGCCACAGGTTGTCTGGGAGTGCTGTTGGCTGTTCAAAGAGGGTCATGTTGGTTTTCCAAACAGAGAGGGAGTAAAACATGCTTTTCTCTGAGAGAGAGAGAGAGAGAGAGAGATCAGTTCTACAGTTTTACAGTCAGCAGCAACAGTTGGGACTGGAACAGGACAAGCTGGCAAACTTGTGGAAAAACCCCATTTGGAAGATGGGCTGTGAGTGCTGAGTTCAGCCTGGTCAAAGCCCTTATGGTTCATACAAGAGGAGAGGACAGGCTGCCTAATGTTTCACTTGAAATAAGAGAAACAAAAATGAACTCTGTGGTGACCTGAAAGAAAGAGGTTATCATCTAGAAAACCCAGATGGGGCAAGTTTCTTCAGCAAGACACTGAAGTGGCTGATTAAAAGGAATCAGTTGTGGGTGTCCAGTGAACAAATCTCTCTCTGAAAACTGACAAGAACCTTCCTGAGTGGTAACCATTTACCTTTTAAGCACCAAGGCCTGGTGAACTTCACAAATGTTAAATTCTGTGCACAGTATAAGTATTGCCTGCAACCAGTGAACTTGGAGGAATGAGAAGTGAGATTGGACTGTGAATCAAAGAACTTTTCTGTACTTACACACACACACATGACATACATGTGCACAGAATTAGAAGGGGGGTTAAATTAGGTTAGTTAAGTCAATAGTAATAAGTTAAAGTCTGATTCTGTTTTCATTGTTTAAAGAAAATTAAAACCAACCTTTGTTTAAGTAACCATTTGTCTTGGTGAATGATGTTTTGCTGCTGGGTTTTGGGATCCTCTGGGCTCATAACAATACAGAATTAAATTTCCATGGTTCAGGCTAACCTGACCATTCTCTGGTGAACATAGTCATGAGGCAATATTAATATTCTATGTTTGTAATATGCTATGTTTACACCATGGAATCAGAAACATGGTAAAACACGAAAGCGCACCCCATTATTCTATAGGAACAATATGTTTTTGCTAAACTTATTGATTGAGGCTGTGGTGGGGGATTATTTTTTTTATGCCACTCCATAAAATTTGGTCTGTACTTGCCTAGCCTCGCTAGAAGCCTAGGATTTAAGGAGATAAGTATTGGAGCATCTGTCATATTGATCCATCACTAGATTCTTCATGGACAATAGCCCAAGTCTTGATGGAATTTTCCAGCTTCATCAGGAGCCATCTTCAGTTACTGCTATTTACTGAATAAATGGGAATATTATTCTGTTATTTATCACCTTGCCACTCCCTGATCCAAGCCTAAGTACAGGGCATCAGGAAACAGTGGTAGGAATCAAATGACTTCACTAGTTTACTGCCATGCAAAAGCACATTGAATACCTTGACTGGATCCCATGAGATAAATGAAAGATCAGGGAAGTAAAGACCCTCATATCATTTTGACTAATATTCATCAGTTCACAAAGATTTGATCCTCGGAGTCAACTATCAATGCAAGCAGTCAACAGATACAATATATTAAATTGTACCAAGATGCTTCGATCATTGAAAATCAAGCTAAGGGGCAACACAGTTAGCATAGTGGATAGTTCAATGCTGTCATAGTTCCAGCAATTGGGGTTTGAATCCAGCACTCTCTGCAAGGAGTTTGTCCATTCTCCCCATGTCTGCATGCATTTACTCGAGGTTTTCCTCCCACCGTTCAAAAAATAATGTACCAGCAGTGTAGGTCAATTGGTATAATTGGGCTGATTGGGCTAAAAGGCCCTGTTACCCTGCTGTACATCAAAAATAAACTTAACTGTCACTAATTCATTCTCATTGTCACAACACAAGATCAATCTTCCTGCTGGAATCCTTTTAGATATACAAGCAACAAAATGTAAAAAGGAACTGAAGGTCCCAACATGTTAAATTAACAAATACACTTATCTCTGCACTCCATTGAGATAGTTGGATGCAATTACTGGATACATGGACACAGAAATCAAGAAGAAATTCTTATTCCATTTAATTTCTCCCCCTTAGGTAAATCATTGCATTCTTCTTTCATTCACAGCTCAATTTATCCTTTCCGAGAATAAGCACACACATTATTGCATCTTCATGAACTTTACATCCAATTCTTGGTGTCTCTGCCAGCCACAAAACCATTGCTGAAAGTACCCGCATTTTACATTGTTCACAAATTTGCAGTCAGAAAAACCATGACAGGCACAAAAAACATCTCAAATTCTACATGGATCTCAAATAATGGCAAAAGTTCCTGCCAATCCCTTATGGGGAAAATTTAACAAAAGACAACGAAGATAATTTTTCACATGCACAATCTCATAGGAATTCTGCAAAGGATAAATGTCTTCAGAAAATATCCCATGCTGGGAGAACCAGAAATAGCTTTAAAAAAATCTCACACTAGTTACAGTCAATAATTATTGTCTCAAGAAAGGATCAAGCCTGATAAAATTGCAAGGAGACTAATAATTCATCATTTTTTCATAGCAGTTATTTACATATTTTCTTTATTTCAGAGTGCAAAATAAGAAAAATAAGAAAAAAAAACACCATTACAATTTGAAATAGCTGATGAAAAATTTGAACAGAGGTTACCTATTCTGCAAGGTAAGTAACAGTCCATTTACTTCTTCTGACTATTAAAAAAGCAATTGCAATTACGGTTACATTGCTTTCTATTGGCGAGATACATCAACTTTAATGGGTGGCAGAATCCAGATAAACACTGACTTTCAACTATTCCACAAAGGATATGGTTTAATTGAGTGAATGTGTAAAACCCTGCAAAAATCTCCAATGTCCATGATGCTATCAACAATGGGTTCACTTTTGAATAGGACTAAACCCTCTTCTTCTGCATAAGCAATTAGATTTACATCTGGACTCGCATGAAGCTTGAGCTGTCAATGTAACATTTACTTTTTGGTAGCTCTGTCTCCCATTTTCCTGTGTCAATTATTTTGTCAGCTTTAGATTTCCAATGCAATCATGGAAAGATGATAAAGAATTGGAGATAGCAAATCTCTCACATAACAAACAAAACATAAATCCTATTTTTCAGGGGAATTTAGCGAAAGAACTACTGGAATAACATCATACTCCAATCAATTCTTTTTTGGGCTTGTACATAGACATTTTTTTTGGATGTATCATTCATTGCCTGATTTTTACAGGCAAGTCTCCTCCATTAAACATCCAGTGGATTAGTTGCCTCACAAGCTCTCATGTCTTTCTACTTTTCTCTTGTATGGAGTAGATTAGGTCAAAAACTAACAGCCTGAAGGAAAAGGAAACATCAAACATGTAGAGCTTGAAAGTACTTGGAATGAACATAAACAAACCAAGTTGGTACACAAAGGACCAAGAAAGCAAATAGAATAAGATTGTTTGAAAGAACAAGGTTTTGAGGTAAGCCTTGAAATCTACTATAGATTATTTTATATTAACAGCTAAGATAAAGACTGATTCCAGTTACCAAATGAGAAAACGCAATATAAATTCTCAGCCAAATTCAATACGTTTTCACACAAATCATTTTAAAGGAAAAAAAAATGCAAAGGGCAAGAAACTGCAGATGCTGAAATCTTGAGTGAACTGGAGAGACTCTGCAGGTCAGGCAACATCAATGGAGAGAAAAGATGAGCCATCGAGTCTTGAGAAAGGATTCCAAGCTGAAAGATGGACTGGCTGACTGCCTATCGTCTCCGTGGATGGTGTCGGATGTGCTGAATCCCTCCGACTTCACATGTGGAGTGAGGACGCATTTTATTCACTTTGCTTCGTGGTGCCAATGGTGAATTTAATCAGGCATCGGAAAGATTGAGGGCTGAACCACAAAATAAAGAGAAATATTTCATGTCAAAAAGCTAAAATGGGGTGGGGGGGGGGATGGAAAAAAGTTATGATAAAAATTGTTCAGAAACATGGCCAATTTAAATTGGAAGTTTTTAGACCAAGTCCAATTCACTTCATCAATTGCAGCATTAATTCACAACTTCAGTTCACTGACACCTGCTCATCTTAAATTGATCAAATTAAATGAAAGTTCATACACATCATCAAATCAGATCCACTTGGACATTTTTACAGTAAGTTTAAATTTGCCCCAAAAGGCGAATTATGTCTGAATTTTTATTTATTAAAAACAAATTCTGGGTGAAGATTCAACTACTTGAGATACCTGAAGTCAGAAGACATGGTAATAGGAAACCTTCTTTCCGTCTATTAATATATCCAATTATCTCTCCACGGACTCCAGAGTTTAAGCTTGCACTTCCCGATTTGAGAGCACTTCAAAAGGACTTTTTTTCCCTTCTGCGAAGTAGCCCAAGGCCAGTTTCTCCCTTCACTTCCTGATCCAGCTTCAAATCCAGTTCAATTGAAAGTGGAAGAAACTCATTATTCATAAAACATTCAACATTCTGAATTTATATTCAGAATATTGAATACTTTATTAATAATGAGTTGGAAAATAATTAAATAACATTCTCTTCCTGTTTTTATTTTCACAAAGTCACTTGAGGAGAGTTTTAAGTTCACATTTGTCGTTAATGTTACAGTGTTCTATCAATATTATCGCAATTCAATAACTCAAAATGAATCTGAAACAACCTGCTGTAAGAAAATGCATCTGACATCCTGTTCTGCTCTTCTTTTCACTCATTTAACTCAAATCTTCCAAACAAAAAAATTGTATGGCAGACTGCTGACAGCCATTTGCTACAACCTACTGGTTCACTGTGAATACACTTGAGCAAAAGATCAAATGCATGATTGCGAAAAGGCTGTATTTTTACCACCACTGGTCATTCATTCTATTTGTAACTTGCTGAACCTCACTGTGTATAAAGTCGTTGCCTCAGTCCCCAGCAAAGAAAACATACTTCTATTGATGTGAAGGGATGATTAGGAATTATGTATTACTATAAAACACCAGTCTGAATTTAAAAACAGAAATAATTAATTTACCTCATAAATGAATTTCTGGACCTAACAGTTCTCTTGTTGATGCACACCAAGACCAACATCCATGCTGGAATTCAATTTTATTGCATAGGAAAGACAAGAAACTAACCATTTTAATCATACATACACAATTTAAGTTGTAGGACTCTCAAAAACTTCTGCAGGTGTACCGTGGAGATCATTCTGGCTAGTGGCTTCACTGTCTAGTGAGGGGCTGTCAATGCTCAGGACAAGAAAAAAAATCTAGTCTACAAGAGGCGGAGTCTGAAGAAAGAAGCCTTTATCCTCAAGGACTTCCACCACCTCGGCCATGCCCTCTTTACTCTGCTACCATCAGGAAAAAGGTACAGGGGCCTGAAGATGAGCCCTCAGCAGCAAAAGGACAGCTTCTTCCCCGCTGCCATCAGTTTCCTGAATGAACCTTGCTTTTACTTTTTCATGCATTTTTTATAATTTATTTTGTCAG
Source organism: Narcine bancroftii (assembly GCF_036971445.1). Lineage (NCBI taxonomy): Eukaryota > Metazoa > Chordata > Chondrichthyes > Torpediniformes > Narcinidae > Narcine > Narcine bancroftii. Next base: position 96,658,885 of record NC_091476.1, on the reverse strand, counting down.
CTAGTTTATATAAATGTGCTGCTGCAGAACAACAAATTTCCTGACATGTTCATGACAATAAATTCTGATTCTTAACTTGACCTCTTTAGACTTGTCATCTTTTAGCAACCAAACTCCATGACAACTTCTAGTTTATGCTCTGACGTGATCAATTGGGTATGATTGGTAGTTACAGCCTAACACCATTATGTGTTAATTCAATATCTTAAAACTTGGTTAAAAAAAGTTCCCAAAATTTCTAATATGTTAACCAAAAACAACATAAATCCTGATGAAATTTGTATCATTTACAAAGAGCTTTTGATATTGTTGCAGGTTTCAAGAGACGGAAATAAATTGGTCTAAATTTGGACCAGTTGTTCTATTTAGGAGACGTGATTTGAGACTAGACCAGCAAATCAGAAGCCAGATAATAAACTTTAATTTTACCAATTAAATCAATGAATAAAAACTACAATTAGTGACTTTGATTATGACATGGTTGATTACTCACTGTTATATAAGGATACGAGATCAAGAGGCAAACCAAGACTTCATGCAGCAAATTCCAGATCAAAGCTGATACAGGCCAATAAACACTCTGATATCAAAAGTTCCAGTCATCTCCAACCAAAGTAAGACTAATGAGCAACAGTATTACTGTTGCCACGTTCTCCAGTCATCAACATCATTCTTGTCACAACGGATCAATGTGATCAATCATGTGCCAAAAGCAACAGATCGTTGTGGGATCATAGGATAAATAATTAACCTGACTTCTACCATCAAAAAGGCACAAGGGTGATGGAACTCTCTCCAGTTTTGTTGAAGAATGCTGCTCTCACAATGATCAACCACTGTTCTAAACAAATCAGTGCATTTGCTTGCCGCTTTGTCCATCACACCACTTTCATTCCTTCCACAATCAGTTGACTATATTTCAAGTTCAAAATTATTATTATTATACACAATCAGACAAAACAGTATTTATCTAGACCATGTGTGCATACTTACACACATAGTACACTGCACATAATAATACCATATACTGGATGTAAAAATATTATATTGATTCATTGAAACATAGAAAATAGGTGTAGGAGTCGACCATTTGGCCCTTCAAGGCTACACCACCATTCATTTTGATCATGGCTGATCATCCACTCAGAACCCTGTTCCAGCTCTCTCTCCAAACCCCCTGATCTCCCGAGTCACAAGTACTAAATCTAACTCTCTCTTAAATATACCTATGGAACTGGCCTCAATCACTTCTTGTGACAGAGAATTCCATAAATTCACCACCCTCTGAGTGAAAAAATTCTTCCTCATCTCAGTCCTAAAGGACTTCCCATTTATCCTTAAACTGTGACCCCTGGTTCTAGACTTGCTCAACATTGGGAACAATCTTCCTGCATCTCGCATGTCAAATCCCTTAAGAATTTTGAACGTTTCTATTAAATCTCCTCTAAATCGTCTAAACTCCAGCAAGTACAAGCCCATTCGTTCTGGCCTTTCTTCATATGCGTAAAATTATTTTGGAATAATTTACTCTTTTCAATTATAAGAGACCCAAAAGTTAGAGGATACCATTCGTCAATCTCACAGCCTGCGGGAAGAAGCTATTTCCCAACCTGGCAGTCCTGACTTTGATGCTCTGGTGCCTACTTCCTCATGAGTGAGGGACAGAGATTCTAAGTGATTGATGTGAGGAATCGTCCATAATCTTTTGAGCCCTATTTAAGCAATGTTCCTGGTTATAGAGGAAAGAGAAATGCCAGTGATCTTCTCAGCCATTTTAACGGTCCTCTGAATTGAAACCTGCTCGGTTTATTTGCAGCTACTGTAACACACAATGATGTAGCCAGACAGGATGCTCTCTTCTGTGCTCCTGTAAAAAGTAGTCAAGATTGAGGCTAGTAGCCTTGCCCTCCTCAATCTCCTGAGGTGGTAAGGCAATGCTGCATCTTCCTGATCATGAGATGTTGTGGATCCACGATTTGTAGCCTGCATCACTGACGAAGGGTATTACACTAAAGATACGTCAACTCTCAAATCATAAGGAAACTGTGATTGAAATGGCTCCTCCCTCACCACCATTCAGGGCCCCAAACAGCCTTTCCAAGTGAAGCAACACAACTTGTGCATCCACAGAGGGGATTGACTCCATCCAGTGGTCCTATTGAGGCATCTTTTGTGTGGGAGAGTCTGGACGCAGACTGGGAAATCATTTCGCTGAGCACCTTCTCTCTGCCTGCTGCATTAAGGAGGACCCCCAGTGACCAACAATTTCAATTCCCTACCTCATTCCTACACTGAGATGTCTACCCAAGGCCTCATGAACTGCCAAACCTAGGCAACCTAAAAATTGGACCTAATGCACCATCTGGGTGCTCTCTATCTGGATAGCATTATATCAACTTCCATAATTTATGTAAGGCTGCTCTTTTTTTCCCCCTTTCCCCCTCCTATCCTTCTGTCTCCATTCCTCCGCCTTCCCACCCATTCAGTGTAATCCCTCCCTCTATCATGTCTCAACTTGTTTTCTTTCCTGCCCTCCCACCCTTATCCACCCATGACATCTTTCCTGCCTTATGCTCTTCACCCTGCTCCTGTCCTCTTCCCCATTAATGTCATTTGAATGGTTAAAAAATAAATACCATGTTTTGCTACTTGAAATTAAGAACATTTTTTCAGAGATGAATTAGGACCGACTACTGTTTTACCAGAGTGCAGTGAAATGGAGATTCTGATTTGAAAGGGGAACACAAAGAAATTTACATCAGTAATGTACCTTCTCCTTCAATCGGGTCCTCCTAAACCGGAGTTGCACAAATCAAAACAAAGATGGGAATCAGATTTGAATATTGGTATTGACGATAAGAACTGGTCTGATTTATGTCAGGACTGCATGACTACCACAATTAATGGAGGATATAGACTGATGCAATATTTTTTTTTACATCAGCTATATCTTCCCCAATAGAAGTTGCATAAATTAAATTCTAATATCTCAGATATATATTTTCAATGTGGGGAAGAAACATGTACGTTTTTACTTTCTATCTGATCATGTTCTAAAGTGAAATCCTTTTGGGAAAATTAAAAAATTTTATTCAACCAAACCGTTGGGAAACAATTGCCACAAAGTATAAAATTTTTTCACTGAGGAAATACTGTGAACACCTAAAATAAGGCTAAGTACCAATTAGAATTTCTTAAAGTTGCATTGGCGGTGGGCAGGAAATGTGTCACAGTTACCTGGAAGTCTGATTCCCGTCTGGACTTGCCTGATGGAATGCTGAAATGCATGGTTGGGTTCCTCTGGAGAAAATCACTTTCAATTTAAGAAAGAAGTACGTTTTTGCAGGTACGGCAGCCATATTTCCACAACGCAGGGTCGAATATTTAAGATACTTTTTTTTTTCTATTTTCGTGTTTTTATGCCCCTGTTCTTTCCCATATTTTAGTTCCAGGTAAGAAAAAGAGCTGGCATTGTGGACTGGATTCCAGATCTTGGCAGCTCCTCCTTCTTTTGTGATTCCTTATCTTTATTCACTTTCTTTTTCTTCTATCTTGCGGACTTCTGGGGTGTGGGAGGGAGGGATGGGGTTAGTTGGAAACATGGACAACCTCTATCAATGATTCTTTATTTTTTTCTCTTTATTCTATGTATCTGCAATGGTTGATTCTTGATATTTTTTTAACCACAAAATTAAAATATTCAAAAAATAACCATAAGCCTTTCTTACCATCAAGAAGGACAGTGGTAGCAGGCACATGAGAATACCACCATCATTACATCCCCACCCACGTCATATACTGTCCTGATTTGCAAATACACAATTTTTCCTTCTTTCTGACTCGGTCTATTTTGCCAACCCTGCCAAAAGCACTGGGTATTTTTTTTAGCACAATGCAGTTCAAACTTGTAGCTCACAATCTTCAATGGGCAATTAGGAATGGACAATAAATTACAATCGTTGCATGCGATGCACAAAAATTGTAAATTAATGATGTGCTTAAAACATCACGACAACCTAACAAACTTAACAAATTTGGGACTGTATTTGTGCATTTTATTTTCATTAACAGTGGAACAATTGCACCAAAGGTTGTTTCTTCATGCAGATCAGTTTCAACACTTAATGCCATTTCAAGGAATTTCAGTTAAAGTAATAAAGAATTTGTCCTGAACTGTTCAGTTATTCCAACCACCATGAAAGATTAAAGAAATGAACTGACTGAAACAAGCTGCTCATACATATACTCTAGTTGAATGTTTTTCACACTGCCAGACAACCAATGCTGTCAGCCTTTTATAATATGGTTATCAACCTGCTAACAGGAGGTTGTAATACACATTGTGGAAAGCATGCTCTGGTCAGGAGAGATAAATCAGTCATTTCTTAGATGGCTGTTTAATCAGTGTTAATTTGGCAACACAATTTTCTTCTCTCAATAAAATTGCGGAGATTAGCGGCAAAATGTTATCAGCAAATTGAACTGCTAATTTACGTCAAATGTAAACTAATTAACATTAGTTGCCTACGAAATGACTGCATTAATGTGTATGCAGTAGACATGCACACACTCACACAGATACACATGCTTGTCAAGCTGATGAAACAAAAGTAGAGCAAATTTGCATTGTGCTTTCATAAATGATTCAACTGCATTCTATTGCCTGGCAGGAAATCAGATGGTTTGTATTTCTGCATCAGAGCTAACAGGGGACACAGGAATTCACTGCAGTCCTAAAAATAATGTTTGAGGAATGTTCAATAAGGCTTCAGTGTTTAAAATTATGGAAGACAATGGCTCTCAGTTTTGATGAAGAGGTGTTCCAGAAAGTTTCAATGCCTTTCGTTTTTTTTCTCTCTCAACAACACACAACCAGTCCCCCTCCACCACCACACTCCCCCATCTGGTAGAACCACTTCCTCGTCTACTCATCCCTTCCCACTAATCACCCACTTGGTACCTAACCCTGTGACTGAAGGAAATGCCACACTTAATGCCGATACTTCCCCCTTCACCACAATTTGGGGCCCCAAACAGTCCTTCCAAGTGAGGCAATAGGGTAACATGGTTGGTGTAGCAGTTAGGGTCAACGATCAGGAATAGGGTTCAAATCCCGTGCTGTCTCTAAGGAGTTTTTAATGTTCTCCACACATCTGTGTGGGTTTTCCTGGGTTTACACCCACCCTTCAAAAACTTACTGGGGGTGTAGGTTAATTAATTAGGTGTAAATTGTGCACAGGTTTGTGAGCTGAAATGGCCTGATATTGTGCTGCATTTCTCAATTAAAAAATTTAAGTTAATCACTTGTGAATCTGCAAGGGTGCTCACGTGGTGGCCTCCTCTACATCAGAGAGACTGGACAACATCTTGGAAATCATATCATGGAGCACCTTTGCTCTGTCTGCCACAGCGGGGAACTCCCAATTGCCTACCATTTCATTTCCATGCCCCGTTCCCACATTGACATGTCTGTCTATGGCCTCATGCACTGACAAACTGAGGTCACCAACAAATTGGAAGAGTAATACCTAATATTCTGACTGGGCTCTCTCTGACCAGATGACATTAACACCTCTGGTTTCCATTCGGCCCCTCACATTAGCTCTACCCTCAGTCTTCTTTGCTCCTGCCCCCCACCCCCTTACCTCTCCATTCAGAGGGCTATCTCCTCCCCCAACCACACAGCATTTTTTCTCCTGCCCTCCAATCCATATCAATGTACGACTTCATGCCTGTTGGCCTATGCTCCGCCCCCACCCCTTCTATCCTCCCTTGTTTTTATCCGGGTGTCTGCTTGTTTTTTGCTCAAAACTTGACAAGGTCTCAGGCTCAAAAAGTTAGTAATATATCTGCTTCCTATAGACGCTGCGTGACCTGCTGAGTCTTTCCAGCATTTTTGTGCATTGAACTACACCCACCATGACTGTAGACTTTCTTGTTTAACTCTGAGTGTTCTTGGCTTATGCATAGATGTTCAATAGACTTTGAGACAGGAACAATAGAATTAGCCAATAATCCACAAAGCATAAAATCCAATGCATCTTCGACCTTATTGGAACAATAATGTTTAACAAACATAAATTAGAATGAGGAAGTGCAATGAAAGTATAAAATTCAGAATCAGGATTTATTGTCATTAAATTCAGGGTCTTGCAGCGTCATAGTGAAAACATTTAGATTATAACCATCTTATGACATTACTATAATAATAGTGTACGGAAAGGAAGGCAGTGTCTTTGGTTCATTGTTTATTCAGGAATCTAAAAGCATCAGACAAGAGCTGTCCTTGTGCTGCTGAGCGCTCGTCTTTATGCTCCGGTACCTTTTTCCAGATGGTAGCAGAGTGAAGAGGCCATGACCTGGGTGGTGGGGTCTTTGAGGATAGAGGCTGCTTTTATTTATATATAAAGACACTGGCTCATGCAGATGTCCTTGATGGAGTGAAGTTTGGTGCCTGTGATGTCACAGGCCGAGTTAACAACCCTCTGGAGTTCATTCTTGTCTTGAGATTTGGTGCCTCCAGACCAGGCAGTGATGGAGCCAGCCAGAATGCTCTCCATGGTAGAAATTTACTAGAGTCTTCAGAGGCATTCCTAATCTCCTCAGACACCTCCCAAAGTATAGCCACTGGTGAGCCTTCTTTGTGATTGCATCAATGTGGAGGCTCCAGAAAAGATCCTCGGAGATGCTGACACCCAGGAATTTGAAGTTCTTGACCCTCTCCCATACTGACCACTCAATGAGGACAGGGTCACGTTTCCCTGTCTTCCTTCCGAAATCAGGGAAACACGCAAACTCAAGTAAGAAAAATGAATTTTTGGGAAGAATAAATGAAGCAAAATATAAAGTAGGTAAAAGGTTTTACTTTTTAAAAAAATCCATTTTGTTCTTTTAAATCTTCAAGAATTAATTCAAAAAGATAAATATCTAATCTTATTCAACTTATTTTTTTCAATATGAAAGTAGCTGTTTCGGTACTTGTATATTTCTACAAATAAACTCATATAGTTCCATCAGGTGAGAACAGGAGCTTTGGACTTCCTTATGCCCACTATGTACAGATATCATTGCTTCACAAAGAAGCTTACTCAGCCTGGTTGTTGAAAATCTCCATGGAAATCAATGCACAAAAGCATGTGCTTGTGCTATTTATGTTGGTGCATGAGTCACAGCACACAAAGAACATTAAAAATAATGAAATATTTTGGAGCAAATTCCTCCAAATGAAGATCAAACAGCTCTGATTGAAAGTAATTCCCCATGCGTATCAAATAAAATAGGTTGAGAAAATTTATTTAAACTCGCATCATATATCATAGAACATGACAGCACAGAAAAAAGCCTCTTCGACCCTTTTAGTCTATGCCGGACCATTTATTTTTTTGCTTCGTCCCGCTGACCTGCAACCAGTCCATAGCCTTCCATTCCTCTTCCATCCATACCTGTCTAAATTCTTCTAAAAAGTTAAAATTGAGACCGCATTCGCCACTTCAGCTGGCAGTTCGTTCCACACTCCCACTGCTTTGTGTGAAGACGTTCCCCCTAAACTTTTCCCCTTTCACTCTTAACCCACGTTCTTTGGTTTATATCTCACCTACTCTGGTGCAGAGGGTGGCTAGACACCCTGTAGGATTAAAAACACTGGACCTGCCAAAGGGCGGGCAAATCTTCTTGTAGGGTCAATGGCCATCTAGCAAATGCATGCCATGAAGGGCATCCTTGCATCGAAACCTCATCTGGCCATTCACTGCAACAGAACTTCCCCCAGCCATCACCATGCTGCTGGATCTGGGAGGGGATGTCGAGAGGGTGGATCTAGTCCTGTGCAACCCTATATTAACCTAAAATCCATTCACGTACACTCTGCTCCTTTCTGAGGAGTGGAGTATTAACCCCACAAAATGACTGAAAGGAACCATCATCATCCTATGGGAAGGATAGCCATAAAAAGATCTCACCTACCCTCAGTGGGAAAAAAAATCTATATACATGTATTCTGTCTATCCTCTCTTAATTTTAAATGCATCTATCAAATCTCCCCTCATTCTTCTACGCTCCAGGTTATAGAGTCCTAACCTGTTTAACCTTTCCCTGAAACTCAGTTCCTGAGGTCCAGGCAACATCCTAGTAAATCTTCTCTGTACTCTTTCTATCTTATTGATATCTTTGCTGTAGTTAGGTAACCAAAATGGCACTAAATACTCCAATTTTGGCCTCACTAATGTCTTATTCAACTTTATAACATCCCAATTCCTGTACTCAGTACTTTGATTTATGAAGGCCAATATGCCAAAAGTTCTCTTTACAACCCTATCTATCGGTGATGCCACTTTCAGGGAATTATGTATCTGTATTCCTAGATCCCTCTGTTCTGCCATATTCCTCAGTGCCCTACCATTTACTGTTTATGTCCTTCCAAAATGCAACACCTCACATTTGTCTGCATTAAATTCCAAATGCCATTGTTCAAACTGCTCCAGATGCCTCTGCAAGCTTTGAAAAATCTTCTTTGCTATCCACAACGCTTCCCATCTTAGTGTCATCTGCCAACTTGCTGATTTAATTTACCACATTATCATCGAAATCATTGATTTTCTTGACAAACAACAATGGTCTCAGCACCAACCCCTGAGGCACACCTCTAGTCTAAGGCCTCAATCGTCAGAGAGGTAATCATTCACCACTACTCTCTGGTTTCTCCCATCCAGCCATTGTCAAATCTAGTTCACTTCTTCACCATGAATACCTAGCTTCTAAACCTCCCTGACTTACCTCCTATGTGGGACCTTGTCAAAGGCCTTACTAAAGTCCATGTAGACAACATCAACAGCCTTTCCTTCATCAACTTTCATGGTAACCTCTTAAAACAATTCTAAGTTTGGTTAATCATGACCTACCAAGCCAGGTGGACTATCCATAATCAATTTCTGTCTCTCCAAATAATTGCATATCCGATCTCTTAGAACACTTTCCACATTCCCAGCTTCCTCTTCACTTGCCGCCATCAGCTCCTCAAATCTCTTCCCATGTTTTCTCCATGACTATTTCCTTTGTCCCAGAACATTTCTCTGACCCAGTTTCTACACCATCTTCACAGTGCCTCCCAGACAATTTCTCATTGTCACCTCTTTTCAACTAATTCTTAGCATTCTCCTTCCCAGCAATCTCCCACCAAACATCTCTTTACCTTAATTTAATCCCTCATCCTGCTCCTTGAAATGTTCTTCCTGACGACCCAATTTTCAATCCAGCTCCCAATTATTTTCAGAACCTCTTCCAACTACTCACACATCACCCGAGTTTTCTTACCCGTCAAACACAGAAACAAAATATGCATTGCTACTTGCATAAGAAAACATATCCAAGTACCATTTCTGATCAGTCATCCATCATTAACCTGAAAGGTTAACTCTATATCTATCTTTTCGCATGCTGCATAGCCTGCTGACCACTCCCAGTATTTTCTGTTCGCTTTCCAAGATTTTCACTGATTTGCTTGAAGCTTCCCAGTTCTAATGCACCCAACAGTTCAGCCATTAGGCACATCAAGTAATCTGATCTTTCAAAGACTCATTCAAAATCTTCAAAGGTTCCCATTGCAATGCAATTTTTAAAATTTCCACCACTGAGCTATTGAATTTTTTTTTTAAATCAAAACAACTTGGAAACAAAAAAAATGGCTGCAGTATAAGCGAAGAGATTTTTTATAAATTAACAAATGGAAACAAAAAAAAAATTGCATTATTCCAGAGAGCTGCGGAGAAGATCTTTGATATTTGGAGATGTACTGTGCAGACCCAGCAGTGTGAATAATGTTGGGTATAGAAGAGTCTATAGATTATGGAGTCAAGAGTAAAAACAAACTGATGGAGAAACTCAGCAGGTCAGACAGCATCCACAGAAAGAAGTGGACATCCTTGACCTAAAACATCCATTTCTTGTCATGGATGCTGTCCGCCTCCAGTAATGCTTTTAGTGAGTAAATGTTATTAACTGGCTGTTGTAAAAAAAAAGTTCAATCACCTCAACTGGTAAAAACTTAATGGGAAAAAAATGTAAGGATCTCATTACAACTCTTAAGAACAAAAATTGAAATAAAAACATCAAGTCCGGTACCCATCATGAAAACTGGGAAAAAGTATTGTGTGCAGAGAGGCTGAGGAAAGGATGAGTATGGTGGCAAAGCAAGTGTCTATGAAGGGGTTGATGTGGCATTTAGAAGTGAGTCTGAAACCAGAGGGCATAGATTTAAGGTGAGAGGGGAGAGGTTTTAAAGTGACCTAAGTGGACACTCCCCCCCACCCCACCCCACCCCACCACACACACAGAGGTATGTCGAATGAGCTGCAAAAGGAAGAAGTAATGGTGGGTCCATTTACAATGTTTAAAAGACATGGATTGGAAAGGTTGAGATGGAAATAGGATGAGTTTAGTTCATAAACTTGGGCAGCATAAACTGCCAATTTGGGCAGAAGGGCAAGTTTTTCCACACAGAGATGTGGGGATATGGAACAAGCTGCCAAAGATCCAATCCCAGCATTGAAAAAAAGCATTTGGGCAAGAACATGAGTGGGAAAGGATTGGAGAGCTATGGGCCAAAGGCAGAAAAAAAATGGATCAGCATCTTGATTGGCATTGACAAGATGGGCCAAAAGTTCTGTTTCTGTCATGTATGACACTTCCATTCTAAATACTCGATTAAAATGCAATTTGCTAATCTTGACTGCAATGGTAAATTTTCCAGTTTATCACAGTCACTGACATTGGTTAATACACAAGAAAGAAATTAACTTTAAATAGAATTAACAATTTGTTCGAGACTGTACCATGTGCCAGAACTCAAACAAAACAGTAGAGCCATCTGCACTGAAAACAAAAAAAAATCACATCACACTGAGGAAAGAAGGGCAAAGCAATCCCTGTTTCCGAACCTCCAGCAAGATGTCTGACAGCTGCTGGTCTTTGCCTGGCTTTGCCACCTGTCCAAATTACATTGTTTCAATAATTCAGGATTATTTCAAAACTGTTAAAGACAATGAAGTTCTGCAGAAACTATTTTTTTTACCTACACAGCATGTTAACAGGCCCTTTCAGTCCACGAGCTCCTGACACCTCATTACACTCAATTGACCTACATCCCCAGTACATTTTGAATGGTGGGAGAAAACTGGGGCACCCAAAGAAAACCCACACAGACATGGGGAGAACAAAATATAAAAGAAACAAATTGTAAAAAATAAAATAAAAAAAAGTGATGTAGACAAGCTCATAAAATGTTTGAATATACTTAAAAATAAAATTTAAAACATTCAGAAATCTACTTGTGGCCCAGTTTAGTCCTGTGCAATATTCTCCAATGGGCAGAGATCTAAAACAGGAAATTTCTACAACTTCATTATTTTTTGCCATCCACCATCTCATAAAAGAGATCCAATGGAGAGCTGACAACAAACTACAAATATCATAAAGCAGAAGTCCAAGACTTCTTTCTATTTTCCCACAAAACTGATCATAAATCTTGATCATGTAAACCTGAAACACTGATGGAAGTTGATTTTAATATCGTAAATATCCTGCTGCAGCTTTTTTAAAAATAATGCACTCACATTGATTTACTAATTCCTAATCTATTCATTTATTGCCATGTAGCACTCTACAAAGATCAGTCAGTAATATACAGTAAAACCCCTGGTACCCAGTATCTATGGGTAGATGCCAGATAAGTGAATTTTCCGTTTCTTGAGATTGTGTGCTGTAGGATTGGCAAACTAATTGTGAGATGCGCCAATTTTAAACATCTGTATTTTTTCACCTATTCATTTTCTGCGATTTTCTTGCAGCTTACTTGAGACGCCAGTTGCTGAATTCCGGATAACAGGGGTTTTACTATATAGGTAATTCTTGATTTATAAATGTTATATTTATGATTTTTTGTTCTAATCCCGTTAAACCTTTGAGGTGCATTTTTTGAGCCATGAATCAATTTTTCACTGTTATAAATAATATAATTGTCCATTAACAGAACTGCATTTTTTAAAATTAAGAATCCTTTATCTGCCTCTTCAAAAAAAAAGTTGTATTTGATCGACAGGGAAATGTTCAATGTGGGGGGATTTTTAGATGAGGGCTTCGCTTATCTTACCCTGTATATGTGGGCCTTCAACAAGAATCTCTGGATGTATTCCTAAACCCCATCCACCCCGCTCTTTGTCCCATCAAAATTTGAGAATCTTAATTCAAATACAGGTCCACCCCAATGAACAAGGCAGGATGAGTTCTGTAATCACAAACAAGTATCAATCTTAGAGAATCCCAATGTTTCCTCTCGAGAAAATAGAGAAGAATTTGTATTATGTCTGCACTAATGTACACCTCGCCAAAACAGATCAATTGGTGCTTCTGTCCAGCTCTACTTAAACTATCCATTTAACAATAACTGAGGACATGAATAGTGTGAAAAATGCAAAAGTAATTTATTTTCTTAACCAGCTGAATCAACCTTGTAGGATATTTAATCAACAGAATGAATTAATCAGTATTTCAATTTGATAATGTTTGGTTCAGCTGTAATGCTTTATCAAGTTTATTCAAATTACATGACAACGCTTTTAAACAATCCTCGATATTAATTTTTTGCACTTAGTTTTGTAAACTCAGGAAATCATAATCACCGATTCACACAAACTCGTTTCTGACATTTAGCCATCTTCTGAAGCTTACTTGATTTGATTATGTGATTACAAAGAACTGCTTCAACCAGAATTGCATGAAATATTAATATATAATTCAACAGCAAAATAAAGTTAATAGAGATTTTTCCAATTATACAATTATCTAGAAGCTCAACCTGCTCAGTGAATGGCAATCCTGGCTCAATCATGCCCTAAACCTGAACTGACTATACCATTTCCAAGCACAATTGTTGTATGCTTTCTTTAAACTGCATTTCCAGAATGCGTGTCATTGAAGTAAAATGTAAGATTCTCAGGCGACTTGATGCAGCAGATACCGAGATGATATTTCACCTTGTAGGGAACCTAGAACAAGGGAGTCTCAAGAATTTCAGGCAACCAAATTTGCCTGTTTATGGCAGAATGAGCAATTCTCATGCAAGATCTTTCTTCCATAAAATTATCACAATTTGCTCTTTCAAAGGTTGCAATTGATCAACTTACATTTTTCTCATTTTCTTTGATTTTTAGGTTTCAAAGAGTTATTGTGTTCTAAATTCCAAAGTTGTTTTATTTCTGCTCTGCAGCCCTCATTCATCTTCCACTGTTCACACCTCCCCCAGACAGATCAGCTGTGATTAACAAGCCTTCATTTCCCTCTCAGACACCACTGAAGCAAATGTGTTCTCTGGAGAACCTTGCTTTTCACCCAAACAGAGGTGTTCTCTTGTGTCTTTCCTCCACTGTTGCAGCCCACCTCCAATTTAAAACACTTATTTTCCCACTGTTCCAGTCTGATAAAGGTCATTAAACTGAAAGATTATCTGTTTGTCTCTCCACTGAATATACTTGATCCCAGTTACCCCTGGCATTTTCTTTTGCTCCAACATCTGCCATGTTTTGCTTTGCTTGGTATGTGGACATAGTGTTCCCTCCACTATGTTTGGGACAAAGACACTTTTTTCCTTTATTTGTCCCTGTGCTCCACAGTTTAAATTTGTAATCAAATAAATCAAATGTAATTAAAGAGCACATTCCAGATTTTATTCAACTTTTTTTTTTGCATCCATGTTTCTTAGACAATGTAGAAATTACATTACCTTTTAAATATATGGTCCCCTCATTTCAGGGCATTATAATGTTTAGGAAATTTAGTAAATACCGAGTATGTTAATGGCTTCATTGGTGCAGATATAAAAGAGCTCAGCTTGCTTCTAAGCTTTTGATAACGTTTGGAGTCTGTAGTTGCCATTTTTCAACATGAGGACTGGAGTTGTGTGAATGAAAATCAAAGAAGCCATTAGGAGTCTGAAGTATAGGAATAAAATAGTAAGAGACATCGTCCAAACATTCAGACTACCAAAATCAATAGTTCGGAACATCATCCTGAAGAAAGAGCATATTAGTGAGCTCAGTATTCGCAAAGGAACAGGTATCCAAGGAAAACCTCCACTTCTGATGACAGAAGGACTTCGTCATATTGAAGAAAACCCAAAATATCTGCCTGACAGATCAAAAATACTCTTCAGGAGTCAGGTGTGATATATGAATGACTACTGTCTGCAGAAGACTTCATGAACAGCAATACAGAGTCTACACCGCAGATGCAAACCATGGCAGAGGTGGTGTGATTGGATCTTATATAGTTTATGCCTCCAACTTGCTCTTGCTATAACTCGGCTACAGGTTAACCTTGGTCTCATCTGTCACAAAGACCTTATTCTAGAATTCTGCAGGCTTTTATAAATACTTCTTGGCAAACTGTAAAGTAGCCATCCTTTTTGTGTTAACTCGTGGTTTACATATTTCAGTATGGCCGCTGTATTTCTTTTTTATGATGTCTTCTGCAGACAGTAGTTATAGTTATATCCACCTGAAGCGTGTTTCTGATCTGTTGGACATACATTTGGGGATTTTTCTTCATTACGATTAGAATTCTTCTGGCATCAGCAGTGGACGTCTTCTTTGGAATACGAGTCCCTTTGATTACTGAGATCATCATTAAACTCTTTCTTCTTAATGGCATTCAAAACTGTTGATTTTAGTAATTTTAATGTTTAAGTAATGTTTCTTACTCTTTTATTCTTATTTTTCAGACTCAAAGTGGCTTATTTGACTTTTATTGGCACAGCTCTGGTCCTCATGTTGAAAAATGGCAACTACAGACTCCAAAGGTGTACCTACCCCAATGAAGCAACATACCTGCATATTCACAAACCTGTAAGTCTCAAACATTGTGGTGCCTTGAAATGATGGGACTGTGTAGTAAAAGTGCTGAAATTTCTACTTGGTCAAACCAAAATGAATGCAATTAAAGTTGAATAAAATCTAGAATGTGCACTCTAATCACATGTGAATTGTTGGCTTACAAATTTAAAACTGTGGAGCACAGGGGCAAATAAAGAGGGGGAAAAAAGTGTCTTTCTCCCAAATATTAAGGCGGGCACTGTAGCTTCAGAACAAGAGATGCAGAAATGTTTCTTCTCTCAAAGGCTTCTCAATTATTGAAATCCTGTACCCAAACAGACAAAGAGGTGTTTGGCATCAAGGATCATGTCAAAAAGCAGGAAGGTGTCTTTAAGTTCATGACTGGATTAGTAATATGTAATGAAGTGGCCAATCAAGATTGAGGGGCCAGAATATTTCCACCTCTCTTATTTAACCACTGTCCTGATAGAAAACTGGAAGTCGTTCCTTAAGTAATAATATACACCTCAGAAGGTTCTCTCTTTGGATTCTTCAGGGCTTCAAGTCACGAGATAGCTTTCCACAGTATGGGTATCAAGCAATTTTATTAAGATGAGTGAAAAAGAGAAAAAGCAATCATAGAAAATTAAAGAAACTTGGCAAAAGGCATGAACTGACAAGAGATGAATCAACATTAAGCTATTATTTTGCAGTTAACCTTTGGAAATGACTTCATTCTTTTCTTCTTGCTCTTTGTGCTATGGGAACAATTGATTTGGTCTATTGCTCTCTTAACATTTATGAAATAATGGAATGATTTTTACCATTCAACTTACTCTAACACAACTTTAAATTTAACCATACAGCAAGGTAACAGGCCCTTTCAGCCTATGAGTCCGGGTCTCTCCCCCTCCCCCCCCCCCCACCCCCCAAATATATCAATATAACCTACAATCTCATTACATTTTTGGGACAAGGGAGGAAACCAGAGCACCCAGAGGAAACTCATGGTCATAGGGAGAACATACAAACTCCTTATAGACAGTACCAATTTCGAACCCAATTTTCTGGCACAGTAGAAGCATTGTCGTACCATTTCAAAAATACTCACATTGAAGTAACTTTGATAACTACAGAGGATTTTTGCCTCAGAAACATAAGGCATGGCTCCCGACTCCAATGGTTTGCAATAGGCAAGGACAAGGGTGTGATGACCGGTGGGGGTGGGGGGGGGAGGGGTGCTGAGAGTGGTAATGGCCCAAGAGTTAAGGTCCAGTCAATATTCACTCGCAATCCTCATGAAAATGATCAAATACTATCTCCCAACTAATCTCAGCAGAAACAACAATCATGGTGGTGTGAAAGGAGCATCAGGCATCAATTGCCTTGAGCAAATTGACTGATGGTGCAGACAGCTGGGGAAAGAGATACGACCACTGAAGATGGAAGGCCAAGGGTTTTCCTCTGATGCCCAAGGAGTCTGTGCTCACAGAAAGACCTTTCACACATCATTTTAAGAAAAACTCACATAAAATCCAATACCTCTGGATAAATTGAGTCAGAGAGCCAACATCTGTAGAAAGTGAATCAATGAATGTTTCAGATCAAAGACCCTTCAATAGGTTACCAGTGTCAGCACATTTTTTGATACTCATTCTCACATAACTGGTCCTCTTGTAGTAATGGTCTCACCTGCCAGCAAGGTCACTCCCTTGTGTTGAATCAACTATCACATTTAGTTTGAAAGTAATAAGAATGATTGCGACTTGGATGTCAGATCTCAAGGTTTCCAAAGAACCAAGTGTAAAGTTACATTGTAACAGCAGAATAATTCTTTAACCATATGCCCTAAAGACGCAGAAATGCATATGGTTTAAGTGAAACACACATTTTCATGTTTCACTCAAAGCAATCTGTTCCTATCATTTGGAGCACTGTCTAAGTTTGCCTTTGATTCCTGGACCTGTTTGCTTCATCAACATTTAACGCATATTTCCAGGACGCGGTGGACAGAAAATGGGAAACAAGTCAGAGGATCATTAGAAATAATTAGCTCATGAGAAAAGTGAATGAAAGAAAACAGAAAGGAATGCACTAAACAGAGAATTACTTGGGTAAAATTACTGAGATGCAGAATTATTGAAACGAGAATTTGAGGAGAGGAAAATGGTTGCTGTTTGGTATGACAATGAATGTTTAAGTTTCGAATACAAATGCACTTTAGTCACCAATTGCAGACACCACAAAATTAGCATCTCTGGGGTACAGGCATTTCCTTTTGCATGCTACAAGGATGCTGATAGCACAAAGGAAATCAAGCAGGCTCAGGGCCATGGCCAGATCTGGAGCAGGATGTTGGGGGGGGGGGGGGGGGGGGAGGGGGAATGTGGGAAAGAGCGGGTGGAGATAGTTGAAAGTGTGGCGGCTGACAGTCAGGCTTCGAATCACATGTCAGAGAGAGATGGAGGGACTAATGGACCAGTTGGGGGGGTGGTAGAGGAACTGGCCAGATGATTGTGAGGTAGGTCAGGAGGTTTACAGATTGGACCAATCACATTGGGAGAAGCTGGAGATCAGGGAATCAAAAGTAATGATCCCAACTCGTCTGCTTCATGAAGTACCACATTTGTTAGTCATAATAATATTTTGGGTTGGGACGTGAACGCACACATATGTGGAGGGATGGTGAACGATAAACTGGGAGAGAGCAGTACGAGTTGATCAGAAGATAGAAATTCTGTTTGTTCAGATAGTTTCCCAACCCAAGACTGAGATTAGACATTGAACCACATGGATAGTGAATGATGAACAAGATTTTGGCAAAGATATAGACACTGAATGGAGATGATATTCAATGTCGATGAATTAGAAGTATTGTCTTCTTTTCTAGAAAAAAATGAGTGGCCAGAACGGTTAGCTTGTGGTTAATGCAACTCTTTTCCAGCATTAGTGACTCAGGTTAAAATCTAGGAGATTGCATATTCTCCCAGTGTCTGTGTGGGTTTTCTACAGGTGCTCCAGTTACATTAAAAGGCTGGGGAGAAGGAAAGAAAAGACAGGGGGAGGAGTACAGACCAACAGACAGTAGGTGTAGATTGGGTACAATAGGAGGTGAGTATTGATAGGGGAAGGGGGAACTGGCTGGGGTATATATAGAGCTGGAGGAAAGGGGACAAGAGGTAAAGCGAGAGACCCCAAGCTAGGGGAAAGGAGATAAGGGGACAAACGGGTGACGGAGAGGCTAACAGAAACCAGAGAAGTCATTGTTAAAACCACCCAGTTGGAGGAGACCAAGACAGAAATAGAAAGTGGGTTTCTCCCACTTTGTGGGAGCGCACAAGATCATGGACAGACATCTCGGCTGGGAGATAGAAATGGGTGGCCACTGGGACACCCCTGCTATTCCCTCCAATACTCTACATTGAGTTGAACGAATACCAAAACAAACATTGTGCGACCAGCAGGATTGTTCTTTTACAGTGACTCTTCTGACTGAAGGGGCAAAAGGACCCTCCTGTGAATCTGTTAAGTTTGGCCTGAAAATATCTGTCCAGCAGTTGTTAAATTCAACGCTGAACGATTTAAAACACACCGTGGCAGCGGGGCTTATTTGAAGATTTATGGCAGGTGTTAGATTTGTTCTCAAAGTGCTACATTTTGTAATGATTCCTGACTTGTAACATTTTGGCATGGATTCTTGCTGAAGGAGAGTCAGGGTTAGCAGACAAGGAGAATCTCTCCTGCAACAAAATTACTTTGCAAGTTGAAATGGTGAAGTGATGAGAGCAAAATTGATAGTGACAGGCACATCGGTTGCAAATCCTCCCCCACAACCACCCCCCCACCCATTCCCAACTCCGACAATGCTGATCCTGGCCCAAGAAGAGAGAAGAACCCGAAGCCTTTCCACGTGGATGTGCACGTTTCCATGGATGAAGGTGTGTTACTCGTGCAAAAGCCAATTCTGCCAAGAAATGTGTTCTTCAATCACTTGCATTTTAGCAACAAGTTTGAAAAAACCCTGTCGGTGTTGTCATAGGTTCTGATGACTCAGTGGTTAGAGCACTGGTCTTGTAAACCACGGGATGCACGCTTGTTCCTTGCTGGGGTGCTGGACAGAGTGGGAACTCTCTGTCTTCCATACGGTCGGCAAAAGTTACATTCAAAATGGAGAATGATGCGACAATAATGGAACCCTTACCCTCATCTTCCCTCCTGTCAAAATCAAAAAGGATAGAGTGAAATTGCTTTCCTTGTCTGCAAGTAAGAGAACAAAGCAATGAAGGGCAATGTAATATTCAGCAGAAAATGCTCCTCCCCACAGATCCAAGATTATTGTGTAAAAGAATCCTCTGGTGATCTGATTACAAGGGTTGTGCACTTGAAAAATCTGGTTTTATAGAGTTAGAAACATTCCATTTTTCATGTAAAAGTCTCTGTGGGACCAAGGAGCAAAGCAAGGAGAATAAAATGTGGTTTAGACTCAGAATTTGGCAAAGCATCCGAGCAATTCCAATGACGTACAGCAGCACAAAGAGGAATAAACAATTAAATGCATTCCATTTGGTTTGTGGCATTGTGCCCGGCATTTATTTCTTCCTCCAGTTCAATAAAAAAATCATTCATATTTCTGTACTCATCGGTTAACTGTTGATAAAGGTCCCATTGTCCTTTTGTTCTATATTTGTAGAGACACTTTTGAAAGATAAATGAACAGCATTGAGAAGATGACAGCAACGGAAAATATCAACACCATGATGAGAAAAATAGAGTGAGATTAGTCAGATCTGATAAGTCAGAGATTTCTCATTTAATATCAAGATTCTTTTATTGCCATGTAACAAAAACTGTAATATTACATAAAATCACCTTTAGTCTGCCATAGGACAGACAGATTCAACTTCAGCAGAAGTTGCCAGGCGCCTCCTACAGTCAGAGAAAGAGAAGCAGAGACCCCAATGAGTATCCATGGATTCGCCTTCAGTGCTCCCACATCCTCCACTGACTCCCATCCAAACCATCAGCAACCAAAGTTCCAGATCCGAACCTCTGACATGATTAGGAACTGTTCAGCACCCTCTCGCATACTGGTTCCAATACCTGGTTCACCTTCAGCCAGACTCCTTTCCTTTTTCAATCTTATTTATTGTTTTTTTATATATATATAGGAAATACAATGAAAAAAGGAACAAAACTAAAAACAGTAGCACATATGCATTTACATATACATACCCCACTCCCCCCCTCCACTGCAATGGGTGAAAATAAAACCAAAATAATAGAATGGGCACGAATAGGCATTTACCTCTTGGATTGGAAGGGTGGGGGGGGGAGATAAATAAGAGAGGACATAGTTTTAAGATAGAAGGGGAATGGTTTGGGGGAAGTTCTTCACTCAGAGCGGTGGGAGTGTGGAACGAGCTACCACCTGATGTGGTGAATGCGGGTTCGATCGTGCGTTTTAGATAGGTACATGGATGGGAGAGGCCTGAAGGGGTATGGAATGGGAGCAGTGCAGTGGGATGAGGGAGATGATGGTCAGAACAGAGGGGCTGAATGACCTGTTTTGTGTGCTGTAACATTCTATTGTACATAAAAAACACCTAACCAACTCTAATTTTTAAAAAACTGTCAAAAATGCTGAGCAGCTTATCCTGAGGGTACATATATTTTGTTGTTTTTGGTTCCTACTGTAAATAAAAAAAGGTAAGACTATACCTCATCTGGAAGAGTAAGTATATTTAATCATATTAGAAACATTTACATCATATGAAAATAAGACATAAAAGGTCACCACAAATCTTCAAATTTCACCAATCTTCCGTCAGTCCCAAGCCAATCTATCAGTCCACAGCCTGGTTTGAATCCTTTGACCGCAGTCTCCTGCAGCCTGCAAGGGTTCCTCTCCTCAAGTTACCAACAGCCTGCCATCTGTGGGTTCCTCAGTCCTAGAGCCCCTCACGGGTCACCAACCCATGGATGGTCCCCTCTGCTTTTTCTCCAGGGCAGGCTGCAGAGATGGTTCCCTGTTTTCTGATGCCCTGCACCAGTTCACTGCTTCCCTGGAATCTGCAACCCTTCAGGGCTGCTGCTGACCATAGGGGCCGCCATCTTGGTTTCAGAACCCATGGTTGCATGATTTTAAATGAAACCACTGTCAGCTCCTTTAACAGGCTGTTTAAAGCCTGTACAGAGCTGACGGTGGTCAAACTGGGCAGTTGGACCCTGTAGGGGGAGTCCTGCATCTCCAGTTCCCGCTCTCTATGGTCAGCACCAGCGGCAGCGCTGCCGTTACAGCAGCTCCAGCACTGCCTCCATTTTTGGAACTGTTCAGCAAAGGGAGCATAAGCTAATAATTTAATTCTTGTTCTGAGGACATGAATTTCAGATTACTGCATAGAACTACGTAGAATCTATATCACAGAGACACTCTATTCCTGCATGTATAAATTTTTGAAATTCCACTGAATTCTCCAGTTTCAATTCCTCCCCCCCCCCTCCCCCCCCACCCCACCACCAAGTTCTCACCTGTCTACCCATGACCTATTGCCTTTTGTTCATCATTACTACATTCATTGCCCTCTACCGCCAGGTGACACCTGCCCATCGTACCTTCCTTCTGACTCCAACTATCACTTACGTTTCAATGCACCCCTGCCCTCCCCCCCCCTCACTCCAAGATCCATCGGCCCATCTCCTCTTCTCTCAGCTGATCCCAGCCTCTGTCTCACCCTCCCTCCTTCTCACTTCTGTCTGCTGGTCTTCTTCCCTGAACACTGAACTCTGACGTAGGACCTCAGCTGGAGATGTTGACCATCCCTTTCCCTCAGTGCTTCCAGAACATTTTTTTCATTTAAAACATTTAAACTGGTCAGAACATGTGAGCATGGCCATAACACAAACCATTTGTTTTCTGACCCAGTGTTTCAACCCTATGGTGTATCATTTATATTTTACCCGACCTTCATAGCCATTTAGAATGAAACAAAAATATCTGCAGATATTGTGATTGTAGGCAATACACAGAAATAGTGGAAAAACTCAGCTGGTCTCGCAGAGTCTATAAGAGAAAGGTATCTTACCGACTTTTCGGGCCTGAGCATTTTTGGAGATCCATGATATTGCATTGGACAAAGCCAAACTGCTCATTGGAATGAGCTCCCAGTCTGTGTCCAGCCTCTCCTATGTAGAGGAGACCACAATGAGAGCACCAGACACAGAAAATGACCCCAGCGTATTCACTCCCAGTGACCACTCATTTCAATTCCTTGCCATATTCCATTGATGACATATCCGTCCATGGACTCCTGCATGGCTGGACTGGAGCAGCCCACAAATGGTTGGAACAATACCTTATCGACTTTTCCAGTTTCCATTAAAATCCCACCCCCCCCCCCACCCCAACTTCCCTCGTCTCCTTTCCTCTAACTCCTTCCACAGCCAAAATCAATTTTTACCCCCTCCCATTTCTTCTGCCTTTCTTTCCCCAGCCTTGAATTCAGGTGCCTGTCTTTTTTCACTCGTTCCTTGAGGAAGGGCTAAGGCCTGAAATGATGGTACGATATCTTTACCTGCAATAGATGGTGCAGGACCGGCTAAGTTCTTTCCTTTGAGTCATATCCATTTATTCCCTTTCTCCCCCACATTTGGGCCAAGCCCTTCAAAGAGAGTAATGATCAATCAACTGCAGCCACACATTCTTCATTCTCATCACTATATAGCAGCAATAATCCTCGAGGCCCAGTTTCGATCCCAAGCTCAGGTACTTTATGAGTAGAGAGTGCATGTTCTTCTTGTAACTGCATCAGTTTCTACTGGGTGATTCAGCTTCTGTACACATCCATAAGTTATTTTGGAGAGATGAGAGTAATGCGTGCCTCGGATTCATTCTGTGCGGCAAAACCATAACTTTAAATGATCTTTTGGATGATAACGATGAAAAAATGAATCAAATAGGATTGTGCAAGATTATTTTCAGAAAATACGGAGATGAGAAACCAGACTAAGGATTGCTCCTCTGGGAGCCACATGGAACTGATGAGCTGAACAGCTGAGCTGTATGATCTGTGGCATTCTGAGGAGGAACACTTGATCGGAAAACCCAAATCAGTGATACCCATTCAATTTTGGAGTCCGATCTCAAAATTAGTCTCAAATCCTCATTAACAAACAAGTCTCAGCCATCTTGAATGAAGCCCATTGCTAATGACATCTGATTATTATCCGAGTCAACAAGACTTCATACAAATGGGGAAAAAAATGTCATAAAATTAGACCATTTTGCCCCTTTTCACTTTTAAGATTCAAAACTAAGCCCCATTGCATTCGCTGAGATGATATTGATACCTTACTACAAGCGTAAATAAACTTCACATAAAACTCTTACTTAGGAGACTGAAAACTGAACAGAATGGCTGAGTATGGCCATTACTCAAACCATTTTCTGTAAGTGATCCAGTAAATACAGTAAAAAGGAGATAAAACTCAGAAATTCCACTCAGGTGCCAAAACTGTTCTGATTTATCGATGCAGATGCGGCAAGGCAGAGATTGTTCACGGATCATAATTCCTCACTGTGCTTACAGAGGCATATTCAAATTATGTCAAGAATATGAAAGAAGAATAGGGACTTCTCTTTTTTACATGCGGTATGGTCCGGTGAAAAAGTGGAGAGGCTTCGGAACGATTTGAGTGTTTTACTAGGACCAGTTACAAAAATACAAAAGGGACCAAAAATATTTTTACTTGGATATAATGAAAACAAAATGTAAAGTTAAAATTGGATAAATGTCAAGAGAAAAGTTTAAGTATAGCAATAGAGACTGCAAAGAAATGTATAGCCATAACCTGGAAAACCGAAAATATAGTATCAGTAAGTAGATGGCATAGTGAAATGCAAAATTATATATCTTTGGGAAAAAAATAATCTCAGGAATCGAGTTCAAATTTTTTATAATATTTGGAAACCATATATGGATTTTATGAATAAATTTCCATCCATCTCTTCCATCTTACCCACCCTTCACCATTAGAGACTATAATTAAACAATCAATGACTATGTACATGGTAAAAATGTTATATATGTAGCAATAGGTGTTCTTTTTTTCTTTGGGGGGAGGGTTGAGGAGAAAAAAAGATTAAAAGTCCTCTTTATTGTATCACTATGCATGACTAAGTGATTAATGTTATATTATTGATATTTTTTGGATTGACACAATGATAAATAACATTTTCAAAAAAAAATGAAAGAAGTAAAACCTGAAAATCTGTAAACACTGTGGTTGAAGTAAAAACACAATGCTGGAGAAACTCAGCTGGTCAAACAGTGTCCTTAACATAGCAAATATAAAGATACATACCAGCATTTCGGGATTGGTCAAGCCCAAAACACTAGTTATGTATCTTCATAAAGGACATTGTTAGACCAGCTGAGTTTCTCCAGCATTGTGCTTTTACGTCTGGAATATTTTGGTTTGAATTGACATGAGAGACAGGTATAAAACATCACAATCTACAGACCGTTGTAATTTTAGGCAACATTTCTTTTTCAAACTTTTGATCACAACTGACCTACTATTTTCAACAGAAGACTACAAAGTGTGATCATTATATTGAACTTCAGTGGTAATTTCTCAAGCAAGTTATCCTGCTGGTGTTCAAATATGTACATTATTTTTTTTTAATGAATTAAACACATTTCAAGTTTCAAACGTGCTTAAAAAAGGCCAAAGCAAAATAATTTAAATTAGACTGTGCATATTCACAGAACATAATAGCTCATCAGAAAGAATGGTCTGAAGAGGTGTGGGATATTCTTAGCACATGCCAAATTGAAAAATCCTTTTCGATCTCACTGGTCAGATCCAAATTATAGATATGCATGGGAATATTAAAATCAGGTTTTATATTAAAATTCTGGTCAGATGCAAATCTTCTGAAGCACTTTGCATATTTCAAATATCCATTTCCACAAAATGTTATGAGTATTGTGTTTAGTTTTGGTCATCACGCTAGAGGAAAAATGTGTCAAAGTAGAGAGGGTGCAGAGAAGATTGACAGGTCTCAGCGGCCTGAGCTCGAGAGCAGGAGAATGAGGGGTGATCTCATGGAGGTGCATAAAATCATGAGGGAAATGGATTGGGTGAATGAAGAGTAAGGGAACTGGTTATCAGGAATTAAGACGGTGAGAAGAAATTTAACAGGAATCTGAAGGGTAACTCTTTTACACTGATGGTGGTGGGTGCATGGAATTGGCTGTTGGGGGAGGTGGTTGAGGCAAGTGATATTGCAATATTGAAGAAAGATTGGACAGATATTTGGATATGATGGACTTAGACAGATATGAGCCAAACACAGGAATGTTGGGGAAACATTTTGGTCAGCACAGACAAGTTGGGCTGAAGGATCTGTTTCCACACTGTGAAACCCTATGACATTACAAGGCCGGCAGGCAAACCAGCAGCACATCTCAGGATGGATTCAGTAAGGAGTGTGCAGATTCTTTTGACCAGCACTGGAGAACCATATGGAAGAAGTCAAGAGAAGGAAGGAAGACTGCGGTTGGAAAGAATTCCACCTCACTCAAATGTGTGATTGGACTCTCCAGTCACCAGGGTCATAACGACTGCTCCACATTCTTTTTCCTCATGTACGCCCATGCATTAACCAGCCCAAGAAAACATCACATGATGTGGTTTTCCTTCTTCTCTCCTTTGGTTCCTAATGGTGCTATACATCAGTCATTCTCAACCTTTTTTTTCGGCTTGGCCCCTCTTGGACTCTGCTCAAAGATTGTGGGCCCTGTGAAGGAGTCATGTTTTTGTATGTTAAAAAAAAAACAAGGCTTTTACTGAAATGTGCTGTTGTTGCCCTTGAGAATGGCTGGTTTACATGGGCTTTTCTCCCAACTCAATATCACTGCAGCCTGAGCAGGATTCTAATGTTTAACCATTCATATTTCTCGATGTTTTCTTGTAAGAAACAATCACATTGTGTTTTCAAAGTCTCTTTTCAAATCTTTAGACACCAGTGAATAAGAAAGGAACAATAAAATTATCTGTAATCTGAAATATAATAATTTTGAAATATTTCATTCACTGTTAATCAGCTACTTATGGGGTATTAGGTAGAGTGTCACTTCTAAGTAAATGTCTTCTCAGTTTTTGCTTGTTTGTCATTGAAATGGAATTGATCTGCTTCATTAATCTCAATTTCTTTACCAAGATAATACTTTGCAAAAAAAACATTGGAAAATGCAATAGCGTCAAAGCGTGTAACCAGGTCCAAATGAGTCCAGACGGAGTGTATCCAGTGGTCTCCACTGGGCATGAAGCAGTATAACACAAACTCCACACTAATCCCATTTTATTCTCCCCATATTCTTTCCCCAGATTCCACCACTAACTCATACATCATCATAAGAGACGTGTCGTGGCCAGTTAACTGACCAACCCATATGCCTTTGGCATGTGCAAGGAAAGCAGAGCACTCTGAGGAAACCCACAGCATCACAGGGAGCACCTGCATATGGAACATAGTACACACCACAGGTCAAGACTGAACTCGAGTTGCAGGAGCTGTGTCGTTGCAACCCCACTGGATGCACAACAGTGCCACCCCCGTGCTCAAATTCCAAATTTAAAACCATACTGAGCACCGTCGAGGTTTACTTGTTCTAAATGTTTCAAGACAAAATTGTCTAATTTTTTTTCATTTAATGTGCAGCACAGAAATGGGCCAATTAATTCAATTACAGTCATCGGCGCTGGTGATATATTTCACCCAAATTTCCTCCCGTTCAGTATCACCCACCTCAGGCTTTCATTACAACCTCCTATTCCCTTTTCCCCTCCTTCTGAAGGCATCCAAGCTATTATTTCAACTACTGTGTTCCACATTCTAACTGCTCACTGAGCACAATTTTTGATCTGAGCATTAAGGAACACCCAAAAGCAGCTGTATCCAACGCTTACATCAGCTTAATGTGACAGCAACGCTGTTATCAAACAGGAAAAAAAAACACACCTTGACAGCTTCATCAAAACCTACAAAAGCAATGTCCTTGAACTTGTTCTGAGTAAAGAAACTGCAGGATACATGCCCTTGTTAATAAGTATTTGCCAGTCCTCAACTTCAGATCACATGAATGAGATATTGATATTCCAATTATTCAAAACAAAACCTAACCATTAAATAGTACACATGTAATTTAAAATATAAGATCATAACTGATTACAAATTATGTCCTGGCTTTAAATCTTTTCTGGACCTCACACGTCATTTACATTGTTATGAGGATATTCCTTTGCCCAGCAATGACATGCATGAAATGCAGTTAATTTCTGGAGTAGAATGCAGAGATTTGACTGGATACCTGATCATTAATTGTGCTTGCACCAATTAAACATCTTCTGGCCCAGATGAACATGGAATGCTGGAATTGTCTGGGCAAAAATTGGCTGATAAATTGGATCACTTTTTCCCAGTTGCAATAGTCACCAAGGTACTCCGAAAATACCAGGTTTCTTTTGCACTGCTCCCTGAGTAGGTCTCAGCACAGGGCTGGGGCCTCCACCAAGAGAATTTCTATCCATTGTCTCTTTGCTTGAAGTGGTTTCCCCATAGAATCGACCTCCCTGCTCATTAAGCTCAATGCTCAACTCATGCCTCCAACTCTCATCCTAAACTTCAAATCATACCTCTTCCACATCCATGAGCTCTGTCTCTGAACTGTATCTGTGGTTTGGCTTTCATTATCAAACCCCAACCAGGTCCTTATCATTGCTGATCCTTTTCCAATATCCTAGCTTCAGGATATAAAAAAACCGACATCAGTACATATTGAATTGAAAATAGTTAATAAATATAAAAGATAGATAGTTAAAAAATATTCATGTTCAACAAAGGGCAAGAGGAAAAAAAGTGACATGACAATAGTGCAGGCAGTCCTTTGCGATGTTGGAACAGTCTGTGATTATTGTAACAAGAGGAGGTTCAGGAGCCTGATAGCCATAGGAAGAAAATTTTCATTGAATCTGGAGGTGTTCTGGTTTCACACATAATCTCCATGCTTGAAGACATTTGGTAGTCTTAGGCACACAGAGAAAGGTTTTGCTTCTGCTGTTATTTTAGCAAATTCCACATCTTCACCTACTGGCTGTATTGCTTTTCCCCAATTTGAAAAAAATTGGGAGAACAGGGAAGAGTATCAGGTTACATTGACAAGTCCCCAGGGCCAGACGCGATATACCTCAGACTGCTGTGAGAAGTGAGAGAAGAGATAGCTGGGGCAGTAGCTATGATCTTTGAATTTCTTTGGCTGCAGGGAAGGGGCCAAAGGATTGGATAATGGCAAATGTAGTCACCTTGTTTTAAAAAAAAGTTAATAGGGAGAATCCTGGGATTTATGCACCAGTGAGTCTGATGTCAATGGTGTGCAAACTAATGAAGAGGATGCTCAAGGATAGGATCTATTAGCATTTGGACAAGTACAGTCTACTCAAGCATAGTTAGCATGGCTTTGTGAAGGGAAGATTGTGCCTCACAAGTCTAATTGAGGCTTTTGCAGAGGTTACTAAAGAAATCGATGAGTGTTGGGCAGTAGATGTGGTCTACATGGATTTTAACAAGACATTTGACAAGGAACCCATGAGAGACGCATCCAGCAAGACACGAGGCATGGGATCAGTGGAACCTTGGTTTATAGGAAGAAAGCAGAGAGTAGTAATGGAAGGAAAGTATTCTTCCTGGAGGTCGGTGACTAGTGGAGTGCCACAAGGATCTGATCTGAGACCCTAATCTTTGTAATTTTCCAAAGTGACTTGGATGAAGAGGTGGAAGGATGGGTTGGTAAGTTTGTGGAAGTCACAAATGCTGAAGGAGTTGTGGATGCAGCTGAGGATTGTCAAAGTTACCAGAGGATATTGACAGGGTGCAGAGTTGGGAGAAAAGTGGCAGATGGATTTCAATCAGGATATGTGTGAGGTGATGCATTTTGGAAGGACTGACCAGAAGGCTGAGTTCAGGGTTAATGGTCAGTTACTTAAGAGTGTGGATGAACAGAGGGAACTTGGTGTCCAAATCCATACATCCCTCAAGGTCGGCACATAGGTGATAGGATAGTTAAGTAGTCCCATGAGATGCTGGGATTCAGTAATGGGGGATTGAATTCATGAGCAGAGAGGTAATGCTACAATTCTACAAAATTTTGGTAAGACCACATTTAAGAGTATTGTGCTCAGTCTGGTCACCTTATCATAGGAAGGATGTTGAAGCTATGGAGAGGGTACAGAGGAGATTTACCAGGATGTTGCATGGATTGGGAAATGTCTTATGAGACAATGTTAGAAGAGCTGGGACTTTTCTCTCTGGAGTGTAGAAGGATGAGAGGAGACTTAATAGATCTCTGTAAAAGTATGAGAGGCACAGATAGTGTGGACAGCCAACATCTGTTTCCCAGGGCAGGATCATCAAACACCAGAGAACACATGTATAAAGTTAAGGGAAGGGAGTTTAAGGGAGACATCAGGGGCAAATTTGTTTGGTGTGTGTGTTTTTTTTTAAACAGAGATTTGTTGGTGCCTGGAATGCCTTACTGGGGATGGTGGTGGAGGCTGAAACATTGGGAGCATTTAAGAGACTCTTCGACAGACACATGGATGAAAGGAAAATAGAGGATTTAGATTTCAGATTATTTTCAGAGTACATACATAGCATCACATACAACTCTGAAATTACTCTTTCCTGTGGGCACGGCAGAATTACCACTAATTGGTTGTGCAAAAAATAAACCACAAACAGCATGAGTATGCAAACAATCAAAATAACGGTAAACAGATAACAAATTTAAACAAACGGACTCTGCAATACAGGGAGAGCAAAGAAAATCAAAAAAAGTGCACAAGTAAGTCCTTAAATTAGTCCCTGATTTTGATGTTGAGAAGTCTGATCGTAGAGGGGTAGCAGCTGTTCCTGAAGCTGGAGGTTTTTGCCTGTGAAGTCCTGGGTTGTGCCCACTACCTATTGGAGGGCTTAAAGTTCAGGGATATTGGTGTTCCCACACCATATTGTGATGCAGCCAGCTCGCACCTTTCCACCACACATCTGTAGAAATTTGCCAGGGTTTCTGATGTCATACAGAACCTCTGCAAACTCCTGAAGAAGTCGAGATGCTGATGTGGTTTCTTCACAACGCCATTGATGTGTTGGGCCCAGGAAAGATACTCCAAGATAGCGACGCCTTAGAACCTAAATGTCCTCACCTTTAATATCCTAATGATCACTGGATTGTATATATCCAACTTTCCTTTCCTGAAGTCAACAATCAGCTCCTTAGTTTTGGAACATGGAGTGCAAGGTTGTTATTGTTGCATCATTCAGCCAAGTTTACAATCTCCAACTTGTACTATCTTTTCCCCTTCCTTCATACAACCCACTATCTTGGTATCATCAGATAATTTGGAGAGGTTGTTATTGTCATACTGAGCTACACAGTCATAGGTGTAAAGTGATTAGAGCAGGGGGTTAAGAACACAGCCCTGCAGTGTTCCGATACTGATGGAGATTGTGGAGAAGTTCTTGTCAATCTTCAATGATTGTGGTCTAGAGGTGAGGAAATCCATGATCCAATTACGCAGTGGGGTGTTAACTCCCAGGTCTTAAAGTTTGCTGATCAGTTTTGCGGAGATGATGGTGTTAAATTGCAAACTGTAGTCAATTAAGACAATCCTGATGTGTGCATCTTTGCTGTTCAGATGTTCCAATGCTTTGTGTAGAGCCAGTGAGATCGCATCTGCCATAGACTGTTGCCGTGATAGGCGAACTGTAATGTATCTATGTCACTGCTCAGACAGGAACTGATATGGTTCATCATCAGCCTTTCAAAATGCTTCATTGCTGTTGATGTAAGTGCTACTGGTCAATAGTCATTAAGGCATGTCATTACACTCTTCTTGGGCACCAGTATGATTGACATCTTTTTGAAACAGATGGGTACCATGCCCTACCATTGTGAGATATTGAAGATATCCATGAACCCTTTGTAAGTTGATCAGCACAAATCTTTGGTATTCAGCCAGGAACACCATCCGGGCCAGATGCTTTCCTCAGATTCACTCTCCTGAAGGCAGCACTCACGTCATCATCAGATACGGATAGGGTGGGATCGTCAGGGGACGTTGGGGTGTGGAGGAGTGGTTATTCACTGTTACTGTCATCAAATTGGGCATAGGTGTTGAGTTCTTCTGGGAGAGAAGCTTTGCCATCAGCTACTTTACCATACTTGGATTTGTAACAGGTAACAGCATTCAGGCCTCGTCAAAACTGTCGGGTGTCCCTTGTTGTTTCCATTTTCATCCAGAATTTCTATTTTGCTTGGGAGATAGCTTTCTGCATGTCATACTTTCTCCTGCTGTACTTGTTGGGGATAGTGGTGAAGGCTAAAACACTGGGGACATTGAAAAAACTCTAAGACAGACACATGGAATGAAAGAAAATAGAAGGATGGGGAGGGTTTAGAACTTTATTTTTTGGATGGAATATATGGGTTAGCACAACATTGAGGGCCAAAAGGTCTGTACTGTGCTGTATTGTTCTCTGTTCATTCTCTGCAATGTTAAATGATGAGAAGCCGAGGCCAAGTATAATATTTAATGATACCCTCTGAGAGAAGAGGCATCTCACAATAAATGTATGAGTAAAACCACAACTTTGTGCATCAGATTTCAACTTATTACAGGTCATGATATTTTTGGAAATGTGTTCAGCAACAAGCTGCAAGGAAATATGTAGTGCAATACACAAAAGTGCAGAGGAATTCTATAGGAATTCTATAGTGTCTATAGGAAGCAAAGGGATAGAACCAATGTTTCAGGCATGAGCCTTTTGTAAGGAAATATTTACCCATCCAATTTTCACTCGAGCATATAATATTTGCAGTAATATCTGATGAACCAAATGCTACATATGAAGTTCAGTGGTGCTGTGCCACATGTTTTAAAATGTAATGGAGGTGTCAGTTTTTGGGCACTCTCTGAACTCATATCATCATTTGATTCCAATGTCTTTAAATGGAACAAAATGTCGATCAGAAGAAACATGAAGAGTGCAGATGCTGCAACCTTGGCAAACAAAGAATTGCTGGATGAATTCAGCAGGTCATTCACATTGCATTCATGGTTAACAACAACCCTTTATCAAGATTAAAGACAGATGTTGACAGTTCAATGCAACTGACAGCATGCCCTGCATTACGTTGAAGGAAGAAAGACAAATTTTCATCCAGCATTTTTGAATCAGATAGATATTGAAGACGGATTTTAAAAACATAGGAACATTCATAAAGTATTGGCACCATTCAGTTCAGTTCCAAAATGAACATCAGCTTCATCAAGCATTGTTAAAAGGCAATCTATGAATGAATAATGCTTCACACCAGTATGCCAGGTCAATATGGTTTTGTTGTCACCCAACATTCTTTTAAAAGGATTATTCTTGTGTGTTGTGAACCTGCTGTCTCTCACACAGTCAATCGCCTGATCTGCACTCACAAGAAAAAGGGTCCTGCATTAATCACTACAAAGATTTTAAATGCAATGCAATCGTCCAATATAATGTTGAATAAGGTGGCAATTGAAGAACTTAATTAACAGCCTCGGGCAAATGAATGCTTTATACCCAACGTAAAGAATGCAAAACCTTTGTCTTAATGAAGCAGTCAATAAATAATAGTTTTCCATGTAATGAAGTCCTCTGTACCCAAAGTTATTTCAAAATTAGATTCTATTTTAAGAGAAATAACCAACTTATTGCAATAATCTAATAGAATTACTTGACATCCACTTACAAGATCTAAGATTTCAATTTAATGGTGCACTTATAAAAACATTTGTCTTTCATCATTCGTGTAAGCTTGTAGTTATTCTTTGCTTTAACTCGGATGAACAATGCTATGCGAGATTAAGTTTGGTGTTTATAAGTTTTTCTAATGCATTGCAGTTTTCGTAAGCAAACCACAAAACTTCTTCTCCATTCAATGCTAACTCTCCCACAAGGGACGATACGGTGCTTGATACTGCCAACAAACAACAACACCTCAGATTTCAGTGCTCAGCAAAATCTGCATACCATAATATACATTTCTCCACGCAAAAAAAAAAGTCATTAACCAATTCGCAGCCATCATCTCAGCATTCTGTCATTTGCTCCATTCTGTCAAGTGTCATCCAAATTGCAAGCTTGATCGTTCAAGCCGAAAGATGATGGGAGAGTCTCAAGCCAGTGTTCACTTCCACAAAACATTGTCTGCTTGAATGTACAGTCAATTTCAAAAGTTAAAGCTGCCCAATTTATATTCTAACCTTCCCATTCAGCATCACAAGGTTCTTGTCGCATTAAATATTGTGAATCTTATGATGAAAGATTTTTTTTCACTCAGCAAGCATCAAGTAGCGAAAGGCCTCCGTGTTTCATTTCAACATGTCAATCATCAGTCACATTTGCAATTTAATGCCACAAAACCTTTAAAAGTGTGACAGTGAATATCATCGCTCCACAAACATCATCACCAGGGAACATTATCAAAATCATTTGATCGATCTGATATACTTTAGATGAAGTTATTTATCATGAGATTTTGTGCAACTGGAATACCGAACACTCAAGCAGAGGGTCAACAGAAATGAGTCATCAAGCTTCATTTACAAATACTACACCAGCCTCCCTAGGCACATGATTCAAGGGGCAGCTACCCCTCCACATTGGTTACTTGCCCAGCCCGCAGTTCATTCCCAAGAAGTGGGGTGGGAATTGGCAGCAATTTGTGATTGTGATTCCTGCTAAATCAGGCTCTATGGACCATTAATTAATGGGGAAGAAAACTATTATTTTCAAAATCTCATGATAGTCATAATTACTACTTTTATGATAAAATCCTGGGCAAGTTCACTGATCATTGAATCTCTCACAGGTCAAGGCCTTGCACCAGTCCAATAAATCGACTGGTCATTCATAACAACAGACCCGATGAACTTTGGAGTGATCAGTTCTTGCCATGAATGATCACAGACATGATCTAAAACAGCAATTCTCAACAGAAAAACCCATGCCCCACCCCCACCCCCCGCCTGACGGGGGCCACAGCACATTTAAGTAAAATCCTTGTTTTCTTTTCAACTCGCATAACATTATTTTTTCATGTTTTTTTGCAGTCGTTGGAGAGAAGTATGGAAGAAATCAAAACTTGATTGCCTCACGTAGAAATTTGAGCAGAGTTCTTGGTGTGCCATAGCTGAAAAAAAAGATTGAGAATAGCTGGACTAGAAGTACAGAATCTATTCCAATACATCACTGCCCATATGATAGGAGGCACAAGAAAATGATAACATGATAAGCAGTGTGCTAACTCACTGAGGGAAACATTATCATTGGGTCCAGATATGAAGAAAAATGAAACGGCAAGTGACTTTGAAATAACATAGGATATTCAGATGAAACCGTCATTCTAAGCAGAATGATTATATTGTCCATTGATATCCCATGATATATAATGCATGGATTGATGACTGAAACATTCCAAGTCAAGTTTCAGTCACGCTGATAAAATCTCTGTGCTTCCAATGTTCAAAATCAAACAATCATACAGAAAGGTAGCAGGCCCTTTGACTCACCAAATCTGCATCGATCAAGCACCCAGTCTCACCAACCCCATTTCATTTTCAGGTTCCCCAAATTCTACCACTCATCCATGCCCCAGCAGCAACTTACACTGACCGATTATCATTTTAACCCATGTATCTTTGAGATTTTGAAGGAAACCTGATGGCCAGAAGGAAATTTATGCACTCACATTAACAACTTCACACAGATGGTTCCAGTGTTCAATCCTGGTTGCTGGAGGGTGGAAACAGCAATTCCACCAGCTACATCATAGAGGAGCCCCACACATAACCTGGAGTTGCAGAAAGCAGACAGGAGGATTTTCAAAAATCTGGAAGAACCGAGGCCAATTAGATAAAACTCATTTGGACAGCACACTAAAGCACTATGTTGTCCTTCTCCAGTCAAATACCTGAATGTTTTCATTTTGCTCTCTGGCAGAGTTAGACTCACCAGGTAGGGGAGAAGTATAGCCAAATAAGCAATAAACACATTATCTGATCCACTAGCTCTTCAAACCACAGTTTTCCTTCTGAGATTCTTAAAAAGCAAAAATCTACATGTTAAAATCAAAAATCAGGTAAAACCTCAAGCTGTCAGTCTCCATAAAAATAATCCAAATCATTGAACTGCTTATTCAAACCAGAAGGTGCTAATCTGTGAACAAATTTAGGGAACATCTGAGTATGGGATTTGAACAAGCATGCCTCGTCATTCATCCAATACAAGAATCAAAATTCCAATCCCCTCCTTTCACAAACCAGTCCTAACCCCATGTCCCTTTATAAATGCTCATAAAATTCAGAATCATGGCATATTATTTTGTTGCATCAAGAAGTGTAGCCTGTCAAAGACATCATAATATTTCCACACTGATACTTAGTATCTCGTCTGGTGCAGGATTACTTTGCTTCCATGGGCACAACCTCAGAGACTTAGCCACTTCATGTTGTATTATGATTCACATCACCCTCTCATAACCTGCTCTAAACTCCTTCTACCTCATTCTTCAAGGACCTGATGCAGAATCTGCTTTGCTGCAGTACTCCAGCTTTCAGTGAGGAGTAGTGCAAGGGCAAGGGCAAGGGCATGGGAGGGGGTGTAGCCTGCAAGAAATTCATCTCAGTGAATGAGGCAATTAGCTAGGCAAGTTCATTTTCCTTCTGGAGTTATTTCTCTTTCTAAAATAATGAGACATGTTGAAAGTTTCAACCTGAAAGCATCATTTAATTCTGGCAAATGCTATGACATTCAAATTTAAAGAGACCTGGAAATTCCAATGGAAAGTATTGTTCATTTGGATTTGTTCACAGTAAGAGCAAAAGTATCCTTCTGATGGGCTAAAAGAATTTTTCTCTATTTAAAAAAATATTGTCCAAGTACAAAGTGCCATTAATGTACAGAAAATTAACTGATGAATTGCTTTGAAAAATAATTTGAATATATCAATTCAACTAAATAATAAGCTTCAGGTGAACAACTTTGTTACATAGAGTGCAATGTTATGTTCACCAAGATGATGATTCATTTCCATTTTTTTGTAACAGTCGAGTAAGGGTTCAATGACAGAGACTATTTCAAATCAAAGATGAGGTCAGAGGGCTGAGCAGAATCTGTGTTCAATTTGAAAAAGTCATTCAAGCCACCAGAATACTGGTCAGTAAGATTTCTTTTCTTCTTTCTTTTCTTTGGCTTGGCTTCGCGGACGAAGATTTATGGAGGGGGTAAAAAGTCCACGTCAGCTGCAGGCTCGTTTGTGGCTGACCAGTCCGATGCGGGACAGGCAGACACGATTGCAGCGGTTGCAAGGGAAAATTGGTTGGTTGGGGTTGGGTGTTGGGTTTTTCCTCCTTTGCCTTTTGTCAGTGAGGTGGGCTCTACGGTCTTCTTCAAAGGAGGCTGCTGCCCGCCAAACTGTGAGGCGCCAAGATGCACGGTTTGAGGCGTTATCAGCCCACTGGCGGTGGTCAATGTGGCAGGCACCAAGAGATTTCTTTAGGCAGTCCTTGTACCTTTTCTTTGGTGCACCTCTGTCACGGTGGCCAGTGGAGAGCTCGCCATATAATACGATCTTGGGAAGGCGATGGTCCTCCATTCTGGAGACGTGACCCATCCAGCGCAGCTGGATCTTCAGCAGCGTGGACTCGATGCTGTCGACCTCTGCCATCTCGAGTACCTCGACGTTAGGGGTGTGAGCGCTCCAATGGATGTTGAGGATGGAGCGGAGACAACGCTGGTGGAAGCGTTCTAGGAGCCGTAGGTGGTGCCGGTAGAGGGCCCATGATTCGGAGCCGAACAGGAGTGTGGGTATGACAACGGCTCTGTATACGCTTATCTTTGTGAGGTTTTTCAGTTGGTTGTTTTTCCAGACTCTTTTGTGTAGTCTTCCAAAGGCGCTATTTGCCTTGGCGAGTCTGTTGTCTATCTCATCGTCGATCCTTGCATCTGATGAAATGGTGCAGCCGAGATAGGTAAACTGGTTGACCGTTTTGAGTTTTGTGTGCCCGATGGAGATGTGGGGGGGCTGGTAGTCATGGTGGGGAGCTGGCTGATGGAGGACCTCAGTTTTCTTCAGGCTGACTTCCAGGCCAAACATTTTGGCAGTTTCCGCAAAGCAGGACGTCAAGCGCTGAAGAGCTGGCTCTGAATGGGCAACTAAAGCGGCATCATCTGCAAAGAGTAGTTCACGGACAAGTTTCTCTTGTGTCTTGGTGTGAGCTTGCAGGCGCCTCAGATTGAAGAGACTGCCATCCGTGCGGTACCGGATGTAAACAGCGTCTTCATTGTTGGGGTCTTTCATGGCTTGGTTCAGCATCAT
Organism: Narcine bancroftii; assembly: GCF_036971445.1. Lineage (NCBI taxonomy): Eukaryota > Metazoa > Chordata > Chondrichthyes > Torpediniformes > Narcinidae > Narcine > Narcine bancroftii. The sequence continues at coordinate 96,621,555 of NC_091476.1, read as the reverse complement.
GCTGAAGAAGATTGAAAAGAGGGTTGGTGCGAGAACACAGCCTTGCTTCACGCCATTGTTAATGGAGAAGGGTTCAGAGAGCTCATTGCTGTATCTGACCCGACCTTGTTGGTTTTCGTGCAGTTGGATAATCATGTTGAGGAACTTTGGGGGACATCCGATGCGCTCTAGTATTTGCCAAAGCCCTTTCCTGTTCACGGTGTCGAAGGCTTTGGTGAGGTCAACAAAGGTGATGTAGAGTCCTTTGTTTTGTTCTCTACACTTTTCTTGGAGCTGTCTGAGGGCAAAGACCATGTCAGTGGTTCCTCTGTTTGCGCGAAAGCCGCACTGTGATTCTGGGAGAATATTCTCGGCGACGCTAGGTATTATTCTATTTAGTAGAATCCTAGCGAAGATTTTGCCTGCAATGGAGAGCAACGTGATTCCCCTGTAGTTTGAGCAGTCTGATTTCTCGCCTTTGTTTTTGTACAGGGTGATGATGGTGGCATCACGAAGATCCTGAGGCAGTTTACCTTGGTCCCAACAAAGCTTGAAAAACTCATGCAGTTTGGCATGCAGAGTTTTGCCGCCAGCCTTCCAGACTTCTGGGGGGATTCCATCCATACCTGCTGCTTTGCCACTTTTCAGTTGTTCGATTGCCTTATATGTCTCATCCAGGGTGGGAACCTCATCCAGCTCTAGCCTTAGGGGCTGTTGAGGGAGCTGGAGCAGGGCGGAATCTTGGACTGAGCGGTTGGTACTGAAAAGAGATTGGAAGTGTTCTGACCATCGGTTGAGGATGGAGATCTTGTCGCTGAGGAGGACTTTGCCGTCTGAGCTGCGCAGCGGGCTTTGGACTTGGGGTGAGGGGCCGTACACAGTCTTTAGAGGCTCGTAGAAACCCCTGAAGTCGCCAATGTCTGCGCTGAGCTGTGTTCGTTTGGCGAGGCTAGTCCACCACTCATTTTGGATCTCCCGGAGTTTGCGCTGAAGATGGCTGCATGCGCAACGGAAGGCTTGTTTTTTCTCTGGACAGGACGGCTTTGTAAGGTGAGCCTGGTGGGCAGCTCGCTTCTTTGCCAGCAGCTCCTGGATTTCCTGGCTGTTTTCATCAAACCAGTCCTTGTTTTTCCTGGAGGAGAAGCCCAGTACCTCTTCAGTGGATTGCAGTATGGTAGTCTTCAACTGGTCCCAGAGGGTTTCAGGGGACGGGTCCGTGAGGCGGGTTGCAACGTCGAGCTTTGCTTTGAGGTTTGCCTGGAAGTTTCCTCTCGCTTCGTCTGACTGCAGTTTTCCAACATTGAACCTCTTTCTGGGGGCTTTATTGTTCCTGGGCTTTGGCTTGAAGTGAAGGTTGAGCTTGCAGCGAACCAGCCGGTGGTCAGTGTGGCATTCCGCGCTAGGCATGACCCTGGTGTGGAGCACATCTTGTTTGTCACTTTCTCGCACCAGGATGTAGTCCAGGAGGTGCCAGTGTTTGGAATTACAACTAGCATTATGTTCTCGGCAGTCATCATTAAGATTATTTTTTAATGTTAATTCACAATTGTTCAAGTCTGACCCACTTTAAAAATCCACTAATATTGTTTTGTCCATTTAACGATTTTTGTCCTTGAGTATAGAAGCTAACCAAAGATCTTATTTAGGTGACCAACATGTCATGGTTATAAAATTTATAAACTTTATCCAGATTTTATAAATATGAGTGTAATGTTCTGTTACTGGATGAGTTCATTCTAATTTAATCTAAGCGTATATCAATTTGCGTTTGCATAAAAAGTAATCTAAGCCTTAAAAAATAAGTTTTAATCAGCATAAACTGAAGTATAGGGAGAAAAAAGTTTTAAGTTGAAAACTATATGAAATAAGGAGAATTAAAACAGAGGTAATGCGAGTACAAAATGGTGATATGCTGCTATTGTTTGTAAAGCAGAATCAGAATTTATTGTCATGAACAAGTCATGAACTGCAGTGTTTTGCAGCAACATGATATCTGTACATAAATTTTATACCATCTTACCTCATCACAGTAAGAAAAATAATAATAATAGAGCATGAAAACTAAAACAGTTCATAAAATTATTGATTATTCAAGGATCTGATGGCAGTGGGGAAGAAGCTGTTCTTGTGCCATGAGTCCTCATCTTTAGGCTCCTGTACTTTTTTTTTCTCTCAATGGTAGCAGAGTGAAGAGGGCATGGCCTGGGTGGTGGGGGTTGTTTCATCTTGTATTCGTATGTGTAAGTTCTTAGTCAACACATGGATGATGGAAAAGGTTCTTTAAAGTTGATGTAAACAGCACCATGAGGCATGCCATGAGGCTGCAAGTCTCCATTAATGATCTTAAATATGGTCTCTTGCTCTGCGTCAGCTCCTGACTGGCAGCCAAGTCCAATCAAACAGGAACTATAATCAAGGCCTTGCTAGTGGCCATGCAAACATGATCACTATCATTACAGGGGTCATTGAGGATAGAGGTTGTTTTTTTTAAGACACTGCTTTATGTTTATGTCCTGATGGAGTGAAGTCTGGTGCCTGTCATGTCGCAGGCCGAGTTAACAACCCTACGCAGCTTATTCTTGTCTTGAGTGTTGGCGCCTCCATACTAGGCTGTGATGCAACCAGTCAGTACACCTGTAGAAGTTTATAAGGGTCTCTGGTGACATGTCAAATCTCCTCAGATGCCTAACAAAGTATAGCCAGTGGCAAGCCTTCTTTGTGGTTGCATCAATATGATGCCACAAGGACAGATCCTCAGAGATGTTGACATCCAAAAATTTGAAGCTCTTGACCCTCTCAACTACTGAGCCCTCGATGAGGACTGTGTCATGCTCGCCTGACTTCCTCCTGAAGTCCACAATCATCTCCTTGGGTTTGCAGATGTTGAGAGCAAGGTTGTTATTACTGCACCATTCAACAAGCTGATCTATCCTTCTCCTGTATGCCTTTTCATTGCCATCTATGATTCAGCTAACAGATGTGGTGTCATCGAAAAACTTGTAGATGGCATTAGAATTGTACCTGGCCACACAGTCATAGGTGTATCATGAGTAGAGCATTGGGCTGAGCATGGCATCCTTGGAGTGTGCCTGTGTTGATACTTAGTGTGGAGGAGACACTATTTCCAATTCATACTGACTGTGGTCTTCCGATAAGAAAGCCAAGGATGCAGTTGCAGAGGGGGTACCGAAACTTGGAGTTTGTATCTTCTCAACCAGCACTGAGCAAATAATGGTAATGAAGGCAGAGCTGTTGTCAATGCAGAGCAGCTGTATGTATGAATTATTGTTTTGGAGGTGATCCAGAGCTGAGTGGAGGGCCAGTCATATTGCATCTGTTGTGGAGCGATTGTGATGATGAGCAAACTGCATTGGGTCAAGATCTTTGCTTTGGTCCATGTTCATTCTGGCCACGACCAGCTTCTCAAAGGATTTCATTGCAGTGGATGTTAGTGCGACTGGGAGGTAGTTGTTGAGGCAGCTCTCACTGCTGTTCTTGGGTACCAGGATTATTGATGTCCTTTTGAAGCAGGTTGAGACCTCTGAATGTCGTAATGAAAATATTCGTGAACACTTCGGCTAGTTGATTGCCATGGGTTTTCAGTACCCTTCCAGGTACGCTGTCCAGGCTTGATACCTTGTAATAAAATAATGAAATTATATGCCTTCTATATTCATTGACAATTCATCAACAGTGTGTCTTACCTAATATTGGTGTGAAAACAAGAAGAATGTTGGCTGAGAATTATGGGAACCAGAATTAGTCAATTTTCAGATTAAAATAACACCCATACAAGTTTGCCCACCTTGGAATTCCAGTCAAAAAATACCATTTGGTGATTTAGTATTCATGTTTTAAAAAATCCTTTAGTTTCACACAATGAAAAATAATACATACGCTTTTCCTTTGTTGGAATAGAGCCTACAACTGACCACATTGAAATTCATTGTTCGTGCAAACAACTTATCCACAAATTTATTTTCTATTGAGATTCTTCATCAAAGCTGTTTGATCTCATTTCAAGTTTTCAATTCAGTATTATTCCATCATTCCAATGCTTCAAAAAGCATTGCCTCAAATGATTACCTGGTCTAAAATTCCTTTGAAAGCAGCAGTATGCATCCCTTTGACCTTAGAGCTCAAGTTTCTTATTTGTTCCGCTATTTTGTGATTGGCTCTGATGTCATTGGTAAAGCAGTAAACCAATTGATGCTTCTTTTCGGATTAACTAATCCAGAGGCACCAAAAATAAACAAAATATCATTGACTAATATCAGAAACTAATTTAAAAACAAATAATCTGTTTGGAGCTTTATTTCCCCAATGCATAATGCAGAAGTATTGAAACAAATATTTTTCTTTCATGTTGCATCAGAATGTAGCAATGGCACAATGTATTATAAAACAATTCCATCTTTATTAACAGGCTCATATTCAGACTTCATTATTTCAAAGTGAAATGCTGCCTGACTAACAGCAATAATAGTATAGTTTTTTAATCCATTGCTTGGTGAATAATTGCATACATTTAATGGGCCAATGTACTGTAGTTCCTTCCTCTTGGTAAATCTGGAGGAGATGGTTCCAAGATCGTAGAAGCATATTTTAGTCCTCTGTACAATTTACTTTCAGAGGCGCACAGTCTGTGCATTCATCGCTGACAATAAAACTTAATTCTGACATTCAAAATGTTGAGAATTCAGGAAATACATGATTGTAATTGTTAAAACCATTCTCTCTGCAGTGACAAATAGAGGATTATTTCTCATGCAGAATAGATAGGTTTTCAATAAAGCCTTCCCAATTTCCCTGAATGGAAAACTATGATTCTTCTTGTCCCATGCCAAGTATCTCTCAACCCTGGGACGAGGATGGCAAGCAAGCCTTTAGGGCTCATGATTTCAACTGTAAAGAACAACAACCGTGCCCTTACCAGTGTGACCTGTGTTTGCATCCCAACCCCACCCTCACCCCCCCCCCCCCCCCCCACCAACAAGGTTGGCTGCATCACAGTGTGGTACACTTGCTGCAGAGAAGTGAAACAGAGGTCAAGCCGAAGGACCACGAGAGTGGCAGAGAGGATTAGTGGAGTCTCCCTTCCCCACTCCCCTCACACCACTCACCCCCCCCCCCCCCACCCCAATCAACATGATCTACTGGGATTGTTGTCTGAAGAAGGCACGCAAAATCATTGAGGACCCTCTTCCACTCTGCACACAGCATTTTTCAGCTGCTCCTGTCAGGAAAGAGATTGAGGAGTATCAGAGCTGGCACCACCAGGCTAAAAAAAAAACACCACCTTTCCGCAGGGAGAGAGAATGCTGAATGACCAAAGGATCGGCTTTCACTAACCATCCGAGATATTTTCATGAAACAGAATGTATTTATTTATATGAATGCTTGTCCTGCAAAAGTATTGCTCGTCTGTATATGTGTTATGACTGGTTTTCTGCGTGTTTTGCACCGTGTACCACAGAACAATGTTTTGTCAGGTTTGACTTGTGCAATCACATGACAATAAACTTGACTTGAGAGATTTAATGTACCACAGCTTTGTGGTCAGTTAGATCATCCTCTGCACAGTCCTTCCTCTGCTCCACATCAGCTGCAAGAATTTCACCACTACCAGACAAGTGTAAAACTGGTTCCATCTGACAGATACCCAGACATGCCTCATTCAGTTATACTTGCATGTCGTTTTTCTGACTGACCATTCAGGGTGTCTGGGAACAAAAAAAAAGTCCAGTCATCTTTATCCCTCCCAGTTTCACTGTTGTGTTCAAACCTTCAAATCTTGCTCATCACCTCCAAGCTGAGCTCCTTGGGCCACAAACCCTTTGTGGTTGTCATGGATAGCAATGGATTGAAACATGCATATTTAATTTTTGAACAGTACTTTAGAAAGAATCTACTGAACAATAGCTTACTTCAAACTTTGCTGCCCATTCCAATCTGATTTCTGAACAATAAATAAAACAAAGCTTTCCTTCCAAACAACAAAAGTATTCCACATCCAATAAATCTGCATCAATCCCATTGATGAGACGGCATACAGTGAAACAACCCTCATGACATGCAGAGAACAAAGGAGAAGTGAAAGCATTTTTGAAACTCTGCCTTGAAACTTGGCTGGATCCCGACTTCTCCTTGAGCCAGAGAAGACATGGATTTTGGAGGGAAACACAAAAGTCTTTAGAAGCTGTGATTGTAATAAAATGCACACAGAAATGCTGGAGGAACTCAGTCTTACATTGACCAGAGAGTGTAAAGATATATTACCTATGTTTCAGGCCAAAGCCCTTCTTCTAGGTATACCTTGTAAATAAACTGTATCTTAATTTAAGACTAGAGGAGCAGTTCAGGCCTAATCTATCTTCACCTCCTATGGACGCGACAGAGTTCGTCCAGCATTTCTGTGTTTTTAATATATGGATTTTGTTTATTTTTTTCTGAGGATCATGAGTCACTTCCTCAAAGGTTGATGACAGCAGATTGATTCACTATTTTTACGTATGGATCGATAGATCAATAAGCAAGGGGGTGCAAGGTATCTGTGCGTGAACAGAAGTGCAGAGATGAAATTACAATCAGATCAGCTATGATGTTATTAAACAATAGAGCATGCTTCAAAGATGAGTTGCTGACTTTTTCCCTCAATTTCAAAGCCCTCATGTCGAGGTACAGTCTGTTCAACATGTGAAATTTCATCTGAAAGGATCTGCAGACATTTGAATGTGCATGCGAATGAGGTGGGGAAGTGAAATGGGGTGCCACTGTGATATCCACGCGATTGCAATGGACAGAGCTACACCCCCTCCCCCCCATTCTGATTAATTCTCAACTATTCTCTCCTGCCCTCCCACCCATTTCCAATGATAACCTTTTGCTTGTTGGTCTGTGCTCCTCCTCCTTGAGCTTTTTTTTTTAATTCAGGCTCCTGCCTACTTTTTTGTGCCCACCTTGACGAGGGCTCAGGCAAACAAAACTTTGGTTATATATATCTTTACCTCTTATGGAGGAGGCAAGACCTGCTGAGTTCATTCAGCATTTCTGTGTTATTACCATAATCACAGAGTCTGCAGACTTTCGTGTTTCAGAGAAAGTAGAGTTACGGTGAGCGATCAACTTGAATGGAATAGTGGCAGCATTATTTCACGAAATAACAAGAAAGCCTGCAGACGCTGGGATCGAATGCAATGCCTGACCAAGGGCCCAGGCTTGAACCATTGGTTACCCTTTACTTCCTGAGAATGATGTGTGACCTATGGAATTTCTCCAGCATGTTTATGTATTGCAACATTATTTCACAAGTGTGAGTCATCAAATCATGGTGGAAAAGAAACAGTCCTTGAATCTAGTCAGGTGTAATTTGATGCTCTTGAATCTTCACAGCTTTTCCATGTCCCTCTGAGGTCCTAATGCCCGGTGGCCTAACTTCAGGCTTAAGTTTCCGGCAGAATGGGGCCAGTGTTTTTCTTTGCAAAAAAAAAAAACCTCAGATGCCTGTGCTCTAGATGGCAACATGCACGTTCAGCATTCTGGACTTCCAAGTGTCGAGGGCACAGAGAATGGATGAAGCGAAGCCACTATCGGCATCAGAGCAGTGAACATCCCCTTCTAAGAAGAGAAAGGCTTGGAGAAGGTATGATAGGGTAGGAAACCAGCAGTAGGCGAGGCTCAAGTTGGGCAGCTTGGTGCCCGTAAGCCTCAGTCGAGGACCCTGGTTGCTTGCAACTAGCTCATGGGGATGAGGTATCAGGTCCCAGATTCACAAAGATGCCTGGTGAAGATGCACCTAAAGGATGATGCCTTGTACACCAGGCTGTTGTTCACTGAATTCAGCTTGGCATTCAACATAATCATACCTTAGAGGCTGGTGGAACTCAATATCCCTCTCTGCAACTGGATCTGGATTTCTTGATTGAAAGACCACAGAGTTGGCAGCAAAACCTCAAGCCCAGTCGGTCACATTGAGCGCAGTTTGGTTGGGTTGTGACAATGAACGTGATCATTCCCAAAGGGCTTTAGGTGCTGATGGTTTCCAGACGCTTTTGGGTGTTCATAAGCAGGGATGGAGAAGGTGGAACTTGGATGCCCTGAGCATGGGTTCACAATGGTAAAGGGCAGAATGGGCAGGAGGTCGTGGAGGTTATAGGAGCTCGTGGAGGTTACAGGAGCATAGCAGGTGATGGCATTGGAGCAGCAGGCTGGATTTATGGATACTCAGTGGCTCTGGAGAGACTCCCTTTCACTTTTCTATCTTATCTTGAAAGTGTTGCCGCATCAATAGTGCCCCTTTGTGCAACCACGCAGGGCAAACAAAGAAACCAAACATTTTGCATCATAACAATAAATTGAATCTCAAATCATCCTCCTAATAGGAGAAGAGTGTTTGGCAAGGGTGGGATGACTCCTACATTATGTTGGCTTTCCAGAAATTTAGAGAAGGCTTGAATAAATCTCATGTTGATTTTATTTCAACACCTCCTTGGCAGATGAAACAGACGAAAGACAGAAAGCATTCCCTCTGGCTATTTGTTTTGATACCATCTTGCCAATTGAGATCTAAAATTATTTTCCTGAAATTTCTAGGCTTTGTGTTACATTATTCCATCCAATAAAGGTGAAAATCATACTTTGAGGACAAGATATCAAACATACGGGTTACAGCGCCAGCTCCCCATGGTTGAATCTGCTGTCGTCTGTAAGGAGTTTATATATTTTCCCTGGGACCTGCATGGGCTTTGTCTGGGTGCTCAGGTTTCTGCCAACTCTCCTAATGTGCTTGGGGTTGATAGATTAATTTGGTGAAATTGAATGGTATGGGATTCATGGGTTGGAAAGGGCTTCTACAATGAAAATATCAAATATCAAGATTTAGTTAATCAAACTATGCTTAGTTTAAAAAAGACAGATAGTTAAGCTTACTTCTATTGTCGAGAAATGACCCACAGATTGCAGATATTGATATTGCCCTAGTGTCCAAACGTTGGACAAAGCCATGGCCAGCAAGAACCACGACCAAGGCTTGTATTTCATTTCCAAAATAACAAAGTTATGAAATTATGGATTTTATACCACCCAGTGGTTCAGTTTACTATCATTTAGCAGTTTTTATTCACTTCCAAAAGTTGCAGTAAACTTCTTATTTGATAGAGTGGCATAATTGCTGTTGTGGTTAGTGCAACACCATTACAGCGCCAGTGATCAGGTCTCGGGTTTGAATCCCGCACAGACTGCACGAAGTCTGTACATTCTCCGTGTCTCCATGAGTTTTCCCTGTGGGCTCTGGTTTCCTCCTGCCTTTTAAAATGTACCAGGGGTGCAGGTTAATTGGGTGTAAATTGAGCGGCACAGACTTATGGTCTGAAATGGCCTGTGACCATGCTGTATTAAATTAAATTATAGGATTACTTTGACGAATGCAAATAATGTTGGTGTTGCCGCCCCAGCAATGGCTCTGTATCTTGCAAACGCACGCACATGCAACAATGCTATCTTGTGTTCCATCTATTCAATGTGGACCACAACTGAAAGTCATTACATGACAGATAGAACCATTCTGGATAAATACTTCCTTTAATGCAAACAAAATGTCAGAATTTGCAACAAAGTTTTACATCAAGCTGTTCAGATCTTGCACTGTATTTTGCAAATTACCTGCAGAATTCTCCACCTTGACCTGGTAATATTAAATCCTCAACCATCCTTGCATGGTTTTTCTCTGCATTTTTAATTTGTGCTCATATTTGCAAATACCCAGCGTAAATCATGGACAGAGTTCAAGAGAAAGGAAAAGGGAAATTAAACAGTCATTTGAACCCAGATTAATCAAAGGCATCTTAATGTTTAATTAGAAAGGAACCTCGGATTTAGGAAATGTCAAGTGCACTCGAGCAATGACAAACAGGAATAATAGTCAACAATTTAGAATAGCTTGCTTTAATAATGCATGAAATTTTATGAGGGCACTAACAAATAATCAATGAACTCAGTAGATTTTTTTTTAATTTTGTACTTTGATTAATGAGTTATAAATACCATACAATACTATATCCCCTCTGACTATTTCCCATCTATATATTCATACAGTAATTTATTATTGCATGTGATAGCTCCTTGACCTTGAAGAAATAAAATTAAAAATATTGACACTGGACAGGAAATTATTCCATTTTGTAACCTAAATCTACTCCATCTCAAAAGTAAAAGGTTAAAATCATGTTGCTGGTACTACCGACTTCTGGGACTGATAGCGCCGCTAAACCACCAGCTCCTACAGGTCACGAGAGGAAACACGGGTGCAATATGCATCAAATTAAGATAGTGAGACACACAACATTTCAAGCATTTTTGTTTCTTGCAAAATGTGTGTGTGCCATTTCAATGTCTGTTTGCATATCACGCCTCAAAGCTCAAATTTATTGTTCGAGTACCTAAATGACCACATACTTTGCACCACACGTCTGTATAAATTTGTCAGGTTTTCAGATGTCATACCAAACCTCTGCAAACTCCTGAGGAATTCGGATTGTTAACGTGCTTTTTTTTCCCATGATGACATAGATCCTGCGAGATCGTGACTCCCAAGAACTTAAATTTGCTCACCCTGTCCACCTCTGATCCCTCAATGATCACTGGAGTGTATATCTCTGGTTTTCCCTTCCTCAAGTCGATCATCAGCTCTTTGGCATTGGTGACATTGAGGGTGAGGTTGGTGTCCTCAGTCAGCTAAGTTTTCAGTCTCATTCCTGAATGTTGACTCATTGCCACTTTTTACACAATCCACAACCAGGATGGCAGTTCAGTAAAACACACATTGACATTACTTCATTTAAGTAAGATACCAAGGTGTTAGCTTCTATAAAGGAAAGCGATGATGTGTAAGAAAGTGAAAGAACAATGCATTGTTGAGTGAAGCCAACCATCACCAGTTTAAATTACTGATCATTCTCCAAGTCAGGGTCTGAATTAGCACGGTTACATGTCAAACAAAGACATGAAGATTATTGATGAACATTCAAGAAAGCAGACAATTCAGATGATACATGACAAGAAGAAGGGGCTTGGGAATATTTTGCTAAGCACCCTCATAAATGCAACTGGAGACCTCTATCAGTTGGCAGAATGGATTCAAGAACTACGTACACGTAAATTGATTCCTTGCAATTGTCTGAACTAATTAGCAAGTCTGAAGTGAGTTATCTGCTGGTCAATTGCTTTGGAGTCTAAGTGTCATCCTTTCCAGTAGCACCTCGATAAATTATCCACTTAAATCCTGGCTAGTAGAGATAAAAAAAAATGCACTCTCACCCTTTTCCTTGAGGTATTTAAACCGAGTCCCCATGCCCCAACTTGGTACCTGTTGGAGATTATAAAGGCAGTGCTCCACAATGAACACTGATAGACTGGGAAATATTTACCTCACAACTACAGAGGAATCACATTCCTATTATCACTCTTGTCATTTCAGGCTCTTCGTTGCCCTGTAATTTTGTTGCTTAATTTCTGAAATTTATCAACAACTGCCTGCACATCAAATTGTCTGCAAGTGCTTTGAGACGTCCTCAAATCCTGAAAGATCTTTCTTTTTTGTTGGCTTGTAAATGTTTTGTCACATCATCAAATTAATTTGCAAATAGCAATGGTGAACACCCCAGATCACACTCCAGAGTATGCACCTACACAGATTTAGTTCCTTGTCCACATTTATATAATATTAATTGCATTTTAAAAAAAATCTTGCTTGAAGGATTGAAGTATAAAAGAATACCAGAATATCATATCACAAGCACAGCAGCATGGGCACCATCCAACCAAACATTAATATCGACTTCTCTGTCTTTCGTTAAAACCCCCTAACCCCTCCTCCCCCACTCACTTCTTTCCCCATCACCTTCCCCCAGCTCTTTCTCTCCCTTCCCAGGCTCCTTTTGCACAGACATGATACATTTTCACCATTCTTCAATTCCAATTAACATGTTTTGTTGGTCAGGATTCCTCCCCCAGCCAGCATTGTCTGAATTCTGAGATTTTCTACTTTTGGCTCATTCCGGTCATTCCTTGAACATGGGCTCAGGCCTTAAACATTGGCAATATATCTTTTGTCTTTTATGGATGCTGAAACACCAGCTGAGTTCCTCCAGCATTTTGGTGTGTTTTTACAACAGCATGATGAACTGGTTAGCATACAAGACAACTGACAATTTAATTAGTATAATTTATAGTCTTTTCAAATAAGCTAGCATAAAGATAGACAAATCTCTTCATAAAATGATCTTTCAGCGATTTGCACACATGGGCTTTAATGAATAAACTCTTCTTTGAATAAAGATATATTTTTACGATTCCAATTAAAAAATAGTGGTTAAAGTCATCAGAGTTAAAGTCCAGTGACAAGAGATAGCTTAAGTATTGCAAATGGCAAGAGTCATGGTGAAAAAAGCATGGAGTGTGTGCGGTTATAATTATCAGGGATGAAGAGCAGAGATTCAGTTTGGAAAGAAATAAAAGTGAATTTGAAAGAGTGGAAATAAAAGGGGGAAGGCATCCTCTTTCCAACAACTGATACAGTATATGCTATTTTGGGAATGTTTTGTGCTTGCAGTACTATCTTTAATTTTTTATTTAAAGCTAGCCTTGCCAAGGTTTCTGTGTAGCAGTCAGTTCTGCCCTGATTTTCACAGCCCCTCTACTTTATAGTCTATCTAGACTGATTGACATTAAGGTTGAATAAATATTTTAAGCTCAGATTTTGCGTTATCTGTTCATTTCATTTAACTGGAAAACAAGTTATCTGGAAGGCAGACTCAAGGAAGGCAGACTCAAGGAAGGTGATGGCTACTTGCAAAGGAGAGAGCAGAATTGAGCTGTGCATTTGGGGGCCTGCATAATGAATGGGTGCCAGGTCATTACTTAACAAAGGAAATGTAATTGCAGATGGTTTCAAGCCCTCAGCTCCACAGCTTCAGACCTGATCAGATTGATACCCTGCAAGTTTAATGGAAGCAGACTCACATTCATTGTGAAGATTTGCTTCTGCATGAGTGAATTTCTCACAAATTCCATCAAAAGTTAAGTTTCAAGGGGCTGCATGGAAAGACCAAGAAGCAATTTGATGAATTTTCCAAATGATGCAGTAAGAAGCGAGTTGCCAGGGAGAATTGTTCAAGAAGCACACACGAATATTGTGTTCTGGGAGACCATTGGTTCCCTTCATTTTCGTCTGAACTAAATGACTTAATTGATACCAAACAATCTGAATTTACAGGGCAAATGTGTGATCAGATTAAGAATCAGAATTTATTGTCATGAAACTCTTGTGTTTTGCGACAGCATCATAGTTAAAACATTCATATTATAACCATCTTATAACATTACTGTATAAAAAATAAAAACAATCAACAGAAAGTAAGGCAGTGTATCTGGCTTATTGATTATTCAGGAATCTGATGGCAGCAGGGAATTTTTTAAACTCCTGATGCTCATTCCCAACATCTTTTCAGATAAATAACAACGAGGAATTCAGCAAGTCAGGTACGATCAGCATAGGGGAAAGGACAGTCAATTTTCTGCTTGAAACCCTTTCACTGGACTGGAAGTGTAGGGAGAGATAGCCGACTTAAAGAGGTGAGGGTGTCATGAGTGATCACATTTGCAACTAGTAAGGTCTTAAAGGATCATAGTTCTAGTCTGATTATACTTGGCTGCCAGTAGAGGGCTCAGACAGATGAGGAGACTGCTGTTTGAGAGATCTGTAATGGGGGCTTGAAGCCTCATGGCATGCATCATGGGCTGCTAACAACAACTTTAAAGAACCTTTTCCTTCATCCACTGTTGTCTAAGAACTCACACATAAGAATACAAGATGAAACAAGGGGGTAAGAATGGGGAGGAGCCAGCGAGCGATTGGTGGATCCAGGTGAGGAGAGACTCATTGGCAGAGAGAATCAGGTGGTGGAAGGGTGGAGATTGGCTGAGAAGTGATAAGTCAACATTCTGGTCAACTTTTAATTGGAAAGATTTATGACCAAGGTTTACAAAATCTGTTAAACGACAATGTGAAAAATAACAAACTCTTCCATAAGATTTTTTTTTTAAAACTCAGCTCCATTACATTACCTACATAGACTGAATCACACTTGTTTGTGAATGGTTTGTAATTTCAGTGACTGGTATATCATCTTGCTGGCATTGAACCATAGAGTTCGTTCATTAATGACTTGTTAATTTTCTTGAACAAATTGTCAAAAGCAAACAAAAAATACAAAACTTGTTTTTTTTTAAATTTTTAAAAAATTTTTCACACTATGAACCACACTGACCAAAATACACGCAAACATTTCCCTCTTGAATATCCCTCTTTCTCCCCTTCCCCCCCCCTCCTTCACCCCCTCCCCACCCACTCAACGTTCGACATGTATGATACATTAAACAATGTCATCACACAATGAAAATAAACAAGAAATTTGTGTCATCCACTTTTACATACTGGATCAGTTCATTTTGTCTTCTTCTCCTTCTGTCATTTTAGGTGGATACAAAACTTATTTTGATGAGTATTTTCAAACCTGAAAGTTATGACTTCAAGTTTATTATCAACTGACTGTGTGTGCAACCAGACAAAACAGTGTTAAACTAGACCATGTGCCTGCAGGAAGGAGTTGTTTCCCAGCCTTGCATTCCTGATTTTGATGCTCCTGTTCCTCCTTCCTGATGGTTGCATGTCAAAGATACTGAGTACTGGATGAAAAGTGTCCTCAATAATTCTTTGAGGCATATTTAAGTAAATATTCTGGTAAATGTTGTCAAGAGAGAAAAAGGAGACACCGGTGATCTTCATAGCCATTTCAATTATCCTCAGTATTGACTTTCAGTCTGATGCTTTGCAGCTTTTGTACCACATAATGATGCAGGCAGACAGCGTGCTCTCAACTATGCTCCTGTAAAATGTTGTCAAGATGGGGGCCAGTCACTTTGCCCTCCTCGACCTCATGAGGATGCATTGGTGTTGCTGAGCTTTCTGGACTCATAAGGAGGTTCTGTGTGTCCACAATATGTGGCATGCTTCATTGATGAAGTGCACCATAGCAAAGATAATTTAACAACTCTCAACCCACGAGAGGAAAGGGAGACAATTCTGTGCTGATCAGGGACTGGAGTTGGAATCTAGACCAATACCTTGCTTTGTCATTGACGAATAGCTCATCTTCTTAAAGTCGATCCAGTTTCAGCTGCTTGTATAATAAAAAAATCTTGATAATTTTGCAAAAATGTTCAGCTGACCTCTCTAAGTGCCCTGGCTAATCCAAATCCCTCATCTAAAGCAAATTGTATATTATCTGACACCTGTTTCTGGGAATTTGCTCTGTATAAATTTTTGCACTCTAACTGAATTTCTGAAGTAATTTATTGTCTTTGAGATTGCCAGAAATTATAAAATGAGATGAAATTGTCTCTTTTTTTCTGAACATTCTTTGTATAAATTATTAATATCTTGCGCACATTATTCTTCTATTGATTGTGATTGCTGCTATTGGGAGACTTCCATTAAGAAAATTAACTGATCTTTTTATGTTGCAGCAAAGCTCTACAAGTTATTTTCTCATGTCTGGGGGTGGGGAGGGGGGCATCTTTAAAAAAGTAGGTATACGATTCAGGCAGTTAGGGGAAGATTTTAAAAAGACCAAAAAACCATAAAAGGAGTAGCACTGCCGCTGGTGTGGACCCGGGCGACAGCGCTGCTCCGAAAGGATCAACTGTTTGGTCCGAATGCCGATGCATCCATACAGCCATTAAGTAACCTGTTAAAGGAGCCAATGGTGCTTTTAAAACCAAAAGTCCTGCAACCATGGGTCTGTGCCCAAGATGGCAGTGCTTGTAACCAGCAGTGTCCAGGAGGAATCGTAGACTCCAAGGAGCAGCAGACTGACACGGGGTACCAGAAACGGGGAGAACATCCCTCATTGTGAAGGAGAAGTAGAGGAGGTGACCCAACAGGAAGGTGATCATGGCAGCAAACCTGCGAGGGGTTCGAAGGCTGAGAGACCTCTGCAGGCTGTGGGCGCCTCGCAGTCGGGAGACCCGCACGGGGAACTAGGTATTGGAGCTGGGATTTGCGAGGATGCTGCAGGCAAGAAAGGCTCCCGAAAGGTCTCGGGATCCTGAAGGCTTTCTGATCATGTCGATTGCGAATGAATTGAACAGGAGTTTGTGCAGCTGCAGAGGCTGTGTGCGCACTAGAGGAAAATTCACAGACACTCGGTGACTCTTAAAAGTTTCTCTTTTATTCGTACTGTAAGGGGCACCCGGCATCACTGATGTCATCTTTTTTGTCTGCTTTATGGCAAGCAGAAGGCAATTTTTGTGTTATATTACATGTTCTGTATTATTACATGCCAACAAAGAAACCTTGACCTTATCACACTGAGGATGATGGGGAAATGGAATGAGTTGCCAGCTGAATACTGAATTACAACATCCAAAAGACAACTAAACAGGTATTTTGCTTATAATTGTTTGGTCAGGCACACTCATTGGCCGACTATATGTGTGCCGCCCCCCCCCCCCACCTCCCACAGACTCCTGGATAATGGTGACTGTTCCACAGCCCCTTCCTCAGGGCAGGTCAGTCGAGCAGTATGGATGTGCCTTTGTTCCTCACTGAATAAAAGCCTATTGGTTTCTCCACTATAGCCATTTGAGTAATTGATGATTCGTCATGTTTGGAAGAAGATTTGGAATGACGTAGGTCAAATGCAGGCAAATGGGGCCAGCTCAGACAGGCAACCTGGTTGTCATGGATGAGATGGGTTTCCATGCTCTATGATGCCAAAGGAATATTAAATTGCAATTTTCATCCACTGAGTTTGTTGTCTTTAAATAGCTTATCACTGGAAAATACTGTGTGAAGGCTTGATAATGAATAGATGGAGCTAGATTAAACAACATTCAATGTTTACAGCAGACTCCAACCGATATTTCCAACACTGATTTATCTGCTTTGCAAATCTGTTCAAACCTCCACTGTGCCAGATAATAATGCACAAGTATCCAGGTGTTACCTCTGTTGACCGGAGGCCAGTTTTCTGCTGCATACATTTCAATAAGGTACACCACATGACTAATGAAGATTTTGAAAAGTCAATGAACTTGGAAGGAAACAAAAGAACAGCAAGACAGTGAAAATCTGAGCCATGAGAATCAGATTCAGCAGGAAGCCAATTTAGGAGGGGAAGATGCACGAAGCACAAACAAAAAGATCTTGAATTATACACTGGAAAGCAATAGAGACATTCTAGATGAAGCATAAAACTGTTTGAAGCTCAGGTCTCCATGAGAAATATAGTATTCTCCTCATCAATTTGGAGAATCCCTGGCCCGTGATCATTCAAAAGCAAGAAAGAATATTTGGTATGACACTGCATCTCTTTGACAAGAGCACACACAAACCAAATTAGCATAGCACAAGGAATATAGAACATCCCTGAGTGTGACTGGAAAAAAATAACACACTAATGGGGAAGACAGCAAATTAGCAACGGCTGGAGTTTATGTGAGAAATGAGGAAAGTGCAGGGCAGGTACTTAACAAACACAAAGAAATTTGTGAATGGAAAAATTTGTGGCTGACAAGGGAAGTTGAACCCAAAGTAAAAGCAAAAGAGTAGGTATACAAGGAAGCAGAAATTAGTGGGAAGAGTGAGGACTGGGAAACTTGTAAAAACTTAGAGAAGACAACAAAGAAGGGGATTAGGAAGGAAAATATGAATTATGAAGGGACGTTAACAAGTAACATCAAAGAGGACACTAAAAGTTGTTTTTGAATAAATAAGGAGTAAATGAGTGACTGATGAATCAACACAAGACCAATAGAAAACAATGCTGGAGAATTTTTTTTTAAATGGGAGACAAGGAAATGAATGAATATTTTGGATCAGTCTTCACTGTGGAAGAAATTAATAGCATAACGGACCCTCAAGGCTCACTGAGATATGAGAAGTGGATGCATTCAAGATCACAAGAAAGAAGGTAATTGGGAAACTAAATAGTCTAAGGGAAGATTAGCCTTCTGGAACAGATGGAATGCACCCTTGGGTTCTGAACAAGGTAGCTATAGAGATTGTGAAAGCATTGGTAATGATCTTCCAGGAATCAATGGAGTCTGGCATGGTTCCAGTAGACTGGAGGATCACAAGGTCACTCCACTGTTTAAGAAGGGAGTGAGGCAGCAGAAAGGAAATTATAAACGTACTAGCCTTGCATCAGTAGTTGGGAAACTGTTTGAGTCACTTGTCAAGGAAGAGGTTAAGAAAAACCTGGAGGTGCATGAAAAGGTAGGCCCAAGTCAGTATAGTTTCCTTAAATGAAAATCAAGCCTGACAAACCTATTGCAATTTTTTTGAAGAGATCACAAGTAGTATTGACAGGGAAAATGCAGTGAGTGTTGAGTATTTGGACTTTCAAAAGGCCTTCGACAAGGTGCTCACACAAGGTTGCTTAACAAGATCAGAGCCCACAAAATTACAGGAAGGATACTAGCATGGCTAGAGCATTGGCTGGATGGTGGGAAACAGAGAGTAGGAATAAAGGGATCCTATTCTGCTCTGCTACCAGTTCCCAGTGGTGTTCCACAGGGGTTGGTGTTGCGGCCACTTTTTTTTAAACGTTGTATATAAATGATTTGATTATGGAATAGATGGCTTTGTGGCTAAATTTGCAGATGATACCAAAATAGGTGGTAGGGGAGGTGGAAAAGCTGCAGAGACTTGGATAGATGAGGAGAATAGACAAAGCCGTGGCATATGAAATATAATGTACGGTCATGTATTTTAGTAGGAGAAATAAACAGGCAGACTATTATTTAGATGGGGATTAAATTCAAAATTCTGAGGGGCAAAGAGACTTGGGAGTTCTCATGAAGGATACCCTAAAGTTTGACCTCCAGGTTGAGTCGGTTGTGAAGAAAGCAAATGCAGTGTTGGCATTTATTTCTAGAGGAATAGCATACAAGAGCAGGGTTTTAATGTTCAGACTCTATAAAGTACTGGTGAGACCTCATTTGGAGTACTGTGTACAGTTTTGGGAGCCTTATTTGAGAAAGATGTACTGGCATTGGAGATGGTTCAGAGAAGTTTTACCAGACTGGTACCAGGAATGAAAGGGTTAGCATATGAGGAACAATTGTCTGCTCTTGGATTGTACTTGTTGGAGTACAGGAAGAGGAGAGACCTCACAGAAGCATTTAAAATGCTGAAAGGCCTGGATAAGTAAAGGTGACAAAGATGCCTCTCATGGTTGGAGATTCTTGGACAAGTGGGCACAACTTCGGGATAAAAGAGTGTCAATTTAAAATAGAAAGGCTGAAAATTTTCTTTAGTCAGATGGTTGTGAGTCTGTGGAACATGTTGCCTCAGGCAGTTGTGGAAATGAGGTCGTTGGTGTATTTAAGGCAGAGATTGACAGGAATTTGATTCATCAGGACATCTAGGGTTACAGGGAGAAAGCCAGGAAGTGGGTCTGTGTGGGAGGATGGATTAGACTTGATTGACAATGGGCCTACTTCTGCTCCTATTCCAACATGTTGAACAACCTTGATCAGTTCTGCTCACCACATTATAAGAAGGATGTGGAAGCTATGGAGGGGGTGCAGAGGAGATTGACCAGGATTGGAAAATAAATCTTTTTTTTAAATTTATTTTAAAAAAAATTTCACACTGTGAACCATATCAAAATACATAAACATTTCCCTCTTAAATATACACAGTGGCATTTTCTCCCCTTTTTTCCCCTCTACCTTCCCTCCCTCCTTCCCACCCCCCTCCAAACCCATTAAACGTTCAACATATGCAATACAATAAAACCATTAAACAATGTCATCACACAATGAAAATAAACAAGAAAATTGTGTCATCTACTTTTACACACTGGATCAGGTCATTTTGTCTTCTTATCATTTTATCAGTTTAGGGGGTGGAGGTCCGAGGCAAGCCCTCTCTGTTGTGTTCCATGTACGGTTCCCAAATTTGTTCAAATAATGTGACTTTATCTTTTTTTTAATTATATGTTATTTTTTTCCAATGGAATACATTTATTCATTTCTATGAACCATTGCTGTATTCTCAGGCTCTCTTCTGATTTCCAAGTTGACATTATACATTTTTTTTGCTACAGCTAAGGCTATCATAATAAATCTTTTTTGCGCTTCATCCAGTTTGAGGCCTAATTCTTTACTTTTTATATTACTTAAAAGATCGATCTCTGGATTTTTTGGTATGTTGCTTTTTGTGATTTTATTTAATACCTGATTTAGATCTTCCCAAAACATTTTCACTTTCTCACATGCCCGAATTGCATGTACTGTTGTTCCCATTTCCTTCTTACAGTGAAAACATCTATCTGATACTGTTGGATCCCATTTAAAAAAAAACTTTTGGGGCATGATATATAGCCTGTGTAACCAATTATATTGTATCATGCGCAACCTCGTGTTTATTATATTCTTCATAGTTCCAGACCATAACTTTTCCCATATTTCATTTTTTTATCTTTATGTTTAAATCTTTTTCCCACTTTTGTTTGGGTTTATAGCTTATTTCATCATTCTCTTGCAGTTTGATGTACATGTTCATTATAAATCTTTTTTATTATCATGGTTTCTGTAATCACATATTCAAAGCTGCTTCCTTCTGGTAATCTCAATCTGCTTCCGAATTTGTCCTTTAAGTAGGCTTTCAGTTGGTGATATGCAAACATTGTACCATGAGTTATTCCATATCTGTACTTCATTTGTTCAAATGTTAATAAATTATTTCCCAAAAAACAATTTTCTATTCTTTTAATTCCTTTTCTCTCCCATTCTCTAAAGGAAAGGTTATCTATTGTGAAAGGGATTAGTTGATTTTGCATCAATAATAATTTTGGTAGTTGGTAATTTGTTTTATTTTCCTTTCTAAGGGAATCTTCTTCCATATATTGAGTAAATGATGCAGAAATGGTGAACTTTTATATTGCACTAGCTTTTCATCCCACTTATAAAGTATATGTTCCGGCACCTTCTCCCCTATTTTATCTAGATCTATCTTGGTCCAATCTGGTTTTTCCCTTGTCTGATAAAAATCTGATAAATACCTTAATTGTGCTGCTCTATAATAATTTTTAAAGTTTGGTAACCGTAAACCACCTTGTTTGTACCACTCTGTTAATTTATCTAACGCTATCGTTGGTTTCCCCCCTTTCCATAAGAATTTCCTTATTATTCTCTTTAGTTCATTGAAGAATTTCTCTGTTAAGGGAATTGGTAACAATTGAAATAGGTATTGTATCCTTGGGAAGGGAAAATAAATCTTATGAGGCAAGGTTAGCAGAGCTAGGAGCTATGGAGCATAGAAGTTTGAGAGGTGACTTAGAGGTCTACAAGATTATGAGAGGCATAATTAAGATAGACAGCCATCAGATTTTCTACAGGGTTGGCACAGCAAATACCATAGGGCATCTGTACAAATTGAAGTGAGGAAAGGACATCAGGGTAAGTTTATTTTTGTTTGTGTTTTTTTTTAAAACACATGCAGAGAATTGTGGGAGTCGGGGAAGTCTTACAAGATTGATGGTGGCGGCTGAAATATGAGGAGTATTTTAGAGACTCTTACACAATGTCATCCAACATGCAAGAAAAATAGAGGGTTACGAGATAAGAAGGGTTTCATTTTTATTTTTATTTTGGTAGGAGTATATAGGTCAGCACAACATTGAGGGCTGTTGCATCGTTAGTGGCCAGGAAATGTATTCCAGTAACCTGGAAGTCTGATTCCCATCTGAATAGAGCCCGATGGAATGTGGAAATGCACAGTTGGGTTCCTCTGAAGAAAACCACTTACACTTGAATAAAAAAATACAATATGTTTTTGCAGGTACAGCAGCCATACAGCAGGCATATTTGCACAATGCAAGGTTGGATATTTAAGACACTTGCTGTATTTTGTTCTTGAGTCCTTATGTCCCTGTTCTTTCCCATGTTTGAGATCCAGGTAAGAAAAAGAGCTAGATTTTCTGGACTGAATTCTAGATCCCAGCAGCACCTCCTTCTTTCATGATTATTTTCTTTATTAACTTTCTCTTCTATTTTCTTCCTTCTCTCTTGGGGACTAATTCTGGGGGGGGGGTGGTGGGGAGGACAGATGGGGTTAGTTTTAAACATGGACAACCTGTATCAATGATTTTTTTTCTATGTATATGTAATGGTTAATTCTTGATACTTGTTTAACCACAAAATTAAAATATAAAAAACATTGAGGACCAAAGAGCTTCCACTATGCTGTTGTTTCTATGTTCTATCCCACCCCACTGCCCACTCAGGACCTCTCTCCCTCCTGTGGCATGTCCATAGTTCCAGCATGGAGCTCATCAACCTCCTAAGAACCAGTTAGATGCAAGTTATTCTCCGTCAACCCAAACAGATAAAACAAATCAAAGTAAAACTCTCAATTGTCAGAATGAAAGTTTCTCTAACAATAATAAAAAATACACACACACACACACACACAGATGCAGGACAGTAGTTAGAGTAATGCTATTCCAAGTTCAAATCTGGTTCTATCTGCAAGGAATTTGTAGCGCTTTCCAAGACCTGCGTGGGTTTTCTCTACGTGCTCTGGTTTCCTCCCACCCTGAATACATATGGGTAGGGGTGCAGTGCTGCTGGAGCTCACTCAATCGCCACTCCATTGCTTCATGGGGCCGCTCCGCACTTTATCGCCATCCCCGCCCAACCCTAGCAGCTAAAAAATTAGCACTGCACCCGTACATGGGGTTGGCATGTTAACCGGGCTGGATGGGTTTCAATGGCCAGAATCATCTAGTAAATAAATTTAAAATTTAAACCAGTGGTTCTCAACCTTTTTCTTTCCACTCGCATACCACTTTAAGTAATCCCTCTGCCATCAGGTTGAGAATCACTGCTCTAGACTCAATTGTTACTGAAATATTTTGCTTGAGAAAAATTGTGATTGGTCCATTTCCTTTGGAGTTCTGAAACCGTGCACATAACAAGTCAATTGGGTACGATAAAAACAGTGGTTTTGAAACTTTTTCTTACCACCCACATACCACCTTAAGCACCTTACTAATCACAGAGCACCTATGGCATAGGGAATACTTAAAGTGGTAGGTGAGTGGAAAGGAAAAGGTTGAGAACCATCAAGAGATAAGACAAGCATTATGACATTAAATGTGCTAAATTCCAGAACAGATTAAAGAAATTAACACAACGGGAAGAAACTTTGACCACAGCAATTTCCAAAGGGTGACTTTGCAAATTTTATTTTTTATCTGACATTGCAAGAATCATTGGTTGACAAGTATCATTTCAAATTCTGCCATATTGCATAAAAAACGTGGAGGTGCGTGCTCTCATGGTAGCTATATATTGCTACAGAAAATTTAAAAAGCGACAATAACAATGACAGAAACAAACCACTGCACTGAATTACTATGGCAAAGCAATTCACAAAGGAAGGTATTGCTAGCTTTGTTGTGTGAGCGACAGAACACCCATGTGTCAAATGGTTCCAGTTTCCCACCAAAGCTACAACAGGGGAAATGACTCAGCTTTAGATTAGGTTGACCGGTGATTCCACGTTCATGTCAGCTCCCCTCTATTTCTGGACAGCTACTTCAGGCTGGCCTGCTTCCATAGAAGTGTAACTAAAGCACTGCAGTTTGCATGATAATCAGTATGGAAATCGATGATTTCCGATTTGCCAAGACATTTCAACAGATTAAGACTTTGGGATCTAAACCATGAATCTGATGCTCAAGGTGCAACACAAATTTTAAAAAAAAGAGAAATTTTCAAGGAATGCTCAAATTTTATGCAATCAAAACTGGCAAACAAAAACATGCATATTTTATTGATGTGCGTATTTAATGAAAATGCCCAATCTGCCTTCAACCATTCAGAGCATAAAATGTGCCTTGTAGCCAATGGGTTTTGAGAAATTCTAAATCTATTGAGGCGCATGATCACTGACAGAAAAAATCTGAATGGACCAGGTATGCAAATTTTTCACCAATTTCTCCTACTCTAGGCAAGACAATCTGAGTGAGAAGTTTCATTCCTCCTGTTCTCCAGCTTACAAGATTATACAACAGACTTGTTTCCAATTTCTAACTCATTACATTATCATTGAGAATTATTTGAATTGCAGGATTTACAAATCTATTTACTTCATCAAATCCATTGACTCAATGTTGAGTTTCCACACGATTTTGGTTGTCCAAAATGACTTTTAATTGAAACGAGTGTAAAAAAGCAAATTGCAAATGTTTTCCTATGGACAGTTCTGATAACATTAAATAAGGGCTGCAATCTAATTTGTTGACTAAATCTCTGGACAGCAGCAATTTGTTTTAATTATATGTCATGATAGCCAGTCACTTAAGGTTAAAAGCAACCAAGTCGACACATCAAAAGTACAATAGCTTCAACTACAGGCAGTTGACTATGAATCATTTCTGACAACTGAAGTATTGTTGCAATGCATAGTTATTAATGTCTATTGCCTATTCAATGTCACAGCTCAGGTACTCCCTGAAGGTTAATTACTTTTGGAAGTCTCTCAGTTCTTCTGGTGCATTCCAGGAAAGAAAAGAAGCAAAATTATTCTCCTCTTTATCCATGTTTATTATTTTCTAAGTCAAGTTTGATTTATATTGCCTGTGACTTAAACAAAGTACCAATCAGTGCAAGATTCTGCCTGAGCTTCTCTATAATTAAAAATGTGAAATTATAAATAACCAAGTTTAGTGTTAAATTTTCTGAAGGATGTCGACATCCACGGAAACCACAATGGCACAAAAGAAGCTTTATGTAGCCTGTATACATCTGTTTGTCGAGTTCAATGGTTAAGAAACAAATTAACTCTTGTACTATGGTTTTCCGAACGCCTTTCTGGATTTGCTGTTGTACTTGCTGGAAGTGAATGAATCAGCAACTGCAGTAACATTGTGGAAAGAAGGTAAATGATAAATAGATGATGAATGACCCTCATTTACCTACCACCAATAGTCCCTCTGTGAATAAGATATAGTAATAGAATTGTTGGACTCTTGCCAGGATTAACCCCTGGGGTTCTTCACACAACTGCATGCTCCTGGCGAGAGACAGACAGATCCCCATTGGCCCAATGCATCCTCATGCCCAGCTCTGAATGGTGTCAGGACGTCTCATGGTAGAATGATGAGGCTTTGCTCCCCAAATGCCCCACCAGCTGACATACCGGGGGGTCGATAAACAGCTAAATTTACCTTAATTACCTCCAAGTTCAAAGATATTTTAAAACTAATTAAATAAATTGAACTAATGAGGAAAAGAAACCTTTATTATTAAAATCCGTAAATAATTTTGAGGTTCAATTCAAACCAAATATGTGTCTTCTCTGTCCATTCCTCAGATACTGAACAACAAAAGGCTCCAGATGTTGGAATCTTTAAAAAAAAACCAAAAGAAAATGGGAAAGACACTCAGCTGAACAGGCAGAATCCGGAGAAAAAGAAACAAAGTTGGCAGCTCAGGTTAAATGAAAAAGTTTGATACAATGGGTTTATAAATATCTGAAATATGGACCATTCCATGTACCTCACACAAAAGACAGGCAGAGCTTGGAACCACTAAAAACCAAAGCTGGAGAAACTCAGCTGGTCAAGCAGTGTCCTTTATGTATCAAAGGCAAAAATACATAACCGATATTGCAGGCTTGAGCCCTTCATCAAGGTATGGGAAAATGCCAGTAGGTGTCCAAACAAAAGCATTGGGGGGGGGGGGAGGGAGGGTTGGTTGGAAAGGTGAGAGGTGGATAAGAGAAGGAGGGGACAGAGAGGGGACAGGAAGGATGGCTAGGGGAAGGGAGGGAGGGAGGAGAACTGGAAAGGGGAGCGGTAAAGAGAGGAGAGCAGGTTAGCAGAAACTGGAAAAAGTCAATGTTCATGCCACCTGGCTGGAGAGTGAGTGCAAAGATAAAAAATCAGGTTGTTGTTTCTCCAACCTCATGCCTGAAAGTTCGGTTATGTTTTTTGGCCTTTGCAATTTTTTTTTAAACTGTTGCTCATTATAACATCCGCAGCCTTAAGAAATGATGATAAGCTTCGAATTTGTATTGATTCCCTTGACCTCAGATAAAAGTCTTGGCCTCGCTTTTGTCATGGTTGGCTAGGGAGCTGTAATGCCCGCCCAGATAGTTAGGCGTGTAGGGCATGGGGCTGAGATGACTGCGCCAGTGGGTTTACGTAGCTTGTCGCTACCTACGTGTTTCTCCAACCCATTACTATTCTGCGAGGACTCTCTTGCGTTTGTTAATTCCTTCATTAATTGGTGTACAGCTCTTTGGAGCAACATTCCATGGCATTTAAAATGTGCTCTATAAATAAATATTCAATTCAATATAACAGACACTGCTGAGTTTCTCCAGCTTTGTATTTTTACTTCAACCACAATGTCGACAGATTTATGTGCTTAACTGACTACTTTTTTTTTTACTCCCGAGCTTGGAACCATGTAGACTTACTCTTTTATCCAAAGAAATAGAGAAGAGTTGACAGAAAGTTGTGCAACATGAATATACGTTCAGCTGGGTGAATGAGTGTGTGCAGGAGGGGAAACATCTAAGTCAGTTCTCTGTCTTTTGCTGTTCTAACCTTCAACCTGAAGCAGTAAAATGGCGTCTCTCACCTAGACACTGGCTGTTGCTCTGTGTGCTTCCAACAACTTGTGTTTGCATTTCACTGCTTCAGAAATAATCTTGTGGCAATTTTATGGGTTTCCAACTCCATGGACAAGTCCGAGACTTTGCAATTTCATGATGTATCTACGTCATGAATTCAGTTCATTTTCAAGTCCTGAAAGTCGTCAGAACCACTGGCAAAAGCCAACAAGTTGTAATACATTAAAGTTACAACACATAAAATTAATTAAGTATTTGCAAACACAACTGTAACATTTAAATATCACTGGAAAGCTAAAACAAAACCATTTGTAATGAGGACAGCAATGAAACAGACTCTATGTCTCAGATTGATAACCTTCCAGAGAAGGTCACTCATTAGAAACAATAAAGCAGCTTCACTCGCCTGACCAGATGACCATTCTGAGCATTTATTATTTCTTTAATTTCAGCCTCAGTGTAAATACTTACACGGGACAGCACAACATTTTTTAATTACAGGGGTTTCCCAGGTTACAGAAGACCTGACAAACAAAAATTCAACTTCATGCAAATTCTCCCAGAATCTGCTCTCAGGTGCCGCACTCAAATAATAAGGATAATGAGCTTGTCGTCACGTGTCTATGCATTGAAATTCACCAGGAATCATTGCAAAGGTAACCCACAGAAAAGGTCAATGCCATCTCCTTCAGGGAAGATCTCACGTTACAACTCCAAGCCACATCTCATCCTGCACACTTTTATTAAACTGTTGACATTTTTCTCACTGATTAGCAGATCAGCTCCCTCTACCACTCCACCTGGGCTGCATTCAGATAAACAATTGCTCACAGTTAATTTGCTGGAAACAACTCCCATTGTCAAGGCTGACATTTCCCAGTCTATTCTTTGCAAATCACTCCAGATGGGCTGTCCATGCTGAAGATTCACATTATGATTTTGGGGGAAATTGCTTTCCAATACAGAAAATACACACACACAAAAAAGCAGAAGCAGAACACCTAACCAACCTGGTGACCTTCTGTATTTGCATCATTTCTTCCATGGTCAAAAATTGCACACGGTAATGATCAATTGAATCACGACTTCCACCAACTTAAAGTAACAACCAGAATGGCTTTCCGATGGCTATCCCTCTTCTCTGTCTTCAATTGTTAACAAAGAAGGAGGGCATTCAGCACATCCACTCTTTTAAGGCTTTCTGGCCAATCCAATTCCATCATTGATTTCTCTCTGGACTATTCTACACCCATCAACTCCGTGCTACTTCTCCTACCAATACTCAAGTAATTAACAGAAATGGATTAATCTCCTAGCCAGCAAATCTTTGAGATGTGGAAAAGAATCATAGCAGCCAAGGTAAAGCAATGCTTTCATTGGTAGAGTGTGTAAACTCCACCTCCACAAACCAAAATATCTGTAATGTTAAAACAAAAGCAGATGAGGATACTCGCCATAAAATGATTACATGGAGCTTCAGGATGTTTGTAATAATCTTAGTACAGTAAATCCCTTGGTATCTGGCACCTATGATGAAGCATCGGACCCGGGCGACTCTTTCTAAGCAGGGAAAAGGACACATTTTTAGAGTCACCTCAACGACGAACGGCAACAACCAGCACTTCATCTTGGGTGACACCATTGCTGTTTCACACAACTTTATTCAAACAACTGCAATTAGCAAAGCATGACCAGGATTTTTGTGTTACTTCAGAGAACATTTACTTTTACAATTTTAAACAATGTAATTTTCACCCGTTATTTTATTCTTATTTATTTTAATTTTAAAATTTATTTTTTTCTCTTTTTTTTTGCTGGTTGCTTGAGGCTGCTTGAATCCAGATACCAGGGTCTTCACTGTAATGAGTTTATTGTCATACACACAAGTATTCTTTGTTGCTTCATCCAAACCAAAAATAACAATAAAAATACAACACCAATAGTATACACTACAATACTCCAGAATGGAAAGTGAATTTGAAATTTTAATTTAATTTTGAGATACACCACAGTAATAGGCCATTCCAGCCTATGAGCATGTGGAAACACCAATTAACCTACAAATCTTGTACGTTTTTGGAGGATTGGTAGAAACTATACCACCTTGAGTAAACCCATAATGTCATGGGGAGAACGTAGAAAGTCCTTACTGATAGTGCCAGATTCAAACCCACATGACTGGCACTAATAGTGTTGCGCTAACCACTACACTAAATCTGCCACCTCTGTAAAGATAGATAGATTATAATTATTCACAGTTATAGAGACAGAATAATGGTGTTTCAATAGTGCAGACAGGTCTTTGCATGGTACTGGAATAGTTTATGATTCGTGGAGGAAGGCAAGGTCAAAAAAAAACTGCTTGAACCTGGAGGTGCTGGACTTTAAAATTCTGCACCTCTCTTCCTGAAGATTTGGCTGTGACCTGGGTGATGGGGGTCATTTATCATGTTGGCTGCTTTCTTGAGCCACAACTTCATACTGAGGTCTTCAATGGATGGGAATTCAGAGCCCATGAAGCACTTGGCCATGATAGACATATTCATAAAAAAAATAGATATTTATAATATTTTGTATATGTATTGAGTGTGCGTGTGCAACTATAATTTGCAGTGCTGATATTACTGTCTGGAGGCATTAAAAAATTAATTCCATTTTGCCTTACTTGAATGTATCAGATTTTACAAGCCGCAAAATTGTGATATTTGTGTTCATTCCCAGAGGTCTTGCTGGTATTAATTCATACTGCTTGCAAAGTCTGGGGAGGATACAATTTCAGTGAAGGTCCAAGCCTTTAACTACATAGTATAATCCAGAATTCCAATGAAACGTGCATATTTTGCTCATCAAACATGCAACATCCATTGACATCTATTATGAATTGCATGCCTAAGGCAAACAGTATCAGCCTTTAGCAGCTAACATTACAAAACAGCATTTTCATATTGAACACTTTGGATGCAGATATCTTGCTATTATTAACAACAGTCTTGAAGACAGCTTTATGATTGAGATTCTGGAACTTACATGCTAAAATAATGTTTATAGACACTTTCCCTTTTCATATAAACTATCTGATTCCAATGAAAGATAAACCCATTTAAAAACATTATCTGCGTGAAAATTTTTATAAAAAGGCCACTTGTTGTTCCAAAAAAAAATCAAACCATAACTTAAATTGTTTTTATTTCCAGCTTCCTCCTCCCCCGTGGCTACTTGAACAGAAGTACTCAGTGTTTTTTTTTCTGAATGAATTCTTGTACTCAAAGTGAGTAATTTTCTCCCACTTCAGATCTTCTGTCAAAATCAAGGTCAGGTGATAACGTGGATCGGATGCAGAATAAAGCTCTTGTTATCTTCCTCGGCATGGTGCCTTAAGCCCAGTCTCAGAACTCCCTCATGAACAGCATTCCATTTCACACACAAGGCATTCTTGTATCCAATTTAATGCTGCGATAAAGATGACTTATCGCCTGGAGCCGTTATTCCAGTTGCGAGAAGGTTTATTTCTAGTGAGCTTCAAATTTGACTTCAGTTAAAATGTATAAAATATATAAATTATTATCTATAAAATAGTGAAAATGAGCTGGGGGTGGGGGAAGGGGGGATTGTAGTAAAAGACCTCAGTGTCAAAATCCTTCAGTCATTGAAACTTGCCAATATTTCCCAATGTGTGTCTGATTACACCATTTAGAATGCTTAAATCACACACGGAAATAATTCTGGCATGTGTGCTTATTTCCTTTTTTTCTGACAGAAATTCTACAAAGACGACATGATCATCAACTTTCCTTTACTCATCCATGGTAAACAGGGAACAAATTGCATAATCATGAGTGAATTTCACTGATTGTTGCTGAGACATTGGCTTTCTTCAAATGTGTTAACTGTGGTCAATACTAGCAAAGGTTTCAGTGTCTTCCAGTTCAAATCTTCCAAAACCCAAGATGACGCCTTCCAGACCAGATCTTTCAAAATGTCTGCCTTCTTCCACAAACACGGCTTCACCTCCACCACCATCAACTCAGCCTTCACCCGCATCTCCTCCATTTCCCATTCATTTGCCCTGGTGCCCTATGTTGCCCCCCAAACACAACAAATATCGAATCTGCTTCATCCTCATCTACCACCCCACCAGCCTCTGCATCCAACAGATCATTTGCCAGAATTTCTGCCACTTACTACAGGATCCCACCAGCATACACATTTCCCCCCCTCCTCTTCTGCAGGGACCACTCGCTCCGTGATTCCCTCGTGCATTCATCCCTCCCAAAGGGGGTGCAATACTTGCACCCACATCTCCTCCCTCATGACAGTCCAGAGCCCTAAACAGGCCTTTCAAGTGATGCAACACTTCACTTGAATATCCACAGGACTGATTTACTGAAACCGGTGCTACCTTTTGGAGCCTTCTCTACATCGGAGATATTGGTCACAAATTGGGAGATTGCTTCATTGAGCAGCTCCACTCCCTCCAACCATTTCAATTCTGAGTCATGCATCCATGCTCACGTCTGTCCACGACCTTAGTATTACCCACCGAGACAATCCACAGATTGGAGGAACAACACCTTATTTTCCGTCTGGGCACTCTCCAGCCAGATGACATTAAAATAGACTTTCTACTACCCTGCTCACCTTTTTTTCCTCTCCCTCTTTCAAGTTATTCCAGTTCTTCCCCCTTCCTCAACCCAGCCACCCCTCCTCCCCCTAATCGCTGCTGCCCCCTCCCTCCCTTCTCCACCTATCATCTCCAGCCTTACCCCCGCCACTTTCCCCACCCTTTTGTTCAAATGTCTGCTGGCATTCTTCCATACCTCGATGAAGAGCTCAAGCCCAAAATGTCAGTTATGTACTTTTTGATTTAACTATTGCTACAAAAAGTTCACAGTTTGACCAGCTGAGTTTCTCCAGCATTTTGTGTTTCTATTTCAACCACAGTGTCTACAGATTTTTGTGATTTACTCTAAGCAGGATGAACCTTTGCATAAGACCATAGGGGTTGGTGTCTTCTCAGGAATAAGTGACCTCCATATCAAAACTACTCTGCCCACCCCTGAATTTCCTTTATTTCCATGGCAGCCAATGAGGTTGCCATGGAGTCTATGTGCTTCCACCTGATCCACTTCCCAGCTGATTGCATTCATCAGCCGTAACAATGTGGATCCCACCACTTTCAACTGAAAGGAAGCCACACATCATTTTCTCAATCAGCATGTTACAGCACAGAAAGAGGCCTTTCAGACCTACTTGTTCATGCCAACACAGTCAAAGCATTTTGCATTTCATTTTAGCCAAGTCCAATTCCACACCACTGCTTTGCAAAAACATGTGTGGCACACCTCAGAATAGTGAAATCCAATTTCAAGACAACAATGTCCACATGAAAGATAAAGATGCACATCACAATGGTTGACATAAAACTCCCATGTGAATTGGCTCAGTTATCAATATCGTTTCAACATCTCTGTGGAACAAACAAGGATGAGAAATTGAATAAATTTTCCCATTGACATCCAAAAAATGAATTTTAAAGCATCTTTTTCCTGAGGGGTGAGATATGCTTGGATTGTTTTATTATGTTAAAATAGTCATCTCACTTTTCAAGAGTTACACCACACTTTTCAAGAGTTACACCACGCTGTTTTCTTAAAACCTGACTTGCATTTTAGCATCAATGATTGCAAATATTGGCTTAGGGAAACACTGTTGAATTTTAAGTGGCTTTTCCATAAACCGTGCAAATTGTGAAGCTAGGATACCAAAAGATTTGAGAACAAACATGTCCGGATAAATATTAAATGGGCCTTTACTCAACTTAATATAATGTTTAAAGGATTTCAATGAAAATTCATTATTCACATCACAGAGCAGAATTTCAACTCTGCAACCTTTCAGTGTTAGTTCTAGTTTCACCAAAGTGAAAGATTTCAGAATTCATCTTATTAAAATTTTGAAAAGTGTTTTACTTTTAAATCTGAAGGTCTTTCTTTCAACAAATATATCACATGAATTTAATTGAACAGGCAATGAACCTTTATTCAAATCCTTGAAAAGCTATGGGCATTCATGATCTGTGAGCAAATCGTGTCACAGGTCAGGCATTGGTACAACATGTCAATATTTGGTGTCTGGATAATTCGGTTGTTTCTGGGATACTCCACTATTTCTCCATTGTTTCTCTCTTTGTGAAATGTAAAATCCAACACAAAACTCCAAACCACAAGGACTGAACATTCTGACACATTTTTAGAAGTAGTTACATTTTAGGAATTTTTTTTTCAGTAAAATGCAAAGCAAATTGTTTCACATTTGTATTTTTGTTCAGAATAAGAGCAACGAAAGGATTTCTAGATTCTCCTATTTTTGGTTACAACACAGAATGATGGTAATTAATTGACAAAGAGGTTTTTGGACTGCCAGTTTTACCAGTAATATTTACATATTTTGTGTCAGTGAGGATACTTTGATGCCAAAAAAGTTGTACTTAAAACTGAGAGAAAAAAACTATTTAAATTGATTTCAGCTGTAATAATTTCTATTTTGTTAGTTTATAATGCATGCCATTTGCCATTAATAGTCATCCACGGTATTCCAAAAGATCAGGAACAGAGTAATCCCTTTGGATTGCAAGCATTCATATTTGGGGCTCAATCATTTGACTAAGATCTGTTATTTCACCACTTCAACAGTCAAAGCAATCTTATTGCTAATAAATGAATACTGGCTTTGGTTTTTGACATTTTTTTGCTGCTTTGGAAGCACGTGCTTTTAGTGAATGGATAAAAATACATCATTAGCCATTGAAGATTTCCATGAACATATATTTTGAAATGAACAATAGGCCCAGAGCAGTTTTTTTTTTAAAAAACCTGTTCAATTCAGGCATGGGATGAGCCCTGGGTGGGTGAGGATTGGAATATGGGAGTCTCCAAAAAAATTATTAAATGGGGTAAGGACCTGAACAGATGTGTTTTTGCGAATTAAACGTTTGTGCTTAATGTGCCCCATTAAATCTACATTCCTGGCTGGTTATGTTCCAGAGATTCAGTCATCTTCTCTATCAGGTTGCAAATCTTCAGCAGGGCAGAGATGATAAGATGAGATGCGGATTTGGCTCCAGAGGGGAGAGAGAAGTGGAAGAGATTGACACCAAACATGGGGTTCTGTCCATTTGCAACTCTCTGCCTCCTTAATGTATCATTCGCAGGGTTGGGTAGGAAATAAAAGACCAGGAAATCAAATCCAAAATGAAAAAAAAATTGTAAATGCTATTAATATTACACAGAATTTGCATCAGCATCTACTTATTCTCAAAAAATTGTGGAAGATGAAAAAAATAATTGTTTATTTCCATTAAAGTTGGATGAAGTCTCAAAGTTTGCATTTTCCAGTTGCTGTAGGTTTGGTCAGATAAAAACCATGATGAGTGAACTAGTCATTCTACAGGATTCACTGAGATTTAAATCTCTAATACTTTCCTATATCTAAGTAACTGAAAAAGTAGGTTTCATTCATCCTCACTGCTTTTTCACTCTGACCATTTCACAATTAGAGGACAAGTAAAAATAACATCAAATTAAAGGAAAAGGAAAAAAAAAACCTCACCATCTAAAGTTTGTATCAATTTCAATATGATTTATTGGATTTTGACACAAAATAAAAAAAACACGCTTCTTTTCCAGCTTTGGATGGAATCAGACACAGACAAAGCATGGAAATTAGGTACAGGAGGCCATTCAGCCCTTCAAGCCTGGACCTCCATTTGACGTGATCATGGCTGATCAATGCTATCCAACCAAGTACTCATTCATATTGGCCCAAGCCCATGTTGCAGCAATTAAAATAGTGTGGTTTGATAATGAATGATCCAGCATTTTGCAATTAAAAATAAAGTGAACTGTCATCAAATCTCAGAAATAAATTAATTTCATCCAATCCTTTCAAAACTTGCAACAAAAAATATATATAGTAATGGCAAAAAAAAATTAAAAAGTAATTTCATGAGACAAATTAGTTCTCATCCACTAACAGCTTTTACAAAGATAAATGAACATAATTTCTGGTTCTGCTTTCATCTTCCACTTGCTCCAACATATTTTCCAGGGCTCGCTTGCTTCAAAAATAACTTTTTTTCTTCTTTTTTTTTTAAATACTATCGAGTTTAACATATAAATTTACATACAAAATTTTAAGAAAACACATAACAAGTCATCTCATACACATACAAGTACAAAAAAAAACATGGATGGAACTACACTCAACAGTTCCTTAATTCACATGAGAAACAAGTTATCAAATTAACCTATAATAACCATGTTAAACCCATATTCACCAAGTTAATCCAAATAAAAATCGATAAAGAAGAAAAAATAAAACAAAAACCTAAATTAATCTCAACCCCATTCCCTCTAATCAATGTAACCTTTGAAAAATAAAATGGAGAGTGACCCCTAAACATCGGAGAGAGAATCTCCAGAACATTCAAAATTCTTAATTCTTCCATTCGTGATAATATTCTATGAATGGGCCCCACATCTTTACAAATTGAAACTTTCTATCTTTGATGTTGGATCTAATTTTCTCCAAGTTTATATAGGACATTTTTCCATTTCAATAAAATTCCTCGTCTGGCTATCGCCTGAGTTGCAGACCGAAGTACATCTGGTTCATGTGAAAAATAAAAAACATAGCAATATATGGACATGGTTCGATTTTGATCTTAAAAATCGTTGATAAAGTTTGGAAAACGTGTTTCCAAAATCTCTAAATGTGGAGACTCCCAAAATATATGGATCAGAGAAACTTCAAAGATGTTACACATCTCACATAGTGGATCAATATCTGCATAAAAATGAGATAATTTGAGTATAGACATAGAAGTTCTGTGCATCACCTTAAATTGTAATAAGCAATGCCTTGCATAAAATGAGGAGTCATTAATCAAGCTGAAAGTAGAGAACCAATCTTCATCTGAAAATGTTAAATTCAAACCTCATTCCCAATCATTCTTAATCCCAACCATTGAGGTTAATCTTAAATCCAAAAAATCATTATAAATATAATGATATTTATCATCTTTTTAATTCAATTCCACCAAGTGCTCATTTTGGTCAGAATGTCTGTGAGGGAGACATATATGTTTTTTTTTTAAAACCCAAAATGCCCACTTGCTGAAGAACTCGCAAGAGTGGAGCTGTTGTATGATCATCAACACAATTAAAATAATGTGAGAAGGCAAGTTTGGTTATGCATACAGTTGTTCAAGAGCAAATCAGAGTTGATTCAGGATGAACATTTTATTGGTTTCAGTAAGAGAAGTTCTCCGGGACAACAAGTGACCTGGCTGTCCAGCCTGGTTTGAGAATCATATACTTGCTCTGCATGGCTATTACTTCACCCATTACAATTCCTGTCTGTTCAAATAATGATTCTGTCACTCATTTGGAACATAGATCTGCTTGGACCACAATATCTGCACTGAACATGATGCCAAACTAAAGTTATTCTCCCTGAACATGACCCATACCTTGGCATACCCTGCATAATCATGTCTATTGAACAGCCTTTTAAACATTACTTTTGTATCTGCTTCCACTGCAACATCTGGCAGCCAGGTCCAGGCAACAACCACTCTCTGTGTCAAAACCTTGCCCTTTACATCTCCTTGAAACTTTCCCACACTCACCATAAATGTACATAATCCAACAGTTGACATGGTAACCCTGGGTTAATGATTCTGACCATCAGCCCTCTCATGATTTGATAAACGTCCATCATGTTTCCACTTAGCCTCCAATGCTCCAGAAAAAAAAGAAAATCACCCAAATTTGTTCATCCTCTCCTTATTGCTCACATCCTTTAATCCAGACAGCATTCTGAAACAGGTCTTCTTCACCCTTTTCCAAGACTGGAAGTGCTTCCTCTAATGGGGCAACAAGAATTGCACACAGCACTCCAAGTATCACTAAACCAAGTTGCTGAGCAATTATTGGAAAGCCAGGTTTTCCAAGAGAACCAATACAGCACAGAAACAGACCCTTTGGCCCATTTAGTCTGTGCTGAACTGTGATTCTGTCTAGTGCCAAAGACCTCCACCTGGATCATTTAGGCTTGCAGAGCTCCCTACATGTAGATATCCACATTATTCTTCTGTCAAAAATTGAGTTTGCATTCACCACTTCAGCTGGCAGCTTGTTCCACATACTCACCACTCTCTGTGTGAATAATGTTCCCCTCGTGTTCCTTTTTATTTGCTTGCATTTATTAAATTAATACCTCTCAATTTTGTATTGATCCATCAAATCTCCCTTCATTCTTCTACGCTTTAGAGAAAAATAAAGTCCTCACCTGTTTAACCATTTCCTGTAACTCAGTTTCTCAAATCCCAGCAACATCCTTGAAAATCTTCTCTGCAATCTTTCAAACTCATTGATATCTTTCCTGTAGTTAGGTGACTGGAATTTTACACAATACATCTGGCCTCACCAACATCTTATAACATTGCACCACTACATTCGACTCCTGCACTGAATATTTATTTTTAATGATTTCGATTTGAGGAGACTCGGGTGGACAGAGATTTCGGGCCATAACTGGGATGGATGTTAGAATCAGCAAGTGGATATCCTCCTTGAGAAGCATTCCTTCCTCAGGAGTGTAATATAAAAGGACTTGAGGTAATGGGCACTCGATAATATTTTCAACTGTGTCATGCTCCCTGAAGAGATCAAACTCCTTCACTAATTTTTTTTTTCTCCTTGTATTTAACAGAAATGCAAGTCTATTGGAGAATTGCAGTTTCTTCAGCTCCAGTGACAAGCAAAACAAAGAGGTTCAAGGATCTGTCTGAAATGTCATTCACTCTTCCAAGGAGAGGAAACTGAACAGGTAGAAGGCAATTCTGGTAAATCATTTCTCAGCCAACACCTTTGAGAGTTTTGGGGATTTCTGCAGGGAAAAGTCAGTTTCCCCTCCAATCAAAAGTTCACGCAGATGAAAGGAACAGGTAATGATTTAAACAACATATAATGGCTCCTGATTCTATTTTTCTTTTGGCCAATGCACAATTCATTCTTCAGCTCTGTAAGATGCGACTCCTTAACTGCAGATAATTAAACATCAAGGGAGTTAGAAAAATAACTCACGACAATGAGACAGCATTCGATCAAGATCACAGCTGCTGGGAGATTGCGTGCATATTTGGGAAAGGATCATGAATGAAGCTTTAAAGCCAGAAAATGAACATTGAGGTCTGGTTGTTTACCAAGAGCTTGTTGTTGTGAAGTATTTTTCTGCTCTATTCAGCAGTAGCCTTGCAAGGGCTGAACTTTAACACTAAAGGAATAATAAACTGCATACATTTATGTCATGCTATTTCTGCTTGGTTCAAGTTACTCAAATTTTCAAATTGATAATCTGAAAAACATAACATCAAAATTAAATACAAAGTACCTTTCAAGTTACAGAGGTGCTTGCTAAGCTGTTTCACAAGAGGCTTTGAAACAAATTTGAAGTATATGGTATTGGCAATCATGCATAGCAGAAGGATGGAGAACGGGTTAATGGGCAGCAAACCAAGCTAGAATACACAGGTCATTGTCAAGTTGCATGGCTGTGACTAGTTGGATGCTCCAGGGTTTGGTGCTGGGGCTCCAGCCATCCTCATTCTCTACTAATGGTTTCATCAGAAGGTGGAGGAGGCTGGGGGTGGGAGGTTCAAATGTAACATACAGTAAAACCCCTGGTATTCAGAATTCAAGTAGCCAACAGCCTCAAGCAACTGACAAAAAAAAGGAAAATAAATTTTAAAAATTAATATAAATAAGAATAAAATGATAGGTTAAAAAGTGTGTAAGTTTCTTTAAAATATTTTGTTATTGATTTTAATAAATAACTTAAATAAAATGGTACAATTCAATAGGATAGTATAAACAGTAACATAAACTGTTATTCTGTATATCATTAAATGTGCATAAATTGTAAATTATATCCATAATTCATATTCTAAATAGTATATACTTTTTAAAAGAACGAATACTAAAAATACAAAAAAAGGAAAAAGAAGAAAATAGTGGAATAGAAAAACTCAAACCCCTTACCTCACTGCATTGTCAGATGCTATGTGTGATTTGTATTAAAGAGAAACGAATGTTAAAA
Source organism: Narcine bancroftii (assembly GCF_036971445.1). NCBI lineage: Eukaryota > Metazoa > Chordata > Chondrichthyes > Torpediniformes > Narcinidae > Narcine > Narcine bancroftii. Next base: position 96,582,704 of record NC_091476.1, on the reverse strand, counting down.
AAAATAACGAAGAACTTGGAAAAGGTACAAGTCAGACAATTGGAGTAATTAATTATATTGGAGTAAAATTATAAAGTAAGATAGTGAGTCATAAATGACCCCCAGAATGTCTGGCATCTTGTATCTGAATTATTAACTGAATAACAAGTCTTTTCTTTTTTTTTTTAATTTTTTTTTATTTTTCACACCATAAATCACATTAGCCATGATATACACTATTTCTTTTTCACACATATACAGTGACTTTTTCTTCCCCCCCCCTTTCCTCCCAAACCACCCCCCCACCCCCCCCCTCTCATCCATTTTAGGTATACAATCTAGGTTGCATTAAGCCAGTCAGACAATGTTGTCATTCAACAAAATTACACCAGAAATTCTACTGAGTCCATTCTTTTCTTTCCTTCTCCTTCCATCAACTTAGGTAATGTTTGTCCCCGGTAGGTTTTCGCTATTGTACTTAAAGTAAGGCTCCTAAACTTGTTCGAATATTTCAATATTATTTTTTAACCTATATGTTATTTTTTCTAATGGAATACATTTATTCATTTAAATTTAGTAGTTTCTTCCTTTTAATTTGGTTATGTATTCCATTAATATTTAAAGTCATATAGTTCAGCGTAGCCCTTTTATATTTTGTTTATCTTCTCTTTCCGTTTTTCCATCATTACCTTTCCTCCTTTTCCATTTCTGTTTTCTTATTTTCAACTCTTTATAAGACAACATTCCTACAACATCCAACATTTTCCTTATTCTCCTATTTCTATCTTATTTATCCCCAATCTCCCCTTCACCTCCTGAGTTGTCCTTTATCCCTTGTCGGACAACCACATCTCCCCTCTCCATTTGGATTTGCGAATCCTCTCGCAAGCGTCAACTGATTTTGCAGTGACCGCTATTTCCCCCCACCCCGCCTCCCCCAGAAAAGATTTCACTTTTCATATGTCACAAAGGTCACTCTTTTAATTCCCTCCTTATTCTCTCTATTCCATTACCTTCCCTTATTAATTATTGTCTATACTATCTATATTTTCCTCTAAGTACAGATACATTAATGTATGCTCATTGTCTCTATTCACTCTTATACCTCTTTACCCGCATACATATCAATCGTGATCATTTTTACTCTCATTACCCGTCTTCATCCCTCAGTCTATTTTTGTCTTTACCCACATACATATCAATCGTGATCATTTTAACTCTCATTACCCGTCTTCCTCCCTCAGTCTATTTTTGTAATTGTTCTGCAAATTTTCGTGCTTCTTCTGGATCCGAGAATAGTCTGTTTTGTTGTCCTGGAATAAATATTTTCAATACCGCTGGATGCTTTAGTATAAATTTATACCCTTTCTTCCATAAAATCGCCTTTGCTGTATTGAACTCTTTTCTCTTCTTTAGGAGTTCAAAACTTTTATCTGGATAAATGAAGGTTTTTTGCCCTTTATACTCCAGTGGTTTGTTGCCCTCTCTTACTTTTTCCATTGTCTTCTCCAGTACCTTTTCTCTTGTAGTATATCTTAGGAATTTTACTACAATAGATCTTGGTTTTTGTTGTGATTGTGGTTTAGAGGCCAATACTCTATGTGCCCTTTCTATTTCCATTTCTTGCTGTAGTTCTGGACATCCTAGGGTCTTAGGGATCCACTCTTTTATAAACTCCCTCATATTCTTGCCTTCTTCATCTTTCTTAAGGCCCACTATCTTTATGTTATTTCTTCTGTTATGGTTTTCCATTGTATCTATTTTTTGAGCTAGTAGTTCTTGTGTCTCTTTAGTTTTTTTATTAGATTTCTCCAATTTCTTTTTTAAGTCTTCTACCTCCTTTTCTGCTGCTACTGCCCGCTCTTCCATCTTGTCCATTTTCTTTCCCATTTCTGTTAAGGTCATCTCCATTTTATTTATTTTCTCTTCTGTGTTGTTTATTCTTTTTCTTAAATCCTTAAATTCCTGTGTTTGCCATTCTTTAAATGACTCCATGTATCCTTTAATAAGAGCAAGTATATCCTTTACCTTGCCTTTCTTTTCTTCTTCTATTTCCCTGTACTCTTCCTCTTCTTCTTCCTCTTGGTTGGCCATCTGTTGTTTCTTTGGTGCCCTTTCCTCCTCTTCTTTCTTGTTTCTATTGTCTTCTGTGGTCTCTTCTTGCTGCAGGTGTTCTGCAGCTGTCGTTGCCGGCTGTGGAGATCGACTCCCCAGCTGGTCCCCCCTCCCGTCGGTGTGTTTTTTTTCATTCGCATCGCGCATGCGCGAAGAATCGCTCATGCGCGGTTGCGCACTTTTACTCGGCTCTGCGAGCCATTTTTGTAGTCCATTATTTACCGACCTGAGAGAGCGGGTTTCTCTCTCCGCAGCGGGCCTCTTCGGACAGGTAAGGCCTTCACCTTTTTCCTCCTTTGTCTTCTCTTTCTCTCTTCTTACCGTTGCTTTCGATTTTTCTTTTTTTGTCGCCATCTTCTTTCCACCTTTATACTCACTTTTCTGTAACTTTTATTTCTGTGCCTTTGTGTTTTCTTTTGTTTTTCCCGACTTTTCTGGAGAGGGCTGGAGTTCACCGTCCGGCCACTACTCCATCACGTGACTCCTCCTCAATAACAAGTCTTTTCCATATTCAAATAAGACATGATGTCACGCAACCCCTGATCATGAGTAGGTGGGGCAGCATCCTTCCATTTAAGTAAAATTGCACGTCTCATCAAAAGAGAGGCAAGAGAAATAGCGTGACTCTGAACCAGAGATTAAAAAAGAATCATTCTGTCCTGTTGTGCCGAAGAGGGACACCAAAGGATTCAGTTTCAAATCTATATTAAAAATTTTTGATCAAGTTTGGAAAACCTCTCTCCGATACTTTTCTAGACAAGGACAAGTCCAGAACATACGAATGAATGGCACTTCTCTGTCATCGGAACAAAACCAGGACAATTTAGCCTTAGACAACTACGCGTTTCAAATTATAAATGTTCTCTGAAGAAACACATCAACCTTTGATTAAGGAGGGTGAAAATATTCACCCAGTGGAGCATCTTGGTTGTTTAGAGCAGCAGTTTCAAACAAGTTGTGTGAAACAGCAATGGCATCAACCAGGATAAACAGCTGGTTGATGGTACTTGCTGTTGGGGTGACTCTCTTTAAGTGTCTCTTTATTCCTGCTTAGCAAGAATCGCCATGGTCACAGGCTTTATTTGTAAACTTGGGAGAGGGGGGTTAATTATCTATAATGTCATCATTCATCTTTTGGGCAGCTCCGTGAAGGGTGAGAAACCTGCAGATGCAATTACAGTTAAAAGGTCCTTCTAAACATCTGTAATGGAGGATTTAGACCAGCTTGTGCAAGAATGGATGCAGTTGCATCAGAAAACATAACCTAAATTCCACCATGGGGCCCAGGATGCCGTTGAATCAGAAGACATAATCTAATTTACATTATGAGGCCCAGGGTTGCATCTGAATTAGTAGACACATCTAAATTCCACCATGAGGCCCAGAGATGCAGTTTTCTTTTGTTGGTCGCAGACTGTCAGGAGACCTTGAAGATAATTAAATCATTTATTCAAGGAGATAAGCAATGAGTAAACAACTTTTGGGTAATATAAGCCATGGTCCCACTGCTGAAGTCTGAGACTCTCCGAGAGGTGGCAACATCTCTCAGCAAGAAAAAGAACTTTTAGATTCCAACCAACGTCCCGGTCGGGGGAGGTGGAGAAGCTGCTACCGGTGCCCAGACAACCTACTACAAGTGTGTAGTCATCGCCTCGCTTTGGCAGTTGGGACCACTCCAGGCGTTGATAAGTATAATTGGGAAGGGCTTGCATATTGTAGTTTGAATTCAGCTTTAGATTTTGTAATAAAGACTAGTATAAACTGAAGTGCTCTCGGTGTGTGTGTGTCTGTTTTCTTTCGGTAGCTCAAACACTATGACCAATCTAAAACGAACAAAGTGAGAGGTACAAGTTTACCCAGCACAACATCTAACACTGTTTTAAAATTACTTTGTAATCTGTGTTCTCCATGGAAGTGGAAGACTGATGATTTTTCACATCAATTTCCTCATCGCATGTTTGCACTTATTTTAGTTGCCTCTCCCTACCCACTTTCTGTACCATCCTCTCAGTCCATACTGCAACAAGCTTTGCACAATCAGCAAACTTGGATCTATGACAGGCATCCTCTCACCCAAGTCAAGGATATATATTGTGGTCCCATTTCTGGCAACCATATGGTCAAAGTCTTCCAACCCATTGATGACCTGTTTATTCTTATTCCATCTTTTCTCTCTTTTCTCAATCTCTGCCTTACAGATTTTGTTCACTTGCCTATTGTGTGGAACTTTATTGATTGCACCACACCACTAGTTTTCTCCTTTCCAATTCTGCAAGACTTTGAAATGGAACAAGCAAATTTGTCAACAATGATAAATCCATGTGGATTCTGCCCAATGCTGATGTTATTTCCCAAGTACTAAATGTGCATGAAAATCAATTCTAACACTTTACACACTGCCAGCCTGGCATTAATGGTTTCCTCACTCTCCCTCTTTTATCGTAGTAGGATTGTGCAATCCCATTTTTTTAAAATAAAGGTGTGAGGAAACCATTTTGAGTGAGGAGACCATTAATTGCTCTCTGCCAATCGGCAGGAACAATTCTCAAATAAATGGAAATTTAGAAGAGGACCACCAATCTATCGAGTATCTCTGTAGCCACTCTATCAAGACCTGCCAATTAAGGACCTGGAGATTTATTATTTTTCTATGATTTCATCCAGGCCTTCAATACTTGTTTAATTTTGTTGGAATTGTTCAGTCCCTAACATAATTTCTCTTATTTTGACCTGCAAAGGCTTGATATTATCTTTTGTTCATCTTTTGCTTTCAGCACTTCTTTTAGACTTTTTTTTTAATTCATAACTCAGGTTTTCTGCATTTTCTTTCTTGTCAACATTTTGTTCCTTTTTTGCTGAAATCTCAAACATTGAATCCTCAAACATTTGTGGTCTTCATTAATTCCTCCTCACAATTAGGACAAGACTGACTTTTCCTTTTGTGCCTTTGTGCCTTCAAAATGTACATGGATGATAACAATGTTCGACATTATTTTTAATCCTGTTCAACCTTTGAACATAGTTTCCGAATCTGCCACAGTCAAGTCACATCATGCACCTTCAATGTTGCATTTGCTTAGGTTTAAAACCCTGATTTGGGATTGAGCTAACTTATTTTCTCTTACCAGAAGTCCCTCTAACTGCCAGATTTCTGACCAGCTCTAAATGCTCTGTCCTTTCATTGGTTCCTCAACATATTAATGACCTCCTGCACTCCACGAGTTTAACCTCCCCAGTATTATTAATTTTGATCACCTCACCTTTTTTTTTAAATGTTTCCTGCATTAATTGTATTTAGTTGTATGCAGTACCTCTAATTTTCTGATACATGCAAAGATGTACATCATTCTGACTGATGTTTTCTGTCCCTTCCTCTTTCTGAGCTCCCCAAACTGATTTCATTTTCCTTTGATTCTCCAAGAGAAAATTCTCTTTCGTTTGCCTTTATGGCAGCTTTTGTTATCAGGACTGCTTTTCCTACTTTGTCCATCACTTTTCCTGGAATGTTTTAATTCTTAACCCTGGTTAGTTTACACTATTGTCATGGTAATCAGTTCTCACCCATTTAGTTCCCTCTCTCTTTTTCATCCAATGCTCTGAGAGTTAAAATATTTATTCCTTACGTGTATCCTGTTTAGTTTTCAAAGTTCCATGTCTTTTTCTGAAGGAAGATAATCAGCTTTGGGAAAGATAATAAAAATAATAAAGAATGGTCCTAAATATCTCACCTGAACAAACCAACCACATTGTGCTGATACAACCACTACACTGGCCGCACTCCAACCAGCCTACTGCAAGGGGCAACCACTGTACTTGCAGGTAGGCAACCTGGGATGCTGGCCCGACCTGCCCGTGTAAATCACCAGCTCATATAAAGACTCGAGTCGACCCCTTTGGGAGCCAGTCAGTCAGGTGTGTGCAGGTTTAAGCTGATTAAAGCCTGTTGTGCTGACTGTGAACTTTCTGTCTGAATTCTTCACACAGCAGTGCATTCACCTTTGCAGTACAAGGGCCAAGAAAATGTCTGCCCCCCCCCCCTCAAAAAGGACAATGCTGAATACAATATTTTGGCACCCCAGTAACCCGGATCCCATGGCTTAAACAAAGATGACAGGCTACAGAGGATGCAACATTTCAAACAAAAAAAAAAATCAAATTTAAATAAAAAAGAATTAATGAGGCAAAATAAATATTTAACAAAACTGATGTAATTTTAAGCAAATAACTTAATAGTAACTTAACTAAACTATTCTGTTTCTTTCATTCAGCCAAGGGAGGTATTGTTTGAGTGTCAAATTTAAAGTAATTCGGGTCACATGAGAGCATTCTCCAAAGTTGTGTTTCAGAATTCTGCAAATTCCCAGTAGTGTACGTGAAGTTTCCAACACCTGAACGAACTCTTGAAAGCTATCACGTACAACTGAAGACTTCCACATTCATTCTGAAGACCTGGAGTGGTTGTAAAATGACAGTTGTATGGCTATCTGCCAATATATCCCCACAAAAATATGGCACTTTTGAATTCCCTACTTTATTTCAACTTAATAACGTTTTGTAGGACCAGCTTGATAACAAAAAGAATTTGTGAAGAATGTCTGTGATCCATGACAAATTTAGATGCACAAACTAAAGTACTTATGATTCCTTATCTGGACTTTTATGAATATGTGCAAGTGTGAAACAGAAATCCACTCTGCAGAAAAAAAACCAAATTGCCAAGGAATTCATTGAAGAGTTACAGCCCAAAACCTGCTGGCTGCTCCATTGAGTTCCTCCACCATTGTGTGTGTTGCCAAGGAAGCCCAGCTCATAATGTTTTTCAACTCTGGAAACCTCATCATTTGAAAATAGCCACATATTAGCCATGAATTACACTCATTTGTTGAAAGGTATGGAAATTCCAATGATTATTCTTTCTTCCAGAAGGCATGAATTGACAAAAAAAATAACTTGAATCTGCATTTTAAAATGTTTGAAGTTATTTAATAATAATCTTTGAAGCAGTAAAATTTCAAAAGTCTAATTTAGAAAAGGATTTGACATTTCTGCACTCCAGATCTGGAACAATTACTTTTTTCTTTCATGCAATGACCAAGCAAGGCCAAGAAAAAGCAATTCAATAGCATTTAATGTTCTCTGTATGATACGTTTGAACTTCTTTGGATTAAAAGAGAATTACAAAGACTTGAAAGATGAATGGTCACATTCTTTCCCCTCACAATCATTATTATTGGTGAAATGTTACTATTCATAGTTACATCATTCTCGACATGGCGTGACAACCCTTCTGAACTGTCATTTTCTGCTGCTCTTTATCTTAATGTCACCCTCATCAACATTCTTCTCTGTCAGACAGATATTTGCATCGCATTAAGTTTAGCTAGTTTAAATGAACAATTTTTTAAACGACATGATATCATGTCTATTTTAATTCATTCAGACAGTTTCAGGTTGTGCCCAGTCCATAGGTGAAATTCATCTACGAAAGACATCGTAGCAATGCAAAAATCTGATAAATTTCAATTCACAGGTCTGATGATGCTTTGTTTAATCAGTGTGTCTCACATCTAACTGGCAGTTTAAATACAATAAAGGGATTTATTGGAACTTTTTTAATCTTAAAACTCTAAATGATTTGACATGGGTCCATGTTTAATTATTTTAATATCTAAACCTTCAAATGAAGTTGCAGCACATTGAAAATCTTTTTCTAAAACTGATACTTCCTTCTCCAAGTTCTGACTCTCTTGCTAAAAATTGTTTCTTAACTCTCACAGAGTAACTATTACGGTATTTCAAATGATAAATCTGCTGACCTACAGGAGAGGCAAATAATTAAATTGTACAAATGCAAGTTCACTTATCAATATTGTGTGCAGCATGTGGTGTGACTTTCGTTGTATCATACACTGCCTATAGGGGAGTATTGGTGACTTCCCATGAAAGATGATTAATTGTCCTTGTGAAGAGCCACACAATGCATTGGCTGCTCCAGAAAAATCACTGGTCATTGAGTCATTCAGCACAGAAAGAGGCCCTTTGGGCCAAATCCATTTCAATCAGGTTCTCTCATTGTGCTAATCACATTCGCCTGGATTTGGCCCATAACCCTCTCAACTCTTACTATTCAAGTACCTGTCTTTATGTCTTATAAAATGTTGTAACTACACCATTCTTGACAGCTCATTTTATAAGTGCACTATATGAAAAGGTTTCCTCTTGGGTCTCTTTTGCTTTTCATGTTAAACCTCTGCCTTCCAGCTTTGGAATCCTCTAAACTGGGAAAAACATTATGACCCTTCACTTTATTGATTCCCCTCAAGATTTTATATATGGTACTGACATCCTCTGATACTCCAGGGAATGGAGTCCCACCTGAGCTGTGAAGTGATGTCATTGATTAGGATGAGTGTTCGGCAGGAGGTGTACATGGCAGATTGCACAGTGAAATACATGTGGAGATGGTTAGAAATGATTTTGGAGGGCACCAATACCATATCAGGTCCGAGGAAGGGAACAGGATAGGGAAATGTGGCAGTACTCAAAAAAAGGATCTAGCAAGGCCCAGGACATCTAGGACATGGGTGAGTTCATAAGCACAGTCAAGGTCTTTTATACATCCTGAAGCGACATTTTAAATTGCAAAGATGGGTGCAGCAGAGATTAGGACTTGGCAAGTGGGCAGTCAGGCAAGTAGGAGGAATTTTCAGATTTGTTTTAAGGTTGGGGTTATGCATATCATTTGATGACTGGACCTGACAATAAAAAGAACTCAGGCAACATTGATGGATGCGCTGGACTACGTCTTTGACAGAGATGACACTGAAAAATTGTATGCAGTTTCATTCTCCGCATTCTTCTATGACTCAGACAGGAAATGGCAATAGCATACCATCATTTAATTCATGGTTAAGTCACAGAAGCTAAAATGATTTCACCCAAAATCTAATCCTCATAACCTCATTTCAGAATGTTGCAATTCCTGTAAAAGCACAAGGTGGGTGCCTTGTACCTCACCTCACAATGCTTGCTTCAGATGACCTGGTGCTATTTTTATTATGGGGTAGAGCGATGATGCACAGAGGTGTAAGCCCCTGAAGTCACCACTTCTGCCAGAGTGAAACATAAAAGTGCAGACACTGTGATTCCAGTATAGGAACTTGGCCAGTCTTGCAGCGTCCTTATGAGGTAAAGATATATGACTGATCTTGTTTTGGGCCTGAACCCTTCAACGTATGAGCAAAATGAGATAGACAACAGACTCGCCAAGGCCAATAGCGCCTTTGGAAGACTACACAAAAGAGTCTGGAAAAACAACCAACTGAAAAACCTCACAAAGATAAGCGTATACAGAGCCGTTGTCATACCCACACTCCTGTTCGGCTCCGAATCATGGGTCCTCTACCGGCATCACCTACGGCTCCTAGAACGCTTCCACCAGCGTTGTCTCCGCTCCATCCTCAACATCCATTGGAGCGCTTTCATCCCTAATGTCGAAGTACTCGAGATGGCAGAGGTCGACAGCATCGAGTCCACGCTGCTGAAGATCCAGCTGCGCTGGGTGGGTCACGTCTCCAGAATGGAGGACCATCGCCTTCCCAAGATCGTGTTATATGGCGAGCTCTCCACTGGCCACCGTGACAGAGGGGCACCAAAGAAGAGGTACAAGGACTGCCTAAAGAAATCTCTTGGTGCCTGCCACATTGACCACCGCCAGTGGGCTGATATCGCCTCAAACCGCGCATCTTGGCGCCTCACAGTTTGGCGGGCAGCAACCTCCTTTGAAGAAGACCGCAGAGCCCACCTCACTGACAAAAGGCAAAGGAGGAAAAACCCAACACCCAACCCCAACCAACCAATTTTCCCCTGCAGCCGCTGCAACCGTGTCTGCCTGTCCCGCATCGGACTTGTCAGCCACAAACGAGCCTGCAGCTGACGTGGACTTTTACCCCCTCCATAAATCTTCGTCCGCGAAGCCAAGCCAAAGATGAGCAAAACGCAGGCAGGTGTTGGATTTGAAAGAAACAGCTGACCAACCCTCCAAAATACGTGTTAGTTTGATATAAAAAAAAGTTCATAAATGATGATTGGTGGGGCTGGGGGTAGGGTATGCAACAGGAATTTTGCCCCCCCCCCAACTTCTGCCAAAGCCATGCATGCAAGTGGAAGTGGAACCGAGGTCTTCAACAGTCCCTTTGGGGTATCTTGCACATTCTGGCATCGTATTGCAAGGATGTGAAAGCAGCTACAATGAATGGCCTTTTTTTTGCTCACTTAAAGGTACAACAGCAGATCAGTCTCTCACAGGTCAAAATGTGTGCTGGAACCTCCCCACTTTCCATTGTAACAGTGTAACTTTTGTGAAGGTCTCTCCATGTCATGAAAGAGATATATGGGTGAGATTTCTGTGGAAATAGATGTGCTTGGTTACATCTTGTGCTCATGGACCAGAGGCCTGTGCCAGCAATGCGCATTGATCTGTTTAAGGGACTGTGTGTTGGGGGAGAGCTATGTAACAAAAGGCAGTGGAGAGATGGAGTTGGAGGTTTGAGATCTTCATCCCTGTTGAAGATGGAGTTTGACAACAGTCTACATGAAGAAGAACATGAAATATAATGGAAAAGAAAGCCTTAGCTGTCAAACGTACGGGGAGGAAGCTGCCCTAACGTGTGCAAACAAGGTCAAGAAAGAACAACGCAATTAAGCCAGGGATTATGGTAAAATTCCATCGAGGTGTATGGGAAGGTGTGATAGTACAGATCTATCACCAATGTATATAGTGTATATAGTTACAGTATCTAGACTGTGCTTACAGTGATTGGCTGAGAGCTAAGCCTCGCCTACTGTCTGGGCCTTAAAAGGGTTGTGTCCCTAGCCAGGTCGGATCATTCCGGACTGGTCGGCCACCTGTGAAGAGCTCCTGTCTTTTGCTAATAAAAGCCTTGGTTTGGATCAACAAGTCTTTGGTTCTTTCGACGAGCTCTACAGAAGGTGATATTCATAAGACTGGTGCTAATTGAAAACATTAAAATAAGAATGAAGATTTTGGGATATGAGGAGAACATAAGAGAAAGTTTTGTGGAATAGCAGGACTGCACCAAAAACGGTGCAAGAGAGCAAGTAAAACGAACTCTGCATGAGGAATGCCTCCGATAGATTTGGGAGGACAATATCCATGGAGGCCATCCAAAAGTGTAAAACAAATTTATGGAGCAAACATCAGGAGAGCAAGAAGCGTACATTGAAAAGAATGCCCCAGAGTGAAGAACAGCCCATTTTGAATAATCTAAATTCAAAATAGAAGTGGCTTTAAACATTATAAGGAGCTATCAGAATAATTACAGTATTGATTGCAAACAGCTTAGAGGAAAAGTTGATTATCTGTTTGGGTATTACTTGACAATCAGTTCATTGGTTCACTGAAAAGGTGGAAGGCAAGAAGTTGGGAGGTAAGCTCATTTTTGTTAAGTCTGATAATGTGATGACAGCAGAGTTTGGGAAAAAAAAAGTTTAATGTCTGCAGGGCTTCTATTGTGTGCTGTTACTAAGTGGGCTGACACCAGCTCAAATTGTTCTAGATGCCTTGAGGGAGGAATTGTCTTGCATTGCAGAGGCAATTCAAGAGCTCTGAAGATCCCATCAGTCATGCTACTCCAGGCTTGGACTTGCTGATGTTAGCTCAATACAGTGTAGCCAAGGGAGCTTGGAAACAGGCAAAGTCACAAGTATAGAAAGCAAGGTTAGGGTTCATAACTTCTCGTTTGAACAGAGACAGAATAGAAAAAAAAAGTAAAGCAAGTTCAATACCAATGGGAAGCTGAGAATAAGGCAAATTAGAAAGAAATCATGGTTTGAAAGAGCATTTTAAAAGGGATTCTGATTAAAAACAATGATGGTTGGAGTGTGGTATCCAAAAATATACATTAAATATTTCATTGTAACTACTGTAATAATCAGTTGTTCACTACAGTTTGGAGTTAGGTAAATTGATTACCGAATGCATTAATGTTTGTTTATAAGCTGTCAGGCAACAAAATATGAAGCAGAATGCGACATGGTGAGAGTTGGAGAAGTGATCCATGGGAATGCTCTGTTCTGGAAATAAATGCATCAAAGGGCTGAGCTTATATTTAGGAAGGCTAAAGAAATTAGTAGATTTATATTTGGTTAATTGGAGGAAGTGAAAAGGTATGTGCTCTTTATAACATCACTAAACAATTGATGTATATGTTTAATTATACCAGCAGAAATGATGATAAGTGGATAGTTGTGGTTTGCAAGAGTTTGGTTTAATTCTTGAAACAATAGGGAAAGTTGTGCAAGTTATACAAATGTGAATATCTTTTTAAGAATTATGAATTCCTTGTGGTATTAAGGGCTGTTATTCCTTGTGGTATTAAGGGCTTGACTGTTATTAAGGGCTGTCTACCTTCAAAAATATGCTCTCTTCTTCTGACTTGGATGAGTGAAATGCCAATAAAAAGAGCACATAAAAGCTGTAAATAGTGTGGAGATATACAGGAGATTTGCAATGTTTTATTCTCAGCCATCTTGAAACCAAAGCCCATTTAAACAAATAATTAGATTGCTTATTGATGAAGATTAAAATTATGAGAAAATGAAGGAACTAGAGAGTGGGATCAGAGAAGAAATGACATTGTAAAAAATTAGTGTTCTTTCTGCATTGTAAATTTCAGTGATTCTTATCTCACAAAAACAAATAATAAATGGCAGTTGAGTTTGATTTGAGACATTCAATTCTTCACTCAAGTAATTAGCTTGTTTCACATATTAAGCTTTTATGCAATATGTTGCATTGCTATGTGTGGTATTTTTTTTCCAGATTACTACACATCTTGATGAGTTTAATGATTCTGAAACTGACAAGCAAGTGGTGGGTGATTTTTGCATTCCCCGCAGCCTGCATTGCTTAAAAAGCAATAGCCTTCGAGGCTACTATTTAAGATTCATTCAGTTAGTTTCTGCACTAACTGCAACTGTGAGTATTTATTTATCATCTCTTTCTGGCTTGGATATTGTGGTAATTTAATTTATCTAATTATAGTTGGTATATCTTGCGTACCAGTTTGGCTGCCGCACGCAAGATTTTCAGTGGATCTGTACTTATGTGTATGACAATACATTCTCATCACCTCAGACTTTATCTACTTTTTTTTTAATTAATTCCAGTGAAAGGCTTCTCCCAGCTTTATTTGATGAGTTGCACTCTTTTCACTGGCATTTATTTGGTTACAAAAGCTTCACTGTCAATTTCTCACAATTCTACCATTCCAATGTCGCAGTGTTATTAGTAAGATGTTTATTCGCAGAATCAGTTCCGTTCCTCACACTGAATTGCACAATGAATCATTGAGTGCTAAGGGCACAGGAGGCAGTCATTCTGCATGTGTAGTGTAGCTGGTTTCACTCCACTGCTCTTCCCCTGTTGTGTGTGTTCTCTCTCCCTCTCTCTCCTCCCCCCCCCAACTCTGAAACCCATCATTAAATCTGCCAGCACCACCAGGTCAGGCAATGTATTCGAAATGCTAACTCCAATCTGCATGAAGAAATCCTTGCCTACGCCAGCGTTGATTATGATAATAATCGACATAAAACTGCAACCCTTACTTGTTAATCTCACATCATGGGAGAGTAAATTCCTCTCTATCAATGTTGCTCAAGACCCTCATTATCTTAAAACACCTCCATCAACTCTCTTTTCTCTTCCAATACAAACTCCCTCAGCTTCTCAGCACATCCCCACACACCCCTCTTCCCCTGGACTATTTCAATTGTAGGACAATTCAGCTCATCTTTGCCATGCTAATGTAAATGCTATAGTTCTCAGCTCTCAGTCAACAGCTTCTTCTGGTCTGATTCTCTCCTATCAATTTGAAGACATTTTCTGTCTGCCTCTGACCAATTTCTCACTTCCCAGTAATATTTTCACCAATTAATTCAAATATCTCCTAGTTATCTATTATCCTATCTGCAAAGGAAAACCTGTTTTATAAAAATATTAAATTAGAAGCATTCCGACCCCCAATCCTGCACCATCACTTCATTAGATCATGATTGATCTAACTTTAGCTTAAATTCCTGTGGTGATACAGCCACCAGCCTACTGCAGGGGGCGACCTTCGTACCAGCAGGAAGACCCCCTGGGAGGCTGACTCCACCTTGCCAGCTGTCAATTAACCGACCTGGATATAGATCTTGAGCCGGCCCCTCCCGGGCCAGTCACATGTGGGACCATCGAGACTGAAACTGGTGTACAAGACTTTAAGTAGTACAGACTTTCTGTGTCTTGTGTCTGCTTGCTGCACCACAGCGCACCACAATTCCCACGCAACTTGCTTATCAATTTACCCTACAGTTCCAGAGATTCACCACCCTAATTTAAAAAAATCACTAATTTCTGTTTGAAATTGGCAAACCCAACAAAAGGCATTCTCTTCTCACTGACTATCAAGATCTCAGCTGTTTCAATTATTTTTCATCCTTCTCATCTCCTTAAAATGAGCCTGTGCAACCTGTCCTCAGAACAAAAGACATTGCAGATATTGGTCTAATGAGACCTTTTATGAACTGCATCCAAAACATTAATAATTTTTTTATATTACATGACTAATTGCTTTCATAATATTCCAAATGAAGTCTCAATATTCCTTTATCAATAAACATAGTTCTCTCATCATTTGGATTAATTGAATCTTGTTTGCCTTGTCTTGGCTTTTCAAGATTCAAATTACCTAATTTCACTCTTTCTGAGAATCCTTTGCAGGATCTTGCTGCTATCAGCTTGAGTGAGATACTTCTCAAAGTCCAGCACAGAATCTGTTTCGATCATTTCAGAAATCTTATCATGTCACTGTGCAGCAGTTATATAAATCCACCCTACACGTGAGATAGGTCTTGTGTGTTTGGTCTCCCATCCAGATGGCCACCCAAAGCCAATATTTGCCTGGGCAAAGGACAACTGGAGGAACTGAGCATGTCAGGGAGCATCCAGTGTAGAAATGGTTCGGTAACATTTTGGAAATGGACCCTCAATGAAGACTAAAAGGAAGCAGTTGATTAAAAGAGTGCAAAGAAAATTTACTGGCATGTTGCTGAGTCTTCAAGAACTTAGTTGCAGGGAAAGCTTAAACAAGTTCAGACTTCATTCCCTAGAGTGTAGAAGAATGAGGGGAGATTTGAGGTTTTCAAAATTATCAGGGTACAGACAGAATAAATGCAACTAAGCTTTTTCTATGGAGGTTAGGTGAAATACAAACCAGAAATTAAGGGTGAAAGGGGAAAAGTTTAAGGGAAACAATAGGGGGAAACCTCTTCACACAGAGAGTAATGGATGTGTGGAACAAGCTGACAGCTAAAGTGGTGAATGTGGGCTCAATCTCAACACTTAAGAAAGCTTTGGACAGGTTCATGGATGGGAGGGGTTTGGAGGGCTATAGACTGGGTGCAGGTCAGTGTGATAAGACAGAATAATAGCTTGACACAGACTAGAAGGGCAAAAGGACCTGTTTTCTGTGCTGTAATTTTCAATGGTTCTATATATTGTATAAAGAGGGAACTAGCAAGGGAAGCAGCCCAGATGTGATTGGACAGAAGGTGTGAGAGATGGGGAGACAAGTAGAGGGAAAGACATCTAACAAATGATTGGGGGGGAAGAGAGAGATGAAAATTTATAGTGAAGGGAACAAAAAAGTACAGGAATAGGCAAAAAAGAGGTGGAAACAATGGAACCAGATGAGGGTGAAGGTTACTTAAAATTAGTTGATCTTCTTCCTATCAAGTTAAAGGCTGTCCAGGAGTAATATTCAAGTTGCCTTTATTTGTTGCATTAAAACCATAGCCACAGTAAAAATAAAAGACATGTTCCAACACCAAGGTGTTATATAAAGGACATACAGGACTACAACACAAGAGAGGTAGAATAGCACCATATCCAAGAGGCTGCTGCGAGCAACTGATTTATTTTTTCCCTTTTACACTTGGCCTCACACAGACAATGGATGAAGGAAAGAGCAGACATGTTATTGTAAGAATGGATGGATAAAGTACAATGTTTCAGTCCTTGCCTGGTCTGGATATGGAGTACCAATCTGAATGGGTGAAGCAACCTGACACCAGCAGTTCAGCTGAATCAGCAGCGACTGGGAATATAAACCCCCAAATTTCCCCAAAGATAAAGCTGTCAGCAACTTCTAAAAGTTGATTTTAATCTCTGACATTTAACTTGAAATCATCACTTGGACCATTTTACATACCACATCAGAAACTCTTTTGCTTTCAAAGGGAATTCTAGAACAGAAGACTACAGTTTAAAGATTATTTTCTTTGAAATGTTACTTAACATAATTTTATATTAATAATAATTGAAAATTAATTTTCACTGAAATGTTCATAGCCTTTACAAATGGCTCAATGTCAGAGATATGAAAATCACTGATAGCTTTGATGAAGAATTAGATCCAACCCTGGTTCTCTGGAATTGGAAGGAGAGTGGCAGGGCAGGACCTCAGCACCTTATTTCCCCATGCTCCATTAAAAATATGGTCCTCAGTGCTCACTTTGGTGATGTATTGAGCTGAGATTAGGCCTACCTGTCCAGTCCCATCAATGGGGATATACAGGCCAAGTACAGCATGATGCAATTCATTACATTTATAATATCAATGGGTATCTAAAGGAAAATAGATGTTTTGCATTTTCATTAAGCTTTCATTGTTTATACTTATTAGTACTTATTTTAAGTTTATTTGATGTTCATTTATCTGCTGGGATCTGGTTCAGCATAAAAAGCAAAGGAAATTTTTTCACAATCCCAGCAAAAGTTTGATGAAATGAAATATTCTTGCTTCCTTTAAGAATGCAAAAGCAAATGTCCTGTCAGTTTTTTGGAGAGATGCAAAGTGATTTTAGATTTTAAAACATCAAGTACAGTATGTTTCCAACTATCTGAAATGCTTGGGACTAGACCAATCTCAGTTCCTTCGGGAATTTTCACTCACCAGGAGAATACCTGCATCGGCTATCTCCGATCACCAACACCCCCCATGCAGTCACCGATCCCTGACACCTCCCCATTGCCATCACCAATCCTGCCCGGGAGCTTGAGGTCTGACCTCACCTGTAAGTGGTAGGAGATTGCACAGGGATTGTCCTCCAGCAGAATTTCAGTGACTCTGCTGAGGGAATGGCTTGGGTGGGCGAGCGGGCAGCACTCGATTCAAATTCTGAGAATGCCACAATGCAATTTATCACAGGGTTGCAGTAACTCATGACAAAAAAGTCAACATATAAATAAATAAATAATCCGTGCCTTTCTATCCTGCGATGTGTACAAATGTCTCCTTTGTAAAACTGATTCCCTGCAGCCCCTTGAGCAGTGGGATTAAAAAAAAATCAACTTATTTTTATTGTCTCATCATGTTACACCTGAGGATGCAGAGAGACAAAGGTGGTAGGAAGCAGAGGGAAAAAAAAACAGAATACCAATGGAGTTAGAGGAAAAAGAGAGACAAAGACGGTATGAGGCAGACGAAAGAGAGAGAGAGGAGGTTCAAGACAGAGCAAAGACAAAGCAGTTTTACCTTCTAGTCCAAGTTAGAAGGTTATAGCCAGTAGAGAGGTGATGCTGGTTCCTCCATTTGATGAAAGTGAAATTAATAAATACTTCCAGCATTTTGAAAAGGTAGCTAGCTGAAAGTTTAAAATAGCCCCAAGATCCCTCATATTACAAAGGGAAAGCACAACAGATTCACTCAGTCCTTACTGCAGAACAAGCTGGTAATTATGAGATAGTAAAGAAAGCCATCCTTAAAGCTTACAAATTGGTTCCTGAAGCTTACAGACAACATTTCAGGACTTTGAGGAGATCAATGAATCAATCTTATATGGATTTTGCCGATGAAAAATCTGTGTGCTTTGACTGATGGGGCACATCAAAAGAAATAAATAATGATTACAACAGATTAAGAGAACTGATGTTAGTTTTAAGAAATCAAAAAATGTGTTCCAATGATATAAAATCATACTTCGATGAAAGTAGGAACGTGGCAACAATCTGCTAAGTTAACCAATCCATATGCTCTGACCAACAAGGTTAAGTTTATACCCAATAAAACCTTTCAAAAGGTTCATGTAGATCATCCCAGTAAATTTTAAAATAAATCAGGAAATAATGTGAGAATTAAAGATGAACGTAAGCAGGAAAGGGAAAAACCTTCAGGTCTCCTTTGTCATTATTGTAGAAAACCTGGTCATGTGATGGCAAATTGTTACAAGCTGAAGAAAAAGGCAGAACCAGATGCCTGTTTCCAAAAAGATGTGACACCTGGGAACAAAGTAAGTTTCAGATCTGCTCACAACATTAGGGATCCGTTTAAATATTTTGTATCAAAGGGTTTGGTTTCAGTAAAGGAAGGGGCACCACAAGTGCCAGTGAACATACTTTGAGATACTGGGGCAGCCCAGTCACTTGTTTTTGAACAGTGTTTTCGAGTTTGGTGATGAGACTGCCATGGGTGAAATAAATTTAATCCAAAGTTTGGGAGGTGAAACAAATATTTGCAGAGGATATTGTTGAAGTCAAAATAATTAATGGAATGGTTTCTATTGGGACTCGAGAGAGTTTACCAGCAGATGGGAGTTTCATTGATTTTGGGGAATGACTTGGCAGAAGGGTTCAGTGGTGAAATTGACAGAGGAGCCAGTTATTGATGAAGTAAAGACAGTTTTAGAAATCTATCCAGCCTGTGCGATGGCAAAGAAACTTGATATGGAAGATGAAATTATTGATAAGGAAGAACAGTTTTTAAGATTGCATGGATTTGTCAGAATTTTTTTTTTGTAGACCAGGATATTGATGTTGAACCTGAAAGTAAGGATTTTTCTTTATCACGAAAGGAAATTATAGAAAAACAGAAAACATATATTGATCTTGCTGAGGTGAGAAATAAAGTTTTATCTGAGGAAGAAATTAAGAATATGCCTGTTGGATATTATTTTAAAGATGGTGTGCTTTTGAGAAAGTAGAAACCAAAGGATATAGCTGATAATGAGAAATGGGCAGTTATTCATCAGGTCGTAGTTCCTAAAGCATATTGGAATGAAATTTTAAGCTTGGCCCTAGCATACCCTTCAGTGGTTATTTTGGAGTAATGAACGCTGTAGAAAATAACACTTGTAAGTATGACATTATAGCCATTTCGGATCACTCCCCATTACAACTCTCTCTTAAATTCAAAGACTCTGTTTCTACTGTTAAGCACTGGCGTTTTGATGTTATATTATTGCAAGATTTAGACTTTGTTAAATTTATGAAAGAACAAATTAACTTTTTTTTTCAACAAATTACACTACGGAAATTTCTTATGGAATATTGTGGGATACATTCAAGGCTTATATTCGTGGTCAAATTATTTCTTACTCAGTAGCTTTGAAGAAATGCATCAAAAATAAGATTCATCTATTGGTTGAGAAGATTAAAGACATCGACAAGAAATATGTGACTGATCCTACTGAAGAACTTTACAAACAAAGAATTGATCTGCAGATGGAATATAATTTGTTACTTACATCTTCGATTGAAAACCAATTAATTAGATCTAAATCTGATTTTTATGTGCATAGTGAGAAATCGGGTAAACTGTTGGCTAATCAACTGAAGAATATTTCAGTTAGACGCCAAATTGTGGAGATTCGCAAACAGAATGGAGAACTGACTGTTAACCAGGAAGAGATAAATCAATCTTTCCAAAATTTTTATACATCCTTATATAGTTCAGAATCTCCTCAAGACCTTAGTAATATGTTTAATTTTTTAGAACATTTGAAACTCCCAAAAGTATTACCTCAAGATAACTTAGAATTAAGTAAACCCATTACAGATTCTGAGATCAATAATACTATTTCCTCACTGAACTCGGGGAAAGCATCAGGTCCCGATGGATATTCTGTGGAATTTTATAAAGCTTTTTCTTCTACTCTCTCTCCCTGGCTTATTAAGATGTTTGATGAATCTATCACATTGGGTAAACTACCACAATCATTTTACAGAGCTACGATTTCTCTAATCTTGAAAAAAAATAAAGACCCGACCGATGTTCCTCTTATAGACAAATTTCTTTGTTGAATGTTGATTCTAAGATTTTCTCTAAAATTCTAGCGACAAGGCTAGAGAAGATATTACCATATATTATCTCTGAAGACCAGACTGGATTCATTAAAAATCGTTATTCCTCCTTTAATATTAGAAGATTGATGAATATTATTTACACCCCTTCACATAAGTCCTCAGAATGTGTTATTTCATTAGATGCTGAGAAGGCCTTCGATAGAGTAGAATGGCCTTATTTATTTACAGTTCTTGAAAATTTTAATTTTAGTCCAATATTTATATCTTGGATTAAACTTCTTTATAATTCCCCAGTTGCCTCGGTTTTTACTAATACCCAAAGATCGCCATATTTTCGATTATTTCGGGGCACCAGGCAAGGGTGCCCCCTTAGCCCTTTATTATTTAACTTAGCTTTAGAACCTTTGGCAATTGCTATCAGAGAAGCACCCAATATTACTGGTATTATTCGTTGCAGGGATATTCATAAAGTATCACTATATGCAGATGATTTATTGCTATATATTTCCAATCCTGAAAATTCTATTCCTGCAGTTTTATCTTTATTAGCCCAATTTAGTAATTTTTCGGGATATAAACTGAACTTAAATAAAAGTGAATTATTCCCTTTTAATGGATGGGTTCCTATTTACGATAGCTTGCCTTTTAAAATAGCTAGAGACTATTTTATATATTTAGGGATTAAGATTACTAAAAAACAAAGATTTGTTTAGGACTAATTTTCTCCCTCTATTGGACCTGATCGGTAGTTTACTTACCAATTGGTCACCATTATCCCTATCTATGATAGGCCGAATTAATGCTATTAAGATGATGATCTTACCTAAATTTTTATATATATGTTCCAAGCTATACCTATTTTTGTTCCTAAATCTTTTTTTGATAAGGTCGATTCTAAATTGTCTTCATATATCTGGCAAAACAAGAATCCTAGATTGGGAAAAAAATATTTACAGAAATCTAAACTGGAGGGAGGATTGGCATTACCCAACTTTAGAATTTATTATTGGGCAATTAATATTAGTTACTTAAGGTATTGGTTGAATTATTCAGAATTATCTCTAAATCCCCATTGGGTAAATTTAGAAATTAAACTGGTATAAAATTTCTCAATTAGTTCTATTTTGGGAGCTGCTCTCCCTTTTACTCTTACTAAACTATATAAACTAATTGATAATCCAATGGCTAAACATACACTACGTATATGGTTTCAATTCCAGAGATTTTTTGGCCTAAGTCATTTTATCTTGGAAACCCCTATTATACTAAATTTCTTTTTTCATCCCTCTCTAATTGATCAAGCTTATTTACTCTGGAAAGTTAAAGGTATAACATGCTTTTCAGATTTATTCTTGGATAACTCTTTCATGTCATTTGAACAATTATCCATGAAATATGATTTACCTAGATCTCATTTCTTTCGATATTTGCAGATTAGGAGTTTCTTAGTTTCGACTTTACTCTCTTTTCCCAATCGGGAGACTACGACTGTTTTAGAGGATATACTATATTCAAAATTCCCTCCAAAAGGTGTGATATCTAAATTATATAATATAATTACAAAAATAAATTCTGGGACTTTTGGAAAGTTTAAAAATGATTGGGAAGAGAACTCAACCTTCATATTTCCAATGAAAATTGGAATAAAATTCTGCGACTGGTAAACTCCTCTTCTCTATGTGCAAAACATTCTTTGATACAGTTTAAAGTTGTTCATAGAGCTCATATGTCTAAAGATAAACTCCAGCATTTTTATTTTCATATCGATCCTATATAATTGGAAAATAGCTTCCCTTACACATATGTTTTGGTCCTGTCCCTCTTTACAGAATTATTGGAAGGAAATTTTTTCCATTATATCTACCGTTTTGAATATTGATTTACAACCACATCCCATTACTGCAATTTTTGGATTACCTATGATAGATTTGACTTATTTATCTCTTCCTGCGGATCGTATGATTGCTTTTCTTACACTAATGGCTAGAAGATCTATACTATTGAATTGGAAAGAGGTTAATCCTCCCACTGTTTTCCAATGGTTTACCCAAACTATACTATGTTTAAATTTAGAGAAAATTAGAAACTCTGTCTATGAATCCCCTTCTAAGATTGAGTTAACCTGGCGACCATTTATTCAATATTTTCATTTGTGGTGAGTTGATCTGTCTCTGTTTTCTTTTTATGATTATGTATGATAATTGGGCTGTGAGATGAGATCGGAGTGATCGGCGTGATTTAGCTATATCGGTAGGTTTTTTTTTAAGTTTTTAATTCAGATTTGTTTTTTCTTCCTTTTTGGGGTTTTTTTTTCTCTCTTTTTTTTATATATTTTTATTAATTATATCATTTTTTTTAGAGATAGTTCATACTCTAAACTGATCTAAAAATTTTTTATGATATATTTTTATTCTGCAATATTATTGTTTAATATCTCTGTATTATTTCATTATTTACCATGTATTTTTCATATCTCTTTGAACTGTATGTGTTTATAAATTATAATAATAATAAAAAGATTGGAAAAGAAAGAAAATAACAAAACACTTATTGGCCTAGTTTAAGAAGGGATGTTGTGATTTTTTTTGCAGGGTATCTCATATTTGTTATGTTGTGGGTAAACCTAATCAAGGGCTGCCAAAGGCACTATTACAACCTATACCCGTTTGTGGAAAAACCTTTTACTGGAGTTATTGTGGATTGTGTCGGTCAGTTGCCCAAGACAAAAGTCGGAAATCAGTACTTGTAAACTGTTATGTTTACAGAAGGTATTCCACTTAGGAATACAAAAGCTAAATCCATAACCAAAGCTTTGGTTAATTTCTTTACATTAGTGGGTTTGCCTAATGAAATTCAATCAGATCAAGGAAGTAATTTATTGTCAGGACTATTCCAACAAATTATTTATAAATTGGGAGTTAAACAAATTACATCAACTGCATATCATCCTGAAACTTAAGGAAACTTGGAAAGATTTCATTCGACACTCAAGCATGATGAGGACCTATTGCTGTGATAATGAGAAGGATTTGGAAAAGGGTGTCTATTTGCTTCTGTTTGCAGTAAGAAAATCTGTACAGGAATCATTAGGATTTAGTCCTCTTGAGCTGGTGATTGGATATTTAGTTAGAGGACCTTTAATGCTGTTAAAAGACCAGTGGATTGATGAGGATGTGCAGTTGAAATTATTGGATTATGTTTCAAACTTTAAAGATCACTGGGAAAATGTGTAAGACAGCTGAGGAGAATTTATTAAGTGGCTCAAGTTAACATGGAAGTTTGGAATGACAGAAAGGCTAGTCAGAGAAGTTTTAAGCCAGGAGATGAAGTGTTAATTCTGTCCTGAACAATGTCCAATTATCTTAAACCAAGGTTTTCTGGGGAAAATGAGATAACATCTAAGATGGATGAAGTTGGCTGCATAGTTGAAACTCTTGGGAGAAGATGTGATAATGCACAGGACTCATGTGAGAATCGTTTTAGGGAATGGTTGTTCAGTAGTTTTTGAAAAACAATTCTAGTGTTACTCTAGCTGGGAGTGAATTTTGTCATGCTCGGGTGAGATGTCTTGGTTATGTTGTTGGCCAGGGTGGATTGTAGCATGTTCAGGTTGGAATTCAAATGGTTTCTGAATTTCCTATGCCCATGGGTAATAAAGTTATTGGGTGATTTTTAGGCATGGTAAGGATGACATGGGAAGTTCTGTCAAAACTTTGTTGCCATTGCTCTTCCCTTGGTTGATATTTTAAAAGAGGAGTGAGGTTTGTTTGGACAGCTATTTGCCAGGAAATATTTGATAGACAAAAGGGTATGGTAATGTCATGGGCCTGTGCTTAAGTCACTTGATTTTGAGAGGCTATTTGCTTTGGCGGTTGATGCCAGTGGGGATGAAGCCTGTGTTGTGTTATTGCAGAGGGATGGCTCTGACTGGGTTGAGACTCCAGTGGCTTGTGTGTTTGGAAGGATCAGTAAACTCTCAGGGAAGTTGTTCTGCTATTGGAAAGTGATTGATGTCTCTAGTATTGGCTCTGCAACTTTTTGAGGTGTATTTTTGCATTGCTATGGGATTAAGCATTGTTTACAAAGACCATAATTTTTTTGAGTAAGATTAAAAGCAAGAATAAAGGATTATTAAACTGGAATTTAATTCTGCAAGAATATTTTTTCTTTGGCTTGGCTTCGCGGACGAAGATTTATGGAGGGGGTAAAAAGTCCACGTCAGCTGCAGGCTCGTTTGTGGCTGACAAGTCCGATGCGGGACAGGCAGACACGATTGCAGCGGTTGCAGGGGAAAATTGGTTGGTTGGGGTTGGGTGTTGGGTTTTTCCTCCTTTGCCTTTTGTCAGTGAGGTGGGCTCTGCGGTCTTCTTCAAAGGAGGTTGCAGCCCGCCAAACTGTGAGGCGCCAAGATGCACGGTTTGAGGCGTTATCAGCCCACTGGCGGTGGTCAATGTGGCAGGCACCAAGAGATTTCTTTAGGCAGTCCTTGTACCTTTTCTTTGGTGCACCTCTGTCACGGTGGCCAGTGGAGAGCTCGCCATATAACACGATCTTGGGAAGGCGATGGTCCTCCATTCTGGAGACGTGACCCACCCAGCGCAGCTGGATCTTCAGCAGCGTGGACTCGATGCTGTCGACCTCTGCCATCTCGAGTACTTCGACGTTAGGGATGTAAGCGCTCCAATGGATGTTGAGGATGGAGCGGAGACAACGCTGGTGGAAGCGTTCTAGGAGCCGTAGGTGGTGCCGGTAGAGGACCCATGATTCGGAGCCGAACAGGAGTGTGGGTATGACAACGGCTCTGTATACGCTTATCTTTGTGAGGTTTTTCAGTTGGTTGTTTTTCCAGACTCTTTTGTGTAGTCTTCCAAAGGCGCTATTTGCCTTGGCGAGTCTGTTGTCTATCTCATTGTCGATCCTTGCATCTGATGAAATGGTGCAGCCGAGATAGGTAAACTGGTTGACCGTTTTGAGTTTTGTGTGCCCGATGGAGATGTGGGGGGGCTGGTAGTCATGGTGGGGAGCTGGCTGATGGAGGACCTCAGTTTTCTTCAGGCTGACTTCCAGGCCAAACATTTTGGCAGTTTCCGCAAAGCAGGACGTCAAGCGCTGAAGAGATGGCTCTGAATGGGCAACTAAAGCGGCATCGTCTGCAAAGAGTAGTTCACGGACAAGTTTCTCTTGTGTCTTGGTGTGAGCTTGCAGGCGCCTCAGATTGAAGAGACTGCCATCCGTGCGGTACCGGATGTAAACAGCGTCTTCATTGTTGGGGTCTTTCATGGCTTGGTTCAGCATCATGCTGAAGAAGATTAAAAAGAGGGTTGGTGCGAGAACACAGCCTTGCTTCACACCATTGTTAATGGAGAAGGGTTCAGAGAGCTCATTGCTGTATCTGACCCGACCTTGTTGGTTTTCGTGCAGTTGGATAATCATGTTGAGGAACTTTGGGGGACATCCGATGCGCTCTAGTATTTGCCAAAGCCCTTTCCTGCTCACGGTGTCGAAGGCTTTGGTGAGGTCAACAAAGGTGATGTAGAGTCCTTTGTTTTGTTCTCTGCACTTTTCTTGGAGCTGTCTGAGGGCAAAGACCATGTCAGTAGTTCCTCTGTTTGCGCGAAAGCCGCACTGTAATTCTGGGAGAATATTCTCGGCGACACTAGGTATTATTCTATTTAGTAGAATCCTAGCGAAGATTTTGCCTGCAATGGAGAGCAACGTGATTCCCCTGTAGTTTGAGCAGTCTGATTTCTCGCCTTTGTTTTTGTACAGGGTGATGATGGTGGCATCACGAAGATCCTGAGGCAGTTTACCTTGGTCCCAACAAAGCTTGAAAAACTCATGCAGTTTGGCATGCAGAGTTTTGCCGCCAGCCTTCCAGACTTCTGGGGGGATTCCATCCATACCTGCTGCTTTGCCATTTTTCAGTTGTTCGATTGCCTTATATGTCTCATCCAGGGTGGGAACCTCATCCAGCTCTAGCCTTAGGGGCGGTTGAGGGAGCTGGAGCAGGGCGGAATCTTGGACTGAGCGGTTGGCACTGAAAAGAGATTGGAAGTGTTCTGACCATCGGTTGAGGATGGAGATCTTGTCACTGAGGAGGACTTTGCCGTCTGAGCTGCGCAGCGGGCTTTGGACTTGGGGTGAGGGGCCGTACACAGCCTTTAGAGCCTCGTAGAAACCCCTGAAGTCGCCAATGTCCGCGCTGAGCTGATAACCTACATGAAAGGCAAAGATGATGCAATTGCTGATTGCCTTTCCAGATGTTAATTTTGAAATGTTTTACAGAAAAATGAAATTTATTATTTGTATATGCATCTAAAAGAATGTTATTTGTATTATATTATATGAGGGAAGGTTTGTCACAATCTGTTCCCGATTCAATACATTTGTAAAGACATTGTGATTTTGCAGGGGAGAACGATGCTGACGGCTGAAGAGAATACAGCTTCCTGAAGTAGCTCTCTTGGCCAGCTATTTTTTGTGGAATTCAGAGCAAAGAATGCTCTGTGTATGACTGGAACTTTTTGGTGGATTGACCTGTGCCAGGAGGGCCTTTTGGGAAGCTAAAGGCTTCATTTTGATTGTGACGAACAGTGAAGATCACTTGGAGTGCCAGGGTCTTGGAAGCTTTGAGGCGGCCGCCCCAACACACACAGTAGGATGGTTTAAAAGTTAAGACTATAGTTTAAGAGTTATAAATACAATGTGTTTGAAAGTTAAATACTATCTGGTTTATTGTCTATTGCTGCTTGTTATGCGAGGCATTGTAATTTCTGCTTAATGTATGTACAGATTGGAATACATTTATTATAATTTTTATACAATATGACACCAATCTAAATGTATAATATATTCAATTTATATGGACTTACAATGTATTGTTTTCATGATAAAACAAAAATTATTTTTTTTTAAAGAATATTTTGGGTGAAAACCTTCAAAAAGAGAATTAGCAAAATAATAAAATGATTCTTTTCACCTTCTTTTGATCAACCATGCAAACGAAAGTAATACATTAAACCTTCATTTCACCTTATGGGTTTTAGTAAAAGCACAATGCTGGAGAAACTCAGCAGGTCAAACAGTAACTTTACATGGCAAAGATAAAGAATCATAACCAATGTTTCTGGCTTGTGCTCTTCATTTAAGTTATGAGAAAAAAAAATGTAGTAATGTTTCTGAACAAAATGGTGGGAAAAGAGGGCAGGAGGAGTACATGGTCCCATAGGCAGGAGGTAATAAGTGGATAAGGTCACACCCACCAGCAGGGGGAGGAGGGATGGAGAGGTAAGGGAGTGGCAAACTGGAGGAAAGAAGACAAAGGGAAAGGGAAGAGACGGAGAACAGACAGAAGGTTAACAGAAACTGGAGAACTCGATGTTAATGCCATCCAGTTGGAGGGTGCCCAGACGGAATATTAGGTGGTGTTCCTCCAACTTGCACGTGGTTTTGGTGGGACAGGATGAGGCCATGGACAGATTTGTCAGTATAGGTGAGGAATTAAAGAGAATTAAAGAGAATATGCGCAGAATTAAAGAGATTCCCGTCACTGATGCAGACAGAGCAAAGTTTAACAATATTTTGATTATTGAAGCAGCCTTATTCTTTTCCATTAAGAATTTATAATGATCTATTTTTTTTTTTTTTTTAAAAACTCTGATTCTCTGCTCAAATTGTTCATAAATGAGTTTGTGTTTCAAAAGCCAACAGATATTTGGGCAAAGGGATAAACAAGTTTTCATTGAACCCATGCATTTACATGTCAAAAATGTTGAACGAGTAAAGAGATCCTCTATCCCATCCTTATTTACATCCACAGAATGAAAACACTGGGTAAGTGTTCCATCTGGGTGCAATTTACTTTTGATTGAACCGATTTGCTTTCAAAATATTCATCCATCCTTCCAAATATGTTTATTTAAGAGTTACATTCACTCAAAGTGCCCTTGAAGCCCACACACAGCTGAACAACCCCGATTCCTCACAACTGGCCAACAACGCCCCCAAAAAAAGAGTCCTTCTTGGTGGTGGGGGTGCTGCTGGACTATAGGAAGTGAGTCATCAGCATCAACCTTATGGATGACACGGGTTGTAGAAATAGTGTGCTGGTGGAGGAGGGAATAAATATTTAGGTGCTTAGTGAGTTGCCAGTGAAGACAGCTACTTCTTCCTGAATAGCGGGAGTTGCTCCCATCGACTCATCAGAGTCGCCTATTACCTCCCAATTTGTGTTTTGTTTTCCATATGCTTCCTTGAATCCTTCTACCATTGAAAACAAAATATGCACCCTTGTTCGAGGTTGCTCAGTTCAAGGAAATAGTTCCTTCATATTTCATGTACCTCAGCTCCTCACATTTTCACACTTGAATTAAGTTTCCCATTAGACTCTTCTGTTCAAAAAAAAGCAACTCTTACCTATCGATCATCTTCTCATGCCTACAATTTCTCAGTCCCAGCAATATCATCAACAACTTTTCTCCAAAGTTACAATTAATTAATTCTGCCACATCACATTTCTCCTGTGTTATGTTGACCAAAGCAGCACACAATAATAATCTTGTGGCTTACCAAATGTTGTCTACAATTCCAGCATGATAGCAGTGCTCTTATATTCCCGTTTACACCAAAATCAATTCTGTCACATCACATTTTTCCTGCGTCATGTTGACCCGAACTGTGCGCAAGACTCAGCTTGTGGCTTGCCAAGTGTTGTCTACAATTCCAGCAGGATAGCACTGCTCTTATATTCCCATAGGAACCTAGCAACGTTACCTTTATGATTCGCTTTGCACACATAGGTGACCGGAACATTTGCTGTCCCGTATCTCATTCAACAACCAAGAAGAAAACTTCAAAAATTAAGGTTAATTGTTCTCCTAAAGACACACTCTTCACAGCTCAACTAATATTGCTCAAAGCCTTTTTCTGTAAAAAAAAAATGAATGCACACCTCATAAATGTGCTGAATAAAAGAGCAGCTCAAGAAAACAAATCCTAGATACACCGTATTTTGTGATGCTTCAAATGTTTAGTTAACTTTCCCTTGAATATGCAATAATCATTGCTTCAAGTAATACCCCAGACAAGCTACATCATTGTATTTAACTAATTTCTTCATTTTTTTCAGTGAGAATTTTAAACCAATCATCTTTCAATCTCAAAAAGAGCCGCTGCTTATTGATCTTTGGCCTTTCTGAAAGAATTTCTTGCTTCTCCTCCTGAGGTGTTATTTTTAAAATTACTGAAACTGTGCGAACAACACAAAACATTTTTCTTACTGTTCATTAAGGACTCAACGGAGCATCATAATAGCGCAGCAATCTCACAGAACCATGAAGTTACATGATATTTCCCCATGTATATTCTGAAAGACATGCCACAGGATTTAAATGTGGATGAAGGGATCGTGATCAATAGCAATTTTCCCATTTATATTAAGGTGATTCATTGGAAAATCTGCCAGGCAGCATTCAGTAATTATGAACAAATGAGTAATGCAAGCCCAACAGGTCGCTGAACCAAACCATGGTCTTCTTCCATTTTCTCTTTTATGCTGCCTTGTCACACAGTAAATATAAACTGAATTAAATGAGTTGTTGAGTGACATCTCAGGCAACTGATGTCAGAAGTATATCAAATCACTTCAACTCAACATGGGAACCATTTAGGAGAGTGCCAGCTTCATAATGTAAAATTAAAATGGCCACCATCAAGAAATGATAAAGAAAAATTAAGACTGATGGAAATTGTATGATTGATCGGCAGGCAAGAATGTGTGTGGGTGAATCTAATCCCTTGCAATGTGGTGAGTTAGAGATTCACAACTCCACGTGAATCCGACATCAACAATCATAGTTCAAGTACCTCGTTACAGAAATAAATTCCCCATTGGTAACTCTGGATAAGTACCTATAATATGCCACCGTGGCTAAGGCCATGAATATTTAGGAGTAGTCAGCTTTTCTAACTTTGCAGACGTGTGACCTCAGAGCACAGGACGAACAATGGTTTACAAATGTTCAATATCAAGTTTTTTCCTTCAAAAAGTGCAGATACTGAAAATGTCCAAGGTAAATGGAAATTATCGGAAATATGCGGCAGATTATCCAGCAGCTTGAAAAGATCGAAGGTTATCGGGCTCAAAACATCAATTGTTTCAATTATCATTAGTATTTCTAGTATTCCGTTTATTTTTCCTCCCTTTCTGAAGGAAGATCGGCTTCTTAGGTTCATGAAACCACCACACAAGGATGTCCGGAGAAATTCCACTTTGGGGCAATGCCAGAATGGTCAGAGGCTCCACTAACATTTCCACATATCTTAAAGCATAACTAAACCATGTTATTGTCACGTGGCCATGACTAATCTTCAACTTAATTTACCCATTATAAACTAATGAGTTTTACATGATCAAGGTCTGGTTATTTTATTCATGTGTAACTTTCACTTTGAAAAGAACATCATGTTAGTTATGTTGGAACTGGAAGTACACATGGGGGAGGAGGAGGAGGGGGGGAGGAGAGGGGTGGGGGAGGAGAGGGGGGGGGAGGAGAGGAGGGGGGGAGGAGAGGAGGGGGGGAGGAGAGGAGGGGGGGAGGAGAGGAGGGGGGAGGAGAGGGGGGGAGGAGAGGGGGGGAGGAGAGGGGGGGAGGAGAGGGGGGAGGAGAGGGGGGAGGAGAGGGGGGAGGAGAGGGGGGAGGAGAGGGGGGAGGAGAGGGGGGAGGAGAGGGGGGAGGAGAGGGGGGAGGAGAGGGGGGAGGAGAGGGGGGAGGAGAGGGGGGAGGAGAGGGGGGAGGAGAGGGGGGAGGAGAGGGGGGAGGAGAGGGGGGAGGAGAGGGGGGAGGAGAGGGGGGAGGAGAGGGGGGAGAGGAGGGAGAGGAGAGGAGGGAGAGGAGAGGGGGGAGAGGAGAGGGGGGAGAGGAGAGGGGGGAGAGGAGAGGGGGGGGAGAGGGGGAGGAGAGGGGGAGGAGAGGGGGAGGAGAGGGGGAGGAGAGGGGGAGGAGAGGGGGAGGAGAGGGGGAGGAGAGGGGGAGGAGAGGGGGAGGAGAGGGGGAGGAGAGGGGGAGGAGAGGGGGGAGGGGGGAGGGGAGGAGAGGGAGGAGAGGGAGGAGAGGGAGGAGAGGGGGAGGGGAGGAGAGGGAGGAGAGGGAGGGGAGGAGAGGGAGGGGAGGAGAGGGAGGGGAGGAGAGGGAGGGGAGGAGAGGGAGGGGAGGAGAGGGAGGGGAGGAGAGGGAGGGGAGGAGAGGGAGGGGAGGAGAGGGAGGGGAGGAGAGGGAGGGGAGGAGAGGGAGGGGAGGAGGGGGGGGGAGAGGGGGGGGGGAGGAGAGAGAGGGGAGGAGAGAGAGGGAGAATTTTGGAATACACTGGAGACCTGATCTCTTGACCCTGCACCCATCATTGAGTCTTGGTATGTATTATATTCCCCTAAGCTGTGGAACTAAATTTATTTTAAATCAGAGTACTCAGCCAAGCAGAACAGGTGCATGCAGAGTAGCCCAATTCCTGTGAAAAAAGCCTGAAACTGCTCCTCTGCGGAAAAATTAAACACAAAAATATTCAATAATTGCTTTTTTTTTTAAATTAGTGTCACACATCAAATCTGTTTTGTTTTCCCCATTGCCTAATTTTTTTTTTCAAAAATACCTGGAAGCATTGAGAACAGTAGTCAAATGGAATACTCACTCAGTCAACAGATGCTCTTGCACTGGAGGCATTTGCAATAATAACTAAGATAACCCGCAAGAAACTGCTTCCCAATCTGCCCCAGTTCTTGCTTTTATCACTTCCTTATTAAGATGAATCTTTGCTAACAAGTGTACATCTGGCAGTTTATTCTGTCTGTCACTGTCAAACTGCTGACTGAAGGAAATGCAAAGTAAACATCCCAGTTATCTAATCATGTATTAAATATTGTAGTGCATTAGAAATTTATAGCTGACATGGCACCTTTGCTGCAGGATTAAAATAGCCTAATTGAAATCTGCAATGAATACAATGGGTTGTAAATACACTTTAGCTGGTAGTAAATTAGAAATCATTTTCTGTTTATATTTTTTTTAAATGAAAGTCTGTTTTAATTCCGTCTGAAATAATACACCCTCTATTTCACCCTGGTGTTGTAATAGTCCTGTGACAAAAAACAAGCTGCGCAACTTTCTGCTAAAGTTTGAGTCCATCATGCATCTAACGTCATAAAAACTACAATAGATGACATACTATTAATTTTTTGCAGAGAATGCTAAATAAATGCTTTGCTAACACTTGTAATACAATTTGTGCAAACAGCTTGAAAATGCTTTGAACATGAACAACAAAAATAATTTACTGGAGAAGAAACATTATTTTGGATACCAAGCATGCCACTTCCCCATGAGGATTTAAAAAAAAACTAAATATAATTGAACAACAGATAACAGTTGAAAACAAATTTGTAAATTGTACATTTTGTGACTTGGCACAACCAAGCTAATTAGAATCACATATTTGTCAAATTTTATTTTAATCAAAAATAAATTCCAAACACGTACATTAATCAGACTGAGTCAGCATGGATCTGGACGCCAAGAGAGAAGATAATTACTTCCTTTTGGGTAGCACAATGTTACAGCCACTGCCTCACAGTGATAAAGATCCGGATTTAATCCTGACCTTCAGCAATGAATGGCCTCCCCGTCGACTGTGTGTTTTGCGCAGGTGCTCAGATTTCTGCCCATAATATGCTGACTGGCAGGTTAATTGGCCACTATGTATACCTGAGTATCGGAGCGTGGTTGGGAAATTAGAAGGAGAATTGTCATGTGAGAGAATACAGGAGTATGGGAGAATGGGTTAATTCTGGAAACTAGCTTAGATTTCATAAGCTGAACCCCCTCCTGGTATGTCATAATGAGATCAAAATTGTTGTCCTGGCAGAATAAAGGCAGGAAGCCCCTATACATACAAATGAGGGATGGGTGGGGGAAAGCTTGTGTTGCTCAATTACAAAAAACACCAGGGTCAAAAAACATTGTTGCTAAAAACTGTGGTGCATCCCATTCACACGATAAGAAATCAGGACATGGAGAGAAAGGGCAGTATCCAAGTGGTGTAGGGTGGTGCTGATGGAGAAAGAGGCAATATGAACTGACACTTGCCTACTGTGTCTCAAAGAGAGATTAATAAGATTCAGTTCTCACCAGACAAGATGAAACAAAGAGTTATCTCGGAGTATGAATTATGTTACCGAAGGCTTGGTGATATTTTTAGAAACTTAAATGTCTGTAAACTGTTTACTTTGCAACTATGAAGCAATATATCAACTCCAGGCTTCCAGGGAAAGAAAAGGGAGAAAATTTAATCAAAGTTGAAACCTCAGAAAGGGAGAGAAAACAGAAGTTATATCAGTGAAAATGGAGGAAATGGAATGAATGAAGTCTTGCAATCTAATTAACTACCTAATTACATCAATCAGTACAGAATGAATATCCTAAGATCATTCATGGTGCCATGTGCTAAACTAACTGTAAAAGAGTAAATTAGTTATTTTAATAAACAGGGAGAAAAATCAAGGAACATCAGGGAATATACAGAGGAGGCAAATTATAGCATCTTTCATCGGCCCTAGGAAAGCACTATATGCTTTCAAAGATAGCTCGCTTTTGTAATTTATCAGACAGGGTAGCCACATCACATGGAGCAGAGTTTCTCAAGCAGTGATCACAGGAGGGCCATGGTTTTGTTTTTGATGGAAAACAGTGATGACAAATATTACGGATGTAAAACAAGGTTGTACATTTGGTTAAAAAAGAAAACACTAAAAAAAAACCAACAAAGCAAAAAAAAAAATCCAGTGGTCTGTGAAGGGGCTGGAATTTACCTGACCCATCCCCACTCCCCTTTGGGTGATTGGGGCATTTGCCATGAATGGTAGGTGCAATAATTGTGCCCACACATCACCACGGTCCAGGGCCCCAAACAGGCCCTTCAAGAGAAGCAACATGTGCGTCTGCAGGACTGATTTACTGCATCCAGTATTCCCTTTAGCCTTCTCTGCGTCGGAGAGACTGGGCGCAGACTGAGAGATCCTTTCGCTGAATGCCTGCTATAGAGACCTTCCAGTAGCCATCCATTTCCGTTCAGTGTCACATTCCCACAGTCACATGTCTGTCCAGGGTTTTATGTACTATCCTACCAATACGACCTAAAAGTTGGAGGAATAACGCCCCATTTTCCATCTGGGCACTCTCCAACCAGATGGCGTTGACTTAGACTTTTCTGGTTTCTCCTAACCAACCATCCTTTCCCCCCCTCCTTCCCCCTTTCCAGTTCGCCTCCCTCCCTTCACCGAGTCATCCTTCCTCCCCTTGATCGCTGCTATCCCCTCCTTCCCTTCTCCACCTATCACCTCCTCCTTTTGCAGCCGCACCTTCCCCCCCCCTCCCCCCCATTCTTTTGCTTGGATGCCTGTCGACATTTTTCCATACCTTGATGAAGGGCTCAAGCCCAAAACATGGGTTATGTATTTTTAACATTACTATGTAAAGGACACTGTTTGTATGCAAGTTTTAGATGAGGAGTATAAAATTAATTTATTTGCTGATGATGTATTGGTGTATTTAACAAACCCAGCTCAGTCACTTTTACACTTGAAGGAGTGTCTGATACAATATGGATTTCTTTCTGGATATAAAGTTAATTGGGAAAAAAGTGAAATATTATTGGTAAGTGAAGGAGATTATTCAGCTTATAAGAATATTCTTAATTTGAAATGGATGGATCGAATTAAGTATTTGGGTATAATTTTGAATGTTAATTATCAATCTTTATATAAATTATGTTCCATTAATAAAAGAAATTAAAACTGATTTGATTAAATGGAAGATTTACCTATTAATTTATTGGGTAGGATAAATACAATTAAGATGAATATTTTTCCACATATGCAATATTTGTTTCAATCTATTCCGTATTTATTTGATAATACTTTTTTTTTCGAGATTTGAATAAAATGGTTAGGGAGTTTTTATGAAGAGGTAAATTTTCAAGAGTAGCCTTGAATAAATTAACTTGGAAATATGGGTTAGGGGGACTACGTTTACCACATTTTCAAAATTATTATGATGCATCCCAACTTAAATTTATTAGTTCATTGATGGATTTGGAATGGCCCCCTAGTTGGGCCAAAATTGAGATGGCAAATATTTCTGAATTTGAAATACATCAATTTTTGTTTAGATGGAATATAAATTTGTTACAGCAACATAACGTGCCTATATTAAAACATTTAATGAGGTTATGGACAAAGAAAAAGAAAATGATAGGTTCTAGGGGTGAACCCCTAGAACTTTTTGGCCCCTAGGCTTTGACTCTGTTGTATAATAATCAACTTGTTTCTTTCTCAATACATAATCGAAGTTTATTACATTGGAGATTTAAAGGTATGGAAAATTTGGCAGATTGTTTTAAAGAAGGTAAATTTTTATCTTTTAATCAGTTGAGGGACAGTTATGGCATTGATAAGAACTCTTTATTATCTTTATTATCAAATTCAATCTTTGGTAAAGCATGTTTTTGGTAGAGATATGATTTTACCGGAAATGACTAAATTTGAGACTTTTCTTAAGAAGGTACCAGAGAAGGGTTATATTTCATTTATTTATCAAATATTACAGGATGGTATGGATAAAAAGGGTTGGGATAAATCCAAAGGTAAATGGGAAATGGATATCGGTTTTATTTTTTCCGAGGATGATTGGTTAGATATTTGTTATGATAGTGTAACTAGATTGATAAATGCACGTTATGCAATGATTAATTATAATTTTCAATGTTAATTATACTTAACACCTGAAAAACTAAGAAAGTATGGTTTTCATGAATCAGATTTGTGTTTTAGATGTGGTAACTGTTGGAACTTTTTTCCATGCTGTCTGGTCATATTATACATACACGCGCACGCACGCACACACTCACACGCACGCACACACTCACACTCACACTTTTTGGAAGAAAATTCAATTGTTTTTAGAATACCTGAACAAGATTAAAATACCTTTAGATCCGACAGTATTTTTATTGGGTAGTTTGCAACCTCTGAAAGGTTTGGGATTAGATAAATTTCAACTTGCTTTTGTATATTTAGCTTTATCTGTAGTGAAAAAATGTATTGCTAGTATGTGGAAAGATACAAATATGATTGATATTAATAGATGGCATAATGAGATGAAATATTGTTTAATAATGGAAAAAATTACATATGTTTCATGTGATAACTATAGTTTCTTTATGAGTAAATGGTTGTTATATTCAGAATATTTATATGTTGATTTACATTGATTAGATCTTAATATGTATGTTTATTTTTTTTTCCTTTATGGCTCTCCTTAAGAGAGTTGGCTGAAGTGGTGGGGGGTTCTTTTTTTTTTTCCTTTCTTTTTTTGTATATATATATATATATATATATATATATAAAATATAACATTCATGTTTATGGTTCATTGTGGTATATGTTATTTACTATCTGTATTTTGAATGAATAAATAAAGTTTTAAGAAAAAGTAAAGGACACTGTTTGACCTGCTGAGTTCCTACAGCATTATGTGTTTTTTTTACTTGCTTTAAGTGGTTTGTGGTAAATAAAGGAATATTTAAGTTATTTGTGAATGAAGATATTACGTAGGAACCATTGAATAGCAATGATAGCAAAATTATCTATTTCATTGAAGGTGACTGAGTGAACATTCTAACCAAGGATGACAATGTGAGTCTTTAGTTATTTCTTAGCGTCTGGACGTTCAAAGTGTTCCAAGCAATCAGAAGCCTCAAACATGGATTCATCTTAAAATGGGACTGATTAAAGAAAGAACTGGAGCAGAATGGGAACATAGTTTCTTGAAAGTAATCTTTTGTTATCAGTGGTCATTCTTTGAGTCTATGAGCATCTGTTGATGGCATTTTCTATTTGACCATTCCATGAAGAAAGGGGTATTTCCTCACCATTGACTCTGAAGTCACAGGAGGGGACACTGAAATCTTCCAAGTCAGAGGATTATAATAAATGAAACCAGGATTTTGAGGTTTTATCAATATAGATGATAAGGCCAAACAAGTTTAATTATTGGGATTAATTATTTGGGACTAACGGTGATCATCAATGAAGCCACATGGAAACTAACAAGGAGGTCACCTGCCAGGAATACATTTTAAAGTGTCTCAAGGGCACAGAGGTATTTGAGGTTTTCTCCCAGTCATAACTGGTAACAATGGATCACATGAAACAAATGGACAAAAGCAACACTCAAGAATGTTACAAAAATAAAATGTTAATTACCAACATTCAAACACATGACCAAACCAAAATCAATGCAAAGAACAATCTGCTGGAGGAGCTCAAGGGTTGAGCAGCATCAGTGGGGGAAAATGAATTGTCAGCGTTTCAGGTCGCCACCCTTCGTCAAGACTTAGCTTCATTTGATGAGCAGATACAAGCATCTAGCATGTCCAAATATTCATTTAACTGTACGTAATAAGGCAGACACTGTCATGGAGAGATTGGCACGGAAATAGGCCCTTTGGTCAACTTGTACCCTTCTTAAAAATTTTCATTGTGTACTTGTCAAAACATTTTTTAAATATTGGAAATATGGCACTTTCTCTGGCAGCACAATCTGCAGACTGAATGCCCTCTGTGTGAAATAGGTCCCTTCTAAATGTTCAGAATCAGAAATGTATTGTCATGAACAAGTCACAAAATTCGTTGTTTTGTGGCAGCAAACAGTGCAAATATTTATATAAACCACCTGACAAAATAATTTTTTCCAAAAGAGCAAGAAAATATCAAAGTAAGGCAGTGTTTATGGTTCCTTGTTCATTCAGGAACCTGATAGCAAAGGAGAAGAAGCTGTCCCACTGTCGGTGGGTGCTCATCTCCTGTACCTTTCTCCTAATGGTAACAGAGTGAAGAGGGCATGGCCTGGGTAGTGGTCATCCTTGAGGATAGAGCCTGCTTTCTTGACACAGTCTCTTGTGGATGTCCGTGATGGAGTGAAATCTGGTGCATATGATGCCATAGGCTGAGTTAACAACCCTCTGGAGTTTTTTTTTCCCTTGTCCTGAACATTGGCACCTTCGTACCAAACAGTGATCAACTGGCAAGAATGCCAGTAGACGTTTTCGAGAGTTTTCAAAGACATACCGGATCTCCTGAAACTCCTCACAAATTATAGCCACTGGTGATCTTTCTTCCTGCTTGCATGGCCCTTTCCTATTTGCCTTAAATCTATGCTCTCTAGTTTTAGACTAATCTATTTAGAAAAAAAAATGATGCTTATCATGTTTTTATATACCTCAATAAAGGTCACCTCTCTGTCTTCTTTGCTGCAGGGAAAAATGCCTCATTTTACCCTGTATGTAAGCCAGTGTCTCCTGTCCAGGTTACATACCTGTGAATCTTTTGTGCACTCTTTCTGGCTTAATGATATCCTTCCTGTCACTATGAGACAAAACTGCAAATTTGGTCTCACTAAATGCTGGTAAAACTGTAACGTTCATACAGAGGATAATTAAAACAGCCAAGAAGATCATTGGGATCTCCCTTGCCTGTACTAATGACATTCAGTAGGAGCTTTGCTTAAATAGAGCTCAAAGAATTATTGAAGATCCCCATCATACAGCACAGGATCTCTGACGTACTGCCATCAGGAATGAGGTACATGAGCATCAAAATCTGGGTCCATACATGGAAATAGCTTATTTCTGCAGGCTATGAGGTTGATGAGCAGTGTTCTATTACCTTGGGTATCTTAGCAATGAAACAATTAAATTATTCCAACATTTGTTTTTAATATTATAGTTTTGGTATATATGTGGTACTGTGATTTATGTGTTTAGGAGGGTGCACCATTGTGTGAAGAAATGCAGTTTTATCTTCGTCCGCGAAGCCAAGCCAAAGAAGAAGAAGATATGTACAGTGAGATAATAATATGAACTTGGACTCCGGTATTCAATGCCAAATGCCTTCTTACCCACCATGTCAGCCTGTATTGCTACCTTCAGGCAATTATACACCTGTACTGAAGATCTCTGTGCTTTAAAATGCTCACCGGGGTCCTGCCATTTCCTCTGCAAGACTTGCCATTGTTTAACTCCCCCCAAAATACACCATATTGCAATTGCCCAAGTTGAATTCCATCTGCGCACTTCCCCAGTTGTTGTAAATCCTCATCTAATTCAGTAGAAACTACAACTCTCAATAACTGGATTCTCAGAAAATAACTGAAGGAAATTCTACTGGAAAGCACAATGTGAAAAAGAAAAAAAAAGGAATGTCTGAAATCACGGGCACACAAGATAGAGTAACAACAAATACAATTAAGCAAATACAGATCAGTGAGAAAACCAAATGTTGTTTCAAAGCTTAAAACCATGAGCTGCTGAATGAATTTTAAATCTGGTGTAATAAAATACGAAATTTAAAATATGGCATTTAAATGGCATGGGGTAGTTAGATAGCGAGTTTATCTCTAACTATCTGCTCAGACAGATCCAAAATATACCTGTGGGGGCATTAAACTATCAGGAAAGTAGTATGGTAATCAAATGTCCAAGAAATAGAAAATATATT
The DNA here is from genome assembly GCF_036971445.1 of Narcine bancroftii. Classification (NCBI taxonomy): domain Eukaryota; kingdom Metazoa; phylum Chordata; class Chondrichthyes; order Torpediniformes; family Narcinidae; genus Narcine; species Narcine bancroftii. The sequence continues at coordinate 96,542,865 of NC_091476.1, read as the reverse complement.
GCATGCATAAGTTATCTGTACTGAAGGAGATATTGTGGATACCTCTAAGCACAGATTAAATTTCTGGATGAAAATAAATGAAACGTTGTGTGAAATTTTACATTAGTCAATGAAATTGAAGGAACGAAGGCAACCAAAAAAAATCAAAGTGACTCCTTCCACCAGGTACTAAAAGAAAGGAAAAGTAAAATCCTTTAACAGTGATCAATGACTGCAAGTCAGCAGAACATAACTGACCTTCTCAAAGCATCAGTTTACTTCTGCAAAAATAGAAAGCAATGAACCTAAAAATATTACAAGCATATTTGCTTATGTAATTCTCAAAAAAAAGCTCAAGTCAACACAGTGTGATGCAGATGAACATGGTTTTGTTTGATAAACTCACTGGAATTCCTGTAGAAAATACAAAACCTGATCACCACACTTTGGATACAATGGTGATGCAGTTCTGAGTTTTAAGGACAGTGATTCTGTCTGAATGAGAAATGTTTGCATTCTTGTCAAAGTGGAGCCCAACTCTGCTTGGCATCAGCACCTACATCTTCCATATACTGATGTCCTCACCACCGTGGTGCTCAATGTAACTCAGACCACTGCTATCCTTGCACACAATAGATACAATTTTTAAAAAATCCTTTGTTCTGACAAAAAAACAAGTGGCCTGCATTTTTCTTTTCCTCTCATGAACTGTGCTGTCATGTTTCAATACTGGACCAAGATAAAAAGTTTTTTTCAGAGTTTGATTTGAAGCTTAGATCTTGATCCAAGAATGAGTGTGTCATAAGTAACATTACCCATTTATTTCTGGATTGTATATTTCAGGAAATGACACAAGCGCACATGATAGAAAATGGTTCAGAATTATTTTCATGCTTGTTTAATCAAGCTAGCCTCAAGCCAAGACAATACCACTCACAGCTGACAGATGGGAGATGACATTGCTATTTCATTGCAGAATTCTAAAGCAACATTGTTCACAAATATTGAAAAGCTGTGATGCATTCGGAATGCATAAAACAGAATCTCCGATAAGCTGGCGGGTTTTATTTTTTGAATAATCTCTAATTCACCCTGTTCAGTTGGGTTGCCTTTGTCCAAAATGCAACTTATTTTGGTGTAAAATTGACATGCTCATCAACTTTTTTTTAAATTTTTTATTTTTCACACCATAAATCTCATTAGCCATGATATACACTTTTTCTTTTTGAAGTGAGTGTGCATCTGCAAAAACTCCAATGGCAATAACATAAAACAGGTTTTGCTAAGAAACAGTTTGAACAACAATGGAGAAAGAAGCTAAATTCCTGTCATTCATTTGATTATCTTCAATCACTTGTGCATTAAATATTTCTGTTCTTCATATTGCTCAATGCAATTCCAATGAAGGCCCCTGTTTTATAGCATGCTAATTTATTTTTCATGTTGCTTAATAATTGGTGGATCATTTTTACTGTGTGTATAGGATACCCATCCAATTGCTTTACTGTTCCCTCATGTTGTTCCCTGATCCACTAAGGCACACATGTCAAACTCTGGCCCGCGGGCCAAATTTGGCCCGCCATATAATTATATTTGGCCCGCAAGATCATTTCAAAAATGTATTAGAGGTGGCCTGCCCTGCAGCGAGAGCCGATGCTGTTTTTTGGTAAAGACACCCCCACCATCCTCCCCCTTCATTGCACATCCTTCCCCATTGTAACACGAGAAATTGTAACACGAGAAGTCTGTTGCTGTCATCAGCCGGCAAGCCAGTTGGAAGGCTCCCCGCACAATCAGTCACTTCTCCCACCTGTCGAGCAGTGCGGTGGATGGGCGAGCGCCTGTGATTGCCTGTCGGCGCGAAGGACATGGCAGGCTGCGCACGGCCCCTGGGCAGCGCGAGCCCCGCGCAACTGGCACCAGACGGCCCTTCGACAGCGCGAGCGCACTTCTCCCGGTCGCCACAGCCTTCAGCGCTTGCACCCGCGCGGACCCCAGGGACGGCTGGTTCGGCCCTGCACGTGAAGAGAGAGATGGTGGCTGTCCGCAAAGGCTGATCGACAGCGCGCTGGGCCTGAGTGGGTGGGTAAGCAGGGGTGGGCAGAGGGTGTAGGTGAGGAGTAATGGGCAGGGGAAGTTATGGTGGTGCGAGGGGCAGTTAGAGGGAGGGATGAGTAGAAGGAGGGGTGGATAGGGAAGAGGTAAAAGGGGAGGGGCAGGGCGAGTAGGGGAGGGGTGATTAGAGGGTGAGAGATGGGTAGAGGGAGGAACAGGTTGAGGGAAGAGGCAGTAGAGGGGCGTGTATAGGATGGGGTGGGTAGAGGCAGAGCGAGTGGAGTGAGGGGTGAGTAGAGGGATGGTGGGTCAAAGATGAATAGAGGCCTAGAGCCTGAGGAGTGAGCAGGAAATGCTGAGTCCTGATGCAGGCCAAAATGGACACAGCCTGTGAATGCTGACTACATCTCCACAGGGACCAAATAGGTTTCCCTCAGGTCAAGCAAAGGGTGAACTTGAGCTACCTATTCCTGACCTGTAACATTATCCTCCTAAAGTTATATCCTAAAGTTTAGCATTACATATGTTAAAAGAAGAGAAAACATGCAGATGTTGTTGAAAAATTTCAATAAATATTTAGTTCAGCCCTCGAGTTAGTCCAAGTTTTTAAATTTTGGCCCTCCGTGAATTTGAGTTTGACACCCCTGCACTAAGGGATCCAAATCTTCCTTCATTCTTACATTCACAGCAGTCAATTTTTCTCTTCACCTTCTCAGATTTATGTATTTATTTTACCATGCAGCTTCCCCAAATTGTTTCAAATGACCCCTTGTATTGCTACAGGAAGGTGAACATGGCAGCTGACCAGTGACTGAAAGGACCCACAAAGGCTGTGGGCTGCTAGAGGTTGGCTCAGGGGAACAAGGTATCAGAATTTGGAGGGTGCTGAAGGCTTCTTGATCATATTGGAGATTTGGACCTGGACCTGCCAATTGTTTGAACAAGTGTCGGTGTGGCTGCAGAGGCTGTGGGAGTGCTAGAGTGACTCAGTGACTCTGATTGGACTCTCTTTTGCTTCTCTTTCTCGGATTGTCAGGGGCACCAGGTAATGATCATAATGGATCTTAATGCAGAAAAAAAGTTGCAGATCATGTTTATCACTGATTCTCAACCTTTCTCTTTCCATTCACTAAGTATTCCCTATGCCATAGGTGCTCTGTGATTAGTAAGGGATTGCTTAAGGTAGTAGGTGAGTGGAAAGAAAAAGGCTGAGAACCAACCTTGATAAAACTAATTTTACTTTTTTTTTTAATTAATCTTTTGTTCTGCTCCTACTGATCCACATTTCTTTTCAAATTTAAGGGGCTGATTGTTAAAGTTTGCCATCCATAAATCTGACATTTTCATTGCTCAGAAAGTAGTATACATAGTAGATTTGTAAACCACGAACGATTGAAAACATTGTCCAGGAATCAGCCATGTAACCAGCAGATTTTTCAGCTTCAGAAATGCTTTTTCAGCTTCAGCTTCAGAAATCCACTTCAGAAATGGCAAAGTTTTACAGAATACAAAGTGATTACCCTAGTTCCCAAGTCAAAACACACCACTTGGGAGATTTGAGCAGGCCCTTTCTGTCACAAATTATGCTTGCACGGATGAGCCATTTTGACCTTGCATACTAAAGTAATGATGTAATTTCTAATGCAACCCTCATTTGGAGCGCTGCTGCGAGAAAATTAGGCCACATTGATCCAAATCAAGCTTGTCATTGGTCACTCACAACCCAATCAGATCTGCTTATGTAATATTTAAAGGGGCTTTCCAGATCAGGTCTTAGTCTCACACTGAGAAATGAACTCAAAAAATTAATGTTGTAACAGATTTGTGTTAATTTTTAGTTATAAAATATATTTCTTAATAAAGTTATAGAATTAAAAACATTTCTAGTGAGGGAATTGTGGGTTGGATACAGGGTCACACACAGGTCACAGCACATTTCCAGATACACCATTTTACTAAGAGAGTTCATTTTCGGAGTCAACAGAAACATAAAGCTGAAGCAGTTTCCTAAATGAAAACTCAAGAACTGTGTGTGGCTCTTTAAGGCATTTTTGTGTACATTCAGCATTGTGCTGGAAGCCGTTTCAAAACTCAAGTATCATTGGAATGACCTGTGTTGACTTTATGGAGTCATGTAACAGAGATGAGGTCAGAAGTTTGTGGATGTGAAGTGACAAGTGTATATTGGACAGAATTGAAACTGAACTGTGGTGATGTCAAGTCACATGATTTCACAAAACCACAAATGAAGAGAGAAAGGGACACATTTGGAAACCAGTTAGAAGAAATTGATCCTCCTGTGAAAGACAGATGGGTATAACAGTCGACTCTGGAGAGAGAAGGAGCTGCTGTTCTGTATTGCATTTTCCTTATCATAGGAGATACACAAAATCAGTGGCCACAAAGAAGAATCACTTCACTGTCTCTTTGAATAAGGAGGATAGTTTTGGAATTGAAGATACAGTAACCAGGCAAGGTATAGTTGTGTGTTATTCCTGGAAAAGGGGAACACACAAAAAAGGCCTGTAGAGTAAGACCACTGATTAAGAAAGAAATCAGTGGAACACTGACTCCATAACTCAAAAGCAAGTTAAGAGGGAGTTTATGAAATGACTCAAAGGAAGAAATATTCTCAAAGACAATTCCTCAAATGACTAGTGAGTTTCAAGAGATTTGAAGACAATATTTAAAAGTGACCTGCCTGCTTTTTGCTCATATCTTGATGAAGGGCTCAGGTCCGAAATATTGGTTATATACATTTGCCTCCTGAAGGTGCTGCAGGACCTGCCAAGTTTCTCCAGAAATTTTGTGTATTTACTGCAATCACAGCTTCTGCAATCTTTCACCAACTTGGGATGAATTTGCAGGCCTATTTAGTTCAGTGACAGTTGAAATAACTGCTTTTATGGAATGGTTTCTTCAAATTGAATCCCAAGAGCATGGAAAGAACAAATAAAAGTTTTGATTTCTGAACTGATTTCCTTCACAAGGTTGAACTTGTGCCCTCAAAATCTGATGAGTTGATGTGGAAATTAAAAAAAAATTGAGTTATGGAATCGTTGCAAAGGTTTTAACATATGAAGGGAGATAAGAGGCTCAGAATATCTCAGAAGGGTTATTATAATTAGAAAGCATCTTTGAAAGCATGCAGAGAGTTTTTAAAGCATTCAGCTGAGAAAGCGTGATGTAGTGTGTTGAAAGCAGACAGCTTACCTGTATGATCTCTGTTTGAACTAAAATGAATGAAAACTTTCTTCTCCAAAACACAATGACTCACCTCCGTAAGCACGGTTCATTAAAATAATCATCAATCCCACTCAGAAAAGTTTCAACAATTAACGGATATTTCAAAATTCTCTTTTGGGAATTGTTATTATCACAATGAAAATAATGTTTTTTATGAGGTTTCGAACAGTTCCCATTATGTTACATCATAACTTTAAGTGAACCCTTGAAACTATAAACAGTATTGGATGATAATGGTTCACTTGTAACGTTAAATCAAATCTCAAGGAGAATCAGCATTGCCATGTACTCACTCTCTTAACACATGCATGTGTGCTCATACACACATGCAAACATACTTGCACTATGCGCAAGCAGAAAATGTTTCTCACTATTTACCCTCAGCTTGAAGTAGTTTGAATAATAATAATGATGCCTGGACTTGTTTACAGAAAAGAAATAACTTTAATCTGTAGAAAAAGGCGCCGCTGCCAGAGTTGCTGTAACGGCAGTACTGCCGCTGAAGCGGTCCCGGGAGTACGGGCAATGGACAGCACCTGCTAAAGAGCCAACTGTGTTTGTTTTGTTAATCCGGCAACCTTGGAATTCTGTGCCCAAGATGGTGGCACCAGTGCTTGGCAGGGAACCTTAAGGGGTTGCAGACTCCAGCAGAGCAGCAGATGGGCACAGGCTACCAGAAATGGGGAGAATAATCTCGTTGAGAAGAAGCACAGGCGACGACCCTACAGTGAAGGGCTCAGTGGCTGAAGGACGCACACAGGCTGTGAGCGATGGAGTCACACAGGCTGTGGGCTGCTGGAGACTGGCTCATGGGAACCAGGTGCCAGAACCAGAATTTGAGAGGGTGCTGAGGACATGAAAGATTCCAGAAGGCCGGGGGCACTGAACGCCCCGTGATCATGTTGGAGGTTTGTATCTGGAGCTTAGTTTGCCAACGATTTGAACTGGAGTTTGCACTGTTGCAAGGCTACAACAGTGCTGGAGGTGAATCCATGGATACTCAGCATCTCTGAAGGGATGTTTCTTTTTCTCCTATTGCTCAGGGCACCAGGCGGCTCTGTTTCCCTTACAGCAGAGAAAAGTCAAAGTTTTTAATATGCCAGTATATTACATGTTTAATGTATTAAAGTGACAATAAAAGGAACATTTGAACACAGTTCTCAATGTTAGGCCTCATTCTATTGAGCAACCTCTACAGCAGAGCAGTGAGCAGCAAATGAAAATAAAATGTCACTTCCGGCGGACAGACAAAAAAAAATGCTCATCGTGACAAACCATCAAAGCATTCTGGAACAGGAATTATAAGGCGAAGAGCGGTTCATGTAAAAATTGCAGGGGATCTCTTGCAGTGGAAAGAACAAGGTTGAGAACCACTGCTCTAGATGCTTTCTCCATTTCCTCAAAATTAGCCTTTCACCAATTTAGAATCTCAACCGGAGGCCAAGACTATCCTTTCTTCATAATTAACTTGAAACTATTGTCATTATGAACACTGGACCCAAAATGGTCCCCTCCACATACTAGTCACCTGTCCTGTTTCATTCCCTAATAGGAGATCCAGTATTGCACTCTCTATTGTTGATATCTCCATATATTAATTTAGAAAACTTTCCTGAACACATTTGTTAAACTCCAAGCCATCTTGCCCTTTTACAGTCTGAGAATCCCAGTCAAAATGTGGAAAATTAAATTCTCCTACTACCACAACCTTATGTTTCCTGCAGCTGTCTGCTATCTCTCCATAGACTTGCTCCTCCAAATCTCGTTGACTATTGGGCAGTCTACAATACAACCCCATGAGTGTGGTCATACTGTTCCCATTCTTCAGCTCCTCCCAGATAGCCTCAGAATATAAGTCCTCAGGTCTATCCTGCCTGAGCATAGCTGTGATATGTTCCCTGGCAATCAATGATACTCCTCCCCTTTTCATCCACCCAACTCTATCACATCTAAAGCAACAGAAGCCCAGAACATTGAGCTGCCTGTCCTGCCCCTCCTGGAACCAGGTTTCACTAATTGTCATAATTCCACATGCAAATCCATGCTCTAAACTCTTCTGCTTTTCCTACAATACTCCTTGAATTGAAAAAGATGCACCTGAGGACATTTTCACCACATACAACCCGTTGAATTCTAACAGTGCATGTAATTTCAAAATCTTTTCCCTCCTCCTCTCCTCTGTCTGCTCTGGATCCCAACACCCTCTCAACCTTGTTTAAACCCACTGGAGCAGCACTAGCAAACCTTCCTGCAAGGATACTAGTCCCCCTCCAGTTCAGATGCAAACCATCCCAACTGAACAGAACCCACCTTCCCTCGAAGAGAGCCCAAAGATCCAGAAACCTGAAGCCCTCCCTCCTGCCCCATGTCTTTAGCCATGTGTTAAGCTGCAATATCCTCCTTGTTCTAACCTCATTAGCATGTGGCACCAGTAGCAATCCTGAGATCAATATTCTGGAGGACCTGTCCTTCAACCTAGCACCTAACTCCTTGAACTCTCCTTGAAGGACCTCTTCACCCTTCTTACCCATGACATTGGTCCCTACATGGACCATAGCATGTGGCTACTCACTCTCCCTCCTGAGAATGCTGTGAATTTGATTGGAGATATTTCAGACCGTGACACCAGGGAGGCAACATGCCATCTGGGATATGTATTCTCTTCCACTGAGCCTTTTATCTGTGCCCCTAAGTATGGAATCCTTATCACTACAGCTCGCCACGTCTCCTCCCTTCCCTTCTTAGCCACAGGACCAAACTCCATGCCAGAGCCCGGATCACCATAGCTTGTCCCTGGAAGAAAATATGCATCTCAAACCTGCCCTTACCTGAGCCTCCCTGCTTAATCCTTTATTTTTCCCCTTGAATAGGGGGCACCTTTCCTTCTTAAACTCCTACGATCCCTTGCCTCGTATCTGTTCTTGTCAAAGCCTTATCACTCTGTCAATGAATGCTCAGTCAATTATTGAAAACAACTAGCTTCTCCCCCCCCCCCCACTGCTAATACTTTCATGTCACCTGTATGAGGAATGGTAAGTAATAAAGTGGTAATTCAAGGAGGAGAAGACTTTATCCAAGATTACGAGGTTTGTAATTTCTGCTGTGACAAGTCCAAATTCAAGTATAGCATGGCCAGCTGGACTGCCAGGAAGGGCTTGGCACATACTAGACACTATAGTTGTCCGGAAAGAGAAGAAACACTCTTGTGCAGAATTCACACCCAAAACAAGCATCAAACCCTTTGGAAATGAATAATTATATGGCACATTTGCCCTTCGAGGTCCTCTTCGAGGAGGTCTGTTTGTACACTTTGCCACTGATTAAAAGTACCATCTAAAGGCAGCCTGTTATCTAATTCCAGAATGTACTCAATAAATGTAGACTTGAGCAGTGATAATGTGCAGCACCTGATACCATGTTGGAAGAACATCCACTTTCAACTCCCTCCACCCACTGGCAGTCTAATATTTATGAAAAAATATTGTTTGGCCAAGGAAAGAGCAATAGGCACAGAAGTTTGAATATTAACTATGTGAAATTGCAACACTCTTCAATAAATGTGCAATAGCTTCGAAGTCTCCCCGTGTCTGAGTGGGTTTCCTCCAGGTGCTGGAGGTTGCAGATCATTTGGGTGTAATTGGGTGGCACAGACTCGTCGGCTGAAAGGGCCTGTTACTGTGCTGCATGCCCAAGTACTTTTAAATTGAATGAGTTAGCATGTATACTTGACATGCATTAAAAAGGGAATTTGATACTGCTGCATTCGTTTATTCCATGCACAAATTAATGTGTTCAGATAACACTTAGATTCTCTTCCCCAATTTCGACACTCGCTCCTGCTTTCATGCACCCAAGAGACACTGCTGGACAGCAGAAGTCCGAAGCTGTTTGTGTTTACTATTACACTCCTCTGAGCTCCAAGGTCTGAGGCAGTCACACATCAGATTCAGAACCGAAGTACAGGACAAGAAAGGGCACTCTGCTTGCCTCTGCACCCCAAACGTACATCATTACTCAAAGACAAAATGGACACATTCAAAAAATGAAACGGATTCTTCTTCCAAGTTTGAGCCACACAATAAATCTTTTTGCACCTTCACTTTATTGCAGTACTGATTCCACAAAGTGAATAATTAATGTTGCAACAAATCATTCCTCATACAATTCTTTACATTAATGTGCCTCAAGGGATTAAGTGAGTTTATGAATAGCTTGCAATTTAAGGAAGACACAATTAAAGAACTTTACAATTGAATAAATCAGAATCAAGGAGGAAACCAAATGCAATCAATATAATCCACAGGCATCATATAGTTTGCCTTTTGAATTCCAACTGTGTTTGTTAAATAAGTGCTCCTGAATCACAGCTTTCTGATTTATAAGTGATACTTCTGCTTTTGAGCGAACAACCCTAAAATTCATGAGAAATGCAGTGTTCTGTTAATTGTCACATGGCTCCAATTAATTCCATCAACTGTGTCCAAATTACAAGTAAACAAAATCAACAACCACATGCTGCTCAAGATCAGTGGGGAAAGAAAAACACAAAATAACTCCAGTCATCTATCATTGAGAAATCATTTAAACTTCCAATTCACTGGCCACATGCTCCAGAAAGCAAACTTTCCTGACGATCCTTTTGAAGATTAAGTTGATAGGATATTTTGGGGATATCATAATATGCATTGAGAATAGATTATTTAAATGACATGCAATTCACAAAAAAGACGAACAAACAAAGAAGTAATATTTAACCATCTAATCTGGATATTGCTTGAGCATGCAGAATTAACTCAGCAAATTTTTATAAGGACTTGCACAGTTTCAAGTCATTTAAGAGGGACTGCTCACAATCTTTGATCTTTTTGGATTTCACTCTTAATAAAAACAAACGCTTCAGTCCAACAATTAGGGAAGTTATCTTTTCTGTTCAGAGAAAGACGGGCAAATCCAATCTAGCTAATTAGCACCTGATCACTCTAAATTAAACAAAGGTGATGTAGAGTCCTTTGTTTTGTTCTCTGCACTTTTCTTGGAGCTGTCTGAGGGCAAAGACCATGTCAGTGGTTCCTCTGTTTGCGCGAAAGCCGCACTGTGATTCTGGGAGAATATTCTCAGCGACACTAGGTATTATTCTATTTAGTAGAATCCTAGCGAAGATTTTGCCTGCAATGGAGAGCAACGTGATTCCCCTGTAGTTTGAGCAGTCTGATTTCTCGCCTTTGTTTTTGTACAGGGTGATGATGGTGGCATCACGAAGATCCTGAGGCAGTTTACCTTGGTCCCAACAAAGCTTGAAAAACTCATACATCACCTTTGTTGACCTCACCAAAGCCTTCGACACCGTGAGCAGGAAAGGGCTTTGGCAAATACTAGAGCGCATCGGATGTCCCCCAAAGTTCCTCAACATGATTATCCAACTGCACGAAAACCAACAAGGTCGGGTCAGATACAGCAATGAGCTCTCTGAACCCTTCTCCATTAACAATGGCGTGAAGCAAGGCTGTGTTCTCGCACCAACCCTCTTTTCAATCTTCTTCAGCATGATGCTGAACCAAGCCATGAAAGACCCCAACAATGAAGACGCTGTTTACATCCGGTACCGCACGGATGGCAGTCTCTTCAATCTGAGGCGCCTGCAAGCTCACACCAAGACACAAGAGAAACTTGTCCGTGAACTACTCTTTGCAGATGATGCCGCTTTAGTTGCCCATTCAGAGCCAGCTCTTCAGCGCTTGACGTCCTGCTTTGCGGAAACTGCCAAAATGTTTGGCCTGGAAGTCAGCCTGAAGAAAACTGAGGTCCTCCATCAGCCAGCTCCCCACCATGACTACCAGCCCCCCCACATCTCCATCGGGCACACAAAACTCAAAACGGTCAACCAGTTTACCTATCTCGGCTGCACCATTTCATCAGATGCAAGGATCGACAATGAGATAGACAACAGACTCGCCAAGGCAAATAGCGCCTTTGGAAGACTACACAAAAGAGTCTGGAAAAACAACCAACTGAAAAACCTCACAAAGATAAGCGTATACAGAGCCGTTGTCATACCCACACTCCTGTTCGGCTCCGAATCATGGGTCCTCTACCGGCACCACCTACGGCTCCTAGAACGCTTCCACCAGCGTTGTCTCCGCTCCATCCTCAACATCCATTGGAGCGCTCACACCCCTAACGTCGAGGTACTCGAGATGGCAGAGGTCGACAGCATCGAGTCCACGCTGCTGAAGATCCAGCTGCGCTGGATGGGTCACGTCTCCAGAATGGAGGACCATCGCCTTCCCAAGATCGTATTATATGGCGAGCTCTCCACTGGCCACCGTGACAGAGGTGCACCAAAGAAAAGGTACAAGGACTGCCTAAAGAAATCTCTTGGTGCCTGCCACATTGACCACCGCCAGTGGGCTGATAACGCCTCAAACCGTGCATCTTGGCGCTCACAGTTTGGCGGGCAGCAGCCTCCTTTGAAGAAGACCGCAGAGCCCACCTCACTGACAAAAGGCAAAGGAGGAAAAACCCAACACCCAACCCCAACCAACCAATTTTCCCTTGCAACCGCTGCAATCGTGTCTGCCTGTCCCGCATCGGACTGGTCAGCCACAAACGAGCCTGCAGCTGACGTGGACTTTTTTTTTTTTTTAAACCCCCTCCATAAATCTTCGTCCGCGAAGCCAAGCCAAAGAAAAAAAAAAACTCTAAATTATCAACCAGGTGGCATCAAGACAGCACCTTCTCATCAATAATTCACCACCATTGCTCAGTTTAGTCTTCACCAATCAAATGAATTCCAGAGGCAAGGGGGAGAGCAACTGTCCTTGTTATCAAAGCAGTTCTTTACCGCATGTAGCAACAAGGAACCCTGAATACCGACCGGTCAAATGCCAAAGGGAATAGGATCCAATGGAAAAACCGCATTGCTCACAGACACGTGGTCAGGTTGTTAGACAACTGGGCTCGTGATAACAAGCTTGTATTGCACTAGTTCCCTTAACCCATGTAAAAGGCAGAACTATCTTCATCTGGTTTATCAATAACCTTCAAAAGGAACATAGGAAGTAGGAACAGGAGTAGGCTAAAAATGGCCCATCGAGCCTGCTCCGCCATTCAAAAAGATCATGGCTGATCTAATTTATGACCTAACTCCACCTACCTGCCATCTCCCCATATCCCCTAATTCCTCTATCATGTAAAAATGTATCTAATCAAATTTTAAATGTGTTTAATGAAGCAGCCTCAACCACTTCCCTGGTTAGAGAATTCCAAACATTCACTACTCTCCTTCCATCACAAGGTCACCTGCAGGGATTTTATGACATTAATTCTAGTGATACTCAATAAATTAATAAACTCCAACGGCCTCTGGTTAGAAAGACTCCAGCTGGTCAAGGAAGTGGTTCTGCACCATGTTCCCAATGACAAATCAGGGTGATTGATAAATACTGGCCAACAAATTAAACAGAACAGCAACAACTCTAGCCCACCTAGAAGAAATTCTTTAATTACAATTGTCTTCTTGTCACTTATGTCACCTAATGTCACGAGTATTGCATGGAGAGGAAAGTTTCTCAGCAGAACCCAGAATGACGCGGTCAGTGTGGCAGTTAGTGCAATGCCTTTATAGTGCCAACAATTGGGACTGGGCTGTCTATAAGGAGCTTGTACATACTCACCATGTCTGTGGGTGTTTTCTCTAGTCTAGGGGTTCCAGTTTCCAATCACCATTCAAAAATGTACCGGGGTGTAGGTTAATTGGGAGTAAAATTGGGCAGCACAGATTCATGGGCAGGAATGGCCTGTTACTGTGCTGTATGTCTAAATAAATAAATAGAGAGCCATGGAATGATGCAATACATTGAATGCTTTAAAAAACAAGACCATACTGACCATCAAACACTTATCATTTTATAATCAGCATTCCTATGAGCTTTTCTCCTAGTTCTACCATTCACTTACACAATATACAGTGGCCAATTTGCCTATCAATCCAGATGAGATAAAACTAGATAATCTAGATGAAGGCAACATAGGACAAAGAGAACAGACATGCTGACCAGAGACAACAGTAGACGCAAGGATCAAATCCTGGATTAGGGCAGCTTTGAAGTGTTAAAACAAGAAAGTCTCCATACGCTGGACTAACTGTGCTACCCAGTCACTACCTCCTCCATTAATAGATAGTTTCAAACATTTTGAGGCCCAGATAATGATGTTTTCACCTGACAAAAATTCCCCAGTGAGAATTACTCCAAAAATAATAAGAAGCAAAACCACAAGTCTTTTTTTCTTGGATGTTATTTAATGAGGGAAGAGAAGCAGCTGAGGGATTTGAGGAAGAGGGGAAATTTTAAAATTTCAGTGAAAAAGGAGGTAAATAAAAAATGTGGAATTACAGAAGACAAAATTTCAAAAGCTACATTTTATGTGAAAGATCTTTCAAAGTCAATATAGATTTTAGGTAGCATTGATTTGCCATAACATAAAGGAAAACAAGTCTCTGGGAGTGAACAATTTGGCTCTCATTCTACTGTCTATACAGACTTGGATAATCAATGTCTGTTAACTGACAAATCATTTTCTTGAATGATTTTTTTTTTAAATTGCACAGTGCAAAACAGGTAAAGGTTCTGTATTGTCACATAATACTACATTTAGAATGAAACATAAATGAAATCCTTTCACTTTGTCTACTGGAAGGAAGGCTGAGAGTCGCCAGCGCCCCTCACAGAAACGAGGCACAGTGAGGAACAAACTTGCGGCTCCTGGATTGTAAGACCAGTGTTATAAACACTGAGCTATCGGAGCTTCTCAACTCAGAAACTGGAACATTTCTGTTGTTATTCTTCAATACAAAGTTCATTGAGAATAAAAAAAAAGACAAGACATCCTCTGTTCTTGTCAACAAAACAAAAATAGAAATGATGAATGAAAATGTACAGGCATAATTCTTGTGGGTGTCACACAATGATGAAGAAGCAAGCTGGTCGACAAGAGATAATTTGCGTTGATCCACCGGCAGCCTCACTGTGAAATTTGTGGTTTCAGTAATTTTACATCAATTGCTCCAAAAAAAATCACGAAAGCTTAAATAGTTAGGCAAGCAATTATCAATTAATAATTGTTAATGACATGCAATCAACCTCCCTGTCACTGAAAATGAATGAATTATATTTTGGAACCTGTCCTTGGAGACACAAAAATCTGGGGGGGGAAAAAAATCAATTTTATTCACCTCTCTTATTTTTTTTTCCTTTCTGCACCAAATTTCTCATTGAATTATAATTCGACTGTTTATCATTTCATCTTCAGATGTTATTGGTTCCAAAAAAAAACAACAAATCCAGAAAACAAATCCTGCTGCTCTCTTTATCAGTACACCTTCTGGAAATGCAAAATCTGCCCTGAAGGTTCAGGATTCTTTCAGGTGGACCCTCCACCTTGAGGGCAGAGGCAGGTGCAGATCCTAACCTGCAGACTCACCTTTCAGGTGACAGCCCTAAAAGGTTGCTTGCCTGGTCCACCTGAAAGGGCCTATTCATATTCAGAGGCACCTCGTAGTGGCTCTGGATCTGATGGAGGCGGGGCGATTGGTGCCACAGCGTTTCCCGTCATAAATATGCAGCATACCAATCACCGTCTTCCCTTCCCATAATCCCACAGACAGGTGGAACCACTCTGTGTTTCCCACACAATTCCAGCTGTCCCGGTGCAGGAGCAGCCAGCTGAGTTGTGACAGCCTGCACCGGCCCCTGCCCTGACGTCCCCCCGCCAACCGCCCCTGCCCCGACATCCCCCCACCAGTCGTTCCTGCCCGATGTACCGCCGACATCCCTTCCACAGTAGGGGAGGGTCTGTCAGGCAGTGGGGCGGTGGGGCAGCTGTTGGGTTGGGGGGTGTCAGCCATCAGGCAGTGGAGCGGTGGGGTGATAGGCAGCGGGGAGTGTGACTGTCAAGTTGTGTGGCGGGGCTGTCAGGGAGTGGGGAGTTGGGTCGCGGGCTAATAGTAATCAGCCCACCCCCATGCAACCACTTACAGCGGCTGCACATTCAGGTGCCTCGGTGGAGCCCGGCACTCCACCGATTATCCCTCCCTGAGGAGGGATGTTGTCGGCGCCTCGAAGACGCTTTCGGAGCATTCAGGTGACTATGACTTTAGCCGCATGGGGGGAGAATATGCGGCTTTACACTGGGGTGTTCAGGCTACCTGAAAGTGTCTTAAGTCAAGCTAACTGGAATGTGACAAATCTTTTATAAAAACTTGGTCAATTAACAGAAGGAGAGTTCGTATCATTAAATCTTTCAGTTGTTAAAAACAGCTGATTTGATCAGTGGATGGAAATTAAAGAAGGTGTTCAGGATTTTTTAAAAATTCCTGGGAGAAATACATTTTCATGAACATAACTTGGTGGTTCCAAAGGTAGAACTGATTTCAACCTCAAAGCTGGAAGGAATGCCGACTTATTTCAGCTCATAAGCTTTCAAATGCAGTGAAAGGAAGGAAAAATAAATTGTTGCAGGAGGGGGTGAAATTGCTGTTGCGGTTCAAACAAAAGAAGGACTTTCAGAATGAAGAACGGGCTGCATGGTTGGTGTAATGGTTTAAACACCTTTAGAGTGCCAGTGATAGGGACCTGGGTTCAAATCCCACACTGTCTGTCAGGAGTTTGTGTCCATCCCATGTCTGCGTGTGTTTCCCCCAGGGTCTCCGGTTTCCTCCTACCAGTGTAGGTTAATTAGGTGTAAATTGGGTGGCGAGGGCTGAAACGGCCTGTAACGGTGCCATAGGTCAATTTTTTTTTCAAAAAATAAATTTTAATTTAGCCTTTGTCAAAACAATACTAAAATCCATATTGGCAAAAAAGAAAATCCTGAGCGACTGCAGCTCCGAGCTGGCACATTATCCAGAGAAATTAAAATCATTGCTTATATTTTTGATATCACAAGCTTCCTTTGCATGGATCCACAGGTTATCACTTAAACTCGCTTCAGTTCAATATGAACTTGTATTCATCAGAATAAAAGTTGATTCTCATGGCAGAAGATGGGAGAAAATTTAAACTGGTTCCATGCCACTGAATAGTAAACTTCAGTTTAACTAACAGATGATCACACACCAGGTGTTGTGAATACATGATATCTGCATAGCCCCCTGCTTTCTCGTGTCATTCACCTGCACAAATACTTGCAGATCAAATCACTTCAAAAGATTCTGTTGTTTTGGTTGAGGGAAATTAACCATATTAATCTTAACAGTATCATAAATTCCACACTGCAGTAAATGAGAGTAGTTTCATCCGCAAAGAAAAAAAAGTTAATCTTAAAAGAGCATCCATGAGATTATAAAAGCACTTGAAAGCCATTTCAGCATGCTTCTAAATGGAGGATTGTAAAAAATACGATTGAAGCTATGTAACTGCCACTTTCAAATACAATTGACATGTTTCCAGGGATACATCGATTCAGAAGTGACAATCTAAATATACAGCCAGATCTTGAACTGAATACAGAATACACAGAATCTCAATGATGTAGAACCATCCCAAGGAAACCATCTCATCATCTGGACATTGTACCAAGTATATTAGAGTTCAGCTGAAATGTAAAGCCAGGATTAGAAAGGGCTCACAGAGTTCATCAACACCTTGGACATTTTATTCTTCGGAAACCACATACTGCAACGTCACAGCAGATAACTCCAGAGAAAGTTACTTGAGCTGGAGGAATGAAACACCATGGCAACCTGCACCTACTATACAAACCAGAAACCTCAGAGTGCTCATCCTCTTTCCCCCCCCCCCCCCCCCCACCCCCCTCCAATTCAGTCAAATTCCAACATCAGAACATTCCCCAGATTATGCGCCACAAGGCATTTTTCGGGAAATGGTTGAGTTTTGTACATGGAAAGCAAATAATATTCTGAAATTAGCACTTGAACAATATTGGGAGTAGGTCAATGGGGAGCAAGTTCCACTTGATAGTACATTAATGCCATGATAGCTTCCATCACTTGGCTAATGGTTTAAAGAAGACAGATTAGACAGTAATGTGTCCTGCTTTACCTAAAAGGGACAAAAGACACATTGTTAAGTAGAGGCATATGTTGTCACTGTAAAGATGGATTGTTTTGCGTCACTGCCAGCTTGGAAGACAGGCCTTCAGTGCTGCACCTAGCCTGTTGTTTTTCTTCAAAGAGCAATACAATTTCAAGCAGTGCTGGGTTTACATATGGGATGAGCAGGCTGCAACCCAAGGCCTCAATCTGGGATTTGGTGGGTGGGGGGGGGGGGCGGGGGCTTGGCTTTCCACCGGCAAAATGATTTTCAGATTGTTCCTCCGCTTTCATGGTCACTAACTCGATTGGCAAAAGATAATCTTCGACACAAAAAAAGGATTAAGAGTGATCTACGGTCAACAATGTCCCAAGATCGGTTGTTTGATCTGAGCATAGAAAATGATAAACTGACTTACTGATTTTAATGACATAATTTATAAGTTTGCATCCAAAAATGCTCAAAGAGAAATTGTTCTGACTTTCGTGTAATGTTGAAACATAGTGATGAAAGTTCTGTGTGAACGTCTTCACTGATTCCATACTTTTGTAAATTTATTAAATGTTAGAAACAATCTTTTTGTCAATGGCAACATTTCATAGAGTTTCTCGTGATCAGATGCTATTAAGTTTAGGCCTACCAAGGTCTCCAAGCCCAGGGCCTCCAATTGTGTTAATCCGGCAATGATTTCAAGTTAAAAAAAAAATAGCTACATGTTTTGGTAGTTTAATGATTGGTCCAAAATTGAAAGGCTGAATTATATTTGCACAATGTACTAAAGGACATCAGAAAGTTATCAAAACTTTTCAAGGACAACCATCCACTCTTGAATCATCTTATGAAATGTCAATGAAAATGAAGTTAACTGCCCTTGATTTGGTGATGGTGATTCACCTTCATGAATAGCATTAATCAACAATTAATCACCATCTTGGTCAGCAGGAAGTTTAATGACTGTTCCCCAGAATTAGTGACGAATCAGCAATATATTTCCAACACAGGTTGGTGACACAAGTTGGAAGTGGATTTCCAATGTGTTTGCTGTCATTTTCCTTACATCTCAAGCTATCAAGTACCAAAAGTAATAGATATCAATCAAATCAGAAAAAAAATGTTGAGCATGAAATTGCTTTTCCATGTGTTAAATCTGAAATGTCAGCCTCGGGCTTCAAAAAGGTCCATTAATTGAGATAATATATGTAACAAAATTGATAATATACAAAGATTTATAGAAGGATTTTAGTCATGTACAAGAATTAGACTGTGAAAACAATCAAACTCCACAAAAATTGAAATGCGTTTTTGTTAACCTTGCAAGACCACACTACACCATTTATAAATCATCTTACCACACCAGAACCTTTTGTTTCTCTTTCCTTTTGTTTAGCATGTCAATCAACTGCCTCAGTCCTTCATCTCTCCCTGGTTCACCATTCTCCTTGGCTGCTGTGCAACCCCTCCGAACTTGTCCTCATTGCACTCTCTCCTCTCTGCATTCTCTTATCTTAATGAAGGGTTCTGACCCTCTCCTAACACTGAAGCTGCTCCATCATGAGTTCCTCCAACAAATCTGGGTTTTGCTCAGGAAAGCATGACTTTTGTAAAACCAATGGGTATGTTCTCGATTGTGAATGTACATTGAAGGGAAAGGCCCCAGCCCAACATGTACAGCCAAGAATTTGAACTTGTTTTCAAGGTAAATCCACAACATTATTGCAAGAACCAAAACCACTGTATTTAAACTGAAGTCTCATTGAAATGAGTCATCGTTTGCTTTTATGAACTCCATCATATTGTAAAGGGTCAAGTGGACAATGGCTGAGCTTGTTAAGAGAAGGAAATATTTATTTTATGTCAGCAATAAATCTGAAAATCATTGAAGAGTTACTGAAATTAAAGTGGGTTTGAAATTAATTGATTATAAAAATTGACAGTTTATGTGATTCAAAAGAAAAACAGCAAAAGTTGAAAAACTGAAAACAATAGAGATGCTGAAATGTTATCTATAGTTTCCTGCTCACAGATGCTGCCTGGCCATCTGAGTATTTCCAGCATCCTGTTGCTTTCATTTTTTTTCTAGATACTTTATGAACTCATTTCAACTTTATGCAAGAGGAAGCAATTACTATTTCATTAAGACAACCTATAATTCAATCAGCTTAAGAGGCTTAGCTGCCTTACCCTGCTCCTTTCATCAGTGTAAACAAACATGTTGAGCTATCTTGGACATGTATACAAGAACTGTATTTGCATTACATTGGAGTATGCAAATTATAATTGACAATTATTACAGAAATTTTAAAAAATCTCATCATTCTATATTTGTTTAGATTGCTTCGCTATTCTTTAGGAATTACTCATGCTTACAGCTTAGTTCACAAGGGCTGTCAGTGGGAATAAGCACTATTCCGACATGAGAACATCCTCAGATCATTACATTCAGTCTTTATTGACTGATTTGGTACCCACTGATGCAAATCCTCAAGGCCCCACACACCATCTTGATCTTTTTATCCAGCCAGAGACTGAGCTCACTCATAAAACAAGAACATGGCAGCAAAAGAGCGGCAATGATTGCAGATATATTCCTCAGATATATGCCTGCAACATTCTTTTGTGAACTCATCTCTTTTCAAGCATTTAATTATTTGAATGTATTCATTAATATGTGTTCATCTTTCCAAAGTATTATGGGTTATATTTTTCAGCTCTTTGGTAAGTCTATTTGGTAGATTAAAGACAGTCTCGGTGGTATCTTCTCATTATCTGGAGCTAATTCCTGCCACCATGCCTTGTGTATAGCAAGCACTATTTAGTTAAGTTGGTTCCGTTCTTCAAATACAAGATTTAAGTTCTGCAAACCCCTTCTAAGTTTACACAGATTTATGTAGTTTAGACATCAAGGGTAATGCTTTGAAACAACAGAGAAAACCAAAAGTTAGTTTTAATACTCTTGATCAGAAAGCAGCAAGACCTGGTGAAGATGTACCCACTGGAATGCAGGTACAGAGGAAATATTCCCAGTCAATGGTGCTATCTGAAAACACTGTGTCATGATTTACTGCAAATAATGGATACTCTGGAAATGCGCCAGATGCATCAGACCGCTTAAGTTATCCCAAAGTAATTTATCCAACAGGAGACAGGATAAAATTGGCAAAATGGAAAGAAAGCTTGGCAAAGGAATGGAAAACAAAATTCACAAGAGCCTGGGTGCATGATCAAAAGAACATTTGTGGATGCTCCAATAAGTAGCTTGCGTTTCAGTAGAATTCCTAAATTTTTACTATTACAAAGCAACCAGCTCAGGAAATTTGATTTTTTTTGTAAATCTCAGAGAGATCCTGACTAGAGAAAACATCAGTTCAGAGTGGCTTCATTTGGAAATGCTGCACGTGATCTGAAACTTAATGAAGTTCAACTCCGATTATCCAAAAATCCTCAGTTATCCAAAAACTTTTTGGACCCATAAGTTCGGCACTGAATTTTTTTTTGGATAATTGAGGATTTCATAAAAATCAGAATTCCTCATTTATCCAAAAATTGAAGCTGAAATTATGTAATTTCACCTCTGAAAAATTTTGCATAGATGAGGATATCCAAAACAATCAGAAATCCTCAGTTATCCAAAAATTATTTCGGAGCCAAAACGATGTCGTGGGTTGAAAACATTTTGGAAAAATCTGAGCAGAATTCTGAATTTTTGGTGTTGGGTTTATCTTATTTTGTTCAGGTTATTTTTTGGAGATGCTTCTTGTTGTTTAAACACTGTTACAAGTGACTTGCTGTTGCTACTGGGCTGTTTAAAAAAAAAAATGACCATTTATCCAAAAAAAATCTGAAATAGGCCAGGCCCCGATCATTCTGGATAATCGAGTTAAATGGTACCAAAACAACTCTGCTTTAATGGAGCAGAGAGTGAGGGAGTAGTTTCAGGTATGAAAGATGATGCTGTAGTCATGTTAAAAGAGAGGCAAAGGGAGAAGGTATGGTTCCAAAATTCAGTATTGATTACACTTTTGGTTCACATCTGCATCAATGTGCAACCTGGATTCAGTCAAAGAGGGATCCATCCAAAGATTAGGCATGGCCAATTTCAAAATAAGTACTTTGGTGGACAATCAGTATACACTCCATTGAATCAACTTGTTCATGCAGAACATTTTCCAGATTTGTGCATTTGAGAAATTCACACGAAATAATGGACTCCAATTTGGCTAAAATGCTGCACGTGTGGGTTTAAGGCATGCTGTAATTAAAAGTTCATTAATGAAGTGAACAAAACGAAATGTATTATTCACATTGAGTTAGTTTTCAATACAACACAGCTGCAGAGCTTTAAATTGGTTTGTCTGCCTGTAAATTAATAATGAGGACCATCTTCCTAGCTTTCAGCAGCACTTTTATAACCAACTACTAATTGCCTCATTTTGCCCAAATGTACTCTTTTTTTTTTTAAATTCATTTCAGTCTGATAGCCACTAAAGCTGCCCTGGGAATGAATTCAGACATTTATGCTGAAAATGGTGGATTTAGTCAAAAAGTCTAACCTTCCCCTGGTTGATTTTGAGACTGGGGGACAAAAGGGCCAAAAGTTTTCAGGAAGATGCAAATTTGGAAATGAAGGTTTATTGGAATAAGTGATTTTAGCTGCAGTCTCGAATTGTTTTCTCTAAAGCATCAGAGGGAAACTCATGAAATGTAAAGGGAGATCTAAGTTTCCCCCCTCCCCACCCCGGGTGAAAATGCAAAATGCTCATGGGCAAATGAGGTGGAAAGTTTAAAATATATTTGTGAGGCAGGTTTCCTTCCACCCTCAGCCTCTCCACACAACCACACAAAGAGCACTAGTCCATGAAATGCATCACACAAGCAGATGTTATGATAGCACATGTAGCATTTACAAAGCACAGGCAGGGCACATGCAAGCAGATGGGATGAGTTTATATTGGCATAATAAAACATACATCATTACAGTACAGGACCTTCAACCTTCGATGTTGTGTCAACCTAAATACACTAATTTTTCCCTGAGTCACATCCAATTTCTTTCATCTGTGCCTGCCAAAGAATCTTTTGAATGTCCCTATTGTTTCAGCCTCTACCACCATCCCCAGCCAAGTTATTGCAAGGCACCCACTATGTGTAAAAAAAAAAGTACCCATGATGTCTGCCCTAAACTTTTCTCCACTCACCTGAAACAGATGTCCTCTTCTATTTGCTGGATGGACAAAGGTGTTCACTGTCTACCCTATCTAAACCCTCAATCTTATATACATTATGAAGTTACCTTTCATTCTTTGTCACATCATGACATTAGCTATCTTAGCCTATCAAAGCATAGCATAGCCTATCAAAGCATAGCATAGCATAGCCTTTCAAAGCATAGCATAGCCTATCAAAGCATAGGATAGTCTATCAGAATCAGAATTTGTTGTCATGGACACGTCACAAATTTTGTTGTTTTCTTGCAGCAATGCAGTGCAGTGCAAATATTTATATAAATCACCTAATGAATAAGAATACTGCAAGAAAAAGTTAAGGCAATGTTCATTGATTATTCATGAATCTGATGGCAGAGGGGAAGAAGCTGTCCTTTTGCCACTCTGCTCGTCTTTAAACTCCTGTACCTTTCCCCCCTCCCAATGGTAGCAGAGAGGAGAGGGCGTGGCCTGGGTGGCGTGGGGCCTCAAGGATAGAGGCTGCTTTCTTAAGACGCCGCCTCTTGTAGATGTCCTTGACAGAGTCAAGACTGGTGTCCGTGATGTCAAAGGCTGAGTTAACAATCCTCAGGAGTGCTTTCCTTTCCTGAGCATTGGCACCTCTGTACCAGTGATGCAATCAGTCAGAATGCTCTCCACATACACCTGTTGAAATTTTCAAGCGTCTCCGGTGTCATAACCAATCTCCTCGCAAAGCGAAACCAGAGTTCTGTGTGTTTGATATATTCTAAGATATGAGTAGAGAAGGAGAGAGATTTATTCCTTGCAGCAGAGAAGGATCAGATGAGATTTGATAAGAGGGCGAGAAGATCATAGAGCCAGCTCTTCAGCGCTTGACGTCCTGCTTTGCGGAAACTGCCAAAATGTTTGGCCTGGAAGTCAGCCTGAAGAAAACTGAGGTCCTCCATCAGCCAGCTCCCCACCATGACTACCAGCCCCCCCACATCTCCATCGGGCACACAAAACTCAAAACGGTCAACCAGTTTACCTATCTCGGCTGCACCATTTCATCAGATGCAAGGATCGACAATGAGATAGACAACAGACTCGCCAAGGCAAATAGTGCCTTTGGAAGACTACACAAAAGAGTCTGGAAAAACAACCAACTGAAAAACCTCACAAAGATAAGCGTATACAGAGCCGTTGTCATACCCACACTCCTGTTCGGCTCCGAATCATGGCTCCTCTACCGGCATCACCTACGGCTCCTAGAACGCTTCCACCAGCGTTGTCTCCGCTCCATCCTCAACATCCATTGGAGCGCTTTCATCCCTAACGTCGAAGTACTCGAGATGGCAGAGGTCGACAGCATCGAGTCCACGCTGCTGAAGATCCAGCTGCGCTGGATGGGTCACGTCTCTAGAATGGAGGACCATCGCCTTCCCAAGATCGTGTTATATGGCGAGCTCTCCACTGGCCACCGTGACAGAGGTGCACCAAAGAAAAGGTACAAGGACTGCCTAAAGAAATCTCTTGGTGCCTGCCACATTGACCACCGCCAGTGGGCTGAAATCGCCTCAAACCGTGCATCTTGGCGCCTCACAGTTTGGCGGGCAGCAACCTCCTTTGAAGAAGACCGCAGAGCCCACCTCACTGACAAAAGACAAAGGAGGAAAAACCCAACACCCAACCCTAACCAACCAATTTTCCCTTGCAACCGCTGCAACCGTGTCTGCCTGTCCCACATCGAACTTGTCAGCCACAAACGATCCTGCAGCTGACGTGGACATTACCCCTCCATAAATCTTCGTCCGCGAAGCCAAGCCAAAGAAAAGAAAGAAATGTGATAAGATAAGAGGAAAGACTCCTTTAAACAAACACAAGCCAAGTTATTATCCAAAACTGATGATCCAGAAGGAAATTAACTTATTCTGTAGTTTCAAAGGGAAAGGGATGGACACAGGAGGGAAAATAATCTGCACAGCCAAGGAAAAAGACTAGGGGATTAGAATAACAAGGTTGTTCTGCCCCAAGCCAACACAGACAGAAATACAAAGATGCTCCTGCATCTTTATAGATGCTCCTGCAAATTTATAGTTTCTTCTAAGGTTCTGCTTGAAGGTGAAGGTTTAAAAGGGATGATGTTGATGACCTCAACTCAAACATTTGTAAACTGCTTTTGATGGGAAAATGAAAGATTCTTCAAGGTAGGGAATAGGTTGGTAGAAGTCATTCCATCAGGACATCAAAAAGAGTGGAAACAACAATAAAAAGAGAACTGAGCAGATGGTGCTCCACTGACATGATACCAGAATGGTTGGAAGTGGGTTCACAATCTAAGAAAGTTGTGACAGATGGATCCAAAAGAAAATAAGTAGCACCCTGCCATCTTCAACCTGCTGGGGACAAAGACAGCTGGGGAAAACACTTTATTGGCAATGGACAGAGATACAACTGTGGGATCTATTCAATTTCTTGGAAAGTAAAACATGCAGATTGGTTTAACAGTCCAATTATGAAAAGATACAGAGTGAATGAAGCCAGATCTTTATTAAGAAAATTTTACTTCCTATATGGAACCAGACAATATTCAGTGTGGCCTAATTAATTGGAAACAGCATAAAAATGTGACACACCTCAAAATGAGATCCTGTTCCAGACTATGAATTTATTCCCCTTTCACATTGCCAACCCTCCTAGAAAGCAAATGAACTTACTGGCCATTCTGGACTCTGCAACCATTCCCATTTATCTGGTTAATCAGCAAGTTGGCATTTTAAAGGGAAAGTCCCGCTGCCAGCAATGACAACATGAAAGCAGGTTGTGCCTTCACATCGCCAAGTGTCAGAGCCTGGTTGAATTTAACTCACCCTGCCAGGTTGGGACGTTTCACACCATCCAATTAACAGGTACAGACTCACTAAATTACCTGGTTCAGCCCACATGTCATCAGCAGTGGGAAAGGGACACAAAACTTCAAATAAGAGTTGAATTTACTCCAGACCAGAGTTCAAAAATGGCCTTCTCCACTGGATTTTGAAGAGTGAGAAGTATGAAGTATGAAGGGGTGAGCCAGCACAAGTAAACTCCAGTCATCATTAACAGAGTTCACCCTGCTGACCGCACCTCAATTTTTAAAGAGCATTTAAACAAGGTACAGGAAAAAGAGAAGAGCGCAAGGTTGAAAATGGAGCAAGTGGTGCCAGAATTCAGAGGTAATTTGCTTGAAGACTAATTTTGTTTGATTGGAATTAGAGAACAGTAAAAAAAAAGCTGAATTACAGGCACCAAATTAGTAAAGAATGCAAGAGATTGTGGCTATCAATTTTTTTTTTTGAAAATCATGAAATATGAAGCATGGAACTGAGCCAATCCACATTTAGTATTTGAACACCTCATCACATCACTCACAACTTTTTTTCTGATCCAGGACTTGGTTAATTATCAGCATTTCTACATTTAGTACCATATTTATCCTCCCACTCTCTTTAATATTCTATTTTACTTTGATGGCATTCAAATAGCAAATAAACCCCTAATGCCTTCTTTACAAGATGCAATACCTTTCACTGAACCAGTCATGAAATTCATTTGCCTGCGACATGTCCATTCTTCATGCTTATTAGTTCTCGGAATTCAAAATTATCATACTCACAATTCATTCCCTCGCCTTATCTGCTGCAGTGTGCAAATTTAGAAATCATTTAAACAACCCAAATAGTGCAGTCAATTCACTGGTTTGTAATCCCACTTCTCAATTTCTGTGCAGAAGAGATAATTATTTCGTCTACATACAGATTTCATCCAGTTCACTAGCCATTCTGCTATATTACAAACCAACTATTATTATTCCATTAGAACAGTGGTTCTCAATCTTTTTCTTTCCACTCACTCAGTAATCCCTGTGCCATAGGTGCTCTGTGATTATTAAGGGATTGCTTAAGGTGCTATGTGGGTGGAAATAAAAGTAATCCCTGTGCCATAGGTGCTCTATGATTAGTAAGGGATTGCTTAAGGTGCTATGTGGGTGGAAATAAAAAATTTGAAAACCACTGTTTTAATTCATACCTAATTGACTCATTAGGTGGACGGTTTCATAACTCCAAAAGAAATGAGCCAATGACAATTTTTCTCAAGCAAAATATTTCTGTGACAATTCCGTGTAGAGCAGTGATTCTCAACCCTCCCTCCCACTCACATACCATCTTAAGCCATCCCTCACCAATCACAGAGAACCAATGGTATCGGGATTTCTTAAAGTGGTATGTGAGTAGAAAGAAAAAAAGGTTGAGAATCACTGCATGAGAAGTACCCAATCTTAGGTAATGGCTTGACTTTTTAATGTTACTCTTGGTGTACATGGAAGTTAGAAGAACTGGATGTGCAGGCTGTTTTGGAGGGGGGGGGTGGTGGTGCTGGGTGAAGGGGTTGTACAGATGCGAATAGGATTTTGTGTTCTGTGAAAATAATGTGGAATTATTCTTTCACTGGTGATTTTGAGTTGCTTCCTTTGTTAAGTTGGAGATCTCCAGAAACAAGACTCTTCAGGGAAGATGTCTAATTCAATTGCAGAAATGATGCCAAATTTAAATCAAGGCAAAGAGCAAGTGGGATGTGGAAGAGCAATGAGAAAACAGCAATCATACATCACATGAGAATAACACAAGTTTTGATATTTCCTCACTGAAAATCTCCCTTAACCATAAAGTAACATTTGGCAGGTGCAGAGAAGCAGATGAGATCAAAAGAAATATTGAAATTGCAGTGGAGTATATGTCTGTAAAAGAATGAAGAGAAGGCACTTTTTATTAGTGGTTGAAAGATAAAGGAAATTCCCAAGGTATTGTCTGAGATACCTAGGCTATCCTCCTAGGCAGGAGGATAGCCTAGGAAAAAATTGGCCCAATTAAGGACTAAAGTGGTAATCTGTGCATGTAACTCAGGAACAAAGGAGAGCTTAATCTGGCTAAACCAATCTGTATTTACTTAGCAAAGGGACATTGTCATGGAGAATGCAGGGAGGTGGACGGAGAAATTCTCGAACAGTTACCAATAATTAAAAAAAAACAATCAGATGAATTTTAGTGGGTTTGAAGGCTGCTAAGTGGTCAGGGCCTGGTGGGATGTACTGTCGGTTGATCTGGGTGGCCAAGAAAGAGTTGATGTGGCTGATAGATTTTTAAATCTTTGCTTGCTCTCACTGAGGTGCGAGATAAATGGAGAACAAATGCGACACCTCAATTCAAGAAAGGCAGCAGAGTCAAGTAAAGAGACACAACACAATGAGAAACAAAAGCTGTCAAAACTATTGGGGGAACTTATAAGGGACAGGATTCCGGATGCACTTGTAAATTTTTTAAAAATGCCAAACCGCCTTTGTTCAGGGTAAAAAACTCATGACCCAATTTAATCGCTCTTTTGAAAAGTAACACCAGATTGAGGGTAATGCAGCTGACCTTGTTGGCATGGACTTCAGTAAGGTTTTTCACAAGGTGAAGATTATTCCAAAAGGTTAAAGATCTCTTAATCTCGGGCAAATGGGAAAATTGATCTAAAATTAGTTTGGTGATTGGAAATAGAAAATGAAGAACGGCTGTGTTTAAGTCAAGAACAGTGGTGTACCACAGGGATAAATGTCTGACCTTTCTCTCATACGTGAATGGTTTAGACATAAACATTGGATGTCTGATAAATACATGAGCAGATGAAGATCAATGTGTTATTCAAAGTGAGGAAGGAAGTTATGGGTAACCTGCCTCAATGACTCGACCAGAACCAGTTACATCAACAGAGAGGTTTTGAAAGATTTCAAACTCCAAAACCTAGGACCCAACGCCCCACTGAATAATTTGATCATGGATTTCCTCACCTCCAGATCATAATCAGTGATGATTGGTAAGAACATCTCCACAATCTCCATCAGTACTGGAGCACCACGGGGCTGTGTTCTTTGACCCCTGCTGTACTCACTTTACACCTACGACTATATGGCTCGGTACAACATTAACACCATCTACAAATTTGGTGACACCACAATGGTGAATTTTACTTAAAAAAAAAGGTGATAAGTCAGCATACAGGATGGAAATTGAAAACTTGGCTGAATGGTGCACCAACAACAACACACTCAATGCCACCAAAACAAAGGAGCTGATTGGTGACTTCAGGTTGGGAAAGCCAGAGCTATACAATCCAGTGATTATGGAAGGAATTAGAGGTGGAGAGGATGAGCAAATTTAAGTTCTTTGAGATAGTGACTCCTGGACCCAACACATTAATGGCATTGTGAAGAAAGCACATCAGCACCTCTATTTCATCAGGAGTTGGAGGAGGTTTGGTATGACACCAGAAACCCTGGCAATTTTCTACAGATGTGTGATGGAAAGTGTGCTGACCAGCTGCATCATCGTCTGGTATGGTGATACCAATGCACCTGAGGGTAAAGCCCTGCAAAAGGTAATAGCCACAGCCCAGGACATCACAGGCAAAACTCTCCCCACCATTGAGAACATCGCCATCAGAGAGCAACAGCAATCATCAAGGATCCACATCACCCAGGACATGCTCTGTTCTTGCTGCTACCATTAGGAAAGAGGTTATAAGTGCCACAAGACTCACACCACCAGATTCAGAAACAACTGCCATCCCTCAGACATTTCAACAATAAACAATCATGGGCTCATTTAGGGTCTCTTTCTTGTCCACTTTATTGGTTGTTTTATTCTCTCTGCATTGCACAGTTTGTTTACATTCATATCGGTTTATAGTTCTTTGTTTATATGTATATGCTGTGTACATTGCACTACCAATAAGTGGTAATTCTGCCTCTCTCGCAGGGAAGAAAAAAAATCTCAGGGTTGTATATGATATCATGCATGTACTGACAATAAATCTGAAATATTGACAATTACAAAGCAACAATAGATGGAAGATAATCTTGTAAATGTGCATTTGGGAAGAATTGGTAAAACAAGAATGCACCAAAAATCAAAGAGAGTGTTGGTGATCCGTGGGCTTTGGCAAATGATCCCTGCAGCCATCAGTACAAATAGATAATTTCATAAATCTAGATTAAAATGGGAAAAAGATTTGTCTATATCTATTTCTCAGTATAATTGGATGAATCTCTGTGAGGATAGTATGACTACAATTGTAGATGTAAGGTATCGATTGGTTCATTATAATTTTCTTCATCAATTATATTTAACTCTGGAGAAATTAAGGAAATACAAGTTTATTTCCTTGGACATGTTTTAGATGTCATATGGAGTTGGTTCCTTTTTACATTCGACTTGGCTATGTGAGATGGTGTAACCTTTTTGGAATAGATTTAAGGAACTTTTAGAAGCTATTTTTAAATTGAAAAATTCACTTGATCCTTTAGCAGTCTTGTTGAGTTATATTAAGAGATTGAGTTTGATGTTAAAACTAAATAAATTTCAAAAATAGCTTTTTTGAGATTAGCCTTAGCTGTGGCTAGAAAATGTTTGGCAATTACCTGGAAAAATGAGACTAATTTGAGTATTCAACTATGGCATTTGGAAATGAGATCTTGTATTCCGTTGGAAAATATAACATAATTTACATATTTTTTTTGCTAAAACTTGTAGCCCGTATTTGGATTATATGGGGTTGAATTATTAATCTCCTTTCCACACATTGATGGTGTTGCTCCAACCATGGCAAATAACTGATTGATTTTTTTTTGTTTTGTGATCTCTTTCTTTCTTTTGGGGGTACTTTAGTGGGGGAAGAGGAGGGTTGGAGGGAACATTACTTATATAAAAATATCATGTATGAATTCGTTTTTTTCTTCAGTTGTAATTTTTATTGTATGTTTTGATATGATTAATAATATTTTCAACAAAAAAAAAAGCACAAATAGGTAAGAAGACAGATGGAATACTTGCCTTCATTGGCTGGCCATAGAGAACAAAAGTAAATTCTGGTACAGCTTTGGTTAATCCACATCTGGAGCACGGCCTGCAGTTCCAGTTGCCGCATGATAGGAAGGATGCGATTGTGTCAAGAAAGGTGATAGAAAATGTTTTACATTGAATATAATGGTCTGGGTGGATTTGTTTTCCAAGGAAGAAAGGAGATGGCTCAGGAGAACAGGATTGAGGAACACATAATATGAGACCCAAAGGTTGAAAGAAGGTAAAATTTCCCCTTGACAAAGATGTCTGAATATCAATGCCATTGGTTTCACCAAGAGGATAAGAGGCTCAAGGGGAAACAAGGAAGAATATATTCACCCAGATGGCAATCAGAATGTGGAATGCATTGCTTGAGAAGGTGGTGCAGGCAGAGACTCAAGCAATGTATACCATTGATCACTCAAATCACAAGCTATCGAAGACTCTGGGACAGATTCAGTTAGGAAGGGTCTGTTTCTATATTTGAGACCCTGATTTGAAGTACCAGGAGTGGGGGAGGGATGGGGTGGTGCTGATTTCAGATCTAATTCAGGAGTTTGGAAGAATGGTTATATTTAAGCAAGGAACAATGGTAATTTTGGTAAGTTGAATCAGAATTTATTGTCATGAACATGACACAACATCACAGTGCAAAACTTATAAAAGCCACTTTACAAAATAAAAAAAAAAGTGCAAAAGTATCTATGGTTCATTGTTCATTCAGGTACCTGATGGCTGCCCTTGTGCCGTTGAGTGCCGTCTTCAGACTCCTTTACCTAGAGGGTAGCAGAGTGAAGAGGGCATGGGTGGTAGGGGTCCTGGAGGATAGAGGCTACTTTCTTAACTTGTATTTTAAAATGTGTGGGCTTATTAACATTGGCAAACTAATCTTATCTCCCACTTGCTTCTTTTTAATAATCTCACATTGAGGAATGTAGGATTCCAAGATATGGTTTGGGAAAACAATTCATAAAGTCATTTCTCTGAACAGTATATAACACCAAGTGTCAGTTAACGATTTTTTAAGTTTTTGATTAAAATGTTGGGAAGATTATCAGCATGCTGGGTGAAAACAACTATTAATAAGAAAAAAAGTACACAAGAAATATTTGTCACACAAGGAGGTAGGTTGTGTAATTCACACAGAAGATGGCAGAATTACTCAAAAGGACAGATGGTAATATAATGGAAGGCTTTGCCACTGTGAGATACATGCTGGGTGGTGAAATCACTTCATTTTTTAAGTTTCCACTACCTGAGGAATATCTGCCTATGACAACTCAGCAGTGCAGCGGATTCCGATGACTTTTGCAATGAACCATTTTATTCCAATAACAGATGTACACAAAATTCATTTTCCAATAATCAATTGGACCAAACAAAACCACAGTTTGCATCTGAGAACATGCTCAGAACTATGTGCTTTACAATTTAAAATGTGCAGTCAGCAGTATAACTCATATAGCATGCAAACATAATATTTCAGATGTCAGCTTGTCCAAACACTGCAATATAACTGAAAGCTCAGATCGCTTAAATATGGTTTATAAAAACATTGGCTTGAAGACATTGATTTCCATGTCCAGGTTTTGTGGTACAGTACACAGACTCATGATACAACTCTGTTTTAAACATATCAAAACATTTATGAAAAAAAAAATCAAAGTTTGACACATGCATTTCAGACATAAAAGATAGTGGAGAGCTGCTGTATAATTGGTCTGGAGATTTGTAATTAACAAATAATCAGTAGTGAACTAAATGGCATGGATTGACACATTGCCAGAGTAATTCCTCAAAGTCACTAACATTACAAAGGTGCCTTGATTTAAACATTATATTCAATGGAATAAATGATCATCACTGCATTGCCAAACCAAGGAACTGAAAATTCATCACTCCAAATTGACCTCTCCTTCCACTCATAAGGAAGGGACTAACAGCAAATAATGCCTTCGTGTTTTAGTCTCCGTTATCCAGATGCACTTACTATTCCTGCTGGAGTTCAAAATATCCATAAAGTAGTAACCAGGGACCAATGATGCTACATTTAGAACAAAGAAAATTACTTAAAATGCTTACTAATGGACTGACCTTTTCTCAGGGGATATTTGAGGTCTGAGGTTTTGGAGCACCGAGTACTTTATTATAACTATGTTCCGATCTGGTGTTTGGTTGACAGCAATGGGGATATGCAGGCTTGCAGGAAGCACCTATGATGGGGAGGCGGCTTGCATGAGGGGTTAATAAACCTAAACTAGATTTTGAAGAAGGTGCCACTAAAACCTTCTTGGAATCTCACTTCAAAAGTATTGCCTGTGGCAATTCTGAACTTGGGAACTTTTGAGCAAGTTCACAGTGAATAAATGTCATTCTCCAAACTAAGCTCATTTGATTAGTTTTAAACTGAAGTGGTCTCCAATGTTTTGTTAACAACCTCAGGATCAAGGTTGGGGGTTGGGGGGGGGGGTGGGGGGCATGAGAAAGTAATACTTCAGCACTCCTATCTGCCACTGGGGAAAGATCAAAATCAGAAGTTATTGTCCTGAACAAGTCATGAAATTCATTGTTTTGCAGAAACATCACAGTCCCAAGGTTCAGATTATAACAATTTTCCAACAATAAATATTTAAAAGAATTAAAATAATAGTGCACAAAAGATAAGGAAGTGTCTTTGGTTCATTGATTATTCAGGAGTGCTCGTCTTTAGGTTCCTGTCCCTCCTTCCC
Source organism: Narcine bancroftii (assembly GCF_036971445.1). Taxonomy (NCBI): domain Eukaryota; kingdom Metazoa; phylum Chordata; class Chondrichthyes; order Torpediniformes; family Narcinidae; genus Narcine; species Narcine bancroftii. Next base: position 96,509,725 of record NC_091476.1, on the reverse strand, counting down.
AATGGTAGCAGAATGAAGAGGACATGGCCTGGGTGTTGGGAGTCTGAGGATAGAGGCTGATTTTTCTTTATATAAAGATAACACCTTATGTCGATGTCCTTGATGGAGCGAAATCGGATGCCTGTAATGTAGCAGGACGAGTCAACAACCCTCTGGAGTTTATTCTTGTCCTGAGAGTTGGCACCTCCATACCAGACAGTGATACAACCAGCTCTCCACAGTACACCTGTAGAAGTTTATACATGTTTTTTTGGTGATAGACCGAATCTCCTCGGACACCTCACAAAGTATAGTCACTAGCAAAGCCTTCTTAGTGATTGTGTCAATGTGGAGGCTCGAGGACAGATCATCTGAGATGATGACACCCAGGAATTTGAAGTTCTTGACTCTCTCCATGATTGATGAGGACTGGATCATGTTCCCCCAACTTTTTCCTGATGTCAACAAAGATTGCTTTGGCTTTGCTGACGTTGAGTGCAAGGTTGTTGTTGTTGTTATGACACCATTCAATGGAGAAATAGATCGCTGATCTCCAATGCACATGCTGAGAAACCATTCCCAGCTCTGGTCGAATGAGCCTTGCTCACTGATAATAGGATATTCAGTACAACAAGTGGAAAATTAATTTTAAATAAATGGAATGCTCAAGGGCAAACACTGTAAAACATTGACCACGTCGGGAGAATGAAATGGGATTTGTCAAGGATTAGCGCAAACGAGCGCTTGATGCTCAACGCCAGAACTCTGGGCCGAAGAGCCCATTTCCCTGCTGTTTGACTCCATATCAAGATCACAAATGAATCCACAGCACAACATTGTGCCAATGTGAAGATCAAAATGCTGATGGATAAAGTAAATCATCTACATGTTCAGATTGCAGGGTCACTGCACAGACAGGGCTCCTTGGAGGCTTTGGTCATTCAGCAACAGGTCATTCAGATAACAGATCTTTCAACCACTTTGAATGCAAAGAAAGATAGTCCTGTTATTTGCAACAGTTAATAAGGCCAACAGCAGCCCATTTTTCTTCTTTACTGCAAAGTATTTATAACTGCATAGCAGAGAAGGGGGTCAATAAATCCACAAGAAGCCAAATGAAAGAGAAGTGATAAGACAGACCCAAAACACAGATAGTCTGTTCGTCAAGCAGAAGGCCACATTCCATAATCAATATTAATAACTGGTCAGATCTTATTTGCAGGAAACATGTATTGGAGCATTTTGTTCAGGGGTGAAATGCCAGTTCAACAGCTGCTCAAACAAATCAACAGATGGAACAAAGTGTTCATTGGGATACGCTTAGTATATGGCTATACTGGCCAGTGAGAGGGTCAGAGATGTTTATGATTAACCAATAAGATGTAAACACACAATCCAAATAGTACAGAGGAACCCAAAGATAGTGGGAAGGAATAACAAGAGAAATGAGTCAAATCAGCCAACTGTTGGATCCGATTTCAGATTTGTTGTCAGAATTCATGCATGACATCACATACAACCCTGAGATTTTTTTCCGACCGGCCAGGCAGAATTAACACTTATTGGCAGTGCAAAAAAACTGTAAACAATATACACATGTAAACAAATGTAAACTCCTTAATGTGCAATACTGAGGAGAGAAAAAAAAACAAATAAAGTGCAAATGTAAGAGTGCTTAAATGAGTCCCTGATGGAGTTTGTCGTTGAGGAGTCTGATGGTGAAGGGGGAGCAGCTGTTCCTGAACCTGGTGGTTCGAGTCTTGTGGCAGCTAGACCTCTTTCCTGATGGAGGCAGCGAGAACAGAGCACTTGTTGGGTGGTGTGGATCCTTGCTTGCTGGTGTTCTCTGATAGCATTGTTCCACATTGATGTTCTCGAAGATGGGAAGGGATTTTCCTGTCATGTCCTGGGCTGTTTCCACTACCTTTTGGAGGGCTTTATGATCAGGGGTTTTGGTGTCCTCATACCAGACCACGATGCAGCCATCAGCACACTTTCATCCACTCATCTGTAGAAATTTGCCAGGGTTTCTGATGTCTTATCAAACCTCTGCAAACTCCTGAGAAAATAGAGGTTCTGACATGCTTTCTTCACAATGCTCAAGGAAAGATCTTCCGACATAGTGACTCCCAAGAACACTCCACCTCTGATCCCCCAATGATCACTGGATCGTACACATCTGGTTTTCCCTTCCTGAAGCCAGCAATCAGCTTTTTGTTGACATTCGTGCAAGGTTATGGTTGGTGCACCATTCAGCCAAGTTTTAAATCCCCCTCCAGTCTGCTGATTCATCACTTATTTTTATACTACCCACTACTGTGGTATCGTCAGCAACTTTGTAGATGGTGTTGATGGTGTTCTTCTACTCATGTCACTAAACAAATAATGCAGTTTCACTGCTGAATTCACATTGAATAAGGTTCTCTGGAAAATAATCGTCAGGATAAGCTCTTGTTTCCTTTAAGAAAAATAAACACGAAAAAGACTCGACTTTTTGCAAACATCTTGAAATTTTAAAAATCAGGTGAACACATGGAAAAGTAATTGAGTGATAAAGGTATTGCAGAAACCAAGATAATTTCTGGAGGCAATCAGGAGAATGGAAACCAGTCCTCATTGAGGGGTCAGCAGTAGACGGTCAAGAACTTCAAATTCCTGGGTGTCAAAATCTCAAGGGTCTGTCCTGGAGCCCCCATGTCGATGAAATCAAAGGCTTTACTTTGTGATGAGATTGACAGGTCACCGAAGACTCTCAAAACTTCTACAGGTGTACTGTGGAGACCGTTCTGGCTGGTTGGAACACTGTCTGGTAAAGATTCCATTGTTGTCACACAATACTACATTTAAAATGTACCATATATGAAATTCTTCAACTTTGTCTATCAGAAGAAGACAGAGAGTCGCCACTTTGTCAAGCGCCCCTCACAGAAATGAGGCTCCAGCGAGGAACAAACTCGCAACCCTTGGTTTACAAGACCAGTGTTCTAACCACTTAGCTATCAGAGCTATGGAGATGCCAACACTCAGGACTGGGAAAAAGAACCTGGAACTCAGCCTGCAACATTACAGGTACCAGTCATTACTTAATAAAGGACATCTATCACAGGCGGTGTCTTTAAAAAAAAAGGCCACCTCTGTCCTCAAGGACCCCCACCACCAGGCCATGCCCTCTTCACTCTGCCACCATCGGGAAAAGGGTACAGGAGCTTGAAGTTAAGCACTCATCGGCAAAAGGACAGCTTCTTCCCAGCTGCTATCAGATTCCTGAATGAACAATGAACCACAGACAATAACTTACTTTATCTTTTTCTTGCAGTATTTTAATTTATTTTGAAAGGTGGTTCATATAAATGTTTACGTCGCTAAACAACAAATTTCACAACATGTTCATGTCAATAAATTTTGAAAATTGCACTATGGAGCTGCAATGCACATCGTTTGTACCAGATTGGAACCCATTCCAGCACTGCCACATTGATCACAGCACTACAATAACATCAGCAAATGTTTTCAGTAAGTTCTGGAGGATGGAGGATTAAAAAGTTGGACGATTATATACAAATGCAGTCAGCAGGGGAAAAAAGGATTGGGCGCTTGTTATTTTTTTTTAAATTGCAGATGCTGGAGAACTGAAATAAAAAGGCAGAAAATCCTGTGAATTCTCATTGGGTCATCCAGTATTGATGGAAAGGGGAGGAAAAAAAACATTTTACATTGAAGACCCTTCCTCGGACAAAGGTCATCAACCTGAACCATTAACTTTCCTTCTGATGCCAAGGAAGATACATAATCAAATGACAACATCATTGTGCTGACTGATGAGTTTTTCTTATGAATTTAGCAGCTGCCTACTGTAGGACCCAAGTCCATGCAAATCCTCTAATTTCTTGGCAATCTTTCAATTAATAAAGAAATTGAAATAATCAATTGGCTTTTAAATAATCTCCTCCTTGCAGATTTCAATAATGGAGCTAGGTTTTAAGAAAATTATTAGGTTAGATTTTGATCTGTACAAATGCCAGAATTCCTCAGTATCTGACAGCAGGCAGACTAACAAGAGGTGACAGTGAATGCAATCTGCTCCCTGAGCATCTTTTCTTGCAGAAATCATGTTGGAGTTTCAGTGAAGTCTTTTAGCACAATGCTAATAAGAAACATGCATTTCTCAAAGCACCATTTCCAATCCAAGCTTCATGTGCAAGGATCCTTTGTGGTTTTTGTCCCCACCACCATACAATTTTTTTTTAATGTCTTCTTCAAAATACATTCATCAGATTTTAGATCCAATTGTATCTTTTGGAACAGAAACAAAATATTTAGCATAATTACAGTATATAAAGGTCGATCAAGCCTACTCCAATTAGCTAATAGTTTCGAAAGACATCCAAGCTACCAACCATTGGCTGATTATTATAATTTAAGCTTTCTTTTATTTGCTTTAAAGCAGATGGTACGCAATCACTCACTTTGGACTTAAAAATAACAAATTGTGCTCACTTACTATACAAATGTATGATTTGCTTTTGAATTTAAAAATGGTTCCACTTGAACCCTCTGAGATTTAAAAAAAAATGGATTGAGTACAAGCCTTGCAAAGGTCCACATAATCAGTGGCAATCAGACCCACTCAAAAATAACCAGCCATTTGTGAGTATGTGATTTGAACTTGTTACTCTCCATTAACGGTGGTTCTTTATATTTTCTTTAAACAAGATGTGCACTCGAAACAAGAATCAAATCTATTTCTTCATCTGGAAAAAAGAACAGGTGACAACAGTAATTGCCCAATTTAAATACAACTTTGCACAGTTATTATATTACTGTCGCATAACCCATGGCCTGGATGAATTTAAAACAAAAACACATCAAATTCCAAAGGCAGCTGGAAACCTCAAATTCAGTTTTGATTTAATTATTCGAGAAATGCATGCAACACTAAAATTGACTACAAACCCATCAGGTGAGTTTTCAAGACAATTGTATTCATTATCCAAGTTGCCTGCAGCATTTGTGGGTCACATTTAACTTTAAATCTCCCTTGAAGTAGCCTGTGAAACAATTCAATTGAACACATATCACCTTAAAACAGTGTAATAATCAACAGATTAAATCCACTTGATAAATATGCAACATTTCCCCCGTTAACTCTGCAAGAATCTTAGGGACATGCCCATCAAGGAGACAGCTTCACAGATATTTGGCTTGACAAGGTCACATTTAGAGTTACGTTCAAGATTCCTCCATTTCTATGCTGAAAAACATTTCAGGAAGGAATAGATCAATGTTTCATGCCATCACAGGCAAATATTGGTGTTTACCACCTCGAAATGTCATTGATCTCAGGTGAGAAACTAATTGGCAACGGCTATGAAAGGAGGCAAATGGAAAATGAATGAAACTGCAGAAGCAGGAATATGAAGCAAAGTCAGATAATGTTTCAAGGACTCAACTCAAGCAGCAGAAGTGGAAAGAAAACCCAGTTCATAGATTTGGGCAGGGATCCTTCTTCAGAACTGGATGAAGATGTTAATTGTTTTCAAAATCATTTGAGGGAGGAGCAAATTACAAGATGACATGGAGGTTAGTTAAGAGAGATTAGATGATTGGAAGCACCAATTTCACCAATAAGAGAGGCAACTCTTCCAGCATCAAGGTGAGAAAGGGGTGTAAGCATATTGGGAAACGATGGGAGCAATTCATTGCAAACTGGAGAATTGATTGATTGCATCGTTTGCAAAATTCCCTAAAAGCAGGCGAATAAAGGAAAGAATATTCCTCAGGATTATACCAGAGGTCTTCATAATCCATCCCACCTCCACGACCAGTCTCATGACTGACAAAGAAATTCCTAAATTATATAACAAACAGGGTCTGCAGTTGATAATAAGGAAATCAACATTTGGGAAAGTTTACTTCATTTCATCCTCAATGATTTGTAGAAATATCTTTTTCAGAGATTTATTTTTAAGGAGCTAATTTCAACATTGGAATCAGCATTCTTCAAGCTTGCGATTGCAGTCTAAACTGATAAACTATGCAAACACAGAGATAGCTGTCGGTTGCACAGAAAAAATGGCAGCAAACACAAGTCGTTTTGCCATTATTACTGTAAAATCCAGGCCATTGAGTTTCAAATGATGCAATGAGATTTTCAATGCAATTGGATGAAATATTTCACAGGCAGTCTTAGAGATGGAAGATGTGACTCATGAAATTCTCAAGGTCAAACAGCACACAGAAAAAAAAACTAGATGTTAACTTCATCCAGGCATCCAATGTAATGGATTGACTCAGAAGCTGGAAGAAAGTGGTCAAATAGTCCTGATGGATGCAACATAGGCTTCCTCCTGCAAAAAAAAATCCTGCCAAGAGCACGCTAACGTGACCTTAAAAATACACAAATGATCAATTGCATTAAACTTAAAAATACATTGAATTCATTGACTAATTTAAATTAACAAGTTCTATAAACACACAAGGGGTGATCACCCTAATTGCAATATTAATGCAAAGCTTTTATTTAGGTTCTTGAAAGCTTATAAAATATCTCATGTAGGGAATTTTCTTTTAGATATACCTGCCTTCATGCAAAGGTTTTATTTAAAAACATATGCTGCAGCAAATGAACCAGCATTGATTCGGGCATGTTTTCAAACCACATCAATGTTTCCCGAGTCATTTAGGCTGAGGCACCACTGGAAAAGTCACAAAGCTTCATTGAAAAGATGAAAGAAAATTTATTGTTCACATTAATTGCCACCTGCTAGAGAACTACGGCAAAAATAAAATGGTGGTGGGCTCACATAACTACAACTGCTAATTCTCGAAATTATACTTAAAGGTTAATGAGGTATTAGAACTGAACTAACTTTGCGAAATAACATGTTGTTCATTATACGGTTATGTAATAATGGCATTTTATGGCCATACTGCTACTTATCATCATTATAAATGTATCAATAATGGCATAAAACTGCCATCTTAATATGGAGAGAATATGTGGACAACAGTTAGAATGATACAGAATGGCTCTTTCCACAAACTCATGCATTAATAATCAGTTATTAACTATCGTTCTTCTTTCAATAAATTTTTTACAAAAACCTTCTAATATAAAACTGACTTGTTTTATTTAATAGAAAAGAGAAGTTCATTCCTTTTGTGGCTGTGTAGGAAGCAAGTCTTTGATTGAAATATTACAGTAAATTCCTTATCATCTGGAATTCAAGCAAGCTGCAACTTCAAGCAACTGACAAAAAAAAATAATGGAAACTCAATGGGTAAAAATAAGTTTAAAATTGGCACACCTCACTGTTAGTTCTCCATTAAGCAACCGGAAAACTTGCTCATCTGGCAACTACCAATCCTATTGGTCCTGGATACCCAGGGCTTTGCTGCACAGTGAAAAGACCTGCAGTTATATTCCACCTTTTGTGAGCCACACAGGATATCCCCAAGCATTTCAAAGCTAGTTAATCTGTAATTATTATGATGCAAAGTGTGGCAACCAATTTGCATTCAAACACAAAACATAATAATGGTAAATGATTTGCAGGGTAGGGAACACCACCAGTCTGGTTTGAAATAGTTTATGAGATTTTGTTTTACATCCAGCTGACAGAGCAGTGGGAACAGATCAACATCTCCTCAGAAATGTGTCACTTGTAACAAGCTCCTCGGAAGCTTCTGACTCAGTAGCAAGTGCCACCAACTGAGCCCCAGGTGAATCATTTTTATAATTACAAGATATTAAATATGCACCAACTTGATTGTTATTGACTGTAAATTGCAAGAATCAAAGGAAATGATCATTATAAATCTGTATTATTTGTGCAAATTGAGTAAATATTACACCTGAATACTAATATTTTGGATGCAATAGGATAATCCATTTTTTCCCCCTGAACAGCTCAACTGCACAGCAGTTAGTACAACTGCCTCAAGGTTCTTTATGGTTTCAGGAGCTGTCTGTGAGGATCATGTGTGTTCTCTCCATGATCACATGCATCTCCCCTGGGTGCCATGGTGCCCTCTCATACCCCAAGGGCATCCAAGTTACTATGTTAATCAGTGATTGTAAAATAACCAGCGTGGATGGAAATGGTAGAACAGGAGGGGGATAGTTAACGAGTAGGAAATAGACAATCAGATGCACATGATTTAGCAATAAGTGAGAGAGTAGGATTGATGGGGTGTGGTTTGAGAATCACCACAGGCACAATGGGTCAAATAACCAACTTGTCTTTTGTTTATGAAATGCAAAAAATTGTTTTTAGTGTGATAAGGAGGAACTGATGGTAATTGTGGTTAATGACCAAGAAATTTGCAGCATTAGTATATGCAATGTTCCACTTTTCCTTAACTGTATTAACCACACTATCCGATCAAAATCCATCAAGTGTTAACATTTTGGGACACTATTATTAATTACACTGAATAAATTAACTAAATCCTGAACCATCAATTTTAATTTTGTCTTTGAAGAAATGTTCCACGTCTTCCAGTGTTTGCTTCACTGAATCATGATCTGCCAAAATTTCTCACCAGCCACAACAGGACATGATCAAAATCTCAGTCAATGGTTCAAGAGGTTTCATGAAGTAGAGAAAACACAAAGTTGGAATTTCAAAACTTGGGCCCCAAGCATATAATCTGTGGTGGAACCTTTAATGGAGGTCATTTGAGATTCCGGAATTTGGGAAAGAGCAGACATCATGTGATGCTAGATGAATGAGATAACAAATAAACCATGTCATGACATGCAGGTATTTGAGGGTGCAGAGAAGGGATATCACATTATTGATTTGGAAGACAAGATTTTCTTTTGAGCTATTTCAGTCTCTAAGACAGTTTGGTGTTTGAAAGTTTATAGGCCTTTAAAGTATAAAGAATTTGGAGGTAGGACAGTTGAGTCCAAACTTGATAAATATGTGCTGGTTGTTGTTGAGGTAAGTGCAACAAAGGTATTTGAAAGATTTGAGGAACAAGAGTGAGAGGATGGTGAGCAACAAAAAAAAAAGGGAGCTGGCAGGGAAATTGGGTGGGTCAGCAGGTGAAGTGGAATAGAGGGCAGAAGGTGTGACTCATAGCTATGGTATAGGAGAGTAGAAAATCATGGGGAAAACAAACTTACTGACACATCCATGGACTTTGTGCAATTGCTATTGTAAGTGAAGGTTGACAAAATTAGGACTGATTATGGTCTGTTTAAAATAAGGCATCAATTTGAATAAAGCACTTCATAAGTGCACACCACTAAACATCATGAATGTTGTGAGCATTTGTGTTTGAACCAATCAAAATTGTGCTGTTTATAACAAACACTCACTGTATTATTAATAATCTTGCATTGCAATGCTCTGAATGTTCTCACTAGGGATTCTTCTCAACATTACTGAGAAACGCATCAATCCAACTTGGGGAATTGGATTTTGGAGAAGAGTGAGAAATAGTCAGCCTCAAAAGCAGTGTAAATAATTCAAAATGTAAGAAATATGTTATTGAAGCCCCTGCTCATATTGTCAAGACAAAGAAATGCAGAAACTTTGGTGACACCATAGAATTCCATTCTGGATCATCAAATTGTTTCACCAAGAAGTCTTCTCTCTTGGGTGCACAGTCTTGAGAGCAAGGATGGCAGGTGGAATACCAAGCAAACAACTCAAATAAGTATTCAGATTCAAATCCAGCACTGTCTGAAAGGAGTGTACACATTCTCCCTGAGCCTGCATGGTTTCCTCCCACCCTTTCAAACATAAGGTTGTACGTTAATTTGGATGCAATTGTGCAGCTCAGGTTTAAATGCCCAGAATTTGCTTCTACCTTGTTAGAAATAAAAATAAATAAAAATATGCCCACCTGTGTGTTATGGCATAGCTGGCTCAAGAATGGGAAATGTAGATCACAAACGTCTGCAGCCATGGTGATCGAAGTAAAAACAATGCTGGAGAAACTCAGCAGGTCAAATTGTGTATTTCATGACCAACATTTCAGGCTTGAGGCCTTTATCATGGCATGAGCAAAATGCAGGCAGTCGCCTGAACCTGGTGACACAAAAAGATCCAGAGCAACAAGTGACAAGGAGGAAGGCTTAAAGCAGAAGTCTTCAGTGGGGGTTGAAGAATCCTGGTCGTGGAACTGGCCGCGGAGACGAGATGGTAATTGGAAATAAAAAGATCCAGAGTGGGCAGTTGGCTGAGACAAGGTGTCTGAGAGAAGGAAGATGAATGCAATTGGAAATACAAATCAAGATTGGCAGATGATGACAACAATTGCGATCCAGTCACAAGAGTTCAGAATAAAAACTAAACAGAACTCACAATTAGATAACATTATTCCTTTTGTTTTCAAATACTGACAATGGATAAGAAAAAAAACACAAAAGATCCATTAAATAAAAAAAAATACATTATCATATAATAAATTCAAGATTCAATTTATTGTCTTAGTAATAAAACAGTGTCCTATTACATGAAATTCCTTTTTGCTTTCTGCAAGGCAGACAGATTCACCACCTGCAGAAATTGCTTAAGCGCCTCTTACATTTCCGACAGTCAGACAAAGAGAAGCAAAAGAGAGTCTCCCCAGAGTGACAAATAATGTAGTTATTATACAATTGTGTATATATATATATATATATATAAAATTTGGAGTCTATATATATACCTCTTCTGTTAAATTGTTCAAGACATTTTTGCCTCAACAACAACCTATTGAAATGGGTGAGAATATCATATACCAATTCATTCAATATTTCATTTAAATAAATCTAAGCATCTACAAGTGAACCCATGATATAAGACTATTTGGGCAATCACAAATGATTCACAAATCACTCCCCAAAAAATTGACAAATGGAAATTCACTCTCACTGAATTAGTATGAAAAAAGAACCAAGCAACTCAGCAGAAATAGGAATTCCCCCCCCCCCCCCAACTGTTGCTTTTTGACGCATGCACCAATGATGCAATTTTGTGGGAAATTATTTTTTGAGGAATGCCACCCAACCCAACATAAATGGAAGTCACCTTCTTATCCCCTATTTTCTGCTTTGACATCTTTTGTACCCATGCTCTTTACCCGCAAAGAGCTTAGTTGCCAATGTTGAAAATCACCAAGGAAAATAAAATTATCTTGAAGTTTGAAACCACTAAATTTATAAAATGAGTGATATTACAATTTACTGCTTTAAAAATCTCCTCAATCCTGTTCCAAACCATTTTCACCTATACATACACTTCAAAACTGCTATTCACTGAGCCAGTTGATCTCAGTGGCAAAAAAAACTCTCAAATGTGGACATTGCTTCAAAAACATGAAAATTGCTGTTGGGTACAACTAAAGCCATCTATAAAACCCAAGCATTTTATACCTAGTAGATTTGAATTTAACTATCCAAGTGTTCTCAGATGCCAGGCAGTAACAAGGCACTATTTGTAAAGTTTGAACTTTAAAATGCTCTTGGCATCCATAGACCATGCAAGTGCAGGGCGATAGGTAATTAACTTTCACTCAATTGCTTTAAAACCAACACGACAAGATTGAATCCTGAATTTCCTTCTGAAAATTATAATGATTGATTGCATCCTCAAATTTGCACAAGTCTTCCAACACGTGTGGGGAGGGGGAAAGTGAGTGGAAGACTAAGAAAAACAAATTTTCAGCGACTCTGCAAGTGTACAACAGAAAAGTCAATTTGTTTACTCAATGTGGTTAATTAGAGCTCTGCTTTGTCAATGGTGGACCAGCGTGCTACCAATCAAGCCACTTACTTCACTTTGCAAAACCAAATCCAAAAAGTGCTCTATTTAAGTGACTCACTCAAAGAACATGGCCTTTTAATTGACATCTCAAAAATAAAGGTTAGCAAACAAATCCACCATTTTATGTTAATGTTACTCATGAACAACGCATGCACAATTCACCAGAATGCAAAATCATTAATGAACATTTGGATGATTGAAAACTGTTACAGACAATAAATGTTAGTTCTCTGGAATATTTTTGATTTTCACAAATGTATATAGTGTTGATCTTGTTCGCAATGAAATCTTCAAACCTACCAGAGACCATCTCAAAAAGTTAATACTTGCGTAAAACTCAAATTTTCTCAACCATTTTTTATTTTAAATTTATGAATTCGACTTTTGAGTGGCTGAAATCACATGAGAATCCAAAATGTCGTAAGAGTAGCAGAAGTCTAAATGATCTCCAAATGAATGAAGGATAAAACCAATGAACCAATAATACAGGATCTGTGCAACAATGCATACATCCTATCAAGTAACAAAAGCCACAAGAGTAAAACAAGTAAGAACACAAAGGATTTTTGGGGGGTGGGGGTGGGGGTTGGGGGGGGGAAAGAAGAAAGAGAGCTCAAAGTAAAGGATGGGTGAGGTGTGAGGGGAGAGGGAAGGGTAAAGAGTAGTGGTTGGTGGAAATTGAGCCTGTGGGATCCAGCAGTGGACAAGATGTCAGGCTTTTTGAGGCCAAGGATAGAATGGGAATTGGCGAAAGAGTCAGCGTGGATGCTGGAGAGGGGTGGTCAGGATCTAGGAGGGTATCTGCATTGGAAGTGTTGTGTGCACGCGCAGATCTGTGCATGGCCAGGGCCAGGTGGGATATCCGCATCAAAGGTGTCGGGAGGTCTGGTCAGTGGGCGGCTTGAACAGAGGTGATCATTCACAACAGAAATGTCAGGAACACTGGCCTGCCATTGCAGAAGGACGATTTTGTGACTGAGGTGTCGGGAGCTCCGGCCTGTGAGCATCTGAGGTGAGAGACTAAGGCAGTGGTTCTCAACCTTTTTCTTTCCATTCACATACCACTTGAAGTAATCCCTTTCCCACAAGTGCTCTGTGATTAGTAAGGGATTGCTTAAGGTGGTATGTGAGTGAAAAAGTTTGAAAACCATGGTTTTAATCATACCTAATTGACTTGTTATGTGCATGGTTTCAGAACTCCAAAGGAAATGGGCCAAGGACAATTATTCTCAAGCAAAATGTTTCAGCAACAATTGGGAGTAGAGCAGTGGTTCTCAATCTTCCCTTCCCACTCACATGCAATCCCTTAATAATCACAGAGCATTTATGGCATGGGGATTACTTAAATTAGTATGTGAGTGGAAAGAAAAAGGTTGAGAACCATTGGACTAGGGTCAACTTTTACAGGAGATACATAGAAAAAATTCAGATTTTTTTAAATTTAAACCAAAAATAGGGGGTTGGTTTTACATGAGATTGACTTTTTACACAAGTATATACAGTATTTTCATATCAGCAGGTCAACACCAGAACATTATCTGTACCAATCTTCCATGAAATAGCTTTAATATCTTATGTATAAATCACGATTCAAAAATAAAAAGGCAACGAAATTAGTCTTCCAAAAGATGGAAAATAATGTGATTTGCTTGAAATCATGTAGCAAGCCACAGATATAAATCAAGAATCTGCTACAGATAAATAACAACAGTTTCACTGTACAATCTGGAATGTAATGACAATGTGTTCCCAGTAATATATCAGAGTATTGTGCCCTTCTCAGAGGTCACACTTTTTCCAGTATAGCCAGTAGAACAGACAGCCTTATGGTTGTCACAAACTCTGGGTCGTTAAATACATTTCATGTTTCTTGACTGCTTTGCAAAATGTTGTTGCCAACTTTAAGGGCCCTGCTTCTTGTGAATTATTCACCATCACAGAAAGAAGGCATCTGGAACACTTCTCTCTGATTTGTTCGAACAGATTAAAAGCTCATAGCATCCAGAGTATTCCGGTGTAAATGTAACTTGAAAACACAAGAGGCATTTATTCAGTTTCAGTGGACAGAAGACAGTAAAATTATCAACCGATGTGAGGTTCATGATTTTTTTTAAAAAGATTTTTTTTCCCTTCAACTGATCACAGACTATGGATGCAGGAAACATCAGCATTTAATTTCCATTCCCAAAGGACACCATGGTTGACGAAAACATTTCAGAGGACAATTGCAGTAGCTGTGTTGCTGCAGGTCTAAAATCACTTGCAGCTGAAGGAGAATGGTCTCAATTTGCTGACAAACTATTGAAGCAGCTGGGGGTTTACAACAATCTGTTAGTTCTGTGGTCAAAATGACTGATGTCAGCCATTTATTACAAATTACTCAATTAACTGAAATGCTCCATTTAGTTAGATTTTACATTTCTGCCCACTCAGTTTGTTCAGGATATAATGAGGCTGTACCTCCTTTCTGTAGATTTGGTAGTTAGATTATAACCAAGTCAGCAATATCATAAATTTAGAGCTAGTTATGGAAGAGATACAGAACAGAAACAGACCCTTCAGCCCATGGAATCTGTGCTGACCATCCCCATTTTCCACTCATCTTACCCATTCTGTCTTCTGCACATTTCCAGATTGTACCATTCATCAACTTACAAAGGCACACTTCCTAGAGGGCAATTTAATGATCCACCCACATACTTTTGGGATGAGGAGGCCAGAATACTGGGAGGAAACCCATGTGGGTACAGGAAGGTGGTGAAAACTCGAGACCAGAGTTTCCCAAACTGTGCCCCCCCCCCCTCCCCCACACCCACTAAGTAATTCCTATGCCAGAGGAATCACTTAAGGTGGTATGGGAGTGGAAAGAAAAGTGTTGGGAAACCCTGATCTAGACAGACAGAACCAGCTGTCAGGATGGAGCAAAAATGAAGGAGCAATGAGGCAGCAATTCTCCGGACTGTTCCTCTGTGGTGCCCCACTTGATGCACCAATTTTATGTTCCTTGGATGGAAAGGTTACCAACTTCTATATCATTGTTTTTGGATCTTATTAAAATTATCACCTTCCCTACTTAATTCACCATTACAAAAAAAAAACTGAAAACAGTAGAAGCACTTAGCAGTCGAGGCAACAGCTGTGGAAAGAGGAATAATTAATCGTTCAGGTCAGAAGTTCCCAACTATTTTTCTTCAGATTTTCAGCATTTGTAGCTTGTCAGTTTGAGATCGCTCCCCAATGTATGTACACTGATTTACATTTCGAATGGCAAGCCAACTAATGGCAATAATATTGTCTCAGCAAAATTATGATTAATCTTTTTAAATATTTCTTCTCAAATCCCTAAAATAAACCAAGACAGTATTTACCAATTCCATAGTTATATCCAATGGTGTGAAATAAATATTGTTTGCGAATTAATCACAATGAACATTCAAGAACATTTATCAACCACAGAATGATTCTATTGATAGTCTACATGTGAAAATTTTTAAAAAGTGCCATTCCATGAACATTTAGCTGCTATTTGAAATGGACAGTATGTTGGGTATTGTATTATATTGAAGGTCATGTATTCTGAAGATCCGTCTCAGTTGAACCATTCCTGAAACTAAAGACGGAGTTCAAATTCAGTAAGATTGCAACTCTGTTGAAAGACTTAATTTGGGGGGGGGGGGAAGATAAGGACAGTCCAGGATTTTACCACTACAAAGTGGAAAACTTCGTTGGCATTCCAAGTGGGGAATTTTCTTTCCAAATTCAACCAGTGAACTAATGGAAGGCAAGGAATAAAAGTTATGGATCATGTTTGAATTGTGAAACTTGCTCAAGTGGAAACGTCAGTGCAGTCCATCCACATCATTCACCAATGATAGAGCTTCGTGATCACCCATCTTAAGGTGATAATTCCAGCAAAATAAATGGAATAGAGGAATTAATTGTGCTTCTTCATATGTGGCCTATTCAAGAATTAATGAAAGTTCACTGACCAAGGAAGATGTGCTGAAACAACAAGCTTTACCTCAGGACTCAAACATTTTGTTTAAAAAAAAATTCACACTAGACAATTGATATTCATGCAATGTCATTCTTAAAACAAAAATCACACTGCTGCAAAATATCTGGTATAGTGCACTCAATATATTAGGATTTAGCATCTTAGTCTCAATAATGGAAACACCCATCAAGGTAATCTTCCGCTGCTCAGTTTGATTGGGTTGTGGTTAGTGGACAATTGTTTTGAGCCAAATGAGGTTAAAACTCAAGCCTTTGAATGCCTAGAGAATGTCACTGTGAATGCTTATAACCATGTGAAGATACAGGTATATTAATATTTCCCCAATTGAAATTGGTTCAGCAACTTGACTGAACAAAGATACATGTAAACCTTCAGTTCAGGTATAACTATTCAATTGCAAACATTGTTATTGTTTTCAGAGTAAAACGAGAAAGTCTTCAGACATTTTGTTTGTAGTATAAACCCAAAACTGCCTGAGAAACTCAGCAGGTTCCACAGCATCCAAAGGGGGCAAAGATACACGTCCAATTTTTGGTTCTGAGCCCTGCATCAAGGGTCACGTACCTTGAAGGGTTCAGACCCGAAACATTGCTGCAGTTTTTTTGTATTTATTACCATTTTCTAATTTGCATTACTCATACGGGAAAAAAAGGCACTTCATCAAGCAATGCAGTAACCAAATCACAGATATTTTGGAAAGAGAGCAACTTGTAGTTGGTAATTTGCAGTTAGTTCATCTCTGCCAATCAACTCTTTCATAATTAATTAGATTTTTTGGCACCCTTGTTATGACATTATTGATCCATTGTTCTGAAATTACAAGATAGTACTCAATGATGAGAAATAATTAGTTGAAAAGTTCTGCTGGGAGGTGCCGAGGAATGTTTGGTGACCAGAACAACTCAAAAATTTGAAACACCTCAGAGCTGTTCAAAGAATTCTTGAATGGGTATCCTACATATCTAGAAGTGCCCATTAGTTCTCTGCAATTCAGTTCCTGAACTGAGATTCCAGGGACCAGATTTGCTGAAGTTCAGGAGAATGAGAGGAGATCTTATAGAAACATACACAATTATGAAAAGGATAAGTAAGATGGAGGCAGGAAAGTGGTTTCCACTGGCAGTGAGAAAGGCTCAAGATGCAGGGGAGTAGACTAAGGATGGAGATGGGGAGGAACTGTTTTTCCCCAGACAATCTGTGGGATTCTGTCCTCAAGGATGCAGTTGAGGCTGCTTTATGGAATATACTTAAGGCCCAGTGAAATAAGTTGTTGCACAGTAGGGGAATTAGGCATTATGGGGAAAAATGCATGTTGCTAGATCAAAGTTCACAGCCATAGCACCATGATCTGAATGAGTTGCAGAGCAGGTTGGGATGGCCTACTTGTGTTCCTCTTTCTTGTTCTAATAAATGCAAAAAGTGGGAGCAACTTTTAATTCTTTTTTTTTTATACACTCTTTAAGAAAGCAAAATTACCAGTGTTAAAATTATTATCAAAGCCAAAGATGATCCCATGTAGTGTTATTTCCTGCTTAAGTATAATTGTTGAGTTGATCACAGATGTAATTTCAGTGAAGTTTTTCTCCATACAAGTTATATCTTTACTGGAGCAAAAGGAACACATTCAAAATGGCCAAATTAGCTTATATTACTCCCTGCAAATCTAGATATGATCAATAATTATTGCATGCTTCAGGAGTAATTCTGTTATTTAGAAGCAAAAAAAACCCACAAAATATACCAGTAATTTCCACGCAGAGCCTCTATCAGCCAAAAGAAATCCTCAATGATCAATAAATATTAACCACATCATCACAAATTTCTTGCAGCGGCAATTTGAAAGGCAAATTAAATGTTTAATCATCAGTGTTGTCGGAATACAAATTCCAAGTTTGTCACCATGTATAATCTGGTGACGGACTATTGAAAACAGAATAAGCAAAGCTACTTAAAATTGCTAGCTTCAAATTTTTGTCTCAGCTCACATGGAAATCCTCAAGCCGATACATTAATAACATTAACATTAAGCTGTCACTTCTACAGGCCACATCACATGAAGAATAACCATCTTCCAGATGTACCACCATGCGAAGGGTATCTCTCTGTCAATATGGCTCTGCTCCGAGAAAGATTGCATTAATAAAATCAATACCAGTGAGCAGAGGGAGTGCTCCTCACGAAGGCGGCACAGTACAATATACACCAATTGGCCTATTGATACCATTGCCCACAACAGTGGGTCTCCAAACATTTTCTGACAACTACAGTTTTTTTTTGCTTTACTTTGAAGGGCTTCCCCACCACACCCCCCTCCCCCAAATACCTTAACAGCTGACTGATGAACAAATCATGTAATAACAGTTTGAATTTATAACAGTAAAAACAGCTCTTGATCAGAAAAAACAAACAACTGCAAATCACAAAATGAATGGTTTTCGCTCCAGAAATAACTCGTCGTTCCTCTTTCAATGAACTTGCCGTGGGGTGGGATGGGGGTCCTCACCCGCCCACTGTCAACCCTCCAAGAAACTTCAGACCATCCCTATGCATCAAATCAGGTGGGAGACCACGCAGAGCCACGGTCCAAGAACATGCCAAAAGTGCAAACAATCTGGCCCTGACACAGACACACCGCGGAGAACTAATTAATACCAGCAACATCAAAATAAAACAGTGGCCATCGCAGGCAGGAGCTGAAAGAGAAAGTGAGCAAAACACCAGTTCTTTAAGGATGCCTATTCTTATGTCTTTAAGAGCGGCGCCTCAATCCTGGCAGGGATCTCTCCGACTTGCGGAGAGATGATCCCTTCCTTCCCTGTCGGGAAGGATCAGTAAACCCGACTAATCCAGCAAATAGACGGCAGGACATCCAATATACCTCGCCTGTTCACTTTCGATGCAAGCATCTGCAGTGACAAGCTGTCAAACTTTCCATGCCCGTGGTCGCCAATGCAAGGCTCGGAGTGATCTCCTACCTGAGTACGGCGTTGTCGCCTTGCCTCACCGTCACGTTGTCCATTGCTTTGGGGACGTTGCTTTCACTGCGCCCGACCGGCTCTCCTGCAGGCACAAGGAAAAGTAACCTGAGCGCGAGTAACATGAGCCACCTGCCGGGGTGGACGCCCTTCAGTGGAGTGCCGGGTCCAGGGGCCATCCTGGCCGCAGAGAGCACCACACACAGCCGCATCGAGAGTCCGTGCCGAGCGAGCCTCCAACACAAGCGCACTCAAGCTTGGGGAGGGGAGGGGGGGGGGGGGGAGGACGAGAATAAAAACACTTCCACAAACGGCAACCAGGTACAGGCAAAACTCCAAGCGAGCAGAGGAGGGGGAGAGAAAAAAAGGGGGGGGGGGTGGAAATCCAACAAATCTGTTCCCCCCAAAAAATCGATCCGCCTGACTGTATCCAAACTGTGTCCAAGTGTTCGGCTTGGTTCGCCTGTCAAACCGGCCCAAGAGGCAGGAAAAATAAAGACGAGGTTTTGCTTGGAGAGAAAAAAAAAGAAACCCAAGCTGCTGTAAATGCAATGCAGTGCGAGCCAAAAAAAAAGTGTTCAGAGAGAGAGAGAGATGACAAGAAGCAGTTGGACGCGGCTGCTTCGCTTCTCGCTCACTGCCTCAGCAGCGCTACCAAGTCCTTCCCTTTCCAGCGTCGTCACTGGAAAGAGACGCCTCCCTCCCTCACTCAGCAACACTCTGGAGTTGGAGCGCTTTGGGCAGCAGGTAACCCCCCCACCACCACCAAAGTCAATCATCCCCTGGGCTTGTACATCTTTAAAAAAAAAGCCCCAATTTGTTACACAGGCACAAGTCACCCTTAGAGCAAAGTGGAACCAGCAAAAATCAAAACCTTTCATTCCCCCAGACAGCGCAATGAAGACGGCCAGCGAGGAAATCTTTGGCATCGGGCATTCACTCTCACTGCCCGGCGACCACTCAGCCGCAGCTATTCGTGTGGCTGCCACGCCAGGGGCAGCGGCGACCTTAACCCTTACTTCGTCGTTCTCTCGCTCCGAGCAGGGACACCTTGAATTTCTTCATCGCACCCCCCCCCCCCCCCTTTCTCCCGTTATCACGTGTCGCTATTTAAATCCACTCGTTGAGGGTTGCCTCCTTTCTGAACGCTGATTTGAAGTCGTTCATGAGGGGAACGGGCAGGAGCGAGGAATATATCTGGACAATACTTATTTTCTAGTGGTTTATGCCACTGACCCTTATTGCCCTAGAAGTGAAGTGCGTCACTCAAAGCCCCTCATTGGGGGTACCTCATTGAACAGCAAATGCTGGGTTTTGGGGTCTGTTCTTCTCTAACATATCTGTAAATAGCTTTGTCAGCCTAGAGGTGGGTGAAATGTCCATTAACCCACCTGCTATATACACTGTTTATAAATATGTTCGAAACACTATAAATAAGTCTCATAATGACTTTGACATTCTATGAGTCAGTTTTGCCTCTGTCAGTCCATCGTGTGGAAACTGAAGCTTATCAAAAAAAAAGTGAATACAATCCAATTAAATAAGGTGGCAGCATTCAGAAGTTATTCCTGTGAACGGCAAGTCATCAGAAAATTACAGGCTATACTTTTCTCTCAAACTATAATATTTTCAGCAATGAGTTTTTATTTGTTGACTTTGTCCTGCTTTTATCACTTAAAAACACTTGGGTGGTCACAATAACACATACAAAGTCGCTCCTGGCTCAAATTAAATGCTTTCACCCTGGACGAGAGCAACATGAGATGCTCTTGGTCAGGATTCATAACATTGCACGTCCGAGTAATGTTGGACAGGTTTTAATATTCACCCCATTGAATCTGAATCTGGTCTGTGTACACCATTCAATAGCTCAGATCTTGTCTACTGTGAATGTGTGAGAAAATCTTGGTTGGACACTTGAGTTATTTATTCTTCTGAGACAGAACCATATTCTCGAGACTTGGAAGCAGGATGCATGTGCAGCACTCTCTCCTGGCTATGGGAGTATGATTCCAGTTTCAATCATTTATTACAAGTGAAAATTGATTCTGTAGTGAAAAACCTTTAATGGCAAGCTTTACTCATATTAAAGATATATGGTTTCAATATAATGTAAATTTCTTTTGTTTTATTAGCTTGATTATTAGATTTAATAACAATACAGAAAAAAAAGCATGTACCAACAAAATAGAAAAGTTAATGAAGTAGACTACAAAATCTGATGCCACTGCAAAATAGTTGATTCAAAAGATACTTTTATGTTTTAGTGGATATTTTCAAAGTGCAGTGTTTGAATGGAAATATATGACTTCAATGGACTTTATTCCCCATACAATTTCTTCTGGCATTCATTCTTAATCGTAAATGACTCTCATGAACACATGGATATCTCATATATTTTCTCACATACCTTAAACATGAGAGAACTACATTGACATGGGTCCAAGAGCCTATAGCTTCATTTGGACAAGAGAGCTGAGTCAAAATTAACAGCCTTATTTCAGATGCACGATAGAAGAGTATTATTGCAGTGAAACATGAAAGGGCTGCAGATGCGGTCATTGTAGTTAAAAGAAAACAAAAATACCGGAGGAACTCAAGATTTTGCAGCATCCATCAGAGGTAAAGATATATAACCAATGTCTCGGGCCTGAGCCCTTCTTCAAGGCTCATACCCGAAGCATTGGTTCTCTTTACTTCTTATTGACACTGCTGAGTACCTCCAGCATTTTTTTTTTGCGTTTTAACAATTATTGCAACCTGTTTTCCTTCCCTTGCTGAAATTCTACGTTGATTATTTTATTAAGTGCTTTAAAATTTAAAAATATATAATATCAGGCTTGAAAATGTAAGTATGATCTTGCTGGTTGAAAATGATCATAAACAAGTCAGCATACAACTCCTCCAAAATGTTACTTTGAAATTTGTCTAAGCAGTCTCTTTCAATTTCCTTTTAAACAAACTACTTGGTTTCTGCATTAAAATGACCAGGCTCAGTGACTGATTGGGATCATAATCTGTGTGTCCTAGTCAGTCACACATCCACTCATTTTAACGGTATCAACAACTACTTGCGGCCTGCTTTATAGTGACAAGTATTCGGTGAGCATGGATGAAATAGACATATGGTGACAAAGATAAATGGCGGTAAATAGACCGATGTATTGTTGCTTATATTGTTATTTTTGATTTTGTTGACATGCATTGTTATAATTTGCAATCTTTAAATAATCATCCTCAAAAGCTGTCAAATCAAATTACCTTTGTAGAGTTGAAACACAAAACACAATTAAAGAAAGAATAATAGTGCCAAAAGGCAAGCCGTGGGACTATCTCCCAGCACTCTGTCCAAGTTGACACTGGGAAACATTACTAAGTGGAAGCAGAGGCATTTTATTATCAAGACTGGTGATAAGCTCTGTCAGTTTCTGCTGACTGCAATATCTGGGCAATTATGTTTGCTATTCTCTCAGTACTATTGTTCAGTGTTTTCTCCATAGACGATTCAGAGAAAATTTATGCCCAGATCCTTGGTCGGTGGAGCAAAGCACCTTGTCCCCTTCCAAAATTCGGTTTCAGTCCAAAAATGAGCGCAATGTCAGTTGCTAGTATATTTGAGGACAAAGCTATGTAACAAAAATACAGGAAACTGAGTCACAGAGATCTTGAAATAGCTTTTACCACATTTTATTGGTTAATCTCCCTCTCACCATCATGTTATTCAGAACAATCTTCATGGAGATATAGAGTCATACAGCAGGAAAAGAGGCCATTCTGCCCACCGTGTCTGCACTGATCGGTAGACACCATGGCATTTGACCATTTGCAGGCAGATTACATGCTTGTCTAGACACTTCTTCAACAACTCAGCTTCCATAATTCTCTCCAGCATGCATCACAGGGTCTCACTGCTCTCCGGATGAAAAAAGGTCCCGTCGAAATCTCTTACTCCTTGCCCTCTTGAGCTTTATTCTTCTGAGTTAAGGAGAAAAGTTCACCACAGTTTCCTTCATGACCCCTTTTATTCCTATGATTTTCAGGTGAAACATATTTTGGCTCTTCAGTCTCCCTTCTTAAAGGAAATGCTCTACACCAAACAACACCCTGCTGAATCTCCCGTGCACCCCTTCCAACACCATCACGTCTTTCAGCTAGTGACAAGAACTGCATCTATTGCTCCAGCCGAAATCAGACGAATATTTGATAAAGTTGGGCCACAAAATCATTTTTCATACCTGAGTATAGATGACAAGCTATCTGTAGTAGTGAAGCCTACAAGAATACAAAGCCCCTGTGCTTGGTCTGTCTGCTTGTGTGCTGAAAGGAAAGCAAATGAAGCACTTGGATATGGAATTTGAGCAGACCTACTATTGCGTTGGTGAGCAGCTGTAGATGTTACAAAGACTGTCAACAAGCAGTGGCCCGGAATGATCCTGAGGCAGGGAAACTGAGAATGACCTTGACCTTGTCTTGCAAAGTCAAAGCTGTCCAGGAACATTTGTGAGCTCGTAAAAAAAAGAGTCACAGATCTCAGTGAATGTCTGTGCTTTAATACAGGTTCGGAGGACACAAGGTGTGTTATCTCGTAATTGGCTTTTAGACCAGCAAGGTTGAAAATATTGCTGACCACACAGGTAAAGATCATTTGGGAGAGCTTTAAATTGGACAAAATGTGCTAATTAAAAAAAAAATCCTGTTGAAAAATTGGGGTTGAATTTCTAATTGAGCATGAATACACCTTTAAATGTGTGTAATTTTATCTTGAATTTTTGATTACGCAAATGTGTTTTTTTTTGGCTGAAAAATTCCTGTACATAGTTCCAATGAGTTTATCAAGGTACTCTGACCCAAGAGTTTGGAGCATAATTTAGTCCAATATTCCAATAATTTTAGGGGCAGGTAAATGTAATTTGGGAGCGCTTTAAGACGGACAAAATGTGTTAATTCAAATAAAATTCCTGTTGAAATCTGGGGTGAAATTTTTCATTGTGAGAGGTGGATTATTTGATGATACAGGTACCAGTTAAGATTAATAAATATCACAGAATCTATTTGGCCTGTTAAGGGCTGTTTCAATGCCAGCAAATGGGATGGGGTTTTGATCCTGTGCTGTTTGTAAGGAGTTTGTGTGTTCTTCCGTGTCTGCGTGGGTTTCGTCTGTGTATTCTGATTTCTTCCCACTGTACAAAAGAAAAACAAAGTGGGCAATGCAGGTTAATTGGCTATAATTGGACAGCATGGAATCATGGGCTGAAAGAACCTGTTAACATGCTGTATGTCTAGATTTAAAAAAAATAAATGTTATTAATTCAGTGTTTACAAACTCCACACGGAAGCAACTCAATTCGCCTCGATCAGCTCGATTTAGACCAGCAAATGTTTTTTTTCATATACCCATCTCTGGTGATACAACCACAAGCCCACTGCAGGGGGTGCCCTTTGTAGCTGCAGGAAGACCACCAGGGAGGTTGACTCCACCTGGTCGCTGTCAATCAACCGACTTGAGCCAGCCCCTCCTGGGCCAGCCACACGTGGAACCACCGAGACTGAAATTGGTGTACAAGACTTGAAGTGGATTAAAGCCTGTAGTATGGCCTTTCTGTGTTTTGTGCTACACACCATCAAGCTCCATTTAGATTGTTGTGACTGAATCTTCGTCCAGTACCAAAAAACATGTCTTTATGTTCTTTTTCCTCATCTCACATTTTGTTCTTCGGCCAGTTACTTTTATTCTGTGCTTAGAAGCTCTGATTTTTTATCCTACCACCAACCAAAACTTTTTTCCCCTCTATTGCTATGGGAATAGTTTATCTCTGTCAAGATCCTTCATGATTTTAGATATCTGTATCAAATCCCATCAC
This sequence comes from Narcine bancroftii, assembly GCF_036971445.1. Classification (NCBI taxonomy): domain Eukaryota; kingdom Metazoa; phylum Chordata; class Chondrichthyes; order Torpediniformes; family Narcinidae; genus Narcine; species Narcine bancroftii. Next base: position 96,485,130 of record NC_091476.1, on the reverse strand, counting down.
AACCATCTCTGTACCAGAAGGTCACCCTCGTTTTTGCCAGCCAGTTGGACTTCACCATTTCAATCTCTTTTCAGGAAATCTTTGCTAATGTGTTACTCTAGGAATTAAACTCAAGACAAACAAATGTTTAATATATGTTCATCATGATTTTCTTGCATTTCTGCTCAATGACTCCATTTAAAAACTCAGAATCCCACCTTCTTCCTTCTTGATCCATTTTTTCTGTTGCCTCACCATTTTCAATAAAGTCTATATAACTACCCCAGAGTTTTGTGTTCTTGAACCTCATTGTTAGAATTTAGCTCTCCATTTTGCACTGCACCTTCTCACTCTCCACAAAATGTAATGCCATTTTTTACACATTAAATTTCATCCATGATTTCTCCACACTTTTCACTACTCTCTCTGTACCTTGTACAAGTCTTATAGCTTTCACCTGCAAGTTGTTAAATCACCTACAGATCTGACAGATATTCTCCACCACCCAGTCCAAAATATCCACATTAAAAATCCAGCAACGTTATTCAAAGTAAAGGCTGGTCAACATTTAAACCTCAATCATATCATCAAATATTGAACAACCATTAATGGTTTTGAAGAACCACATAGGATCCAGGTCCATTTTAAGTTCCAGTGATTTGATCACTGATGGTTTCAGGCAACCAATAACACCGAACAAAGAAATAAATGATCCATTATTTTCCCCTTTTCCAGTTTTTTTCCCAATGTTACAAGCTAATAATGTTAACAATAGATCATAACACAATAATGCTGACCCAATCAGGTGTGCTACAAATATTAGGGACCATTTTATCATCTTATGGACAGTTGATAGCATTTGGATCTCTTCTCGATGCAAACTAGACAACATTATCTCTGTTCCTGAGCAAGAATAAAAGCCTATTCTCTGACCCTGTGCATCCAGTTGAAATTGCTCATTTACAAGTAAGGGGAGGTGTGAAGGATTGATGAAGGTTTCTTGATGAAGGGTTCTATCCCAAAATGTCCACCATTCTTTTTCTCCCATTGATGCTGCTCAACCCGCTGAATTCTATTTCATCATCTGCATTTTCTGACATCTCCCACAATCCCTTGTTAGTTCTCCATTTTGTTACATAATATGCGACTCTCCTCTATTTTGTAATATCTACCACACATCAATACACCGTACACTGAGAGATCATGTATGAACATTGCCTATTGCATTTAACAAATTTATAGTCACTACATTTCAATGCAAATACCTTATTTAAATGAGTTTGAGACCCATTTCTTTAACATATCCAAGAACTTTGGATTCTACAAGACATGTGAGACCACTGCTACACCACCATGAAGAATGCATACAAGCCATACCATGATCGCACTTCAGCAAGTCTGATCACATGACTGCACTTCTACTCCTGACATACAAGCAGAGACTGAGGACCACAGCAGCAGTGGTGAAGACGGCGAAAGAATGGTTGAGGGAGCCAGAGGAGTATCTGCAGGACTGCTTTGAATCGGTGGACTTGAACATATTCAAGAACTTATCCATAGACTTGAATGAATATGCAACAGGTGTTACCGACTTCATCAAGTCCTGTGTGCCCATGCGTACATACCAGGTGTTCCCCAACCAGAAGCCCTGGATGAGTCAGAGAGTTTGCAACCTGCTGATGGTGAGAACAAGGGTGTTTAAGGCCAAGGATCAGGATCCTTACAAACGAAGTCCAGGTCACAACCAGTCAGAAGAATAAATCCTTGGGCCTGAGCATTAATTAAAAAAAATTAGACATACAGCACTAAAACAGTCCACGCCACCCATTTTTATACCCCATTAACCTACACCCCCCAGTACATTTTTGAAGGGTGGGAGGAAACCAGAGCCCTTGGAGAAAACCCAAGGGGAGACAGGGGGAGAAGGTACAACCTCCTCACAGACAGGGTGGGATTCAAACCCAGGTCTGGTCCTGATTCCTGGTGCTGTACATTTACAGACTGTATTAATGATTCAGATGAGGGAAATGAATATAAGAGTGCTGATGATGCAAAGCAAGCTGGGAAAATAAGTCATGAGGTGGGTCACACAAAAGTTGAAAAGGGATGAAGAAGTGGAAGCTGGAAATGTGGATTTGTGTTGTCAGTGGGAAGAACAGAAAAACACAATATTTTAGTCAAAGATGAAAGACAAGAAAATGATCTGCAGGAAGGTTTTAATGCCCCTGCATATGAATCATGGGAAGTTACCATGTAGATATTGCAAGAAATTAAACTGTCAAGTGTTATGTCACTTTTTTTTCTGGAGTTTGTGGAAGCAAGACCAAAGGACTGTCCACTGGTTTGTTCTTTTTCCAAAAGGAAGGGTATCGCTTTGAGAAATAATAAAAATGAAAACTTTATTAAGGGAATAAAGCTACACTGCTATTTGTGAAAATGCTTTCTAAGATGACACACAGGACAACAGAATGCTGTGAAATAGAGCTTAGAATATTACTTGCAGCTCTCCCATGGGAGGGGTATTTTTACAGCACAAGTCTTGTTGCTGTATATGTTGCAAAATCCTGCTTAAAGCAGAATCTTCCTTACAATGTCAGTCCAACAGAAAAAAATGGTGAAAAAGAAAAAAAAAAGAAATCAGGATCAGTGAATAGCAGCGTGGATTAATTAATTAAGGAATATATAAAGGAAGATGCAAGGCAATGCATCTCTGGAGACTGCAAGCTGATAGCTGATGGCAAACATGCACTCCAAGACAATAGATTTAAGCTTGCAGCTTTTGAAATCTAAAGCCATAAAAAATGGCGGGAGAGATTCCGTGAAAGCCATATGGTTATTTTCTGTCTGAAAGCATTTAATGGTCCTCAGTGAAATGATTTGGATCAAGTTCCCAGTGGACACTTGTCCACAGAACAAAATTATCTGAATTTGACAATTCTGTTCAGTGAAACACAGGGCTAAACTGCCAAATTATCTACTGAGATCTTGTGGGAAGAATAAAGTAAAAGAATCTGAACAAAGTGTTTATGATTTTGGAAGTCTCGTAAGAAACAATCAACTCAAAAAATAATAATTTAAAATAGTTAAGTTAGTGGAATTGGTTATGGATTAGCACATTCAGAATGTAGGTGCATTCACAATATTGTTCAGAAATTATCTAAATGATATGCAATTATGGAGGACTCGTGAGGGGTCCATTCTATCGAGTGACTGATTTGGACCACAGGAATCACTCATAATTGCAGTCACCAATTTTGAAAGGAGAGGAAAAAAGACCCACTTGCTGATGAAGGTGAAGGATAACTGGTTTCCACATTTCTATATATTGTTCATTATTCTGGAGAAAGGAAGTTTAATTCTGAAAAGTCCAAACACGCGATCATGTGTACTGGATGTTGCAATAGATTCTGCGAGGTTCTGAAATGTTTTGAGACTTGCATTTACATTGGGATTTTTATAATTTCATCTCTTTAAAATTCACCTCAGAATGTGTGAATGTTCTGTCTTCTGCTAGTCTTTGATTTGCTGTGGGTTTGCATTAATTTTTGAAAATGTAACAGTAAATAAGTAATAACTTTTGCACTTTAATCATCTAGATTGTATAGCACTATAGATTAAAGATTTATCCTCAGAAATGTAATCGTATAACAATGTTTAATTCCAGCGTGATGCAGTCTAAAAAGCAATTACAACTATTTCCCGTCATTTCATGTCATTGGGAACATTCAGCATCATTTACATATTACTTGTTTGCTGTTTGAGATTATGTCACTTCCTGTGCATCCCTCCTTTTGGAGTAGTGTATGGGAACTTTGACCTGCATTTGGTTACACCACAGCATGACACCTGCCGGTTAAGTAAACGACTCATCCAGAGCACGCATTGTACACTGCACCATCACGGACCCATCTTCCCTGATCCCCATCCTGGTCCTCAACAATAACGCCTCTTCCATCCATTCCTGACCATGAAATTCACAGCTGCCTGAAAATGTCAAGTCAGATCCCACTCTCCCAACACCAAACCTAATACCCTCATTGCCAAGTACCAGTCCAAAGCAATGGCTGGTCTCCTATTTGCAATCTACCTTGCACCCACCAAATGATGAGATTTGACAACCTGCTCACCCGAACCACCGTGAAGATTCCCAATCTAATTTATTGCTGCTGACCTCTCCTGGCCTGGAGGTGAGTGAAAAGAGAACCTTATGGAATACTTTGAGCTACAAAATTCAACAACATGGTGGGGTAGGGGTTATGGTGATTTTGTTTTTACTGAGAGGATGATCTTTTGCCCTATTCAGCTTAGTGGATGCACAGAATTTCTCAATGATAATATTAAATTGTTCTATAATTTTTATATTCTGAATAGCATAAGTTAGCACAATACTATTTCAGTGCCAGTGACTGGGGTTTGAATCTGGCGTTGTCTGTAAGGAGTTTGTACATTCTCCCCATATCTGTGTGGATTTCCATTGGATGCTCCAGTTTCCTCCCACCATTCAAAATATACTGGGATTATAGGTCAATCAGGTGGCACGGGCTCATGGGCCGAAAGGGCTTGTTACGATGCTGCATGTCAAAGTTAAAAGAAACATTAATCTCTAAAGGTAGAATATTATTGAACTGGAACATTTACTAGATAATTGATTTTAAATGCAATACAAATCTGAGCAAAAAGATCAATAATATCTCAAACATATTAAAAATATAAAATTTTAAGAGATTTACTAAATCTCAAGTTCCACAATCAACTGTGACTTGTTCATCATTTCATTTTTCACCAAAGCATCGGTTCAAGTTCCAAATTGCAAATGAACACATAATCTTGGGTGACATTTTTGTGCAATACTGAGCGATTTATTGTCAATGATGTTATTGTTCACCAAAAAATGAAGTAATTTACTCCAGTCAAACATGAAGAGAAGCAGGAACCTCATTTCATGATTGGGAAACCAAATTACTATTTGTGAAAATTGGCTGCGTGGTCTAATCACAAAATTGATTGCAAGTCAAGCATAATCTATTTTTAACTTACAATAGCTGATAAATGTTTGATGCTTTCATTTCAAAATTGTATTTATGGAAAGAAAGAAAATCAGTTCATTATGACTGTTTTCTTCCCTTACCATAGTGCAAGAGTCCATTTAGTTCATCTAGATGTTAACAGGTGTCGGAACAATCCAGTCCCTCTCCACCAATATCCTCCTCCACCTAGCAGAATTTGTTCTCACCCTCCTCAATATCTTCTCCTTTGACTTATTCAGCCTAAGGTACCCACATGGATCCCAGCTATGCCTGCATTTTTGTTGTTTTTTTTTGAGCAATTCATGCTGCAAGCATGCATAGGCAAGGTTTCTCAACTCTTCCTCCACTACATTGATGGCTACATTGGTGCAGCCCTCATGCACCCATGATGAGCTCTTCAACTTCGTTCACTTTAATGCTAACTTTCACCCCAACCTCAAATTCACTTGGTCCAACTCCAGCAACATTCTCCCTTTTCTTGATCTCTCTGTCTCCATCTTGGGAAACTTTCTGCAAACATTTTCTACAAACCTACCAACTCCCACAATCACCTTGACTCTACTTCTTCATACCCAGTTCCCTGAAAAGATTCTATTCCTTCCTCTCAATTCCTCCGTCTCTGTCACATCTGCACTGAAGATGAGGTTATCCATTCCAGATCATCTGAGACAGTGGTTCTCAACATTTTTCCTTCCACTCACATACCACTTTAAGTATTCCCTATGCTGTAGGGGTTCTGTGATTAGTAAAGGATTGCTTAAGGTGGTAAGTGGATGGAAAGAAAAAGTTTGAAAACCACTGTTTTATCTGGACCTAATTGACTCGTTATGTGCACAGTTTCATTATTCCAAAAGAAATGGGCCAATGGCAATTTTACTTAAGCAAAATATTTCAGTAACAATTGGGTCTAGAGCAGTGATTCTTAACCTTCCCTTCCCACTCACATACCACCTTAAGCAAGTGGAAATAAAAAGGTTGAGAACCACTGATCTGAGATGTCCTCCTTCTGAAAAGACATGGTTTCCCCTCTACCACCATCAACTCAGCCCTTACCTGCATCTCCTCCATTTCCCGCACATCTGTCCTGGCTCATTCTGCCCCTAGATACAAGAACCGGGTTCCCTCATCTTCAGCTATCACCCCACCACTTCCAGCCTATTATCCTCCTCAATTGTATCAACAACAACATGATCCCACCACCAGACACATCTTCCCCTTCTCCTCCCCACTCCGTCTCCTGTGGAGAACACTCCCTCCATGACTCCCTTGTCCACTCATCCATTCCCACAAATCACCCCTTGGCATCTTTCCCTGTGATCGCAGGAAGTGCCATACTTGCACACACACCACCTCCCTCACCACTGTACAGGACCCCAAATAGTCCTTCCAAGTGAACCAACACTTCACTTGGGCACCTAATGGATCCAAGTGCTCCCGTTGTGGTCTTCTCTATGTCTGAGAGACTGGTCACAGACTGGGACATCACTTTGCTGAGCACCTTCGCTCCTCTCTGCATCAATGATGATGATCTCCCAGTGACCAACTATTTCAATTCTGTGCCCCATTCCTGCAACAAAATTTCTGTCCAGGGCCTCATGTGCTGCCAAACCAAGGCCACCTGTAAATTAGAGGAGCAACACCTAATATTCTGTCAGGGCAACTGGAAAGCATTAACATCGACTTCTCTGGTTTCTGCTACACCACTCCCCATTCTCCCTCTTCTCCGGTTTCTGCTACGCCACTCCCCATTCTCCCTCTCCTATCCGTTTCCTCCAGCTCTCCATGCATAGAGCTATCTTCTCCCCTCCCCCCACCCCCTCCTTGTTTTCCCTTGTGCCTTCTCTCCCTGATAACCTCTTGCCTTTGGGCCTGTACTCCTCCCCTTGCCCCTCCCCCCACCATTTTATTCAGGTGCTTTCCTACATTTTTTCATACCTTAATGAAGGGCTCAAGCCCAAAACATTGGTTATGCATCTTTATCTTTGCTACATGAAGTACCCTGTTTGACCTGCTGAGTTTCTCCAGCATCGTGTTTATATTTTTCCACCAATTATTGCCATGTTTCCTGTTTATATTCATGTGTACGCATGAACCCTGCCTCACCGATTCTCCCATCAGTCATCAGCACAAGAGGGTATTTCAGAGTAGCGTTAACCTCATAACTGAAGGCTGAATAATTTTAACATCTCACTCTCAAAATTTTATTTTGCGAATGAGAGTCAAATGCTAGTTGATCTCATGATGGATTTTCTTCGACCCATTGAACGTTTAGTCTTTAAAAGATGGACCAACATTCACACATATTCAGCTTCGCCATTAAAATGAAACAAAATGGCTCTGAACATTGATTAAACAGAGCATCATGCAATCTATTTGCTAAGATGCACAGATTATCTATTAATGTAAAACTGAGCTGAAAAATTCAAGCTTTCGTCTCTCATTTGATGTCTTACTGAAAATTAAATTTGCCCCATCCTATAAACTTCCCTTCAGTTGATGAACAAATTATTTATTTTTAAACCATGAACTAAATGGCTCCTATTGAAAGAGAGCTTCAACTAAACACTTTTCAAACTTAAAGTTATGTGAAATTGTACAGACCTGGGCAATGCTTCTGTAACAGCCCATTATGGTTTAATGTATCCTCTGTGTGCAATGTGTGAAACAAGTTAAAATAACAATCATTCCAGGTTATATTTTGATGTTTATGCTTGGCAATTCCGGTCTAATTCACAAACTACTTTAACATTTAAATTTAGCAATAAAGTTAATGGCATTGATTGACAAACATATTAAGTCCAGGTGATGAAATGCTGATTGCCTTAAATCCTTAGACTGCAGAGGGTTAATCATCATGTCATATATATTATTTAGCCTGAGGAAACATCCTTATTGAATTACTTGAACTATGGTTGCAGTGAAAATTGTCGAAAGATTCCACGTTATTATTTTAATGGCAGAACCTTCCTATTCAATTCAATCTAACACAGCCTTTTGATGTCAGTGTCTGTTCAGAAACCTGCATTTCTGCTGATTCAGGCATCTCCAATAGAACACATTTTCTTTTCTCATCCACTTCAGAATTCTGAAGGACCCACTGCCTTTGTAACACTCTGGTCCAACCCTCAATCTCTTCACTCCCCACCCATCCAACAACTGCCATCTCGGTCATACTGTGTTCTCTTTGCACCATATTTCCTCATTCTGGATAGAATTTCAGCTCACAACAGCAACCATTCCTTTTTTTCCACTGATGCTGTTTAGCCCTTGGAATTCCTCCAGCAAATTAAGTTTATCTTCAGATTTCAACAACTGCTGCCTCATTTGTATCTCCTCTTGCTGTGTATTATGTTTGGTTCATTATTCAATCTTCTATGCACTGGGCAGAATCATGTGTCTAACAGGTGTCTGCTTTGTAGAACTCCAACATTTCGTCCAGAATTTTCCAGGGATCTAGCATTCCCAATCTCACTCTCTCTTTGACCTCCTTTATTGTTGAACATAGAACACTACAGCACAGTACAGCCCTTCAGCCCAACTCATATATACCTACAAAAAAACTAGCACCCCCCACCCCATAACCCTCTCTTTTTCTTTCATCCATGTACCTATGTAAAATTTTCTTAAATGCCCCTAATGTTTTAGCCTCCACTGCCACCCCTGGCAATGCATTCCAGGCACCCACAATTCTCTGTGTAAAAAAAATACCCCAAATGTCTAACGTAAACTTTCCTCCATGAAGTCACCTTACAGCTGATTCCTGAGTTACTCTTTAAATCAACTAAACTAGTTTGATTGCAGCAAGAGCATCTTGTTTACTTTTCTCATTTATTCTGCAACATTTCTATTAGATTTTTTTATTTCAATGGCCATCCTTGACTTTCTAAAATGTCCTTTGATTGGTTTTTCTATCAATTGCATTTTTTCCCAGTTTTATTTGAACATGAAGTCAATTGACCTGTCAGATTGGATTTGACCTTGAAGTGCTATAGTTGTTTGAATGGCAACACACTTGAATAATGAATATGATTTTAAAAAAAATCTTGGAAGCCATGACAAATTGCAGAGAGAAATTAATTTTAGATGTTTAAAGCTCAGGAATCTTAATGTTTAAGTGCTATTGTTTTAATAAACCTCAGCGTTTCTAAAATTCTAGGATGAAGAAGTTGCTATTCGTCCTCAAGCAGCAACAACATCTTGCATACAAAAGTAAGAATGAACTATCACTGAGCATCCAATGAGACTCGGTGTTGACTAACAATATCTCACATGAGGGAACAGAAGCAGATTGATTAAGAAATAGTAAGATACTCCCTGATGTGACAGGTGTAAGAGCAGAGAAGCACCATTAATTCATATGTTCTGGACTTGTAGTCTAGAAAAATGCTGGAGTGAGGTTTTCCATACTTTATCAAAAATGTTCAATAAAGATTTAACACCGAATCCTTTGGCGGCCCTCTTTAGTACAACAGGAGGGAATGATTCGAAATTGTCTCCGGTTCAAAGTCACGCCATCTCTTTTGGCGAGACATGCGATTTTACTTATATGGAAGGTGCTGCCCCACCTACTCATGATCAGTGGTGACGTGACATCATGAACAGGGAAAAAAATTCATTATTCAATTAATAATTCAGATATAAGTTTCCAGACATTATGGGGGTCATTGATGACTCACTATCTTACTTTATAATTTTACTCCCAAGTAATTAAAATGTCTGACTCGTATCTTTTCCACGTTCCTTATATCATTTTCCTTTTAATATTCATCATATATAACATCTGGCGACACGGTTAGGTAAGGGGTTTGAGTTTTTCTCCTCTACTATTTTCTTATTTCCTTTTTCTTTAATATATATTATTAGGTTTTTTTTCAAAAAAAGTATATACTATTTAGAGTATGAATTATGGATATGATTTACAATTTATGTTTGTTAGTGATATATGGAATATCTTATTTAGTTCATGTAACTGTCCATACTATTTTATTGAATTGTACTCTTTTTGTTTGTATAAATTCTTTATTAAAATCAGTACAAATATTTTTTAAAAGAAAAATATAGTAAGATTTGGAAACAAATCCGAACAAACTGTTTTCAAGGAAATGTTATAATACTGAAGAAACATAATACTTGCCAGGTAAGGTAATTTTTTTTAAATTAAGCTCTGAAGGATGAGGTAGCACACAAAGATATTTGGAATACATTTCTCCATTGCCCTGGCCTGAGTTGGGCATGTTGATGTGATGGTCAAGGAAGCATCACAACACCTCTATTTTCTAAGAAGACTAAGGAAGATTGTCATTGCCCCCTTGTCTCTCAACAATTTCTGTAGGTGCACCATCAAAAGCATAGTTGCTGGATGCATCCAGTGTTGTATGGAAACTGGTCAAGATTAGAAGAAGCTGCAGAAGGTAGTGAATACAGCACAGAATATAAACCAAATTTCCACCCTCTCATTGCCAAGGAAAGGCAGCCAATGTGTATTAAACGATCCATCATACTCCAGGCATCATCTTTGCTCCCTCATCTAGGAGAGGCTTAACAACTTGAAAACATGCACAAACAGGCTTAAAGATCAGGCTCCTGATTAAATCTTGACTTTTCCCTCCTTTATGCCCTGAGTCGGTGGAAAATCCATAATGCTTGTGTGGGCCAATTTAATTCAGTATTCAGACTTGTGACTGAATTGCTTTTTTCCCCCTGCTGTGTAGGAGATTGAGGGGTGACCTCATAGACTCAGGATGGGCATCAATAATGTACTTAGTCACTGTCTTTTCCCCAGGGTAGGAATGTCTAAAAGTAGAGGACAAAGGTTTAAGGTGAGAGGGGAAAGTTTTAAAAGGGATCCAAGGCGCAACGTTTTCACAAAAGAGTGGTGCATACATGGAACAAACTGCCAGAGGAAGCTGTGGAGGTGAGTGCAATTATATTTCAAGGCATTTAGATTTAAAATTAATCTTTCTATTTCAACTCGGCAGGCTATGTTGAACGGTTGACCTCAGCATTTACAATGGGACAAATAGCCACAGCATCTGCACTGGAGGGGGATTAAGCAATCGTAGGTTCTGTATTATTAATGTCCAGTGATCCTTCAGCATATTATTCATGAAGTTTGATCTGAGAACTGATTAAGCATTGTGTTTTCAACTTGCAGATGATATGCCGACTCTCGTTGGTTAAGTTCATATAACCATGCTGACAGGACACTTCTTCAATCTACAGAATAGAAGTAAGCAAACTGGAGGGGGGAAAAAAAACATAAAATATTTGCAGTCAACTCAAGATTTGGCCAATTTACTCACTGGGAAAAATGTGATGGAATATCACACTCAATAGCTTAATTATTTTTGTAACAAGAACAAAATTATAAACACATTATGGACCTCAACAATCAAATTCCATCCATGCACATGTGGAGGATAAAAGAGAACCAATAAATCAACTAAATTTTAAAAAGGCTTTTGATATGCTGCTCCATGAAAGTTTATTAATAAAGTTTATTAAATCCTCATCATGGAGGTGATAATATTTGTGATATTTTGTTAACTGGTGAAAAGAAAATGGAGAGCAGGCATAAATGAATCTTCTGGTGGATGACAAGATGTGGTAAGGGGTGTATCACTGGGATCAGTGCAAGGGAGTTCAATTTTTACAAATTGTATAAATAAATTGGATGAAGGTGTCAAAAGTATGATTGGCAAATTTGCTACTGGCACTACAGTAGGGAGGAAAGAATAGATGCTACAAATTGATGTAGACAGATGAAGTAGGTGGACAAATGGAATATAATGTACAAAAATATGAAACATATCATTTGGCAGGATATTAAAAAAAGTATATTGTCTGAATGGTGAGAGAATAGAGAGTTCTGAGATGCAGAAGGACTTTGGTATCCGAGGGCATGATTTATAAAGAAGTTGGCATGAAGGTGCAGCGAATAATTGGGAAAGGGAACAGAATATCACTGTTGCTGTGAAAAGATTGAGCACAGGAAATGGGAGGTTATGCTTAAGTGACTTCATGACTGAAATATTGGCTTCATTATCAGGAAAAATGTGAATGCGCTGGAAGTGTTTCGGGGAATGCTCACCAGGTAAATGCTTGGGATGAGCAAAGGTCGGATCAGATAACCTTGTACTGACTGGGATTTAGAACAATGAGGGGGAAGTTGACTGAATCATAAATGACTCGGGGGGGGGGGGAGGTGGGTGTGATCACGAGAGGGTAACTGAGAAAGAAATATTTCTCCTTGTGGGATAATCTAGAACCTAGGGTCACGGTTCTAAAGTAAAATGTTGCTTATTTACAGCAGCAAAGAGGCTACTTTTTTTTTCTCTCAGAGAATTGTGGATTTTTAGGACTCTTCCTTTTTAAAATATTTATATTGATTTTAATAAAGAACATACAAAAAAGGTGCAATTTAATAAGATGATATGGATAGTTACATCAAAGTATACATGAATTTAAAATCATATCCATAATTTATATTCTAAATTATTTTTTTGGGGGAAAAAATCTCCAATAACACAAAAAAGAGAAGAAAATAGTAAAGGAAAAAATCTCAAACCCCTTGCCTAACCGTGTTGCCAGATGCTATATATGATTAGTATTAAAAGAAAAACAAAGGTAACAAAAAGTAAATAAAAAGAATATGGAAAAGATACAAGTCAGACAATTTAATTACATTGAAGTGAAATTATAAAGAAAGATAGTGAGCTATAAATGACCCCCATAACTTCTGAAATCTTATATCTGAATTATTAATTGGACAACAAATCTTTTCCATTTTCAAACAAGACATGATGTCACGCAACCACTGATCATGAGTAGGTGGGGCAGCATCCTTCCACTTAAGTAAAATCGCACATCTCACCAAAAGAGAGGCAAAAGAGAGAGCGCGACTCTGAACCAGAGATAAAGAAGAATCGTTCCCTCCCAATGTACTGAAGAGGGCCACCAAAGGATTCGGTGTTAAATCTAGAATTCTTCCTTGAAGGGCAGTAGAAATATTTCTTGTTATTATCCTTCAGACAGAAGATTCTTCAGATTAAAAACAAAGGGGTGAAAATTATCTCAGATGATTGGGATCATGGAACTGAGGTTATAATCAGATCAGCCACCACCTTATTAAATGATAGAACCTGCTTGAGGGCCTGAGTGACCGACTCCTGCATCTAATTTGTAGGTTTTATTTAGTAAGAAGTTCATTGTCACCAATAAATATCTATTTCAGGTATGTATAAAGGATACTGTTTCTTATCTTGGAAATCAAGCAGTATGCATCTTAGTGGAAATGAGATATTTTTCCTCTTCCTAATGTCAAAGTCTCAATAGTTTAGATTAAAAACTGGTGCTGCCTGGATTAATATTTGCAATTGTTCCCACATACTTTCAAACATGCAGCTTGGAAATTCATGACCATGTGGAGATCATTAAGAAAAATGCATCTGCGAGTATTCTAAGAGAGGAAGTTCCAAATGAAACAAATGAGTTGTGCATGACTTTCTTTTGTCCCTACCTCTGTCGTTATCACAATAAAAGCTGTTATTAATTGTTGAAAATTGCACCAAGCAGCCCAATTTCCAAAGGAAGCAATAAAGATCTGCAATAACTGCATAAAATGCTCTCAGATCTATTCTCAAATATAAAATTAGTAATGTATGAAACAAGTTATTTTTGTTTTCAGATTTCATGTCAATGCTCACATCCGAAGATCATCACTGTCCACCTCTAAAATATAATACAATCACAGCAGCTTTTAAAATGTGCAATCATTTTGAATTTGTTAATTAGTGCAGGTCTTTGGCAATTCATATTTGATGCATTTCAACGGTATTTCTCTGTGGCATACAGGATGTTTCTAACACTGTGAAAGCATCACTCATGAATTTCCTGTCAATCTAATCGGCTAGTCAGTTACATCACTGATTTGAATTAAAACAGTTTTCAGAAAAATAGCCAGCCATTCGACGTGTCACTTTTTCAATAGTTTTGCTTTCTCTCAATGTAAAGTGTTTATGAGACATCTTTTAACATTCAGATTTTGCATTTGGCCAGAACTTCTGTCTTGATTATTCAGATTTTTAGATACAACTTAGGGGAAAAAAAAACTAAAAATATTTGAGACAAATCTGCTCAAAATGATCACTTTCTTTCTGCAGTGTGTTACCAGTTAATAGACAACTGTTTATATGTATCACTTTTCTTTCCATCCAACACATAGTATCTTTGACCCACAACCATCTGGAAGGAGATGCAGGACCATCAAGATCAAGACTAACAGTCTGAGAAATAGCTTCTTCCCACAGGCTGTGATATTGATTAACAGTATCCTATAACTGAGTAAATCATCCCAAAAATAGTTACAAATGTTTATGTGATACCTTTATGTACATGTGATTATTGTGTGCTGTGTATTGCAACGGACTTGTCAGCCACAAACGAGCCTGCAGCTGACGTGGACATTTACCCCCTCCATAAATCTTCGTCCGCGAAGCCAAGCCAAAGAAGTATTGCATATGTACATGTATGCATTGCGGTCTAGCGAAATGCTGTTTTGTCTGGCTGTTTATGTACAGTTAGATGACTATTTTAAGCACAAAATTAGAAACATTAGTTGGGGTAGTTAATATGCTTGTTGTTTTATTCAAGAAGCATTTTGTTCTACTCCTACCCCCACATACCAATTCCCTTAACATCTATCTTCTTGAATATACTCAGTGCTGCAGAGAATTGGATTGGAGGTCAAGAAGAGAAGCAGAGAGGATCACTGGGGTCTCCCTCCCCTCCATCGACATGATCCACCAGGAGCATTGTCTGAAGAGAGTGTGCAAAATCATTGAGGATTTCTGCCACCCCACATCTTTCAGCAACTTCCACTGGAAAAGAGATAAAGGAGTATCAAGCCAGTACTGCCAGGTTGAGGAACAGATTCTTCCCACACGCTGCGAGAAAGACTACTATTTATTAAACATTATCAATATGTATATTTGTTTTGAATATGTATTGTTTGTCTCTATATATGTTATGTCTGGTGGTGCATTTTCATGTTTTGCACCGAGGACCAGAGGCGCTGTTTTGTCAAGTTGTAAATGTGAATGCGGATGATAAATAAACTTGAACTTGAATGAGTGCACCTCAAAACTCCTCTGCAGTGAAGAATAGTAAAGATGTCCAGTCGTTTGGGTGAAGAAATTTCTTCTCATCTTGGCACTAAACAACCCATCCCAACTCAAGATCTATTTAATAAGGGCACTCAAGGCTTTTTATATATCAATGAAATCAGCTCTCAAGAAAGTATGGCCAATTCTGCTTATTTTCTCCTCAAAGAAAAATATCTGTCATCTCTGCAATGAAGCTTTTGCTGCACTGCCACAATGCATGAATATCCTTCCTGTTGGACTTCTTCACAAAATTCTACTCTGAAGTAAAAACACAGAAGGTCTGGCAGTGTCCATCGGAGGGGAAGATCTATTACTAACGTTTCGAGCCGGAGCCCTTCTTCAAGATATGAGCTAACACTGGGCAGGCACCTGAATAAAAAGGATGGGGAAAAGGGGAGGAAAAGGCTGGGGAAGGAGTGTTGGGGAGGGGGGAGGTGTGGGAGGTATGTAGCACAGGCCACCAGACAAAAGGCAATAATTGGATAAGGATAGGAGGTCGGGAGAGGCAGCATCCAATTCTCTGATATCCCTTCATCCCCTCCCCCCCTGTCAACTCTCTCCTTAGCTTATCCCTATTTTTCCTTTCCTCTCGCTCTGTTCTCTCTCTCCCTCTTTACCTATTTCCTCCTGTCCATGTGCAATTATCATCTTTTGTCTGTTGGCCACTTCCCCCACTTCCCGCATTCCTCCCCCCCCAGCCCTTTCTTCCCTTTTCCTCTAGCCTTTTTATTCACAGGTCTGCTTTTAACTCAAACCTTGAATACCAGCTCTGGCCTGCAACATTGGTTAGATATACTTACCTCCTATGAATATTGCGGGTCCTACTGAGTTACTCCAGCATATTTTTGTGCTCTTATTGCAACCACCGTGTCTCCAGACTTTCCTGTTCCATGTCATGTCTTTCAAAACCAGTCTACCAATAGTCTCTCATCATTTTAAAAAATACTCAGCTTTTCTAACTTAATTTAATCAAAGTGGATTGCTGCTCATGTTCTTCATATTGTTTTTAATTTGTCAAGGCCTTGCCCCTTCACTTAGCTTGTCTGTGTTTCCCTGAAGCCCATCAAGAGGGCAACTGTGTCATGACTGATGTTGAGCTTCTTGACTGTTATTGGAGGTGCACTCATGTAAGCAAGTGGAGAGTGGTACATAACTCTTCTGACTTGAGCCTTGTAAGCTTTTAGACATTAGGAGGTGCTATATTATTGGTGTTAATGTTCAAATTTAGTGCCACATGTACAAAGAGGCAAATATGAAGTTAGTTTTGTGAACAGTCCAGCAAGACATCTCATACATAGTACAGGTACACAATGCTTTATCCGGAACCCTTGGGGGACAGTGTGTTCTGAATTTTGGATTTTTCTGGATTTCAGAAAGCCAGATTTAAGCCCACCCAAATTGTGCTGCCATATCCACTCCCACCCCCTTCCAGTCATGCTGCCAACTCCCCCCCCCTTGCCCGCCCGACTCGCGCTGCCAGTCTCTCCCCCTTGTCCGCATGACTCGCGCTGTTGTCTCTCTCCCCACTTGCTGGATTTTTGGAGCTTTCTGAATTTTAGATGTCCGGATAAAGAATTGCGTACCTGTACAAGAAAAGGGACAGAAGTGTAGAATTACAGAGAGAGATTACAGACAGCATCATCTTAGTATGGTGGGGTTTATTCAGGAGCCTGATAATGGCAGGAAAAATAACTACCTTTGAAACTGGTGATGTGTGATTCTACACCATGAATCTTCTTTCAATTGGTAGGGGAGGTAAGTTGAGTGTAGGCAGGATGGGATGGGTATTTTTCCATGTTGATCACTTTTCCAAGAAAGAGGTAAAGGTATATTTATTGGGGTTGGGTGATGGGGGGTGGTTGCATGATGATCTGAGTCATGATTACATCCTTCTGCAGATTCTTGCATTCTAGGGTGGCACACTTCCTGTATCACGATCCATTGGGATTGCTCGCAAAGCAATTTAAGACCTAATGCAATTAAAAATGTTACTTGGACTAAAATTGACAAGTCCAAATTTCATATGATGGGTTAAGTTCAAATCTCCAGAACTTAACATTGGTTGAATTACCGGTAGGTGTCAGAAAATGAGAATATAACACAGAGATGACTCATTGTTAGGAGCAATGAATGTTCTTGCCTTTAACTAAGCAATTGAATTTAATTGAAATGGCACCTCCCTAATGGTGAGCATGGCTACTCAAACCATTCAAATAAGTGCTATTGCTTTTGCAGTACTTGGAGGTTTAACAAGAGATTAAATAAGAGATACAGTGGCATATGTCTTGAATCTGAGACAAATTCAATGTTGTGAGATGCATAACTATGTGAAAATATAACTCCTGCAAGTACCCTAAGTGTAAATAATGAGGCATTACCCAGCATCATATTGAATTTAATATTTTTCAGGTATTTTAATTTCCTTTGCATTGATCGAAAATGGAATAACAGATTTTTGACATGGTCCTCAATAACAATTAATCACATAAAATGATAAAATGCCAACCCACATGAATTATACATCTGCAAGGAAATGTTGCTCATTTCTACCACATTGTTATTTTATTTCCCAATTACTGATGATAGTTGTTGAAGATACTACATAAAAATTACGTCCCTGGAGTCTGATATATCATAACTGTAGCTCAGTTACTGAATCAAGGCAATTCCAGAATCTTACCTCGGAACCGAAAATAATAGCCCATTCAATATGATTCAGATTTTCCAAGGTTATTGACATATATTTTGTGACGTGGTGTGAAAATATAAAAGCAGGAGGTTAACTCAGTGCTGATAATGATACATTACCCAGGGTCACTTTAAATTACAACATCTTACAAAGCTATTCAGTATGTCAGATGTCAGGACAATGCATCAATCCCATTCCTCAGCTCACTTCCCTGAAACCTTAGGTTCATCACCTTCTTCTTCTCCTTCTGTGCACCAACACTGGGGATAATCTACAGTCATTCTAATAAGAAGCTTGTCCTTGAAAGAAACCAGAGGAGTTGGCAAAGTTCATGCAGTCATTGGGTAAACTATAAACTCAACCCAGCTAAGAGCCGAGATCAGGATCAAACACAGGTTGCTCCATGTCCTGCTGCCCTGTTGCGCCTGCCCCCACACATTGCATGTTTTTGTTGAAATTCCAGCCTAAAAATTGAATTTTAAGCTAAGCAAGGAATGATCCAGAGCAGTGAATGTCGCCAGTGCCCAACAAGGCTGGGAGCAACCACGGAGGCAAATTGATTGCCAGCCTGATCTTGTGAAGAACTGAGTTAAAGTGACATTTGAAATGTATGGAAAAGAAGATGCACATGAAAAGAAGAAACATCAAAAGGATTGAAGTCCCCTGCAATTAGAGGGAAAGATTGGGAGAAGAGGACTGATGGCATTGATGGACTCAGTGCTGATGTAGACCTGATGGGCAAATGATCTCCTTCCATACCATGATGATCCTGTGACACACAATGGATCTGCTCTGCTCCTCTACAATGCTACCAGTTATGGTGAAGCAGGCCTTTGAGTGAAGTTCAAATGAACTTTAAACATGGCACATTATCCATCAGAAAATGAATACTTTCACTTTTTCCTTGCTATCTGCAACACACCAGTGCTTGCACTTACATCAGCTCTTTTCTTTCAGCTCTGAGACTGGATTCTCCACCTTAATTTCAGTCATCTTCTGGCAATGGCCTCTTACAAGCGAACATCATTCAAAACTCCAGAGGCCACACCCAGTCCTGAACTTCCTTTACCTCAGTCCTTGGAAATATTAACCAATTCCAAATATGGCAATAGCTAAAATTTAAAATGCTGTGTCATCATTAAAGCTTTTATGATGAGTGGAGAATGAATGAAAGGCCTACAGTGCAATAACATATTAAATACATCACTACAGTCATGTCAAGTCACCTTTATTTGTTGTTCGTACCATGCATTGCACGGTAAAGATAAGATAACTTTTCTACAGGACCATAGAGCAGTTTTACATAAATAGTTAAAATATTAAGACATATACAATAAAAGTCCATGGCACAGTATTCACATATGTTCTGGGAATTCAGAAGCCTGATGGCTTGGGGGAAAAACAACTGTTGCCCAATCTGGACATTAGGGCCCGAGTGCTACGGTACCTCCTACCAGATGGCAGAAGGGAGAACAGTTTACATGAGTGGTGTCTGAAGTCTTTCATGATGTTTATTGCTTTCCACATTATGAGTTGCAGATGTACATCATTGTAGGAAGAGACCCCCCCCCCCCAACCCCATGATCTTTTCTGCTGACTTCACTATCCTCTGCAGCTTCTTGTGGTCTGAGGTGGTACAGCTTCCAAACCAGGTGGTGATGCAATTGCTCAGAATGCTCTCAATACATCCTCTTTAGAATGCAGTGAGCATGGGGTGGGGGGGGGGGTGGGATTAATTTTTCTCAGTCTTTGCAGGAAGTAGAGGTGCTGCTGGGCTTTCTTGACTATGGAGCTGCTGTTGAGGGAACAGGTGAGATCCTCCGCCAAGTGCACTCCAAGGAACTTGGTAGTCTTGCAACGTCAATGGTCAGTGGAGGGTGATTCCCCTCGGGCCCTCCTGAAGTCTCTTTTGTTTCATTAACATTCAGATACAGACTGTTGGCTGTGCACCAGTCTGTTAGCGACTGCACCTCATCTCTGCACCCTGACTCGTCATTCTTACTAATGAGGCCCACCACAGTTGCATCATCAGTGAACTTGATGTGGTTTGAGCTGTGTTTTGCTGCATAGTCATGAGTCAGTAGAGTGAATAGTAGTGGACTAAGCCCACAGCCCTGGGAGGCCCCCATACTCAGTGTGATGGTCTTGGAAGTGCTGTTTAGATCTGGACTGCCTGGATCTCCCTGACAGGAAGTCAAGAATCTAATTGCAGAAGGAGGTGTTTAGACCCAGCTGTCTCAACTTCCTTATCAGGGACTGAGGTATGATTGTGTGGAATGACAAGCTGAAATCAATAAACAGTTTTCCAACATACGTGTCCTTATTTTCCAGGTGAGTGAGGGTTAGATGAGAGCAGTGGCAGTAGCATTGTCCATAGAGCAGTTGGATCTGTATGCAAACTGCATGGGGTTTAGCGATGGCAGCAGCAGGAGCTTGATGTGCCCCATGACGAGCCTCTCAAAGCACTTCATGATGGTAGATATCAGTGTGACAAGGTGAAAGTCATTGAGTCAGGGCACAGATGACTTCTTTGGCACAGGGACAATGGAAATGAAGAAAAAGGAAGGAAAAGCTGGAGGTATACAATTAAGTGATCATTAGGGGATCAGAGGTAGAGAGGGTGAGCAAATTTAAGTCCTTGGGAGTCACTATCTCAGAGGATTTTTCCTGAACCCAAAGGCATTGAGAATAAAGTGCACCAGTGCTTCAACTTCCTCAAGAATTTGTGGCAGTTTGGTATAACATCAGAAACCCTGGCAAATTTTGACAGATGTGTGATGGAAAGTGTGCTGATTGGCTGCATCACGGTCTTGTATTGGGACACCAATACCCCTGAGTATGAAACCCTGCAAAATGTAGTGGACACAGCGCAGGACACCACAGGCGAAACCCTTCACACCATCAAAAACATACACTGGGATTGCTGCCATTGGAGAGCAGCAGCAGCCGTCAAGGATCCACCCCATCAGCAGACATTCTGTTATCGCTGCTACCATCAGGAAAGAGGTACAGGTGCGACCAAGCTCACACCACCAGGTTCAGGGACAGCTGCTATCCCTCCACCATCAAACTCCTCAATGAAACCAATCAGGACTCTTATTTTGAAGTTCATTGATTTTTATTTTCTCTCTGCATTGCACAGACTGTTTGTTTACATTTGTTCATTGGTTTACATGTGCACAATTTTCTATGCACTACCAATAAATAGTAATTCTGCCTCACCTGCGGGTATAGACATCTCAGGCTTCTATGTGATGTCATGAATATAGTGTGACAATAATATGAAATCTGTAATGTGAAGAGGTAAAGGTTTGAACTTGAATCAAACTGCCAGAAACCTCTGATTCCAAAGTTTACACAACACATCTCATATTTTAATGTGATGGTTTGCTTCCATTACCATTGCTTTCTCCATCCCAGTTAATTTATTGTTGAAGTTCCTCTCCTGGTCATTGAACTGACTTTTCTCCAAAACACTCCTGTCTGGGTTCCATCATTCCACCTTTTCCAAACTTCAGGTTGTCCAAAATCTGCTCCGTGTGTCTTCTCTGCACCATCCATTTGCCCATCCTCAGTCTGCGTTGACGACTGGAATTGGATCTCTGTCTTCTATTTCATCATGAAATGTTATGAGATTATGGCCATGGCTCACACTAACTCAATGCGTTTAAAAATAGCCACCACCAGACTGAAAGGTTGCTTCTTTTCTGTTACACTGGACAACAATTTTTCTGTAAAGTTTGTTTTGTGAAAAAAATGGGGATTATGATAGACACCTTTAAGCTGAACATCAAGATAATTTTAGATTGGATGCATCATGGAGGAAGATGGACAAATCTTAAATGATCTTTTATTGAATTCCGCATGTTTTAACACAATGATTTTGACACACTGCATGAGTTCAACCGACCTAAAAATGTTCTGCCGCTGATTTCCATTCATAATCAGCATCTGATATATCTCGTTTCAGTGTCCAACAATAGTAGTTCAGCACTGAGGGAGGGTTTCAGCTGCCCAATCTTGATTTCTGGCTCTGAAACGGTGTTGTGAGAACTGAAGGCATGGCTGATGCAAAGCCTTTATAGCAGCAGCGATTGGCACTGGGGTTTGAATCCCACGCTGTTTATAAGGAGTTTATACGTTCTTCCCGTGTCTTCATGGGCTTTACCCGGGGGCTCAGTTTCCTCCCACTATTCAAAACATACTGGGGTTATAGGTTAATGGGGTGTAAATTGGGTGGCATGGACTTATGGGCCAAAAACGGCCTGTTACCGTGATGTATGTTTAAATTTAAATTTCAAACAACATTTTTCACTGAAAATTCTTACCCTTTTTTCAAATTCCTTCGTGGCTTCACCGCCTCTTGAACTCTAAAAGCTTCTCCAGGTTTAAAAGTGAAAAGGATATTCTAGCCATTTCATTGTCCCCAGATGTTATCACTTTAGCCTCAGTGGGTTGACTTCAACTACCTATGATTTTCACTCTGTCATTTCCACATTAAATTTCACTCTCTGGATTTGTTCCTCATTTACAATGTCCTTCAAAATATCCCCGTTTGTCCAAGATTTTGATCATCTTCTCCACCATCCCCTTTTATAGCACCCTCAAATTATAGAACTATCAAACATTACAGCAGAGAAATCAGGCCTTAGGCCCTTGTAGTCTGTCCCAAACTATTTTTCTGGCATGTCCCACTGGCCTGCACCCAGACTACAGCCCTCCATACCCTTCCCATCCATACACATGACCAAATTTTTCTTAAATATGAAAATTGAGCCCTCATTTACCACTTCAGCTGCCAACTTGCTCCACACTCCCACTATTTTCCATGTAAAGAAGTTCCCCCTCATCTTTTCTCCTTTCACCCTTAACACATGTCCTCTGGTGGAAAAAGCCTTCTTTCATTTATTCTATCGATACCCCTTATAATTTTGTAAATCTCTATCAAATTTCCCATCATTCTTCAATGTTCCAGGGAATAAAGTCCTAACCTGTTTAATCTTTCCCTCAAACTCAGTTCCTGAAATCCAAGCAACATCCTAGTAAATCTTCTCTGCACTCTTTCTATCTTATTGATATCTTTCCTGTAGTTAGGTGAGCAAAACTATGCACAATACTCCAACTTTGGCCTCACTAATATCTTCTACAACTTTACCATAACATCCCAACTCATCGACTCAATACTTTGATTTATGAAGGCCAATATGCCAAAAGTTCTCTTTACAATCCTGTCTCCCCGTGATGCCGCATTCGGGGAATTATGCATCTGTACTCCCAGATCACTCTGTTCGACCACACTCCTCTGTGGCCTACTATTTATCATATTTGTCCTTCCTTGGTTTTTCCTTCTAAAATGCAACACCTTACACTTGTCTGCATTACATTCCATCTGACATTTTTAGCCCATCTTTCTAGCTGGTCCAGATCCATCTGCAAGTTTTGAAACCATTAATCACTTTCCACAATGCCTCAATCTTTGTATCATCTGCAAACTTGTTGTTTCGATTGACTACATTATCATCAAGATCATTGATATCATTAACAAACAATAATGGTTCTAGCATTGACCCCCATGCACATTACTAGTTGCAGAGCTCTATTCTGAGAAGCAATTATCCAAACTGCTCTCTGGCTTCTCTTTTATAGCTAATGTCAAATCCACTTTACTACCTCACCATGAATACCGAGCATCTGAAACTTCCTGATTAATCTTCCATTCAGGACTTTGTCAAAGGCCTTATTAAAGTCCCCATAGAGAACATTCACAACTTTTCCTTTATCAACTTTCCTGGTAACCTCCTCGGAAAACTCTACCAGCTTGGTTCAATAAAGCTATGTTGACTATCCCTAATCAGTCCATGGCTACCCAAATATTTGTATATCCAATCTCTTAGGACATCTTCCAATAATTTACCTCCTCCTGATGACAGGCTTGCTGATCTATAATTTCCTGGCTTATATTTGGAGAATTTATGAAGAACAGAAATACATGAGCTACCCACCAATCCTATGGCACCTCCTCTGTGGCAAAGGACATTTTAAATATTTCTGCATGGGCCCTTGCAATGTGTACACTGGCCTCCCTCAAGCTCCAAGGGAATATCTTGATGGGCTCCATTATCTTCATCAGAATGTCATCTTCAGCACATTCCTGCATAGCACCTTAAGGTATTGTGTAATGTTTTTTTTCTTTGGCTTGGCTTCGCGGATGAAGATTTATGGAGGGGGTAAAAAGTCCACGTCAGCTGCAGGCTCGTTTGTGGCTGACAAGTCCGATGCGGGACAGGCAGACACGGTTGCAGCGGTTGCAGGGGAAAATTGGTTGGTTGGGGTTGGGTGTTGGGTTTTTCCTCCTTTGCCTTTTGTCAGTGAGGTGGGCTCTGCGGTCTTCTTCAAAGGAGGTTGCTGCCCGCCAAACTGTGAGGCGCCAAGATGCACGGTTTGAGGCGTTATCAGCCCACTGGCGGTGGTCAATGTGGCAGGCACCAAGAGATTTCTTTAGGCAGTCTTTGTACCTCTTCTTTGGTGCACCTCTGACACGGTGGCCAGTGGAGAGCTCGTCATAGAACACGATCTTGGGGAGGCGATGGTCCTCCATTCTGGAGACGTGACCCATCCAGCGTAGCTGGATCTTCAGCAGCGTGGACTCGATGCTGTCGACCTCTGCCATCTCGAGTACTTCGACGTTAGGGATGAAAGCGCTCCAATGGATGTGTGTGTAATGTAAGACACTATATAAATACAAGCTGTTGTTATTTTTGAACCCAATGGCCTTGTGTTAGTTTGCAGTCTTTTCTTTTTTTTTCACTCAAAGCCAGTTATTTCAGTGTCCTGCAGTGAATTCCTTCACTGATATATGTTTTATCTTAATTTTTAAGAACAGGTTCCTCTGAAGTGTTGCATAACAATGACATTACCTTGATCAGAACAGGAGAAAGTACAGTCTCTTGGCGATTCTATTCAACTGTCTGTCTCAGCAGCAAAGTGAGACATAAACTCAGAAAAACAAAGTTACGTAAAGCTTAGGTTTATTATTTGTGCGATGACAGCCACGTTTAGCACCTTTGAGCACAAGGAGAGTGTTTCCGTAAAAATGCACAATCTTACAGTTTGTCATGAAAATAACAAACTTCAAAACAGACTTGAGTGAGGTGAAAGGGTATCAATTCACCCGGAATAAAAGTAAACTAAGTGCTCCAAGCCATCATTTGTAGCCGCTATTAAAAGAGGAAGCACTCACATCTCACAATCTATCATCTGCCCTGTTTTAGATATACTTTCAGTGCAAATATTTTAAAATAATTGCACAGTATGAATACTTCATAATATGTTGAAAATATAGCCATGCGTATCTTTTTCCATTTTTTTTAATGACAAAATATCATCTGACTAAAAAACTCATGAATATAATCTTGAGAAATGTTCTTGGAACCCAAATGCTTCCTAACTAAAATAGCACTTGGGGCTCTCATTCCTAATTTGAATAATATTGTAGAATAATATTTGTTTTCCATTTTTTCAATTAACTCTGAAAATAAGATTAAGGTAAACATGAAGATAACAACCATAATTCAATAAACTGGGGATAATCAACTGCATTAAGAGATAGACAATTACATTTGCATTATTGTAAGAATTCCATTGTGTTCTAAAATAAAAACTGTAAATGTTGGAAATATTCAGCTAGTGAGAAAATCAGGCCATATTTGTGTAAAGAGAAACAGCTCACATTTCAAGTTCACCTTCTGCCAAAAGGCTTTGTTTTTATTTTAGAATTCCAGCAATTGAGATTTTTGATGTTCACTCCATTTGGACTCCATTTTGGGGAATTGAAGATGGAGCTCCTTCAACAAGATTGCACTGGAGGAACTCAGCCAAGCTTACAGTACCATAGGGGGTTAAAGATACTGATGTTTCAGGCCTGAAACCTTTCTCAGGGAATGAGTGGAAAAAAAAACAAGCATCTGAATTAAAGTGGGGTAGGGTGGGGTGGGGGGGGGGTGGAAAGGAAGGGGTGGGAGAGGAGGATGGACTCACAGACAAATGTGTTAATTGAATATGACAAGAGGAAAGGTGAGAATTGATTTTGGCCCTGTGAAAAGAGACGGGGGTGGGGGGGAGGGAGAGAGAGAGTTAGAGGAAAGGAGACAGGGGTACAAAGGTGGGGTTGGGGGCGTTTCTAACTGAAACTGGAGAAAATTGATGTTAATGCCATCCAGTTGTGGGGCGCCCAGATGGAAGATGAGATGTTGCTCCTCCAATTGTGGGTGATCTCCAGTTTCTGTTAGAAACCACCTCCCCATCTTCTTCCCCTGTCTCCTCTAGCGTGCTCTCTCTCTCTCACCTCTGTCTCCTCTCACAGAACCAAAATCAATTCTCACCTTTCCTCTCTGTCCTCCTTATGATATCCAATTAACATCTTTTGCCTTCTCATCTGTACTCTTCCCCTTCCATTTTTCCCCCTTTCTTTCATCAGCCTTCAATTCAGATGCCTGTCTTTTTTCACTCATACCTGACAAAGGGCCTGAAACATCAGTAATATGACCTCCTATGGGCGCTGCGAGCCCGGCTGAGTTCCTCCAGCATTTATATGTTTCAAGCACAATCACAGTGTCTGCAGACTTTCTTGTTTTACTGCTTCATTCAACAAGATACCCATTTAGTATCAACTTAAAATATCTGCACTGAAGACCAGCTCTTGGCTCATCATACTCACATTAATCATTGAAATTGTGGCCCAAGTCGTGTCAGGCCAGCCCCCTTTTGTTTTGGCTTCCTAATTTATTATTTTCAAGGAGGTAAACAGCAGAGACAGCAAGTGCTGGAAACTGGAACAAAATGCTAGAGGAGCTCAGAAATGTCAACTATCTTCTGCCTTCCAAGGGATGCTGCGTGGCCCGCTGTCCTCCAACATTTTATGCATTGCAGCTTCTTTTTAAGTTTTTTTTTCTTTTGTTTAAATCAGAATGTGTTTTCCAAATCATGAGATTTTGGTGTGGAAAATGCTTTCACTTGAACTCTCCTCTTCCTGACTACTTTCACCCCATTTGCTCTAAGTTAATGTTTTCTGGTTCTAAATCCCTATACCACTAACATCCCTCAGCAAGTCCATTGTTGATGAATGCATTCAGACATTACAGAGTTAAACAAAAAAAGTCCACAGACGCTGGGCTTGAGTGCAATACACAAATATGCTAGAGAAAATCAGCAGGTCATGCAACATCCAAAGGAAGTAAAGGGTAACTAGTGTCTGTCAATAAGGGCTTTCAAACAGTCAAAAAGCCCAAGTGTAAAGGCAGAGATTCTCCGCCCTTACGTTGGGAGACTTACCTCATGAATGCATCCTGGCCGACTGCAATTCCTCTCGGGGGAAGGCACATTGGCAGAAGGCAGCACTCCACCACCCAGCACAAATGTGCTGCCGCTGCAAGCAGCTGGCTAGGGGCGGGCTGATGACATTGTGATGATCCCGTCAGCCCGCAACCCATCGCCCTTCTCTGACCCACTCATCATCCCTCTACCTCTATGACCCCCTCAGGACAGGGGCAGCTGGCGGGAGCCATCAGGTTAGGGGCGGTTGGTGGGAGCATCAGGGCAGGGGCAGCCAGTGGGGGCATGTAAAGGGGCGGCCAGTGCAGGCAGTGACACCTTATTTTTCATCTAGTCTCTCTCCAAACAGATGGTATTAATATTGGTTTCTCCATTTTCCCTAAACCCCTCTCTCTGAATCTCTTTAGGCCATTTCATATCAGGCCTCTGTTTGGAAGCCGACTACTAGAGCAGATTGAAAACTTAAAACTTACCTTTCAGACAGCAGCCCTAAAAGGCTGCTCCAGCATCCATTCACATTGAGCGGCGCCTTGTAGCGCCCTCCAGAGCCGATGGAGGTTGGGCAACCGGTGCCGTAGCACCACCAGTCATAAATACATGCCAGAGCAATGGCCATCTTCCCTACCCATAATCCCCCATGCAGCTTGAACTGCTCTCTTTTCGCAGAACAGTTCCAGCTGCATGGGGGATTATGGGTATGGAAAGACGGCCATTGCTCTGCCGTGTTTTGAACCACAGAGAGCGGCCCCAAAGGCCGAAGTGGCACGGCGAGGCTGACACTGGCTGCCCTCTGACAGCTCCCGACACCACTGACCCCAGCTGCCCTGATGGCTCCTGCTGCCCTGACAGCCCCCCGCCGATGGTCCCCACTGCCCCAATGTCTCCCACCCTCCGCCCCTGTCTTGATGGGGTCATGGAGGGAGAGTGGTGAGTGGGGAGATGGTTGTGGGACAGCATCATCAGCCCACCCCTAACCAGCTGCTTGCAGCGGCTGTACATTCAGGTCAGGCGGCAGAGCGCAGCACTCCACTGATTATCCTTTCCTGAAAAGGGTTGAAATCAATACCTTGGAGCTGACCATGGCACATTCAGTGAGGTATTTCTTTAGGCATAAGGGGAAAGAACCTCCACCTCTACAGACTGGTGTCTTTTCCTGCTTAAAGTGCAAAATAAAATTGTATTCCAGTGTATTTGAAACCATTTATCATTCCCAAACTATTATATAGTAATTGAATAATTCAGTTGAATCTTTCAGTCGCAGAAATAGTTAGCATATACTTATATAAAAACTTGGTCTATGTAATAAATGATAGTTGTGTAGTAAATGGAATTTTATTCACAATGAGAGGAGTGGGCAAGTTCATCCGAATCATTCATAAAAGCAATTTAACACAGATTAGCAATCACGCAAATGAGTGAAATGTCATCCTTTGGGAGAATGGCCAGGGCCTTTTGTGTATGTTCGATATGTGGGGGGGGGGGGGGGGGGGTCAAGCTACACCTGATGACATCGCTGCAAATTTCTTTGTTTGTCAGCATAATTTGGAAATTTTGTGTGAAATAATGAACTTTGTTCAATGGGCACTGTAAACTACATTGCTTTAACTTATCACAATAAAAAGGACACTTCATTGGCACTGGGTTATCTGACTGCAGATCTCTCATTTCCCTTCCAAAATTCATGGGTTCTGCCAAGATTTGCAGGAGCATCGAGATGCCATTACACTCATTCAAGAGGTTCCCCCAGTTGCAACAGCTCTGGCAGCACGCCACTAGCAACTTTTCAAATGGGGTATGGCAGGTCTAATTTTCAGTAGTCAGAGTGCGTGAAAATCTTATGTTGTGTAAATATTTTTCCTTTGACAAAAGTACATGTGCACTGAATACTAGTGCAAATGTAAACTTGAAATTGTTTCAAGACAATTTTGGCATAGCCTATCACTCATGGCTAATAAATAAAACTGTATTGGGATGTTTTAATGTAATACAAGTATGATTGCATTCTACGAAGTAATCTGTTTAGTTAATTATTAATTACTACATTATTTTAAGCAACTAACCTTTTGTGCATGCATTCATTTCCCTTGTGCGCTGGTTGCAAAATGCAACGCGGAGGGCTTGGAGGGAACAGTGCTCATGACCATGAAAGCAGTTGCCACACCAACGCGACTTATAATGAGCCCTTCAGCCCACTATGTCTATGCTGACATTGACACTAGGAGAAATGGATCTCATCTGCTTGTTCATGGCCCCTATTTCTCCATGAATTGCCTGTTCATATATCTGTCTAAATGTTTCTTAAACACTGTCTATTCTATTTCCTTCTACCATATCCCATGGTCGTTCATTCCAGACACCGATCACTTTCTGTTTACAAAAGAAAATGTCTTCCGAGTCTCTTTTGAATGTTCCCTCCACACCTCTCTATCTGGTCACCTCTCTACCTCCAAAACTCCAGAGAAAACATTCATGTTAATTCAATCTGCCCTTATATTTAATACACTCCAATTGAAGCAGTACACTGGAGAACCTCTTCTGTACTTTCTCCTTCCTTGAGTGTGGTGACTAGAGCTGCACACAATACGCTAAATATCACCTGACTAAAATATTGGCAGACTGAAAATGGACTGATGGTTTCATTGTGCATCTATATAAGCCTTACCACAGATCCTTCCCAATAATGACACTGTTCTGAATCCTCTGAGCCACTTTGCGCTAACAAATCCTCACTCCAGTTATCCCCAATGCCTGATGCTTGTGCCAGGTAGCAGTCTGCGACAGTTTGGTGTATCTTCTCATGATATGTATCATCATGTATCACATCTGCCTATCTCTCAGGGTGTTGGGGGATGTGGAGCAATCCTGCACTGTGCCATTCTTCTTCACCATTCTACTCCTCTTCCTCTCCCTCCAACCTCACCTTCTGCATCTCCCACTCACTGACTTGGTGTATTCTGAGCTGTGAAATACACATGGCCCAGTGAGGGGTACAACAACATATTTTCACTACATTTAAAAGGCATTGTGGAGGAGATATGTACTCCAAAATTTAAAGAGTTTTAAAAGTAATATATAGTCATCAGTGTGACACACAGATAAAGGTGGAGCTACTCTGAGAACTAAATCAATTTTACAATACATTTATGTGATGTCTTATGGTTGCATTACAATCAGTTTTGGAGTGTTGAAGGCTATTGAAGAGTGGTCAGAAAAAGATTGATGCAAATAGCTGTGTTACGTCATAGACTAGCAGCAATAGAAATACACCAAGACAGTGTTATTTTTACCTTATATTTAGTTCTCAATATGAATCTGATACCTAATCCTATAATTGCCCTTTTTTGGATCAACTAAGACAACTGATTTGAATGTAACTATGTCTCAATCCCATGTAGCGTCTTTTGCCTCCCTTATTTCTAAACGTTCAATATTGATGAGATGGAAGGATGTTGTCCCTCCTACTTAACTGATTTGATGGCATTCCTAACTTTGTGAAAAGATCAGATGTTCTACTATTGTAATGGATTTAAATTTTCTATGCTTTTGGGGTCCTCTTATCAATTATTTTTGTAATTTATAAGATCACTTGGATCTTGCTTTGTGAGGTTGTGGTTTATTTTAATGGTAGTGAAATTATATGTACTCACTAGGTAACTTCAAAAGGGAAGGGGTTAGAATTTGTAGTAGAATATAATAGTTACCTTTTTTAATCTTTTTCTATTAGCTATAAGTTGTAATGGTTTAAGTATTTACTACTGTTTTTTTCTGTTTGACTGTTATGATATATAAATATATATATATATATATATATATATATATAATTTATTAATATTACTTTTTCTGTATTTTCCTTTTAATATATTACCCTATGATTAATGGCTTCTACTTATGTACTATTTCTGTGAAATCCAATTAAAATATTGAAAAAGAAAAGACATCCTATGTTGAAACTCAGAACCTTTAAACTGATGTTCAGAAGAAATTATGAAGGCGATGAGAAATTAAGTGATCAGACTGCTTAAAACTCACTAATCCTTGTCAAGTTGCCTCCAGAGAAATGTTCTTTTATACGAATGATTGTCACAACTCCCCTCTTCTTTGCGTAAGGGAAATGAAATTCGCGACTTCCACGATCCTTTCAAAACCATCAGAATGGTCAAGATCCCATTAAACACTTACTCTGCTTCTTTTACCCAGATGCGGGTCAATCAAAATGACCATTTTAATGGTCACGGCGATTCACTGTTTTCCCCGACAAAGAGAAATAGCAGAAGTGTCCATTTCACAGAGCTATTCCAAATCTGTGTTTATAGATCACTTGCTTGATCTATACTGGTTTCTGTTTCAACGTCCCAAAAACATGACTCATAATCACATGACTTCTTTTCTCACCAGATGTCTTTCCTTGAGTAAACAATCCATTGTTCTGGGTTCTGCCATTGAAACCATTAACTCTGTTTATGGTTTGGACTCAATATCACTTAATGGTGCCAGGCTGTCTGTAAAAAGGCTGTTATGGAATCTGTGAGTGTTTTGCACCCTGCTCCAACCCCAAAAACTAAAAAAAATCAGAAGCTTGCAACAGATGGAAAAAGGGCTGAACCACTTTTATTTATACGATGAAATGATAAGATATACGTTTCTGCTCAGAAAAACAATTAGTAACCGCTGACAGTTTATTTTTAATTAGTAAACTATTAACAAGCCCCTGCAATAGCAACATGCATGTAATAGTGTGCACTCAAAAGGATGATAATCCCAGCTGGTTAGAATTAACTATCTAGTCCCTGAAGGCTTTAAAAAGATGCAAAATTGTAGCTATGATGAATGAGCAAGATAGCAGAGATTGCTGTTGACAGTAAATAACTTGGTTTTAAGTGCAGTTGTAATCTCATCCTTCCAGCAAATTGCAACACATCCTGCACCAAGTTTTGAGATCATTTAAAAGAAAGAAATAAGAAAGGATTTGCAATTATAGCACCTTTCAGAATCTCTCTTCATTTTAGAGTATTTTACAACACATGAAATACCCTTTGAAGTACAATCACAGTTTTAATGCCATTTTTGAAAGTGAATTTCATATTAATTATTTGGTATTTGACAGATTCAAAATGATGTAACGTCACTCAATTCAATTATTATTGATTTTTTTTCCATATTCTCTGCAAACATGTTTAAATTTATGTGATGATCACACCTCAGACAGCAGAGGTCTGTCACATTATTCCCCAGAACAATGAGAATGTGAAACATCAGCTCATAGGTTGGTGAGCATCAAATGAAAGATCCAGGTCTCTTCAGCCCAAAAGAATCGCAGAAGATTTGTGAGACTGTCTGCAATGGTCAAAAAGACAAGTATCCGGCCTACACCCACCTTCCAGTACTTGGTTCGAAACCTTGTACAAATATGCACAAAATTCATTTTTAAATGCAGCCTGTTCATACATAACTGCACCAAAATTCTGCCATCTTTATACTTTCAATCCTCAGCCATTGTGTCTATCCTATTGTCTCCTCAACAAAAGACGTATATGTGATGCCACAGATTGTCTCGGATCAGTATAATTCCAATGTATCTTCAGATGAATGAGAAGTATTCTGCAGGTGCTTGTCTGATTAACAGCAGCTCATTATGCTTAATGTTAATTGGATATCTTGGTTCTCTGAACACTATAAATAGTGTAACTAAGATTTTTGAAAAATGGGAGGGCCATTGTTCTCCCTCACAAACCAATAAAATCTAAGGAATGAGAAATAAGATTGAAGTGTAGTAGTAAAGTGAATGCTAAAATAATTTAGAAGTATTAAAGTGAATTAAAACACCAAGTGGAAGCCTGGTATCTGAGAGATTAAGGGGAGGCACCTTCTTAAGGCCTTAGAATGCAGGCAGTGCAGATGTTTTTACTGAATGTGGAGTAAATGTAACGCAGTGTTCCTAATATTCAACCTTGATATAGGGTAGGGCAGTGGCTCTCAATCTTTTTCTTTCCACTCACATATCACTTTAAGTATTCCTGATGCCATAGGTGCTCTGTGATTAGTAAAGGATTGCTTAAGGTGGTATGTGGGTGGAAAAGAAAAAGTTTGAAAACCACTGTTTTAATCATACCTAATTGACTTATTATGTGCACAGTTTCATAACTCCAAAGGAAATGGGTCAATGACAATTTTTCTCAAACAAAATATTTCAGTTACAATTGGGTCTAGAGCAATGGTTCTCCACCTTCCCCTTCCACTCACCTATCACCTTAAGCAATCCCTTACTAACCACAGAGTACCTATGGCATAGGGATTACTTAAAGTGGTTTGTGAGTGGAAAGAAAAAGGTTGAGAACCACTGGGGTAGGGGGCAGCAAACAGTGTTTCATACCTTATATGTAGAATAATGATGTAATCTTTTAGTTCAACTTCCTTACTCGAGTGTATAAAAGTTGAGCGGGGAACCTTGGAGACTACTTTCGAGGCTGAGAGCAGTAAGAGTTCTCTCAGGTTAATTTGGTGTCCAATAAAGAGCTAACTGTATCAGTTCTGAGTGTGATGTTCTTTGCAATGGGGAGCAGCAGTTTCATCACATCTGAAGTGAGAAACATGAGACTGATTGGAAATGTAACAAAAAAAATTACTATTTGAAAAAAAAATCTCCTCCATTATGAAATGAGAGTTCACAGTTTAAATTATTCACTTCCTTGGCGACTGAGGTTGATTGATAGTCATGACAAAAATGGCCATTCCACTAAAATGTGCTTAAAGAATTAATGACAAGATTTAACTTTATGTGGCAAGTTTAATGGCCAATAAAAAATGGAAATCAAGGAAGCTTTAAGAATTTGTAGTGGAATATTCCGTTCATACAATGTCAAAGGAGGAGCTGTGAATTTTCAAATTTACGGAGTACAACTTTGCCTTCTGAATGCATGTCGATGCATTGCTTTTGATTATAACAATATTAAGGCTTGTGTCTCTTAATCGAATGCAAAACCAATTCAGAGATGGTGATTAATGATGATGACTGTT
Organism: Narcine bancroftii; assembly: GCF_036971445.1. NCBI lineage: Eukaryota > Metazoa > Chordata > Chondrichthyes > Torpediniformes > Narcinidae > Narcine > Narcine bancroftii. Next base: position 96,450,928 of record NC_091476.1, on the reverse strand, counting down.
CAGATTTCAAAACAAAAGTCTTTCATATGCAGTCCACGCCAAATAATGTTCATCAACATTCTTACTTCCTACTGTGAACATTCTGGACAGTCTCTGTCCATCCTTGCTTAGATGAAGTCTTGAAGTTGGACATCAATATTTTTCCTTGTATTATCAGTAATCATTGTTACAGCTGCTTTGATCACTGATCGGATTGAAAGAGAAACATTGAGATTCAGGATCTCAATCTGAAATATCAACTTAACCATTTTGCCTCCACAGATGCTGCTTGAAAGGTGATGACCCTGATGAACTTTACCAGTTTGTTCTAACAAAAGGCATTTTAACTGTCTCTATATGTTTCAGATGGATAAACTAAAGTACAGTAAAACTTATGGCAACTAGCCCCTATGGGATTGGTGGATGTCGGATAATTTTATTTTCTGGTTACTTGACATTTACTCTTACAATAACTAATCGAGCACCTGCATTAAGAATAAAGAGTTTAAAAGGCAAAAATACTTTACTTGCACGGATATATAAACCTTAAAGCATTTTACTTTATTTTCAGTCACATTCTTTGAAAACATTTAACCATTGTTGAACTTATTCTCTTCCTCCACAGATCCACTTGAAAGATAAACAATGTAATTACCGATAATTTACACCCCTCCCCCAAGTTTATATATAAAGCCTCTTACTGGGGTGATTCTTACTGAGCAGAGAAAAGGAGACACTCGAAGAGAATAACCCCCATGATGAGCTCTTCATCCTGGGTGACACCATTGCTATTTCAAACAGCTGCTTTGAGCAAAGCACAACCAAGCCACTCCATTGGCTGAATATTTACTCCCATCTTCACCGAAGTCTTATGTGCTACTTCAGAGAACATTTACAATTTTAATCTTAGCTATTTTACCTATTATTTCATTTATTTTGATAATATTTATTTATTTTCCTCGATTATTTTGCCAGTTGCTTGAGGCTACCAGTTGTTTGATTTCTGGATACCTGAGGTTCTACTGAACTTTAAACAGCTTCTAAATTAGAATATCCATTTAATTAATATCATAGAATTGTTATAAGAATGAAAATAAATGTTATTTAACCATTCTTCTTTAATAAAGAACATTAAAATAAAATAACATTTTTCTCCCGGGGTCCGGATCCCAATCAAAGGCATGAGATTGCTAGTAATACCCAAGTTTTCCCCGGTGTAAAGCTGGAAAATTGGATGTGAATGGCATCCAGCTACAATTTCCAGCATCTCAGTGGTACACCGCTGCACTCAGCAGTGATTCCAAAGCAAGGGTGACACCTGACCTCCGTCTCTAGCATTTAGAAGACGCTGCCTGGAAATCCTAGCTTTGGCTGAATGGATCACAGCTGTGAGTGAAGTTAATTAAGAATGTAAGAAATAAGAACAGGGGTAGGTTATTTGGCCTGTTTGCCATTTTATAAGATCAAGGCTGATCTGGCTCCTCCTCTCTGTCCTTTTCTCATCACCCTTAATTCCCCTGATATTCAAACATCTATTTAATTGCCCAAAATAGATTTAATAAGGTAGTCTCCACTGCATTGTTGGGCAGAGAATTCACATGTTCACCACTCTCTGAGAAAAGCAGTTCTTCCTCCTCTCCATCCTAAAGTGACTCCCTCGCATCCTGAAGTTAAGGCCTAGAATAATCCTCTGATCGGTGAAAACAACTTTCCTGCCTCCATCTCATCTATCCCTTTCAAAAATTGTTTTTCCAATAATAATCCCTCACATTCTTTTGAATTTCATTATTGTGCCAGGTAACCTAGTCTGTTCTCACATGCTAATTCCCGCATCTCTGGAATCCACCTGCTGTTTGTTCTCTGCCTCGCCTCCAAAGCCAGTATATCATTAACCAATACGCATTATTATCTATACTTAATTAGTTCTATCTGTGGTTATATTTCAGCTAAGGTGCTGTGCATTGATTTGATGTTTTCATTTTAATAAAAAGGTACCTTCAAAATTGTCAACAATCAACTATTGCTACAGAATATGCACTTTTGTCACCATTCATTGCCACAGAAAACCCAACAGCATATGGAGAGTTAAATGAAATAAGAGGCTCTTCCATTCATCTGTTCTTCATCCTGATCTGTGTGTGATGTGGCAGATTTTTGCAGCTGAATTAATGAACTGAAGATAACATCATTTATTAAAAATATGGGAAAAAATTACAGTCAAAAGTTGTACAAAGCTAGAACTACAAATTAAAACCCATTCTAAAATTTGCATCCTGTATATTTTGTGTTCATTGATTTTTTTTTGGTTTATATCATCGTAAAAAGCCATTTCTGGTCATTTATACACAGGTTGCCCAATTTCATCCAAATTAATCTACAATCCCTTACGTTTTGGATTTCAATCTCCTATTTATTAAACATACCATGCTCTTTAAAATCATACCTCTTTTAGAAAATGCAGCTGCAACAATTTCTGCAAGTGCACCATTTGTCAAGTTGGTACAGGAACTGCTCCACCCAAGTCCGCAAGAGCTCTGCAGTGATTTTTCAACAACTTCTTTCCACTTAGTAATCCCTATCCCTTAGATGCTCTGTGATTAGAAAGGGATTACTTAAGGTGGTATGTGAGTGAAAAGAATGTTTGAAAACCACAATTTTAATCATACCTAATGGACTCGTTATGTGCACAGGTTTCATAACTCCAAAGGAAATGGGCCAATGACAACTTTTCTCAAGCAAAATATTTCATTAACAATTAAGTCTAGAGAAGTGGTGGTCCACCTTCTTTCCCCCACTCTCATACCACCTTAAGCAATTCCCTACTAATTGCAGTGCACCTAAGACATAGGGATTACTTAAAGTGGTGTGTGAGTGGAAAGAAAAAGGTTGAAAATGACTGCTCTATAGGGTTTGTGAATGAGACTCAGGCCATCGCACATATTCCCCCACCCCTAGGGCAGCAGACAACATGTTAAACAACTCTTCCCACCCTGGCCATATTCTCTTCACCTTTTACCCATGCCAACTGATTTTTTTCTGTACCTCTGTACCTGCACTGTGTCTTACTTGTTGCTCTGCATTTGAGATGTCTAAATGGCTTGCTCACAAAACAACCTCTATTACTATAACACTCTGGATTGAAGGGCCAGCACTGTGCTATGATACCCAATAATGTTCTATGTCTACTAAATATGTGGGACACAGATGAATAAACTTCACCCTGAGCAAAGCATACACGTTCGGTTTTAATTTCATTCGTGGTAAGATGTTTAAAATAATTGCCAACACCACTGCTGCTGGAAGCCAGAGATCCCCTGGAGCTGAAATCTTCCGACAAGTTGCACAGAGAAAGGAAAGAATTACATCACACTGATCCCAGAACTTTTTTTTTGTGCAACTTTCTTCCACCTCAGGTATGACCTCCATTATTTGGTCACCAAATCAAAATTACTGATCACATATCTGCTTGAAATGAGTAACCCTGATTCTTTAGAAGCTCTGCACGTTTGAAATACTGTATTGTGCATGAAATGTTCACATTGCCACATTAAACGAAAATTATTTCAGTGCCACAATTTAAACATTTTTGCCTCCGCAAATCAAAAGAAATACCAAGACCTTTTCAGGCGCGAATTATCTCAGCTATGATGTTGTAACTATCCATCAAGATAAAACTTGTGTCTTCCCAACAGGGTGCCTGGAAAGCAATTTTATTTGTTCAGTTGTATTCTGCAGGAAATTATCAAGGAGTCATCACAGGTTTCATTAGCTTTGAAGATGATAAAAGTTAAACAATGTAGATTGACAGTGGCTAGGAAATGCTTCAATCCACTTGAAGCAACAAGCAAAATTAGCAACATATAAATATTTGTTTCCTGCTTTCAATATGGTCAAATTATTTCACCTCCTTGAAAGAGGATTGAAACCATTCAAACACATCACTGTTAATCGTTTTGTACCACTTATCATCTATTTTAACAACAGCTGTTTTTATTTGGCTTTATTTTATTTCAGATTTATAAAACCCCAGTGCCTAATCCTATATTCTAAACTCCAATAAGATTTTTTATATATATATATATATATATATATATATTCTATAATGGGCTTTGTGATTTATAATGGCTGTTGAAATTTGGCTGCTTAGTGATCCAAGAATTTTATAGTCTTTTATAATAATGCAATAACAGCTTACAGCTGGTATTGTCACACTTCCTTGTTTCTCAATGAGCTGTTAATGAGCCTCTGTTGTTTTGCATCTTGCATGCAAGGGATGAAGTTCTTCTTTAATTTTTTTCTCTTAAGTTTTAAACTGAAACCTTGCTACACACCTCCATGCATCAATTCAATTACAACTACAGTGTTGCCATCCTTTTCACTGCTTTGCTGCAAAGATGAACAACTTTCCATAGCTAAGGAAGTCTGGAACCATATATGGACAAACAACCCATGTGCCGCATTATATTGGTGCTGTAAATTTAGAGCTAATTTGCAGTAAAATTGTCATTTGATCTCAGTTTACACAAAAACCTCCCACTTCTTAACATTAGTTTACAGCTGACTGCAACACAGCACTGTTCAATTCACATCCAGCTAACACCAACAGTTTTAGTTAAATCTGCTCTGTGCCTGAAGGAAGAAACTAAATTTTATTTGCTTTTATTAGAACAGAGGGATTGAAAGGGGACATAATCCAAGTTTTTAAAGCTAAGAGAGGAATGAATAATTTACATGCCTGCATGTCACATTATGAGCAGTGTGAGTGTAGAACTGGAATAAAATTAACAAGGCCTTAAGCAAGAGATGTGATTAGCTGGTATTCCCTCTCTGAAGGAGACGATGAAAGAATAAATGATTGAGATCACTATTACATTGTTTGGTGATTAAAATGTTTCATAAACTTTTCAAATGAAAATGACTATCTAGGATTGGGAGTACATGTACATCGATGAGCAAAACATTCGCAAGGCATTAGTGCATGTTGTACTGCGTTGTATACAGGTAAGTTAACTGCTACAATATCTATAGGGTCATTGGAGCATAGAAACAGACCCTTTAACCCAGCATGACCATGACGACCAAAATGCCCCAGCTCCACTTCTCCCATCTTCCTGCATTTAGCCTAATTCCTTCTCAACCCATCCCGTCCATATATCCATCCAAATTTTTACAACAAATAAATAAACAGCAGTGTCAGGATTAGTATTACAAAAAAAATGAAATAGTTCAGGGTTTGGAGAAAAGTACAAAGACACAGAATAGAGTTCAGAGAAAAGTATGTTGAAAACATTGCAAAGCACCATCTTCAATCAGTGAGAGATCCATTTAAGAATTTGATGAAAGTAGAAAAGGCACTGTCCTTGAATCTGGACAGTTTCCTTCTGGTGGTTTTCATGCATATTGGGGGAGGAGAGGAAGAAGAGAGTATATGCAGGAAGGCGGCTATGTAGAAAGATACAGATAAATTCTTTAGTGACCACATCCTGCCACAGTCCTGCTTCAGCCATTCTAAAAGGACAATTAACCTATGATACGATATTTATCATACATGTGTAGCAGCTCACTAGAAGCTTAACTGAACTGGCTCGGGAGGTCTGAATGACATCGTGACACAGTTGCTACACATGGAAAGATTAATCTTGATGCTCTTTTATAAGAATTATGCCATAATATGTCATTCTACAAATTCTCTCTTTGCCGACGCGAGCGCTGAAGTCGCCAAGGATCGACAAAGAGATAGACAACAGACTCGCCAAGGCAAATAGCGCCTTTGGAAGACGACACAAAAGAGTCTGGAAAAACAACCACTTGAAGAAACACACAAAGATCAGCATGTACGGAGCCGTTGTCATACCCACCTCCTGTTCGGCTCCGAATCATGGGTCCTCTACCGGCATCATCTACGGCTCCTAGAACGCTTCCATCAGCGCTGTCTCCGCTCCATCCTCAACATTCATTAGGGTGACTTCATCACCAACATCGAAGTACTCGAGCTGGCAGAGTCCGCAAGCATCGAATCCATGCTGCTGAAGACCCAACTGCGCTGGGTGGGTCACGTCTCCAGAATGGAGGACCATCGCCTTCCCAAGATCGTGTTCTATGGCGAGCTCTCCACTGGCCACCGAGACAGAGGTGCACCAAATAAGAGGTACAAGGACTGCTTAAAGAAATCTCTTGGTGCCTGCCCCATTGACCACCGCCAGTGGGCTGATCTCGCCTCCAACCGTGCATCTTGGCGCCTCACAGTTCGGCGGGCAGCAACCTCCTTTGAAGAAGACCGCAGAGCCCACCTCACTGACAAAAGACAAAGGAGGAAAAACCCAACACCCAACCCCAACCCACCAATTTTCCCTTGCAGCCGCTGCAACCATGCCTGCCTGACCCGCATCGGACTTGTCAGTCACCAACGAGCCTGCAGCAGGCGTGAACCTACCTCTCCATAAATCTTCGTCCGCGAAGCCAAGCCAAAGAAAAGAAGACAAATTCTCTGTTGTATCAGTCATACATCCTGATTTTGAGTGCAGTTCAATGGAAAATCAGCAACTGGCTGCAAAGATCTGTCATCACATTCAGGACAGCCTCTCTAGTGCAATGGAGAAATCATAAACTTCCTAATTAATGTTGAGCTCTGAAAATTGGAAATATTGCATGGCAGTATGGTCATTCTGCACATGATTAAATATTACAAATCCATCACCAGGTCGCCTTCCTTTCATCCCATGTGTACTTTTGCAGTTTGTGACACGTGTAACTGCTGAGCTTCAACTGAGAAATCTAGGAGCATCTTGTCATGATCCCATCTGAGGAGACAGATGCACTTTGATACTGAAAACAGGGATTCTGGAGTTGCTGCAGGAGCAAAACACTGCAGCCACTGCAATTATGGAATAAAAGCACTGGCAGCCACTGTGAAAGAAGGAAAGAGTTCACCTGGAGATATTGTTTCACTTTCCATAGATTTCACTTGACATGCCATGGTGTTAGCTTTAAAAATTATTATAACATTCATAAATAACATGCATAATTTGTATGATTTTAAATTATCCTTTTATTGATGATGACATTATTTACATTTATCCATTGGTTTAATATTTTTTTGACCATCACAGGCTGTTAAAGGCCCATAAGGATGGTGAACATCTGGGAGTTGTGGCTGAGTTGCTTCTTGGTGACCACTATGTCTTGTAGAATGGTTGTTGGAGCACATGTAACATGTTCAGTGAAGTGAAACACAAAAGTCTGCAGATGCAGAGATTGTAGTGAAAACACACAGGAATGCTGGAGGATTTTGGAGAGGTGCCGGAAAAATGAGTCTGTTGGTGGCAGAAATGGCAAAAGAGGATATGAACACATAATAGGTGGTAACATATTTCCTCTGTAATTCCTGCCACCAACCACGTGATCCCACCACCAGACACATATTCCCCTCTCCTCCTTCCGCAGGGGCTACTCCCTCTGTGACTCCATCGTCCTCTCCTCCTTCCCCACCAGTCGTCCTCTTGGCACCAACTCCTGTGACCACAGGAGATGCCCCATCTGCACCCACACCTCCTCCCTCACAACCATTCAGAGGCCCAAACAGACCTTCCAGGAGAAGCAAGATTTTATTTGTGAATCTGCAAGGGTCATCTGCTGCATCCCATGCTCCTGTTGTGGTCTCCTCTACATTGGAGAGATTGCTTCATTGAGCACCTCAGTTCTGTCTACCACAAAAGCTTTGATCTCCCAGAGGGCACCAATTTCAATTCCCTGTCCCATTCCCTTGCTGACATATCTGTCATGCAATGCCAGATTGAGACTAGCTGCAAATGAGAGAAGGAACACCTCATCTGTGCACAGTCCAATTGGATGGCATTAACATCGACTTCTCCAGTTAAACCATCCACCCCCATACCTTCCAACCACCCACCCTCGCCCGTCACCTTTCCCACAGTGTGCTCTCTCTCTCTTTCCTTTTCCATGTCTCCTTTCACAAAGCTAAAATCAAATCTCACTTTTTCTCTTATCATATCCAATTAACAACTTTTAATTGTTAAGTCTGGACTCATCTGCTTCCCATTCTTTCCCCTTAATCCCTCATCTTTCATTAAGATGCTTGCTTGCCTATTGCTGATACCTTGAAGAAGAGGTCAGGCCCGAAACATCGGTTATATATCTTTACCTCCTGTGGAGATGTTCAGTGAAGCAAGTGTAATATTCAGCTTCAAAGTTAAAAGAGCTTGGTCATTTTTACATTGGGCACCATATTCCACCTTGGGAATAGGCACAAGGCCCTTTCATGGCAAGCTTCTACCTGGAGTGTAAGGGAAAATAGAAACTTACCTTTTATGGAGGTGCCCTAAAAAGCTGTTCTTGAATCGCATTCATGCTGAGTGGCACCTCGTGGTGCACTCCAGAGCCAATGGAGGCAGGGTGACTGATGCCATAGCGCCAATGTGGAAAGAGCCCTATAGTGGATCATGGTGACCCCAGAGCTGGTAAGATAGATGATTGTGATGTTTCGGCAAATCTTAGTACCGAGGCAGAAATCCGGTGCACTGTTATTAATGCCATTAAAAATCCTGCTCCTGCGTCTCAGGCTGTCAACTTCATCGCTATGTCAACAGCCTGCCCCTAGCCAACCGCTTGCAGTGGCATTACATTTATGCTAGGCGATGGAGTGCAGCACTCTGCCACTGACCCTTCTCCTGAGAGGATTGCAGTCAGTGCCTTGGAGCTGGCCACGGCGCATTCATGGAGGTAAGTCTCCCGACGTAATTGATTGGCTTTTTGACTGCATGAAAGGGCCTACAGATTAACCACCACCAAAAGGATTGTTTGTGGAGATTTTAACTCATCCTACTTTGATAAAAAAAATGCACACTGGTGAAATTTCAGTACATTACCTGCCTGCTTCACAAATGCCCTGCCAGTCTTGATTTTAACCTGGTATTTTGGGGGGGGGGATGGGCAGTGGGGAAGAGAGAGGGGGGGGAGAGAGAGAGAGAGAGAGAGAGAGAGAGAGAGAGAGAGAGAGAGAGAGGAGATCTTGTCATCATTGCAGTGTGGGTTGCAAAATCAAACTTTTAATCACTTTGCAAAGAGTGAAAACTCCATTACAGCAAGAAGCACTGCACAAGCAGCTAGTCTCACCCCAAGACAATTTCCTCATGGTTTACAGACCAGATCTTTTATACCTTCAGATTCCTAGGTTTCTAGAACATTCAAACAGACTGCTCCACATGAGTACATATTCCTGAGAATCCTCTTGGGATTTGTTAATCAGGGTCTTGTCCCTTATTCAATGGTTAATAGTCTTTTCTTGTCTTTGCCAAATATTGAGTTGTTTTCATTCTTGAAACTTGCTGAGTTATCAAAACATACCATGGAGTATTAGTGGGGGAAAAAAAAGGTAATTATTTCCGGCCAAAAGACTTTTGGCTTGAAACATTGAGCATTCTTTTTCTCCCACTGATTCTGCTTGACTTGCAAAGTTCCTCCAGCAGAGTGAGTCTGGCTGGTAATAAGAGGATGACGGTCTGAAAAATAATTTTGTTTTGTATGATGGAGTACTTATCAATCACTTCTCGTGGTAAACTAATTCGAACCTCACATCTCCACCAGCAGATATTAATCTTGCCACATACTCGCTTTAAAAAAATGATTTCCTCCAGTGGACAGGCAAGTTCAAGAGAAAGACATAAAATATTTGTGTGTGTGTGTGTGTGTGTGTGTGTGCGCGCGTGTGTGTGTGTGTGCGCGTGCGTGTGTGTGTGTGTGTGTGTGTGTATGTGTGTGTGTGTATGTGTGTGTGCGCGCGCGCGTGTGTGTGTGCGCGTGCGTGCGCATGCGTGTGCATGTGAAGACTCTGCCCAATCGATTGTATTTGGTCTGAAATATGTTGTACATTCTTTATGAATTTTATTATTTTAATTTTCAATTTGGTGCAAATGACAATTTCACCATAAACTCAAAGTTGTGACAGGACTCAACTTGATGCATTGTGTAGGCAGTGATTATTTCCCCCATTGAGACAGTTAACTTCTAAGCTCAACCATCTTTCTCAATTTAAACACTTCTTGAGATTCCTGTTCCCACCACTAATGCACAACTTTTTGCATGTAACTTTTTTTGTGCCTTTAAGTGGTGGCCGCCTACCAAATAAATTGCATTTGTTTGTTCAAAATGCAGCACAGCACAGAGAAAATTCAGCGGGTTGCTTTAACGTTCATTGCAAGAGAAGGGATTGCAAATCAAAAGGCAGAAGGCAAGAACAGTTGGGATAATTACACATTGACTCATGAACAAACCATTATTAACTCCATATTGATTAGCTGGAAGATTAATCTCTTTCCAGCACTAATCCAGTCATCTTCCTGTACAGAATGCATTTCACTGAAAATCGAGGACATCAATAAACTGACTCTCTCTGATGATGTACTGATAGCTCACTTGAGCGACCAGTTTTCTTTCTTTTCTTTGGCTTGGCTTCGCGGACGAAGATTTATGGAGGGGGTAAAAAGTCCACGTCAGCTGCAGGCTCGTTTGTGGCTGACAAGTCCGATGCGGGACAGGCAGACACGATTGCAGCGGTTGCAAGGGAAAATTGGTTGGTTGGGGTTGGGTGTTGGGTTTTTCCTCCTTTGCCTTTTGTCAGTGAGGTGGGCTCTGCGGTCTTCAAAGGAGGTTGCTGCCCGCCAAACTGTGAGGCGCCAAGATGCACGGTTTGAGGCGTTATCAGCCCACTGGCGGTGGTCAATGTGGCAGGCACCAAGAGATTTCTTTAGGCAGTCCTTGTACCTTTTCTTTGGTGCACCTCTGTCACGGTGGCCAGTGGAGAGCTCGCCATATAACAGGATCTTGGGAAGGCGATGGTCCTCCATTCTGGAGACGTGACCCATCCAGCGCAGCTGGATCTTCAGCAGCGTGGACTCCATGCTGTCGACCTCTGCCATCTCGAGTACTTCGACGTTAGGGATGAAAGCGCTCCAATGGATGTTGAGGATGGAGCGGAGACAACGCTGGTGGAATGCCGGTAGAGGACCCACGATTCGGAGCCGAACAGGAGTGTGGGTATGACAACGGCTCTGTATATGCTTATCTTTGTGAGGTTTTTCAGTTGGTTGTTTTTCCAGACTCTTTTGTGTAGTCTTCCAAAGGCGCGATTTGCCTTGGCGAGTCAGAATCAGAGAATACCACAGCATTACAGATATAGGATCTTCAGCCCATCTGGTCTGTGCCAAACTATTATTCTGTTTCATCTCATTGACCTGCACCTGGATCATAGTCCTCCATTCCCCTCCCATCCATGTACCTAACCAAATATATATTTTATTTTAAAAGCAATATCAAGCTCGCATTCACCTCTTTAGCTGGCAGCTCATTCCACACTCTCACAACTCTCTGTGGAAAGAGGTTCTCCCAAATATTCCCTTTAAACATTTCACCTTTCACCCTTAACCCATGTCCTCTTGTTCTCTTTCTTGGTGACTTTTATATCACCCATAAGCAAAACCCATTAACAATGAAAGGAACAGCTGAGCACATCCACTTTGAAGAATAGAGCACAAAGTGTACCTTCTGCTTTGCTTCTGACCAAACATTGGCCAAGCAGTGGAACTATGACCTGATAGAAATAAAGTAAACGTGGATGCAATCCTTATGATTGACCAGCTGCTGTAAATTTGCAACAGATGGACCTTTGCATGTCAGATGAAAATCATGATGTGATGAGTCTTGCTGGATTCATTATGGAATAGTCTCTTGTGTGATTGTGCTGACTTCTCATTGGTGACTCAGTTGTCGTGGCCGAATGAGAAGTCCACTGGGGTCTCCCAGCGCAGGTTCGAATCCTGCCGACTACGGAGGCAGCAGGTCTGCCCGGAGTAATTGGTGTGGGTGCCATTTAAAGAATTTTATGACTTGTTCATGACAATAAATTCTGATTCTGATTCTCAAAGAGGAAGAACATTTGGAATACTTCCTGTATTCATCGGCTCCACGTGAGGCAAATCAGGTGAGATATCATCAGTCTTCTAGTCCTTTCCCGGATGCACGTTTGTATTTTATTAATACTTGCTCATGTTCTCACTCCTCATTATCTCTCAGTATGTGAAATTGGGGCTATTTTGCCATTGTCCTACAATTTCCAGATTTTTCCATATTGATCCATTTATTTCATCTTTCTAGCCAATTTGTTCACCTCCTTTGTAGTCAGACCACTTATTCCAATTTCAGTGCATCTGTACTTTGTTCTATGTATATGACAATAAACTCAAAATTATTCATTTATTTATTGAAGATTGACTGACAAACAGGCTTGCTGCTTTCATTCCCAGGGTCAAGGTTTGAAACGAGTCGAGATTCATAAAATGTCAAAAAAAATCCCCTTTTTTAACATTGCAAGTTATAAACCTAAAAGACAGCTGTGGAGAGGTTTTGAGGAAGGATAGGCAGGGGAGAAAGCAATCATTCAGAGGATTTGAAAGGTGTCTATTTCAATGCAGGTGGTATCAGGAATAAAGGAGATGGCCTTAGATCGGTCTGTGGAATTACAATGTTGTGGCCATTACAGAGGTTTGGCTGGCAGAAGAGCAGGATTGGCTGATGCAGATATGTAGTTTAAGTGTTTTAAAAGGAACATGATGGGAGGTTAGAGAGGGGGAGGATAGTCTCACTGCTGGAGAAAAGGAGGACACTGTAGAGGTAGTGTTCACTGAGTGAGTGTAGGTGGAAGTCAGAAATAGGAAGGAAGCAATCATTGTATTGGGATTAGTCTATATGCCCCTGAATAGCCCTCAGGACACCAAATTTTGAAATTGTACAGAAATTACAGGGTTGTTGTCATGGGAAACTTCAACTTCTATAATGATGAGTGGCATCTCTTGACTGCAAAAGAGATAGATAGGACAGAATTTGTCAGGTGTGTGCAAGAAGGATTCTTGATACAGTGATGAAATCACCTACTAGAGAAAGAGCCATACTTGATCTAGTGCTGGTTAATGAACCTGGTCAAGTGGCTGAATTCTCGATGGGGGAGCACTTTGGTGATAGTGACCACAACTTCCTGAGCTTCAGGAGCTCTGGTGTGAGCCTTTAGGCCAACTGTTGGGGGGAGTCTTATGAAGTCTAAATGTGTATTACTGTTTGAATAAGTGAAATATTTACATTTATTGTTCCAATTATTCTGACATTGGTTGGAGCAATTTATTAACACTTCATCAAGAAAAGTTGGTCAGTCCATGATGAGCTCCTTTTTAGAGGATCCTGATTCATGACAAGAGGAACAAAGCAGATTTGAGACAAAGGTGGTCATTAAGGATAGCTCAGGACTGGTTTCTAATAGCAGAATACCTATCAATATTAATAGATGAGAAATAAAACTATATAAATCCTTAAAAGAAATCAACTTAGTAATTACTCCATGCTATTTCTTTATCATTTGTTTCTCCTAGTTGTCATAGTTCCATAAAACATGCGTAATTCAAAAGGCAGACTAACAAAAAAGAAACATTCTTGAATTTCCGTGTGTAAAGCCACACTGAAATTATATAATTACATTTTGCTCAGGGTTCTCTATCAATGTATTGCAAGTTCTCAGGAGTTGTGTTGTGTAATATGGAGATATTATCCTTCGAAGCAGTTCTTAAAGAGGCATGTAATCAACTTTATTATTGCTATAGTTGATGTTGTCTCACTGAGCTGCTACCTCACAACTCCAATGATCTGGCTTCTGCCCTGAACTCTGGCCCTGTCTGTGTGCAGTTTGCACATTCTCCCCGGGACCATGTGAGTTTCCTCTGGATGCTTCGATTTCCTCTTGAATCTCAAAGATGTGGGCAGGTAGACTATTGGCCATTGCTGTAGTGTGTAAGTGAGTTGTAGAATCTGGGGGGAAATTAGAAATGGGGGAATTTTTTAAAAAAAGGGAATAACATAGATTTGTAAAGATAGTTATGGGAAAGTCAGAGCAAACTTGATGGGCCAAAGGGCCATTTTTATACTGCATCATTCTTGTGTAAAAAAATGGACACTGGAAGGTATATAGTCTTTAAGGTGTGAGAAGTAAAAGGTTTTAATGTTGTGTTGCCCTTGGAGGAGGTATGTATTTTACCGAGTGCCCTTTAGTTCAAAATGATTTGTGCTGAAAAATATTTTATTTTGTACTTGAGAAAAATAATCTAAGATTGATGTATGACTTATTCTTGCAATTTAAAATAAATTTAGCAGTTTCAAGTTTTGTGCTTTACATTTTTTCTACAAAGCATCTGTTTTTGAAAATCGAAGTTGCCAATATTCTTTGGGGGGGTGGGTGCGAGTAGTTGGCTTTGCCTAGTCTGGTACCGGCCCTTGTAGCCAAAAAGGAACTTAAGAAAGGACTTAGGTGACCTTGAAGGGGGCATGAGAAGGCCTTCGTAAGGAGGATTAAGGAGAACTCCAAGATGTTCTATGTGTATGTGAAGAACAGAAGGATGATGAGAAACTAGGTAGGGCTGCTTAAGGATAAAGGAGACAATGAGGGCATCTCATTGGTCCTAAATGAACATTTTACTTCAGTATTCATCAGAGAAAATTACCTTAATCAGGGTGAGGTCAGAATATAACAGGCTTGCATGCTGGAGAATGTTGAGATTAAGGAAGTGGAAATGTTGGATCTTCTTAAAAACAATAAGATTGATGTTCCCGGGGCCGGACGTGGCATATGTCAGGTTGCTGTGGGAAGGGAGGGAATAGATAGCTGGGGCATTGGTTATAATCTTTGAGTCCTCTTTGGCCACGGGGAAGTGCCGGAAGATTGAAGAATGGCAAATGAGGTCCCCTTGTTAAAAAAAAAAGATAATAGGGAGAAACCAGTGAGACTTACATCAGTGGTGAGCAAACTATTGGAGAGGATTCGTAAGGATAGGATCTATGAGCATTTGGAGAAGTCCAGGATACTCAAGGACAGCAAGGTTTGTGAAGGGAAGATCGTACCTCACAAGCTTAATTGAGTCTTTAAGGAGTTAACAAAAGAAATGGAAGGAAGGGTGGTATATGTGGTCTATATGGATTTTAGTAAGGCATTTGACAAGGACATTCATGAAAGATTCATTCAGAAAGTCATGAAGCATGGGATCTATGGAGCCTTGGCTGTGTGGATTAAAATTTGGCTTGCATATAGAAAGCAGAGAGTAGGAGTGGACAGGAAGTATTCTTCCTGGAGGCCAGTGATGAGTGGAGTTTTCAGGGATCTTTTTTCGAATCTCTGCTCTTTGTGATTTTTTTTTGATAAATGACCTAGATGAATAAGCAGAAGTATGGGTCAGTAAGTTTGCAGACAATATGATGGTTGCAAGAGTTGTGGACAGTGCTGAAGGTTGTCATAGGTTACAAAAATAGGATATAGAGAGTATGCAGAGATGGACAGAAAAGTGGCAGGTGGAATTCAATCCAAATAAGAGTGAGGTGATGCATTTTGTAAGGCTGAGTACAGAGTTAACAATCAGATATTTAACAGTGTTGAGAAACAGAGGGACATTGGTGTCCAAATCCATGCATCTCTCAAGGATGCCACACAGATTGATAGGAGATTTAAGGTCTATCGGATGCTGGGCTTCATTAATAGGGGGATTGAGTTCAAGAATCAAGAGGTCATGTGACAACTCTGCAAATCTCTGGTGGGAGCACAATTAGAGTATTGTGTTCAGTTCTGGACACCTCATTATAGGAAGGATGTGGAAGCTATAGAGACGATACAGACGAGATCAATCAGGATATTGACTGGATTGGAAAATAAGCCTTTTGAGGAAAGGTTAGCAGAGCTGGGATTTTTCTCTTCGGAACAAAGAAGGATGAGAGGAGACTTTATAGAAGTCTACAAGATTCTGAGAAGAATAGATAAGGTGGACAGCCAGCACCTTTTTTTTCCCCCAAGGCAGGAATAATAAACACCAGAGAACATATGCTCAAAGTGAAGGGAGGGAAGTATAAAGGAGACAGGAGGTGTAATTATTTTTACACAGAGAGTTGTGGGTGCATGGATACATTGGGTGGCATGGTTGACATAGCGGTTAGCGCAATGCCTTTACAGCACCAGCGATTGGGACCGCTGTCTGTAAGAAGTTGGTACTTCTCCCTGGGTTTGCATGGGTTTTCACGGGGCTTTGGTTGCCTCCCACCATTCAAATTGTATCAGGGATGTAGGTCAATTGGGTGTAAATTTGGTGGCATGGACACATTACCATGCTGTATATCTAAATTTAAATAAATAAATGAAAAAGTTTGCCAGAGATTGTGATGGAGGCTGAAACATTAAGGATATTGAAAAGACTCTTAGACAGGTACATGGATGAGGTAGAAAGAGTTGATATTTTTTTGATAGAAATATATAGGTTGGCCTGTACTGTGCTGCAATGCTCTGTTTTACTCGATACCGAACTACTTCAATTTGCACCAAATGAAAACATATTTAATATGTTTTAATTGAATATTGATTGCATCCAGATGAGATCGTGCAATGACTGAAAGAGATTACACATTTGCAACGGAGGTTTGTCTTTCAGTTCACTGTACTTCGAGAGCAGGGAGAGCGCAACTCTGCTTCTGTCAAAGCTTTGGTTGGCCATTGAGTGATAATGTTTAATGCCAAAAGATGAAAAACAATATATTTCCCACCAACAATAACTGTAAAAAAAAATGACAAGATTGTATCTTGGTTTATGTACTAATTATGAGTCGTTATTTTTATTTCATTTTCCTCATGTTCAGCCTTGACAACTTCCAAACTGGGAATGCATTGCCAATGGTGACTCAGTTACTGGAACAATATTCAAAGGCATAGAGTTTCAATCCAATTCCATTTCTTCGATACCTATCAGAGCAGTTTGGGATTTACTTTATTGTCATCCAAAGAAGGAAATCTTCAATCCTTTTATGTGCTGGCAATTGTGTGCCTCAAGACTGACAATTTTAATTGTCCTCTAAAATTGCCAAGCAGATCAGGGTAAAATAATGAAGTGGCATTAATTGCTGACCTGGTCTCCATAACAGGCTGATAGTTCAGGTGTAGGTCCTCTCAGAATAATCACCATACGAGAGTTTTGTTTCACATTACTCTATTGTTCTTGGGATTAGAAAGTGATGAATGCCTTAAGACATTCCAAAGAATTTTAACAGTATTAACTTGGAGGTGACATGATATTAGAGGCTTTTTATACATGCAAGTTGATTGTGATACAGGATTAATTTTGCTGCATTAGGAAAAATCTATTTTAATGCGTGTTCACGCATTAAAATTGTATTATTTTTGCCAGTCGGAAATAACTAAATGAAGGAATTTTAAAAGGGTGGCTTTGGAATAGAATACTGTTGGTGTACATATCAGGATGCTGTAAATACATCTGCTATTCTATCGTAAAACAATGCTCAATTTGACAACCAACACCATCACAAAGGCACCCAGTGTCATTGCAAGAATAGTGCAATCGTGCAATCATGTACTTCTGTTCTTTTTCAGCTCAATCTACCCAATCACAGTCATTCAAATCTTTTAACCGTCAAAAAGATTTATAACCAAACCAATGAGACACAATTACAATTTTATTGTTAGATATTGCTGACATTTTTTTATGATAAAGAGGAAGACTTGAATCTTGTCAGATGGGACAAGTTGTGGACAAGGCATTTTTTAAAATAAAAGCTGTATTCTTCAATATTGATGGGGAATCCATAAGCAATTTACTTCCATTGTTGAGTAAAATTTCAAAATTTGAGTCGTGAAAGGATTCACTCTTTAAATCTCTAACTGTATATTTTATCTGTAGATAGCTTTGTTTCTGTTCAAGTTCAAATTTATTTACGGTATCATCCAATTGTACAAGTACAGTCCAAGGAAACAGCATTCATTGATCCTCACTGCAACACACTGCAAACACACAGACAGACATAACACACAAGCAGACAAATGATTCATGTACTTGGATACAAATATATGTATTGTTCCAAATCCACAAATGAGTGATAGAAAGCAACGTAAATATGCCAAATTTTACCTCCTTTTGTCCAACGTGCCTTCGCTCAGTCAATGCATCTGCCTATGTCCAATGAACTGACCTAATGTTCCACTTTTAAGATCAAGGTTCTCTCATTTGTCCACAGTCATCTCACATAAGGTAACATTCATCATCTTTTCTGGATTGCATTTGTGTTTCATTTTGGCAACTCCACAAACTGTAACTCAATATTTTCCTGATTTCTTTGGGTACACAGAAGAGGCAAGGCACAGCACCCTCAATGCTGGATATACCTTTGACACGGCTGCAACTGCTCAGCAACACCCTTGCCCATGAGTATCATATATTAAGGTTTCTGGTAAAGACCCATTACATAAGCACTCACAAATAATTAAACTTAGGTAAATGAGTTTCAAACCTATAATGATTTGTTTCTCCAATAATAATTTGATATTTCTTCTTTCCCCCTTCATGAACTTCTCGACAAACTGCTGAGGGAGATACTTAGATGTGTTCTGTGGATGACCATAGTTTAACAGCATAAAGTACATGCACACATTGAAACGATGGCAGGAATTTTTGAAGCAAAACTATATAGAGTTAGTTCTCATGACTGTAGAAGAAGACATCTGAAAACAACTTCTGGTCTCTCGACATGTGCGGCTAAACATAAAACCGAAGGCAACTACTAAGAATCCAGAGACTGTAGATGCTGCAATCCAGAGAAAAAGACCAAACTGATGGAGGAACTCAGCAAGTCAGGCAGTATCCATAGAAACATAGAAATATAGAAAATAGGTATAAGAGTAGGTCATTTGGTCCTTCAAGCCTCTACCGCCATTAATTTTGATCATGGCTGATCATCCACTCAGTTCCCTGTTCCAGCTCTCTCTCTACATACCCCCTGATCCCCCTAGTCACAAGGACTAAATCTAACTCTCTCTTAAATATAGCTATGGAACCGATCTCAATTACTTCCTGTCGCAGAGAATTCCATAAATTCACCACCCTCTGAGTGAAAAAATTCTTCCTCATCTCAGTCCTAAAGGACTTCCCCTTTATCCTTAAACTGTGACCCCTGGTTCTAGACTTGCTCAAAATTGGGAACAATCTTCCTGCATCTAGCTTGTCAAATCCCTTAAGAATTTTGAACGTTTCTATAAAATCTCCTCTTCATCATCTAAACTCCAGCGAGTACAAGTCCAGTCGTTCTAGCCTTTCTTCATATGCAAGTCCCGCCATCCCTGGTATCAATCTGGTAAACCTTTTCTGCACTCTCTCCATGGCAATGATGTCCTTCCTCAGATAAGGAGACCAAAACTGAACACAATACTCCAGATGAGGTCTCACCAAGGCCCTATACAACTGCATCAATACCTCTCTGCTCCTGCACTCGAATCCTCTTGATATGAACGCCAACATACCATTCACCTATTTTACTGCTTGCTGCACTTGCATGCCCACTTTTAATGACTGATGCACAGCAACACCCAGGTCTCTTTGCATCTCCCCTTTTCCTAATTGGATACCATTAAGATAGTACTCAGCCCTCCCATTCTTTCCTCCAAAGTGGATAACCACACATTTATCCACATTATATTGCATCTGCTATGCATTTGCCCACTCACCCAACCTGTCCAAGTCACCCTGCACACTCTTAACAGCCTCTACACAGCTTACAATGCCACCCAGCTTCGTGTCGTCTGCAAACTTGGAAATGTTGTTTTCTATTTCCTCATCTAAATCATTAATATATATTGTAAATAACTGGGGTCTGATCACTGAGCCTTGTGGTACCCCACTAGTAACTGACTGCCATTCTGAAAAGTACCCATTTATTCCCACTCTTTGCTTCCTATCTGTCAACCAATTCTCTATCCACCTCAATACCATATCCCCTATACCGTGTGCCTTAAGTTTGTATAGATCCTGTGTGGGACCTTATCAAAAGCCTTCTGAAAATCCAGGTAAACCACATCCACTGGTTCTCCCCTATCCACTCTACTAGTTACATCCTCAAAAAAATTCAATAAGATTAGTCAGACACGATTTTCCCTTCATAAAACCATGCTGGCTTTGACCAATGAATTCTCCACTTTCCAGATGTGCCGCAATCATATCTTTAATAACTGACTCTAACATTTTCCCCACTACTGATGTCAAGCTAACCGGACTATAATTCCCTGATTTCTCTTTCCCTCCCTTTTTAAAAAGTGGAGTTACATTAGCCACCCTCCAGTCCTCAGGAACTACTCCAGAATCTAAAGAGTTTTGAAAAATTATCAACAATCCATCCACTATTTCATGGGCTACTTCCTTTAGCACTCTGGGATGCAGACCATCTGGCCCTGGGGACTTGTCTGCCTTTAATCCCTTCAATTTATCCAACACAACCTCATAACTCACACTTATTTTCCCCAGTCCTTCCATCACAGTAGCCCTATGGTCCCCTATTATTTCCCGAAGATTATTCATATTTTCCCTAGTGAAGACCGAACTAAAGTAGTTATTTAATTGGTCTGCCATATCCTTGTTCCCCATGACCAATTCACCTGTTTCTGACTGCAAGGGACCCACATTTGTCTTTACTAGTCTCTTTCTCCTTACACATCTATAAAAAACTTTTGCAGTCAATTTTTATGTTCCCTGCCAACTTTCTCTCATAATCTCTTTTGCCTTTCCTGATTAATCCCTTTGTCTTCCTCTGTAGAACTCTGAATTTCTCCCAATCCTCTGGTATTCTGTCTTTCCTGGCTAGTCTATACGCTTCCTCTTTAGACTTAATACTCTCTATGATTTCCCTTGTTATCCAAGGATGTACTACCCTCCTTGAGTTATCCTTTTTCCAAACCAGGATAAACAAATGCTTTATTTCATCTAGGTGATCCTTAAATGCTTGCCATTGCCTTTCTACAGTTAATCCTTTAAATAACATTTGCCAATCTAACTTAATCAATTTACGTCTCATACCCTCAAAGTCACCCTTCTTTAGGTTCAGAACCTGAGTTACAGAATTAACCCTATCACTTTCCATCCTAATGTAAAATTCCTCCATATTGTGGTCACTCTTGCCCAAAGGGCTTCGCACAACAAGATTGTTAACTAACCCTCCCTCATTACTTAGAACCTAGTCTAGAATGGCCTGTTCCCTTGTTGGTTCTTCAACATACTGGGTTAGAAAATTTTCCCGTATACCTTCTAAGAAATCGTCCTCATCAGTACCCTTACCAATTTGATTCATCCAGTCTATATGGAGATTAAAGTCACCCATTATAACTGCCTTGCCTTTGTTGCACACATTTCCAATTTCCTGTTTAATGCCATCCCCTACCTCTCTACTACTGTCAGGTGGTCTATATACAACTCCCACTAACATCTTCTGCCCCCTTGCATTTTGCAGCTCTACCCACATTGATTCCACATCATTCAAGCTAACATCCTTCCTTTCTATTGCTTTTAACTCCTTTCTAACCAACAATGCTACCCCACCTCCTTTTCCTTTCTGTCTGTCCCTCCTGAATATTGAAAATCCATGAATGTTAAGCTCGCAGCCTTGGTCCCCTTGAAGCCATGTCTCTGTGATCCCAACTATATCATAGTCATTTACAGCTATCTGCACATTCAAATCATCCACCTTATTACGAATACTCCTTGCATTAAGACACAAGGCTTTCAAGCTTGTTTTTACCAGAGCCTTAACCCTATCACCATTATGCTGTAAAGTGGCCCTTTTATATTTTTGCCCTGAGGTTACGCCTGCCTCTTTTGGTTTGCACCCTCCTATCTCCGACTTCTTCTCTCATGCTTAACCCCCTCCGTCTCTCTACTCCTGATCCCAACACCCTGCCATGGACGGAACTAGACAGGCAGGTGTTTCAAGTTGAGACTCCACTTCAGGACAACAATCCGTTCTTTGCTGGTGCCACTGAATTGCAAATATCTCCAGCAGAATGGTGAAACATTATTGAGTCAAGTTGGATTGAACTGAATTGTCATGTGTTCTGAGATACAGTGAAAATGTTTTGTGTGTTATCAAGTCCTCCTATTGTAAAATACAATAAGTGATGCAAAATAAGACAAAAATGTTGAGTACACTGTAACCAAGAAAATAAGGAGTTCTTGCAAAGGAACAAACTAGCTGATCATTCACAGTTGCTGTCAAACTCTGAACAGTACATCCTGAAGCCCCCTTATCAGGAATCTCTGACCGCCATGGCGTTCGGACAACAAAATTTGTCTTGTGGAGAGATTGAATCGAGTGGGATTCTCATAATTTGGGCCCACCTAAATTATGAGAGGCATAGACAAGATAGAAAATTAGAACCTTTACTTTATGCTTGGTTATAAAATAAAGACAGAACAGGTTTAAGGTGAGAAGAAGGATTTTTAAAGGTGATCTGAGGGGATTTTTTTTTTTACACACAGAGAATGATTAATGCAATAAAATTGAATTCCAGAATTCAAGGAACTGGCAGCCTCAAGCAACTGACAAAAAAATTGAGGAAAATAAATTATAAAAATTAAAATAAAAAAGAATAAAATAACAGGTAAAAATACGTGTTTACAATTGTAAAGATAAATGTTCTCTGAAGTAACACAAACTTTTGGAGAAGGTGAGAACAAATATTAAGCCAGTGGATTGTGCTTTGCTCGTACCAGCTGTTTGAATAAAATTTCAGCCCAGGCTGAAAAGTTGGTTGATGCCACTCTCTGTTGGGATGACTCTCTTAAAGTGTCTCCTTCATCCTGCTTAGTAAAGTCACCCAGTCAGAGGCTTTATTTGTAAACTTGGGGGAGGATTGGTTAATTATCAATAATATTATTAGTCTTTCGGGCAGCTCTGTGGAGGGGGAGGAACCTGCAGATGCAGCGATGGTTACATGTTATCAAAGACTGTGACTGAAAATAAGGTAAAATGTTTTAAGGTTTATATATTCATGCAAGTGAAGATTGTTTAGTGTCAGTTCAGTCTAGCACTTTTGTTTTTCTTTTAAACTGTTTATTCTTAATGCAGGTGTATTAGGCATTGTAAGAATAAATTTCAAGCAACCTGAAAATGCACTAATCCAGCATCAAGCAATCCCCATGGGTGGTGGATATCAGGGGTATAACTGTGTCTGAAAGATATGACTAGGTGATGGAATCTAATGTAATTACGATGTTCAACAGCCATTTAGACAGATGCTTGATTCAGCAAGGCACAGAAGGATAAAACCCTCAGGTGGACAAATGTGATTGGCATAAATGGAAAGAAAAGTCTTTCAGCACATTGTGGATGAAAGGCCCTTTCTCTGTCATACCATTCTCTAACTCTCTTTGAATAAGACTATCAACAACTCATACATTACCAAGTTTGAAAAACTACAATTCTATTCATTAAAGCTCCAATGCTAATTTTTCTACAAAATAAAATATGAATAGGGTAATCATTCTCATGCCAGTTCTTCCTGTTGTGAGGTTGAGGTGACAGATGTATAGTACATTTCCTGGATCTCACATCTGTGCTGTTGTGTAATGGTAAGACCTGTGACAGAGTAGACAGACAGCGTACTGATATTTGACCTCGAGCATGATATGTGCTTTTGCTTTTCATTGACCTCATGCTGGATTCTGTGGCCTATTGGAGTGTAAAAGATGATAGCTGACAAATCCAAACTGAATGATTCCGTTGACAGCAGTATTTGGGAGATATCATAAATATGAACATTTTACACATTTTGTAAAGAAGAATAACGGTACATAAAATTTTACATGTATGGATGGCCACTCTCTTCGGTTTCAAAAGCCCATGCATTTTTCATCGAACATGGAACATCAAAATATGAAACACAGTACAGGCCCCTTAGCCTTAAGTGTTGTGGTGACCTCATGTGGTAACCTAAGTAGAGGTTACCACAACACCTTTACAGTGCTAGTGATTGGGGCCAGGGTTCGAATCCCATGATGTCTGTAAGGAATTTGTACATTCTCCTATGTCTGCGTGGGTTTCCCCCCAGGGGCTCTAGTTTCCTCCCACTGTTCAAAATATACCATTGGGTGTAAATTGGCCAGCAAGGACTCCTGGGTTGAAATGGCCTTTAACTGTGCTGCATGTCTAAATTTCAAATTTAAAAAACATTATAACCAACTCTAACAATTGCCTAGAATTTCCCTACTGCATGATAACCATCCATGTTCTCTTTAACTATCTAATCTTCTTCTTTGGCTTGGCTTCGCGGACGAAGATTTATGGAGGGGGTAAAAAGTCCACGTCAGCTGCAGGCTCGTTTGTGGCTGACAAGTCCGATGCGGGACAGGCAGACACGATTGCAGCGGTTGCAGGGGAAAATTGGTTGGTTGGGGTTGGGTGTTGGGTTTTTCCTCCTTTGCCTTTTGTCAGTGAGGTGGGCTCTGCGGTCTTCTTCAAAGGAGGTTGCTGCCCGCCAAACTGTGAGGCGCCAAGATGCACGGTTTGAGGCGTTATCAGCCCACTGGCGGTGGTCAATGTGGCAGGCACCAAGAGATTTCTTTAGGCAGTCCTTGTACCTTTTCTTTGGTGCACCTCTGTCACGGTGGCCAGTGGAGAGCTCGCCATATAACACGATCTTGGGAAGGCGATGGTCCTCCATTCTGGAGACATGACCCATCCAGCGCAGCTGGATCTTCAGCAGCGTGGACTCGATGCTGTCGACCTCTGCCATCTCGAGTACTTCGACGTTAGGGATGTAAGCGCTCCAATGGATGTTGAGGATGGAGCGGAGACAACGCTGGTGGAAGCGTTCTAGGAGCCGTAGGTGGTGCCGGTAGAGGACCCATGATTCGGAGCCGAACAGGAGTGTGGGTATGACAACGGCTCTGTATACGCTTATCTTTGTGAGGTTTTTCAGTTGGTTGTTTTTCCAGACTCTTTTGTGTAGTCTTCCAAAGGCGCTATTTGCCTTGGCGAGTCTGTTGTCTATCTCATTGTCGATCCTTGCATCTGATGAAATGGTGCAGCCGAGATAGGTAAACTGGTTGACCGTTTTGAGTTTTGTGTGCCCGATGGAGATGTAGTCATGGTGGGGAGCTGGCTGATGGAGGACCTCAGTTTTCTTCAGGCTGACTTCCAGGCCAAACATTTTGGCAGTTTCCGCAAAGCAGGACGTCAAGTTCTATAGATAGTACTATAGAACTATCTAATAGTCTCTTAAAAGATTCTATTGTACCTACCTCCACTATCTTTGCTGGCATCACACTCTGTGTGCAAAATGTCTCTTACATCCCCCCCCTGCACTTGCTATCAGGCATCTTAAAGACATGCTCCCCTTATGTTAGCCATTTGAGCCCTGGGAAAAGCATCTAGCTATTCACCCAATGAATCTTGTGCACTTCTTTCAGGTCACTCCTCATTCTCTGTCACTCACACTTTTTACAAATCATGATATTTTACAATAAAATAACACATATCAATTATTAAATGTCAGTTTCTATCTGAATTTCATTTGATTAATTTTCATTTTGTTGCTGAAAAATATTACAATTTTTGAAATAACATGTGTCAAACATTGGTAAATCTTCACCGGTCATTTTCCCCGATGCCTGGGTTCAGTGTGTTTGCTTTTTGCTGACAGCAAAATCTGGGCTAATATGAGCTTTTAGCCTTAAAATAGCATCATGTTTATACCTCAGCTAATCCTCTTTTGTTCTTCTGCTCTGCCTGAACAATATCCGGTTGTGTGGAACTATCCATTATATCCTCATTTTCATCTCTTACTGAGCACATAAATTTTAAACACTGCTTGTGATTTAAATCAACATATATTCACAGCAAAACTTAGTGCTAAATTCTTAATGGGCATATTTAATTTCATTCAAATATCCTTTGCTCTTTTTTAATTCTGGAACATTTTTATTGACTGGCTTATCAGATATCGTATTTTCTATTTTCTGAAAATTTAAAAGATCCATTTTCATACTTCAGAAAAATGCAACTCTAATCATCTGGATGAGGCTGCAATATCCTTCAAAATAAGCTCCACTTACCTTTACTGGGAATTAACTATATATTTTTTTTCATTTTACTTTTGATGCTGTCATGTATTAAATTATAACTGATCACATTTCCTCCTCGTTTGAAATCTTTTTTTTTTCCTACACTTTTGTTGATTTGAACTAGCAGCTCTTCTATCCTGCCTACGCAAAGTGAGAGGGTTTTAATTTGATTACAGAGTGAGTGATCAACTTCTTAACTGTTGGTTCAGGGACATGGAGGTGCCCATAATTGTGTGTTCCAGTGAATTTCAAAATTGCTGCACACATAACACACATTGAGGTCTGATTTTATGTCTCAATGAATATAATCCAGTTAATGAAAGATAATATAAATTATATTATCATACATCTGTTAGTTCAAATCTTTTTGAGCGGAGGCAATTTGGGTCCCAAAAAAGGATAAAATTATTATATTAGCTTTGTGCATCAGATGCATCAATAATGATCAAATTCTAAACAAAATGAATAGTAATAAAGTCTTGTCTATCATGGATTTCCTTTATTAATAGGATATCTTGTCAATGACCATTAAATGCCTGCTCCCATTTCTTATGTTCTCACATTTTTTTAAAAAAGGGAAAGAAATGAGGAATTTAAAAAAAAAACTGTTTCATTTACCTAAAATAGAAGTTAAAAACAAGTTTGAAAATTGTGGTTGAATTATTTTATAATTAATTTAGACTTGCCTCTTTGTCCTCAAAGCCACCAGCTAACAGGCAATTTTTCCTCCCTGAGTTATCTGCATTTTTTTATTTGCATTTCCAGATTGAAAATGACCCATTTTGGCATTTCAACATTTGATTTTGTTTTTTTCACATAAACAACACCATTTGTCCAGCAGCTTGAAATTTATTACTCATCCAGCAGGATATTTGTCGAACGATGTATAGTTTTTTGAGATTCCTCTCTCCCTATTTGGAATAAGTAAGCCAGCTGATTTAAATTTCTCTGGGTTACAATCTCATGTAGTTACCATTGCTCTTCTTATTGCCGGAAGAGCAATACTGATCAGATGGAAGGATGCTCAATGGATGTGATGGCATGCTTAACTCTACTAATATAATGAACCTAAATTTATGAGGTTCTTGCCTTAATTATTTTCAGAAGTTATAAGATTGTTGAATCCCATTTTACAGTTTAGTTGTTCTTTCTTCATGGAACCTATAAGTTTAATCATAACTTCACAAGGAAAGGGTTAAATTATTAGAATAGTTTTTGTTTCATTTTCATTTTGTTTTTTTTGTTTCTTTCATAGGTTGTTTACAGCTATTTGTGAATGCACGTTTACTTTTTTGGATATTTGTTCCTGTTATTACCTATGTATGAACGTTATATATGTTGGAAAAAGAGAGGTTCGTCTCTAAATGTGTTTGTTATATTATTCCACTCTTTTAGTTGTTTCAGCTTGTGCATTTAGATTTGCTCATTAAAGTCCTTTTGACCCAAATTGCCTCTGGTCAAGAAGATTTGAACTAACAGATATATGATTTATGATTGATAAATCTTTTTTGCTTGCTTTAAAAGCCATTCAAGGTAAACTTTTAATATTTCAAGTTGTTCTGCCATTAAACATCACATAGATAAAAGACTAATATTTATATATTTTTCATGTTCACCCTGGCTCCCAAAGCATTTTATTGCAAACAATGGAGATTGTCTCCATTGTGGACTCTGTTTTAATGCAGGAAACATGACAACCAATTTATCAACAGCAAGTTCCCATTAACATTAGCATGATAATGACCAGATAGTCTGCCTTTATTTCATTGGATTGATTGAGGATGACATTATGGCTTCTATGTCTAGCTTGGCTTTTCTGTACTTTCTCATATGAACATCATGAAATCTTTTATAATCACCTAAGTAAAGCCTGAGAACTAAACTATAAAGTGGTGAAGGGGATATATTACAAATCAGGGAGATTCAGAGTGGGCTGCATGTTTAGCATAGGAGTTGGTGCAACAATATTACAGGGTCAGTGATACGGGTTTGAATCTGGCACTGTCTGTCAGGCGTTTATATGTTCTCCCTGTGACATGCATGGGTTTTTTCCAGGTTTTCTGGGTGCACTGAGATTGTCTCCATTGTGGACTCCATGAGTTGTCTCCATTGTGGACTCCATGGGTTTTTCCCAGGTTTTCTGAGTGCACTGAGATTGTCTCCATTGTGGACTCCATGGGTTTTTCCCAGGTTTTCTGGGTGCACTGAGATTGTCCCCATTGTGGACTCCGTGGGTTATCTCCATTGTGGACTCCATGGGTTTTCCCCAGGTTTTCTGAGTGCACTGAGATTGTCTCCATTGTGGACTCATTGTTTAAAGTCACAGCTACAGCTGCACCACCATCATTACATCTTTCAAAATCCACCCTCTGACCCCACATGTCGAGCACAATTGATTACCCTCAACTCCTCATACTGTATGTGAAACAATCTTCTCACTCTCAGTCTCCCAATAAGATCGCTTCAGGCAACAACAACAAAAAACAATAGGAAAAGAAACAAAAATTCTGGATTTCCAGATTTTCTTCACTCTCAGAAGCTGTGAGTGAAGAAAATCTGTCAATTTGGAATCTGTATCTGGTAAAAATGTCCAGGAATATAGTTACATTGTCCAGAAATAAATGGAATAGTTTGAGAAATGAATCAGCGCAGCTGATCAATTCTATCCAAAAGCTTAAAATATTATGGAAGTGTTGGATAAATATGCATTTGATTCCCACACTGGAAGTTATGGAGAATGTAATTCCTCATGTGCAAGCCTTCAAGCAAAGTATTCCAGGATCACTCTAAGCATTGATTCCATGATTTACAGGCTTTCAAACTCTGAAGTCTCAATTGGTATTGTCTGGTATGTTGAATTTGGAAACTGGGTCATGTGTAGTTTTGGCAGTTGTTTTTTTTTGTTAGAGCAAGAATTGAAAAGGATAGAAAGCGAGTTAAAAGTATTGATGTAGAGGGATTCTTGTACTGCACAATAACTTTTGAGTATCAAAGATGAAGATATCTGAATAAATTTGATGCTGGTAGGTGGGGTAACATACAAAGTGGCGGAGCTGAGGCATTAGTGGAAACTACCTGTTTCAATTGAGGAACTAAGGATTTATGCTATGACAATGAAGCTCCAGATGACTGCAATTTATATACAACATAGGATTACGCTTTCTCTCTTTGCCATTGAAATATGCTGCTCTGAGTGTTGGCATATTTTTAACCAAAAAAAAAATGAAATCTTGGATCTTTCTCATGGTAGATCATCAGGAATGAATGTGTCACTCAAGAACCAATTGACAGAAAGAGTTGGAACGTAAAAAAAATTCCTGACTGGCATTTCATTGTGTTTTTTTTTTGATCAGGACTGAGCAATACAAAATTATGAGAAGAGCTTTGGGGTGTGCTATAGGACCTCATCAAGCCACATTCCCTTTGTGGGGCTTGTCCATCCTACCATTGTTTAGTTTTTTTTTTCAAATATTTTGTTTTCATTTTTTAAAGCCATACATGCATCAACAAAAATATAAAAAAATATTTGGTATACAATTCAGCATTTGTAGTCTACGGTTCATAGTGACTATAACCTTTAAACCTTCAGTGAAATGAAAAAAGAATTAAAGATAAAGAAAGAATCGCAAAGAAGAATTAAAGATAAAGAAAGAATCGCAAAGAAGAATTAAAGATAAAGAAAGAATCGCAAAGAAGAATTAAAGATAAAGAAAGAATCGCAAAGAAGAATTAAAGATAAAGAAAGAA
This sequence comes from Narcine bancroftii, assembly GCF_036971445.1. NCBI lineage: Eukaryota > Metazoa > Chordata > Chondrichthyes > Torpediniformes > Narcinidae > Narcine > Narcine bancroftii. The sequence goes on along the minus strand of NC_091476.1, from coordinate 96,421,223 downwards.
TCGCAAAGAAGAATTAAAGATAAAGAAAGAATCGCAAAGAAGAATTAAAGATAAAGAAAGAATTGCAAAGATAATTAACGAAATAAAATAGAAAGAACGTGAAAAAAGAAAGATCGGAAGATAGAGTGGAATTGTCAAATATCCATGACTTACCTAAATCTCAGGGGGTGTTGATGCAAGGTTCAAGGGTGAGGAGGGACATCATTAGAGGTTTACACCTACTTTCTGTATCCTCCTATTGCTGAAAATTTATGGCAAATTTGTGTACTTTATCAGAATTCTTTCACCTTGTGCAGCAGACATCCACACAATAGACCTCCAATGCATGAATTTGACAGGACATTCAGGAAATTAAATATTGTGGATTTTTGCATGAATTTCCTGACCTCACAAAAAAATATCCAGACATTGGCAGAATCTCCTTTCTGAAACCTAATCCTTTGATTCATGTGATTTACAGTGCAGAAAGGTCATTTCGTGTACTACTTGTGTATTATAACAACATTTCAATCAAAGCTTTTTTTCATCTTTTCACTGTCTTCCTTTTCAGTTAACTGCTCAATTTTCTTACAAAACCTGTATCAATTGCCACTTGTACCTCAATACAAATTCAGTGTGCAGCCCGAAACTGCAATATGTTATTGGTTAGAGATTGTGCAGGAGATGATATTAACTCTCCCATTATTTGTCTCCTGCAGTCGTTTGATTGAAAGTCAGTTTCTTTTGCAATGTTCTTGCATTGTTTTGTTTACCCAGAGCTGCATCGCTTCAAGTATAATACTTTCAGAATTATAAAGTTAATCCTATAATACTTGACTTCATCTTTTAAAAAAAGATATGTTGCTATTATATTTTTACCTCCGAAACATTAAAATTCCTAAATCCAGCCTTCTGCTCCTCCCAAGACTCTGTCTGCAGAGGTTACTAGAGCATCTTTTATTTTTCCAAGTGGCTGCTCATTAGTGTGTGTGCATTCCCTGTTTTCCAAAAGAACTACAGCTAACATATGAAGCTACAAACTATTGGTCATAAATTTTCTATAAGTGCTGTGGAAAAACCTACTCTGTTCTCATAATATACACTGAAATTAGCATTATATCAGCATCAGAAATGTAATATGCTGCCCAAGAAATCTAAATCAATGGTTCTCAACCTTTTTCTTTCCATTTACATACCACTTTAGGTAATCTCTATGCCATTTGTGCTCTGTGATTAGTAAGGGATTGCTTAAGGTGATATGTGAGTGGGAGGGGAAGGTGGAGAACCACTGCTCTAGACCCAATTGTTACTGAAATATTTTGCTTGAGAAAAATTGTCATTGGCTCATTTTCTTTGGAGCTATGAAACCATGCAGATAATGAGTCGATTAGGTACGGTTAAAACAGTGGTTTTCAAACTTTTTCTTTCCACCCACATCCCACCTTATGCAAATCCCTTACTAATCACAGAGCACCGATGGCATAGGGAATACTTAAAGTGGGATGTGAGTGGAAAGAAAATGGTTGAGAACCACTGGTCTGGATGTTCATGATAGCATTGTAAGAGAACCATTATCCTGAACTTTTGATTATTCATTATGTCAAATAGATAAAAATTTTCAAGTTGTTCAATCTTGAGTATCTGTCTCTTGGCAGATCACTAACCCTTAATCATTTTAATTCCATTTCCCTCCTCATAATTGCTGGTTAATCTGTTATGTAATTATGGTACTTTCCACATACTTTTCCGATTTGGACTGTCCACAACATTCTCCCTTTGCTTTATACATCTAAATATGTGGCTGGATACTTATTTTACTGAAGGCTGCTTCGATCACACTTCAGGCATCACAGGCTCCTTTATTACTCTGTGGTTATTGGAATTTATAAGTAAACTTGAAGATGCAACTTTGGCAGCTGGGATCGGCTATGCAAGATATCAAGTCTAGTCTATGATTCAATAAAACCTTCATCCTGTTGATTCTAATCTTAACTCTGTGTTCCCATTATCCCAAACTGAACTATTGCTCCACAACTTGTCTTGGATCTATACATTTTAACCTTAAGCATATTCCAGGAATTGGTTTTATTGCCCTTTGAGGGAGAGAATTTCAAATTCTCATGATACTCAGAGAAAAGGGTTTGCCATCTCTCTGTCCTTTCCACATTCACCACTTGGGATAACATTTTCTCAAAGACATGCAAGTGATTTGGGTTTTTCATTCATAAAGCAAAGCAAATCACATTACACCAAACAAATGAAAGTTTAAAAAAAAATTAATGATAAGGTGCATTAGTTGGCCCTTCCAGCCTATGAAACTTATGCCACCTAAATACATCCAATTAACCGGAGCACCCAGGGAAAACCTATACAAGTCATGGCAAGAACATACAAATTCCTTACAGACAGTACCAGATTGGAACCCAGGTCACTGACTCTGTAATAGCATTGCGTTAACTTTCACTGTGAGGACGCATACAACAATCAATCCAACGTGTTCCACCAAATGCATAACGAATCAGAAAAGACACATGTAAATCAACATATTGACTCAAAACTGCTCAGGAAATATTTTCATTCTTTTCCTTTAATCTGTCTGTCTTTTGAAAATGTTCACAACAAGTATAAATTTACCCTTTAAAAAGTATGACTTCTTAGAAAAGATTTTGCCACCTGTCAAAATCTTTTGGCCATAAATTGATCTTGCTAACCTGAACAATATCACGGAAATTGGCATTTTACTCCCAATGTGGTGTACATCCAGCCATACCAGTGATGCATTCACCTCATTTCTGTCCTGCAGAGGTTCCCTGTCAATGCAACTACAACAAAAGCATATTGTAGACTTAATGTGTTCAGTGCTTATGTCACAGTTGAGTTGAAAGTTTGTAAACACCATGTTAAACAGAAAAAAAGTCTACACAGATTTTTTTGAAAGTGAGAATGTAAAAATGAATCAATAGCCCCTTTGACTCAACCACTTCAATGTGGGAATATTGCACTCCTATTGCACCACATCTTCTGTGTAAAAGGTATAAACATGGAAGTGATGGGGGGGGGGGGTAATTGCAGTCCCCCCTTTCAGCCAGCAGCATATGTAGTCACAGCTCTAAATCAACATTTGTGTAAAAAGGGAAATCCAGCAGCCCGGGAAAGAATGTGTATGTGTACCATTTTTGATGCATATAAGACCCACGGGCATATAAGAACTCCCCCTCATGGTGATAGTCCCAGACAGCACACCATGTCAGGTCGCTACTGTTGACGTCGCTTGGAAGGGCTGCGGGTAAGGTGTGCCTTGCAATGATGCTGAGCCATAGTTTTGGTATGGATCAATACTGGCAGTAGAGCTCCTTCTCCCAACAATCAGGGGTCCAAGAGGGTCTGTAGAACCCCTGCTCATAGTGTTTGAATGTCTGCATCAACCGTGTGAATGAGTAAATGTGTACTGTTTAATGTTCTCCCCTGTTTGTTTCCTGTTATGATTTTCCCATGCTCCTTTATAAATTGTGCGTGCGTGTTTTATTTCTGCTATGATTTTCCCATGCGCTTTGCTGTGTGTTAATAAAAGTTATTTGATTGCAAACCCTTGTGTTCAGAATTGTCTCTTATGAACCTGACACTTACTCAACACAACATTAACCAGTGCGAGGATCAACAGCAGACTGTCAGGAGAGTCTCCCACCACAGCACCCACACTGATCCCACTGCCCCACTACACCACCCCCCCCCCCCAACAGCCTCCCACCAGCCCCCAAAGATAGGCAGCAGTGATGCTTGTGAGCCACATAACGACGATCATCACTGTTGGTGTCTCTCACCAATATCATCCTAATTTCAACTTTGCATTTAACACTGGGGGAATATTTTTGAGCCATGTTTTAGGAAAAAAAGTGGATCTCTTATGCCATTAAATATGATATATTATACATCACACTAGATGCTGACGTTGTTGTGTGACATGTCTCACCTTTTTTTGTTCCCAGAATGAAGGTTTGCTGTGTAAAATGACACATTGGCCCAGCATTATGCCGATGCTGTTTAGTTCAGTGTAAACAAGCAAAGCCGGCTTAATGATAGGTCTTCTTTACAGAAGTGCAAAAAGGGCTAATGTATTAACAAAAGTACACATGCTGTAGAGAGGGAAAGAGAGGAATGAAAATTTATGCTGGAAGATTTCATGAAAGTTGGAGGTTTTAGATGTATTTGTAAAACTAAGCAGAGGTGCTCAAGGTCTGGTATGGGGCACTAATGCCCCTGAGCAATAAACCCTGCAAAAGATAGTGGACACAGCCCAGGATATCACAGGTAAAACCCTCCCTACCACTGATGAACATCTACGGGTAATGCTGTGGTCAGAGAGCAGCAGCGATCATCAAGGATCCACACCACCTGGCCTACACTCTGTTCTCGCTGCTGCCATCAGGAAAGATGTAATAGGTGCCACTAGACTCACACCACCAGCTTCAGAAACAGCTGCTACTCCTCCATCATCAGACTCCTCAACAATAAATTCAGTCAGTGACTTATTTAAGGACTCTTACTTTGGAACTTATTGATTTTTTTTCCTCTGTATTGCTCAGTCAATTTGCTTACATTTCTTTATTTGTTTACGTGTGCACTGCCAATAAATAGTAATTCTGCCTCACCCACAGGAAAAAGAATCTCAGGGTTGTATGTGATGTTACATATGTACTCTGACAAGAAATCTGGAATTTGAATCTGAATCTAAATACTGTACTCTTAAATTTTTCTAACTCTGTATCGTGAGGAATTTTTCTTTGGCTCTGTGACTATCAGAGACAAAGCTATTTGACATTGCAAGGCTTTCAGTACTCTCAGCTCAAAAGGGTCAAAATGTTTGGGTATCCATCTCCAGATTAATACATCCGGGGCAGACCATCATGTGCAGGCAGAGGGCGACACCCAGCATGATCTGCTATGTTATAATGCACGCTTCACAGTGTAATATTCTGCCTTGCACAAACGAGCATATACTCTGAGCAGCACCACAAAAGATGAGCTAGTATTTAGAAACAAAGAAGTTGAAATGGATCCCAAAATAATGACAAATTTATTGCCAGGCTTGATGAACTGCATTTAAGCCGTACAAAGCTGAAGCCGGTTATATCCCAAATTCTAATCCTGGCATCAGCTCATGTGCATAACAATGCCAATATACAAGAAAGACATTGTAAGATGGTAAGGAAATTAATTTCCTCAATTTATTAAAAGTTGTGCGTAGGATATAATCAATTAGAACAGTGGTGCTCAACCTTTTTTGTCCACATCTTATGCCATAGGGTCTCTGCTTACATTAAAAGATGGTATATGAATGGAAAAGAAAGATTGAGAATCACTGAATCAGATGGTCATTCATTTTTGAATGATTTAAATAACTATTAGCTTAAAATTATCTTTGGAAGAAAAGTACATATAAATGCAATATGTCTTAATTAGCAATATAAAGGTTCAGTTGAAGTATTTAACATCCGTTTATTTTAGTGTCTGGATAATCTGGGTTAATGAAAGTAATTTAAATATTCAAATTTTTAATTAAATTTTGACATACAGCATGGTAACAGGTCCTTGTGCCACCCAAAAAACCCAATTAGCCTACAACCCCCGTACGTTTTGAAAGATGGGAGGAAACCATTGCAGACACGGAGAAAATGTACAAACTCCTTACAGACAGTGTTGGATTTGACACCCGGGTCGCTGGTGCTGTAATAGCATTGAGCTAACTGCTATGCTAATCATAATCATGTCTGTTTGCTTTTCACAGCAATATTTTGTTTTTATGTATAATATGCCAACTTAAAATTTTGCAAGAATTAAATGAAAACAGGTCACCAGAGTTAATATATTGAAAATGTAAATTGGAGGTTTAATTCTTCCCATAACACAAAAGGAAAATCATTGAACTTTTTTTTACAATGTTTAGGTTTTTGTGATAAATAAGGAGATTTAACACTATGAAATGTGTTTAGATTTGACCACTGCACACTTCAACACTCATTTGAGAGTCTAATCAATTATGGGTACTTATCAGATTGCGTCTGTTTCTTGTATGCTTCATTTGCAGGCATTTGAAACTTTTTTGATTGCTTTAACTAGTAGGAAAGCACAGAACATTGATAAAGTGTAAACAGCTTTTTACAGAGAAGTTTTGAGAATGTTATTGTCTTAGGAATTGGTTGATTGAGCATTGCAGACTGACAGGCTGTTGCAACAAAGAAAGAAGCAAGCTCAAATTCACTTACAGGAAACACTCATCTCACCATGAAATAGTTACCTAATCAATATTCAAAGACTCTGTTGTGTGGTGATGGTCGATCAGGTGGGTATCCAGATTATGCCTGATTTAAAATTAAGAGGTTCTGATCACTTTCCATCAGGAAACAAAAGCAAGTCAACACATTTGCAGCTTGTCCAATTGCATTTCTAATAAGCAACATATTAAAGACACTAAATCGATGATTCTCAACCTTTTACTTTACAATCACATACCACTTTAAGTATTCCCTATGCCATAGGTGCTCTGTGATTGGTAAGGGATTGCTTAAAGTGATATATGAGTGGGAAGGAAAGATTGAGAATCACTGCTTTTCTGAAATATTTTGCTTGAGAAAAATTGTCTCTGGCCCATTTCCTTTGGATTAATGAAACCATGCACATAACAAGTCAATTAGGTACGATTTAAACATTGGTTTTCAATCTTTTTCTTTCCACTCACATACTACTTACAGTAAACAATCCCTTACTAATCACAGAGCACCTAGGGCATAGGGAATACTTAAACTGGTATGTGAGTGGGAAAAAAGAAGGTTGAGAACCACTGGACTAAATAAATGAAAGTGTGTATTGGTTGTAACAACAGATATGATGGAAATATCTTGAAACTAAAACTGTGGACAAAATTGAGGAGAATTAAAATGTTATAATTCTTTGAATTATGCAGCATGCAAACAGGCCCAGCTCTTTGTATTAATCCCAGCACCCAATACTTAGTCTGCAATCCCTTTAATTGAGGAGATTCAAATCTTCAAATTCTGAAACAGAAAATCCAATCAGTTCCTTTTGGAAGAGGCAGATGAGCAATGGAAAAGTGATTTGTCCCTGAGAATACATGTTTGTTCAAACCTTTCAAAAGATGGCATGATTTCACTGAAACAGAATTTCTGTGCATGCGTGGGTATCCTTAGTTGTGGATAACTTATCAAGTTAGAGAGCTGTGAGAAGGGCTGAAGCCTTCAGCTAAATGTTTTCACCACTTCACTGCTTTAGGACAAGATTATTCTTTCCCTGTGTCCACAAGCAAAACTCTACATTTGCTAACCTTGATGATCCCCCCCCCCCCCCCCCCCCCCACCACCGACACCTATTTATTTCTGGCCTGACACAATGTAATGGTAAAATGTAAATTCCTGGCATGTTCGTGCTCCAAATTTTTTTGTACAATCCATATTTGACCCTCAATTTTTCCTTTTGAATATTGCTCCTCCCCCCCCCTCAACCCCATGACTCTCTTGAACCCTGATCTCTCACTCCACTTTAGATAGCGCACAAGTCATTCTACAAATGTCTGGAATTATCCTGACTTCACATTCTGGGCAAATCAGTGGGGAAATTTATGCTCAAACGAACTGATTTCTATAAAAGTAAACTCAAAGCCTGCAAATCAAAGTAGTGGAAGATTGCTCCGACCCACAAGGAAACAAGGGTAGTGTTGTGTTTAGTAGAGCACTATTACAGCATCAGAAAACTGGGTTTGAATATGGCGCTGTTTGTATGGAGTTTGTACGTTCTCCCAGTTTCGTCCCACATTCCAAAGACGTAGGGTGCTGTAGGTTAATTGGTCACATGGGTGTGTTGGAGTGGTGCCGGATGGGCCTGTGTTGTGCTGTAACTCTAAATAAAAAAAAAAAGAATTACAAATTAAATTATAATCTTTAAAAAAAATATAGGTTTGCTGAGGCCCTTCAAAGGAAGTGTCCTCACCCATAAGTGTCCTTGAGATTGCCATATGGCTAGTTCCAAGGTCAAGGGAATTAAACCATTGAACCCACTTACTTTCCGACCACCGTTGAATCCGTGTCCCAGTGAATAACAGGCTTTAATGAAGAGAACAAATTAAAATATTCACCACAATCATGGTTTCAACAGCTCTTTGCCTCTTTAACAAACACATGGCTGCCAGCAGGCAAAGATTGTTTCATATTTTGCTCAATTCATCAACTAAGTTCTTGTGGCATCATTGCTAATGTCAGTACCTGAGTGGAAGTACAAATGAACGTTGAATTTAGAATAGTTTTCCAGTAGAGACTAATGCCCATTTCATCCACATTGAAACTCTCTGAACATGTTTGGTTAACAATTGGCTGAGGTGCCAAAGGAAGATTTTTCTTTCCACAAATCCTATCTGGACCCAAGCCTCAGCTGGTAATGAATGGACAACTTCCTAACAAACAGTGTCCTTAGTTGTTTAATTACAGACATCATTACTATCTGTTCATCCGTGTAATCTGTATATACTGTATTATAGCAGGCACATAATTCCCCTGTAATTTTTCATTATGACTGCAAAATATTGCTCTAATTATACTTTCTGTGAATCATATTAACACAATTATTCTACAGTAATGACATCTGAGTATCTCAGGCATTGATTCTCCAGAGCTATGCCTCCACACACAACCATGAAGATGTTATTATTCAGGACAAGATATATGCACATATGCATGTAAATATCACTCTCAGGATGTTGGGTGTAATTTGAATCCCATTAAATTATGTTGAAACTATGGCTGTATTATAACAGGTCCTCAGCTTAAAATGTAAGTTTGTTCACCACTTTTGTACCCGAGCGAAAACACAAATGATTCACAAATTTAGAAGTCTTCTGGCAGAGACTTGTGCCCATTTTGTCCACATTGAAACTCCCTGAACACACTTGCTTAAAGATTACCTGAAGTGCCACAAGATTCTCACCTTATCTGGCAATGGAAGGTTAACTTACAAACAAACTGCGTCCTTTGTGGTTTAATTCAGACATCATTGCTATCTGTTCATCATTTGTTATTGTCTTCTCCAAAAACAAGTAAAATCTCAAGCCTAAAAACAAAAAAAAACAATGCTGGAAATACTCAGGCAGATCTGAGATCTAACCAAAGGTCCAGGACCCCCAAAAAAGCATCAACTCTGTTTTTTAAACTGCACTTATTTCCAATGCTTTTCAATGATTGGGACAAGGAATTATTTTTAATATGCACCAAGATCTAACTTCAGCTTGTATGGTCATCAAAAAAAAACAACTGCATATGTTGAACATCTGAAATAAAAACAGAACATCCTCAAAACGCTCAGCTTGTCAGGAAGTCCGCAGAGAAAGACAAACAAAGTTATCATTTCAGGTCTTTTGGCAGAGCCAACCATTTGCATTTTTACACAGAGACTGCCAAACCTGCTGAGGGTTTCGAACATTTTCTGTTTTGATTTAAGATTTTCTATGCTCCCGGTCCTTTGTATTTCTACTGCTTATGGAACATCCAGAACAATCAGTGTTTGGAGAAATACCATCTATCACTGCACCCAAACCCAAGTCTGGTTACCTTACTCATTATCTCGATGAACCATCATGTTTGCACAGCATGATGTGTTTCATGTTGTCCATCCTTTTCTTTTAGGGCCATGATGTTTGCATACCCAACACTGCATTCCTAAAATAAGGGCATTGATCCAATCTCTGCCATGGGAGGAGACAATGGAGAAAATGAAGCATCTCCCTGACTCTTGGTAATCTCGGGTCCACAATCACGAAAAGTGGAGAAAAAGCATTATAAAGGGTTTTCTCCACCTCACTTCCGTGAACACAGAAGCCCCCTGCAGTAATGATGAAAGAACTGGACCACCTCACAAACGACCCACCCTTTGGCTCATCAGTCATAACCTGCCTCGTCACCCTATGGTTCCAACATTCCCCTCAGAAACCACAACATCTGAGCAGTAGGAAGTCACACTCATTTCTGTGGATCAGCTTCAGAATAAGAAAGCTGTCTAAAATAATTATGCATTGGGAGATTGGCAAAGTAACATTCATCTGATTTCTGAATCTTTCATTCAGTGTTCTAAACTATTTTGATTTCCATTGCAGGTAACTGTTCAGTTCAGCACATATTGGTCATCCCAGGCTATTTCCGAAGGCTACTGTGAATGACGATGAGCCACTTGTTATTTGGTGGCCAGATTGAGTAAGGAAAACAGATATCCTTCCATGCACAATATAAGCGAACCTGTTACTTTTTTCACAGAACTACTCCCAGGTCTCTAATTTTAGTTTCAATTGGACTCAATTGCTGTGCTGGGATTCATTTGTCAACCCAGAATTTAGTTCGCAAATTAGAAAATGCTGCAAATACTCAGCAAATCAATTAGTATTTACGGTCAAATCAGAGTCAATCACTCTGAAATACCAATTCTGTTCTTTCTCCACAGATGCTGCCTAACCTGTTGGGTATCTCGACAGCTTTCAATTTAAAATGTCCAGCATCTACCATTTATTTTTTCACTTTTCAATTCCAGTGACATAAGCACCGAGCCGTGTCACGTCTACTGAAGAGTAATGTACAGAAGGTAAATTCACATCTGAATTTTGCTTTCATTTTCACATCCGGAACCAAATGACCTCGGCAAAGCAGGAAAATCCACAAACCTGCATAAACAACTTCCCAGATAGGAGAATAGTTTGTTTGATAATTCTGTAAACATCTTCAAATATAATTTCCATTTTTTTTTCTGTTTTCCTTTGTGAGAAATGGCATTCAATTGTTACATACCTCGGTGAAACAGCAGTAGCACAGATGCTGAAACTGGTTATCTGGTGAGAGAATGTATTCTTCAGATTTGTTTATGGTTGGCAGTTATTTTTGTGTGAGAAAAATGTTGGACTAAAACCTTGGGCTCCTTTCTCTAGAAATATGTAGATGCAGAGAGAGACCCACTAGAAGACTTTACAATTAAGAAGGGGCTGAAAAGTTTGGACAAGGAGTAGACCCTCACTCTTGTGTGATAGGCCAAATTCAGAGGCTGTAAAATTGACACAAATTGATCCATTGAGGAATTTGGGAAGGGCTCAGACTTGAAACGGACTGTCTTTTGCTTCCAGTAGATGCTGTCTCACCTGGTGAATTTCTCCAGCATTTTTGTCCACTGTGTAATACTCCAGCATCTTCAGATGTTCTTGTTTACTTGGCAAAACCTCTTTATCAACAGAATGTTGATGCTGTTACCCACAAGGACTGATTGAGGTAAATAATATTGATGCCTTTCAGGTGAAGATAGATAAGTTGTGTGAAATAAATAAAAGACAATGTTGACATAGATGAAAGAGATTGGGTAATATGCACACAGAAGAGACTTATTGGGATGGATGGGTTGTTTTTGTTCTGTATTGTGACTATCAAGTCCTCTGCAGAACAAACAACAACTTATTAAAATGCTAGTGTGTTGCCTGATACAACTCATTTGAGACAGAGAAAGATACATGTAGAAAGCAAAGCTTTCCATGCATGGTGACAAGATGCACATGTGGGTCATATATGAACTTCACAACATAAGCCACTTTCACAGAGAACCATAATAAGTTCCACTGGCAGTTTAACCAGCGCCATTAAATCAGTTACACGTGGTCTTTATTTCCATCCAAATAATTATCTTAATTCTGCTCCAAAATTTTACAAACAGCAAACCTGAACCTTTAAATAAAACGCATTACTGTCTCAATGTGCTATCTAAACAAATGACCTCACAAGCACAACAAAGAGTGAACAACACTGTAATATAATTGATTGTAAACATATGCTAATTTCTATGTTGCGGGGAATAATTGTTTGAAATTAAATATATTGTTAGAGGATCAAACCAGCAACCACAAAGAAGGCATATCACACAGGGGTAAAGATGAACAATTACTTTATTAACAAAAATTTCACCTTCAAACTTTATAACAATGGCCACTGGTTACTATGCAAATCTCTATAACAGTGTAAAACAAATAAATTCCCTAGACTAAATATAACATGCGAAATCAAAGTCAAAGCTACACTTCCAACCAGTCCACAGAAAAACTTAGACACAAAACACACAAGACTCACAAAACTTGAATCTCAACCGAAGCAAAGATCATGAACAAAATTCAGTTTGTTTGGTAAACTGAAGCCAAAAGATCTTTGAGAGAGAGAGAGAGAGAGAGAGAGCACAAAATTCAAAGTTGTCTTGTGTTGCTTGCAGAGAGAGGAACCATTGGCTTGGTCCGGATCCTTCTGGCTGCCTTCGGAATGTTCATCCCATTTTGAAATTCCAACATTCTAAACTGTCCTTCAGACCATGACTCATGCTCTGGGCCTCTTTCCACTCCACAGTGGTGGTTTATCGTCCAAGTCCAGAAATTTTTAGATCATTTTCTGCACATGCTCAGTCCGTCTCCCACTGTCTCAGCAGTCCACCTTCACCTTGGCTCTCTAAGGCAAACTGTCACTTTGTAACATAAAACCACACAACACATAGGCCGATACACATCACAGAACTCTGTAACGATAGCAACAAAATTTATTTGCTAACTCTACATTCAATATTTAGTGGAATTTGAGTTGTGAGATTTTCTGACCATTGAATTAAAGATGAGAAGAAATATGTGCAGAATATTAGCAAATTAGCAAACATTAAAATCAGAAATTTAGATTATACTCTTCAAATCATGTTTAATAAAGATACTGTAGCTTTAAGCAAGCTATGACTATTCTGCTTTATCAACAGTGTTACCTCGTGTTTTCTTCAGAAATTGGATTTTCAGGTGCGGATATTTTAAGATAATTCATTGCTTCGCCTTTTATAATTTTTTTTATAATCAAAAACCACGGAAAAAGACTACACTGCAAACATGTGTCACCGCAAAGCAGAGAAAGTGTGATACCACTTTCCGCATAAATGAAAAGTGGCAGTTTCTCTACATTTCAATCATTTTCAAATGACTGCCATATAAAAAAATGGAAATACGCTTCCTGCAGATTGCTTCAACCTATTTTATTCTGTTCTGCTTGTGCTAGAATATTCAACAAACAGTAGACAAATTTATATACAATATATTTTGATAAGTATCAGAATGGAAGACATTCATGAAACAGAAAAGCCAGATGAAATGGTGTTTTTTTCTGTCAAACAGCTGGAAGGATGGTAAAAGTTAACACCATTGATGAAGTTTAACTTAAATATTGCATTGCAAATTAAAAGCATGATTTCAAATTTCTCATCAACGTAATTGATTAACACAAAGAATAGTTACTATTTATCAACAATCCCCTTCTCCAAAATGTTGAGATGAGGGTTATCATGATAAATGTCTTGGATAAAAATAAATGTTGAGATTAAGGACCCTTTTGCATTGAAATGCAAAGTGCCGAATGCATTTATTTCATTATTGTATGGAATATTTGTAATTATTTTTACTTTACTTTCAATTATCCAATCATATTTCCAATATATTAGCATCTAATTAAGTAAAATAATAGGCCTAAATAATCAATATCATTGAGACACGCACCATCATACGGTACTTTGAGAGAGTGGTCATAGCTCACATTCAGTGACAGATTAACTACCACCCGAAGCCCTCGGCTGAGCTTCATTAAGGCTCCTCATGACCTTGCCCCCCTGCCTACCCTTTATTGAATAGAATAAGGTGATGTCAAGTTACGTTAAATAACTTATATTGTTGCCCTATGTATAATGTACCACATGTAGAAGCAAGAAATATAATTGAGGCAACAACCCTTCCCAGAAGTGCTTTATGCAATCACGTTCTGACTGGTATTGTTCAGTCATCAAGCATGGTCTTCTCTTGAAAACAGTTTGCAGTTAAAACAGAATACCTTACCTGTACTTGGAGAATAGCATAGTCAACGACTGATACAGGGAGCAGTAAAACATAGGCTTACCAAAGTAATATTGCTACTTACCATCATATTTTACAGATTTGACAATACTGGGATTCATGTTCCAACAGGCTTTGCTCCCTGTCTTTAACCAGTATATGCTTACGTTAACACGAACTCGTGACGTAATCACGCCCTCATCGTAAACACAATCTCGCGGCTTCAGTACAAAGTCTTAAAAGCATTGCTTCTAAATGTTTATATGTTTGTAGCCTAATTTACAAAACAAAATAGTGTTTGTAATATTCCAGATATGGAAACAAATATGTAAAAGTACTGAAATATCACCCAACATTCAATTAAACCATTTTAAAAAAACTCTCGGACCCCCCTCCCTTCCAGGTCCCGAAGCTTAAGCCTACTCAGCCTAGTGGTTAATCCGCCACTGCTCACATTCGCTCAATAATGTCTGCAGATGCACCAAGGAAAGCTTTCCAGTTGGATGGCGGCTCCTCTTCCCAAAATTAGAAGGTGGGGAATGCAGCTTAGTCCATTGTTGTGTGTGGAGGGAACATTGCCTCCCCCTGCCTGTCTGGAATATGTGTATAGCAGGTGGTCACATGCCCTCCCTGTCTGAAACTTATTCGGAAGTCACATCAAGTTTAGATTCCTGCCATACATTAGTTCACACCTTGCCGATGGCTAATTTAAATCACATAGGATCATTAATGGCTATAAGCAGATTAACAGTAAATATAAAATCAATGCACAGCACATTCTCTCTGCCTCATGGTCCAAGCTCCGGACATCGCTCCAGCCAGATTGCTACTGTGAACATCACTGCAATTGTTGCATGTAATGTGTGCACTACACCAATGGTTCTCAATCTTTTTCTTTCCATTCACGTACAAATTTAAGTATCCCCTATGCCATTGGTGCTTTGTGATTAGTAAGGGAATGCTTTAGGTGGTATGTGGGTGGAAAGAAAAAGTTTGAAAACCCTGTTTTAATCGTCCCTCATTGACTCATTATGTGCATGGTTTCAACACTCCAAAGGAAATGGGCAAATGGCAATTTTTCTCAAGCAAAATATTTCAGTAGCAATTGGATCTAGAGCAGTGATTCTCAACCTTCCCTTCCCACTCATATCCCACTTTAAGCCATCCCTTTCTAATCACAGAGCACTGATGACACAGGGATTACTTAAAGTGGGATGTGAGTGGAAAGAAAGAGGTTGAGAACCACTGTGTTAAATAATGTTCTTAACTCTCCATTATTCCACCAACAAGGAAGGATGGGATTTTTCTTCTTGAGTTTTAGGTTTCATCTCACTCTAACAAAGCATAATACCAATCTGTTTCAAATCGGGCTCATTTATACTGGTGCCCAAGAAAAAAATATAGTCTCCTGCCTAAATGATTACTGCCAAGCAGCACGCACATCTACGGTGATGAGTTCTTTTGAATGGTGTTGAAATATATCTGCCCCATCTGAGCAATGACATGAATCTGTTCCAATTTTCCAATCACAGCAACAGGTCTACGGCAGATGCCATCTCAACTGGCTTTACACAAAGCTTTGGAACACCTGGACAGCAAAGATGCCTACATCAGGATGCTCTATATTGACTACAGTTCAGCATTTTACACCATCATCCTCTCAGAATTGATCATCAAACTCCAAGACCTGGGTCTCAATATCCAACTATGTAATTGTATCCTGATTTCCTCACCTCCAGATCTTAATCAGTGAGGATTGGTAAGAGCATCTCCTCCACAATCTCCATCAGTACCGGAGCACACAGGGCTATGTCCTTAGCCCCCTGTTCTACTCTCTTTACTCCTATGATTGTGTGGCTCAGTACAACACCATATATAGATTTACTGATACCAGAGTAGTACGCTGTATAAAAAGGGATTGATGCATCAGCTTACAGAAGGGAAATTGAAATCTTGGCTGCATGGTGTACTAAGAACAATCTTGTACTAAATGTCACCAAAACCAATGAGCTGATTGAGAATGTTAGAAAGGGAAAACCAGAGATGCACAACGCAGTGATCATTGGCGAAATCAGATGTTGAGAGGGTGAGAAAATTATAATTCTTGGAATTACTATATAGGAGGACCTTTCTGGACCCAATACACTAATGTCATCATGAAGAAAGCACATCAGCACCTCTTCTTCCACAGGAGTTTGTGGAGGGTTCAGAATAACGTTAGAAACCTTGTCAAATTTCTACAGGTGTGTAATGACGATACTGAAAGTGTTCTGATCGGCTGCATTGCAGTTTCATATAGAGACACCAATACTTTAGAGGGGAAAGTCCTGTAAAAGGTACTGGACACAGCCCAGGATATCACAGGCAAAACTCTCTCCACCATCAAGAAAATTGACATGAATGCTGCCTTTGGAGAGCAGCAGCAAACATCAAGGATGCTCATAACCGAGCAGCACCCAGGGCATGCTCTGTTCTCGCTGTTACCAATTTCTGAATGTTTTGACTGTATGACAATAAGTGTTTGATACATATTTTCCAGCGCATCTTCGTCTGGCTTCAATTTTGCAGGAACATGAATGTTGTCTTCTCCAAACCTTAACAACTCGAAATAATCATTCTTTGTGTGAAATTAATACAATGAATAAAACACCTGATTTCAGTTAAGCCATGGTTGCAAAATGATCGATTCTACTATGGTTAAAAATGAATCAAATGAACGATCTTGCCTGCTTGAAGACAAAGCCAAGGATGAATTAAAGTATAAATACCATCTGAATGCATTATGCAGCTCGACATTCTGATGTTACAGCATAACACACTTCCCATTCATTGTAACTGATGTTTGATGGGACAAAGGAAAATAAACCTCACTCAAGAGCTTCCAGAGTACTGTTTTTTATCCACTAACTTTGTTTTAAGCATATACAGTATGTTCATAAACACTCATTCTTTCAGTCTAATCTGATTGAAGAAAATGTTTAATCCATCATTAGCTGAGGACAAAGATGACATTAATTCGAATGCAGACACTCCCATCTGTGTACTGTATAAATTTATACATGCTGATAGTCATTAGGGAAATATAGCACATATCTTGCTCAGCATAAAGACATGCATATTTCATCTGCTCCAAATAGCTATTTGTAAATATGTCAAAGGAACACATAGGCAAATTTAGATTATGCACTGAGGGTGTCAAGATCAACCATTTGCAAGGATATTCTTTTGCTGCCCAGACTTAATTTCTCAAAACGACATTCAAGTGGAGAAAGTGATGGGCAGATTGTGCGAAATAATTAAACCGACAAAGTAAATCTACAATGGAATGTGGCATGTGTTGTTAGTACTAATTTCTTTCTGGGAGCTTTTCCTGAGGAAAGAACATATCCACTGCTATGGATCCTGAACAATTTTATTTTTGGACCAGGGACAGGACTAAACCTACGGTGGGAGAGAAAGGATGGTGCATTGCTGTGAAGTACTGAAAAAACACTGGGAAAACTGACAGTTGCATGGGATGCGCTGAAACAGCGCTGGGAAATGACAGTTGTCAGAAGCGCGAGAGCCATGCGGTGGAAGCTGTTGTCAATCTCTCTCCACCAATTGAGAGAGCTGAAACCAAGAGCTGGAGCAGTTGAAGAGACCAGCACACTGAGTTTTGAACAGGTTAGTCGGAGGGCAGTCAGTCAGATGGTCGGTCTGTGTATGAGTGCTCACCCGACAGCTTCAGCAAACAAGAGGCTGAGTTGCTTTGTTCACTGGTGCTGCCATCCGTAACTGTCTGTCAGTGCGCTCACCCGTAGTTTCAGTGGGAGGAAAGAGACTGAGCTACATTGTCTGCTGGTCCCTGCACTGTTGTCCTGACAACGGTTTGTACCATTCTGACACCCAGAGAGAGTGTGTGTGTGTCCGACCTAGGCTTCCCCAGACCCCTTCCAAAAGGAGGATTTCACGTGACAGGGTGTTTAGAGGGGAAGACTTTTGTGACAGAAAGTCACTTGTTAATCCTAAAGTGGGCTTCGGAAGCATGAACCTTGTATAGGAGGTCACTGGGTGAAAATTTCTGTGTGAAGAAATCAAGCTGGTTAATGCCACATTCGAAACTCAGGAAAGTTGTAAGTCCACGATGATCACGGCCATCTGACTCCACGCCCAACTAAAAGACCAACATACAACCAAACTAAGAATCCCAAGCCTGGAGACCAGACTTTGCGAGCTGTTCCTTTTTGACTGACGTGACAGACTAGAGATTTTGTTTTGGGAGTTTTCTTTTGGGGTATTTTGAGCTTGGACTGTAATGGTATGAATTTTTTCCACACATACACCTTATAAAAATCTGTCGTTAATGTAGAGTTGCCGTAAAGGCTTATGCTTGGGTGTTAATTTTATCAAGGTAACCCTATTATTGTTAATTTGTTAATAAATTTTGTATTAAACTTGACCCCTCTGTTCATGCATCTCATAATTGCTGCTGGTGAGGCCTAACACCACATGATAGATGACTATGTTTCTTTATATCATCCCCCAATTTCTAGTACTTTAGTCTTTTATAATTGTTGTATTAGTTGAGGAAACCAATTTCCTTGCAGGTTGGGTCTAAATTTGGGATTAATTAGAGGACAATGAAGGGAAATTGGAAAAGCAGGAATGGACGACCTCGACCATTCATTTTTATAATTCCTCTATTTTCTACATTTCGATTAAATTCTCATATCTATTTCTGTTCTGTAAAATATCTATTGTACTTGGCTTTGACTGTTCACCGACTTGATTGTGGATGGAGTACTCTAAGGTTCAAATTGATCTGATTAAAGAAGTTATTCCTCATCACTGTCTTAAATGGCCAACCTTTTCTCCTGAGTTTGAACAGCCACTCAGTATCAACAACACAGTCAATACCCACCATTTGCAGGAGTTGTTGCAAAAGGTTGTTTGAAATTATAATAAATAACTGAAAAAAAACATATGACCGGATTTGCCAGTTACCATTCCTGGAACGAGTCTATTCCTCAATGAGGATGCTTCTACCATATATTCAGATGTGGATGCTGAGGCATTGAGGAGTTGCAGGAAAAGCAATTGTTCTGTCACAACATGGTACCTAGCACTTGAAATATATTCAACAATTATTTCAGAAGTTGCTGTGTTTTGCATAAATATGAAAGCAGCAAGCTCGATCCCAACAGAATAGGGGTACATGTTGAAACATTTTCTATATTTTTGACAGCTAACCCCATTTTAGTATGGCTCCTGTAGATTTTGTAGAACCAAATAGACTCAATTTCTTCCCTTTTTGTTAAAATTCAGAGACTGGACATAATCAGTGTTCGCAGTTGGATCAATGGGAGGGAAACTTGTGGTGGTACACCACCAGCCTACTGCAGGGGGAAATACTTGTACCTGCAGGAGTGTACCGCTGGCCTGCTGCAGGGGGCAACCTCTGTACCTGCAAGAGTGTAAGGGGACAGGACAACACCTGGCCGACTGCCAATTCAGTTGACCTGAATGGATCAAGCCACACCCGGTCGGGTGTCAATCACCCTCTGGGAGATAAGCCTGCGCCGGCCTCCCGAAGCCTCACTCAGTTACTGAAGCTACAGCCAGCCTGGCTCTGTGGAAGTCTTTGTGGATTAAAGCCTGTTACACAGTCTTTACCTTGCGAGAGTCTGATTCTGGGTAACAGTGCACCACAAAACTACATGATTTTTTTTAAAGAACCCTTAAAACTGCTTTAAAAAGAAATATCTTACAATATTGCCATTTGAATTTGTCATGATCAAGTGAAGCTTGAGATACATATTTATAAAATATTTTGGGAATGATACTGCACAAGAAACTTCTGTGGCGAATGAAATTATCTTAGCCAAAAACACATGGAGGAAAAGTACATTATATATGAGTTTGATGGGTGGTGAGTTATTGCTTCCCAGCAAGGACTGGAGTTGGGCCTTTGTTGCTCTAAACCAGTCAATGAAGCTTTTCCAAATTATCAGCAAATTTTTTTTAAAAACTGCCTGAGAAACTCAGCAGGTCAAGATGTGTTTATATGGGAGGGAGGCTGAAGGAATTGCTCACATTGGAGGGTGAGATCTTGCACCAGAACTGAAGAAATCAGCAGGTCGAGCAGCATCTTTGGGGGTGAGGGTGGGCATGGAATTGTCAGCGTTTCAGAGTGAAACATCAACAATTATTTCTACCCCTACAGATAGTGTACAACCCAAAGAAATCCACAGATCATTTTCTTGATCCAGATTTCAGCTTCTGAAGTCTCTGCCATCTCTCCAGGTCATGAGATTATTTCTCTTTTAAATATAAAGGGTCTTTAGTTGCACTGTCGAGTGCATTTAAATCTGTAGGCAAGCTGAACAAATCTGTTTCTTGGAAAAATCATGTGCATTCTACTAATCCATTGGAAAATACATTTTCTCTATTCTGTGTCATATAACAAGAAAAACCATGACAAATTCCAGTAAATGTTTTAAATAGAATAATCCTTTCAATAATGCATTTCCTCTGATTTCATCTGTGAACCAGAATAAACTTCACTGACCAATTTGGTGATTTAAAGCTGCTTTAGTAATGCAAGGTTCCCAGCATACATATGTTCAGGCTCTATTTACATATATAATTTAAGAAATCTAACCTATTCCAGGAATTATAGATTTTCACCACTCAATAAAATGAGTTCTGGGCTTGTTATTTCAAAAGTCATTTGAAAGACAATGGGTTAGTCTGCCATCCTTTACACTTTGGCATATGGGTCAAACCTCAGATGGGATGAATGCCTCGTTCCACTAAGAGCCCTATATTGGATGTTGTTTAAGTCATGTCAATCCAAATTCAAGTGGGGCCAAGGACAGAATGCAACGATTTCATCTCTAATTACTTCTATGTTTTAGACAGACAGAGATGAATGAGATGTGGAATGGAATTATGACTGCTGTAGAAATGAATACTTATAATACCCCGTTAAATATTATAGTTTGCAAATGCATTGATCATTATCCAGTGAAGTAGGTGTTTGATCCTAAGTGAACGTTCACCAAGGCTAATATTCTTCCATTTGATTGTAATATTAATGGTAATTCATGGTGGCATCTCAAAAATACATATATTGAGAAAGAAAAATATTATTATCCTTTGAATGGGTTGCCATTAAACTAAACATAATACATTAAAGTGAGAAGATAGTTTGAAATCTGCAATCTCTGAAATTTTATCCTGAGATCCTGCTCAGTTGTCTTTAATAGAGTCCACTGGAATCTCAATCACAGCGCAAAAACCACAAAATGTGTCTTCTGAGGAAGGGTCTTAGGCCTGACTTACAAACTCTGATTCTCCTGTTGCAGCAACTACCTGACCGGCTGAGCGTTTTCTATTGGAAACTTGCAGATGTGCTTTCAAGCATCCAAGGACAAGTTTACTGCCCAGTGAGTCTTTTTTTTGTCCTTGTGAGAGGCACTGAAAATACATGCATCTTGGCATTTATAAAACTTCCATTGCAGCATCACTAAACATCCCAGATCATCTCAAACGGTTGTAATCAGGATAAAAAGGAATTGGGCGGCAAAGATAAAGAAATATAATGAGCCTCTCTGGGAAAAGAGTAGCCGTTACCTGAGTACAATAGTAAATGTGGTTTATGCTGATCAATTTTCTGCTCATTTATCATTGCGACAACCTATTCACATCAATCAAGTTAGAAAATGCTTTGCTTTCCTTGTTTCAGACAAGGAAATTTACACTTACAAAAGGATTTAAATAATTCCATAATTTCTGTCCCATTAAATTGCATTGTTTTTAAAACAAATCAATTTTTTTTTACTACTGTCTGCTTTCATTTGGTAATTCTCATGAAATAATTATGTTTGTTCTTCCCAGTGAACAGGAAGAAATACTCCAATTCCACTGGACCTCTAAACATTCCATCGAGAAGTCATCTCTGAGGTAAATGTGACAGAGATGATGCATAATTGTTAGTTCCTACAATTTCACATCACGAAACAGAAAATTGAAATCCCATTGAGTTCTGTCAATAAAAATGGATTTAAAAATCAGAACTGGCATCTGATCTGCATGCATTAGTTTTTTTTTCTCTTATGGCTAGGTGGGCGGTGTTGCTTAGATAGAGGGGTGTTACCCCGCCTACTCATGCTCAATGGCTACATGACGTTATGTCATGCTTAAACTTAGAGACGATTAGATGCTCAAATTTCCAATTTGAATTTGAATTTTCAAATCCTTTTTGAATTACTTTCATAACCTTTGATTTGTTATGAAGGTAGAAGTGTTGACTAATGAGATAGTTTATCACTTTGATGAGAATTGTTCCTTTTGGGGCCTAACAGCTTCTTTCTTGATAGTGGGTTTAGAAGTTTTTAATAATGAAATATGAATACAATGTAATTTATTTGATTATAATGTGGGGTACCTTGGATGAAATGATATGATTTAAGTGTTACGTATCTTTTTTGAATTTTAACATATATCCATATGTAGTCTGTATTTTTTGATGTGAAATTTAAATGTTAATAAAAAACTTTGAAAAAGACAAGAAAAATCAGTGCTGCTTGCTTAGTGTTCATTCAATGGATTTTGGAGAAAAGAATGAGTTACAAGGCATTCATGGATGACACTTTAACAGGGGAATGAATTGTGCTTGACATTTGTTAACTTTTGGAAAGGCAAATAGGGAACAACTTTTATAATTCTGCAGAATCGAAATGATAACTGTGTCATATCTGGGACTTTGCACAAACCTTGGAACAACACAAAATAATTGGTCATGACTTTTCACTTGTGAATGCAAGGACGTGGGAAGAATTATTAGCCACCTCGATCCTCAAGCCTGCCCTCAATTTAATGCAATCAAGGCTGATCTTTCCCATGTCTCAAATCTTCCCTACGTCAGTTCCCCATAGCCCTAATTTTCAAACATGTATCTGAATATGTGTTGTGAACTACTGCAAGAAGAAATTCTAACATATAATTTTTGCAACTGTATGTTCAAAACATAACTCCTTAGCATCTTATTTGTTCAATAAATTCACTTCCAAATTCCACATAATCTAACATTTTTTTTTGCAATTTGTGATAGTACCTCCCAGGAAGGAATCTCTTCTCTATTCCTTTAATGCCAATATACCCTTTTTAAAAAGTGGATGCTGGGAAGAGAGAGGAAAGGAGTTGAGTTACCAATGTGGATCTTGTTTATTTCTCTGGCGATGATTGGGTCAAAATTTGTGGGCCAGCGATCATTTGAACTGTGTATTGATCAGGAAATGGAACAGTTCTCGATTTGTATCAAGACTGATAGCATGGACAGGGAGGACTGATAGGGAATGAAATGTGGATGGGGCGAGAGATCCTTCAAACTGGTACGGATATTCTTTGAACTGTGAGAACAATTCAACTTCCTGCAAGATCTCATACAAACAAAAATGTTTCTCCAGTCAGATGACTTCATTTATCTAGCTCAGAGTGAAACACAGTGAATATTGCCAGGATTCAGACATGGGATTATTTTAGAATAAGTCATCTTTCCAACTTCCTAAATTATTGGCAGGATTGGTTAAAAGCACCAATCAGGTTTTGAGATCATTTTAAAGTTGTGACATAATGTGAACATTTCTATGGAAATCAACTAAGTTAGATTTGAAAATTTGTTAAAAAAACAGAACTGGATTCACATGGACTTCATTTTTGCATTCTCCTACAATATTGGAGATGATTTGGCCCATTTAATCTATGCCAGCTCACAGAACAATCTGTGCCCCTACTTGTTTTCATATCACCTGCTCTTCAAATTTAGCAGCTGCCTACCTGCATTTAATGTTGCTTGCAGTTGCCAAATGAAAAGTGTTTGGGATTTTTTTAAATCTTAATTTTTCTAAAGTTTTGTTGACCATACAGTCCGGCCATTGAAATTGCCAAATTGTGTGCAATTAACCTGCAACCAATACATTATGGAGGGTGGGAGGAACCCGAGGGACCCAGAAAAGAAGCAACACAGACATGGGAGAACATACAAACTCTTTATAGGGAGCACTGGATTCAAACCCGAGTCACTGGAGCTGTAGTAGCATCACACAAACCGCGATGCTAACCGTGCTGGCCAGATGTGGAAGGAATTCAGAGCACCGGGGGAAATCCACGACAGCTGAGATAATGTCTGGTTATATCACCCTTACCGCATAACTGTATCATGGTCACTGAGAGGAAACTCACATTCCATTCAGACAGTGTTCAAAGTCAGTATTGATCCTGGGTTGCTATAAGGCCAAAACTTGTGAAATAGCTTCAAGGGTAACATGTAAAACGATGATAGCTACACATGTTGATGATCACTCAGCAACGTACTCCACAAAGGTTACATTCAAATTAAATTCAGAACAAGTTGGGTTCCACTAATATTTTTTTTCTGGTATTTTACTTAACTTTAGCACAGAATATCCTGCAAAAATTTTAAATGTAGACATACAGCACAGTAACAGGACCTTCCAGCCCATGAATTACTCAATTGACCGAGAACCCTGGTACATTTTGAAGGGTGGAAGGAAACCCACACTGACAAGTGGAAAACGTACAATCTCCTTGCAGACAGCGCTGGATTCGAACGCAGGTCGCTGGTGCTTTAACAGAATTGTGCTATTTGTGCCACCCTGTTTATGTTCTCTCAATTGAAATTAAAAAATAAATACCAACAGCTATTCAGCAAAATGTGCATTTTGTTAGCTACCAACGAAGTCACAAAAAATATCTTCTTAATTATTCATAAAATGAATGGCAACAGTGTGTTGTGATTCGGGAAAGGGATGAACAGGTCTTGTGCCCAAAGATGCAATCCAATATTTGAATGTTTGAAAATAAGTTGAACAAAATTAAAAACAATTACTTTCACTTTGCACTAAATTGTGAAGCTATTGGTATTTATTGACATGTCAAGGGAGTCAGAGAAAAGGCTTGTGAAATGTAACTGCCAGTATTGAATAATGAAAGGGCCAGAGTTCCCTCCAGACAGTGGCAAACAAGCTATCTCAATAAATATGCACTTAAATTACTTTGGTACCTTGTAATTGCAATTCCCATAAACATCCACTAAACTTATTCTATCGAGATGGAGCAGTGATTCCTCTTTCTGAAGACGGATGATGTTAGCACGCTGCGGGCAGCTGTAATTCAATTTTCATTCATTTTTGTCCTGTGTATTTTTAATGATAATGAACAATGACAGTGATAAATGGAATTTTTCTTTCCCTCTCTACAACTGTTGACAGCAAGAGCTACTCCCAGGCCTGCTACAGCGAAAGGCTTATCACCCAAAAGCCATTGACGGAGAAAGAAAAAAGAACTTTACTCTTCCAGTACATTCTTATTCTCCATTATTCTGATATTTGCACTCTTTTGAGATGTTATTAGCAAGATGATCTTGCAAAATTCAAATGAAACATTAGTCGCACAACATCATAATTGAAGCAATTTCTATTATTTTACTGAGTATTGAGCATTGACTTGTTTGCATGGTGATTAAATTTGTCAGGCATTTAGTGACAATGACAATTTTCCACACTGTCTGGTAGGTACCATATTGGAACAATACCAACAATTTGGCTGAAGGTGGAGCTCGATCTGAAGTGCAGGGGTTTAGTACGACAGCCGAAATGATGACTGGTTGGATTGCCGTTAACGCAGGCACAACTGTTTCTTGATATCGGGTGGAGTGAATTGCATTGACCAGCACTTAAGATGACAAAACAAATTATCAATGCTTGTCAAAAGAGGTGGCTTTAAAGAAACACAATTTGGGAGAGGGTTTGAGAGAGAATTTCCATGTTTAGAATCTCTCCAGGTTAAGTGATACCCATCAACTAAGGAGGAATTATAATCAGAAAAGGTTTGAAATCTTGAAAAGGGAGGCAAAAAAAAAACAGATCAAAGGGTTGTTGGGATAATGGAGGTGAGAGTGAAAATGGAGTGAAACCGTGAAGGGATATAAAAACATGACAATTTTTAAATTTGTCAAGAAGCTGAGATCAGGCAGCAGAGAAGTGACAGGTGTATGTTGGGAGAGAGGATAAGGGCAGGAGAGTTTAAAGATAATATCTCTCCTACTATTTCTGACAATATTTAGAAATTTACCATCACATAGAAGATCAAAGCAAAACTAAGCTCTTGAGAAAGCTTGTGATAAGCAATAAAATAAAATTAAACTTATCCCACTTGTGCTGAGTGGATTAACATTGTAGTGAAGAAATCAGTGGAATGAAAATCAAGATCACTAAAATGAACAAGCCTATACCCTGAAGAGTTTTTTCCAATGTGGGAAACAAAATTCGATCCAAATGTTCAGTGATCATTTGCACCAGATGTTAAGTTTAACTGTAGTTTTGTCTGACCATGCAAGACAAGCTATATTCACATTACTGGGCCTGTCTCTGTTGCAAAGCAGTGAATGGAAGATGCAGATCACTTGTTCAGCAGTCAATGAATGTAAATATTGGAAAATTTTAAAGGATTAATTCCCTGATCTATTGCTTATTGTTGAGTTGAGGTGGGATTGTGAAACATTTTGTTCAGTAGATTTGACCACACTGGAGTTAATCTGATTTGACACTACTGGAGTAAATCAAAGTTAATGCTGTTTTCCAATGTAATTCAAACCACAGTTACATCAGCTGGTTGTATCCAGTGTGTCTCCCTCCTATTTCTTCCAGAGCAAAGTGGGATTCTGATTTTGGGGTCAAAGAATAAACAGGTAATGCCATTGTAGTCTATCTGTTCTTCACCTCTCTGGTGCTTGTATACCCCACTCTCTCAATGAAGATTGTTCTTTTTTACTCTGAATGCTGTTATAATTCATATCCAATGATTCTTTTTGTAATTTATTCATTGCTTGATTACACTGGACAACAATTTTTTTTCAAAAGGTTTACTTCCTGAAAAAAATATTGGGGATTATGATAGACAACTTCAGGTTGAACACAGAGATAATTTCTGATTTGCTGTATCAAGCAGGCAGTTGGAGAATCATGACATTATCTTTTATTGAATTTAGCATGTTTAATCACATAATGATGCTGTATTGATGGATTTTGCCCTAATACCACTTTTACATGGTCACATTGTCCTGGTGAAATCTTTCACTATGTCACTGACTGCACCAAGATCAGCAGGGAAGAAGTCCAAGTGTTAATGCAGAAAACGAATGACATGTGGCACTTCATGGTTTTGGATGCTTGAAGAAGGTTTAAGATATGAGAGGAAATCATTAAAATAGGTCATACATAAGAAACAGTGCTGTATGTGATAGGAACATTTTAAGGTATGTTTTTAATAATTACCTGCCCAACATCCATAAAATACACGCAGAAGTGCTCAGAAAACAAAATCATCATTATCCAGTATCATCGGACGGGCAGCTTTCATGTGACTTACAAAACTATTTTTATTTTAAATGCCTTATCCATGCTTCCCTAATTGGTGCTGATTGAAATTGATTTGATGATAATGAACTGATTAATCTCACTCCTGGTGGTTGTGCATTTAAAGCATGCAACAGTCAAATGTGGAAGGTTGACGTAGCAGTTAGTGCAATGCCAGCGATCAGGAGTTTGTGCGTTCTCCCTGTGTTTGCCTAGGTTTCCTATGGGTGCTCTGGTTTCTTTCCACTGTTTGAAATGTTCCAGGGGTTGTAGATTAATTGGGCTGTAATTGGGTGGCACGGACTCATGTGCCGAAATGGTCTGTTACCATGCTGTATCTCAGAAAAAAATTGGCCCAATAATATGAGGCCTTTTTCAATTCTCATAATAATTTGGAAATTTTAAGCTCAAGTATTTGGGACGCAGAGGCCCAATGAAAAAATGTGGCCTCTGGAATAAAGAAATTGCAATACAGTAGCTTCAAAATGTCAGAAGTGATATTAGCCATAGCCCCTCAAGGGAAATGGTTGCTATGCATGTAGATAAGGTTCAGAGCCTAATTGCTTCCCAATTTGTGTGACTGGCAGGCATGTTTACAACTCGTAATTGTTTATCTATTAATTCTAATGCAAGTAGTTTAATGTGACCAGACAGCAATCATTTCTGTACTTAACTGTGACACCGAAAGAAATGCCAACATTGGATATTCCTCATCTTGTCTCTAGCACAAAAACAGAATTTCAAACAGGTTCTGAGAAAATACTGTCAGCAATTTGGAGATAGAAATAATCAAGTGGAAGGGTTTGCAGAGAGGAAGCATCATACTTCTGCTGATAGTAATTTTATATCGTGCCTTGGAGAAAATAGATTTGACTGGTCAATTTATTGTCTCCAGTCATATTTTCCAAGTTCAGTTTGAAATGGCTTCATGGATCAACATTTGTCAGCTCAAAAAGAAACAACTCTTCCTGAGTAAATGACGTGAATAAATGAAGAAGGAAAGGATGAATTGGTTGAAAGCTTAGCACAGGCAGAGACAACTTGGTCAATAAAATTTGAAAATTCTACATGCATGATTTGAAACAAACAATGTTTACTCATTCATCTTTTGAACCGTTTTAAATAATTTTATTCATAGGGCAGCTATAAAACTGTGCAGAATCTTACTGTATGTTGGAAAAACAAAACATGATTGCATCTAATCATTAAATATGATATATTACAGAGTTATGCAAATTGTTTGTTTATTTTGAGCTCTGTTTTCTCATGTTGTGCAGTCAAATATAAAGCAACTGGCATTGAACTTTTAATCAATTTGATACAGGAGATTTGATGTAGGGTAGATGGAATTCTAAAAATACTTGCATGAATAAAGAGAAAGATCATAAACAAATTGCTAAATTACCAAGGTGATAGGGTAAAATTAAAAAAAAAATGTAAAAATTTTGACACACTGTAGGAAAGCTGCTCTGTCAGGCATTTAAAAAAAAATCACAGTGACCTTTCTGATCTTTATTCCTTATTGGATCGGATCAGATAACCAGAGACCTGGGGTTGAATCTGGTGCCATCCATAAGGAGTTTATATATCCGTCAGGACTCCAAAGACGTACGGGGTTAGTTGGTTCATTGATCACTTGGGCGGTGTGGGGCAGAAGCGTTCGTAACTGTGCGGTATCTTTGATTAAAATTAAATCTTCACATTGCTTTGTTACAGCAAGCTGTTGATTCGACTGCTTGGATACATTTAACACAGATTTGTAGAAAGTTAGGCAACTGATGTATGTTGGGAAAGAGTATGTTGGGAAAGAGTATGTTGTTGAAAGCGTCAGATTTTCAAAGGGCTGACTCCTGTTCCAAGCCAATGTCAAAAGCAGGATGGAAACTACTGCTGAACTTTTTCCTCCACCGTTTCTTGCCCGCAGGAGCCCCAGAGCAATTCACTTCTTTGTCTTATTTGGATCCTTGACAATGTGTGGTGGAGGAAAAGCCAGATGGAAGAAGACCACATTTGAGCTATTACAGGCCGATCGCCAATCATGACGAGGGTTGGGTCAACTCTGGTGCAGTAATATCAGATAGTTCCCCCATGCAATTGGAAATTCTGGCTCAAAATTTGAACAGCTGCATACTGTTATAAGGAAATTGATGTAATCAATGTGTTGAGTTGATCATTTATAGAAGCGATGGCTTTCTACTGGCAAAATGCTATTCTGTTCCATCAATCATGGCTTTATATGATTGTGCATTAAGTATTCCTGTGGAAGGATTCTTCTAGAAACAACACAAGAGTTTTCAGAAGAACATTAACTGGTTGTCGGGATTAATTAGGCAGCAATAGACTGGCTTTAAACCTCCTCTATAAAGAAGGATTCCTCAGAACATGAAAGCACATTATAGAAATAAGGGAAGAAATTTTGACATTGGGTAATCTTAATTCAGTAAAACCACTCTAAACTGAAAATTACGTTTTTATTTTGAAGTTATGATGAAATAATTCGGTAGCCAATTTAGTTCTTTCGTCTTTCATTTCATTCAAGCATACGGTAGATTCGTCATATCATTCCCATTCCCCAAGGTCTGGCTAATTACTCTTTAAGTGCCCAAGCAACTGCAATGTGAAACCATTGATTGATTCCACTTCCATCACTCCCACATGCAGTGAGTAGAGAAGATATTTTTAAAAATTTGCCTTGTACATTTTACCCAACATTTTAATCTGTTGATTTTCACTTCCTTCTTGTTGCCATTGTAAGGGGAAGTTTACCCAGATCCCTTTAAACAGGTTATCTTCTGCACTGTATTCCGTTCAGGCATGCAGACACAGGGAGATCGTACAAACTTCTTACAGACAGCGCAGGATTCGAACTCTGGTCCCAATTGCTGGTGCTGTAATAATGTTGCGCTTACTGCTAGGCTAACCATACCGCCCTATAACTTGGAATGGAACATCTCCCTCATTTGTCAAACCAGTGAAATTTTTGGGATAAAAACCACATTATTTCAATAGAGTTAATTTTGGCCATCATCACCCTGGGAAAAATGTGCTGGCTGTCCACTCAACCAACACCTCTCATAACCTCACACCTGTTAAGTTCCCTCTCATTCTCCTTTGCTCAAAAAAGAAATCTCCCAGCTCATTCAATATTCCCTCATTAGACATGTTATCTAATCCAGACAACATCCAGCTAAATTTCCTCTGTGTCCATCCGAGAATGAGGTGACCAGAACTGAATAAAATTCTCAAAGTGCGTTCTAATCACAGTTTTATAGAGCTGCAACATTATCTTCTTTTGGAGTTTTATTCTCAAACACAGGAAATGAATATTTAGTCTTTAAGATCATGGTTGATTTAACTTTTTTAAGCCACCTTTATCTGAGAATACATTTGGTTATCAAGAGGATTTTAGATAAATCTGAACAGTTGACTATCAATTGCTGAAGGGAATGCAAATTTCTTACAAACCTTTATTTATGCTTGGAATTTTAAAAACAAGAGGGCAAACGTTTAAGGGGAGAGGTAGGAGTTTTAAAGGGGATAAAGGGGATCTGAGGGGAATTTTTTTGTTTCAACATAAAAAGTGGTTGATAATTTAAACACTGACAGGAGGGGATGGAAAAGATACAATTACTATGTTTAAAAGGCGTTGAGACAGACACTTAAATTATCAAGGCAGAGACAGAAATGGTCCAAATGTAGGAATGGTTATGTGCAAAAAGGGTGGCATAGACACAATGGGCTGAAATGCTTATTTCTTTATTGTACAGCCCCGTGACTCGTTGATTCTACTTCCCAACTTATTGTGCAGTTATATTTTAATTGAACCTGTATACCATTCTACTAAAGTTAAAGTTCACTCTGTCCAGGATCCATGCAACAACTTCACCTTTTTTCAGAGTTCCCAGATATCTAGTGACAAATCAATGGGAACGTTTCATTTCAAATCCATTCCGATGCAGTTTAATACCAAACCTGGGTTGGATCCAAAGTCGGCAAGCATTTGATTCCCAACTCAAGTATTTTAGATTGCTCATTTTTTTTAAATTAAAATTTAGACTTACAGCACAGTAACAGACCCTTCTGGCCCATGAGCCTGCACCATCCAAATTCCCAAATTAAACGACAATCCCTGTTTGTTTTGAAGGGTGGGTGGAAACCCACGCAGACACAGGAAGAACGTACAAACTGCTTCCAGACAGTGCCAGATTCGAACCTGCGATGCGAGTGTTGAAATTGTGTTACGCTGAGTGCTATTGCCTTGGTAGAAATATCTTCATTCAAGCTCCTCTTAATTATAGCCTTAAAAATAATGAAAGTATTTCTTTTTAATCTTTATCTTGGAGAACAATTTAATATGATAAAATATCTAATATGTGTGACAACAAATATTATTATGGTGGCAGCTAAATTTATCCTGCCCAATAGCAATATTTTTTCCTGATTCCACTCAAGGAGATCCCAAATTTAAAATGGGTATTGATTTTTTTTTTGACAGATATCCTGAAATTCTTGGAAAATAGGGTAATCTCCACTGGTGACAAACTTTGAGATATTGCTCGTCCAATTTTCAACTGACTGGTTTATTGTACTTGCCATGGATGAAGGGCTATGCTAATCCCAGGAACTGGCTGTTGTGATTTGCTCATTTCAGCCGTTAACATTATCTTTGGGATGTTAGTTTGGAAAATGTCAACATTCCTCTAACTCATGAAAAGTGAGAGTTTTAAGATCAAATCCTTTTCAGCCTTTGTATAATGTGAACCACTTTATCAAATGTCAGTATGGTATTTACTCTCCACAGCTTATATCTATCTTTTCATGTTCCATGTATTTGTAACAGGGCTGAAGGATGTGATGCCTTCAAAAAGGTGGCGAGTTTGGCACATGACGTGCTTTGTGTTTCAAGTCAGAAAAAAAAGTAATTAAAAACATTAATAAATCATCTCACCCTGCAACTTTACTTCTTCTAGTGTGCTAATGGTACCTCGTTTTTATTTGGAGCCCTCTATTTTTTGGTGCTTACTGCATTTGGGGATGTTCATCATTGATTCATTTTTGTTGATTGTGTATATTTCTGTTTCAAGAAGTACTTCCGTGGAATATTTCAGGGTGGTTGTCTCATACGACTGGAAGACTTAGCAGAATGATGCCATTCAGCCCATCGAGTCTGCTCTGCCTTTCGAATCATGGCTGCTATATTTTTCCTCTCAACCCTATTCCCATAACCTTTGAATCCTTCACAAATGAAGAACCTATCAACTCTGCTTTAAATATACCCAGTGATTTTTCCCTCCATGGCTCTCTATGGCAATAAACTCATTATGATTAATGTTTTATTTATTTTTCAGTATCGTGGACGTAGTTAACCGAATGAAGTGTGGACCCAGTTACAGTATCACTGTTACAAGATTTAAAAAAAACTGCTGATACCATGTTATATTTTTTGTTTTAAAACTAATCACAGACGTGCATACAATACTTTTAAAGGTCAAACCTAAAAGCAAAGCACATGTGCATTGTGAAGGGGTAGCAACCAAGTGAACAATTTGCAAAAAGCCAATTAGCAAACTTCAGAATGAATGCAGAGAACGAGATCAGAATCAGCTGTCCAAAGACCAGACAAGATTACTCCATCAGCATCTGTCAGAATGGTACCTTGTCCAAACCATCTTCCACATGTTGCTGGGTTTCTAAACTATGGATATTTTAAATTTATTATCTCTTGTACAATAAACACCTGCAGGAGCCTGACTCAATTATTAAACCTGCTCCAGGTAGTAAAGGGATTGTCAATCCCATCCTTCAGTAGCTGTCTGATTAAATCTGTCTTTTCTGCTTGATGAATTCTGCCACTGAGGCAGGCAGAATTTACACACAGCGGCAACAAACCCACCACAGTCCTTCAGCACTGCAGGCAAATGAGATTTCACTGAAAATGAAATTTACTAACACAGAAGACAGATTTACTAGGGCTCGGAATAATGCAGCTGTGAAACATTGAGATCCTTCAGCAATGGGATCGGTAGGGCACTGAGATAAAAGTGCATTTTGTTGAAATAATGGTAATTGCCGAGTAAATCCTCTTTTTGCCTCATCTGAGAGCAGTGGTCACACCACTGTTGATGCCAAGTTATGGCGCCATAAAATAATCTGTTCTGGTGCATGCTGTGTTTGAATTAATGTTAAATGTATTAAGTAAGCTTCAGTCATAAATTTAACATTTCCTCAAATTAATTATTAGGACCTTCAAAGTCGTATCTGAAAAATTTATGTTCTGATCAATTTAAGGTGAAGTTGAAAGTTTGTTGGAAAGATGTCATTGAGACCCTTCAACAGGTGAGCAGTAACTAATGAGAGAAACATGACAGGCTGCAGATGCTGTGATTGTAGTAAATACCCCGAACTGCTGGAGGAACTCAGCTGGTCCATTCAGTATCTATAGGTCCCTTCTCACCCTCACCTTCAATAATTTTTTCCTTTAACTCATCACCCTTTCTCCAGGTTAAAGGTGTAGCCATTGGTACCCACATGGGCCCCAGCTATGCCTGCCTTTTTGTTGACAACTTGGAGCAATCCATGCTGCAAGCTGACCCAGGCAAGGCCTTTCAACTATTCCTCTGCAACATTGATGACTACCTTTGTGCTGCCTCATGTACCCATAATCAGCTTGTTGAATTCATCCACTTTGCTGCTAACTTCCACCCAACCTCAAATTCACGGTCTATCTCAAGAAATACTGTCCCCTTCCCCAATCTTCGTCTCCATCTAAGGAGACAAACTCTCGACAGACACTTTCTATAAACTCATCAACTCCCACAGCTCCCTTGTCTACACCTCTTCCCACCCTATCCCATGCAAAGATTTCATTCTCCTCTCTCAATTTCTCCATCTCTGTCGTATCTACACCCAGGATGAGGATTTCCATGCCAGATCATCAGAGATGTCCTCCTTCTTCAAACAACATGACTTTCCCTCTACTACCATCAACTTAGCACTCACCCACATATCCTCCATTACCCACAAATATGCCCTGCCTCCCTCTGCTCCCATGCGCAACAAGGACAGGATTTCTTTGTCTACACCTACCACCCCACCAACCTCTGCATCCTTCTCTGCCATTTCCAACACCTACTTCATGATTCCACCACGAGGGACATATTCCCATCTCCTCTCTGCTGTCTGCAGGGACTGCTCCCTCTATGACCAAATGGGACTTAGCCCAGTGACCAGAGGAGATGCTCCACTTGTTCCCTCAGCACCATTCAGGGCCCCAAATAGCCCTTCCAAGTGATGCAACATTTCACGTGAATCTGCAGGGGTCATCTACTGCATCTGGTGCTCCTGCTGTGGTCTCCTCAACATCAGAGAGACTCGGTGCAGTCTGGAAGATTGCATTTTAGAGCATCTCAGCTCAGTCCACTGCATTAGCGTGGACCTCCCAGTGCCCACCCATTTCAATTGTCCATCCCGATTCCTTGCTGACATGTCTAACCATGGTCTCATGTACTGCCAGACTGTGACCACCCGTAAATTGGAGGAACAACACCTCATCTTCTGATTGAGTGAATGTTAAGAGAGCACAAGGCAAAATCAACCCAAGTAAAACTGCTGGACCAGATAACATCCCCAGCAGAGTGCACAGGGGTTGTGCAGCTCAACTAGCAGATGTTCTGGAGGAGTCACATGATGGAGTAGTGGCCGGTAGGAGAATAACAGCCCTCTCCAGAAAAGAAGGAAAAAAGTGAAGAAAAAACAAAGCCCCAGACACACAAATCACAACAAATAAAAAATAAAGGTGTGGAGAAAATGGCACCTAAAAAAGAAAAGCCAAAAACAACAGGAAGAAAAGAAGAAAGAAAGATGCCGGAAGAGAATGGTGAAGGCCTTACCTGCATAAAAAAGCAGGGACCCGCCTTGAAGAGAGGAGCCCACTCCCCGAAGTTAGTGGAGACCCCGCAGGGTTGTGACCCACTGACCACAGGACTGCAAAGATGGCTCACGTTGCCAAACAGAGGTGCGCAACTGCACATGGACGATGCGCACGACAATGACAACACCGACGGAAGGGGGGACCAGCTGAGAGAGACCTGACAGCAGGCCTCCCAACTGGAAGATAAAGAAACAATGGGAATGGGAGGAGTGAGAATGAAAAAAGGAAACTAGAAACACAACCGATAACCAACCCAGAAAAAGAGGACCAACATCAAGACACCATGGAAAAAAAATACCCAACAAACTGAGACAAGCTGCTCAACAAGAAAGTCAGAAGAGACACAGATATAAGGAAGAGAAATACAAGACACAAACCCAAAAGCAGACACAGAAAAAAGGAGAACACCAAGCTCTGCACAGAAAATAGGAGGTAAAATGAATGGACAGTACATAAATAAAAAAAATTTTCAAGAACATATGAAAGCATTGAGAGAATGGCTGACACTAGAAT
Organism: Narcine bancroftii; assembly: GCF_036971445.1. Classification (NCBI taxonomy): domain Eukaryota; kingdom Metazoa; phylum Chordata; class Chondrichthyes; order Torpediniformes; family Narcinidae; genus Narcine; species Narcine bancroftii. The sequence continues at coordinate 96,385,453 of NC_091476.1, read as the reverse complement.
TTAGTGAAATAAAAAGAAAAATGAAAAGTACTGAAGAAAAAGTGAGTAGAAAAGAGCTGGTCATAACAGATGTAGGGAAAAGATTAGAAAATGTGGAAGAACATGTAATGGCGGTAGAAATGGAAGTGAACGACTTAGAAAGAAAATTGGAAGTAAGTGATAAAAAAGTTAAAGAAACACAGGAGTTGTTAGCTCAGAAGATGAATATAATGGAAAACTATAGTAGGCGAAAAAATATAAAGATAGTGGGCCTTAAGGAAGATGAAGAAGGCAAAGATATGAAAGAATTTATAAAAGAATGGATCCCAAAGGTCTTGAGAATGCCAGAAATGCAGGAAGGAATGGAAATAGAAAGGGCACACAGAACATAAACCCCGAAACCAGAGTCACAACAAAAACCAAAATCCATTTTAGAATAATTCCTGAGATATACGACAAGAGAAAATATATTGGAGAAGGCAATGAATAAAATTAGAGAAGACAAAAAAAACCACTGGAATACAAAGGTCAAAATTTTTTTTCTACCCAAACATAAGTTTTGAGCTCCTGAAGAAGAGGAAGGAGTTTAACGCAGCAAAATCGATCCTATGGAAGAAAGGCTATAAATTTATGTTAAGATATCCAGCAGTGCTTAAAATACTTATCCCGGGGGAGCAAAACAGACTGTTCTCAGATCCAGAGATAGCACGAGAATTTGCAGAACAGAAAGAGAGATGAAGAGATGTAACAAGAACAAAGAACGACGACAAACTACAAATAAAGAAGTAAAAATAATGTATAAGTAAGAACTAAAGGAGGGAAGAAAGGAGAAGTAAGGGAGAAGGGGGGAATAAAAAAAAGAGGAGTTAAAAAAATCAATAATAAATAAAACTTTTAAAAAAAAAGAGAAGAAATAAGGGGAAGCTTTGTTGTAATAGGAAGATAAAAGTATTTTCTGGAGGGGATTGGGTCGGAGAGAATAACAGTCTCTGCAAAATCAGTTGACACTTGCGAACGGGTTCACAGTCCGAATGGAGAGGGGAGTTGTAGTTGCCCAGCAAGGGACAAGGGGCGACTCAAAGAGTGGGGGGGGGGGAGGGACACTTGGGGTTAAGGGAATTTTAGATGTGGGAATGGTTGAAATATTTTATGTTTTAGAAATGTTGTCATTACAGAGCATTCAAAAAGAGAAAACTGAGAAATGGAAATGGGGAAAGGGGCAAGGTAGTGGTGAGGAAGCGGGAATGAGATGTAAACATAGTATGAAATGGCCATGTTAAACTATATGAATATAAATATTAATGGAATACATAACCAAATCAAAAGGAAGAGGCTATTAAATTTACTGAAAAAAGAAATAAATGATATAGAATTCATGCAGGAAACGCATCTAATTGAAGTGAAACACAATAAATTAAGGAGAGACTGGGTAGGGCACGTAATGGCAGTATCATATAACTCAAAAGCCAGAGGAGTAGCTATATTAATCAATGAAAATGTACCAATCAAAATAGAGGAGGAAATAATAGATCCAGCAGGGAGGTATGTAATGATAAAGTGTCAGATATATTCAGAATTTTGGAATTTGCTCAATATATATGCACCTAATGAAGAGGATCAAAAGTTTATGCAAGATTTCTTTTTGAAGATTGTAGATATGCAGGGGAATATATTGATAGGAGGGGACTTCAACCTTAATTTGGATTCAAAGATGGATAAAACTGGACAAAAGACTAGCAGAAAGAAAAAAGTAGCCAAATTTATGGTTAAATCAATGCAGGAAATGCAACTTATGGATATATGGAGGAGATAACACCCAAAGGAGAAGGAATACTCATATTATTCGAGTAGACATAAAAGATACTCAAGGATTGACCTGTTCCTGTTGTCAGCCCACATCCAAGGGAGAGTTAGGAAAACAGAATATAAAGCTAGATTGTTATCGGATCACTCACCTCTGTTATTAGCAATAGAGCTGGAGGACATCCCACCAGAAATATATAGATGGAGATTAAACTTCGTGCTACTTAAAAGGCAGGATTTTAGAGAATTAATTGAGTGCCAAATTAAAATGTACTTTGAAATAAATACAGAATCAGTGAAAGATAAATTTATATTATGGGATGCAATGAAAGCTTTCATCAGAGGGCAGATAATAGGTTATGTAACTAAGATGAAGAAGGACTACAATCGGGAAATAGAAGAGCTGGAAAGGGAAATAGTAAGTACAGAAAAAGAACTAGCAACAAGGGAAGATACAACAAAAAGAAGAGAATTGGCAGACAAAAAAATAAAATACGAAACACTAGAAACATATAAGGTGGAGAAGAACATAATGAAGACAAAGCAGAAGTATTATGAGCTAGGAGAAAAAACGCACAAAATACTAGCTTGGCAGCTTAAAACAGAACAAGCGAAAAGAACGGTATTGGCATCAAGGAAAAAGGGCAAACAAATTACATATAACCCAACAGACATCAATGAAAACTTCAAGGAATTCTACAAGCAATTATAGTGAACTGAGAATGAAGGGAAAGAAGATAAAATAGATGAGTTTCTAGCTAAAAATGAACTACCAAAATTGCAAGAGGAGCAAAACAAATTGATAAAACCATTTGAAATAGAGGAAATACGGGATATATTAAAAAAGCTACCGAATAATAAAACGCCTGGAGAGGACGGACTCCCAATAGAATTCCATATAACATTTAAAGACTTATTAATTCCTCCTCTCCTGGAAGTAATGAACCAGATTGAAGAAACACAAAACATGCCAGATTCATGTAAAACAGCAATAATTACAGTAATGCCAAAGATGGGGAAAGATCCACTAACACCATCATCATATAGACCAATATCTCTACTTAACTCAGATTATAAGATAATAGCAAAACTATTAGTAAGCAGATTGGCCGACTGTGTACCAAAAATAGTAAAACTAAATCAAACTGGATTTATTAAGAAAAGATGAACAACGGACAATATCTGTAAGTTCATTAACTTAATCCATGCAGTACAAGGAAATAAGATGCCAACAGTGGTGGTTGCTTTAGATGCAGAGAAAGCCTTTGACAGGGTAGAATGGAATTATTTATTAAAAGTACTACAGAGGTTCAACCTACCAGAGAAATATATTAATTGGATTAAAGCATTATATAAGGGACCATTGGCGAAGGTGACAGTAAATGGATATATATCAAACCAATTTAAATTAAGCAGGTCAATGAGGCAGGGATGTCCACTATCTCCCTCACAGTTTGCTTTAGCTATAGAACCCTTGGCAGAACTGATAAGAACAGAAAATAAAATAAAAGGGATAAAAATAAAAAGAATTTAAAATCAGTTTATTTGCAGATGACATCATAGTATACTTAACAGAACCAGAATTATCAATAAAAGAATTACATAATAAATTGAAGGAATATGGAGAAATATCGGGGTACAAGATCAATCAAATAAAAGTGAAGCGATGCCAATGAATAATGCAGATTTCACACAGTTCAAGAAAGGATCACCATTTAAATGGCAAACACAAGCAATCCAATACCTAGGTATTAGACTAGATAATAATCTAGGCCATCTATACAAATTTAATTATCAGCCATTAATGAAGAAATTATAAGATGACAGAACATTGGAAAGATTTACCACTAACACTGATAGGAAGGGTAAATTGCATTACAATGAATATCTTCCCAAAGATACAATACCTATTTCAATCATCACCAATTTCCTTAACAGAGAAATTCTTCAATGAGCGAAAGAAAAAAATAAGGAAATTCTTATGGAAAGGCGGGAAACTCAGGATAGTGCTAGATAAATTAACAGAATCGTACAAACAAGGGGGCTTACAGCTACCAAACTTTAAGAATTATTATAGAGCAGCACAATTAAGATACCTATCAGATTTTTATCAAACAAGGGAAAAACCAGATTGGACCAGATTAGAGCTAGATAAAATAGGGGAGAAGATACCAGAACATATACTTCATAAGTGGGATGAAAAGCTGGTGCAACATAGAAGTTCACCAGTACTGCACCATCTGCTCAACATTTGGAAGAAGATTCACGTACAAAGGAAAAAAAACAAATTACCAACTACCAAAATTATTATTGACGCAAAATCAACTAATCCCTTTCACAATAGATAACCTTTCCTTTAGAGAATGGGAGAGAAAAGGGATCAAAAGAATAGAAAATTGTTTTTTGGGAAATAAATTATTATCTTTTGAGCAAATGAAGTGCAAATATGGTATAACTCATGGTACAATGTTTGCATACCACCAGCTGAAAACCTACTTGAAGGATAAATTGGGAAGCAGGCTCAGGTTACCAGAAGGAAGAAGCTTTGAATATATGATTACAGACACAATGATAATTAAAAGATTTATAACAAACATGTACATCAAGCAGCTGCAAGAGAAAGAGAATGATGAAATAAGCTGTAAACCCAAACAAAAGTGGGAACAAGATCTAAACATAAAAATAAAAAATGAAAAATGGGAAAAGCTATGCTCCGGAACTATGAGAAATATAATAAACACGAGGTTACGCTAGATACAATATAATTGGTTTCACAGGCTATATACTACGCCCCAAAAGTTAAATAAATGGGACCCAACAGTATCAGATAGATGTTTTCGCTGTAAGAAGGAAACGGGAACAATAGTACATGCAATTTGGGCATGTGAGAAAGTGGAAAATTTTGGGAAGGTCTAAATCAGGTATTAAATAAAATCACAAAAAGCAACATACCAAAAAAATCCAGAAATCTTTCTTCTAAGTAATATAAGAAGTAAAGAACTAGGCCTCAATTTGGATGGAGCATAAAAAAAGATTTATTATGATAGCCTTAGCGTAGGAAAAAAATGTATAATGTCAACCTGGAAATCAGAAGAGAGCCTGAGAGTACAGCAATGGTACATAAAAATGAATAAATGTATTCCATTGGAAAAATAACATAATTTAAGAAATAACGTCACAGTATTCGAACAAATTTGGGATTCGTACATGGAACACAATAGAGAAGTCCTACCATGGACCTCCACCGCCTAAAATGTCAGAATGAGAAGATGACGAATGAACTGACCCAGTGTGTAAAAGTAGATGACACAATGTTCTTGTTTATTTTCATTGTGTGATGACATTGTTTAATGGGTATTGTATTGTATATGTTGAACATTTAGTGGGTTGGGAGGGGGGTGGGAAGGAGGGAAGGAAGAGGGGGAAAAAGGGGAGAAAATGACACTGTGTATATTCAAGAGGGAAATGTTTTTTGTGTATTTTGGTTAATATGGTTCATAGTGTGAAAAATAAAAACATCAACATCTTTAACATCTCCCTGAGAGGTCCCAATGTGCTTCAAAGCCGCCACCACTTTCCATGAGCCAAATAAGTCTTCTGTGTCCTCCGTCAATGATGATCACCCTGTAACACTTACGTCCATCCTCATGAAATGTTTCGAGACATTCGTCATGGGGCACATCAAGCACCTGATGCTCCCCCCCCCACCCCATCACTGGATCCCCTGCAGTTTGCATATAGATACAAATACTCCACAGATGATGCTATCACCACTGCCTTACATCTAGCCCTCACCTACCTAGAAAATGAATACACATATGTTCGAACGCTGTTTATTGACTTCAGTTTGGCATTCAACCCGATCATAATTCAGTACCTGATAAAGAAGTTAGGCTTGCTGGATCAAAACACTTTGTTCTGCAATTCATTCTTGACTTCCTGATAGGGTGACCTCAGGCAGTCGAGAAATGGTACCTCCAAGGCAATCACACTGAACACAAGGGGCCCCCGGGTCTGCGTGCTTAGTTCATCGCTGTTCATTCCACTGGCCCTCAATTGTGCAGCCAAACACAGCTTGAACCACATCATCATCTTCACTGACAACTCCACAGTGGTGGGCCTTATCAGTAAGAATGAAGGCAGCATACAGAGGCGAAGTACAGACACTAATGAACTGGTGCATAACAACTTCAGGAGGTCTCAGGAGATCACACTCCCCTGACCACTGATGGCTCTACCATTGAGGTCATCAGTGTGTACCTGGTGGAGAATCTCCTCTAGTCCCTTAACTCCAGCTCCATTGCCAGCATGCAAAGTCTGAGGAAAGTCCATCTCCCACCCTCCATCTTCACTACAGTCTAAAGAAGATGTAGTGAGAACATCCTGTGCAACTCTATCAACACCTGGTTTGGAAGCTGTACCACCTTTGTCTCCAAGACCCTTCAGAGGATAGTGAAGTCAGCAGAAAAGACCATTGGGTAACCTCTTCCTAATATGAATGACATCATCTTCACTAGATGCAGGTGAAAAGCAATAAACATTGTAAAAGACTCCAGTTGTCCCGCATGTGAACCTTTCTCCCTTCTGCCATCTGGCAGGAGGTAGCACTCGGGCCCTTACATCCAGAGTGGGTAAACAGCTTTTATCCCCAAGCCATCAGCCTTCTCACCTCCCAGAATAGATGTGGATAGTGTACTGTGGACTTCCAGTGTATACGTCTTAGTATCAAAATATTTTAAAGTGTTAATTGCTTTCCTAACTTCACATATGTAAATATGCTCCACGGTCCTGGTGAAACGCTATCTCATCCTACCATGCAAGCATGTTATGAACGATAAATAAAGTTGAGTTAACTCCAACTGGAAGGCATTAATTTCGACTTCACTGTCTTACGTTAAACCCTCACCCGCATCCCCTTGCTTCCCCCATTCCCCATCTCCTTTTTCACAGACATCTTCGACCTTGTCCTTTATCACATCCAATTAATACTTTTTGTGGGTCTGGATCCCTCCCCCGTTGTTTGAAATCTGAGACATTCTGATATATCCTGCTTCTGCCTTTTCTGATTTTCTTCTTGAAGTGGGGCTCACGTCCGAAATGTGAGCAATAATTAATATTTGTTTTCTACCTGGTTAAAATAAAAACATGGTTTACACAGGACACCATAAATACAACTCATTTATTGTTGACTGCAGATTATTAACCCCACCCCACCCCCAGCTCAACTCCTTTCTTTCTAACTCATTATGAATAGAATGCGTGAACTTCATGAGAAGACTAAAGCCAGACCATGTACATATAAATGCTTTAGTTTCCATTACACTTTAAATTGGCAAATGTGCAGCTGACATTTTCTCATTAAAAGTTAATGTTTCTTTCAACCCCATGGCAAATGTTAACTTCTTCTTGTTGTGAAATTGCTCAGATGAACGCCACTGCTCATTGATTATGTGATGCATGTTGATGTGAAGCAATCTGAAGGGATGTTACATCTAATAGCCATTTGAAGAATCCTAACCTTGCTGCGGAGGTTAAGAATAGACCAGTAGCTTAAAGCTTCCCACGGGGAAAGAGTGGGGAAATCACCACTAATCATTGTCCTAAAGTTCGTTGCTTTAGTAAGTACTGGCATTTCTTGTTCGCTTCACACTTTGATCCTTTAGCATATTTAGAATGAGTAAAATTAACCCATTGGCTCTGTCCCTGTTTTCATGGCCTACCATGACATGGCATATACTCCATCCCCATTTTCTGTGAATGGTTTTGTACCCAACCATCAACTGTTCGTACTGCAGTTCACCCATTGACTTAATCCCGTCTATATATTACGAAAATATTTTTTTAAATTACTGTAGTCCAAAGGGTTAAAAATATTCTTCCTGTAAGATTATGTATTTGATTCAAACATGTTCCAATAGTTTATTCTTACATTCATACATCTTCACTCTGCAATTAAATTGTTGTTCCACAAACGGAATCTCCACAATATTTTTGAGGCATGTCCATGAATTACCCATATACTTCAGTTTAGGCCATAAAAAAACCCTGGTACAAAGAGTTATGCAAACTGTACCAAGCTTAGAAGAACATAATGGAGCACTGATACCCTAAATCTGTTTTGTTCACTACCACTTTTTGATTTTAAAAGTCTGAAGATACCACTCAATGTGGTCAAAATTCTTTCTTTGGCTTGGCTTCGTGGACAAAGATTTATGGAGGGGGTAAATGTCCACGTCAGCTGCAGGCTTGTTTGTGGCTGACAAGGCCGATGCGGGACAGGCAGACACGGTTGCAGCGGTTGCAGGGGAAAATTGGTTGGTTGGGGTTGGGTGTTGGGTGTTTCCTCCTTTGCCTTCTGTCAGTGAGGTGGGCTCTGCGGTCTTCTTCAAAGGAGGTTGCTGCCCGCCAAACTGTGAGGCGCCAAGATGCACGGTTTGAGGCGATATCAGCCCACTGGCGGTGGTCAATGGGGCAGGCACCAAGAGATTTCTTTAGGCAGTCCTTGTACCTTTTCTTTGGTGCACCTCTGTCACGGTGGCCAGTGGAGAGCTCGCCATATAACACGATCTTGGGAAGGCGATGGTCCTCCATTCTGGAGACGTGACCCACCCAGCGCAGCTGGATCTTCAGCAGCGTGGACTCGATGCTGTCGACCTCTGCCATCTCCAATTACTTCTCCCAGAAATATCAAGAAATTAATTTGTCTTTGTTGTTTATGAATCATTGTAGAACAAGAAAAAGAATCTGCCACTTTCAGCAACATTGTATTATCTCTTGATTAATGTTTGAAACTGAGGAATTCAAAGCATTTTATCTTCACTCTTTAAGATTTCTTGAGATATGAGATGTTACTTCATTAAGCCAATGGCTTAGACGATTTCCTGCTTTTGAAACAGTGACAGAATAAAGGAGAGGATTCAGGAGGAGGACTGTATCCAGGTAACAGTATCCAATTGTGCAGAAAACAAAGTATCAGAATCTGATATTCTATCATGTATGTAGTTTTCCATAATGAACGTTGGAAATTTAATGTTCTTTGAGGTACTCGCTTTGGAATCTTCCACCGCTATGGATGAAATGCCTTGTGCCACAGATGATGAGAGGTGTGAATTAGAATAGGAAGAGGATCACGGTAGATCAAGAGGTTTTATGCCAGATTCAATGTTTGTTAGTGCTATCACATGTAGAAGATGATATAGAGTTTTAGGATCTCCAAAATCACATGAATGTGGATGTAATCCTGGAAGAATTGATAACTCAATAACAATGTTTGAGACACAAGAATAATTAAATTTTTCTTTGAACATGAATTTTGTTAGGCAATATCTAAGTATTCAACCCAACACTAGCAAAACCAAGGGGATTATTGTGGAATTCAGGAGTAAATCAAGAGAACATGAATCCGTCCTCATCGAGGGGGTCAGCAGTGGAGGTGGTCATGAACTTCAAATTCCTGGGTGTCAAGATCACTGAGGATCTGTCCTGGAGCCTGCATGTTATGCAATCAAGAAGAAAACTTTCCAAAGACTATACATTGTGAGGAGGTTGTGGAGATTCAGTATTTCACTAAAAACACTTGGAAACTTCTACAGGGAACATTCTGGCTGGTTATATCACTGACTGGTATGGAGGTGGCAATGCTCAGGACAAGAAAAAAAATCCAGAGAGTTGTTAACTCAGCCTCTGACATCACAGGCCACAGACTTCACTCCATGGAGGACATCTATAAGATGCGGTATCTTAAAAAAAAAGCAACCTCTATCCACAAGGACCCCCACCACCTTCTTCATTCTGTTACCATTGGAAAAAAGGTACAGGAGCGTGAAGTGGAGAACCCAGCAGCACAAGAATAGCTTCTTCCCTGCTATCAGATTCTTGCCTTACTTCATCTTTTTCTTGCGCTATTTTTATTCATGTTGTAAGGTGTTTTATAAAAATGTTCTTTCCATGAATATAAATCTTCTTCCATTCCTTGATGAAGGGCTTATGCCCAATACATCGGTTGTGTATTTTTACCTGTGCTACATAAAGGACACTCTTTGTCCTGCTGAGCTTCTCCAGAATTTTGTATTTTTACTATATAAATATTTACACTGTGATACTGCCACAGAGCAACAAATTTTGTGACATGTTCATGACAATAAATTGGGATTCTGATTATTTTACTTGCCATTTAATGCTAAACATTGTTTAATTCAGAATGGTTATAAATATGTAAATAATACAGAAAAATGCCCAAATGTTAAATGAAGAACTCATTGGTGTTTAATGAATCTGGCAATGAACAGATTAATAATGATGTGGTTGAAGTTAGATCATTGTCAGAAATGAGGTGCAACAGTTAAAGCTGTCAGAGCAGCAAATCAAACACTCCTTCCAAACAAAGTAGCGATCCACTTTACTTCTTTCAATTTAGAGGAATTAAAATTCAGTTTATAATATGGATTTTTTAAAAACTATTCTGAGTAATGATGACCATAAAATTACTGATAATTGAAGTGATCTGGTTCATCAATTCCTAGGGAGAGGAAATCTGCTCGGCTAATCCAATGTGACTTCAGACTGTGGCATGCAGTTAACTCTTAACCATCCTTCAGAAAGGATTAAAAACTCAGCTTGCGGTAGACAAAGTTAAAGAATTTCATGTATGTTCCATTTTAAATGCAGTATAACATGACAATAATCGAACATTTACCTTTTACCTTTAACTACTGCATGGAAAGAAGATATACTTGTGTGGATATTTTGCAAAATATAAGTTGTGCTTTTCATATTATGTCCAGCTTGCAGCTAAACACCAAGTTGTGTCACTTACCTCAATGGGAAATAGACATTTTACAGTTTTTTTTTTAATAGAGAGTTTTCTATGGTTGATCCTTCCTTTTAAAAGATTGAATGAGTTGAGCCGCTTCAATAACAGGGTGGGTTTGGCATGGCAAAATGACATGATGTCCTTGAGTTTCTTTCCTGGTTCTCTTTCAATTGAAGAAGCCTCAAATGTCCAATTTAATTAATTTCTCTTGCAATGTCCAAGTCGACAAGCCTTTCTTGATTGGTTCTGTCCCAATGATAGAGGCTCTGATAGCTCAGTGGTTAGAGTCTTCTTCTTCTTTGGCTTGGCTTCGCGGACGAAGATTTATAGAGGGGTAAATGTCCACGTCAGCTGCAGGCTCGTTTGTGGCTGACAAGTCCGATGTGGGACAGGCAGACACGGTTGCAGCGGTTGCAGGGGAAAATTGGTTGGTTGGGGTTGGGTGTTGGGTTTTTCCTCCTTTGTCTTTTGTCAGTGAGGTGGGCTCTGTGGTCTTCAAAGGAGGTTGCTGCCCGCCGAACTGTGAGGTGCCAAGATGCACAGTTTGAGGCGATATCAGCCCACTGGCGGTGGTCAATGTGGCAGGCACCAAGAGATTTCTTTAGGCAGCCCTTGTACCTCTTCTTTGGTGCACCTCTGACACGATGGCCAGTGGAGAGCTCGCCATATAACACGATCTTGGGAAGGCGATGGTCCTCCATTCTGGAGACGTGACCTACCCAGCACAGTTGGATGTTCATCAGCGTGGAGTCAATGCTGTCGGCCTCTGCCATCTCGAGCACTTCGATGTTAGGGATGAAGTCACTCCAATGAATGTTGAGGATGGAGCGGAGACAACGCTGGTGGAAGCGTTCTAGGAGCCGTAGGTGATGCTGGTAGAGGACCCATGATTCGGAGCCGAACAGGTGTGTTGGTATGACAACGGCTCTGTATACGCTTATCTTTGTGAGGTTTTTCAGTTGGTTGTTTTCCCAGACTCTTTTGTGTAGTCTTCCAAAGGCGCTATTTGCCTTGGCGAGTCTGTTGTCTATCTCGTTGTCGATCCTTGCATCCGATGAAATGGTGCAGCCGAAATAGGTAAACTGGTTGACCGTTTTGAGTTTTGTGTACCCGATGGAGATGTGGGGGGGCTGGTAGTCATGGTGGGGAGCTGGCTGATGGAGGACCTCAGTTTTCTTCAGCCTGACTTCCAGGCCAAACATTTTGGCAGTTTCTGCAAAACAGGACGTCAAGCGCTGAAGAGCTGGCTCTGAACGGGCAACTAAAGCGGCATCGTCTGCAAAGAGTAGTTCACGGACAAGTTGCTCTTGTGTCTTGGTGTGAGCTTGCAGGCGCCTCAGATTGAAGAGACTGCCATCCGTGCGGTACCGGATGTAAACAGCGTCTTCATTGTTGAGGTCTTTGAAAGAGGTTAGAGTACTGGTCTTGTAAATCATGGGTTGTGAGTTTGTTCCTTGCTGGGGCCTCATTTCTGTGATGGTGGCTGGACAAAGTGGCAACTCTCTGTCTTCCTTATGGTAGACAAAGTTAAAGAATTTCATTTATGTTATATTCTCAATATCACATTATATTACGTTCTAAATGTAATATTACATGACAATAATGGAAACTTTACCTTTTAACTTTAGTACAAGCCCCCATGAATAAACACAGTGAAACCTGCTGGCATTGATGGACTTTCTTTTTATTTGTTATAATTTTTACTTGGCACTCATTTGCTTCCTTTCCTTTGCCAACCAGATTTATAAATAGTCAATAAAAAAACTCAATTTATTTTCTTGAGAAAATTACTGTTGTAATGAGATCCATTTATAATTCTCAAAAGGCTGTAGTCTTAAGTGCTTTAATCAATATACCAATTTTGATAACGTGTCCGAGTATCAGTTGATCTATTGATTGTCACCATGTAAACACTAACCAGTTTTAAGAGTTCCATTTTGATATAACGTGGCTAATAAATTTCTCGTCATTTAAAATGCTAATGCTTGTTCTTCCCATTACCCATGAGATCAATCTCATCAGAATGAAACACAGTTCTTTTTTCCTATCATAATTTTTAAACTCTGTGGTCATTAAAAGAAGCCACATTGACGTTCAAGTGGAAATGATGTAAAATGAATGTAATTTGCAGATATTACAGCTATTTTCAAAGTCCCAGTGCAATGGACTGGCCTTGGTGTTTAGCTCAGCTTTCACTAAGCTTGAGATCAAGGAATATTGAATCTTACTGCCACTGGCTCATTGTGGTTACCAATGCAGATTTTCACCAGGGTTTCCTTGACAACAGCTTCTGGACATGACCTTATCCACTGAGAAGGATAGGAACATGGGATACGCCACTAACTGCAGACTCTCTTTCCAAGTTACACGCCATCCTAATTACATTGACATTCTCTCCTCATTGCTGGTTAAAATCCCTCGGGATAATCCATGTAATCACACTGTAAAAGATTAAATTTAAATTTAGACATACAGAACAGTAACAGACCCTTTCAACCCATGAGCCCAATTGACTGACAACCACAGTACATTTTGAAGGGCGGGAGGAAACCCACACAGACAAGGGAAGAACATACAAACCCCTTACACAGAGTGCTGGATTTGAACGCAGGATACTGGTTCTGTACCAGCGTTGAGCTAACCACTACGCTAACTAAGTCAAGACAAGTCACCTTTATTTATCGTTTATATTATGCTCACACAGAAAAGATGAGATAGCAATTCTCCAGGACCGTGGAGCATATTTGTGTAAATATACGTTAGAATAGAAATTAAACACATTGAAATATTAAATTATTAAGGCGTATACAGTAAAAGTCCATGGTACTATCCATACATGATATTCTGGGAATTCTGGGAATTCTGGAGCTTGATGGCTTGGGGGAATAAAGCTGTTTCCCACTGAATGCAAGGACCTGAGTGACATGGTACCTCCTACCAGATGGCAGAAGGGAGAACAGTTTACGTGAGGGGTGTATGGAGTCCTTCACACTGTTTATTGCCTTTTGAGTGTTGTGAATGTTCTTCATGGTAAGAAGAAAGCCCCCAATGATATTTTCTGCTGACTTCACCCTCCTCTTAGATTTTGCGGTCTGCGGTGGGGCAGCCTCCAAACCAGACAGTGATGCAGTTGCACAGGAAGCTCTCAATAGAATGTAGTGGGGTGGAGGGTTGGAGTTGAACTTTCCTCAGCCTTTGAAGGAAGTAGAGGTGCTGCTGAGCTTCCTTGGCTATGGAGCAGATGTTAAAGGTCCAGGTGAGATTCTCCACAAAGTGCACTCCAAGGAACTTGATACTCTTGACGACCTCAATGGTAGAGCTGTCAATGGTTAGTGGAGTGTGGTTTCCCCAGGCCCTCCTGAAGTTGACAACCATCTCTTTTGTTTTATTAACATTCAAATACAGGTTGTTGATTCTGTATCAGTCCATTAGGGACTACACTGCATCTCTGTATGTTGACTCTGTACAAGTCCATTAGTGACTACACTGCATCTCTGTATGTTGACTCCTCATTTTTACTAGTAAAGGCCACCCACATTTGTGTCATCAACAAACTTGATGATGAGGTTTGAGCTGTGTATGCTGCACAGCCCTTTCAGTGCAATATCTTTCACTGGATGGACTGCAGCAATTCAGGAAGCCAACTCAGCACCATCCCAGCAAAGGAAACAATGAACACAAATTATGACATTGCCTGAAATGCCCACATCACATGAATAAATAATAAAATGTTCCGATGCATTTATTCAAAGCATCTCTATCTGAATAAAGTTCTTAAATCACAATTGGACGGATATATGAGTAGGAAGGGTGAAGAAGAATATGTATCAAATGCAAGCAAATGAGACAGGTCAAGATCATCAACTTGGTCAGCGGAGATGAACTGAACCAAAGGGCTTGTTCCTTGCTGCATGACTCTATGACAATTGATACAAATATTTTTGGTCTGACCAATGATAAAACAGTCATTAATAAATGCAAGGGGCATCATACATTTCATGTCTATAATATTAATCTCATCATGGAGATGTCGTGACAACATTTTGCAGGAACACATTTGAGAGTGTCCTGTCTGGTTGCATCAGCAAAGCATAGGGCTGGAAGTTAATTCAGAAGATCATTAAAATGGGTGAGAAGATCAATGGGATCTCCCTTTCCTCTATTCACCAGGAGCATTGCTTAAATAGGGCTCAAAGAATTATTGAGGATCTCCAGCATCCATCATATAGGATATTTGACATAGTGTACTATTATTAGGGAGGTGGTACAGGAGCATCAAAATCAGGACTGCCACGCTGGAAAATAGATTCTTCCCTCAAGCTGTGAGATTGATGAACAGTAACAGTACCCAGAAAATTTATTCATATGTATTTAATATTACATATATGTATGCCTGTGTGTGTGTGTGTGTGTGTGTGTGTGTGTGTGTGTGATTATTATGTGCTATTTGAGAAATGTACATGTGTGTATATGAACTTGAAATGTAATACTGTCTACTCATTCACCTGATTTTACCTTGTACCTTGGTTCAGTTTCCCTGTTAGCAAGTGGCCAATGTCCTCCATCTTATCTTATTACATATGATTCAGGTGGGTCTCCTTGGCACATACTCCTTTAAAAGAACTGAAATTATCAAAATACACCTTAAAGCTGCTAAAAACAAATATTTATATTTTTAAAGCAAGAAATTTGATATGGAACTGGATCGTTCATCAGTACTTTATAAATCAGCTGAAAGTAATAGTACCTGCCAACTTCTTCTGAGCAATTTTTAAATTAAATTGTTGATTTGAGAGCAAAGAATTGGATTAAGAGTCTAATATAATGCAGAGAGAATGCCGTGCCTTGGAAAGTTCCCCCCCACCCCACCACTTTTGGCTGAGATGATCTGCCAAGGCCCCATCTGATTTCTCAAGTGGACATAGAATATTCATGGTGATATTGTAAAACCCCTGGTATCCGGCACCTATTGGTAGATGTCGGATTACAGTATTTTACGGTTGCTCGAGACTTATTCTTACAATGTCCAACTAATGCACTTGCATCAAGAATAAACAGAGAAGTCCTACCGCGGACCTCCACCACCTAAAATGACAGAATGAGAAGAAGACGGAATGAACTGACCCAATGTGTAAAAGTAGATGACACAATTTTCTTGTTTGTTTTCATTGTGTGATGACATTGTTTAATGGGTTTGATGTATCGTATATGTTGAACGTTTAGTGGGTGGGGAGGGGTGTGGGAAGGGGGGAGGGAAGGGTGGGGGGGAAAGGGGAGAAAATGACACTGTGTATATAAACAGTTTTAAAAGACAAAGAGTACTCTACCTATACTGAAGAAACTTTACTTGCATCAATATAAACCTTAAAGCATTTTACTTTATTTTCAGTCACATTTTTGAAAACATTTAATAGTCCCTCCACAGAACGACCCGAAAGATGAACAATAATATTATAAATAATTAACACTCCCTCCTCTAAGTTTACCAAGAAAGCCTCTGATCAGGGCAACTCTTAATAAGTAACGATACAGAGATGCTTTAAGAGAGTCACCTCAATGGCATGTGGCATCAACCAGCTCTTCTGGGTGATAGCATCTTATTCAAACACAACTTTCTTCAACCATCATTCAAACAGCTGCTATGAACAAAGCACGGTCAAGGTACTCAGCTGGTTGAAAATTTGTTCCCATTTTCACAAAAGTTTTTTTGTGTTACTTCAGAGAACATTTATTTTTACAAAGTTAAATTTACGTATTTTTCACCTATTATTTTATTCTTACTTATTTTCATTCTTTAAATTTATTTTCATCTTCTTTTTCCCCAGACGTTTGAATTTCGGATACCAGTGGTTTTACTACACTTCATAGAGAGTCAGCAATCACTCCTGGCATCCATCCATCTAAAGCAATGATCAAGTACTGATCAGGGTTCTTTGAAACAATTAGATGCAGTTCTTATGTGAAAACAATATGCACATCCCAAGTCTGGCTTATTGGATGGGAAATGCTTTGTAATTTCCTGAAATCTTGAAAAAATGCTTTTCAGCATTTACATTTGCCTTCCTTTCCAGAATTAGTTGCATGGATTTACCAACTTGAATAGTTCTAAAATTCATGCACTTTGTGTGATGGTGTGGGATAGTGGACATTTTTTTCTCGCTGAGCAGTTTATTACTTGTTCAGTTTAATATACAGAAGCTTGCGTTCTCTGAAAGAATGAGTAGTGAAGTTGTGAATTTTATGAAGTGTGGTATTGTAATTAAATAATCATAATGATTTTAATGATTTTAGTTAGAATTTAACAAGAAGTCTGAGACATTTGGTCTTAAACATGTTCTACATTATGTCAGCGTGGTGAACTCGATTGCTGTGGACTCAAGCTGTCCTGCAACTAAATGTATGTTTGGACATGTTTAAAAAAAAAATTTTCACACTATGAACCATATTAACCAAAATACACACAAACGTTTCCCTCTTGAATATACACAGTGTCATTTTCTCCCCTTTCCCCCCTCCCTTCTCTCCCTCCTTCCCACCCCCTCCACACCCACCAAATGTTCAAAATATACAATACATTAAACCCATTAAACAATGTCATCACACAATGAAAATAAAAAAGAAAATTGTGTCATCTACCTTTACACACTGGGTCAGTTCATTTTGTCTTCTTCTCATTCTGTCATTTTAGGGGGTGGAGGTCCGCGGTAGGCCCTCTCTGCTATGTTCCATGTACGGTTCCCAAATTTGTTCAAATACTGTGATGTTATTTCTTAAATTATATGTTATTTTTTTTCCAATGGAATACATTTATTCATTTCTATGTACCATTGCTGTATTCTCAGGCTCTCTTCTGATTTGTTTAGACATGCTTCATGCAAAAAGGGACAACATTATACATACTGTCGAGGTCCAGAGATTCATTCACTGTCTTTGTGAATCTGTTTCCACCTAGCTGCTCAGATGTATTGGCAAATCTGTGAGCGGTTTGTACCAGAAAGTGTGCAACTTCACACAATTATGTAGAAAACCAATGTAATGCATCAGATAGCACCAGGAGTTAAGGTCATGGAAAAGGAATACTGTATGGTATCTGCATTGAACTTGCTTGAAATAATATCCCTCATTGAAAATCCTTGCAAATCTTCATGCATCTCCTGCTTTTATTTCTGAGTTCACTGTTCACCTTCTGACCTCTCTCATCAATTTGATTTTGAACAATCACATGCCTGTCACTCATCAGTTGTCTTACCATTTTTAAAAATGAGGTGTTATAGCAACACTCTTCCAAACTGGAACATGACTCACTGCTACTCTTGCTGCAAAGCACTGATTTCCATCAAGTATAAATGAAGTTAGAAAATAAATAATAGGAAACAGTGAAAAATAAAACAAATGGAATATTTTCAACCCTCAGGTTTTCTTTTCAGAATTATAAATTTGGCTAACATTTTTATGTGCCAGTGTCACTTTTTCCTGAATTTTTAAACAGTCTTCATAATGACACTAAATTAAATCCACCATTGGGGTTTCTGAAAAGGCACTGGTGCTTCAGTTCGTGGTGTCTGCACTATTTCTTTACTGCAGAATGGAAGTAAAACCTTGCTGTTCAGCAGTCTGTATATTATCTGCTGGAAATTTTATATCAGTCTCAATCGATCAATACAGATGCTCCACAACTAACAATGGGGATATGTTCCAGCAAACCCATCGTAAGTTGGAAAAGTATACTGCATCTATCATTTTTTAATCATTAATACCTTTATTCCATACTGAATAAAGAACATTAACGTATACAGCTGAAAGCACACTGGGCATGAAGAATGATTGAAGAATTGAACTGAAGTGAATCGCTGGATAATGAGGAAGGTGGGGATGTGAGAGAGAAACGTGCCGCATATCACCAGCGCGGGGACAGATCGGAATTCAAAATTTTAAAGTACGGATTTGAATCATCGTAACTTTGAAAAGTCATAAGTCAGACTATCAGAAGTAGGGGAGCTACTCTGCCCCTTTGGTTTTTCAATAAAGAGTCACAACCCTATGGATGCCAGTTGGATCCCTCCCAACTCCTCTTTGTTACACTCAGTATATATGTGAACAATTTGTAGATTCTCCTTGTTTGGACACTGACTCAGCTTCTTGAAATAACTACTTCTCCAACAACAAAACATAGAATTTTACCTGATTACTGAAGGAGGAAGAACACCTTAAGTTTGAGCTAGCTTACGCAAGCTTATAATGCTCTTCAAAGTTCAAGGCCTACTTGAGATGCCACACACTCAAACTTTAGCCCCCTTTTACACAAACCTTCAAGGCAGCTTTCCTTTAGCTTTTATACGCTCCACCTATCTGCGTGAACGCAGCAAAGGTGGATTGGCGGGTCCGTTCCGATTCGTGTTTCCTCCGCCAAGGCTGGTAGTATCAGAGATGGAGAGAAGTTGCTCCACCACCTATGTAAAATGATTACTGCTGAACGACACTGGAAACAGGGATGTCAGAGCAGGTTAAATGGAGCTGCCATTGGAGCTGTCAGTGAACAAACTCAGATCGCTTTTCTCCACATGTCCCCATTCCTCCTCCCACTGCAGCTCTCGCCATTTTAACTTAGTTTCAGTCAAGACCATCCTCATGTGGGAGCTGGAAAATAGTTAGATGTGGCGTTGAGTCTTTCGTCTGGGAGACTGATCACTGTGACAAAGTAACAATCGTGTCAAGTGTAAAACCCATATTAAACTCCTTGTTTGTCAAAATTTTTCCCAAATTTTCTCCAATCTCTCTGTAATACACTTTTACTATTGAACTCATTTTCTCTTGGCATAAACTTGTTCCTCAAATATATTTTTGAAAAACTTTGTCAAGGTTGTAACAAACCAAATTGGGCCAAATGGTCTGAAAGAATCCTCATCTCTCTAGCATCGATATTCATCATTATTATGTATTGCTTTATGTTACTAGATTATGTTGATTTTAGAAGGTACAAAGCAAGGCATATGGATTTCACATTTGTAGTGTTGAGGATACAGATAATTTTAATAAGATTTATAGTCTGGTTTGGTTTGCTTCTGTTGGCAATGGACTTTGCTGGAGAATCACTGTCTATTCTGATGCTGAATGTGGATCCCATTCAAACAAAGAAAAGTAGAGGCTTAAATACCATGATTTATTTGTTGATTTTGAAGAAAAATAAGATAAATACAGTAAAAACTTACTTTAAAAATATTTGTGCTCCTTTTGAAAAGTCAATAGCAATGCAGAAGTGTGCATTCAAAACCACAGCACTGTGGCTCACAGGAGAGGGTGCCACTGCTGCACTACATGTCCTGCCCCTTTTGCCCTTGGAAGCCAGTTCACTAACCTCTGCAATGTAAAAGGATGGAATGATCTGGTTTTTCAGCTTTTCTCCCCTTTTACACCCAACCCTAACCACCAATTTTCCCCTGCAACCGCTGCAACCGTGTCTTCCTGTCCCGCATCGGACTTGTCAGCCACAATCGAGCCTGCAGCTGACGTGGACTTTTACTCCCTCCATAAATCTTCGTCCGCGAAGCCAAGCCAAAGAACACACGTGAGTAGGGCAATAATGAGCTTTTCTATGTAAAAACCCCTAATACCATCCTCTTTTTATTGTCTTACTCTAACCATGCCATTGGATATTGCCTGCTTCACCATTTCCATTTTTTCCTTCAAAGATATGCTTCTGTCTTTCTCCAGGGTGTCACTCTATTCTAAGATCTCTGGATAAACAAATTATTCCATCTCTGTCTTAATTCCTTGTGAAAATATTAGTTGTTTTCCTTTGACTATGGAATCTTTAACAATATTGCCCAATCAAAATCTGCCTCCCTTTCAATACTTAGTGAAATGTCTATTTATATCTCACCATCTCCATGCCCTGTTGGAGTGAGATGTTAAAGATTACCTTGAATACATTGTCAAGCCGGTCAGCACAGGTTTTCAGTACTCGGCTGGGTACTCCATCCTGACCGGATGCTTTCGTTGGATTCACTTTCCTGAAGAAGCCTACACGTCATCCTTGGATACTGACAGTAGAGTCCATTAGGGGACAATGGGGCTGTGAAGTGCCCCTTATTTGTGGCACTGCCTTTATGGGCTCATTAATAATAATGTATGTTTGGTAATTTCCTATTCTTGTAAATTTTAAAGGACGGTAAATTGGCTTCCATTTCAGGTACTTGCCTGGTGAATCTTTGCTACACTCCCTCTTTTGGGGGTATATCCTTTTTTTAATGAATAAAATCATAATGGTAGACAATACTCAAGTGTTGTCTCACCAAAATCCCATATAAATGAAACATTTTTTTCATTTTTGCCCTCAAATCTTCAAGCAAAATGGGCAATTTATCTTTGGCTGTTCTAACTGTCTACTGGACCTTCACGTAGGATTCATCTCTCACCTGCACAAGCTAAAAATAGTGAATACCATTCATTCTTGGAAGAGCCATTTTAGATAAGTTTTTGCCTCAAGGCCTTATTTTGCGAAAAGATAATTACTCATAAAGATATTGTATCTTCATCAGTGTAGCAGAATGAATGAGCGAATACAATTTTAAGTGGAGAATATGACTGGTTAAAAAATACTCAAGCAAAAAACATGGATTTTGAGCACGATCTGGTCAATACCATTGGCAGCACCAGACAGTCAGCATATTATTTTATAAGTATAAAATTAAATGTATTGGAAGTTCTGAATCAAAGCAGCTGAGAAGACCAGTGGGATCTCCCTATCCCCGACTGATGACATTCATCAGGAGCATAGTTTAAACGGGGCTCAAAGAATTATTGAATACCATTTCTATCCAGTACACAGTAGATTTGACCTACAAGTATCAATTAAGAGGTACAGGAGTATCAAAATCAGGATTGCCAGGCTGGGAAATAGTTTCTCCCTACAGGTGTTTGATTGATGAACAGAATCCTGTAAACAAATAACTAATTAGAAAATATTTATATTGTTTTATTTTAAGTTATATCTTTCCACATTTATCTGATTATTTTGTGCTGTGTATACTATTTTACCTTGGTACAGAGAGACACTGTTTCATCTAGTTGGAGATGTATAGTCAGAGGTTAACAAACTTGAAATAATCAGCTCAAGACCTGGAAATGGAGCTTATCAAACATCAAGTTGATGAGGATTGAATATCAGGACATCAATGCCCTCTTGGTGACCTTTTGCAGGGATTTTTCTAAAAGTTCAATAAAGCAGTGTGACTTAGACTGTGTAAATGACGTGGTTTGATATTTAATGTCGTTGTTCATGTAAAATGCTGGAGAGGCTAGGCTGTACTTGACCTGCTGCCTGAGGAGAAACAAACTTCTCAAATGTATCAAGCACAACTTTGGTGTGCTTTCCTCCACGGTTATCTGGAATAAACAAGGCAAGTGTTTATTTCCTGAATATTTTGAAACAAGCGTAAAGAAAGTCTGCCGACCCAGTGATTGGAGTGCAATACACAAATTTACTGCAGAAACTCAGCAGGTCAGGCAGCCTCTAGAGGATGCAAAGAGAAACCAATATCTCATTAGATGTAAGCCAAAACAGGTAGGTGCCTGAATAAAAAGGCAAGAGAACAAGGGATGGTTAATAAGGACTTTCTGATGCTAACTTTGAATTGAGATTATTTTCTGAAAACAACTCAATTATTTCCCCACATACCATATATTTTGGCATACAAGTCGAGTTGTGAAACTGTCAAAGAATGGAAGTCGACTTGTACACCAGTCAGATGTACCTTTGAGACCATGAAGTCAAGTCAAAAACTGTTTGACTCTATTTTGGTGTACAAGTCGAACATAGAAGTGCTGATTTGGCATATTAGTTGACATTGGCGGCACCTCTCCACTGCCAGGCATCACTATAACCCTCTCAGACATTCTACAATGGGAGAGCCCGAGGTCTCCGCTCCTACCCGGGAGCTGAGGTTGGTGCTTCTGCTATGTAAGCCGCTCCTGCTGGGAGAACAAGGTCACCGCTCCTGCCACATAAGTCCAAGGTCGCTGCTCCTACCATGTAGGTCGAGGTTCCCACTCCCACAGGGAGAATGATGCTGCTATTCCTACTTGGGAGAATGAGGTCACTGCTCCTGCTCGATAGGCCCAGATTATTTTTTAACTGTTTTTTAAAAACTTGATTAATTTACAGCTTTGTTACTTGGCAATTTGAGTGCTGTAATAGAATTTGTGTTGTTGCTGGGAGGCCTTAACAGCCCGAAAATGGGGCGGTCAACTTATACACCTGATACACATGAAACCATTAAAATGAGGATAAGAAAGGGGGTCAAACTATCTGCTGGTTGATAAACCAAGAAAAATGGATATCAACTCATTCCTAGTCAATCCATAGAAACCAGTAATTGATATTTTCTTGTTTTGTTTGGGTTCCTTGACTGTCCGATTCATGTTGGTGTGTACTTCTGCAAGTTTGATGGCTTGTTTCTTGACTGTCAGTGGGATTTCTAATCATAATCATAATTATTTGTCTGAATGGGGGTGAGCTGTTCTCTTTCCTCAGACACCATCCTTGTTGAAGAGGTTTCCAAAAAAGGGGAAGTGGACAGCTACTTGTTGCATTTGTTCCATTACACCGAATGACATTGTAAAATGATGCTGATACACTGCATTACTTCAAAGATTTTCAAACTGCCCCCCTAAACTCTTATTCTACCTTAAGGAATTCCTCTGCCATCAGGGCTCTGTGATTAGTAAGGGATTGTGTAAGGTGATATGGGAGTGGTAAGAAACATTTTGAAAACAACTTTTTTTAATCGTACCTAATTGACTCATTGTGTGCACGGTTTCATAGCTCCAAAGGAAATGGGCCAATGAAATTTTTTTTCAAGCAAAATATTTCAGTAACAATTGGATCTAAAGCTGTGGTTCTCAACCTTCCTTTCCCACTTACATACCACCTTAAGCAATCCTTTACTAATCACAGAACACATATGGGAAAGGGTTTACTTAAGGTGGAATGTGAATTTGGGGTGGGGGGAAGGGGGTTGAAAACCTCTGCATTAGTTCAACTGACCCAAAAATATTTTGCTGCTTATTTTTGTTAGTTCTCAGCATCTGATGCCTCTCGTTTCAGTGTCCAACAATAGTTGGCCAGCATTGATGACTCACAGTTGCCCTGATTTCCATGGTCAGAACATTCTGGTAAAATATTTCATCACTGACTGCATCAAGATCAACAGAGAAGAAGTTAAAGTGCCAAAGCAGAAAAATAATTTTCAATGACTTCATGATTTTGTATGCTTGAAGTAGACTTAAAGATGACAGGAAATCACAAAAAATAGGTTAGCAGCCCAAAATCAATAAAAGTAGACCTAAAAATGTTCAGGGAGATAAATTTTCATTTTCCAATGTTGAGCTCAAAGGTTTTGAAATGCAATGATTGGGGATTGAACTGTGTTTCTTAGCACACGATTTTTAAAAAAATCATTGCAATATCCAGAACATAATATTTTCCCCATAAAGAGCTGTTGAAATATGGAATTTCTGAGCTGGAACTGTGCAAACAATCCGTGCTCTAATGAACTAAAAATGCTTTTTATACCATGATCTTGAAATTTAATAAATGAACTCGCACAATTTAAACACCATTATTATTTTAAATAAATGTAAAACAATCAATGGACATTGCTCCTGCCAAAAATGTATTGAGCTTGGTTTCGAAAATCAAAATCCCTGAGTCTGTATGGATTTTGCATGAAAATGCATTTCTGA
Organism: Narcine bancroftii; assembly: GCF_036971445.1. Classification (NCBI taxonomy): domain Eukaryota; kingdom Metazoa; phylum Chordata; class Chondrichthyes; order Torpediniformes; family Narcinidae; genus Narcine; species Narcine bancroftii. The sequence continues at coordinate 96,361,116 of NC_091476.1, read as the reverse complement.
TGATTTAATTTCAATACGAAGTTGACTGTAAATTATTTTAATACTCTGTAAATAATGTCAGTTTGAAATCAAAATATCCTTGATGTGGCAATAGATTTACATTTATATTCCTGGCACATTGCCCTTATTTTTACAGAGCTTCCTGCTAAAATGTTCTGTTTTCAGCCAAAACAAATCTTTCTGTGGCACGAGTTCTTTGGTTGTAGGGAATCATTAACCTTTGTGTAAATCCCAACTGTTATTTACATTTTTTTAAGGAAACTAATACAATTCATCATCTGTATGGAAGTAGAGAAGTTGTTCTGTTTCACTCGAGCAAATTGTAGAGAAAAAAAAGATATGATTGGATTTGTCCAAGGATATGAAAAAAAAATCAAATAACCTTCCTAACGATGAGGAACTACAACCAAAATTGCACTCGAACCGTCTAGTAAAGTATAAAAGTCTACAGCCACCTGGTTCAAAAGGGTATCAATCATCCTGGTGCCCAAGAAGACTAGTGTGAGCTGCCTCAACATTAACCCAGGAGCACTAACTTCTACTGCGATGAAATCCTTTGAGAGCCTGTTATGGCCAGAATTAACACGTACCTAAGCAAACATCTGGACCCACTGTAATTCACCTATCGTCACAATCGCTCCACAGCAGCTGCAATATTGCTGGCTCTCAACTCAGCTCTGGATCACCTCAAAAACAGCAATTCATACATATGGCTGCTCTTCATTGTCTACAGCTACCATTATTACCTCAGTGCTGGAAATGTCACTGTGTATATTTTAATGCTGAACTCTTGTATATATTGTTATTGATATGGTTCATGGTTCAATAAACAAAAAAATTACAAAAAAAGAAGTTAAAATCTCTGGGCCTCTGCACCACATGCTGCAACTGGATCCTTGACTTTGTCATTGGAGGACCACAGTCCATATAAATTGGAAACAACATCTCCTCCTCACTGATTATTAACACAGGTCCACCCTAAGGATATGTGCTTAGCCCACTGCTCTACTCGTTATAACCCATGATAGTGGGCCAGGCACAATTCCAATACTATCTATGTTTCCTGATGACACCATAGTTGTTGGCAGAATTACAAACGGCAACGAGGAAGCATACAAGAGGGAGATGGATCAGGTTGTTGAATGGTGTAATGACAACAACCTTGCCCTCAACGTCAGCAAAACCAAGGAGATGATTGTGAATTTCAGGAAGAAGTCAGTGGAAAATGACCAAGTCCTCTGTAGTGGAGAGAGTCAAGAACTTCACACTCCTGGGTGTCCACATCTCTGAGAATCTGTTGATGCAATCCCAAAGAAGACTGACCAGCAGCTATACTTTGTGAGGTGTCTGAGGAGATTTGTTATGTAACTGAAGACTCACGGACTCTCGTAAACTTATACAGGTGTATTGTGGAGAGCATTCTGACTGGTTGCATCATTCCCTGGTATGGAGCTGCTAAATCTCAGAATCAGAATTTACTGTCATGAGCAAGTCATGGAATTTGATGCTTCGTGGCAGCATCAGTGCAAATATTCATATTATAACCATCTTACAATTTCAATATATAAAAAAATAGTGCACAAAGAAGTAAGGCAGTGTTTTTGATTCATTGATTATTTAGACATCTGGTGCCCTTGTGCCGTTGAGTGCTTGGCTTTAGGCTCTTGTACCTTTTTTCCGATGGTCGCAAAGTGAAGAGGGCATGGGCTAGGTGGTGGAGGTCTTTGAGGATAGAGACTGGTTTATTCAGGATAAAAAATAAAACTCCAGAAAGTTGTTAACTCAGCCTGTGACATCACAGGCACCAGATTTCACTCCATCGAGGACATCTCATGAGGTAGTGTCCTAAAAATAGCAGCCTCTATCCTCAAGGACACAATTTGGGAGAAACACACCAGGTCAAACTGGGTACTTTATCTCCTTCTATGGCTTGGCTTCGCGGACGAAGATTTATGGAGGGGGTAAAAAGTCCACGTCAGCTGCAGGCTCGTTTGTGGCTGACCAGTCCGATGCGGGACAGGCAGACACGATTGCAGCGGTTGCAAGGGAAAATTGGTTGGTTGGGGTTGGGTGTTGGGTTTTTCCTCCTTTGCCTTTTGTCAGTGAGGTGGGCTCTGCGGTCTTCTTCAAAGGAGGCTGCTGCCCGCCAAACTGTGAGGCGCCAAGATGCACGGTTTGAGGCGTTATCAGCCCACTGGCGGTGGTCAATGTGGCAGGCACCAAGAGATTTCTTTAGGCAGTCCTTGTACCTTTTCTTTGGTGCACCTCTGTCACGGTGGCCAGTGGAGAGCTCGCCATATAATACGATCTTGGGAAGGCGATGGTCCTCCATTCTGGAGACGTGACCCATCCAGCGCAGCTGGATCTTCAGCAGCGTGGACTCGATGCTGTCGACCTCTGCCATCTCGAGTACCTCGTTAGGGGTGTGAGCGCTCCAATGGATGTTGAGGATGGAGCGGAGACAACGCTGGTGGAAGCGTTCTAGGAGCCGTAGGTGGTGCCGGTAGAGGACCCATGATTCGGAGCCGAACAGGAGTGTGGGTATGACAACGGCTCTGTATACGCTTATCTTTGTGAGGTTTTTCAGTTGGTTGTTTTTCCAGACTCTTTTGTGTAGTCTTCCAAAGGCGCTATTTGCCTTGGCGAGTCTGTTGTCTATCTCATTGTCGATCCTTGCATCTGATGAAATGGTGCAGCCGAGATAGGTAAACTGGTTGACCGTTTTGAGTTTTGTGTGCCCGATGGAGATGTGGGGGGGCTGGTAGTCATGGTGGGGAGCTGGCTGATGGAGGACCTCAGTTTTCTTCAGGCTGACTTCCAGGCCAAACATTTTGGCAGTTTCCGCAAAGCAGGACGTCAAGCGCTGAAGAGCTGGCTCTGAATGGGCAACTAAAGCGGCATCATCTGCAAAGAGTAGTTCACGGACAAGTTTCTCTTGTGTCTTGGTGTGAGCTTGCAGGCGCCTCAGATTGAAGAGACTGCCATCCGTGCGGTACCGGATGTAAACAGCGTCTTCATTGTTGGGGTCTTTCATGGCTTGGTTCAGCATCATGCTGAAGAAGATTGAAAAGAGGGTTGGTGCGAGAACACAGCCTTGCTTCACGCCATTGTTAATGGAGAAGGGTTCAGAGAGCTCATTGCTGTATCTGACCCGACCTTGTTGGTTTTCGTGCAGTTGGATAATCATGTTGAGGAACTTTGGGGGACATCCGATGCGCTCTAGTATTTGCCAAAGCCCTTTCCTGCTCACGGTGTCGAAGGCTTTGGTGAGGTCAACAAAGGTGATGTAGAGTCCTTTGTTTTGTTCTCTACACTTTTCTTGGAGCTGTCTGAGGGCAAAGACCATGTCAGTGGTTCCTCTGTTAGCGCGAAAGCCGCAAAGATAAAGATACATGACCCACATTTTGGTCTTGGACCCTTCATACCATAACAAGCCATTTCGGCCAACGAGTCTATGCCCGCCCAATTTATACCCAATTAACCTACACCCCCAGTATATTTCAATAGTAGGAGGAAATTGAAACCCCCAGGGAAAACCCAGACAGACACAGGAAGAATGTAAAAACTCCTTACTTACAGACAGCACGGAATTCAAAACCCGGTCATAATCGCTAGCACTTTTAAGGCATTGCACTAACCACTATGTCAACCATGCCACCCCTATGAGCAAAATGTAGGCAGGTTCCTGAACAAAATGGTATGGGGAGAGGGTGCAGGCAGAAGAGCACAGTCTGTCATGCAGGATGTAATAGATGGATAAAGGAGGGAGGGCACACCAGCAAATGAGGGGAGAGGGGATGGCTCTATGAATGGAGTGGGAAAGGGCTGGAGAACTGATGGAAATAAGACAGCGGTATGTGGAAGAGGGGGTGAATGGGCTAGCAGACACAGGAGAAGTCGATGTTGATTCCATCCAGTTTGAGAAAGGCCAGATGGAAAATTAAGTGTTTCTCCTCCAATTAATGGGTGGTCTTCGCTTGATAGTACATGAGGTGATTTCGTGATCTCCATCAAGACTTAGACTGCTGGTGTAATCAGAATGCACGTCAACAAAACGAGATCATCCAATGTCCTCCTAAAAGCATGGGTTCTAGAGTGACAACAGACTTCTTCAGCACTGAAAAGGTTAAATCTGAGAGGAGGCAGATGGCTCTGGAGTTGTGCAAAGGATTGCAATTGTGGGAAGCTGGAGCAAAAAGAAGAGAAATTCATCTAGTCGAGCAGCTTCATTGGGGATGATTTGAATTTGGTATTGGCCTAGCTGGCCAGGATATTACGCAGTGCCCAACGGTTCTTCCATGAAAAGAAACTGGTATTAAATAGAAATGAGGGTTCAAGCTGTAAATATGAAGCCATTCCTCCACATTCCCTTCATAGGTTTATGACTGCTTCCTCACTTTCAGCTGCCTTTAAAGGTCTATGATGATGAGAAACATTTAAAAAGCATTCAAGTAGATCTTAATTCAATACTCAATCTGACGTGATATTTTACAGTTTGATGAAAATTACCTGAAGGCTTTTATAACTACCTCTTTGACCTATCGTGTCTGAGGATGGCAAACTGTCTGGGGATGCCAAGCTGTTTGGGAATCATAGATCCTCAAGTGGTTCATCACAAAACATGCTGTGTTTGGCTCAACTTGCCTTTGCAAATCATGATGTGTCTCTCCGCTAATCCAATTTGCCTGCATTGAGCAGATGTGCTAAAGTAAATATGGGACCAGGAGATGTGGTGAATTAGAGGGAGAACGCCCACAGAGGAAATTTGTTGAACCATCGTGATTTCTGAAAAATTGGCCAGGACTGATCAGAGCCTTGCTGTGGCTGGATTTATTTGCTACATTTTAATTCCAAAATTTTAGACAGAGAAACATTATGCTCACAAACAAAAATAACAAGATTCTACTTTCAAGTAATACATGAGAAATAATAAGCATTTTCACTTATATTATCCAAAATGCTTCAAGTAATGACAGCTCTTTTAAAATTGGTATTAACTCGCAATTTGCTCTTCAATAAATGGATAGAAAGAGTCTTTTTGCAACTTGAATTTCAGTCTAAAAAATTTCAGAAGCATCTGCTGCTAGATCGCGTGTTTAATGCATGGAATAGTGAATATATTTCAACCCCTGGGCATTTTTTTCCATTCTAATGACAGCTACCTGCAGTCTAAATCACAACAATTGACCCATCAAGTTTAAATAATTCTGTCCTATCCATTCTGTTGATGACTCCAGGTTGGATCATCCTGGATCAGGCCTGTTACATGTAATATCTGCCTGAACTAATCTCCTCAAATCAAGAAGAGCATTTGTTTTTTTTCTTCGATAATAAACTTAGTTGGGTTGTATTGAAGCAAGTATTTTTTTTCCCTTTTTCTCCCTTTAAGTAGTCATTGAATATATATTCACTTTTTCCAGAAATATTGGCTTAATATTTATTTCATATTTTTCTTTTAATTAAATTTATTTAATAAATTAGGTAGTTGGAAAGTTATTGGAAGTGATCCTCAAGGCACATGACATGATAGGTCTAAACCATCATGGTTTCTTGAAGGGAAGATTCTGCCTGATCAAATTATTGGAATTTTTTTGCGGTAATCTCAGGTCGGATGGATAAGGGAGAGGGTGTGGATGTTGTGTATTTAGATTTTCAAAAGGCCTTGATAAGATGCCATGTAAGAGGCTGCTTAATAAGATGAAAGCCCATAGAATTAGAGGAAAGATATTAGATTAGATAGAGCATTAGCTGATAGGCAGAAGGCAAATGGTGGGAACAAAAGGATGCTGTTCTGGTTGGTTGCCGGTTACTAGCGGTGTTCCGTAGGGATCAGAGTTAGGGCAGTATCTTTTTACAATGTATATCGATGACTTGGATCAGAGGTTTTCAAACTCCCTCGCTAAACTCACATTCCGCTTTAAGTAATCTCTATGCCATAAATGCTCTGCGATTAGTAATGAATTGCTTAAGGTGGTATATGAGTGGAAATAAAATGAAAATAAAATAGAATATAATTAGAGAGCAACCAATTAAAAGAGATGAGGAGAAATTTCTTTAGCCAAAGGGTTGTGGATTTGTGGAATTCATTGCCACATACAGCTGTGGAGGTCCAGTCATTGGAGAGGAGATTCATAGGTATCTCATTAATCAGGGTAACAAAGGATATGAGAAAAAGTTCAGAAATTTGAACTAGATGTGGGATTGATGGAGTGGCAGAGTAGGCTCAATGGGCTGAAGGGTTTACTTCTGTTACTTTATCTTGTGACTTCATGGGGGAATGTATTTGATAAATTTGTAAGGTAACTAATTTTTGATATAGTCAAAATAGAAAATTTTGTTTGGAAGAAGAGTGTATATTTACATTTGCAGCAATGGAATTTTTGTCAACAAACTCCAGCTAGAAGATAATTGAGTCTGAAATGGTTTGTTTGGGAAAGCGAGCTACAAAATCTTTAGCAGCTGTCTGGGCTTTAGAAGGTGGGGGGATGTCAAGTTGGAGCTCTTTTTTTTCTTCAAGGTTATTATGGCTTTAGGAATGTGTTTAAACTTTGATCGTAGAATAGATTTTTTCAACATATCAATGTTTTTTTTTAAATTTTCACTTCAAAATTGTCTGGTAGCTGGATAATAGTTGTTCTAATCAGTCCACAATAATAAAAGAAAATGATTGATAATTCTAATAATTCTATTAACTTTCTCACTTGGAATGTAAATAGTTTGAATCATCCAGTGAAGTGGAAGTAAGTGTTTTACAAGAAACACCTTCATAGTTATCATAATTCCCATCTCATGATAAAGTGAAGAGAATTTTTTTTTCATTCCTCCTTACAGGCTAAAGGCAGGAGTGGGGGGGGGGGAGTGGGGGTTCTATTCTTATTGATTAAAATATTGCTTTTGTTCAACACACAGTCATCACAGATACAAATGGCCAATATATTACTGTTTTAGGGAAGTTGAATAATAAAATGCCCCTAATACAGATGATGTGGAGTTATTTTTAACTTTTTTTCTTCTTTAATGAATCTGAGTTTATACTCTTTAGTACTTGGTGAGGATTTTAATTGTTCGTTAGACCCTGCTTTGGATCATTCTTTTTTTAAACCCACCATAGTGAGTAAATCAACCTCATTAGTTCATTCCTTTTTTTTAAATCAAATTATTCAAATAGTAGAGAATATTCCTTCTTTTCACACATTCATAGAAATTATTCAGTAATTTATGATTTTCTTATTGATAATCAATTGATCCCTCTGACTCAGTCCTGTAGTTATCAAACTATAGTAATATCAGATCATGCCCTTGACGTGCTAACTATGACTTTTTCTTGTCTTTCCTCATATTAAAAGACTTTGGAGTTTTAATTCGTTTGCTATCAGATAATTAATTTGTGAAAATTTTTATTCCTAAATAGTTTTTTGATTTGTTTGATTCAATTACATTGTCCTATATATGAAGGGGTAAACGTCCTCATCCAAACAAAGTTCATCTTCAAAAGCCTAAAAGGAACAGAGGCATGGCTCTACCTAATTTTAGATTTTATTGCTGGGCAGTCAACGTACGCAACTTTATGTTCTGGTTACATTTTCATAAACGAGTGGTGAGCAATGGAGTTGAATTCTGCAAAAAAACATTTCCATTCAATCTCTTCTTGTTGCTCTTTAATAAATCAATTGATAATCCTATTGTCAGGCAAATAATTAGAGTTTGGCTGCAGTTTAGAAAACATTTTGAACTTTATGGTTTTTCTCTTTCAAGCCATATTTTATCCAATCATCTTTTTCAACCTTCTTTACACAATTCTGTTTTTAATGATTGCTTTAGGTTAGGTATCGTTAGATCTTTTCATTGATAATAGTTTTGCGTCATTTGTGCAACTTCCGAAAAACTTCACCTTATAGAATACTCTTTTTTTTCCCCCAGATACTTGCAAATTAGACACTTTCTTAAATCTCAGATACAGGATTTTCCTAGAGCACCTGATATGAATATTTTTGATATAATATTTAGGCTACAACATTTTCACACAAGTTTAATATCTATTCTTTATGATAAGCCAGTGGGTTTGAGACATGCCCCTCTAGCTAAAATTAAAACTGCCTGGGAACAGAATTTAAACCTACATTATGAGATGGTTAATCATTATGTATCCATCATTACTTATCACAATTTAAAGTAATATATAGGTTTATATGTCTCAAGTTAAATTATCTCATATCTATTCAGATGTAAACCCTTACTGTGACACACGCAAGAGAGAAGAGGCTATTTTAATTAATTACTTTAATGGAGGTAGGTTTTTCAAGCTCTATCATTAATATTGCACAACTGGAGAGATGATATCCCTCTATTTTCAATTAAATGTCTTTTGCATCTCTCCTGGCTAGACGTGCAATATTGTTAGATGGAAAGATGCTGCCCCACCCACTCATGCCTAATGGCTCAAGGACATCATATCCTGTTTAAGTGTAGAAAAGATACATTATTCAATTAAGAATTCAAATTCAAAAATGTCAAATGTAGTGGGGACCACACTGAATTACTTTTATAATCTTGAGACATAATAGTATTTTAAAATTTTTATATTTGCCTCAAATTGTTTGAATGAAGTACATATTTTCTTTAGTCATATGCCCTGTGCTAGGGAATAGAGTTTAGAATTTTTCTGTATGTGAACTTTTTATCTCTTTTTGTTAGATTTTTGAATTCTGGTTATTTGTTCTTTATAGGTTGATGGATTATCAAATTTGTCATTTGTTATTAATATTACATTATCCATACATGTTTTGTACATGCATGCTTATATTTGAAATTAAATTAATAAAAATATCTTTAAACAGGAGTTTCTGGATTCTCAGGCAGTATTTTAAAAAAAATCCAAAGTTAAGGAGCAATAAGGAAGAGATGAATAGGTAAATTTTGATAGTTTATTCATGGGCAAATAAAATCATGCTTCGATTATCAAAACAAGCAATTTTAAAGAAAAAATTCAACACTTGACAAAATTGTAAACTTTTTTTAATGACAAAAAAATGTGTAACGCTTGAATTTTGTTTAAAAATGAATGTTGTAAAAGAAAAATACAGTCAGCAAATTAATTTTGTTGTGACAAGAGTGGTCGCTTGTTGCCACTATGCATCTGTGGTGTTTACGCATGCACACAAAAAACCCGCTAAATTTTACAAAAAGTTTGAGAGTCCAGATTCTCAAGTGGACCAGATTTCTGGCTTCTGGATTATTGGACTTTTACTGAGGCTGTCTGTTGTAAACACAAGCTAATTTGCATTTCCCTTGAGTTGAAATGCATATGGTTTAGAAAGAGAAAATAATTTGATATTTTACAGAATTTTCCAAAGTAAAATATGTGACTCCCTAAGATCACCATAGAATTTAGCTGGTTTCAAGTTCACCAGAGTGTCAACATTAAAATGAGTGCATGATAGAATTGTCTTCATGCCTCAAAAAATACCTTATTTTTCAATGAAATAATAGCACAGAACAGGTTTCCCATGACATTTTAAGTGAATAAAATCTGGTGCTTTTATAACCTAGAGAAAGTACTTGAGTTCCAATTCCCTTTAATAGACATTCCCACAAGCGATTATTTTATTCTTGGCTGTGAAATATCAAAGTCAATTGCTTCAAAATTGATCCTCACAAGTCAATGCTCATCAATCATACAACCAAGGCCAAATGTACAAATGTCAATGGGAAATTATTTTGTAAAATATGACTTGATCCATAATGTGAACTGATCCCTGAAACCACTGATCAGAAGCACTCTCTACTTAATTTTCAGATACAAGTTTTCAGTCTGACTTTATCTACTCAATGTGACCCAGGAAGAAATATAGGTCAATTAAGTGTATCAGACATCAACCCTACTTTCCCCTTTGGCAGAATACAGAGGTTCTAGATACAACTTTGGCCAAAGCTTACTGAAGATTTGGTTAGCAAACTGGTGTGACTTCAATATCAACTAAAGGAATGTCCTGAAACATTGTGCAATTTAGTGAAGGTATATTTTTATTTTTTTTTACCTCACTTTTGAACTGCTTGTCAGCCTGGAGAGTGGGAGGCATTCAATCATTCCTCAAGGAATTCTTGGACCTCTTGGCTTAATTTTACAGGAGACACTAACACCAGTACCTACTCTGCATTGGGAAGTAGGAATTAAAAGTCTCTCTCCTCCCTGTGTTTTCTTTTTTCTTGCTCCCTTCCCCCTCCATTCAGAGATCTACATCCTCCCCATCACTTCACAGATTTTATCTCCTACACTTTCACCTCTATGCACCTGTGACTTCCTGCCTATTAGCCTTTACTCCTTTCCCTGCCCCTTCCTCCTTCCTCTCCTGTCACCCCCACACCTTATTCAAATGCCTGCCTGTGTTTTTCTCATTCCTTAATGGAGGACTCAGGCCCAAAATATTAGCTACCCTTAAGTTCCAATAGATGCTGCATAACCTGCAATGTACCACATTCCCAGAGGCTGTAGACTTTCTTCTTTAACTCTGTCCAAAGACAGATGGGAACACTTTCTATTGGTCTTTAAATGGCCAGGGAATTAATGCACTGATGTACCATGTGGAAAGTCCAACACATCCCCATTCTGAGGTTGGACCCATGTACTCCACTTGTGGCTAAGTGTAAGCTGCTCACTGTTAGCCTAATACTCACCAACCAGCTCAAATCAAGTTAAAACCCATGACCAAACAAGATTTTTGGCTTTTTCCCCACAATTTGTGCGACATGCGTCGGGGATACACAGCATGAAAATTTAAAAGCTTTAGCACTGGCCAGGAGCTAAATGTTGGAAATATTGGAACTGAAACAATTGACAGCAGCTTTCTTACAGCTTTGCTGTACGAGGTGGAGACATAATTGTTTCCACCAAATGCATGACAAAGGCACAATGGCAAAACATGTGGAACATATCATCCTGATGGAGTGCAATATTCTGCATCTGCTTTAATCATGTTAATACCCACATAATGTGCCCTGGGACAGCTTTTGAAAAGACAAAACAGCTTCCAGATTGTTGCATCTGAAGAATAACAATGATATCTCCCTTCCACAGCAGCAACCTTGCACTTCATTAAGATAGCAAATAATCTGCACTCAATAAGGAGTCATTTACATCTACAAAATAATATGGGCTGAATACTGAACTTTGACAAATTGTGTATTCTTTCCTTCACAAAGCCAACTAAAGCAATCCAGCAAGATGATAAAAAGAGTGATTTTATCTTTCATTCCTCCAAGATCTATTAAAAATATGGAAAGCAGAATTCATGATGTGCAACAAAGTTAATCCTTGGGTATTTTACAAGCATTAATTACTTGAAATAAAATACAATGTAAACTCAATAATGCTTCAGAACAAGCTCCAGATTCTTAACCTTAAGCATTTCACTCTTTTCTTTTGCGCGCATCATTACTGGCCAACCCTCTCTCCTGTAATTATGGGTTAGTTTTTCATGTTGTTGAGTGGTCTGATCTGCTGAGCTTGTCCCACTGTCTTGCCTTTAAAAAAAGATAAGCTGCTACTTACTAACCATTTCAGTTGTCTGATCTCAGCCTCCCATAGATATTACTTTTATTCTGCATGACTCCCCATCTCCTCTACTGCTTATTTTCCCCTCTTACACAAACAATGAATTGGAGGAACTCAGCAGATCAAAGAGCATCCATGGTTCAAAATGGTCAGTCTATATTATGGGGTGGGACCCTTTATCAGGTTAGAAACCATAATTGAGTCCAAGGTGGAAAGGACTCTGTGTGTGTGTGTGTGTGTGTGTGTGTGTGTGTGTGTGTGTGTGTGTGTGTGTGTGTGTGTGTGTGTGTGTGTGTGTGTGTGTGTGTGTGTGTGTGTGTGTGTGTGTGTGTGTGTGTGTGTGTGTGAGTGATGAGGTGAAGAGGGGCCAAGAGCTGATAGGGTATTGGACAGAAGATATGGAAAGTGGAGAGGCAGACAGAGGAAGAAACCACTCAGAAAGAAGGGAGAATAAAAGTTAAAGAGAAAACATAAGGTCAGGAGTAGGTAAAGAAGAGATGGAAGCATCATTTGGGATTGGTATTACTTAAAATTGGAAAAATCAATGCTAATGCTGTCTAGGAGGAATGTGAGGTGTGTTGCTCAAGTATACATTTGACCTCACCCTGATCATGGGCAAGGTTATAATAGTGCAGGAATGGTTGGGGGAGTTCAAATGGTTGGCTGCAAGAAGTTGAAGCGTACGCTCACAAACGGAATGAGGGTGTTTGGTGAAGTGGTCATACAATCTGCATTTGGTCTCACTGATGTAGAGGAGGCCACACGAAGTACATCACGAGCAGTAGATTTGCCTGGAGAAGCTCTGCCTCGACTGGAAGATTTGTTCATAGCCCTGGATGGAGGTGAGTGGGGAAATGTAACCACAATCTCTGCAATTACAAAGTGGGGGAGGGGGGGGGAGTCAGCAGCAGTTAGATTTTTTTTCCTTTAACGTTGACTTTAGACCTTTGAAGATCCTTGAATTATTATGCCATTATGCTGCACATTAGCAAATGGCCTCTGGAGATGTCACAAGGCAGAACATATTCTGCAAATATACAAACAGCACATGGATTAAATTATTTATTGCTCATTTTCAATTCCATTAGTTTGTGCTCTCTACTTTTCCCTAACCCAAGAACTACTTTACCCAATGGTGTTAGCCTTACTCTCCTTTGGCCAGGCGTGCGACTTTACTTAAATGGAAGGATGATGCCCCACCTACTTATGATCAGTGGTTGCATGACATCAAGTCTTGTTTGAATATAGAAGATATTCATTATTCAATTAATAATTTAGATATTGTATTCCAGAAGTTATAGTGGTCATTTATGACTCACTATCTTACTTTATAATTTTACTGCAATGTATCTAAATTGTCTGATGTATCTTTTCCATGTTCTTCATATATTTTTTTAAACATTATTTTTTCTTTTAATAGTATCTGGCAACATGGTGAGGTAAGGGGCTGGAGGTTTTCTCTTCCATTTTCTTCTTTCATTTCTTTTTGTTTTGCATGATTAGAGGTTTTTTTCTGAAAAGGGTAGATTGTATTCTAAACTGAGCAACTATAGACATCGCTGTACATGTTGTCATTGATGTATACCCGGGGACGTTGATGAGCATGCTGTGGAGTCTAGTCCAAGACTGACACGTCCAGGCTTGAATGCTGGGCTTATAGACATCACCGCTTCTGTTACATGGAGAGGATCAGTGATGACATCAGCTCAGTTGAAACCTGTGTTGAATGCAGATCAATTTCCCGCATTTTCCATAGCACGTCCACCATTTTGGGAGCTGGTTCGCTTGCTGGTAAGTGGGTCACCACAAAATTCTATTTAAAATATGAATTATGGATATGATTTACAATGTAGTTATGTTAGTGTTCTATGGAATATCTTATTTAGTGTGTGTAAATGTCCATATCATCTAATAGAATTGTATCCTTTTTGATCGTACAAATTTTTAAAAATTAAAATCAATAAAAATATTTTAACAAAAAAAAGCCTCACGACTCTGACCTGGAATAATGATGATGATGAGAGTTTATTGTCGATGTCATGGAATGTCTGTTTGCTGCTGCTAATTGGTACATAAAACTCACCAACAAATCCAACACACTATGAGAAAATAAAGACTAAAAAATATACAAGGATCGATAGGCAAATATTCACAGTTGGAGTCATGTGACAAATGCATGGCTTCAATAGTGCAGAGACATCTATTTCTGCAGACTAATGAATTAGATCAATGATGTGTATGTTAATTTTAAACAGATTTTTCTTTCACTTACTTAAGTACCCAAGATCTGCAAGTTGTTTTTCAGCCTCTTCCATTAAGTTGTAGTGGCCCGCTCAGTGGCCTGAAACAGCAAACAGCCATCGAGAACGATTATTGGTTTGGCAGCAATGAGATGCCCACTCCCATAGGCCGCAGGAATAGCAGTCGAATTGACCAATCACTGCCAGCAGATCACACGGAGTCCAATCCAGGCCTGCGTATCCAGGACAACCCATCAGTAGCCAGGCCTGCTCAAGCAATGCCTCAGTGGAGACGTGGCCGGCTGCCGATAAAAGGCAGAGCTGCAGCCCAATAAAGCCAGAGTTGATTACACTCCCTCGGTGTGGAGTCTTCTTTCAACCTCGAGCTATAACTGTAGTGGTCCCGCAATAAAGTTTATAATTTAATTTAGACACACACAGCACGATGACAGGCCCTTCTGGCCCACAAGCTCGGGCTGCCCAATTATACCCAATTAACCCACAACCCTAGTACATTTTGAAGGATGGGAGGAAACCGGAGGACCCAGAGGAAACCCACGCAGACACAGGGAGAATGTACAAACTCCTGAGTTTCAGTGCTGGATTTGAATACCAGTTCCTAGTGCTGCCACAGCATTATTAATCTCACCATGCCGCTCAGATGAACTTCCACTAAAGTAGGATGGGATTGCCCTAAGTAAATAAATAAGTATCATGATTGGCTTGTGACTGATTGGAATACAGTGTACAGATGCCTGACTTTCCATATTTCTTTAGAACTTAATTCCACATTTAGGCGAGCACAATTAGCGTAGCACCATTACAGTGCCAGCGACCTGAGCCGAACTTGGCACTGTCTATCAAGAATTTGTCCATTCTGCTCGTGTCTGTGCGGGTTTCCTTCGGGAGTTCTGGGTTCCTCCCAATCTTCAAAATGTATGGGGGTTGCAGGTTAATTTGAGTGTTTGTGCAGCATGGGCTCACAAGTCAATCTACATTTTAAAAATTGCATTCTTCATTTATTCAAAACTTGATTTGAAATAAGGTGCTGAGGATATCTTTCCGGAATTGAACATGAAGTGATCTGTCACTTCTGTGTCAATATTTACGAGACTGTTATGTGGATTTGAATGAGATACTACTTAATTTTGTTGCGTTTGTGAAGCACACTCGAGGTCACCAATGAAGACAAACTTCTCTTCTCCTGCAGGTGGAGACTTATTTTTTATTTATTTCTTCCTCCTGTGTTGTCTGATATTCCTCTTGCACACCTACAATAAGCAGTTTTTTGTTTGCTCCAGATTCCAACATCTGCAGTGTACAGTGTCTCAACTCAATATTGCACTTATTCCGCTCATCTGAATGACTGTCAACATGAACAATTTAAGCAATCTCACGGTTGCCTGCGCAGCACCTATCCCCATAACCAGAATTTAAATTCTGAGCATTTTTGGACATTTCAACACTGTCTGATTCAATAAACGATCTCACGTTTCTGTAGCCCAGATCTGGCTGGAAACTATCAGCCATCCAATTCAGATCTGAATGCATTTAGCTGTAAAAACAACAAATGGCCCATCAAGTACAGAAATCCCAAAACTGCCACCTGAATCCGGCACTCTGTTCAACTGTTGGATTTCCTGAGGAGTCCACAAATTGTTCAGTGTCCTCTACCCAAAGATTTCAATGGTGTATGTGGATTGACACATTTTGAAGCAATGCCTATTTTTAGATTATTTCATATTAGTTCCAATTTTTAGATTAATTATAAACATTGAAATGTTTTATTCAGAAATTCTACCAATGTGTGATGGAAAGTGTGCTAGCTGGCTGCATCACGGTCTAGTATGGGGACACCAATGCACCCGAGTGTAAAGCCCTGCAGCAATCATCAAGGATCCACATCACCCAGCACACGCACTGTTCTCACTGCTGCCATCAGGAAAGAGGTATAGGTGCCACAAGACACACACCACCAGGTTCAGGAACAGCTGCTACCCTTCCACCATCAGACTCCTCAACAACAATCTCAGTGAGGAACTCACTTAGGGTCTCTTACTTTTTCAACTTAATGATTTTTTTTCCTCTCTGTATTTAGCATTTTGTTAATATTAATTTATTTGTTTACATGTGTACATTGAGCACACTTTATTTGCGCTACCAATAAGTGGAAATTCTGTCTCACCTGCAGGAAAAAGAATCTCAGGGCTGTATGTGATGTCATGTATGTACTCTGACAATAAATCTGATATCAGAATCAAAAATAATAATGTTTTTGTTCTGTTCCTCAGCTTTAACTGTTTTAGAGATTCATGAATTTCAGATGTATTTGAAAATAGTTGAAAAACTCTCATGCAGGGTTGTGTGTGATTCACAAATGTGCTGAAATATCAACAGGTCACACAACATGGCTTTTTGAGCTGGAAAAGCTGGGATAGGGATTTTCCTGGCAGTAAAATCTCCCAATGCTGCTTTGGGACTGGGACCTCCTCATTGAGTTTATGATGGCCCCAATATCGTCTCGGATGTCTTGTGCAGTGGAGATTGGATTCTCATATCCAAAGAAGGCAAGAAGCATAGAAGCCTCAATGCGTCAAATCGGTTTGTTGTGGATGGGCAAAAAAAGGTCAGCATGAATGCAATGGACTGAGGCGTCGGTTTCTTTGCTGTACAAGTTTATGATCCCACTTAGGAATCTGAGGCCAAGACTGGGAAAGGTTACCTTTATGACTGAACTAAGAATTATTGCTTAAAGTAAAATCCCCATGATCCAGAATTCAGGCAACCATCAGCCTCAAGCAACCATCAAAAAAAAAGTAGAATTAATATATAAAAAATGCTGAAGTTTAAAATTGGCACTGCTAACATTCAATCACAATCTCAAGCAACCGGAAAATTCACTTATCTGGCAGCTGCCAATCCCCAGAAGTGCCAGATACCTGTTTTCAAAAAAAAACTTATTTTAATGGAACTCTCAGGAATATAACTTGGTTGTGGCCACCATTGGAAAAAAAGAGAATTGAAAATGTGGGCTGATATGTCCAGAAATAAAAGGGCCAACTCTCTTTCTAATTTAATTTCAGGGTGTTACAGGGACATCACGTAGAAGTGGATGGGAACCATGGCGTCATTAACTGTAATGCCATCAAGCATTCAGAATATGTGAGAACTGAGACAAAAATATATCATTTTAAGTAAGGTTTGCCTCAGGGTAAACCGATTAAAAGAAAAAACAAGAACATTCCACTGAAAGGGAACTCAATAGGAAAAAAAGTGTTTTATTAAATGAATATTAAGTGGATGAGAATGAGAGGGATCTGTAAAATGGTCAAGTAAAATAAGAATAAAAAAATTTACATCAACTGAAGGAATAGTTGTGAAAGTAGGTTGAATTTTAAAAAAAATATTTGGATTGAACTGGGATATATTCCCTCACACCCTCTCCCCCACCCCAAATAGAAGCATCTTGATCTGGGGAGAATTAGAAAAGTAGTATTCTAAAAGATTGAACTGGCAGTAAAACAGATGATGTTTAAATTAATATTTTCCAAAATGACATCCTGAAAGTGTGTGTGTTTTTTTAATTATTGTGTTACTTACAATATCCTGCAAATATTGAACTGAAGCACTAAATAATATTGTAAAGGAATTATTGGATTTGGGCAAAGATTCACAAAGGTTTGAAGAGGGGATACTACATTTGATTTAGATACCTTGGATCACCAATAACCACTGGCATACAAATGAAAGTGGAAAACATTGCTTCACAGAATTCTTCCTGTCTTTCAGCAACACCCCTTGGTCATTTTGCAAAGTTTCTTCAAATGGGTCAGAGAGCCATGGAGTCATATAGAGTTACACAGCACTGAAACTTCCAACTGGAATGTCCATGTCAGTCTTTTGGCCTATTGCATTCATCCTATTCACCCAAATTCAGTCTTTATCCTTCTGTGCCTTACCGTTTCAACTGCCTATTTAAATCTCTCTTAAAGTTAGTGATTTTACCTAATTTTATCACTTTGGGTGTGGATGGTGAAGCTTGTTCTGATGTCAAGAGTGATGTTACCTGTCGTAACTCCCAACCTGAAATAGCCTGGCAATATTTGGCAAATAAATAAATTGACAGTGATAAATAACATAATCAAATCTCACAATATCTGGAGTATACATAAGCAAGGTCAAACACAGAAATCTAGAGCTTACAGACAGTGATTTTCTGCAGATTACATTTTTACCATCTTCTATAGTGAATCTGCAGAGAGCAATGAACAGACCAGTTTATTATCCAGTGTGAAATGCTAACTAAAACAGCATTGCTATTTTAAAGCCCCCTTAAACCTGAATAAAAAGATTACTTTCAGGATAAATCGTGGTTCTCTCAGGATGGGTTTCTCAAAATATCATGTGAATTGAATTTTTAAAAAAATTCTAGAATTTATGAAGTTTCTGTCTTTACCTTAACATCACCTTATATGGTCTTTAAAATGATCCTAATGTTAATTGAAACATGGCTTTTTGATTTCTGATTTGCCATTGATGAAATGTCCTCAGTGATTGGTGGCTCAGTTGGTTTGCCAATTCTAGCCAGATGCCAGAGATTCCCACAATGGGATTCAATATTAAGATCCCTCCTTCAGAGATGAATTTTTCGTCAGGTCTAAATTGGTCACTGAACACAAAATTCATGATGTTGCAATAGATGCCAACTGAACGGCTGAAAGTTCCTGCAAAGGGAGAACAAATTCAGATGCAGAACTCATAAGGAGTTGTAAATACAAAGTGTTTCCATGACATTTGGTAGTGCTGTCATGCTATTCTGTCAGTGAAGTACATTGAAGTGTTTGCCGGCTTCTTTTGTCAGAATGCTATAATTCATCTGATCACTGGGAAATCCACAGCAGAGATAAATGATCAGAAAACATGCATCTTTCAATGTTGCTGTTGGCTTTGCCCAAAACATCGAGAGAACTGCAATTACTTCCTTGTTGAGTGCCACAGTAAGTTCCAGGACAGCAAGAAAGAACAGTTAGATTTATTTTAGAAAGAATGGCAGTCCGTTCCTTTCATGCTAAAGCAGCAGAGAGGACGGGACTTGGTAATGGCAGGCATTCTCATCAAAGGCCCGAGCCAAAGACAATCCCTCACAACTGACAATATAAAAATATATATAGAGAGAACAAATCAAAAGAAAAATGGTAGGTATGAACAAGTGATAAATTTCCAATGGAATTGAGAAGGATTTCTTCAAGGATTCTTCAAGGATTCCTGCTAAGATACATTTGTTATGAAAATTGGTCAAATCATAATAAAGAGGAAAAGATTCAGACATCGGTTTTTAGAAGGATTTAAATGCCATTTATAACATGCACAACATTGCACAAATGCAATTAGAATCATTAATGTTGTCAACAGAATTGCATTCATAAAAATAACCAGAAGAAAGGACTTGCATCAACTATTTTGACAAAATAACTGCCAATTATTAGTAACATTATTAAAATAGATAATGAAATGAAAATGGCAATTAAATCATTAAGAGAATTCAATGATTAGAAATAAATGACTTCACATTTGCATCATACGCAGTTAATGTAATTATATCTCAAAAATCGATCTGCATTTCTAAAAGAACAGACAGAATCAAATCAGATTTTGGTGCAAAGAAAATTGGCTTTGAGAAATGACTGTAGCTTTTGATTCTACAACAAAATCAAAGAGAAAATCTCACCAATGTTAAATGTTAAATAAAAACAGAAAATACAGGAAATGTTGAGGAGGCCAGGTAGGACATGCAGAGCAAAGAGAGTCAACATTTCAACTCAAGGGCTCAGGAGTCACCCTGTTATCTTTCACGGATGTGGTCTTTCCTGCATTTTCTCATCTTATTTCAGATCCTTTGGCTTGCTGGCTGTTAATCTTATCATTAAAATGGAGCAATTCTGAATGCTTTTGTCATTGCTGAACCATCTAAAGGGCTCGGCAGTTATTGTTAAACAGGAAAGTCTGCAAGTGCAAGGGTTCTCGTGCAATATACAGAAGTGCTGGAGAAACCAAGCATCCATAGGAAATAAAGGGTAATCAATGTTTCAAGCCTGACCCTTCAGCAAGGTATGAGCAGAAAACGGGCAGGGGGCTGAATAAAAAGGTGGGGCTGGGATTGGGGAGAAAAAGAGATCAGGGAGGTGATAAGGTGGAGGAGATAAGGCTAACAAGTGAGAGGTCATCGGTAGATATAGGTGAGATGGTAGAACACAAGAAGTGAGGGGGGAAGACTATCTAAATGGAGATAGAAGGGATGGGGAGCTGGTGGAAAGAAGACAGAGGGACAGGGAAAGAGAGAGAGTGACTCAAGAGAGAAAGTTCATGGAAACTGCAGAAGTCAATGTTAATGCTGTCTGGTTGCAGAATGCACAGATGGAATACAAGGTGTTCTTCCTCCAACTTGCAGGTAGCCTCAGTTTGGTAGTGCATTAGGCCAGGAATAAAAAGATTTATTGTGACATTGACTGATACATAACATAAAAAATGGACATACATTTAAAATGACCATATTTTTGACTGACATAAGGTTTACTCACCCTTTTTTTTTAATCATTAGCCTCTTGACCCCGCATATCTCTGCAGGTCTCGTGTGGCACTGGCTGAGTGAGCAGCTATGCCAGCCTGTGAGACTGGAAGTTTACTGCTCAGATGCATGCAGGTATACTGGGACTGGCATTCATCTGGGCAGTGGCTGCTCTTCAGTTTATACTCAGGTATCATGAGGTTGTACATATTTACAAATGTTAATAGTGGTATTTTTGTTGGCATTTGAAATGTGATGTTATTCCAAAGTGCCAAAAGAAGAGCAAGATCTGTCAGTCCAAAACAAGCTGAACAGTATATTTAAAATGATAGCAGGGAGTTCAAAGGGAACTGCAATAGAAGAGTCAACTTGAGGTTGTTCAGAATGCATTCACACATTTAATAGGAAAAAGAGGCTATGGAAGGCCATCCCTTTCACACTGCCGATTACATGTGGACTAAACTGGGTAATTTACCAGGTCCGTACCTGGAAGCATCCCAACCTTTTAAATTTAGCTGGGCTCTGACACTTGGTGGGGGCAAATGTCAGAGCCCAGCAGAATTATCTCACTAAATCAGTGTGAAAGCACAGCCTGCCCTCGCATTGTCACTGCCGGAGGTGGAACCCCTCTTAAAATGCTGGGTTGCCAATTAAGGAGGTAAATCATGTTGCAGTGGGAAAGACTCCTGAGTGCAGCATGCTTGGTAAGACTTCCTAGGAGAGTTGGCACTGTGAAAGGGGTGTTATGCATTCTTCATCCAAATGAACCAAATGTAGAAACTTCCCTCATTCAAAATAATGTCTCCAACTAGGATGATGACTTAACCGTTATAAACCGTGTATCAGGTTAAAGAAATATCAGTTTGTGCAGTTCGTTCTGGATTGAAGGTTACTTGCCATGAGAGTTGCACACAAAATACTAAGTCAGGCAAGGCTGATCTCCAGTAAGATGCAGATTAGCCTAGCAATAGCTAATAGTTCAAAGTAATGCTCAACCAAGAACCATAATCAAATGTTCCATTGCAAACAGCAAGGATAAAAGGAATTTAGGTCAGAAAGAGTCTCTTTTATATAATCAAATATTATATTTACAAAATAATATTTTATTTCAAAAATGTTTGCCCAGTTCATTCCATGGCTAACTCCCTCAGTTCAGTGACATCATCTGTTGTAATATGAAAAAAAATTATAAAAGGCAACCAGATGGCATTTTACATGTAATAATGCCAGGAATTGTGTAATTTTCTTTTAGCTGTCATTCAGTATTGTTTAATTATAATATATCTGCCACAAGTGATATAATATTATGCAACCAATTTTGGAAAATACACATTCTAACAAAGTGTACAGTGCCTCATTTATATCTCTGCATGTGCGTAGAATTAAAACAGGTTCCTGTTTTTACTGTTTCACAAGACTGAATTCGTTGCTGAGAGCCAGTTTGTTGGAAAGCAATTCAACTTTTTCAATGACCTGTTCAACACCAAAAGAAATCTTGTTATGTAACAAGGTATTGAGAAAGTTCTTACTCCATGCCAGCCTACGTTTGCATTTGAAGAAGCTGGCACACCAAGAGATTGCCAAGTATTTTTTTAAAAAAAAGGAATCAGACAGGAAATAATCTAAAACATGATTAATTTTATCAGATTTAAACAGGAATGTCTGCAGACTGCACAATGATAGCACATTCATAAATGTGCTGGAGAAACCTGGCAGGTCACACAGCATCCAGAGGAAATAAAATTGAATCAACATTTCAGACCTGAACCCTTCATCAAGGAATGAACAAAGAGCAGGCAGGTGCCTAAATAAAAATAAGTGGGGGAAGGAGAGGAGAGAAGGGAAGGAGGATAACAGGTGTTACAGACCACATATAACAAGCAGCAACAGCCAATGAACCAGAGTGTTTAATTTTAAAACACTAATTTTATTTCTAACTCAAACTATCCTTATACACATATCGAGTGTGAGAGCAAGAGAGAGTGAGTGTGCATGTTGTACCCAAATCATTACAGTCCAGGCCAAAATCTAGAAAGTTACTTCAAAATTCAATCTTTCAATTTCAACATTGAAGCGAAGGCTTTTGAAATTTGATGCCCAGAATTAATGATGAACTGATGGGAAGACTGGAGTTGTGACTCCTACAGACTCATGAATCCTTCTTGCGTTACCTTTGAAGAAATGTCAATCTGCATGAGCTGTGGTCATAACATTCCTGGTCCTTCTGTAGGCAAGACTTGAACTGGGCGGCCTCCATGAAGCTTCCAAGACCTTGGCACCGGTCTCTCCAAGTGACCTTCACTATTAGTCACAAAATGAAGTTTTTTGCTTCCCAAAAGACCCTCCTGGCACAGGTCAATCCACCAAAAAAAAATCCCAGTCATTCACAGAGCATTCTTTGGTCTGAATTCCACAAAAATAGCTGGCCAAGAGAGCTGCTTCAGCAAGCTGTATTCTCTTCAGCCGTCAGCATCATTCTCCTCTGCAAAATCACAATGTCCTTGCAAGTGTATTGAATCTGGAACAGACTGTGACAAACCTTCCCTCAGTTCTTCCAGTATATCAAATTGTTGCTTGGCTGTGACTTGTGTTGTGATGGTGCTTGTGTGCAATGTTAACAGTGACCATTGCAGTGATAATCCCATTTTACTAAAACGGGATCTTATAATACAGGTAAGAGGTTATAAGTGGATAGAGTTGAGAGGGTCAAAGATAAATGATAGGATTAAGGGGTAGCATTCTAAATGGAGAGGGAAGGGGGTGGGGAGCTGAAAGAGAGAGCAGGATAGAAAAAAGAAAGAGATCAAGGGAGGGGTTTAACAGAAACTGACAAAGTGGATGTTCATGCTCCTTGGTTAGAGAGTACCCAGGCAGAATATTGGGTGCTATTCCTCCAATTTGCAGGTACCCTCAGTTTTGCAGTGCATGAGGTCATTTATCAGATGTCTTGTTGGGTTTGTTTTGTCTCTGAAGATAGTTACTCCAACATTTTTTCAGAATTTCCCTTTGGTTTTGCATAATTACAATTTAATTAAATAGCCCTTGCAGTGTGATCAATGTGGCAAGATAGCTTAGCAAAATTCAAGTGTTTTCTTATTAAAACCAAATTGATTTTAATTAAGTTGATTTATCCGTTTCACTAAAAACAGAAAATACTGGAAATTCTTAATTAGCCAGGCAGCACTGGCAGAGAGAGAACAGAGTTAATATTTCATATTCATGACTTTTTAATCTCCCTTTTGATTGAAGGTCATCAATCTAAAGTATTGATTATGTTTCTGTCTCCATAGATAATGCCTGTGCTTCAATGTTTATTCATTATTGCTATTTCAGATTGACATTATCTGTAGTATTTTACTTCAAGATCAATTTTGCGAAGTTGTATTCAAAATTAATTATACATTAAGTATATTTTAAACATACATTTTGTTAAATTGTCATGCACACTGCTTTGTCACAGGTACACAATGAGCACTTTACTTGCAACAAGTCTGAAAATACTGGAATATTAATAATTCCCTACCATTACAGATACTAAATAAGGAAGTGCTCAACTCTAGTTAGATAGAGGAGATTTTTTTTTCCCTGTTTATATTGATGTTTTCAGTTTAGTGTTCAGGTAATGACCATTCAAATCAGTGATGCCATAATAATTCATCTGGACAAATTTAATTACTGATTTTTAAAAATCTATTAGAATTCCTGAACTTGTATTTTCAGTTGTGCATCCAGTTCTGATAATTCTCCTCTCATTTAATTATTTTTCGGCTCTTGTCACAATGATGTGCACTCACTAAATTCTCAGGAGAAGTTTAAACCTAAAATTCCCTGGGTGCATGCAGTTTTCCAAGAAACCAATTCTCACCTGACCAGATGTTGCACCATTAATTATTGAGGGATATATTAGAATAAATGCATGCAAGCTCTCAATTACATCATTGGGACCTCGAATCCATGAAAATTTGCTGACAGATCATTTAGTTCTAAAGACAATCATAGAGACATCCAGCACAGAAATGGCTTCTTTGGTCAACCATGTCTGCACTGATCTGACTGGCCCTCTACGCTGAGCCTGTTTGGCCTAGTTTGGCCTCGTTAAAAGGGTACGCTTCAATGTTTTGCATCAATGGTGGCATGTAGCGCAGCTATCAGAGCTACTTCCTCACTATGCCAGAGACCCAGGCTCAGTCATGATCTTGGATGCTGCCTGTGTGGAGTTTATATGTTCTTCCTATGATTGTCTAGGTTTGCTCTGGCTGCTCCTGTGTCTTCCCATGCCAAAAAAATAAAATTTATAGCACAGTAGAAGCTGATTCCGGACATTTAAACCAACAATGCCTAATTACACATAAATTAACCAACAACTCCATATGTTTTGGGTGAGAGGAAACTGGAGCACCTGGGGAAAACCCACACAGACACGAGGAGAATGTATAAAACTCCTTACAGGCAGTGCTGGACTTGAACTCTGGTTAGTACTGCTGTAATGGGCATTGTGCTAGCCACTGCACTAACTCTGCTGTTCTTTTTATTTGTTGGTAATGGGTCACAGTGAATTAGTCTGAATGTGCACGCCACTTCCAGGGAATTAATTATCTGTATTCCAAGATCCCTCTATTCTACCACACTCCTCAGTGCCCGACCATTTACCATGTATGTCCTTTCTTGATTTGTCTTTCCAAAATGCAACACCTCACACTTATCTGCTTTAAATTCCATCTGCCATTTTTCAACCAATTTTTCAAGTTGGTCCAGATCCCTTTGCAAGCTCTGAAAGCCTTCTTCACTGTCCACAACACCTCCAATCTTAGTGTCATCTGCAAACGTGCTGATCCAATTAGAGAATAAAGAGTGGGGTTAATGTGGTATGAGTGCCAACTCAAACAGGTAGTTGATGCAGACACACTGGGCCAAAGAACCCATTTCCATGCTGTATCACTGCATGACTCCATGGCTCTATGTCTCCTAAATAAAGTAATTGCATTGGATTCCACCAGCAAAGTGTTTAAGATAGCAACCATTCTCTGTGAAAACTTGCCCCTTATAACCATGTAACCATATACAGCATAGAACAGGCCAATTTGGCCCTACTAGTCCATGCCAGAACAAATCCCCACCCTCCTAGTCCCACTGACCAGCATCTGGTCCATACCCCTCCAATCTTCTCCTCTCCATGTAATTATCCAGTCTTTCCTTATATGTAAATAATGTCGCTGCTTCAACCACCTCCGCCAGAAGCTTATTCCACATCCCAACCACCCTTTGCATGAAGAAATTTCCCCTCATGTTCCCCTTATAATTTTCCCCCTTCAATCTCAAACCATGGCTTCTGGTTTGAATATCCCCCACTCTTAATTGAAAAAGCCTATCCACGTTGACTCTCTCTGTCCCTTTTAAAATCTTGAACACTGCCATCAAATCCCCCCTCAATCTTCTACACTCCAGAGAAAAAAGCCCCAGGCTGCTCAACCTTTCTCTGTAACTCAAACCCTGACATCCTTTCAACATTCTCATGAACCTTCTCTGCACTCTCTCTATTTTGTTTATATCCTTCCTATAATTTGATGACCAAAACTGCACAAAGTATTCCAAATTTGGCCTCACCAGTGCTTTGTACAATTTCATCATAACATCCCAACTCTTGAATTCAATACTCAGATTTATGAAGGCCAACATTCCAAATGACTTCTTCAACACTCTATCTACCTGAGTATCAACTTTGAGGGTACTATTTACCATAACTCCTAAATCCCTTTGTTGCTCTGCACTCCTCAATTGTCTACCATTCAATGTATATGACCTATTTAGATTTGCCTTTCCAAAATGCAACACTTCACACTTATCCGTATTAAATTCCATCAGCCATTTCTCAGCCCACTCCTCTAGCTTTCATATATCTCTTTTTAAGCTACGGTAATCTTCCTCACTGTCCACAATACCACCAATCTTTGTATCATCTGCAAACTTACTTATCCAATTCACCACCCCTTCTTCCAGATTGTTAATATATATAACAAACAATAGTGGGCCCAGGACCGATCCCTGAGGAACTCCACTAGTCACTGGCCTCCAATTTGACATACAATTTTCTACCACTACTCTCTGACATCTCCCATCCAACCATTGCTGAATCCATTTCACTACCTCCTTATTTATACCTAATGCCTCCACCTTTTTTTGTAACCTCCTGTGGGGAACGTTGTCAAAAGCTTGACTAAAGTCTAAATAGACAACATCCACAGCCTTCCCTTCATCAATCTTTTTCTTTTAACCCCCTCAAAAAACTCTATAAGGTTTGTTAAGCATGATCTACCCCTGACAAAACCATGCTGACTACTACCTATCAATCCCTGTTCTTACAATTATTTGTAAATGCCATCCCTCAGAACACTTTCCATCAACTTACCCATCACAGACGTCAGACTCACAGGTCTATAATTTCCAGGCTTACATTTGGACCCTTTCTTAAACAGCGAAATGACATGAGCCACCCTCCAATCCTCTGGCACTACCCCAGTGACCAGTGACATCCTAAATATCTCTGTCAATGGCCCCACTATCTATACACTAGTCTCCCTGAGTGTCCTTGGGAATACTTCGTCCGGACCCAGAGATTTGTTCACCTTTATCTTTTTTAACACTGCCATCACTACCTCCTCAGTTATCCTTATATGATTCATGACCTCCCCACTATTTTTCTTTACTTCAACTGGTATAATATTTTTTTCCCTAGTGAATTCCGAGGAAAATAAATCATTTAAAATTTCCCCCATCTCCTTTGACTTCTCACATAGCCTACCCTCCCTATCTACAAGGGGTCCAATTCTATCCCTCATTAATCTTTTATTTTTAATGTACCTATAAAAACCCTTTGGATTTATTCTTACTCTGCCTGCCAAAGCCTCTTCGTGCCTCTTTTTGGCCTTTCTAATTTATTTCTCAAGATTTTTTTCTATACTCCTTGTAGTCCTCTTTTAATTTCTCAGCACCCTGCTGTTTATACCTTTTGTACACCTCCCTCTTTCTCCTAACCAAATTTCTAAAATTCCTTGAAAATGGCTTCCAGCCTTTCCTTTGATCCCCACCGGGACATATCTACTCTGTACTCTCAAAATTTCTTCTTTGAATATTCTCCATTTTTCATTTGTATCCTTTCCTGAAAAAATCATGTCCCACTCAATACTCCCCAAATCCATTCTTATTCCTTCAAAATTTGCTTTTCTCCAATCCAGAACCTCAATTTTAGGCCCTTCTTTGCTCTTCCCTAAAACTACCCTAAAACTAATAGAGTTGTGATCTCTAGATCCAATTTGTTCTCCAACATTAACCTCAGACATCTGACCTATCCTGTTCCCTAACAGGAGATCCAGTATTACACCGTCCCGAGTTAATTCCTCTACGTATTGATTAAGAAAACTATCTTGTACACATTTGACAAACTCTAGCCCATCCAGCCCTCTTACTGTATGTGTATCCCAATCAATCTGAGGGAAGTTAAAATCTCCCATGATGTTTATAGTGTACCTTATGTTTATTACACATATATGCTATCTCCTTACAAATTTGTTCTTCCAATTTTCTTGGCCCATTTGGTGGTCTATAATACACTCCTATTAGTGCCCTCATGCCTCCTCCACCCCTCAATTCCACCCAAACAGCCTCACTGGACGATCCCTCCAAACCATCCTGCCACCTCACAGCAGTAATATCCTCCTTAACAAGCAGAACAACTCCTCCCACTTTTTTACCCCCTGTTCTATCACATCTAAAATATATGATACACATGTAATACACATCTGTGTATTTTGGAATATTTAGTTGCAAGTCCTGTCCCTCCTGTAACCAGGTCTCACTAATTACCACAATATCATGATTCCAAGTGCCAATCCATGCTCTAAGCTCATCTACCTTGTTCACTATGCTTCTTGCATTAAAGTACATGCATTTCAGAGAATGACCCTCACATATATTCCCTATTCTATCTTTTACCTTAACCTCCATCCTTCCTTTGTTATCTTTATCATTCTTAACTAGGTGATCATTCACCCTAGACACTGCTCGCAAACTCTGCTCCCCACCCCCCTGCCAAACTAGTTGAAACCCTCCCCCATAGCTCTAGCAAATGTACTTGCCAGGATATTGGTCCCCTCCAGTTCAAGTGGAGTCTGTCCCTTTTGTACAGGTCTGACTTTCCCCAGAAGAGATCCCAATGATCCAAAAATCTTATCCCCTGCCCCCTGCACCAGCTCTTTAGCCAGGCATTGATCCTCCACATCTTCTTATTACTACCCTCTCTAGCGCGTGGCACTGGCAGCGATCCAGAGATTACTACCTTAGAGGTCCAGTTTTTTTAACTTCTTGCCTAATTCTATGTATTCCTGTTTCAGGACCTCATCCCCATTTCTAACTAAGTCATTGGTCCCCACATGGACCATGACTTCTGGATGCTAACCTTTCCCTTGCAGAATTCTGTGAACTTGATCAGAGACATTCTTGACCCTAGCACCAGGGAGGCAACAGACCAACCTGGATCCCCAATCTCGTCCAACAAACCTCCTATCTGTCCCTCTGACAAGTGAATTCCCAACCACAATTACCCTGTTCTTATCCCTCCTTCCCTTCTGAGCCTCAGGGGCAGCCCCTGTGCCAGAGACCTGACCCCCATGATTCGTCCCTGAAAGGCTGTTCCCCCTAGCAGTATCCAATGCCAAATACATGATGCTGAGGGGCACTTCCACAGGGGTACTCTGCACTGGCACTCTCCTTCTTTTCCTCACAGTCACCAAATTCCCTGATTCCTGCCTTCTAGGGGTGACTGTCTCCCTGTAACTCCTCTCTTCCCTTATGATCCTCAGTTCATCCAATTGCAACTCAAGCTCCCTAACACGGTCACTCATGAGTTGCAATTGGATGCACCTTTTGCAGGTGTAGTCGTCAGGAACAGCTGTGCTGTCTGATTTCCTACATCCCACAATTGGAGCACTTGACTACCCCAGCTGACTCCATTTCCTCCTTTCTTAATATATATAGGTTATTTAAAAGAAAAAAACTAAACAAATAATACTAAAAGACTAACCAAAAAGGACACCTTACCACCCAGGGAGCTCCTTCTTAGCCCCTGCTCACCGAAGTCCCTCGAGCCAAAGTTCCAAGTCTCCACTCCTTCACTGCCCCACTCACTGAGCAGTAGATTCTTTTTTAGTCATCTTACTCTTGTTTTTGATATTCCTTGCCACAGGAAGAAAATAGACTTTCTACCCAACCTGTCATATTTTCTTCATTTTTAAAAAAGAATTTAATTGATTAAAATGAAAAATTTGTTTGCCAAAAGGTACAAATTAGTAAATTATATCAACAGTTATATAAATAAAATAAACCTTTCCATAATTGTAAATCACACTCATTTTTTCTTAATAAAAATATAAATAGATATTCAAATTTTAAATGACAATCAATGTTAAAAAAAGGAAAAAAAAAATCAACCCCCTTTAATCAAACCCCTACCTCTATCCAAGGCTAACTGAGATATGAAAAATATGCATGGGAATCAAATGACGACAACGTGAGACCGGAGCATCCCAGCACCTTAGTTCTTCAGATAATTAAAATCATCCATAAATGGGCCCCACATTTGATAGAAATTAGACTTTGCATTTCTAATTGAATATCTGATTTCCTTCCCACCCCCCTCGAATTAGATAGGACATAATATTGTGTAACCATTAAGTATGAGTTGGTGGGATGTTGTCTTTCCATTTCAACAAAATTGCCTGTCTTGCTATCAAAGAGATAAAAGATAAAATTCACTTTTGAACTGATGTCAATAAAATATCTTCTTCTTGAGAAAAGCCATATTCTTTTGAGCCTCTATCAAGTCACCCCTCAGTCTTGATTATTCAGTGATCAAAAAACAATAAATCTTTGAAAACACTTTTGGAGCAGAAAAAAAGGAGACTTTACTATAAAATGGGTCGGCAGAAAGTTCCTCCGTCAGACATTGCTCATCCATTGATTTTGTTAATTTTAGGTAACCCTCATCTCCATCTGTAGTTTCCATCCCTTTTATCCTCTTCTACTCTTACCTTCCTCTCCAACTTTTTCCCATTCCAATAATCTCTCAATTTTTCCATCTTACCACCACTCCCACTTTCTGCCTAATTCCCTATCTCCCCCACCCCAAGATTCCTTCCTCCTTTTTACATCATATCATTTAAAAAAAAATTAGTTCAACACAAAACACAGACAGGCCAGTTTGGCCCATGGATTTTACCTGACTCATTAAGTTCCTCCAGCATCTCCTTGTTTGCTTAAAATTCAAGCATCTGTAGTTTTTGTGTTTCTTTATAGGTTTTCCATATCCCTCCTTTTAGTCATGCTATTTTCTTTTGTGTCTGCGGTGACCTCCAGAATATCAAGATTGTATTAGCGTCAGCTAATGAAATTATCTGGGTATCATGGTTCTGAAGGGAATTAAATTGTTGGGATGAATTTATATTACAAGCACACTGCAACTTCAAATTCAGCCCCGATAACTATCAAAACAATCCCTTGCAGGTTTTCCTCTTGAAAAGATCAATATTATTGAACAAACTACTACAAACTAGTTGAGGAGTAGTTTTTAGGCATGTCAAGTAATATTTCAATCTTTTATCGGACCTTTGATTCAAGTGATTGGAATGTTGTCATGCTTCATTCCTTTTTAAGTGAAACCGAGACACAAGAATTGGAAGGAAAATAAAAATGCAGATAATCTCCCCAAAAGGTCTGCCATATGTCAATTACATTGTGCCCATGGACAGGTTAACTGAATACAATTTTTATTGCCCATTCTTCTGAGAGAGAAAATGATTAAGGCTTTAAGCGGACAATGTGGTTGTTGGGGTACACAATCATTTTGTCATTCATAAAATGGGATTGGAGAAGGACAGACAAAGATGGTAAAAATCAAGTCTGGAGGGCAATAAAATGGGAATCAGACTCAGTAACGTGTAGAATTAACCGAAATACTTGCAATGGGGGACACAACCCACTTCGGACCTTGAAGCTTAGATGCGAGGACAACAGAAATGTTGGGCTCAATACAACTATTTGCAGCCTCAATGGACAGATTGGAGAGAAGATGAAAAGGCTTTTGCTAGGGTTTCAAATTCTAGCTTTGCTTTTTCATTTGCGGGAACTTCTAGATATTGATGCCCTAATCTCAGACTGTCATTCCCACAACATGCTTATTGTTGTGGGGGACAGAGTTGATGTGTCTGATCCTCTCTGGGTCATATGTGAAGAAAATTTCAGGCAATATTCACTTGGGCATTATGAATAAACCTGTGCTATGAGTGGATAGGAACCTGTGCATCTCTTTCCTAAAACCAATTACATTTACAGCCCCATTATCGTGGCCAATTCAAAATAGTAACCAGCTTTGTATGGAAAAAGAAATTCTTCCTGGATATGTAATTACGATCGTTTGGTTTTATGAGCTTGAGAAACTGTGCCTAGATTCTGTTCACAGTCAAAGGATTAATTTATGGATGAGGAAATCAATAATCTCCAGAGATGTTTAGATGATAGAGAGCACATTTAAGAAGCTGAAGACACAAGCAAGGGGAACTCAAGAAAGATAGTTAAAAGCAACAAAAATGCAGGATAATGACATTACCAATGCAATTTATTCTTAGTATGGGAATGAAGCAACAAGGCAAACTGGATAAATGGAGTTACATATTGCCCAGATTGGAGTTAGGTGCCATACACCTGCACATGCATGTGAGAATGAGTTGCTTATCATGGTCTGGTTGGAATTTGAAAAATTTCAGTTGCTTGTCCAATACTATGCACACATATCTGCATGCATTTTAATTATTTTTTTCAAAAATTAAATGTAGACATACAGCACAGTAACAGGCCATTTCAGCCCATGAGTCCGTGCCGTCCAATTGCACCCAATTAACCTGGTACATTTTGAAGGGTGGGAGGAAACTGGAACACCCGGGGAAAACCCATGGAGACATGGTGAGAACGTACAAACTCCTTGCAGACAACGCTAGATTTGAACCCTGGTCCCAAATGCTGGCAATAAAATGTGAATCAGACTCACTAACACATAGAATTAACCAAGATAGTAACAGCATTGCACGAACTGATATGCTATCCGTGCTGCCAAATACCTGTTCACCAAAAAAAATCCGGCAGACAGGATTTAAATGAACAAAAACACCTTCAGACAATTTGTTTAGAGAAAATTCATCCATGTATTTGAGATGGAATTATTGAATCCAGGTCACCAGCTCTCCTGGTTCATCTTTATAGTTTATATCTATCTGGTTCGTCAATTCAATGTAGTCTCATATCTTACACACCATCTATTAGAACTACATGTAAAAAGTTTCACTGACCTTCAACATTACACACATCATCAGAATGGAGGTCAATCCACAGGACCACATGAGTGGCAGAGTGAATCACTGGGATCTTTCTCTTCCAACACCCACCCTACCCCACCAGCCCCAATTTTGACATAATTTACCAGGATCTGTCGAAAGAGGGCTTGCAAAATCAGTGAAGGCCCCTACGACATCTTCCAGCTACTCCCGTTGGGAAAGAAATTCAAGAGAATCAGAGCCAAGACCACTAGACTGAGAAACAGTTTCTTCGCAAGGGTAATGACACTGCTGAATGACTGATGAGCTCCTCATACAAGACCCTCCATGACTCTACTATTTATTTAACAGTAATACTTATTTATTTAACATTTGTATCTATATACTGTGCATGTGTATCATTTGTCTGTATGGGTACTTGCAGTGTTTTGCACTGAGGACTGGAGAACACTGTATCATCAGGTTGTACTTGTACTTGAACTTTCTGGCAAATCTCATCTCCAAACAAATGGCCTTAATAGACATGCAAGATCTAAGCTGATCTCTCTAATGGCTTGAGATTTACATATCCAATAACACAATGTCAATCTTCCATCTTTTTAATTCAATTTACTTCAAGAACTAATTAGATCGGATCAAAAGGAGCACCACAATGGAATAACACCAGATCTCATCTTCACATCAGTTCAAATTACAAAATTTTGATCATTCAGAAACATGTGATAAATATTTGATATCTTGATTTTTTTTTGGAATGCAGGCTTTAAACTAGAAACTCTGAATGCTGTAAAACTGGATTGGACAAACACACAAGAAGTTCACACTTGATTGATTGGCAATAGGAAGATAAATGGCACATTAATGCATTGGGTGGACCAGCTAACCAGGAATATCTTCAGACTGAAGAACACAGTGGTAAACATCACAGAAACAATTGCTCCTCTCTCATCAAATTAACTAATTGTGCATTTCCATCACATGTCCCATCCGTTTTATAACAGAGGCTGTTCTGCTTCCACTGAACAGTAACCAACAGCAGAAAAGCAAAAACAGTTGTTTAACCTCCAAATACTGATGCAAGATTTTCATAATGTTTTGGTTTCCGTGTTGAGTACTCCAGACACTTAATTTCCTAAGATGCTTCTCAAATATGTTACAAGATTGAAAATGTGACATTTTTTGCATGTTTGTAAGCAACAAAATAGAAACAATTGTACACAGGATCATAGTTCAGAGAAAAACTGAGAATTAATATGTAGCATTCTGATGAAATGCCGGATTTAGTTCGCATTACTGAAGAAGGATATTGGGCCAAGTTTTCCTGAATGGGATCCACTGTCCACATTTGTCTTCCGTCTTCACCATGCCAGATCCAGAAGGCTGAAATTGGCAGATAAATATTGCAGTAACAGACCCTTAGCTGAAGGTATGCCTTTGAAGGATCTTGCATGGTGGTGTTGGTGGCCATATCCAGCTGGGTTCAGGAAACTGACAGCTGCCTTTTGCTTTGTTGACTGTCGAAACAGTCAATTTTTCTCCCCCCAGTTTTGTAGGTGCTCGGAAGCTTAGAGATGGGCTATCTCTCACTGTGTGTTCCACAGAAAATGGCCAACTATTTCCCACTTCCTTTGCAACCTTTTGCATCTGTGCACTGAAATACAAGCATTCAAGAGAAGCTAGCAGAAAGATGCTGGTACATCATCTCTCCTGCTTCAATGCTGGAATGAACAGACTTCTGTGGTGCAGCACTGCTGTGATAAACACAGGAAAAGGATGCACTTCACACATGGCCCCTTGGTTTTATGTCAAGGAAATACATAGGATGCATTTGACAGGGTCATCAATCAGAAACAAAAGAGTTGTGTCTCACCAATTACTTCATCAGGGTTTTTAAGGTAATTTCTCATGTTTTATTGGAGGAACAACACTTTATATTCTCTCTCAACAGACTCCAAACAGAAGGCATCAATATCAGCTTCTCCAATTTTTGGGAACCCCCTCCCCCCTTCCACCATTCTCTCATTTTCCCTCATCCTTCAGACTCCCTTCCTCTTGCTTCCCATCTCCACCCCTTTCTTTCTCCTATAAAAGCACATCTCTCGCAACCATCCACCCCTGACCCCATCCATCACCTGCTAGCCTGTGCTCCACACCCCACCTTCTGATTTCGGCATCTGTTTGATTTTCATCTCAAGCCAAAAATGTTGACTACCTCATGCTTTCCACAGTTGGTGCATGATCTGCTGAGTTTCTCCAGCATTTTTGAGTATGGTACTTGTTCCTCACCATCTGTAGACTTCTCGTACACTTCATTCTCTTGCTTTACAGTGTTTTCCAAAATTAATTCAAGTAATTTAATCTTTAAAAATCTTATTTGAACAGTTTTTAAACAATATTTATACCCAATTTATTAATATTTTTAAATCTTCAAACATCCATCAGTGTGCTCAAATAAATACTGCATGTGAGAAACTGCAATCTACGGCCTCCTACATTTCTCTGGAGGGCTCGCTGGCAATGTGGCTCAGCCTAGCTGCCCCACTGTACCTGCAACAGGCAGGTGGGCATTGTGGATATCAAGTTCAGGGAGTGGCTATGTACAAGATCATCTGATGAATGGAATAAAAGATAAAAGCATAATTAAAAGTTTTTGAAGTATTTATAAAGTAAATTAAAATATTTAAAACACAAAAAGCGATCAAATTGTAAATGAACTTATTTCTGCCCTTTCTCCAATCATTCTATTTCAATGAATGACTTGTTGGACTGTGTGTTATACCCATGGACTGTGAGAGCACATTGCCCCAATGTGAAAGGGAATGGAAGCAGGTGGGGCATTCCATGTGGAACTTGGAGCAAATCCCACGCTGTCTGTCAGGTGTTCGCACATTTCTTCCAGCTGCTCTGGTTCCTTCCCACTGTAAAAAAATGTTCCGGGGTTGTAGATGAATTGGATGTAATTGGGCGGCACAGGTATGTGAGCCAAAAGAGTCTGTTACTGAGCTACATGCCCAAATTTTTTAAAAATTAAATTTAAATTTAATTTTTCAATTTTAAACCGAGACATTCAACAAAAATTTTGAGCTAATGAGTGCAGCCAGAGCACTTGCTAATTGCAAGCAATGTTGCTCCCATGATACTCTTCCCAAATGACCTGCAGTGACAGAAGTAATGTGCTCTTGGAGACGGGTCTTGTTACTTCTGAAAGAATTGATACATTACAAATCCAAATAAAATGAAAAAAAAAGAGAGAAATAACAATAGGGACTCTGAGTAAGTACGATTTAGTGATATTTCTTGAAGATGCAAATACTTTAAAAAGTAATGATCAATCTTTTTGTTCCTTCATTATCTCAGGTTGGGAAAATCTTCCATGGTAACAACAGGAACCACACTGAGATATCTCCCGAATTGTAAAGATTAGATGAACACTGCCAGAGGATGTTAAACCTAATTCAATTATATTCTTTTATTTTTGACAATTCAATTATGAGCCTTGTGTCTTTTGTAGTAATTCCATGTTTACAATACATTAAAAAAATGTCATTAAACAACCACTTTAATGAGACATTTGAACAAGCCTGTTCAGCTGATATGCCAAATATAGATAAATATTAAAACTAGATTCTATGATTGCAATTTAATCAAAAATTTTATTTAAAAAATGCATGTAATTCTGCCAACACAACTGCAATAATATTGGATCATAATTCAATAATTATGTAAAACACTAACTATCCATCTACTTTGAATTAAAACTTGTCTCTTTCTTGCAGCATTTAAAACAAAAAAAAAGTCATTTTTCACACTATGAAACATTTCATATTTGTTCTCTGGTACTTTGGAACATCTCAAACAACATTAAATCAGGTTTGATGAATCCATGTTGATGTGGGGTGAGAATGACTGTTCCCTGTTCCACCTTATTTAGAACTCATTGTCACAATGACCAACAACAAGCAATAAATAATTGCCTGGGTCAGGCAGGTGATGCATCATTGCAAAGATCATGTAAAGGTAGACGTTTATGGCACAGGTCAGACTCAGGTGGTCAATACTGACACAGGAATAATGAGAAACTCCTTTTATATTGTTTTGAAATGAGCAGCATCTGGTGATTAATCTATTACTGAGGCACAGTTGTCACACCTGGGTTTGGATGACTTTTCCAGAAAGGTCACATTGGTGTCATCACAACTGAAATAGAAAAATTGCAAAGACATAGAGATCACAACTACTGCAGGTCTGCTGTTCCACTTTTAAAATGTTATTATTTTCAGTGCAATGATATGTAATAAAAAAAAACTAGAAACAAATGCAATGATAGCAGATGATTGACTGTAATTTAGATTTGTGACAGAGGACAGATTGTCATCAGGAAGCT
This sequence comes from Narcine bancroftii, assembly GCF_036971445.1. Classification (NCBI taxonomy): domain Eukaryota; kingdom Metazoa; phylum Chordata; class Chondrichthyes; order Torpediniformes; family Narcinidae; genus Narcine; species Narcine bancroftii. Next base: position 96,323,999 of record NC_091476.1, on the reverse strand, counting down.
AGAAGTAGGGGGTTCTTGTGAACCACCTGAGCTCCCAACCCATTTATCAGTCAATATTTCTCTTCTGCCAGCAATTTTTTTAGTGCTCTATTGTTCTCTGACAATCCTTAGTTTGCTTTTTTTTAAAATTTAGTAGGTAATCAAGCAAAGGAGATAATTGAAAAAAATGACATCAGTATTTCTAATCTTCATTTGACAATGAGAAAACAAAGAAATGTTATGTCTGTGCAGAGATTAATTAAGTTCTTAAAGTAATTCCCTTTAGTCATGAGTGTACCTTTAATTAATGCAATCAAATAGGAGACATTTCAGGAATCAAACTACTGATGGTTAAAAATGCAAAATGTGCAAAGCAAAATGGAGTTAAAGAGGAAAGTCTGTCAACAATGTGATTGTAGTACAATACACAAACACACTGGAGAAATAGCAAGTCAAATCAACTTTATTTATCGTTCATACCATGCTTGCACGGTCTGATGAGATAGCGTTTCTCCAGGACCATGGAACACATTTACATAGAAGTTAGGAAAACTATTAACACTAAAATATTAAGGTACTAAGACGTATACACAAAATCCACGGTACACTGTCCACATCTGTACTGGGAGTTCAGGAACCTGATGGCTTGGGGGATAAAACTGTTTCCCACTCTGGACGTAAGGGCCTGAGTGCTACAGTACCTCCTGCCAGATGATAGAAGGGAGAAGAGTTTACATGCGGAATGTAGGGAGCATTTCACAGTGTTTATTGCTTTTCACATGCATCGAGTATAGATGATGTCCTTCATGCTAGGAAGAGGTTTCCCAATGGTCTTTACCACTGACTTCACTATCCTCTGCAGTGTTTTGTTGTCTGTGGTGGTAAAGTTTACAAACCATGCTCTCAATACATCCTCTGCAAAATGTAGAGAGGATGGAGGGTGAGAAATGGACTTTCCTCAGCCTTCGCAGGAAAGTTGAAGCATTGCTGGACTTCCTTGGCTATGGAGCTGGTGTTAAAGGACCAGGAAAGATTCTCCACTAGGTGCACTCTGAGAAACTTGATACTCTTGATGACCTCAACAGTAGAGCCATCAATGGTCAGGGGAGCATGATCTACCTGGTCACGCAGAGTCTCAAGGAAGCAACGGAATACCTTGAGAAAGGGCTCAGGCCCAAAATATTGGTTATATCCTATTACTTCCCATAGATGCTGTGTGACCTGCTGAGTTTCTATAGCATTTTTGTGTATCGCAAAGCAAAATGGAGGTCCTTTAAATCAAATCAAAGTCTGCGGCAACTTGTCTCTGTTTGACACAATCTTCGACAACCTGCTTTACCCCTAATGTATTTTCTCTGAAGGTGACTTTGTTGCTTAATTTCAAGTTGGTGAGAGCATAGATTCCTTCAGCATGGAAACATACCCTTCTGACCCACCATACTTGCCGATAATGAAGCACCCACTTACATTGTTCTTCTCACATTCCCATCAACATCCCGACTATTCTATCATTCACATATTCTTTGGATAATTTGCAGTGGCTAATCAATATGAACATCTTTGGAGTGGGGAAAAAAAACTAGAACACCCAGGGAAAACCCATATAGTCACATAGATAAAGTGCAACTTGTTGACTGACAGCACTGGAAAGACAGAATTAGCTGTATTAGCTGCACCATTGTGTCAGCCCAAAATTTGGCCTGTGTCGCACTGAGCTAGCCATTGTGACAAAGGAGAATGATCAATATATGAGCAAACATGCTTCTCTCCTCCTAAACTTTACATTCTTTCCAGGAGCAATTTTACATGATCATCTGCTTGCATGATCTTTCTCTCAGCAGTGTTTCATACATTACAACAGTGACCACACTTCAACAACTATTAATTATACTCCAATGTAATTAAGTTGTCTGACTTGTATCTTTTACACCTTTTTAAAAAAAAACCTTTGGTTTTCTTTTAATGCAATCTGGCAATGCAGTTAGGTAAAGGGCTTGAGTTGTTCTCCTCGACAGTTTTCTTTCTTTTTTAAAAAAAATTGGAGTTTAAAAAATCCCAGGTATATACTATTTAGAATATGATTTATGGATATAATTTACAATTTATGTACCTGTATATACAGAATATCTTATTTAGTTTATGTAATTATCCATGTCATCTTATTGAATTGTACCCTGTTTGTTTGTACAGATTCTTTATTAAAATCAATAGAAATGTTTTAAAAAGAAAAAAAAAATGACTGGGGGCTGAAATGGCTCTTAGGGCACCCTGAGTCCTTTAGGAAGCTATTTCATTATGCTGGCTATGAAAGTTTGGGATCACTCAAGTACATTCCAGTCAGGACATCAGATAACTGCCAGGAGACAAAGCAAAGCATTTTCATGCACTAAATCTAAAATGCATTGAAAGTCAGATCCAAGTGGTAAAAAAACTTATTTTCCAATGATTTCAAAATTGAATCCAGGCCACAAGTTTTCAAAAGAATGACAATTTTTTTTTAAAAATTGCCAATCTTTAGGGCGATAGCTAAGATTTACAGAAGCAGGTGAATGACATGAAATGAGTCAATAGCATTTCACAAGTGCAGGTCAGAGAATGTCTGCTAGACTGAAGGACTTCACCTCTCAGCCAGATGTCTATTTAGGTCTGTTGAAAGACTTCATTTGATCAATCATGGCATAAAGCAAGTTGGACTCAAAATGGATTGGAAATTATTGATTTGATTAATTCAAGATTTACTGAGAGGACATCATCATTAGCTGCACGGAATCAATGTTCCAGTCAGTTGCCCACGTCAGTCAAAAGGTACCTGAATCTATTTAAATTGAAGCTGTAAATTTCTGCAGGGGGACAATAATGTTTGACAGAGAAGGGAATAAAAAAAAGATAAAAGCAAAAATTTCAGACAATTGGGAATAAAACAATTTAGTGTCGCACTAACATGGAAAAATATAAACGCTTGTCTACATCAAATGTCTGGTAAAAAAATAGCAAAGGCCTTTTCATATTGTCTTCTGTTCTAACAGCTCATTGCATTCTGTGACTGACTGTTATCTGTCTTGTAGTCCACTTGAGTGACAATCCACCAATGGTGGATTTGGCTTCGAAATAAACTCTGTAAAACATGGAGGAATTTGTCAAAATGTAAATATTCAGCATGAGGGCATGTAACATATCACCTTGGATGCAATCTCTGAAAAATATGTGCCGTTTCTTGACAGAAGACAGCTTTGGCACAGGAAAATAACATGAAATAATAATGCACAAGATATAAAAGACCAGATTGACTAAAAGTCTTTCCAGATGTTCAGGATGGAAAAATATATGGTAGTCACACAGGCCATTCCAGGGTTCACTTTGTTTGCATACCCTCAGACCATTCTTCTTCCTCCTGTCCCATTGTCTGTGTAAGGGTGAGCAAGTCACCAAATAAGGATGTCATTGTGAGAACCTATAAAGCATTAGTGAGCCTTCACTACAGTGCCTTATTTGAGAAAAGACGTCCGGGAATTGGAGACGGTTCAGAGAAGGTTTACTAGAAAGACACCAGGAATGAAAGAGCATAGGAGGAATGTTTGTCTGCTCTTGGTCTATATTCATTGGAGTAGAGAAGGAGGAGGGGGACCTCATCAAGGCATTTCAAAAGCTGAAAGACCAGGACAGAGTAAATACCGCAAGGATGTTTCTCATGGTAAGGGAGTCTCGGACAACTTCAGGTTAAAAGAGTCTCAATTTAAAGCAGAGATGCAGAAAATTTAGACTGAGGGTTGTGAGCCTGTGGAACTTGTTGCCACAGGCGGCTATGGAAATGAGGTTGTTGGTATATTTAAGGCAGAGATTGACAGATATTTGATTAGTCAGGGCATCAAGGGTCACGGGGAGAAAGCAATGAAGTGGAGTTGAGTGAGAGGATGGATGAGATCATGATTAGAATGGCAGAGTAGACTCTATGGGCCTACTTCTGCTCCTACATCTTGTCAAGTGCTGCCACATTCCACATCGTTTGGCTTTGCAAGAAAGGGAACTCTTTTTTTTGCAACTCTGTCCAAACAATTATTGTCATGTCACACAGTAATGTAAATAAGAAACAAGCTGGAGCATTTCTGCTATGCATGTTAAACATTTTGTTATTTTATTGGTGTTGCAGGACTGAGAGGAAAAAAATCCCCAGTTCATTACTCTGATTGTGGAAGATGGTCACATCAGCATGGTACTCTGTACCTCCAAAATCCTTACCATAATCTCAACTGGTATGAACTTCAGAGGCAGAATTAATGCATTGATATTGAAGTTATCCACAACACACCATTTCACTTACTGTTGGGCTGTCATCTCACAAATGGCAAAGAAGATTTACTATTGGAATGTTTTCAACAACATTGGTCTAGATCTGGTGAGAAAATTTGAGCAATTTGTTGTGCAAGTGAAAGAGCTTCTGCATGATTAGAGAAGTTGATAGGTTACAATGATTGATTATTTGCCATTGGGCCCTGATTCTGCAAACTTGACATTGAGCAATATGGGCTCACAGTGTGGCAGTGAATAGCAGGTCATCTACATTAACACCCTCTAATAGCCAAAAGGTTTTAATTTAGAGATTCAGCACAATAATGGGTCCTTCTGGCCAACACTACGCAAAATGACTGATTAACCTACTAACCCCATCAGACTTTAGAATGTGGGAGGAAAGCTGAACACCCAGAGGAAACCCTTATGGACACTGGGAGAACATACAAACTCCTTCTTTGGCTTGGCTTCACGGACGAAGATTTATGGAGGGGGTAAACTCCTTACAGACAGTAAAAACACAATGCTGGAGAACTTCAGCTGGTCATATATTGTTCTTTAAATAGCAATGATAGATGCATAACAAATGTTTTGGGGTTGAGCCCTTCATCAGGGAATGATAAAATGTCAGCAGGCATCTGGACAAAATGGTGGGTGGAGGAAGGTGCAGGGGGAGGAGTATGGTCCCAAAGGTAGGAGGTGGACGAGAGAAGGAGGGCACACCAGTAAGCAGTTTGAGGAGGGATGGCTCTGTGAATAGAGAAGGAAGGGGGTGGAGAGCTGAAAGAAAGGGAAAGGGAAAGGGAAGGGAGGAAGAATGGAGAGCAAGATAGCAGAAACCAGAGAAGCTGATGCAGCAGAGTGAGCAGGAAACTGGGAGATCGCTTCGCTGAGCACTTTTGCTCAGTCCGCATCAGTGACAGGGATCACCCTAGTGACTAACCAGCATTTCCACTCCCCACTCCCATGCCTGCCATGGTCTCATGTACTTTCCCACCAAGACCATAAATTGGAGCAATAACACTTTATTTTCTGCTTAGGCACTCTCCAACTGGATGGCATTAACCGACTTCTCTGGTTTCTGCTATCCTACTCTCTGTTCGCCCTCCCTTCCCTTTAGATTTCTTTCCTTCAGCTCTCCACCCCCTTCCTTCTCTATTCACAGAGCCATCCACCCTCCTCCTGCTTGCTGGTGTGCCCTCCCTCCCTCATCCACCTATTAGACTTTGGGACCGTGCTCCTCCCACCATTTTTTTCAGGTGCCTAGCAACATTCTTTCATCTCTTGATGAAGGACTCAAGCCTAAAACATTGGTTTTTTATCTATCTTTGCTACATAAGGGACACTGTTTCACCAGCTGAGTTTTTCCAGCATTGTACTGTTACCTCAACCAGTGTCTGCAGAGTTTCATGTTTTATGACAGAATCAGAATTTATTTTCATGAACAAGTCACAAAATTTGTCGAGTTGCAGCAGCGTTATAGTGCAAACGTTCATATAAACCACCTTACAATAAATAAATAAAAATAGTGCCCGAAAAGTCAAAGTAAGGCAGTGTCTTTGACCATTCAGGAATCTGATGGCAGAGAGGAAGAAGCTGTCTTTCTGCTGCTGAGTGCTCGTCTTTAGGCTCCTGTACCTTTCTCCCCTGATGGTAGCAGAGCAAAGAGAGCATGGCCTGGGTGGTGGGGGTCCTTGAAGATTGAGGCTGCTTTCTTAATGCCTGTTGTGGATGTCTTTGATGGAGTGAAGTCTGGTGCCCGTGATGTCTCAGGATGAGTTAACAAACCTTGAGATTTTTCTTGTCCTAATTGTGGGCATTTCTGTATCAGACAGTGATGCAGCAAGCCAGAATGCTCTCCTCAGTTCACCTGTAGAAGTTTGAGGGTCTTTGGTGACATACCGAATCTCCTCAAACACCTCAAAGCAAAGCCACTGGTGAGCATTTTTCATGATTTTATCAACATGGAGGCTCCAGGACAGATCCTCAGAGATGTTGACGCCAAGGAATTTGAAGTCCGTGACTGAGCCCTCGACAAGGATTAGATCGTGTTGTCCTGACTTCCTTCTGAAGTCCACCTTCATCTCCTTTGTTTTGCTAATGTTGACTGAAAGGTTGTGGTTTGATACCATTCATTTAGCTGATCTACCTCCCTGCTTTCAACAACAACCATGGTGTCATCAGCAAATGACAGTGATGGATATTGGTACTGTGATAGCATTGCCCTAACAATAATTGCCCTTTAATGGAGGAAAATTATTTGAGTGCTTTTAACATATTTTGTATGCATTTTATATTTTTAATTGCTCTGGTTAACTTGTTTTTTTTTATTATTTAAATGGACTTTGATTCTATTGACTGTCTTTAACAGAAAACTGGCTTCAGAAGATTTATTTTCCTTTGATTAGGACTGGTTCTACCTCCCATTCCCAATCGTTAGCTCCATTAAATCAATTCTCACAAGGGATTCAGCAAATACATTTGACCTAATTGATGTTGGGATAACTCCAGCAAGGTGTACTTTTTCTTCTAAAGTTGGAAGCAAGTGGGACAGATTCTCTTTGTTCACTGAAGTAGTTCAAGTATGAAGTAATTTAACCTTAAACTTGTTTCAGAATCAGCTTGCAATAAGAAAACTGCAGGTTTGTAGCATAGACCTCGAGAAACTCACTCAAGAGTAACACACATTTTAATTATTTGGTCAAAAGCCCTGGAACTTGCAAATGACAGTGTTGTGGAAGTAACCTTCAACAAGCAGAGTGCACAGGGTCAAGGTCAGAGAAATACGAGGGAAATCAATGGATGTATGATTAGTGGTAGAATGGAGTGTTGAGGCACAAGATCGGTGGCAATGTTATATAAAAATAAAATTTAGACATGCAATACTGTAACAGGCCCTTTCGGTCTACAAGCCCTTGCTGCCCAATTACACCCAATTGACTGGCATCCCCAATATGTATTAGAGGGTGGGAGGAAGCTTACACAGGGAGAATTTAAAAACTCCTTACAGTCTGCATCAGATTCGAACCTTGACTGCTGGGGCTGTTACAGCGTTGTACTAACCACTACACAAAACATGCTGTCCCTGGATAAAATTTTTTAAAAAAATGTACATTCTGGAAGAAATAATCACTTTAAAACCCTTTTTTGATAGGAGATGACCAAGCCAACTTTGCAGAAGCACAGACTGAGATGGGTATTGAGACAATAACAAGCCTGAACCAGATCTTACATTAATTGCCACTTGGAGACGGCACGACAGTGAATAAACTTTTTTGAGATCAGACATTAAACTGCCATGTCACATATCAGGAGTCATTATCAGTAGAAAAATATGAGCAGTTGTGGTTATTTAACTAACATTTCTGTAATGCTTTTCAATGAAAATTGTACTTTATTAATAAGCTTCAGTGCAGTTGACATGCTTGTCTAAGCAACAGCTGTCCAAAAGTGTGCGAACAGACGCCGAAGAACATTAATGAAGCCAAAGATGTGAAGCTTGTAAATCTGTGCACTCTGGTGGGAGACAATCTGAGTTCCAGGATTACACAGACACCCAATGTTGATGGATTTCCGCCAGTTCCTGGAGCTTCTGTTCTGAGGTAAATTGTGTAATCTTTGTGTCAACCTAGGGTTTAACAGAGCAGATGTCACTGTGGGCATGTTGCCATTGTTCACCGAACCTGATTCAAGAGATGACCTATTAAAACAAGTCTCTGAGACACCACGATTTATTTATATTTATTTTTAAACATGTATATATGACTGTACTTCTCTATAGGTGTGTGATGTCTGTATGTGTGCTTGCACTGTGATCCAAAGAATGCTAGTTCATCGGGTGGTACTGGTACCATCAGATGAAAAATTAACAAACTTGAAGGCAACACTATTCTGATGGGTAGCATCTCCAAGGGCTCCCTGACTACACAAGTCAGTGTACTAACAAATACAGCTCAACACTTTGTGCAAAACAGTATTTTTGGTGGGGGAGGGGGCTCAAAATCCTCTTAAATGGTTGTCTGCCATTGGGCTTCCCAGTTACAAAGAATAGAAAATGCATCTGATTTCACTCATTTTTTTCTGTGAGTACTGTACATTTGCAAAATATAGGCATTACTTGGCATTTTACTTTCCCTCACTGATAACTTCTGAACAAAGCAGGTAATTCAGAGAAACAGAAGCAGGAGTCGGTTTCTTGGCACTTGAAGTTTGGTGTGCTTTGCAGTAAGATCATGGCTGATCTAACCTTGACCTCAAAACCAATTTCCTGTTATCTCCCCACAACTCCTTGACTGACTTTTAGTTTAAATGTCTGTCCCCCTTCCACCATTAATATATTAAATTCCTCTGCTTTCGCACCACCCTGGCGCAGAGAAATCCAAAATTTCAGGTTCTGAGAAAATAAATTCATTTTTATTTCTGTCTGAGATGATTAACACTTTAATGTGAACCAGTTTCCCTCAATTTTGGATACCACTGGGAGCAACATTTTCTCAGCTCCCACACTATCAATCTATAAAGAGTCTTGCTTTCAAAAGGTCACTTCCCTCTTCGCTGAAAGGTACAGCTGCACAAAAGAAGTGGATTTCACTCCCTGCAGGACAATAGTAAACCAGATGGAGACACAGGACCCTGTTAAAGCCATAAATTACATTGTAGAAAATGTATGTCAAAACCAGACACAATCTGCAATTATCAATGACAACCACAGCCTAAGACTGTGATTCTTAAATGTTGCATGAAAACGTCGTTTGATCAGGTTTCTTCTCTGGTTGCACTCAACAATTTTTAAGGTCTTTACATGAACATGTACAATGCAAATGTTATGAGTTGACCTCTGCAAGATCCCAAACTATTCCTGATCCACCCCTGAACAGGGAACCGAGACACACTTCAGATGGTTTGCCTATGTTGCAGTCACATTCTCAGATATTGCAGTGTGGCCCTGGGACTGCTGTCCCTGCTGTGTCCATTAGCTGTATAACCAATGTATTGTTGAAGTCCAGCAGGGATACTGTCAAAACCATTATTGGGCTACAGATGAAAACAGCATCTTACAGGTCCCAAGAATAGACTTGACTCTCTCAAAATGTTCAACAAAGCAATACCAGACATCCAGTATGTTCTCATTCCAATCAATTGCAATTATTTAAGGTCATTGTTCTTTTCAAATTTGAATTATCTGTGTTAAAGTAAGGCAGATTTTTTTGTTACAGATAACAACAGGAGTGATTAAACACAAATGATTGGAAATTAAAATTGTATGACAATCTGTCTCCTGAATTGAAGTTTTATATTCAGGATCAAAATAAAATTGTCTGATATTCTATTGTAGGAACTCCCTATTCCAGGTAACTGAAATAATATGACTATAAATCAATGAGTTCATCAAGTCTAAACTCTAGATGTGCCAGAAATGTTGGTGCTTCCTTGTTTGACCAGCTTTATTGTTGAAGCTGCAGAGAATTTAACTATTTGTAAATTGGTACATAAATAAGACTGCAACTTATGAATGTGACCAAATTATGCAATTGGCACCCATACCCTTCAACAATTCGACGTGAACAAATAATAAAATCCCCATTCACTCAAGTGTGCAGTCTTCGTCAGAGTGGTCCGAGTGAGTGTGGTCAGGCTTTAGCTTAACCGGCTTCGGTGAGAACAGGTCAGAGGTGAAGGTTATAGTGTGGGTAAGTGAATTGTGTATTAGTTATTCAACAATTTTTGGGCTCGGCGGAATGTCTGTAGGTGAGTGTCAGATGTGGGGTCCCTGGGAAACTCCAAGTCTCCCCAATGCTTATATCTATGCCAGGAGCACAAAGATTCTGCCCTTTATTGATCGTGTTAAGGAACTGGAGCTTCAGCTTGATGACTGTCTGCTCATTAGAGAGAGTGAAGAAATCATAGAGAGGAGCTATAGGGAGTTGGTGGAGAGCACATCTGTGGCTGTCTCCCTTAGCAACGGGCATATTGATGAGGATGATTTGACAGAGGACAAGCATGGTGGCCAGATCTCCAGCAATGAGTCTGTGACCCAGAAAGAGAGGCAGCATGCAGATGGGATCAGTGATTCTAAATTGAGAAGGATGGAAAAGAGATTATGCAGGTCTGATAAAGACACCTAAATGATGTGTGGCCTTCCCAGGTACCAGGGTATGGGATGTTTCTGATCGGGTCCAAAACAATCTGCGGAGAAAGGGTGAACAGTCCAAAGTATTGGTGCATGTTGGTACCAATGACAGAGGAAAGATAAGTATGATGTGCTGAAGGTAAAATATAAGAAATTAGGAAGGAAGCTGAGAAGCAGGACCTCCAGCGTGGTAATCTCAGAATTACTGCCAGTGCCTAGTGCTGGTGATGGCAAAAATAGCACCGTCAGGCAGATAAATGCGTGGCTGAAAAACTGGTGCAGAGGGCAGGGCTTCAGATTCTTGGATCACTGGGATCTCTTTTGGGGAAGGTACAACATTTACAAAAAGGATGGAATACACCTGAACCCAAAGGGGTCCAATATCCAGACATGCAGGTTTAAGGAAGATTTAATTAATTTTGCATGGGGATGGGAACCAGAGTGTCAGAGCTGAAGGGCAAATTAGAAATAAACCAAGGATAGTGTGCAGAAAGGATGACAAGCAGGTGATGAGACAAAATTTCAACTGGAGGAATGACAGAGACACAGTGCATTCAAAAACTAGTCTCAAGACATTATACTTACATGAACACAGCATTAGAAACAAGGTGGATGATCTTGTAGTATAGTTACAGATTAGACAGTATGATGTTGTGGCCATTACCGAGTTGTGGCTAAAGGTTGGGTGTCATTGGGAGCTGAACGTCCAAGGATATTCGGTTTATTGAAAGAATAGGCAGGTAGGCAGAGAGGTTGGCATAGCTCTGCTGGTAAACAACAATATCAAATCATTGCAAAGAAGTGATATAGGATCAGAAGAGGTAGGATCCTTATGGATTGAGTTAAGGAATGGTAAAGTTGAAAAGACCCTACTAGCATTTATATCCAGGCCTCCAAACAGCAGCCAGAATTTGGACTACAAAAAAAAACAGGAAATTTAAAAAAAAGGCATAAGTGGACAACTTTACAATAATCATAGGGGATTTTAACATGAAGGTAGATTGGGAAAGTCAGGTCAGTACGGGATCCCAGGAGGGAAGAGTTTGTGGAATGCCTACTGAATGGCTTTCTGGAGCAGCTTATTGATGAGCCCACTAGGGGAGTGGTTGTTTTGGATTGGGTGCTTTCAAATGAACCAGACGTGATGAGAGAGCTGAGGGTAAAGGGACCCTTAGGAGGCAGTGATCACAAAAGGATTGAGTTCACTGTGAAATTTGAAAAGGGGAGCCTAAAGTACAATGTGTCAATATTTCAATGGAGTAAAGGAAATTACAGTCGCATGAGAGGGGATCAGGTCAAAAGCACACTAATGGGGAAGACAGCAGATCACCATTGGATGGAGTTTCTGCATATAATGAGGAAAATACAGGACAGGTACATACCAAAAGGAAAAAAAATGTGAATTAAAAAATGAGACAATTATGGTTGACGAGGGAAATTAAAGCCAAAGTAAAAACATAAGAGAAGGCAGACAAGGAAGTAGAAACTAGTGGGAAGATGGAGGACTAGAAAACTTTTGAAAAAACTTAGAGAAGGCAACTAAGGTAATTAGGAAGGAAAAGAGAAATTATGAAAAGTGGTTAGCAAATAATATGAAAGAGGATGCTAAAAGCTTTTGTTAAGTATATAAAGAGCAAAAGAGAAACAAGAGTAGACATGGACCCATTAGAAAATGAAACTGGAGGGATGGTAATGGGAGACAAGGAGATAATAGAGGAACTGAATGAATATTTTGGATCAGTTTTCACAGTAGAAGACATTTGGAGCTTACCAGACCCTCAAGCATCTTTGGGAAGTGAACTGAGTGCTATAAAGATCGCGAGAAGAAAGGTACCTGGGAAGCTAAATGGTCTAAGGGTAGGTAAGTCTGCTGGACTGGATGGAATGCATTCTCAAGTTCTAAAGAACGTTGCTGCAAGGATTGTGGGATCATTGGTAATGATCTTCCAGGAATCAATGGATTGTGGCATGGTTCCTGTGGACTGGAGAATTACGAATGACACACTGCTGCTTAAGAAAGGAAGGAAGCAGCAGAAAGGAAACTATAGGCCTAATAGTCTGACATCAATTGTTGGGTAGATATTGGAATCAATTGTTAAAGATGAGGTTATGGAGTACCTAGAGGAGCATCACATGGTAAGTCCAAGACAGCACAGTTTCCTTTTTTTGAGGAGCTCACAAACAGGATAGTCAGGGGAGAAGCATTGGATGTTGCGAACTTTGACTTTCAAAAGACCTTCGACAAGGTGACACATATGAGGCTACTGAACAAGATGAGAGCTCATGGAATTACAGGAAGGATACTAGCATGGATAGAGGATAATAGGCAGGGAACAGAGAGTGGGAATAAGGGGATCCTATTCGGGCTGGTTGCCTGTTATTAGCGGTGTTCTGCAGGGGTCAGTGTTGAGGCCACTTCTTTTAACATTGTACATAAATGATTTGGATAATGAAAGAGATAACTTTGTGGATGACATCAAAATAGGTGGTAGAGCTGGTGGTACTTAGGACATGGAAAGGCTCCTAACTTGGATAGATTAGGTAAATGGGAAAGAGATGGTAAATGAAAGACAATTTTAGGAATTATACACTTTGGTACAAGAACTAGATGGGAAGACTCTTACTTAGATGGGGAGAAAATTCAAAATTTGGAGGTGCAAAGGGATCTGGGAGTCCTCATGCAGAATACCCTAAAGGTTAACATCCAGGTTGAGTAGGCAGTGAAGAAAGTGAATGCAATTTTGTCATTCATTTCTCGAGGTAGAGGATACAAGAGCAGAGATGTAATGATGAGTCTCTATAGGGCACTGGTAAGACCTCACTTGGAGTACTGTATACAGTTTTGGGTGCTTTATTTGAGAAAGGATGTGCTAGCAATGGAGAGGGTTCAGAAACGATTTAATAGATTGATACCAGGAGAAATGTTTGTCAACTCTTGGACTCTACTCATTGGAGTCTTCATTGAGACATTTTGCATGTTGAAAGGCCTGGACAGAGTAGATGTGACAAAGTCATTTCCCATGGTAGGAGAGCTTAGTGTAATGATAGAGATCATGTTTGCATGGCAACTAGCAATGACTTACTGTTTGATTAGTCTTGGCTGTCACCAGGGGCTAATATAGAGCAAGACCCACTGTATGCAGATCTGTAATGGAAACTTACAGCCTCATGGTGCTGTTTACAACAACTTTAAAATAAAGAACCTTTTCCTTCAGCCATGTGCTACCTAAGAACTCACACATGCAAATACAAGATGAAGCAAGAGGCCACAATTTTAGGATAAAAGGGGCATCAATTTAAAACAGAAATGTTGAGAAATTTCTTTTGGGAGAGAGTCGTGAGTCTGTAGAACATGTTGCCACAGGCAGCAGTGGAGGAAAGATCAGGTGTATTTAAAACAAATTGGAACAAATTGGAAGGTATTGATTATTCAGGACATCAAGGGTTATGGGGAGAAGGCCGGTGGTGGGGGGTGGGTGGGGGGGGGGAGGGTGAGGCTGAGTGATATGAATCAGCTCATGATTAAATGGAACAGCAGATCTGACAGGCTGATTGGCTTACTTCTGCTCTTTTATCTTGTGAGTGCAGAATGGGCAGTCAGTCTACACACAACACAAACAAAGCAATAATTACCCCATCCAGATGAGCTTTCAATTAATATATTATTTACAAAACAGATTGGTTGCATAATATTTTTTTAAGTTTAAATCTTTATTTTTTTTCCAAAATTTAGACATTGCAGCACTTTAACAGGCCAATTCAGTACTACGAGTCCGTGCCGCCCAATTTACACCACATTAACCTACAGCTCAGAACCATATAACAATTACAGCACGGAAACAGGCCAATTTGATCAAGTACCCTCCTCTAATCCCACTTACCAGCACTCTGCCCATATCCCTCCATCCCCCTCCCATCCATATACTTATCCTTTTTTTTCTTTGGCTTGGCTTCACGGACGAAGATTTATGGAGGGGTATGTCCACATCTGCTGCAGGCTCGTTGATGACTGACAAGTCCGATGCGGGACAGGCAGGCACGGTTGCAGCGGTTGCAAGGGAAAATTGGTTGGTTGGAGTTGGGTGTTGGGTTTTTCCTCAAAGGAAAAAAATACTTATCCAACATTTTCTTAAATGACAAAATTGACCCAGCCTCCACCATCTTTCCTGAAAGCCCATTCCACACATTCACCACTCTCTGAGTAAAGAAGTTCCCCCTCATGTTACTCCTAAACCTTTGCCCGTCAACTCTCAACCATGTCCTCTTGTATCCATCTCTCCTACTCTCAATGGGAAAAGCCTTTCCACATCAACTCTATCTATCCCTTTCAATATCTTAAACACCTCTATCATATCACCTCTCAACCTTCTACATTCCAAGGAATAAAGACCTAATTTATAACCATATAACCATATAACCACTTACAGCACAGAACAGGCCAGTTCGGCCCTACTAGTCCATGCCGTAACAAATCCCCATCCTCCTAGTCCCACTGACCAGCACCCGGTCCATACCCCTCCAGTCCTCTCCTCTCCGTGAAACTATCCAGTCTATCCTTAAATGTAACCAATGATCCCGCCTCAACCACATCTGCCGGAAGCTCATTCCACATCCCTACCATCCTTTGCGTAAAGAAATTTCCCCTCATGTTCCCTTTATAATTTCCCCCCTTCAATCTTAAACCATGCCCTCTAGTTTGAATCTCCCCCACTCTTAATTGAAAAAGCCTATCCACATTTACTCTGTCTGTCCCTTTTAAAATCTTAAACACCTCTATCAAGTCCCCCCTCAATCTTCTCCGCTCCAGAGAATAAAGCCCTAGTCTGCACAACCTTTCCCTGTAACTCAGACCCTGAAATCCTATCAACATTCTCGTGAACCTTCTCTGCATTCTCTCTATTTTGTTTATATCTTTCCGATAATTTGGTGACCAAAACTGTACACAGTACTCCAAATTTGGCCTCACCAATGCCTTGTACAATTTCATCATAACCTCCCTACTCTTGAATTCAATACTCCGATTTATGAAGGCCAACATTCCAAATGCCTTCTTCACCACACCATCTACCTGAGTATCAGCCTTGAGGGTACTATTTACCATCACTCCTAAATCCCTTTGTTGCTCTGCACATCTCAATAGCCTACCATTTAATGCATATGACCTATTTAGATTTGCCTTTCCAAAATGTAACACCTCACACTTAACTGTATTAAATTTCATCAGCCATTTCTCAGCCCACACCTCCAGCCTTCCTAAATCACCTTTTAATCTACGGTAATCTTCCTCACTGTCCACAACACCGCTAATCTTTGTATCATCCGCAAACTTGCTTATCCAATTCTCCACCCCTACTTCCAGATCATTAATATATATAACAAACAATAATGGACCTAGGACTGATCCCTGTGGAACTCCACTAGTCACCGGCCATCAATTGGACAAACAATTTTCTACCGCTACTCTCTGACACCTCCCATCCAACCATTGCTGAATCCATTTCACTACCTCCTTATTTATACCTAATGCCTCCACCTTTTTTCCTAACCTCCTGTGGGGAACTTTGTCAAAAGCTTTACTAAAGTCTAAATAGACAACATCCATAGGTTTCCCTTCATCAACCTTTTTTGTAACCCCCCTCGAAAAACTCAATCAGGTTTGTTAAGCATGATCTACCCTTGACAAAACCATGCTGATTACTCCCTATCAATCCCTGTACCTCCAAATATTTGTAAATACCAATATTAAGGCCTTGTGTAAAGGCCTTCTTCACCACTCTATCCACATGCGCTCCTACCTTCCAGGGAACAATGCACCGTTATTCCTAGAACTTCCTGCTCCACTGCATTCTTCAATGCCCTCCCATTTACCACATATGTCTTGCTTTGATTATTCTTTCCAAAATGAGGCACCTCACACTTATCACCATTAAACTCCATCGGCCATCTTTCTGCCCACTCCTCTAAGTAGTTTAAATCCCTCTGCAATCTTTGAAAACCCTCTTCATCATCCACAATTCCCCCTATTTTAGTATCACAATAGACAATAGACAATAGGAGCTGGAGTAGGCCCTTCGGCCCATCGAGCCAGCACCACCATTTTACAGATCATGGCTTATCACTACCATCAGTACCCCTTTCCAGCTTTATCCCCATAACCCTTAACTCCTTTGCCCACTAGAGTCTTATCTAACTCTCTTTTGAACATAATCAGTGAATCTGCCTCTACCACCCTCTGTGGCAGAGCATTCCACAGATTCACACTTCTCTGGGTAAAAAAATGTTTTCTCATCTCCGTCCTAAAGGGCCTACCCTGTATTCTTAAACTATGCCCTCTAGTCCTCGTCTCCCCCATCATTGGGAACAAGTAATCCGACTTCACCCTGTCTATCCCCCTGATAATTTTGTATACCTCAATCATGTCCCCCCCTCATCCTTCTAAACTCCATCGGATACAAGTCCAGTTTTTCTAGCCTTTCAGTATATGTCAATCCCGCCATCCCTGGAACTAATCTTGTAAATCTGCGCTATAGCTAGTATGTCCTTCCTCAAAATTGGAGACCAGAACTGGACGCAATACTCCAGGTGGGATCTCACCAGGGCCCTGTACATATTTACTATGCATATTTACTAATCCAATTTACCACCCCATCATCCAGATCATTAATATACGTGACAAACAGTAATGGTCCCTGAGGTACATCTTGTCACCGGCCTCCATTCTGACAAACAATTATCTACTACTACTCTCTGGCACCTTCCTTCCAGCCACTGTTGAATCTATTTGACTATCTCCAAATTAATACCCAAGGACTTAACCTTCCTAACTAACCTCCCATGCGGAACCTTATCGAAGGCCTTACTGAAGTCCACATAGACAACATCCACTGCTCTACCTTCATCAATATTTCTAGTCACCTCTTCAAAAAATTCAACAAGATTGGTCAAACACGACCTTCTACTCACAAATCCGTGTTGAGTGTCCCTGATCAAACCGTGTCCCTGATCAGACACTGTACCTCCATATACTTATATGTACTATTTCTAAGAACACTTTCCATCAATTTATCTACCACAGATGTCAAACTTACCGGCTTGAAATTTTGAACCCTTTTTAAACAAAGGAACCACATGTGCAACACACCAGTCCTCTGGCACTATACCCATCTCTAATGACATTTGAAAAATCACTTCCAGGGCCTCCGCTATTTCCTCACTAACTTCTCTCAAGGTCCTGGGGAAAATCCTGTCAGGACCTGGAGACTTATCCACTTTTATATGTTTCAAAAGCTCCTGTACTACCTCTTTCTTAATCACTATAGTCTCCATATATACCCCCTTTGCTTCCTTTACCCTGCAAAGTTCAATATCCTTCTCCTGAGCTTTTTGAAGGGTGGGAGGAAACCAGAGCCCCCAGAGAAAACCCACTTGACTGGACCCAATCGGAGGTGCAGTAAAGGTGTTGCACTAACCCTGGCACCAACTATGCCGCTCTTCATTACTGGCAACCATTCTGAGAAGAGGCTGCAGCTGCTGGAATCTGATGCAACAATCTGCTCATGGAGCTCAGCAGGTCGAGCAACATCAATGGGAGGACAAGAATTGTCAACGTTTCAAGCTGGAACCCTTCAATCACCATTCTGCTGCTGCCTGGCTGGCTTCAATGCTGGAGGAGAATTTTAAATGCTTTTTTACCCATATTTATTTCATGTCATGCCTTAATTGGAAAATGAGGTTTTATTCAGAAGTCAAACTGAAGGGTCATAATGTGGGGAAGTATCAAAGCTGAGAGGTGCCATAGAATTTGTGAAGAGAGACTAAATGCAAACTGAGAAATATAATTATGGACTAACCAAGTTCTACAGTACGGAAACAGGCCATTTCATCCAACATGCCTCTTCTGAGTAGTTGGTCCCATTTGCTTGTGTTTGGCCCATATCCTTCTCAAACTTTCTTGTCTAAGTACTGTCTGAATCCCCCAATCTGCTTCCAGCCTATCCAATGTAGGCTGTATTAGGAATAAATGACCCCTAAAATCTCACGGATGGTGTTGTTTCCCTTCGGAGGACTGACTGGGGCCCTGAATGGTGGTGAAGGAAAATATGCCAGTCCCTGCCTATCCAGCTTCTCCTGACAAATTAAACTGACCGGCCTCGGTAATGTTTTCAGCACTGCACCCTTTCCAGCTTAATGATATCCTTCCACTCACTGGGTGACTAGAACCACACATGGAATACTCTATGTGCAGTTCCATCGATATCTTTTACAGTGGCAACATGTCCCTTCTCCTCGACTCATTACCCTTATTAATGAAAGCAAGCTTGCAAAGTACCATCTTCAACACCCTGCATCCCTGTCATGTCACTACCATGGAACAAAATACCTAGACCACAAATTCTCTGTTCCTGCACATTCACCTTGTAAAGGCCTGCCATGATTAGATTTCAGATTTATTGTTAGAGTACATTCATGACACCACATACAACTCTGAGATTTTTTTTCCCCCTGCAGGCAAGGCAGAATTACCACTTGCTGGTAAGGGCAAAAAAAGTACACATGTAAACAAATAAAAAAATGCAAAATAACTGACTGTTAGAGGGGGAAAAAAAAACAATAAAGTGCAAAAGTAAGAGTCCTTAAGTTAGTCCCTGATTGAGTTTGTTTTTGAGGAGTTTGATGGTGGAGGGGAGGCAGCTTTTCCTGAACCTGGTGGTGGGAGTCCTGTGGCACTCTTTGACATATCAAAGTTCAACTCCTCAACCCTGTGCAAGTTAATTCCATCTGCCATTCCTTGGTCCACATTCACAGTTCATCTCATTCTTCGTTTCACTGTCCACTCTCCCCCCAATGTTGTGGCCAATCATAAACTTACAAGCTATGCCATCTGCTTTGTCATCCAATATTGATCACAGGCAAGTCAACCCAGTGCCCATCTCTGTGGTATACCACTAGACACTGGTTTCCTATCTGAGTAATGACCATCCACTATGTAGGATGTTCAGAGACAAATATTTAATCCTTACTATGTGATAAGCTAGTGTTAGATGCATTGACATTGCAGCAAGAATATCAGGAGATGATTTTTTTTAAATTTTTTTATTTTTTTATTTTTAGGAGATGAATTTAATGACAAGTTTGTAGCATGGAGAATGGAAAACTAAATATTGGAGCAATTATAATCACGTCAATATCAATCTAAAGAAATGAAGAGTTAAGCAAGTTTTCTACAGGTAGAATAAATGCTGAAACAAGAACAGCCATGGTTAAAAAATAATCAGACATGATCTCATTGAAAGATAGGGCTGAATACCTGGCTCCTATTATTATGTAAGTAATTGATTTTCATGTTATCATTATCTGGCAATTCTCAGCCACAGAAAATCTAACAATCAGCTGCATGATTATAGCTAATAAACAAGGTCTTGGTGTTGAGGCAAACGAACATGACAGAACAACTTGATGCATCACCAATGAACAACAGAAAAATGCTTTCAGCTGAGGGACACTTTTTTTTCCCTCTCTCTGGAGCACCTAGACATTTCTTCTGATCCATTTCAACAACCTGATGGATGACCACGCCTATCACTAAAGTGACTGCAGCTGCCAAAAGTTAATGGTCATCAACACATTCACAAAGGTCAGAAGATTTTGAACATTTGTTGCAGACTAATAGCTGTTTACATGTGATGATCTTTGCAAAATGCCTTTAAATATTTGATACAAAAGGCCAGTCTTTACTAATAACTAACTGAAAGTAATGAGCAGTCAAGATGACCAAATGGCATGATGGAAGAGCTCAATTCTGCACATCAGTAATTCAGTATTCATTTCAAACGACAAATCTCTAATAGAAATCTAAGTTTCCTACCTTCAGCTCATGGATACTGGAGGACAATGATCATGGCTTAATTGCCCTCTCAGCTGAAACCATTTTGCCTCAATAAAACCATGAACTTCAGACTTTCCTTTTCCTTAACAGACTCAGCAACCTAGGTATAAATCTAGCACTGTCTGTAAGAAGTTTGTACATTCTCCCTGTGTCTGTGTGGGTTTTCCCTGAGTGCTTTGGTTTCATCCCACCTCCAAAACATATGGAGTTGTAGGTTAATTTGGGTGTAATTGGATGGCACAGGTTTAAATGGCTGGAATCGGCTTTCACCTTGCTGTGAATAAAATTTAAATAATAAAGAAAATTCTCTAACAAAACAATAAATTAGCCATATTGGGTGGTGAATGGCTGCGTATACTGCTCATGGTGGACACCATCAATGGACTTAGTTATGAGCTCCCTGTCAATTGCATTTCTGTAAGCTTCCTTTTAATTAAATTAGTTTCCTTTAAAATAAATCAAAATAACTTTCTTGTTTGCTGCTCACGACTCCTACTTTATAACTTATAAGGGTGAGAATTTTGATGTACATTGTCACCAGTACAGTTAATGAGAAAAACATATTTGTCTTTTAATTGTTTTTTTTGGGGGGGGGTGCTGTGGGTTTTTAGGGTATCTGTATTCTTTTTAGGTTATACATCTTTGTCTTTGAGGGCTTCATAAATTGGAAAAAGTGAAGTCTTACAATTATGCAGTGATATGTATCACTGCATACATTAAATTCCATAACATAACACAAGCTGTTGAATGTGTTCTTTAACAAAGTGCAGTGATCCATAATGTCTGGTCCTGGATTATTCCCTGACTTGATCATCTTAGTTTAGAGACTGGAATATCACTTTTTTCCCTTAAATCTACTCTTCCAAAGGCAAGTTGTCCATTAGGTGCTGTAATAGTCCATGTGGCGAATCATGAATTTGTAATTAAGATGCACTACAAGTTCTCAGAGAATCAAACATTAATCAGTCTGCAAACTACTCTAATGTTTTTTTTTTGAGAATGAGAAAAATACAGTTTGAGTTCACGCCTTTTCTAAATTACTGGATTTCACGTGGACTTTGGACATTGAGATGAAAAGGCAAAGCAGTTCATGGCATTATTTCCTATATTCCTGGAGGATGGGGCATTCCGACTTTCTTATGAATGAACCACTAAAACATAGATTACTACAGCAAAGAAACAGACACACCTCATCCCATCATTCTGCACCTGGACCATATTCCTCCATTACACTCCCATCCAAATTTCTCTAAAATGTTGAAATCAAACCCCCATCCACCACTTCTGCTGGCAGCTTGTTCCATGCTCTGCCCACCTTCTGAAAGAAGATTGCACAAATATTCCCCTGAAACACTTCACCTTTCATCCTTAACCCATGTTCTGTAGTCTTTGTCTCACCTGACCTCTGTGCAAAAAGCTTGCTTTTAGTTATCCTATCTCCCAAATCTCCTCACATTCTCCAACATTCCAGGGAATAAAGTAGAAACTTATTTAACTTTCCCTAAGACTCACTACCTCAAGTCCTGGCAACAGCCTTGTTAAAAAAAGAGCTTTAAATTAGCATCCCCAAGTGGTTGATTGGATAAAGTTACTCTGGGGACATGTTTACAATGTAAGTGGCTGGTCATTTTAAACAAGATGCACAGAGATTTCTTCTTGCAGAGGGTGATGAATCTTTGAGTTCTCTATCTCAGACATTTTGTGGAGGATGAATTAATAGAAGTATTTAAAGTAGAGGTAAATAACTTTTTGTAAGATTAGGGAATGAAGGATTGTGCAGAAGAGGATTTGAGGACTGGAGCAGATCATGTTAAATGACAATACTGGCTTAACCTATAACGTGGCCTACTCCTATTCCTGTTTTCCTGTGGCATTGACATGTAAAAGCTTTCAGGTCACACCAAATGTTTCTGATATAATTCCTTTACAGTTACCAGGTCTGCTTTGTGCCTTGTCCTCTTGGTGCCAAGAATAAAAGAAATGAAATATGATTGAGTGAGCAGCGTCTCGGAAAAAGAAAAAAAGCAATTTAGTCATGGGTAGAAAATGCAATTCATAAAAAGCCCAACAGATTGGGAGAGTAAGCATCTGCAATCTGCTTCAGTTTTCTATAATTCTTTCCACTGTCAAACATTCACTTCAGTGTGAAATGGAACATTCAGAATGTAGACCTGGCAGTAAAGTACAAAGGCAGCTGGAAAATGCCTCGACTTTTCATTTCAGGAAGGAATATAACCTTGGATCTATCAAAATCAATCATAAACTCAATACTGCCAACTTCACTTTTGCAAAACACACGTTGTTCTTTCAGTAAATTCTCTTTTCAGATAATTTTATTATGGTTATTCGTTGCTCTATAATATCTGATCATATTAAATGTCATTCTAAATCTTTTCACAGATGAGAAATATGTGAAGGAGAGGACTTTGAACAAAATGTGAGATGGTTTGAGTGAAAACACAAAAATTGTTGGAGAAACTCAGCAGATCACACACCGTCCATAGGAGGTCAAGAAATAAAACCCAAATTTTGGGCCGAAGCCTCTCTAAATGTTAATTATGCACCTTTATCTCCAAATAAAGTTGCATTATCTGCTGAGGTTCCTTCAGCATGTTTACATTTTTACTGCAATCACATCATCTGAAAACCTCTGTGTTTCATTACTCTCTGAGATGGTCTGAGATCAATTGCACTTGCACACATTCCCGCCATTTAAAAAAAAATGCTAACAAGTACTGGATACTGAAATTCTGATGTGCTAAGAAAATAATGTTAACTCAACCTCCCATACACACTTTGCACTGCATGACCTACTTTTTGAATGTTTTATTTTAAAAATGTCCATACATGTAAAATACCAAATACAGTAATCAAATATTAGTATCAAATCCATTCTATGTGATGACATAAAACCATAACCCCCCCAACCCTCTCCTCCCCTAAGCAAAACCCCAAGAAAAAAGGTAAAGCATCAAAAGGAGAGATAAAGAAAAGTAAGAAAGAACAAGAATAGAAACCTGGTTCCTGGAGAGCATCCCTCACCACACAGCTCCAATCATTTTTTAAAATCTTTTAATATTTCCAAGGAGGTTAATGGGGTTTGAAGCATCTATAAATTAATTCCATCAATTTTTAAATACGGGTGCCAAATTTTCAAAAATGCATCCTATTTATTTCTCAGATTGTAAGTAATCTTCTCAAGCGGAATGCAGCTATTCATCTCTGCTTTCTATCGCTCCATACCTGGGTAGGTGTCCGATCTCCATGTTACTGCTATCCATTTTCTTGCT
The DNA here is from genome assembly GCF_036971445.1 of Narcine bancroftii. NCBI lineage: Eukaryota > Metazoa > Chordata > Chondrichthyes > Torpediniformes > Narcinidae > Narcine > Narcine bancroftii. The sequence continues at coordinate 96,300,427 of NC_091476.1, read as the reverse complement.
ACTGCCAAGGCAATCTTTACAAATTCTTTTGAAATATAGATAGTTTCAATTTTGATCTTAACCATTCAATATTACCTAATATAAATAATATTGGGTTTTGTGGAAATTTAATTCCCATAACCCATTCTAAATAAATTGCCAGATTTAAACAGGACCAAGTAGAATGTAAAATGGTACCTATCGCCTGGCCACATCTAAAACACTGGTCTGGTAAATCTTATGTCAATCTACTGAACTTTTGTAGTGTGAGATATAATTCATGTTAAAAAATTATATTGAACTAATCTATATCTAACATTTAAAGTATTTGTTATACTGTCTCAGCACAGATCTGACAAATTTTCTTTATCAATGTTAATATCTAGATCTGTCTCCCATCGCTGTCTGAACCTATGTATCCCCAGTTTAGAAGTCCCCTTTATTTCTTAAATGAGCCCTCAATTGATAGTAACAATAAAATATTTTATTTTGTAAACCATATTTATTTTTTTAATTGTTCAAATGAGATTAAATTCCTTCCTTTGTAACAATCTTCTGCATATATAATTTTTTTCTGAGACCAAATATATAAAAAATTGCTTATCCATTGAGAATGGAATAAGTTGATTTCATATCAAAGACATTTTTGTTATTTACCTTATTCCAAATATTAATCAAATATTTCAAAAAGGGTGCTTCTCTCTCCCCAAGTAGTAATGTTGATTCCCATTTATATACAAAGTCTTCTAATATTCTCTCTCCTATTTTTATCAGTTTCTATTTTAATCCATGCTGGTTTTTCTCCCTCATCAAAAAAAAGGCCAAAAATCTCAAATAAGCTGCCTTATAATAATGTTTAAAATTTGGTAATTGTAAACCTCCTAACTCAAGCTTCCATGTCAATTTATCTAAAGAAACTCTCAACATCTTACCCTTCCAAAGAAAATTTCTTATATATTTATTTAATTCCTGAAAAAAAAACTTCTGTGGTGTCATTTTTGGTAGTGTTTGAAATAAATATTGTACTCTCAGAAATATATTCATTTTAACACAATTAACCCTACCCAATATTAATAATATCTTCCACTTATTCAAATTATCTCCAATTTTCTTAAGGTGCATAATTCAATTTACATACATTATCTAAAATTGTCTACCCATATCCCTAAAGATTTATTTCAATTTGGCGGCCATTTAAATTGGATATCTTGTCGACACTGAATATAATCCCCTATAGAAAGGGGCATCATTTCACTTTTATCCCAATTTACTTTATAACCTGATACTTTCCCCTATTTCTCCAATCTTAAATATAAAATATGTAGCAAACCTATGGTTTTATCAAGTAAATCAAAACGTCATCAGCAAATCCTTTAATATCAGGATTAGATCAAATCAATTCTGTAAGAGGTTCAATTGCTTAAATAAATAAAGCAAATTAAAATGGACATCCTTGCCTACCAGATTTAAACTGACTGGCAGGTGAGTACAAGATTTGGTTAATGGAAACATTGTTGAAGCCTGCCATTTGTAATGACTTTTGGTTAGGATTATTATATAAAGTTTTAACCCAATTTACAAATACCTGTCCCATCCTGAATCTTTCAAACACCTCAAACAAAAAGTCCCATTCTAATCTATCAAACACTTTTTCTGCATTGAAAGCCAATTCCACACTTAAGTTTCCCCTCTTTTGTGTTAGATGCATAATACTAAGGAATCTAGATACATTATCCACAGATTTTCTCTTTTTCACAAATCCTGTCTTGTCCTTATTTATCAACTTTGGTAGAAGTTTTGTCAATCTATTAGCTAAAATTTTTGCAATAATCTTATAATCTAAACAGCGATGAAATGTGTCTACATCATGATGGCTTTAAAGGGTCTCTATCTCTTTTTGGTATTACCATTATTATAATAATAGAAAAAAGGTTCTTGGAGCATACATGCTACCACCACCTGACTGAATACTTCCATAAAAGGAGGAATTAGTAAATCTTTAAATCTTTATCAAATTCAGGTGGGAAACCATCTTCTTCTGGAGATTTATTACTTTGTTATGAGCTAATGCTCCCCCCACCTCCATTGTGGTAAAAAAGGCATCCAGCTCCAATTGCTCTTGTAATGTTGACATTGGCAACCTTATTTGTGACAAAATAAATCTTTTTTATTATCATCTCTCCATGACTCCAATTTATATAACTGAGAATAAAATTGTTTAAAAGCCTCCTTAATTTTGTGTGGTTTACAGATAATCAACTCTGATTTGATGCATTATTTGTTCTTGAAATGTTCTGTTTTCAACTGCAAAGAAAGCACTGCATTATTAAGCTAATTTAATTCTCATCAGCAATAAAGAAGTGATTCCTTTACATTTAAATTTTGCACACACAAAAGCAAGATGATCTCTTTCTGTTCTGTGAAACTGAGTGGAATCCTCAAAACCTCAACAAATCTGCCAATCATCGGTGCCATCATGAACACCCACATCTTTTGTTTAGCACAAAATACTCGATGAGCTGAAGGACCTGAGCTGTTGATTTCCTGATATTTTCGATGCAGAATGCTACAGCACAGAAAATAAGCCATTCAGTCCTTCTAGTCTGTGCTAATCATCATTGTGCTCATCTCAATGACTCTCTCCCATTCGATAACCCTCCAGACTTCTCCATCCATGTATTTATCCAATTTATTCATAAAATATTTGATCGAGGCCTCATTCACCACATCAGATGGCAGCTCATTTCACACTCCCACTGCTCTCTGAGTGAAGAACTTTCCCCTAACGTTCCCCCTAAACCTTTTCCCTTTCAGCTAAAAAATATTACTTCTCATATTTATCTCCCCCAATCCATGGAAAAAAAAAACTACTTTCATCCATTCTGTCTATACCTCTCAATCTTGTAAACCTCTATCAAATCTTCCCTCATTCTTCTTCTCTCCAAGGAATAAAGTCCTGACCTGTTTAATTTTTCCTTGTAACTCAACTCCTGAAGACCCAGAAACATCCTAGTAAATTTTCACTGTACTCTTTTGATCTTGTTGATATCCTTCCTATAGTTAGGTGACCAGAACTACACAAAATATTCAAAATTTGGCCTCACCGATGTCCAAAACAACTTCAACATCCCAATTCTGATACTCAATACCTTGATTTAATGTCTAATATGCTAAAAACTTTCTTTAGAACCCTGTCCTCAGAACTTCTTCCAATAATTTGCCCAGTATTCATGTCAGGCTCACCAGCATATAGTTACCTGGTTTATGTTTGGAGCATTTTTCAAACAATGGGACAACATAAGCTACTCTCCAATCCTCTGGCACCTTACCTGTAACAGCTAAAACAGTGGTTCTCAACCTTTTTCTTTGCACTCACATACCACTAATTCCTATGCCATCGGTGCTTTATGATTAGTAAGGGATTGCTTAAGGTGGTATGTGAGTGGGAAGGGAAGGGTGACACTGCTCTAATCCTAATTGTTACTGAAATATTATGCTTGAGAAAAAATACCATTGGCCCATTTCCTTTGGGGTTATGAAACCATGCATATAACGAGTCAGTTAAATATGATTAAAACAGTGATTTTCAACCTTTTTCTTTCCACTCACATACCACCTTAATCAATCCCTTACTTATCACAGAGCACCTCTGGCATAGGGAATACTTAAAGTGTAATGTGAGTAGAAAGAAAAAAGGTTGAGAACCACTGTGTTAAAATGTATTATTTTGCAAGCAAATTATGCTTATTGCTTTCTAGAAGATTGTTACAATGGAGACACTCATACAGTCTTCTTGCCAAGGTTACCGCTGGGTTTTTGACAATCTGAGAAAGAGTTTTTAGTTTTGAATTTGCTTTTGTACCATTCAGAATCAGGGGAATTGAAGACAGTCTAGATAATTCCTTTAACCATTCTTTTGTACGTATTAACATTTTATTGTCTGTTTTAAGTATAGTTATTTTTTTAAATCAAAGTTCTTAATGCCTAAAGTTTTAATAAAGTGAAAACTCAATGCTACTTTAGCACCAACTTCTCATTTAATGAATCAAAACAATGAGCTTCATGCTGTTCAAACATTATAAAAGAAGGTAATCACAATATCACCTGTGGCTAAGGACATTTTGAATATATCTGCCAGGGCCTATGGAATTTCTACACTGGTCTCTTTCAAGGTCTGAAGGAAGATCATATCCAGCTGTGGGGGGGGGGGGGGGTGGTATTTATCGACATTTATTCAATGTAAGGCAGCAAGCATCTCCTCCTCCTTAATCTCCATAAGTTCCATGACACTTCTGTTTGTTTTCTTTCCTTCCTTATGTACTGTGTCAGTTTCCGGAGTAAATACTGATGCAAACAAAAACTGTTTAAGATGTCCCTCATTAAGTAAGGCTCCACACATAGTTGACCACTCTGATCCTCTAGAAGACCAATTTTGTGCATTACTATCTTTCTACTCTTAATATACTTGTAGAAACTCTTCTGGTTGTCCTCCATATTATCTGCCGAAGGAAACTCATGTCTTCATTTTGCCCTCCTGATTTCTTGAATATTTTCTTGCATTTTCTGTACTCTTCGAGTAACCCACTAGTTCCTGGTTGCTATATTTGCTATGCACCTGGCTCTTCTTCTGAACCAGATTACCAATAACCCACGAAAACCAGGGTTCCTCATGCCTGTTAACATTGCCTTTAATTATGTAAATTCTGGACTCTCAAAATATTGCATTTGAAGGCCATCCACTTACTTAATGCACCTTAGCCAGAAAACAACACTTCCTAATCCACTGTTCCTGGATCCTTTCTCATTTCCACAAAATTTTCCTTCCTCCAATTTAGAATCTCAACATGAGGACCAGACTTCCTTTTCCATAACTAACTTGAGTCTAATTACTTTATGGTCACTGGACACAAAATATTTTCCTACACATTCATCTGTCACCTGACCTGTCTTGTTCCCTAATAGGAGGTCAAGTACAGCATCCTCTCTCATTGGCACCTCTATGAATTGGATTAGAAAAATTTCCTGAACTAATTTCACAAACTCCAAGCCAGCCATCTTTTTCACAATATGGGAGTCCCAATCAATAATTGGAAAGTTAAAATCTCCTACTTATCACAACATTCTGCTTCTTACATCGGTCCTCTATATCTCTACAGATTTGCTCCTCCAATTCTCTCTCAATATTGGGCTGTCTATTATACAAGCCTATCAGTGTGGTCTATCATACAAACCTATCAGTGTGGTCACGCCCTTCCCATTACTCAACTCCACCCATCTTCTTTGGCTTGGCTTCGCGGATGAAGATTTATGGAGGGGTAAATGTCCACATCAGCTGCAGGCTTGTTTGTGGCTGACAAGTCCGATGCAGGTCAGGCAGACACGGTTGCAGCGGTTGCAGGGGAAAATTGGTTGGTTGGGGTTAGGTGTTGGGTTTTTCCTCCTTTGTCTTTTGTCAGTGAGGTGGGCTCTGCGGTCTTCTTCAAAGGAGGTTACTGCCCGCCGAACTGTGAGGTGCCAAGATGCATGGTTTGAGGTGATATCAGCCCACTGGCGGTGGTCAATGTGGCAGGCACCAAGAGATTTCTTTAGGCAGTCCTTGTACCTCTTCTTTGGTGCACCTCTGACACGATGGTCAGTGGAGAGATCTCCATACAACACGATCTTGGGGAGGCGATGGTCCTCCATTCTGGAGATGTGACCTATCCAGCGCAGTTGGATCTTCAACAGCGTGGATTCGATGTTGTCGGCCTCTGCCATCTTGAGTACTTCGATGTTGGCGATGAAGTCGCTCCAATGAATGTTGAGGATGGAGTGGAGACAACGCTGGTGGAAGCGTTCTAGGAGCCGTAGGTGATGCCGGTAGAGGACCCTTGATTCGGAGCCGAACAGGAGTGTGGGCATGACAACGGCTCTGAATACGCTTATCTTTGTAAGGTTTTTCAGTTGGTTGTTTTTCCAGACTCTTCCAAAGGCGCTATTTGCCTTGGCGAATCTGTTGTCTATCTCGTTGTTGATCCTTGCATCCGATGAAATGGTGCAGCCGAGATAGGTAAACTGGTTGACCGTTTTGAGTTTTGTGTGCCCGATGGTGATGTGGGGGGGCTGGTAGTCATGGTGGGGAGCTGGCTGATGGAGGACCTCAGTTTTCTTCAGGCTGACTTCCAGGCCAAACATTTTGGCAGTTTCCGCAAAACAGGACGTCAAGCGCTGAAGACCTGGCTCTGAATGGGCAACTGAAGCGGCATCGTCTGCAAAGAGTAGTTCACGTACAGGTTTCTCTTGTGTCTTGGTGTGAGCTTGCAGGTGCTTCAGATTGAAGAGACTGCCATCTGTGCGGTACCGAATGTAAACAGCGTCTTCATTGTTGAGGTCTTTCATTGGCTTGGTTCTCTGTAAACAAACCCTCCTGGCTCTCCTGACTTTGCACAGTTGAGATATTTTCCCTGACTAGCAATGCCACTCTTCTCCCTTTCATCTCTCTCCCCTCATCATGTCTGAAGCAACTGAACCCCAGACCATTAAGCTGCCAGTCCTGCCCCTCTTGCAACCAATTCTCACTAATAGCAATAATGTCATAATCCCATGTGTCAATCCATGCCCTAAGTTTGTCAGCCTTTTTAACAACACTTCTTGCATTAAAATAAATATACCCGAGACAATTTCTATCAAATATAAACCTTTGATTCCTGTATATACATGCAGTCCTTGCTTGACCTTTATCCTCCTCCTTCTCACTAACTGCCCTAACATTCTTGATCTCCTCCCTCTGCAAATCTAGTTTAACCTACTGGGACAAAACTAACAAATATTAATCCTCTTCCAGCTCAGATGTAATCCGTCCCACCTTCCCTGGAACAGAGCCCAGTGATCTAGAAACCTGAACCCCTCCCTACCATAACATGTCCTCAGCCATATGTGAAGCTGCCTTATCCTCTCCAGAACATTGAACAGGAAACAATCCTGAGGCCACTACTCTGGAGGTCCTCTTCTTCAACTTAATGCCTAACTCCCTGAACTCTCCTTACATCACTCTTCCTACCTATGCTATTGGTCCAAACATGGTCCACAATATCTGGGTGATCAGCCTCTGTCTAAGAATGTCATGAACTCAATCTAAGATATCCTGGACCCTGGCATCAAGGAAACAACATACCATCTGGGATTCATGATCTTTTCTGCAGAATCTCTGATCTGTCTTCCTAACTATGAAATCCCCTATGACTACAGCTTTTTCCCTCTTCCTTTCTTGGCTACAGCACCAGACTCCGTGCCAGATACCTGATTGTCATCCCCCTCAACAGGATCCAAAACTGTATGCTTGGTTTTGACTGTATATTTCCATGTCCATGAAGAAATGGGCATCTGTTCTGATAATGGTGAATTTTTATGAGGAAAAAGACTCATTAATTGTCTCGTCGCTGTCCATCCCTATGTGAAGAAAAAATGGTGTCTCCAGAAACAGAAAAAAAAAACTGAGGAAAACAAGAAAAGTACTAAATACAGAGGTCGAAAGTCCAACAGTAAAAAAAAATAATCATTGACTAAGAGCAAAAAAAAAACTTTGAAATACTTCAAGGAAAATAGAACAGTTCATTGAACTTGAATCAAAGACCCCATTTGAATAATTGGGGATCTAGGCTACTCTGTATAATTATCAACTCACTTGAACTGAAAAACCCTAATGGAATTTATATTTGCTCTAACCCAGAGCATCAATAATTTAATTCAAAATTTTTCCAAGCATCTTTTGCAGAACAACTTTATAGTTGAAGTGAAGCCCCAGAGAGTCCTTTCAATGATGTGCACGCAAACACATAATAAATCTTAAATATCCAGTTTTAATATCTTATCATTGCCTGAGGTTTGAGAGACTTCTGGTTTGTACTCACCAGTTGGCGATACGATACGAAGGTTAACGGTGGACTTCCTGGACTGCGTTACTGTTGATATGGACCAGTTTTGGGATTACACTCTCTGTCATGCTGAGAAAACAGAGTCACTGCTGTGTGTAAAGGAGGGAAGTGACCTGATTGGAGGCTTCTTTATCCATCATACTGAGTGAACCGAGTCACAGCTGTGTGTAAGGGAGGGAAATGACTCAATCTGGCAACACAGACTGACAAAGTGTGCTGACTTGGAATTTAGAAACTGTAAGCTGTGGTACAGTGATATAAATGTTCAGACTGGGTGGTCAGAAAACTGAGAACCAAACTGAATTTGAATCTCATGTACGTTTAAATGCAAGAGTTCAAGATAAATCCGGAGAGCAAACAACAAGCGACTTCTCCATGTTAGGTAAAATTTGGCTTTGTTTCGGTGGAAAGAATGAAATGATTGACTCACAGTGGAAAAAAGTCACTTTCACATTTTTAAACACCACCCTCCCCCCAAAAAAAACAGCAGTAATGCACATTCACTATTTGATTAATTTCTGTCATCTGTATTAGAATTGGAATGATTTTTCTCATTCTCTAAGGGACTTCAGAAATTTTACCCTTGAATTATATTTTGTTGGCACAGCTAGGCATGATATTATCAGCACATCTGAATCCTTATAAAAATGGGCAACATTTACATCCATCGTGAACCAATTTTCAATGCTCTAAATTCAAGCTAAACCATGATGCGCTTTGAACATAATGTACGCTGCACAACTCATTTCTTTTGATTTTCATGATTCTCCATTTTGGGATTTTCATAACTGCCTTCGTATGGTGACATGGGTGATGAATTGTGTGACCTTTCACAAAGTGAAATAAATATCTTTCCTCAACATGCTTTTAAAAAGGATTTAAAAATGATATTTGAAATACATGCAATGCCAAAAATAACTGACAAACCATCATAAGACTAGTGATACGTTTTATTTTGAATTCTGGTTATTCTTATTTCTGTTATCACAGACACATGAACACCGTCTCCTGGTTAAAGCTGGATCTATTCAATTCCTGATGTATGAAACTGGGTACGTCATAACCAAGGTTGCAAACAAAGTGCAAAGCAGAGGCTGCTATTTGCCAGAAATATTTCAGTTACAATTGACAGTGGATCAGAGACAAGGGGAAAGCCCTGTCCACGAACATGAAATCAGTCAATTGATTAATTGCTCTAGAGAGAAATGTACAATCATAAATCAACATGGATGACTAGTTTTCATGCATTTTTTTTCGATGTGTCTGTCACAGAAACCTTTTTCCATGCCATTATCACGACCAGACATGATTATTCCAATTCTCCCTTGGCTAGCTTTTCATTCTTCACCGTCCATAAATTTTTCTCTGCTAAATTTGTCCCTTTCTCCCACCCACAACAATTCTGTCATATCCAATAACCTTGCATTCACTAACTCACATTGGATCACTTACAAATTCAAAGCATTATTTCATAATCTGGTCTTTCCTTTGCATTTCAGCCTGTCAACATCCTAACACTAAACTATCTTTCCTTTTAACTCATCTTTGTTCTTCATTGACACACCAGAGTACTGAGGTTGAAATGCTTCATATCAATCTCACGTTCTGAAATTCGTTCTCTGAACATATACATGTGCACATGCATGAGTATGTGTATATGTGCGTGTGTTGATCTTCTACGTTGAAAGTGCTCTATAAATGTAAAAGATCATTTTGCTTTTAAAGCACCAGATGCTGGAAAATAAACCATCTCATGATTTTTCGGAGAAGCATTAAGCCTCCTTAAACCAAATGTCATATGTGAATTTGATACATTCTCAGTGAAAGTCAATACATCTTGTAAAATCAGAACAGTATATCTGAAAAAGGTAGAGAGGGTGCAGAGAAAATTTACTAAAATGTTGCCTGGATTGCAGAATCTAGAATACAGAGAAAGATTGTGTAGACTGGGTCTTTATTCATTGGAGTGTAGAAGGTTAAGGGGATATTTGATAGAGGTATATAAAATTATGAGGGAATAAATAGAGTAGATGTAATAGGCTCTTCCCCTTGAGGGTAGGAGAGATTGGATTGAGGGGTCATAAGTTAAGGGTTAGGGGAAAAAATCTTTAGAAGTAATATAAGTGGAAGCTTCTTCATTCAGAAAGTGGTGGCTGAGTGGTATGACCTTCTGGAAGAGATGTTGCAGCAGGATCAGTTTTGTCATTTAAATGGAAGTTGGGTGAGTACATGGATGTGAGGGGGTTGGAGGGTTATGGGCAGGGAGCAGGTAGATGGAACTAGTGGAGTTCATTTAAATCAGTGCAGACTAGAAGGGCCAATATGGCCTGTTTCTCTACAGTAATTGTTATATGGTTAAAAGATACCATATATTTTGGCAGACAAGTCAACTGGCATACGTTTACCCCCATTTTTCAGCCTCATTTGAAGGGTTTTATTGTATATCCCTCGTATGTCGATCCCAATTTTCTGGATACATGAGGTGCTCTGTTGACTGGTGTAGAAGTCAAACCCCAAAGATTGCGATGCCCGAGATGGGCTGGTGACAGGCGTATATGTCAACCCCCAAAGAGTGTGCTGGATTGATCTGCTGGGCACTGGCTGGAGGTGATTGCTATTATGGAGGGTCCATCGACACAACGCAACTCGTAACAAAAGTATGAAGTGAGTCTTGAGTTGAAAATGACGGAAATGGCCAAGAAAACCAACCACAATGCTGCTAAAAGAAAATTTGATGAATTTGAGAAGGAGGTAAGAGATTAGAAGAAGAAAGAAGAGACTTTAAGAAAAATATCAAAAAGGCAATGTTCTTTGCAAAAAGGTCAGAGTTGGAAAATCATGTTGCAGAATGTGTACGTGAACAAAGGCAAGATTTTGTTACATAGTCACCTTAAATAAAATAAGAACATTTGCACTGCAGTGGGCAAAGTTGCACCCAGACCTCAGTAAAGATTTTGAGCCTACAGTAGTCTTGTGCAATCATTTCATGAACAGGAAAGTCTGGTATTACAACAAAATATAAACAAAAATTTCACAGAAACTACCAAAAGACCTTGATCATAAAGTTGTAAGTTTTTACCAGTTTATTATACGTAAATGATAGAAACACCAGTTTGCCTTGGCAAATATCAAATACATGGATGACACCCCCATGAATTATGACATGATAAGCAATAGAACAGTGTTAGAACTGTGCAAACCAGAAGTACAGACCATGAAAGGAATAGGTTTACTGTGATATTATTGTGCACAGCTGACGGGACCAAGTTAAGACCCATGACAATCTTCAAACACAAAATTAAACTGAAAATGAAATTCTCTGCAGATATTTTTATACATTTTCATGAAAAAGGATGGATGGATGAAAATGGTGTAAAACTATGGATAGACAAATGTGTGGAAGAGGCAGCCAGGGGGTTTACACAAAGAATGGAGTTCACGAGTCTGGGATATGTTTTCTAGCCACTTAACTGAGAAGATGAAAAGTAGATTAGCCCGAGATAACACTTACATGGTGGATATCCCGGGTGGTTTGACAAGATTAAAGACTGTGATAAAAAAAGTTTAAAAAGTAAGGTATCTCTTGTGCAATTGATGGCACAGATGATGATTTATTGTGGGACATTGACGACAAAGCTGAAACCACCTCATCAGATACAGACTGGGACCCATATGATGACTGATTAAACAATGAGAGTTTGTCATATTGGAGACTAGTGACTAATGGAATGCCACAGGGATCAGAACTTGTTCTGTTGCTGTTTGTCATATATATTAATGATCTTAATGATAGGGTGGTAAATTCGATTACTAAGTATGCAGATGATATGAAGATAGATGGTGGTGTGGACAATGAAGAAAGTTATCAAAACTTGCAGTGGGATATAGGACAGTTAGAAGAATGGGCTGAAAGATGGCAGATGGAGTTTAATACTGATAAATGTGAAGTGCCACATTTTGGTAGGACTAATTAGCAAAGGTCATACATATTAAATGGTAGACAACTGAGGAGTGAAAGTTGAGTCACATGTAGATAGGATGGTGAACAGGGTGTTTGGTAATGTTTGCAGGCTGGGACTTTATTCCCTGGAGCATAGAAGATTGTGGGGTAATTTGTTAGAGGTATTTAAAATTATGAAGGGGACAGATAGAGTCAATGTGGACAGGCTTTTTCCATTGAGAGTGGGGTGGGGGGGGGGGGAAGCGATTCAAATAAGAGAACGGACTGAGATTGAAGGGGGAAAGTTTAGGGGAAACATGAGGGGAATTTTTTTCACTCAGAGGGTGGTGGGAGTATGGAATGAGCTTCCGGCAGAAGTGGTAAAGGTAGGTTTGATTTTAATATTTAAGGATTGGATTTTGAGCTGAATTTAAGATCTCAAAAGTATATCTGGCGTATGAGTTGACCCCCATTTTGGAGAGATATTTTGGGTTTCACAACTCCATTTATACGCTGGAATATACTGTACCTGTCTATTTTTTTTAAAATCCCATGTAGAATACTACTTTTTATGGAATGAGATCCATCTACTGAATCTCCCGAAAACTCGGCTTGCTTAATTATTTTCAGTGTTAATCATGAGAAACTCCAAAATACAGTTAAGCCCCTGGTATCCAGCAGCTATGTTGCATATTGCATACATGTTGCATATTTGGCAAACTAACAGCTGATTTATTTTCTTTATTTTTTTGCTGGTTTCTTGAAGCTGCTTGTTGCTTGAATTTCTGATAACTAGGATTTTAATCTTTGTAAATTGTGGTTTTCTTTTGTTCTGAAGATTGATTGACAGATTTGGTAGTTAACCATTCACTAATGAATAAATATCAATAATTTAAGGACAGGCGAATGGCTAAATAGGATAATGGAAAGAAAGAAGCCATAAAAGCACAGCATAATTTCCATCTAAATCAACAACTCTTATTGTCCACAAGCTTCCATGTCTGACCTCATTGTTGTTCACACTGAAATCCAACTGTGATCTGTATTTTGCCTCTTTATTGATTAAATCTTGCAATAGTCACTACTTGCTAATATGGCTTGGTGTGGATACCTTACTGTGAATGTAATTACTTAATTAAATTATAAAAAAGAACTCGGAACAAATAATGCACTTTAATGAATTCTGAAGATCTCCTCAATATCAACAAGCTAACAGTGGGTCTAATAATTTAAAAAAAAATCCTCACTTTGTTTTCTTAAAAATGGAAAAGAAAATCAGGGCAAAGATAAAATTTGGCTCAATGCTTCAAAGATAATATTCATCACTCAGCAGAATAATGGAAAGGGATTATTTCATTAAAGCGCATTACTGTTTCAAGAGCATAATGTTCACTGTAACAACATGCTTTGCGCAGTAAAATATTAAAAAGTATTTTCATCTACTGGATGCTGATTTTCTGATCAAGCTGCATTATTTCTCCTTTTCAGTCTCTGCAAGGTTCATTTAAAAAAATATTTTCCCCTTCCTTCCATTTGCTCCCACTGGCCGTTCATCACTTGTGCACGTCCCCAAGTAGTAAGGTGGATTTGACTGCATGGACCATATACTTTATCACAGCTGTTATTAATGTTGTTCCATGCAGGAGCTGTGCCTGCAGGAGATAGAGCTGAAGTGGTACAAAATAAAAGTGTATGGAACAAAATGTCCAGCTCTCAGCACCAGCGGTCTTGCCAACTAAAATGATGACATTCACTCGACCATGCTAGGCAGCCTAAGTAATAGGTTGTCCTGGATTTCAAACTTTCAGCTTTCACTTGAAGGTTTGTGTTAAATTGTTTCAAGTTTATTGACATGAATCATGGTCGGGATTGCTCTCAGCCCTGCCCGTTGTCCATGCCGAGCTCCCCACTCACCAACGCCAACTTTCCCCAGATGCAGAGGGACAAATGTCCTGATTCTTTCCTTCCAACAGGCAACCATGAAGCAGAGCAGACTCTTGACCAGCCAGTTAGCACCCTGACAGCCCACCTCCAAATGTACTGCACTATAAACAGCTATATTAAAAAAAAGTCTTTATCAGCTTTTAAGGCACTTTAATTTAAAGGTTTTTAATTAATTACTTTTCATATTTGAAATCAATTTTAAACTATTGAAATTGATTTTTATCTTCAAAAATTATATTTTCTTAAAACATTGTTAATTAAAATGATTAATATGAAACCAAGCAAAACTTATGGTCAGCATCATTGTAAAATGCATGGCGTTTCCTACCTAATGGAACACTAGGCTCAGTGGTCCTCCGCAATCGCTCCACAGCTGCTGGACAGAGATGACGTTCCAAAGCATTTGACCTGCCAAAGGTCACAGATTTGCACGTTTGTGCACCTGTGGTCCGAGGCTTCCAGAGGACAAACAAGCTACAGATCATTTTTTTTTCCTCTCAGAACCACAAACCTGTCTGCATAATTGCTCACCTGCTTTGTTACAGCACAGAGCATCAAATGGAATAAAGATACTGCAAGTGTTTTAAGTCCATCGTTTCATTGATACTAGAAATGGATAATTGCTTGCTTTCAGAAACTTTGAACACAATGTGATTATGCTTTAAGAGGCTTACATCAATTCTTGCCTACAGGCTAAAATTGATCCACTTCAATTTGCCCACTTTGCAAAAAAAAAACATCAACAGCCATCTCTATGGCTCTTCACTTTGCCCAAGAACCAAAGGCACACATGTTTGATGTGTGGTCCTGGACTTCAATACTATAGTCTCTTGCAAACTTGTTATAAAACCTCAGGACCTAGAGCTCAACATCCCCTCTGGAACTACATTCTTGACAATGTCTAACAGACCCAATCAGTAATGATAGGCAATGACGTCTCCTTCGTGTTCATAGTCAAAACCAGCACTCCACAAGGATGTCTACCAGTTCTCTGTAGTGCTCCTTTTACATCCATGATTGCATAGCTAAATAACATTCGAACTCCATCTTCAAATTCATAGTTGTAGGTCAGTTATTAAAGAACAATGGGATGGAATACAGGAAAGAGATTATAGTCTAGTGGTATGATGCCAAGATAACAACTTTTCTCTCAATGTCAATAAGACAGAGATGAAGATAGACTTCAGGAAAGAGTCAGAGTCCACACCCATGTCCACATAATGGTGAAGTCCAAAGAGTAGATAGGTTCAAATCCTTAGAAATAAATGTCTTCAATAACCTGTCCTGGGACAATCACATTGTCTTGATGGTCAAAAAAGGTGCAGATGAAGGACATTTGGCATGCCTCCCACATCCCACAGAAAAAAAGAATCTCAAGGTGTACGTGATGTCACGTATGTACTCTAACAATAAATCTGAACTTTGAATGTACCTCAACAGGGGCAC
The DNA here is from genome assembly GCF_036971445.1 of Narcine bancroftii. Taxonomy (NCBI): domain Eukaryota; kingdom Metazoa; phylum Chordata; class Chondrichthyes; order Torpediniformes; family Narcinidae; genus Narcine; species Narcine bancroftii. The sequence continues at coordinate 96,285,205 of NC_091476.1, read as the reverse complement.
CATCAAAATCATACTTGCTGGATACATCACGGTGTGCTATGGAAGCTGCTCTGCTCATGAAGATGATTGTAGCTCAGAACATAATGCAAACTCCCAACCCTCCCCCAACCTCACGAGCAGGAACCATCTACATCTCCTGTTGCCTCAGAAAGGCAGTTAATGAACTGAATGACCCATGAACACCCTGGACAGACTTTTTTTTTCTCTCTCCTCACATTAGGAAGAAGGCTAAAGAGTGAGAAACTGCACACCACGATGTGGTGAACTGCTGTATTCCCAATTACCTGGTTCTGCCCTGTTCTATGACGGTATCTGTGGCCCCTCCCTCTTTGACCTTGTATAAAGCCTCCAACACCTTGCCCCTTCAGAAAGCAGGGATGAGGTCCCTGTCCATTGTGAATAAAAGCCTGCAAATCCGTGACTCAGTCACTTGAGTTAGTTACTACACATCACACACCCTTAAAGGCATTCTGTTCCCTGCAGCCATCAGGCTCCTGATGAACTCCACAACCAGACTGTCCTTACCTGATGCTAATTGATCTTCCATCTCATTGCAATCCTAAATTCAGTGCTCTTCACATGGCTGTATGGATGACCTGTTCATGTGCTTGCAGAAGAACCCTTCTCACAGCACTTAGCATTTTGTGGCAAATAAACTCAAACAAACTGATACAATTCACCATCTCATATTTGTAGGAAATGACATTAGTTTCTGACAAGTTAACATGTATATCATCCAGCCCATTTCTCAAAAATCCTTAATATTAATTGTGAAATTTTAATAAATTTGTATTGCGATTGCTAAATTATTTTTTAAGCGCGGTGTTTTCTGCGAAGCCCGAGAAACACCTCTTGTCAAGGTCAGCCAAGGATGGATAATAAATGCTGAATTACTCAGTTCCCCAAAAATAAAGAAAAATTAGACATGTACCCAAGGACATATACATGACATACATTCATGAAGACTTACATGCATTTTTAAGGCACTGGACTTGAGGCACCTGCATGCGAGCAAACAAGCTTTGTGAATTTGTCTACACAGTAATACAAACAGGAACCGTGGACAGCAAAATTGAAAGATTTCAATGTATCCGTCATCAGTCAGATATTTGATGTTTACATTTTGCACTGGGGAAAAAAAAAACACATAAATCACAATCTGTGGGAAGTTGTTCCATTATCAATTACTTCTAGCTGATCGTGGTCAGCGATTTCACGAATAAAATCAGACCAGATAGGACTAACTTTAATTCAGTGTGATTATCCTCTCATGGTTAGGTGTCCAATCTCAGTGATAATGCTGGATCTTTCATTGACACAGTAAACTTTATATAGATTGAGGAAAATAATCAACTATTTTCTTATTTGAACTGTTTTCAAGTGTTCAGCAGATAAAATACACGGGATGCATCTCAAGTTGAACACTGACACATGTTCAGTTTGCTCATTTCTCACCTCCTTTATGCACACAGGAAGCAAGCTGCTCTAAATTTATGGCACTAGTTGGCTCAATTGCTCTTCAGAATAATAAATTTAATACCCAAGGTTTCTTGCATTTGAATGGAGCTGAATCTAGAATGGATCCACTTGTGAACCTGGAGTCTTCCATGCAATGGAAAGTGAAATTTTAAAAAAAGGCAAAGGGAAAAGGAGATTCAGATCTGATACTGATGAAAGTTCTTGAATCTGAATCATTGACTCTTCTTTATCTTTTCACAGATGTTTCCTGACATGCTGAGAATTTCAAGGACTTTGGTGGGGGTGGGGGTGGGGGGAGGTGGGTGGGATTGGTCGGGGGTTGGTGTTATTTATTATGAAACTAAGTGGACTTGTACAACCAGCTGCGAGCCTTTCACTCAGAGGAAATCGAAATAAACTCTGACCCAAGGGGGAAAATCAGGTTTGAAGCTGGAGATCATTAACTGGTTCCTTATTTGGTTCCCCTTCCTCTGGGGAAAGATTAAGAAATTCAAAAATCAAACCTATTAAAAATGGTTTTAAATCAATGACAATCTGCACAATGGTAGAACTTGACAGTGGTCCATCCAACTGAAACTCTGGGATGCTCCTTTAGCAAACAGTATCCAGCACCACAATTCTTTGCTATAGTTCTACTTATCAGAATGGAAACAAAGCTTCATCAAAAGGAAGGAGATTTCAAAGGCTGAATTTTCCAAGAATAGTTTTTTTCTCTGTCATGCAGCATTATTTGAATGGTAGGAAGGTTACCTATCTATCCATTTTTTTCACAAGTGGATTTGAAAAAGAAAAGCCATGGTTATCCAAATGACAAGAAAATTACTGCAGTAGAATGAGCGTTAAGCTTTTAGAATTTAACCCAATTATCACCTGTCCTTAAAAAAAAATGAGAGAAAAGCAAACAAATATTTGAATGCAAACGTTCAGGAGAGAAGGATTGGCATCTTTCAGTACAACATATAACCATTACACCATGGTGATCAATTTTTAAAAAGACAAAACGTTAACACATAGAAACCAAGCTTTGTGAATGGTTATCACTCCACTGCGAGGAGATCAAAATACTGCAGAACATCTCTCCAATGAATACACTCTGATGCTCCTAGTATACATTCAGTCAACAGTTGTACTGGACACCAAGTAAAAGAACCAGGAGGCTTGGCAACCTTCTCACTTGTCAACCATGGTAGAAATGAGAATGTGACAAAGTCTCAAAAGTGCCTCTTGACCTTTTCATCTGTACCCTCCAAAGATGGCAGTAACCAGAGAACTTGGTTCAATAGACATGTTAAGAAGCACTAAGCTCATTAAACACACTGTGGCTTTGAACCTGGCAACATTTTGCCCCACCCCCCCCAAAAAAAGAGTTCAATGCAACAACCAGGTTACTTAAAGATCAGTAAAAGACTATGCTGGAGAAACTCAGCAGGTCAAACAGCATATTTTATATAGCAAACTTAATCAAGCCTTCATCAGGGCTGAAATGTTGGCCATGTATCTTTTTCTTTGCTATGTAAAATATGCTGTTTGACCTGTTGAGTTTCTCCAGCATTGTGTTTTTACTTCAATCACGGCATCAGCAGATGCTCATGTTTTACTACATAAAGGTCAGGCATGAAATAATAACAGAAAAAGAAATGGTGAACTCTAACCCTTGAACTGCACTGAGTCACCATTGCTGAATCTCAGCACCTTGGGTGGCATCACCTGTAGGAATCATTTGAAAAAGGGTACATGATGTGTTGATCTCAACAACAAGGTTGCTGAAATATCCAATTGTCACAAAGGTGAACCATAAACGTCGCCTTGCCAGCATCCATTGACAAATGTGAGAAAGGAAGAGAGGAGGAACAGGGTGCAAAGATCCAAGGAGAAAAGGGTGTGGGTGTAAGATGAGAAAGATAGATAAAAATTGAGTATAACTAAGCAATAACAACTTTGGAGAATAGGGATGAGGATTTTACAAAAAAAAAATTACATTGGGGATAAAGAGCCAATGTAGCATGGGGAAGGGGGTCCAAAAGAACAATTGCATTTCCAATCAAATGGCTGGCTTTTGCACAACTTGAGTTTGAAGAGTGGCTTGAAAATAGGATCTCAGTCTGAAGGATATTGTAAGAATTAAGTCTTAAGATGAAAAGGCATAGCATGGTATTTGACAGGAATGAGTGACAGGTGCGAACAATATTGGAATAGTTTAATTAATCAGCCTTACAGATGAAACAAATCTAAGGCTTCAAATATGTTCCTTTTCAAAAAGTTCTCCAATGGTTTGTGAAAAACTTAATTGAAATCAAGCTTGATTAAAAAAAAGTGATACCATGTCAAAGAGACAGAAAGGTGCTTGGTGGCAGGTGCAGAATATGACAAAATGGACAAGGACAAACACTGAAAGGAGAGAGTGGAATGTACAGAGTGTAGAATAGACTCCAGGTACTGGTGGGTCGAACTGATATTTCACACATTTTCACTTACATCATAAAAGGAAAAAAAAGATTTTTAGAGAGGAGCAAATGAAATGTATAAAGAAGATTATTTATGAAATGATATAACCTGTTTTGTTGTCTATTGCTCTTTTGTTTTAAGTATCCGATCACTGCAATTTATTTTAACTTCAAAATGATATGTACTGGTACATCATTTTATTTGAACTCAAAATTTGGTGAACAATTTAATGGAAAGGAGTCTGCATTTGGCAGGATGACACAAAAACATGCTAAAAACCCCCAAAAGCCGTTGCAAGTCGATTAAGTATGTTCAGAAAATGATTTCACAAGTGCCTTTAGCCATGATGGCACATTGCTAGTGAAATTGTAGGAAGTAAATGTATCAGTTTCCTTCTGCATTAAAATGTCTGCCCTTGGGGCAAAATCAACCATTGAGCTCACTTTTTTTCTGTTCCAGATGACCCTCACCTTTTATTATCCTGCTGCATCGTAAAATGGCCCGAATTGACATCTTATTATGCAATTAGTTGAAATATTATCAAGATGATCAAACAGTCTGGACATGTTGACATACCACCCTTTTGCTCCCAAGCCAATTCATCAATCTTAAACGAGATTCATCTCATTGGAACTACTTGAAATGCACAAATTCATTTTCCTATTTAAAAAAAAATATTTAATCTGGATCTTAAAGAAATTATTATTTTAAAGTGCTTATAATTTTAGTGTTTCAATCTATCTTTTGTGAGATTTCAAAGTTGATCCTCTTGCACTGTAAATCACAGAATATCCCACTGATTGACATTACAATGGTTGTTGAGAAGACATTCTCTAAAGGGAGACAAGCATCTCTTACAAGCAGTCTAAAATACATAAAATAATCATTATTCCCATCCTACAATAAAGAGCAGTTGAACACACAAATGAAGAGCAAATGCTGGAGTAATGGAACACTAAAAAACAAATGTACCCCCAAAATTTTACTGAACGGCTCCAACTCAATCAGCTCCAATTTGGGGCTTGATTATAAATAATTGTTTTTATATTAATGGATAGAATGTCTTGCAGCCAACTTTATAGTTGCATTTATGCTTTCATATTTTAAATTACATTGCACTTTTGCTTTCAAAATAAAATCTTGCCCAGTCCCTTGCGATGTCCGGTGGACTTTGCAGGGCCCTTTCTATAATGGCTGATGTCGAGCTTCCCTGTCACTAGCCTCAATAATAAAAAATAAATACCTCAACAAAAAACTCCAAAATTCTCAAGGCATAGACATTTCCAGTGAAGAGTTGAGTCTTGCCTCTTCAGAAGCATAGCTTAGGAACAACAAAAGTCTGATCTTCAAAGTTGAATCTGGAAGACTTGGCAAGATGGGTGCAGTCAATAATTCCATGCACCACTTTCTACAAGAATCCCTGGATTTACCTCAACTCCAGAGAAGATCATCAACTTCGCTTTCCTCAAATACACACTTTCCCATACATGTTGTAATGCATATTGTGACTTGCTTCCCATGTGTAAAGCCAATAAAATGTAAATTCTGTCCTTGCCATGGTGCTGCATGCTACATGAAAATTCAGGGTCTCCTCCAACGATCTTTTCCAGGAGAGCTGATATGGGAAACATTCTCCCATTGAACTCTCTTACCTTAGACTCTGACTATATCATAAAGACAGGTGTCGGTGTGGTGGGAAAATTACTGTTTGGTCTGTTTGGTGCACAAGAGATCCGGACTTGTATCATTGTTTATTCAAGCATGCAATGTTTCCATGAGATGAGAACCTCAGGTAAGGCTTGATCATCACCCTGATGATTTTCAAGATGCTTTTCATTATGAACAAGAACTCATACATAACTGCCCTACGAAAAGCATAGATGGAGTGAACAGGTAGCACCTCTTTCCCAGGAATTGCAGTGGTCTAAACCAGAAGGCATCTGTTCAATGTGAATGGAGGAACATTTAGGGACATTTACACACACACATACATACTACACACAGAAAGTGAGTGGTAGGTGCCTGAAATGCGTTGCTGGGGATGGTGGTCAAGGGTGAGACAATAGGGACATCTAAAAAAAACTTTTACTTCAGCACATGGATACAAGAGAAAAAAAATGGAGGGTTATGAATGTGAGGGAGGAAAGGGTTAGATTGCTATAGAGTAGGCTTTCTAGGACAGTACAATATGGACCAAATGGCCCATATTGTGCTGCACAGTTCTATGATCTATGTATCACTTAATATGATAGGAGTGTTGCAATATTACAGGCAGCTATTTGAAACACACAGAACAATGACATCTTATTCCCAACAGTGCCTCATGGCACAATATAGCAGCAAGCTACAAAACAGATTCCATGTAAATGACAAATTAACCAGATCAAGTTATTGGCATTGGTACAATGTACAAGAAAGGATCTTTATGCCCCAATATGAATTAAAAGAATCTCCACAATGTTCTGTGTCCTATTCTTGGGTATGCTCATTACATTAACAATGCAGAATTTAAATTTGTTTATCTCCTTCATGAATAATTATTAAGAGCAGGTTGAATAGAATTGCAACTAATTTCATTCTGGCGCTTCAGGAGTTAAAAAGCATCTTGTTCAAATGAACCTACAGATGGTCATCTGATTTCAAAATGGAAATTAATCTTAGTGGGGGACTTAAATGATTGCATATATTTTATTCACTTTACTGTGCCGGTGAGTCCATATGGTCAACCAGGAAAGGTACACAGAGAACAATAATAATCACCAGTCATAAGATTACTGAAGACAATGATTGTACATGTAACATTTCAATACAGCGAGTCTAATTAATGTTTTCAATTGTCCCAATTGCTGTATCATGCTGCAGATTTTCTCCTGTTTCCCAGGCCCTTGTCTTTAGTTAATTTCTGACTGCACATATGGTTCCCAGAAGGAAGTCAGCACTCCATGGAAGAAGACATATCACCATGGCAGATGTGCAAACTTTTAATTCTTCCTGCTGAAAATACAGTGAAAAGGGCTTTAAATACTTCAATAAATAAATTATGTGCTGTTATTTAAAGCCATCACTGACAGCTTATTATGATGTCAAGGTTATAAATGTGATGGTGAAAAATTCTCGCAAACGGCGACAGCATTTCTGGATAAATATTAAGTGAAAGCTCTGTAAACAAGCTATTAAAATTGGCATCTGGTGCAAGGAGCAAAAGGAATCAGGTTGATTTGTTAGAGAGGACCAGGTCAAAGCAAATAAGGAAGCTGCAGGAATGTAATGGAAGTCTGTTCAAACTGAAAAACGAAGTGAAAAAGGGCACTTTGGTCAACGCAATATAAACCTGTAACACTAAAAAATCATGTATAACGAGGGTTAATGAATATAATTTGTAGCAGGAGAAAGAAGGAAGAACAAAGTGGCAAAGGGAAAGGCTTTCATTCAAGGGTGGCACGGATAGCATAGTGCTATTACAATGCCAATGACCCAGGTTAGAATCTGGCACTGACTAAGCTTGAAGATTCTCTCCGTCACCTGTGTAGGCATCCTCCAGGTACTCCAGCTGCCTCCCAGCCTCCAAAATGTATAGCGTTGAAAGTTAACCGGATTTCAATGACCAGAATCGGCCTCTACTGTGTTGTAAATAAATAAAGATCGTGCAGGGTTTAAGAACAGCACCTAAACTCACACAATCCTCTGCCCTCAACAACGATTTAAATTACCACATAATAACAGCTCCATTTTATTTTAACAGTCGATGCTCACAATGGCTTTGGTGTTATCAAGTAGATTTTTCTCAGGTCTTGTTTGACCCCTCCCTTTCAGTCATTTAATCAATCCTGCCCTTGAGTCAAGATCACACCTTTCTTTGCACTCCCACTTTCTTCTCTTGCTCTTTTACAAGCTGTTAAATGTCTTTGTTGTGAAAACAGGCCAGTTAATTAGAAGCTTGAATAGTTGCATTCCTCCATTTTTGCCCAGGTGCTACCAAGCTCACTGAACATTTCCATCATTTGTTATTTTTAATATCACATTTGCCACGATCTGGAATATGTTTAAACCTGGCCCCACAAAGTTTTGAAAGGGAGAACTTTGAAGAAATGAGGTCAAATTAATAGTAATCAGTGGGAGAAAATGCACAGGAAAACCAAAATTGAAAAAAATGTGTTGGTGATTAATGCATTGAGACAGGTTGTTCGATTGAAATGTACTTCATTTGGCTTCCAAAGAGCTTTGGCTGCCAGCAACTTTGATAGGCTTTCTCAGTTTTTGAATCCAATAGATACCCCACCCTCATCCACTCCCTCAAGAGCCTCTTTTAAACTGCAGCATCTGGGTAGCCCTCCTGGGACCCAGGTGTGATTACTGGGGCAAAGGTGCTGGAAGCGTATTTTAAATTGCAGGGGGATCAACCCATTAAATCGCTGAAAGTAATTCCAGATGTTTGCATGTTGGCTGTCTTGTGATACACACACGCAAGCGCTGATGTTATCAGAATAAGTGGGTTAGCCATTTTCATTTTCAAATCACCTGTGGACATGACCTAGGTTCTCTGACTATCTCGGAGGTAGATTAGGGACTCGGTTGGATTCTGATGAGGTTGACCGGGTCAGACTCTTTCTAACTGCCGCATAACTGGGGTGCTATAGCGCAAATAAAAGCTCTCATGACTGGAGGGTGAACCAACATTTTTATTGACTTATAACTATGGGTAGGGTCTCACAGTAGTTTGTGGAAGGGTTCTGGGTTTAGGAAGGAAACCAGGGTTATATGTGAGCAGATGGGGGCAGAGCCAGCCATCAGCACAACACACTACCATTGCAGGCGCTAACCGGGCAAATTGCCCTGTTAACTCCATTTTACATGGTAGTTTGAAAGGGCCTACTGTCTCCTCACTCCCATATCAATGGGGAATGATAGCAAGGTATTCGCAATAAATTTTTAGTAGATTATTCCCTCATACATGGAATTATGTGCTCACTTTTAGAAAAACTGCAGACAAGAGTTACTAAAATGATTATTGGAATAGTAACCTCAGTTAGATACAAGGATTAGAATGGAGATGGGGATAAAATCTGATAAAGATATGTAAAAGCATGATGGGCACAGATTGAACAGACAGAAAAGAACTATTCTCATTGGCATCTGCATCCAGCAGGTGATATGGCAAAAGACCCCAAACTATCATGAGGAAAAATGTTTTCTTTCCACACAAAAACATTTAGCATCTGCAATGCACTTCTAGTGCAATCATGGAGGTAGATTCAATCGTAGTGTTCAACCAGGTGCCAGATGAGTATCGAAAGGAACTCTTTTCTGTGCTATGGGGAGAAGGATTACGTGTTGCTTCAACATAGAGATAGCATGGATATGATGGGCTGAATAGCTTTCTTCTGTGTTAGACCCATTCTGTTTATAATATTGAAACTTGGAGCACCCAACATGTAGCTTTGTTAAAACAAATACCTATAGAGTGGGTAAGATCTCAGTTAAGCAGAATATTTTTATTGAGCTGTGCAAGAGGGATCTACCAGGCTCCAGAAATTTTGAGGTTTCAATGGTCCATACACTGTATGCATGCCCCAAGAATTTTATTGTAAAATGAGCTTCATTGGCAAACCCATATCCTAAAGGGTGTCATAAACCAAGTGCTTCCGGGATATTCCTTGTTTCAATCATTTTGCTTTATCACTGGTTCTTAATAGAAAGGAGAGGAGGTTGAAATTTTATTGGAATGTAAAATGATGTCAGTGTCTCCCATGAAAGATTCAGTTCACTTTAATGGAGAGGAAGTTCTCATGATTCATGAAAGCTTTCTGAAATTTGTTCGACAACACGACTGGTTTGAACTGATCTCCATTTTCTGTTTGTACCAATGAAACACATGATGTCTACCCAGCAAAATCATGAAATAATTTTCATCAGTAGACTGCTTGATGGAGCTAATATTACCTGGAGATTTCTGGAACTTAGAACGAGTACATGCTTAAGTTCAAGTTTTGTTGTTATATTTTCAGATGCCACATTTTTCCTCTGACAACTGGTTACAATCAACCCAACCTGCCATGATCTCATTGGAGAATTGAAACAATCTTGTGCACAACATCTGAGAATGCAAGCAAGTTATATTTTGACTACAAGAGGATAGGAAAAATTCTGAGCATGCCTTCTGTTTGATCTCCCAATGAATGATGGTTTATTTTCCTTGCTCCACCTCTTCATTTCCCCTGAATAAGGTTAGCAGAAAGACACAGGATAAAAGATCAACACAGCCACTGTACTGGTACCCTGCAGTCAATGACCAAGATAATCATTTTTTCTCAGATATAAAAACATACAAGCTCACCCAAGAATAAAAAAAAACTTATTGTAGAACTGTAATGGTTCACTACAGCATACTTTACGATTATCACTGATTTCAGGTGTCTGGAGAACAAGCAGAACTATGACTGAACCACTCATGATCTCATAAATTGCTGGAGCAGACTTGAGACTCCTATTCCTGATACTTATGGCCTCAAAACGATATCAACAAAAGTGTTTGCCTCTTGATTTGCGTGATTAATGGTTGACTGACAGGAGCTGAAAGTAATGTCAGCAACATTAATAGAAGTTAAAAGCGACATTATAATGCATGTCATATAGTTTGACAATGTTTTACCTTGATACATGAGGTCCTTCCCATGTAAAGTGAGAGTGCAACACATCTGAAAACTTTAATAGGTATTATTACCAAGGATCTAATTCGGTATCACCGTCATACAGATTTACAATGCAAGCTAGGTATTAGGTATTAATGAGACATTAATGTAGTATGGGGTCCAATGTTTGGATGTCATTTTCCTGTCTTAGCTTTATTCAAATAACTTCTTTATTGATCATTTCCTTGTCCTTTTCTTTGACAGGCAAGAGTTTGCAATTTGCCAAATGCTGCACTAACCTCATCCCAACAAAAGAAAGTTTAATATGTCATTAAATTCTTTTTCAGTGATGAAGCAACGGTAACTGATGGAGTTCTGTTGAAATCATTGTCAAAAATCATACATCTTATTTTCATTCAAATTAAGATTTGGGGATGGAGGGGGGTGGGGGGCTACTGATTATTTTGCTGATAATATGAAGGTGCATTCAGCTGTAAGGATTTTGAATGGAAAAATTATCACAAGACAAATATTTCATATTATAGATAAAGTGGCAGAGAAGCACCTCTTTATTCCCTGTTGGACTACAAGCTCAAAAATTGCTGAACACCAGCTCATCTCAATTGATCATCATCGAAACTCAGAATCATCGTAAAGCATAAAAAGAATCTGATTTGTACAGTTTTCTGAGAACCAGAGGATACAAAGGTCCTGGTTAGTGCAAAACTATTACAGAGCAAGTGACCAGTTTCAAATCTGGTGCTGTCTGTAAGGAGCTTGTACGCTCTAATTGTGTCTGTGGGGGTTTCTTCTGGGTGCTCCGGTTTTCTCCCACCCTTAAAAACATATGGGGGCTGCAGGTTAATTGGGATGTTTGAGTGGCATGGTCTTGGCAGGCAGAAGGGACGGTTATTGTGCTATATGACTAAATTTTAAAAAAAAGAAATAAATTTAACCACAGCACAGAAATAGGCCCTTTGGCTCTTCTACTCTATTCCAAACTATTTTTCTGCCTAGACCCACTGACCCGAACCCAGACCATAATCGGCTATATCCCTCCCTTCCATTTGTCCAAAGTGGCATCAAAGAGCAGAAATAAATTGCTCTCCTTTCACAGTTTGTCTGCAACACAGATGAATACATTCGAAGAATAGTGCCTTAGAAATTCCATTGCTCAATTCAAGGTTTTGTGTGGAATGCAATAACATTTTAGGGAAAAAAAAATGATTGTGGATCTCTTTTCTTAAAATCTAGGACAGATGTGAGCATAATATGCAAAAGATCAGTAGCCACCAAGCATGTGGAGTCATGTAAAAAATATGTTTCAGCATCACACAAAAAATTATTTTGCGGCACAAGAACCTCAAATGTCGTAGGCAACAGCTCCTCACCAGTTGGTTGAGACTTGCTATACAATCAAATACCTGCAATCCAATATGTTCAGTCCTATAGTGTGATGTCAAAGCATGCCTTATGACAATCAAAGCACATGTCTGCGCTCATTGAGCATTTTTGTATAATACTTACAGCTAACCTTGATTAGAAACTCAAATGTGCACACATCAAGTGCAGTTTTGTTTTAAATCCCCTGCATTACACACAAAATGTCTAAGGTACTATTTTTCAGATTCATGTATCAGTTTGTCCCAAAGAAATCTGTGTTACACACTTAGAAAGGAAACCATATTAATCCAGATTGGTTCTTCTATTGCTTGTTCCTTACACACAATTTTCCATCAACATCTGGAAAACCCTTCTAGTCAAAAGCCATTCATGCTGATCAAATCTGAAACATACAGACTACTGTTCTCTCTGATTTCTGTTTTGGCTCACCCCCAGTTGATGTCCTTGCTGTTCAATCCCTGACACCCACAGTCTCATTATCCACACACACCACCCATCTCCATCAATCTTCATCCTGACCTGCACCGATCGCAACCTGAACATCTTGATCTATACTTGCTTTTCCCTGGATGCCCCAGTTTCTCCCCACATTTGGCCTTGAGGTCAGGAGTCCTGGCACCAAACTTGTGCAGGCTACTTCATGTATCTTTTCAAGTATGATAATACAGGTACACGATCCTTTATCCGGTCATCTAAAATCCAGAAAGCTACAAAATCCGGCAAGTAGGGAGAGAGGCAGCAGAGCAAGTTGGGCGGCCGAGAGACTGGCAGAGCGAGTCGGGCAGCTGGGGTGGGGGGGGGGGGGAGACCAGCAGTGCGAGTCAGGCGGGTGAGGGATCGGCACTGTGAGTCGGGGAAGGGGTGGGGGGGTGGATACAGCAGCACAATTTGGGTGGGCTTAAATCTGGCTTTCCAAAATCCAGAAAAATCAGAAATTTGGAACACACACTGAACCCTAAGGGTTCCAGATAAAGGATCGTGTACCTGTATGGTCATTCGGCATGTGTACATGTATTTCCTCACCTGATTTTGTTTCAATATGTAATATGGCATCATCGAGAAGTACCCAGCAAAAAAAAAGGTCTGTTCGTTAAATGTAAATATTGCAAACACTTTCGATATGTGCTATGCATAATAATAATGTACTGGTCATTGTCTATCATTTCATCCTCAGTCTGAGCAAGTGATTCTTTTGGAGACTAATCAATGGTTCATAAAAGTCTTGTGCAAATCCATCCATCCTGCAATTATCATGAACCACAGCATCATTCTGCTGGTGAAACACCTTCAATGCATCAAAAAAAAACATTTCCGTCATCAAATATATTAGAAAATTCTGTGGCTATAGCTTTCATCTGAATACTAATTAACATCTGGTCTAATTGATTCACTGATAATTACTGAGTGAAACACGAAAGTATGCAGGTGCCGTGATTGTAGTAAAAACACACCCAAAATGCTGGAGGAACTCAGCGTCTTTCAGCAAAGCAAAGATATATTGCCAACGTTTTGGATCTGAACTCTTCTTCAAGTAATAAGCAGATAATTATTGAATAGTTAATGAAGAGCCTGTTGAATGAAACTCTTATTGAGATAAAATAGAAACTGTGACTGAAGCATAAGTGTTTAAAATAACTATCCTTCCATAAAAATAACTTTTGAATTCTATCCTATTTTAAATGCTGTTGTAAAGATGCCGAAAAAAGTATTAGTCATCAAAATGCCAGATCACCAGAGAGAATTCAACCAATATCATCTCAGAAAGCCCCCAAACACTATAATTTTCCAAGAGTACACTCAAGTGGCTGTGTCCAGAGTTTAACATCGGCACTGCGGGAACCAGCTCTCGCCTGCTTTCTTAATAATGGCATATCACACAGCATTTGAAAATGCTGGCAAAAAGCCTGGCCTTACCATTTAAAAAAAAAGTACACTCAAGTGGAGACTTTGAAATTAATGTTTTTTAAATGTGTGTGGATATTCAATTTTTTTTTTCTCAAATGAGAATCATGACCCGATCTTGTACTGTACTTTGGCAAGATATGGAGATTCTTTTTCTCCAAAAGGTCCTTTATTTCAGTGGAGATTTTTTGGGCAAATAATGTAATCTCTTTTGTCTGCTGTTTGAGCAACTGTAAGTAGATACAAAAACATTATTTGGTTGGAGTTTTCAGAATCCTGGATATTACTTTTCATATAACCTTATTTATAAATGAAATAGCATATCATGGATAAAATCTGGCAGAGCTTGATGAAAGAAAGACGTTGCATGTTCTTTAATATAGTGCCACAGCACATTTCATACTGCTCAATGAAGTATAACTGATGAAATCCATGAAATGCTATCACTTCTAATGCAAGCAAAGTGGCAGCCAATTTGTCTCAGAGAAGTTGCCACAAAACAGTTAATCACAAATTGATTGGGTTTTGTTTTTTTGAGATGGAGGTTGATTGAGCCTGGTTCAGATCTCTTAAGCTGTTTAATGCCATGGGATTTCATTCTTTGACCACCACTGCCCCCCCCCCCCCACCCCCCAGCCCCGCTCTCCCAGCTTCCAACTGACAAACTGGATTTCAGTTCCCCATCTCAAGCATAATGGAATGGTAAGCCAACAATCCAATGGAATGAATTGTTCTCCTGGAGAGAATGTAAAGCAAATCATTGAACCCCATTCATGACTGTGAATCTCAGTGACTGGCCACAAAATGTGCAACAGATCTATTCAGCCCCCAAATATAATGGTGAATCGTAACCCTTGCAAATTAATACTGAAGGGGATGCTGCCAAGCCCAATGGTACCATTAGCGTCCTCTTTACCATGCCAGATATTTAGATTGGGTGTAACAGACAGAATTTGTTTTGTTCTGACAGAATTTTCTACTGACACTGCAGCTCTCTCTTAGCCACAAATGAACCATTTTAACTTCTATTCACCAACATCATTTTTTATCTCATTCCAAACACCTGACTTTTCAGTCAAAGGCAGCTAAGTGGTGCAGTTGTTAATGGTGTTGCTTCATCACTCCAAGGACGGAGTTCAATCCTGACCTTCCATGTTCACAGCATGACATTTACATGTTCTCTCTGTGGCTGATTTACTTTTTCCTGGATGTCCCAGTTTCTCCCCACATCACAAAGATTTGCAAGGTGGTACGTTAATTAGCCAGCAAAAATTCCCCCTCTTGCAGTTAGGGCCATTTTCTTAGCATCTGCTCTGTGACTCCATTCTTTTACTCAACAGAAATTGGAGGAATGGTTTAGAATGAACCATTCATCATTAACTGCTTCATACAGGAGAGGTTTCCAAGTTGCTTCTTTACATTTATACGTGTTTCTAACATCACTCCTGGCTTGAAATTTTGCGTCTGTTCCTGATTCCTAATTGGAGGAAGAAGTTTGTATCATTTCAATTCCCCTCAATGGCTGGAAAATGTCATTTAGTTTCTGAGGAATTCAATTCAACTTCTTATTGTTTCATTTCATCGTTAATTTAAATCATGTTCAAAACCAGTGCCTCAAAGAAAGCTGCAAATAATTCCACATTTCATGTGGAATTTGTTGAAACAGTTCTGTCCAGCAGATGTTTTGAGGGTCTGCAATTACCTCCAGGGAATTAGAGAGGGCACTAACCATCATGATTTCCTCCAACTCTGATGTAATTACCATGTTGTGTTCTGTGCATGTGACAAAGTCTTCACTAGGCATGGTCTCCATTGATCACTGATCAACAGAAATTAGATGAAATGTCAGTGACCTTATTATCAGTTCCCATTTCCACAAGCATATTGCGGAGATTGTGAATCATGCGCAAATTTAAAAGATATATTGACACCTTTGGGTTCCAGTTGGCTCCATCCATTGAGGGTCTGATGTATCCATGACATAGCACAATAGTTGGCAAGGCATCCAGTGAACTCCTTTTTCCTCTTACTTTCCAGCATTGTGGCTCCAATGGAAGTGCCCAGTCATGGGCTGAGCCTGACCGTCACGGGTTGGATTGGAGGAAAGCCTCATCATTCCACCATTGAATCGCCCTCTGTCTCCCTCCCTTGCTGAATTTCTACTTTCCTCCAATCACCTCTCACTATCCTCCTAAGACACATTGCATCTAGGAAATTGAAAAGTTAGTTTTAATCAGTATGTGAGGTTAGCAATAATGATTTTACAATGCAAGGGTATCCCAGCTATGTGGAGCCATTCAGCACACCAAAACTGGGTAACATCCATGGGCAAAGGTTTGAGGGACAAACCAAATCCTTCCATTGTAGTTGCTCACAAATTTGGTTGGTTCCAAGAACATTCGAGGGCATTGTAATACATTGTGTTAGGTCTGCTTTGTTCATGAATGAGTGAGTCAAACACCAGACTGAGTCGAAATCAAGGTTCTTTGTTCTTTATTGCCGGATTGTAGCACTTGCAACTAACAGTGTTAGTTGGAGAAGGCGCATTCTGCCGTTATCAGCAAGTGGTGTTTTTTTATACCTCAGGATACGTACTTAGTAAATTATCATACCATTACATTGTCCAATGAATAAACTGTTGCTATCCTTCTCTGTTAGTCTGCTGCACATCATTCTTGTTAGTGCAAAGCTTATCTTGAGTGTACAAGGTCACATCTGCATTCTGTTACTCCTTAGTACTGGGTGACTCCTTCTCCGGTCCCATCTCATCATGTTTTTACCTTACAATTGTCAACCAAAAGTTTCCTGCAAAAACAAATATATTTTTTGTTTGAAACCTACGTTTCCAACCCCAAAAAAAAGATATGTTAACTAAATCTTTCCCTGTCTTTCTGAGATGATTGAACCATTCAAGGTATGGTTGATAGTAAAGAACTGAAGTATGTGTTCACAACCTTGCCTCAAGACTGCTCACTTTTTCCAGACATTGTATTCAATGGAGTGGCAAATAGACACTGAGAAGAATTATGTCTCCGACAACATTTTGCAAAAAATTTCCAATATTTGAGATTTGTTTCAAGCTGTACACTTTGGTGATGAAATTTATCACTAAAATTTCATTTTAATACTCCTTTAGATTCTGACAGCAGATACTCCTGAGATGTAAAATATTCTCCTTAAGTGCTTTGGTCAATCAACCCATGCAAGAGTTTGGCAAGAGATCATACATCTGGACATGTAGAAATCCTTCTTCAGCCGCCTCAGACTCCTCAAAAGTAATGAACAGTTAAGAGAATAGCTTGTCTTTTCAAAAAGTTCATTTATCTAAAAGAATATCAGTATAGTTTGATTCCACTTCTGAACTAATTTTGTGGTATCAATACAGAATTAAAGTGAAGGGTGTGAAGGAAAAGATAATCAGTTGAGGTAATTTTTAAAAAAAATAGATATACAGCATGGTCACAAGCCCTTTCAGCCCACAAGCCTGTACCACACAGTGACACCCAATTGACCTATAACCCCTGTACGTTTTTGAAGGGTGTGAGGAAACTGGAGCACCTGGAGATAACCCATACAGACATGGGGAGAATGTACAAATTCCTTACTAGGCACTTTCAGGTGGCCAATTGCCCCGCATGTAAAGCTGCACGTTTAGGCAATATGTGGCTGTTTTGAGGCCGCCTGAATGTGCAAGAGGCGCTCTTGAGGTGAGCTACGTAACCCTCCTCAGAGAGGGATAATCAGCTCAGCTCAGTGGCTCCCCCAGCCACCTGAATGCAGCTGGCTGAAAGCAGATGGTAAAGGGTCAGGCTGCTGATCACAGCTGACACTGGGCAGGAGCCGGAGTGTGCTCAGAGCCACATCCTGTGTAGCTGTGTCCTTCAGTTGGCCAGCGTTGCGCTTTAAATGCTGCCACCTGAAAGGCAATTTAAAGGGCTGCTTCTGCTTCTTCAGGCACATTCTTAGCATAGAATGCACCTGAAAAAGCCTACTGACAGCAGTGGATTCAAACCCTGGTCACTGGTGCTCTAACAGTGTTGGATTAATCGCTACGTTAACCGTTCCACCCACACTGTGCCATGAAATGGAGAATTAGAAAGATTAAGGGCAAGGAAATGCAGCTTTATGCTGAAAATCTTCAGACCATGATCTTCAGACATGCTTACTTTCCTCAGATAGCACAATGCTATTACAGTCCCAACTACTTGGGTTCAAATCTGTCTCTGTCTCTAAGGAATTGGTACGGTCTTCTCACATCTGTGTGGGTTTCCTCTGGGTGCTCCAGTTTCATCCCATCCTCAAACATACAAGGTTTGTTAGTTAACTAGTGCATTTAGGTGGAATAGGCTCATGGGCTGCAAGGTCCTGTTATTATGCAGTATGTCTAAATTTAAAATTAAATGTCCAAATCAGACTGTATAAAATTAGCAAGTCTGATCAGCAGATATATTTCATAACAACCCAAGAACCTCCTGCTAACAGCCCACAACTTTAAAAAAAAAGTTATTTTTATTTCTGATTTTCTCATTAATTGAACTGCATTGGAATTACAATTCTGAGTCACCGAGTTTGTAATCCAGGCATCTGGATCACCATTTCCACTTTGTCTTCCTACATTCCTGGAAAATGGGAATCATAAATCTTGGAAATATTTTAACTTTACCCTATTAAATATTCTATTTTATTTGATCAGATTTCTGCTATTTAGTGCTTTTAGAAACCTAACAAAACTATGAAAATACATCCATCATCATGGCAAAATGTTCTCAATTTAATTCAAAGCCAAATAATGAACTTACTTTTATTACCTTTGTGAATGTGGCAAAATGCATCCTCAAAATGATCAGCAGGTTTGTAAATATTACTGGCTTGTGCAGTGTTTATCCAGTCTGCAACATCAATCATTTCTAAATACACAAGGTCATCCAAATGAAACAAATTAGGCTTTTTATACTAATTGGGATGTTTTTGTGGGTGAAAATTCATCCGGAATACAAATTAATTTTGTTTTAGCATGTATGAATATATTTGTGAGAATAAATGTTTTGCATTTACAGAGTTTTTAAATCAGCATTTTGACTACAAATTATATATTCTCATTTATTGCATCAGGTTTTCAACCCATTAATATCTTGCCTTATTATTTTCTTGATTCAGGAATGTTTTTCTTGCTGAACAATGTAAGGAAACTGGAGTATTATTTATGCTGGACTTCTGGGCCAATGAGAGAATTAATTAACAATGAATAGGAGGTTGTCCGGGGAACAGAATTAACCGTTCTAAACTTTCTATGTAACTTATTTGCATCCTTACTATCTGATACAGCAAAGGGGGTTGCGGGGGGGGGGGGGGGGGGTGGGGGAATCTGAGAGAACTGAGCAAACCTGATATTATGGGATTGCTCAGTAGCAAATGAAGCGGATTGATTGAGAAAGAGATTTGGAGAGAGCTCCATGAAGAGGTTTAGATAAAGAGGGAAGAGAAATGCATTTTGACAGCTTGGGTTGAGTTTCAGTGGCTTTAAAACTTCCCCCCACCCCCCAAACTCACATTCCACCTTAAGCAATTTCTCAGCCATAAGTGCTCTGTGATTATCAAGGGATGGCTTAATGTGGTAGGCAAGTGGAAAGAAAAAAAAATGAAAATCACTGTTTTAATTGTACCTAATTGACTCATTATGTGCATGGTTTCATTATTCCAAAGGAATTGGGCCAATGACAATTTTTCTCAAGCAAAATATTTCAATAACATTTGAGTCTAGTGCAGTGATTCTCAACCTTCTCTTCCCACCCACATACCACCTTAAGCAATCCCTTAGCACAGAGCACCGATGGCATAGGGGAGCAACTTGTCCGTGAACTACTCTTTGCAGACGATGCCGCTTTAGTTGTCCATTCAGAGCCAGCTCTTCAGCACTTGACGTCCTGTTTTGCGGAAACTACCAAAATGTTTGGCCTGAAGAAAACTGAGGTCCTCCATCAGCCAGCTCCCCACCATGACTACCAGCCCCCCCACATCTCCATCGGGCACACAAAACTCAAAATGGTCAACCAGTTTAACTATCTCGGCTGCACCATTTCATCGGATGCAAGGATCGACAACAAGATAGACAACAGACTCGCCAAGGCAAATATCGCCTTTGGAAGACTACACAAAAGAGTCTGGAAAAACAACCAACTGAAAAACCTCACAAAGATTAGCGTTTTCAGAGCCATTGTCATACCCACACTCCTGTTCGGCTCTGAATCATGGGTCCTCTACCGGCATCACCTACGGCTCCTAGAACGCTTCCACCAGCGTTGTCTCCGCTCCATCCTCAACATTCATTGGAGCGACTTCATCACCAACATCGAAGTACTCGATATGGCACAGGCCGACAGCATCGAATCCACGCTGCTGAAGATCCAACTGCGCTGGGTGGGTCACATCTCCAGAATGGAGGACCATCGCCTTCCCAAGATCGTGTTATATGGCGAGCTCTTCACTGGCCACCGAGACAGAGGTGCACCAAAGAAGAGGTACAAGGACTGCCTAAAGAAATCTCTTGGTGCCTGCCACACTGACCATCGCCAGTGGGCTGATATCGCTTCAAACCATGCATCTTGGCGCCTCACAGTTCGGCGGGCAGCAACCTCCTTGGAAGAAGACCGCATAGCCCACCTCACTGACAAAAGACAAAGGAGGAAAAACCCAACACCCAACCCCAACCAACCAATTTTCCCTTGCAAACGCTGTATCCATGTCTGCCTGTTCCGCATTGGACTTGTCACACAAACGAGCCTGCAGCTGACATGGATATTACCCCTCCATAAATCTTCATCCGCGAAGCCAAGCCAAACAAAGAAAGAAAAAAAGATGTGAGTGGGGGGGGGGGGGGGGGAGTTTGAAAACCACCAAGTTAGATCGACAGAGAAATACAGGAAGGAGAGAGGAAAAGTGGTGGCTCAGAGGGAAAACTGGGCAAAAGAAATTTTGCACTCATCAATTAAATGAGGATATGGTTTCAAAAGGGAGAATTGTAAGATGGATTGAAAGAGAGACAGCAGACAAAGAAGATTTGACAATTTTCAAGGAAAGTGGATGCCCAGTTAAGCATAATGGTTTGCACAACACCATTACAGCACCAGTGGCCAGGTTAGTAGATTCTCCCTATTTCTACATAGGTTTCATTCCCACCTTCTGAAAACATACAGTGTTTGGTGTATTTGGGTGACAAGGGCTCATGGACCAGAAGGGCCCTGTTGCCATGCTGCATCTCTAAAATTTTAAAAATACATTTTAAAGATCTAGATGATTATGGGACAGAAAGAATGTCTGAGAAGGGATTTGGAGTTGGTTAAGCATTTGACAGGTAGGTTTCGATGAACACTGTTCAAAAAGGATGTTGAAGTAGACCATGCACAAAGAGGAAATTGAAGTCGCTTGAAAGATGTGGAGCAACGGTGCAATTTTGTGTGAGGGAAACACCAGATTTCATAGGGGCAATGTAATTTGAATTTGAAATAGTGAAGTTCTGAGAAAGTCAAAATGAATTTAGATATTTGAGAATAGAATGAAAATGAGCAATGTGAAAGAGAATGGAAGAGCTGGATGAATGAGCAGTTCAACAGTAGAAGAGAATCGAGGCAAGATATTGTAGTTGAGATATTTGGGGGGGGGGTGAGTCGAGAAATATTGAATTGAAGAACAGAGATTGGAATGAAGTTTAAGTTTATTTTCATCTGATTGCACAAGTACAACCTGACAAAACTGTGTTCTTCGGTCATCGGTGCAAAACATGCCGGCACCCAAGCAGACAAAACACCCATATAGACAAAAAATACAAATTCAGGACAAATATACATCTATAAATAAATATTGCTTTGTCAATATTAGAGAATATTGGAGTTCTGAGAAAAAGGGTGTCAGAGACTGAGAAAATAATTCAGAGGACTGAGTGAAATGCAGGAGAGGTGGCTAGTGAGATAAAGAGTGGTCACAAAAGGGTTCAGAGAAAAAGATTCAAGAGATGGGCGCTTCTGGGTGATTTTTAAAAATTTCTCAAGGACAGAAAAGACTGGAGGTGGAGTGGGTGGTTAGAAAACTCAGGTAAAGTCATGATACAGATAAACAGAATGCAGAGAAAATTATTGGCATTTGCCAGAGATCTTAAAAATTAACCTTCAAACATTTGAATGGTATGGCTTTGTCAGTAATTTCAGTCAACCATTTATTTTGAAGTGGTTGTCATAACTACTGCAAAGAAACCAAAGCATAATAAAAACCACAATAAGTATTTCTGAGGTGATCTTGCTCACAAAAATCTCCAACACAAAGATCGAGATTAAGACTAAGGAAGGCCTGCTCATGTTGCCGGCTCATGAAGGCTCTGCCAGGTTCAGTTCAAACAGAATAATCAGATTTGTGAATGATAAAATGCAGTTGGCCTCATCAGCAATGATGATGAGTCACGCTGCGGGGAGGAGGATGAAAGGGTTTGTAAAATGGTACAAAAATAACAACCCGAGTCTCAACGTGGACAAGCAAAAGGAGATGATCGTGGACCTCAGGAGGACAAAAACTGACCATTCTCCAGTACACATCAACTGTTCCATCATGGAGAGTGGAGAGAAAAAAATGTTCCTTGGCATGCATACACTAACTGGAAATGGATTAAAAAAAAAAGTTAATGATAGAGCACGATAGAAGGCCGATGAAAACAGTGCTGTACAATTACACCCAATGAACCTACGAAGCAAGCCCCTTACCCTTATGGAGAGAGGGAGGATACTGGAGCACCCAGAGAAAACCCACTCAGTTTTGGGGGAGAATGCACAGACTCCTTAGATCTTCTTTGGCTTGGCTTCGCGGACGAAGATTTATGGAGGGGGTAAAAGTCCGCGTCAGCTGCAGGCTCGTTTGTGGCTGACAAGTCCGATGCGGGACAGGCAGACACGGTTGCAGCGGATACAACACTGGGATCAAACTCAAGTCACTGGCTCTGTATATCAATTGTACTAACCATGCCACCCTGCTATCAGCTACTTTTTAAAATGACCAGCGCCAAAAGGCACCTGCACTCTGTGGAGTTGTGAAGCATAGTGCCAGATCACTAAAAGCACCAGAAAAACCATCCATAAAATATTCCTAAAAGGAGTGAAGATAAATGAAATTCCATTGTTGGTTCAGTAAATATAATGGAAAATGCTTAAAGCATTCTACCCGCAAATTAATTTCATCTTGGCTTTTAAATGACAAAAGTTTCTTTTGCAGAAAATCAATTACTGAAGTTAAAAAAATATTCAACAAGGTATCAGACCAGTTAAGAAATCTGCAGTTAAAACCATGTAAAGTGTGTTTTGAACTCTTCCATGATTAAACCATCAAGCTATGCTAACGAATATAGATTAAGCAGACCTATTGTGCCCAGTTGCATTGATTATGATCTGAGAAGCTGTGCTGGCAAGTAATTACATCTTATCAGGGCTGCAGGCTGTAAAGACTCTTATGTCTGTAAAGACACAATGTCAATATATCTGGACAAGAATAATGCAAAGTACTACAAAGGATAGCAAAAATAAAATAAGCACGTTAATAAACTATTTTCTGGTGATTTATTATTAAAACTATTGGAAAGATTTCAAATCCTCCCCAAGGCTGGTTGTAATATTGAAAATAACTTCTGTTATGCAAAATGGAGTAATTGTGAACATACATCTGATTTATTCAAGAATTAAGTGGATTCAGCAAGGTTCAATTTTATCACAATTGGTTTTCAAGAAATGCTCCTCTTCTGATATTGCCAAGTTCAGAAATGACTGCAAATCTAAGATGGATCATACAATTTGCAAATGTGTCTTCAACTATTTATCCCAATTGATCACAATATTCAAAATTGAATTGTTTATTTCGCCTTGAAATAAGGAACATAGCCATTTGCAGGAAACTACCTCTTCACATGCCAGCATCTTCAACTCTCAGAGGGTTGTGAAGTGAACTCAGAATATAGTCAGATAATCAAAGCAAAAAATTGGATGGCATTTCTTCCATATTCCTTCACAATTTGAAGTGTCATATTGGAAAAGGGTGTTTTATATAAGCTCACACCAAGACACAAGAGAAACTTGTCCGTGAACTACTCTTTGCAGATGATGCCGCTTTAGTTGCCCATTCAGAGCCAGCTCTTCAGCGCTTGACGTCCTGCTTTGCGGAAACTGCCAAAATGTTTGGCCTGGAAGTCAGCCTGAAGAAAACTGAGGTCCTCCATCAGCCAGCTCCCCACCATGACTACCAGCCCCCCCACATCTCCATCGGGCACACAAAACTCAAAACGGTCAACCAGTTTACCTATCTCGGCTGCACCATTTCATCAGATGCAAGGATCGACAATGAGATAGACAACAGACTCGCCAAGGCAAATAGCGCCTTTGGAAGACTACACAAAAGAGTCTGGAAAAACAACCAACTGAAAAACCTCACAAAGATAAGCGTATACAGAGCCGTTGTCATACCCACACTCCTGTTCGGCTCCGAATCATGGGTCCTCTACCGGCACCACCTACGGCTCCTAGAACGCTTCCACCAGCGTTGTCTCCGCTCCATCCTCAACATGCATTGGAGCGCTCACACCCCTAACGTCGAGGTACTCGAGATGGCAGAGGTCGACAGCATCGAGTCCACGCTGCTGAAGATCCAGCTGCGCTGGATGGGTCACGTCTCCAGAATGGAGGACCATCGCCTTCCCAAGATCGTATTATATGGCGAGCTCTCCACTGGCCACCGTGACAGAGGTGCACCAAAGAAAAGGTACAAGGACTGCCTAAAGAAATCTCTTGGTGCCTGCCACATTGACCACCGCCAGTGGGCTGATAACGCCTCAAACCGTGCATCTTGGCGCCTCACAGTTTGGCGGGCAGCAGCCTCCTTTGAAGAAGACCGCAGAGCCCACCTCACTGACAAAAGGCAAAGGAGGAAAAACCCAACACCCAACCCCAACCAACCAATTTTCCCTTGCAACCGCTGCAATCGTGTCTGCCTGTCCCGCATCGGACTGGTCAGCCACAAACGAGCCTGCAGCTGACGTGGACTTTTTTACCCCCTCCATAAATCTTCGTCCGCGAAGCCAAGCCAAAGAAAGATATAAAATAAACCACTTTTGGTGCATATGTGAGCTCAGATGAGGAGAAAGGTGAACAGGGCACACAATATCAACACTTGCATTTATTTACCATTGATGTAATTTCACAACAATGGTTTCACTCCTGAGGTCTTAAGTTGTTCCATGCAACCTTCTAGTTCGGGCTTTAGAATGAACACATTCTACATTCTGTGATGTAAGATTTAATCCACAATTCAAATATGCCCAAAGGATATATCCTAAGATAATAGGAATACAACAGAACAGCAAATGCGCTATGGAGAAACATCATGTCACATTATTAGAAAGTAGTTTTTCAACAAGGATCAACCTGGCAACGAAATAGTGTTTTTCATCGTATAATAGAACATGCTCTTTGTTCCAAGTTTGTAATTGTGATATTAAGATTATTTGAGGTGGATATTTTTAATGCTTCCAGTTCAAGTTTATTGTCACATATACCAAGAGATTAATTTGTTAGCAGATCAATCGACTTCTCATACATAGTACAAAATTGCAGAGTTACAAAGCAAGATCAGTTGATAAAGAGAAATAACAATTGAAATTTGATTTTTTGGGTTTCATTCAGGAGTTTGATAACTGTGGGAAAGAAACTATCCTTCATTTGGATACTAGGTGACATTCTCATGAATCTTCTTCCTCATGGAAGGAAGAGGGAAAGAGTATGATTTGGGTGGGATGAGTCTTTTAATCTGTTGCCTATTTTTCCAGGGCAATGGGAATAACAGATGGAGTCAATGGAGGGATGGAATGTGTGTGATGCATTTTGTCACTATCACATCCCTCTGCAGTCTTGGGCTTAGCAGTTCTCTACTACGCAGTGATATACCCTGATAGGATGCTTTCAAAGGCGCACCTGTAGAAGGGATGCTGGTGACATGCCGACCTTCCTCAAGCTTCTGAGGAAGTGGAGGCACTTCTGCACTTTCGTAGCCTTTACATCAATGTGGGTGGACTAGGACAAATAGCTGGAGTGGTTTACTCTTTGGAGGTTAAAGCTGTAATTTATCTCCACTGTTGATGCAGATTGGGGAGTGACACCAATATCCTGGAGTGTAAAGCCCTGCAAAAGGTATTGGACACAGCTCAGGACATCACAGGCAAAACCCTTCCCACCATCAATAACATCTACAGGGAATGTTGCCATTGAAGCAGCAGCAACCATCAAGTATCCTCACCATCCAGCACACTCCCAGTTCTCGCTGTTACCATCGGAAGTATAGGCGCTACAAGACTCACACAGCCAGGTTCAGTTACAGCTGCTACCCCTTCACCATCAGACTCCTCAACAACAAACTCAGATCATTTAAGGTCTTACTTTTGCATTTTATTAATTGTTCTTTTTTCTCTCTGTATTGCACAGTTTGAATAAATTTCTTTATTTGTTTACTTGTTTAGGTTGCATACAATACACTTGCACTACCAATAAGTGGTCAATCTGCCTCACCCACAGGAAAAATAATCCGAGGGTTGTATGTGATGTCATGTATGTACCCTGACAATAAATCTGAACTCCACCCAGAAGTCTGTAATCAGCTTCTTCCTTTTTATGACATTGAGAAGGACAGGTCATTGTCCAGCCACCAAGCCTCAAGGCCCTCGACCTCTCTTCTGTACTCCACTTCAACATAACTAGAGGCCATGATAGTGATATCACCTGTGAATTTGAATATGAAATTGGAGCTCTATCTGGCCACATATTGAATATTCCTTTGGGAAACAATGACCAAATTGGAATCGTCAGACAACTCAGATTGAATGATGAATTTCCAATAAAAAATTCAATATTCATAGAGGTGAGAAATAATTTTCATCTCCATTGAATATTTACCCCATTTAATGGACTATTAAAATGAAGGGTAGAGTATCCAAGACTCTTGCCATATTTCACAGGACCACAAGAAATTTTGAATGTAATTGACTTGCAGAGAAATGTTATTTTGTCAAGGGATTAATTTGATTGTTTGTGTCAGAATCAAACAAACTGAAATCAGATTAAATACTGCAGTTGAGGTCCAGGTCATACCACCAAGGAAAATGTATCCCTTTACACTCAACTGTTTTTCTTAGAATTGACTGAATAATGCAATCATAGCAAAGGTCTCGTATGATCCAACAGGCACCACTACCAATGTCCCTTCAAACACTTTTTTTTTCCTCCCAGGCTAATCTTGATATTGGGCTGACATAACTGAGATACAATCTTTTATATCCAATAAATGTAATTTTAAGTTACCCAAGTTTCATTCTGAACATTTGTGGGACAAAACAAATTTGTGCTCCATTCATGCAAAAGTCTTGTGTGTCTGGAGCAGCAAGTCATCTTCTGTTCTTACCACAATTTGATTTCTCCAAATATTATCACAACAGTTGACAGCTTTCACATGCATTACTTACTCAGTGAAGTGAATTCATCAGAACCAACTTTAAAATTGAGGCTGTAAACAGTGAGGGATGGCACAAAGTGGTTCAGACATGTCAGTGCCATGTTGCTGCCTGTGTCACTCCAGTGTCAATGTCTGTAAGCTGGTTCTTATTCTGCTTGTCAACTTGGTTTGAAATGCTGCTTAGCTCCAGAGACTCAAAAGTGGGTTAAAAGTAAAATTATTACACTTAGGGTCACAGTTATTTTCTTATTATATCTGTGGAAATGTGATTATTTAGACTGTCAACCATTGCTATGATATTTACTTTCTTTTTCTTTTTAAAATATTTTTATTGAACTTTGAAAAAACTTATTGAATTGAACCCCTTTTTGTATAAGATGATATGGACAGTTACACAAATAAGACATTCTGTATAACACTAACATACATATATGGTAAAGCATTTCCAAATCATTCTAAATACGATATATATTTTTAGAAAAAATATTCTAATAATGCAAAAAAAAAAGAAAGGAAAGAAAATAATTAAGGAGAAAAACTCAAACCCCTTCCCTAACTGCACAGCCAGATGCTATATATGATTAGGGTTAAAAGAAAAACAAAGTTTTTTTTAAAAAAAAGAACTTGGAATAGATGCAAGTCAGACAATGTAATTATAATTGAGTAAAATTATAAAATAAGATAGTGAGTCATAATGTCTGGAAACTTGTATCTGAATTATTAATTGAATAATTATTAATTGCTATGGTATTTTCATTTTTTTTAAATATTAAAAAGGAATCAACATGAAAGTCCAAAATGACAGCACCTTCACCAAATAAGAGATTGTGAAGAAATGGTCGAACAATAGTTAAATTACAGTAAAAACACAAATCACAATTTTCCTGATTTACTTCTGACTTTTGTGTCTTTACTTCAACCATAGTTTTCTACAGGGTTTTGTCATTTCCTCTGGCTATCCATCCCATAGGATGATGATGGTTCCTTTCAGTCAGTTTGTCGAGTTTGATACGAGGATACCCTACGCCTCAGAAAGGAGCAGCGTGTGAGTGAATGGATTTGGGGAGTCGGGGTTGGACAGATCCAGACCCACCCTCTTGACATCCCCTTCCAGATCCAGCTGCATGCTGAGGTCCAAGACGGTTGGGGGAAATAATGACCAGACCAAGCGTTGATGCAAGAGATGCCTTTTCTGCGCTTCACAGCACATGTTTGCTAGATGGCAAACCCTATGAGAGGGTTCATCCATCCTTTAACAGGTCTTGTTTTTCATCCTGTCTAGCCATCCTCTGCACCAGGCAAGCCTGGTGGGGGAGCTAGTTTAGTCACTGACCACCCAATTTACTTTATAGTTAAATTAAATGTTGGTAAATTCCCGAAGACAAGTGGGATTTGATTTAATATTCTCATGCAGTAACAAACCTAATCTTTTCATATTTGAAAGAGAGCCATTTACAATTATAATCAGATGGCAATGCATCCCAACTTGACTAAAGACTGAAATTAATGAGGCAGACCAAAAAAAAACCACCAAGTAGGAGAGAGGTTTTGGCAAAAAGGATTCAAGAACAATATTGGTCAAAATTGTGCTCTGATAACATGCCATCATTTATTAATGGTACAATATAATTTCTGGCACCTTTTATACCTTGCACCACAAAAATTACATGGCTTAAATTCTGAAATTCCGGATTCTTGTTTTAAGTGTGGAATAGAGGTTGGACATTTTTATATTCAACCTGGCTATGTGTGAAAGCAAGATCCTTTTGGTATGGCTTGGCAGAAATTTTAACAAAAATTATAGAAGTGGATTTTCCATAGGAACTAGAACTGTATTTATTGAGCATTTCTATGTTTATTGGCATAAAACTATAAAAATATCAAATACATTTCATGAGGATTGCACTAGTGGTAGCCAGGAAATGTAAAGATGTTGCATAGAAGTCCAACTCCCCCCTAATTATTACTCACTGGAATATGGAAATACAAAGTTGTGCCCCCCTGGAAAAGATAACAATCTTAGAAAGAAGTATGACATGTTTGTTAAAATATGACAAACTTATTTGAATCATACCTGCTTAAGGATAGAATTAACTTAGCTGAAAAGGTTAAATAATATAGTTAGGTTAATAGTGATGAAGTCCTGAAGATCAAGATAGAAACTAATTAACGAAGGCATGCTCAAACACCCTTTCTTTTTTGGATAATTGTTTTTTTTAATGTTAACAATTTTGTGGGGACGGGGGTTGAGATTTGGGCAATCATATGAGACTCTAATTTTAAAATACTATTTATATGATGTATGCAATAATATTCTATACAAATCTTTCAAAATCTAAAATATTCAAAAAAGAAGGGAGAAGTGTCAAGAGTTTAACTGGAACATTTAAATGTATTTCAGTATGATTACCTGATTCAACCACAAGTATAACTCACGACCCATTTTTGGAATTCCAATTGATCTGCTAAATAACACAAAGTTGCCTTGTTTTAATAGAATTTGTCCCACTTCCAGTAGAAGCAGCATCAAAAAAAAAGAATTGGACAGAAAACGTTTGGACGTCATACATATTTGCACAGACTTCTTTTTCATTGGATTATTTTCATACTTGATAATATCATACCTGCTCAATAACCATAGAAAATGGTGCAACAACAAAAAAAATCTACCACCTGTATTTTCACTCACAGTAAAACAAGGGGTTCTCAGCACTGTCCCCAACCATGTGTAAATTAAGGTTTCCTAAAAGTAATGTTAACCTTTTGCTTTTTCATTGTTTTTTTTTTCTTGACTCATCACTCATGATTCAATGCAGCAGATTAGTTCAGAGTTCGAGAGCCACAGCAGATTTTCACTGTAGAGGCTGACCTCTGCCTCTATTTCAAAAAAGATGAATCACCATTGTTTAGAACATGGATAGGACTGCAGTGTCTCACATTCTTCCCTCCCTCTCATTTCTATTCCTTCCATGCCAGTCTTCAGTTGCTCTGACTGCCATGGAGAGTGCACTTTAAGGATTAGACCCACTACCCTTGATTCCTTACAATAATGTGAAGGCTTTGATCTCTGGAGAATCAGGTAGGTTTAACAGCTACAACATTTATTTCCTTCCTTTCCCCCGCCCCCCCCTCCCCACCCACCCAACCAAGGACAATTTTATCAATCATGTTTTGTAGTGGGTTACATGATTTCATAATGCTGTTAAGCGCAGCATTCATTCACCTTATCAACTTTTGGGAAGTTATGTCTGCATCTGTCTCATGCTGAACTATCATTTCCTAACCTTGGAACTTTAAATCTTGGAATGTTTTTCAAATAACTAAATTTAATGGAGTTCTGATTAATGATGGTTCCTTTTTTTTGAGTTCTATGCTTTGCTACTTAACAGATGGGCTGACAACTAATTCTACTTCGTTGAAAAGATTACAAGCAACATCCTTAAAAATGTCAATTCCCCCAAGGTAACTCTTCTGCAGAGAAAATCTTTGACTTTTGTGAACAATGCCTTGGGAGATTAAGAAAGAGTGAATAATTAATGAAATGATTAATTATTATCTACCATGCTCCAGGAGCTCATATTGGACTGCAGGAAATCACAGTTTATTTCTTTAATTTATACAGTACCTTTATTGCAATCATGCAAAATATT
The DNA here is from genome assembly GCF_036971445.1 of Narcine bancroftii. Classification (NCBI taxonomy): domain Eukaryota; kingdom Metazoa; phylum Chordata; class Chondrichthyes; order Torpediniformes; family Narcinidae; genus Narcine; species Narcine bancroftii. Next base: position 96,254,172 of record NC_091476.1, on the reverse strand, counting down.
CCTGAAGTATTCACAGTGATGAACATTTTCTTCACTGATGAGTAACGTCTCAGAATCTTTCCTCCTGGAAACGGACATTTGGGCATCAGATATTTTGTTGAAAAATAATAATTTTTGTAGCTGTTTGGACATTTTTGGCACCCACAGTTTGGCACTGGCCTGGCAAACCCCCCCCCACACACACATTTCAGCATTTCAGAAACATTTGCCGGGGAGGGTTAGAAGTGATTCAGGAAGCACAGGTCTGACCTGCCCCCCCCTACATAGATGGTGACTGTGTGACGAGGGTCCACAGCTTCACCCTCCTGGGCATCAATATCTCAGACGACCTCTCCTGGACTGTAAACACTTCAGCATTCATCAAAAAGGCCCAGAGGCGCCTGTACTTCCTGAGACTGCTCAAAAAGAGCAAGGTGGGTCGGAAGCTGCAGATTACCTTCTACAGTTCCACCAGACAGAGCATCCTGCTGTACTGCAGCACAGTATGGTTCTCCTATTGCACTGAAGAAGAGCGGCAAAGACTTCAACGGGTGGTGAGGGCAGCAGAAAAGATAATTGGATGTCCTCTACCCTCCCTGAAGGATCTCAACACCTCTCGTTGCCTCAGTAGAGCACAAGCAATAATAAAGGATCCCACCCACCCTGCCCTGCATCTGTTTGACCTACTACCCTCTGGCAGACGCTACAGGTCAATCAAGACAAGAACAAACAGTCTCAGAAACAACATTTTCCCCCAGGCTGTCACTACACTGAACACACATATCCACATTCCCCTCTTTGTCCTCCACATCTATTATACATACAGCTGACACCCACCCCCCCCCCCCTCCATTCACATAAAGGACATATACGGCACTGTAAATTAATTTTTTTAATTTAACTTCTGTGGTGCTGCCTGTGGTTGCGTCGCTGCATTGGTAACCTTGTACTGCTGTCATAAATCTCGTTGTATAACTTGTACAATGACAATAAAAAGCTATTTGATTTGATTTGATTATTTAATAAATATAACAATAAATCCCAAAATATTTCTGAAACACCAGCCACCTCGGTGTGGCTGTCATAGGGCAGCTGGCAGGGCTGTCAGCATACAACCATTGGGACCATCACAGGGTGCAACCAGTGGGGTGGAGTCGGCCAGCAGACAGTGAGTGGAGTGGTGGGCGAGAACATCCAGCACTAAATTGTGGGAGCCAAACTAAGAGAGCCAAAATATCCAGCACCAAAATGTCCTAGACCCTTTTCTTCCAGTTATTTTGCTATATAAAACTGGGGTCCAGGTTTCCACAGAAATATGAATGTTATGTGAACTCTGCACCAAATGGATTCTTCTTCTAAAACATATGGGAAGGTTGTACCCGGGCTTAACATGTGAACAGTCCCTCAACTGTTTTAGGATGTTCACATGGGAGAGATTCAAAGTATTTTGCCTTCATCTTGTATGGTAGTGAGCAGAGTGAACAATAATGCACTGAACCAGACTCCACTACAATTCCTCAAATTGTTTGCCTCCCAAAATCAACATGATAAAAATTGGCGATGCTGCCGAAGCTGCTGCAATGACGTCGCTGCTGCTTGTGCGAACCTGGGTGAGCAGAGATTAAGTGCTGCTTCAGGAGGTTCAACTGCCGCATTCTGACAGGCATTGAGAGAGTTTGCAAATTATTTTTTTCTCCAAAAATAGTGGCAGTGCCAGTGCTCAGCAGCAACCACAAGGGGTTGTAGATTCCAGGGAGCAGCAGTCCAGCATGTGGCACTAGAAATGGAAAGAACAGCTCTCATTCAAAAGGAGAGTTAAAGGTGGTGACCCTACAGAACTTGGCCACCACAAAGGACCATGAGGGACCCACACAGGCTGCTGACAAATTGTGGTTGGGAGACCAGCATGGGAAGTGGGTTCCTTGAGGCTGGGCTATGAGAAGAACTTCAGTTACATCTTCCAGAGGATTCATGCGAGAAGATTTTTGGATTGGTTAATACCTCTTCAATATGTGCTTGTCATTCTTTGATTCAGTTTAAAGTGTTACATCGGGCTCTAATGTCGAAAGGCAAATTGGCCAGATTTTTTCTAAAGTCAGTCCTATTTGTGATAGATGCAAATCAGAAGTGGCTTCTCTATCTCATATGTTTTGGTCATGCCCTATGTTGGAATGGTATTGTTTAGATATTTTTAAGACTTTGTCAGCAATACTGGATATTAGTTTGCATCCAAACCTATTAACTGCTCTTTTTTTGGAATTATACTTCCAGAAGTGGGCCAAGTTCCCCCTTCCACACATCAGGTTGTAGCCTTTTCTACATTGTTGGGTAGAATAACTATTTTATTTAAATGGAAAGGTTCCAATCCACCTACTTTGACTCAATCGTTCTCTGAAATTGTCAAATTTTAAGTTTAGAGAAAGTTAGGAGTCTTACATTTGATACTTCTGTTAAATTTGAAGAGATGGTGACCTTTTATAAATTATTTCCACATGACTTTGTTAGTGTAATAACTTTCCCTTCTGGACCATATTTAATTTTATTTCTTTTCTCTTCTCTTTGTTGGTGAAGATTAGACAATTAATTTTTATTAATAAATTCTCAGGATAGGCTGCCCAGTCTTTTTTCCCCCCTCTTAGATTAGATGGGGTTTTATATAATGAAAGTTCTTCCTTTTTTTTGACAATTTCAGCTTGAGGAGATGAGAATATATTTGTTAATTGTGTTCTATCATACGATGCATATAGTGATTGTTTTTCTTGTTCATGTACATCTATTCTCCTCATGTACTGTTTACTTACAATACAGTTCGATTAATAGAAAGATTGAAAAGAAAAAAAAATAAAGAGACTGGCTAACTAAGTATCGAAGCCAGGATTGAAGAGGGTGCTTGGCCAGGAGGGCTCCCGAATGGCGTCAGCGCTGAGGGCATCCTTGTCGTATCGGAGGTTTGGATATGGAGCTTAGATTGCTAATGGAGCCTGTGCAGCTGCAGGAGCACTGGAGGAGAATCCATGGATACCAAGCAATTCTGAAGGGATTCTCCTTTGCTTCTCTTTCTCTTAAAATGTAAGGGGTGGTAAGAGACACTACTGTCGGAAGGCAATTCAGGCCCACTAAGAGCTTCCTTTACAAGACACAAACTGAGGCAGGAATATTACTTTATGGTAATATTGTTGTATCTCGTGTTTTTTTTAAACAAAAAGTAAGACCCTGGTTGACATGAATTGAAGGAGCCCCACATGCTACCCCACAACAGTTTAGAGGGAAGTGGCTATTAAACTCGATGTACATTCTGCATCAACTCCTCGATGTACAAAATCCCAACATGTTTGGAACATGTCTTGATTGCAAATTTCTTGAAAATGTCGATGAGGCTTTTGGAAAAGGTGACAAAACAAAGAAACCCAAAGTAGGAAATAACATATTTGTTGAGTTGGCATCTGTTGAAATTCCAACATTTTATTTAGACATAAAGCATGGTAACAGGTCATTTATACCCAAATGACCTACACTCCAGATTGGTTTCCTCCAACCATTCAAAAACCTGAGTCCCCAGGGAAAATCCACGCGCGAGGAAAACAATCTCCTTACAGACAGCGGAGATTTTAAACCCCAGTCACAATCACCAGCACTGTTAAGGCATTGCACTGACTGCTAAGCCGACAGTGCCACCCCAAAATAAAATAGAGAATGAGGGCATCGATCCTACTATCTCTTGCATGCTAAGCGAGCTCTCTAACTAATTTCCTCCATACATTTACCTCATTTAGGAGTTAAAGGGATTAAAAAGTCCAAGGTCACAAAGGCGCAGTATTTCATTGCCTCTTATTTGAGTTGTAAAGGCCAATGAGGAAAAAAACTCTTGCAAAAATCCAGGGACCAGAACAAGCTACTTTGCCTGCCTTTTTTTTCTTCCCTCCACCGCCCCCCCCATCCCCCCAAAATCTCATTTAAACTGCAAAAGTGTGGAAGAGGAGGGAACTGTTATGGGAATGTCCTGATCCACTTTGCATCTGTGCTTTACACAGGTGATAACTGGATATGACTCCATTCATTTCACCTTTTCCCTCAGGATTGGGAAAAGCCAGTAAGTGCTGGCTGTTTTTAATTATTCATGAGTGGCTTTTTGTGTTCTTAACTTTGAAAACAATGTTCATTTATTTCATGAAATAAGTCTTCATGAGTTGCTTTAAAAAGTCACTGACCAGGAGCAAAGTTCAAAAAACAGCTGGACAGTCTTCGGCAATTGTGCTTCGCAAGGCACCTGTACAGGTTCAGCTTATCCAACCTGCTGCATCAAGTTGAAGCTGGCGATGGATCTAGTCAGCAAAGTAGGGTTCAGTAGAATCCAAATCCTATTTTGCACTACCCTCAATTGCTGAATATGATTACAATTCACAGTTAATTGGGAGGCACAGGTATAAATAGCCAGAATTGGTTTCTACCGAGCTGCAAAATAAATAAAAAAAATCATCAATGTTCCAACAAATTTGAAGCCTCTATATTGATCAATTCAATGTTGTTCTCCTGGTTTTGTGTATGTAGAGCATATACAATTGGAATCAGGATGAGCTACTTTACTTCGCTTCAAATAAAATTGGAAGTACAAAAAACATTTTGCTCCAATGCTGGAATGAAGATGGTTGACTTTTTTCTACAACGTTTTGTTTCATACCAGATTCTTTGCTTTTCTTCCTCACTCTGAAATACATTTTTTAATCCGAAGTGCATTTGCAGGGTGCAGCTGCTCTCTATAAATACACCAGCAGAGCCCTGTAATTAATGAATCCTCACTTCATCGTGGTCCATCCATTTCCCACACCATTACTCCTTTCTGATTTTGAATACTTGCAGTTATTCACATAAAATCATTCAAACTCATTGGTGAGCTTTGTGTGGCTTGCTATCAGGACATTATGTTCAGGACGATTATTTTAATCCAGGCCCTTCAAAAGAAACAGCATTTTAGATGACGAAACAAGAACTTTCAATGCAAAGGTTTCCAACTTCTGAGTTGTGAAATGGGAGCTGGCATTTCATAGATTTTCTTCTGCTTTTATTTATTCCCATAAGTAATTTTCTCAGCTGACCTTTGTCGGAGCATTGTGGTCAGCTGAGACTATCTTCTTTTATGGTTCACATAGTTCGCTAATGGACTTTATTTCATGATGTAATCTACGCAATATCAATCTTCACATCTTCAGCAGAACTTGCTGGGCAAGTTCAGCAGCAAATGTATTACTGCTGCAACTATTTGGTTACAATTATTGTGTAGATTTCGCCCACCTTGAGTGGGAAGTGACAATGAAGTGAATGCATCCTTAAAGCTTCACTGAAAAACAACCTCAACATGACCGTAAACATTCATTTTAAACATGCATTACTGGATGGGGTTCTATTTTGTTTCATTCTCTGCAGATATATGGTGAGGTCCGTTGATTATATACACATTTTTGAAAATTTAGACATGGTAACAGCAAATTGCATACTGTGACATGAAAACTATTACATATCATTGTATGTCTTTTCTATAAGCTCTGAAAATTCTTGGCTAAATCATTCTGCCTCTCTATCTCTCCTTAAAAATGTTCTTGCAAACTATGGCACATCATGGTCTTGGAACCCTTTGTGATGTCAATTTGTCTGGACGACAGAGATACACAGAGGCAGAAGAATTTAGGCTGGAAATTTCATACCAGTAGACAAGACATGAAATCATAGCTACGAGGAACAAAGCCATTACAATGTGAGATTTTTCTAACATTGCCTACAAGTGCAGAATCTCACTTGAATGTAGAATTGGGGAAGGTTACAGAACTAAGGAAGGACAGTAAATGAAAAACAATTAAGCAGTGATTGCAAGACCAAGAACCAAAATAGGTCAAGAAGTACGACGCAATGGTTGAAAAGGACATTGTGCGACTTAAGATTCATGCAGAAGAGATTTAGGGGAAGAAAAACACAAGGCCAGCCTGAAGACCATTGGATCAATCAAATCTGATGGTATTAATGTGGAGGGTTGGAAAGATAAATGAGATGGATCTATTTCCAAGAGGGGAGGCATCAATAAACTAGATGCAGATTTAAAGAATGAGGTGGGATATGATCATTCTTTTCAATCAAGAGCGAGGTCAGGGTCTGCAACTCCCTACATGGAGGGTGGAGAAAGAAACCTCATCACATTTTGAAAATGCTCAGAAGTGCCCTTGAACGCCAATGATATTGAAAGAGCAAATGGGGGCTTGGCGATGGTTGTGCCTGAAAAACCACATCAGACAGACATTCCCTCAGAAACAGACTAAACTCTCAGCATTGAACTTCAAGCTCAGATTGCTGGAATGTTGCTTGATTTAACAAGGCTCTTGCTTAGACATATCCACCTTCAACAAGAGCCAAAGTTCTGCTCAACTGTTAGAATTATTGCAACATATGGAACCATGACAGATGATTGGCAATCACCAAAGCTCTGTAGCACTTGTCAGATAAGTGACCTTGTAATCTGTTTTATCAATGTTAATTATGGTTCAGGATATTGGGGAAAAAATGTTTCTGTTCCTAATTGGAAAATGGTCTATGATATTTTCTTTCCAACAAAATGGTTTATTATCTCATCTGTGTGATGATAGAGAGAAATTTACTTCCAGGTACAACCAAATAACTTTTATGTGTATCGTGTACTCTCTGCTAGCCCTTCCCATGTCTGAAGTCCTCCAGATGAACTGTTTATGGGCAAATGCAATTGGACACTGACAAACATGCACACATTAACTCTATAGAACAAAGACAATTTTCTCCCCAACTTCCCCCACCTGCTGGACGAATTAGACAGGTCAGGTAGCATCCATGCGTAGATATGGTCAGTCAACAGTTTGCATCAAAACTCTCTGCCAAGGTTCCAGTATCTATAGCTCTTGTGTTCTCCCACTTTATGGCTCTTTGTCTGCATAACCCAGCAGTAGTTTGTGGTTCAAGTTATTTGTCACATTATTCCTGATACAGTTAGAAGGGGTTATCTGTAGTAGTATAGCATGTCAATTCCAACATATACAGTTGTAGAAAGCAGAAAGGCACAATTACAGAGTATAAAGTTGAAATGGGGAAAATAAAATTAAGAACAAAGCAAGGCCAGCATGAGGGTACCATCATGGGATTCCTTCAGGAGCCTGATGGTTGAGAGTATGAAACTGTCTTGAAGCTTGTTATGATGCAAATTCACCATCCTGAAACATCTTTCCATTGGGAGGAGGGAGAAAAGTCTGTCTAGGTCATGATCGGTTCTTCGTAATGATGGCTGCCTTTCCTGGGAATAAATTGACTGAGATAAAGTCCATCGAGGAGACAGAAATTTGAGTGATGTTATGAGCACTGCTGGGGAAGTCGGTATATTCACTACCTTCTGCAACTTGATCCAGTCTTCTCCCATACCACCTTGTGATGCATCCAGCAAGAATACCTTCAATGGTGCACCTGTAAATGTTATTGAGGAACATGCCACACTTCCTTAATTTTCAAAATAGTAGAGACTTTTGTGCACTTTCTTGACCCTCACATGGTTGGTTCAGGTCAGGTCTTGAAAATGTCTACTGCCAAGAACTTGTTTTTTTTTGAGATGTGGCCTCATATCTTCAAAGTGCGAGACCAGACATAAATTTGCCCTGTTGAGTACTGTATATACTATACTTCATAGTTGAGAAATAAAGTTCAGAATTAGAACACAGCAGGGTGATGTTAGCACTTTGCCAATGAAGTATGAATATATTGTGAACGATTATTTCCCTTCTTCCTTATTTAGCTCAGATTGTAGCTGGATTTGTGATTCCTCCCCTACCCGTTCTGGCAGCTCCAAAATCTATAGGAAATAATTGGCTTCTTTCTGTCTCTCTTCACTTATATTTTAAAAGTGACATGAAAGTTAATGTACGTGTGTCTCACCTGGTAAATTGTTCCAATCTTTGCACATATTCAATTAAAAAATATATATATTCTCCATCCTCTGCTTTTCATTTTCTCCCTTCAGTTTAAAAAAAACACTGGCAATTATATTAAGGGTGTACATTGTCAGTAACAGAGACACTGTAGATAATTTTCACAATTACTAAAGAGAAATGATGTCAGAGTCAAGTACACTTGTAATAGGTAGGAAATATAACTTACTGTGTTGGAACATTATGAAATTAATAATTAATAAACTATCAATTCCTCATGTTTAATAGCATTTATCTGAAATTTTGATGTGCATTTGTCTATTTTTGATGTTACTTGTTATGGGATAGATATTGTATTATTTTATCACCAGTTCTTCTTTAATATTCTGTCCTTGGTAGTGAACACTATATTGGAGATGCAGGAACTTTGAGCCTTCAATTCTAATTTCTCCAATTTATTGACTTTCCCAGAAAAGCATTGCTTGTGAAACCAATTGGACGTCACCTGCTGCAGCCAAGTGTATTTACGTGCACTGTTCTCATCAGTTCAAGCAATTCTGTTTCCAGCATGGACAATCATTCACACAGGTATCCCTTCAGTATAGCCAGGTCAGAACAAATATACAGAATAGATTTGTTTTATTTTGTGTGGAACAATCCTTGCTGAGAACACAAGGCAGCAAACAATTCAACAATGTTACAAGGTCACAATACAAAATAAATCCAAAAGGTTGTGGCCTGATAGATTTTATTATGGTCAAGAAGTCAGCAAACAAAAGAAATTTAAAGTGATTTAGACAAATGAAAAATAGTGATACTTGGGTCATAACATACATTTCTGCATGATTGGAGACAGCAGTTCAGAAAACTGCATAATTTCACATTCTAGCTGCATTATCAAGTACTGTATATAAACAAACAAGGCCTGATCATGCACCAGAAGCTGCTAAATTCAAGACACTGATAAATGGGTCCCTACAAGACTCATGCAGAATTTCTCAGATGCCAGCTTGGTTTACTTTTTGCTGTTTTTAAAAAAAAAATTACCTGGTAGCCTCATTCTCTCAAGGTCCGATACTTTGGGAAATCTAACTTGCACAAGCGGCTGTGGCTGCAGCAGCGCTACCCAATAGTGAGACGTCCATGCAGCGTGATACCATCTCTGTGGACTCTGATGGCAGGTCCTCCTTAGGTGCCGTGCAGATTCTGAGCAGTACCCACAGGAGCTCATCCATCCAGTTAGGCCCTGTCAGTCGGGCTTTCAATGCGGCCTTCAGGTGGCGGTGGAATGGCTTTCTTGGTTTGAATTCACCGCGTCTCTGGTGATGTACCCATTGGCTTCCGAAAGTGACATAATTGCAGCGATTCGGCCTGTTTATTCGCATGGTAAATTGGCCAGCTACACCACCACCCCCCTCACTGATCACCACCGCTCTCTGAGCTGTCTTAGTCTTTGGGCAGTCTTTGTTTGACCCAGGAGTCCGGGACCAGCAGGTCGGAGTCCAGGTGTACGACTTTGAGGCTGTCGACTGTAAATCTGTCCTGTTGGCCGTTAATTTCCAATCTGAATAGCATGCCGTCTCTCCACAGTACCTTGAAGGGGCCTTCATATGGGCACATAGGAGGGTCCCTTGCTGTCCTCTGTATATGAAAAAGTAGTGTGTTGACTGAAGATCTGCTGGAATGTGGCTGGGTGGCAATCAGTGTCTGGATGGTGGTGGCGGGGGGGCCATCCACCCGCCTGCACTCTGAGCTTGTGCAGAACGTTTAACGTGCTGGTCCGTGGGTCGGGGGAGTTAAAATGTAGGTCTCCTGGGATGGAGATCAGTGCACCATATACCATCTCGGTGGACTCTGATGGCAGGTCCTCCTTAGGTGCCGTGCAGATTCTGAGCAGTACCCACAGGAGCTCATCCATCCAGTTAGGCCCTGTCAGTCGGGCTTTCAATGCGGCCTTCAGGTGGCGGTGGAACCGTTTGACCAGTCTGTTTGCTTGGGGATAGTAGGCCATCGTATGGTGGACCTGGCTGCCGCAGAATTTCGCCAGGTTGGACCAGAGGGACGAGATGAACTGTGCCCCTCAGTCCGATGTGATATGGGTTGGGACTCCAAAACGTGCGACCCAGGTAGTGAGGAAAGCCTGGGCACATGTCTCTGTGTTGCACGCAGACAAGGTTATTGCTTATGGCCAGCAGGTGAAATTGTCGATAGTTGTGAACAGGTACCTCATACCCTGGCTCACTGGGACGGGGCCAATGATGTTGACGTAAACACGTTCAAACATGAGTTGCGCAGGCTCGAAAGTCTGTAGGGAAGCTTGGTGTGCTGGTACCCCGGCAATGTCAGCAGCTACGAGCCCATATGGTTGCATCTAGGCAGAGTCCATACCACATGAACTTGTCAGAGAACAGGTGGACCGTGCAGATCAGCTGTGGATTTGGTCGAAAACTCACTGTTGCCAGGTCATGGGTAGGATCGGCCCTGGGGATCTGGTGGAGATGTCGCACATCAGGGCCTGTTTTCCTGGTGTGTGGCAGACATCCCTGACCTTCAGGCTGGTGATGGCCTGGACATTGGTGTCCTCCCTCTGGTCATTGGTGAGCTGGAAGACGTCGAGCCCTCTGCAGGTTGTGGCTGCAGCAGGCCGGGGCAGGAAGGCGGCTACCATGTTGGCCTTGCCGGCGATGTGGCAGATATCTTTGGTGAATTCTAATATGTAGGAGAGGTGCCATTGCTGTTTTGCCAACCACAAGTCCGAGACCTTGCTCAGCTCATAGGTCAACGGTTTGTGGTCTGTGTAGGCAGTGAAAACTCTCCCCTCTTGCAGGTAGTGGAAGTCCCTTATCGCCAGGTACAAGGCCAGCAGTTCACGGTCAAATTCATTGTACTTGATCTCTGGTGTTCAGAGGTGCTTACTGAAGAAAGCAAGAGGTTACCAGTGCTCATCGACCCATTGCTCTAGCACCATGTCCACTGCTCTGTCTGAAGCGTCCATTGTGAAGGCTGGCGTGGGGGATGTGGGGAGGTAGGATCCAGGTGTTCCAGTACCATGGTCTTCGCCAGTGCTGTCATGGTGCATGGAAAACCTCCGTGGCCTCCAGCATCTATTGCAGCGTCTTGTCGCTGAACAGGGCCTGCATGAGGGTGGCCACTCCCGGAAGGATGCGATGGTAGAAGTTGACCATCCCCATGAACTCCTGTAGTCCTTTGATCTTGCTTAGCTTAAGGAAGTTCTGGATGGCCTGTTCCTTGTCGGGTAGTGGTGTAACACCCTCTGGGGTGACGCGGTTCCCCAGGAAGTCTATTGTTTGCAGGTTGAACTGGCACTTGATCGGGTTCACTGTGAGCCAGAACTGCTGGAGTCTGTTGAATAGGTGGGTGAGGTGTGTCCTGGGAGGCTGGTGATGAGGATGTCATCTAGATAAACCAAGATGAAGTTGAGGTCCCTGCCGACCATGTCCATTAGCTGCTAGAATGTCTGGGCCACACTTTTGAGTCCGAAAGTCATTCTTAGGAATTTGAAGAGGCAGAAGGATGTGATGATGGCCATCTTCTGGACGTTGCTGGGGTGTACTGGAATTTGGTGGTACCCTTTTATGAGGTCCACCTTGGAGAATACCCTGCAGCCTTGTGGCAAAATCCTAGATGTGTGGGAAGGGATGCCTGTCCAGGACCATTACTTTGTTTAGACATCGGTAGTGGCCACACGGACACTAATGGCTAGAGCTCTTCTATACCAGGTGGGGTAGTGAGGCCCATGGGCGGTTGGAATGGCGAACGATCCCAACTCCTCCATGGCAGCAAATTTAGCTTTGGCTTGTTAGAGCTTGTCTGGTGGGAGGTGCCGGGCTCATGCATGCACCAAGGTGCTGGCTGTCTCTATGTGGTCCTTCACACCATGTGGCAGGTTGGAATCATGGAAGTTCGGTGCCAATAAAACTGGATATTTGGCCAGTAAGGTGGTGTACTCATCTTGGTCCAGGGCATGGATTTGCAGTGACAGGAAAGAGCGTCTCCGTAGGGTGAGGGGAAAGACTGGAACATTGAGATGTTTACCAACCGGCATCTTGTCATGTCACCAGCAGTTCGTGAGCCCAGAGGAAATCTGCTCTGAGTAGTGCCAGTCCCACAGCTGTGATGGCGCACTCCCACTGGAAAACAGCATCTGCAATGTGGATGGTGACTAACTGGGTCCCATAGCTGGGAATGGAGGACCCTTTGTCCACTTGCAGGGTAAAGCCTTTGGTGTTTTGTCTCGCCTTAAAGTACATGAGTGGGCCAAGACTAATCTCCGCATTCTTGTTGATGAGGAGGCCCCTTTTTGTCCTCTGGTCTCTGAGGTAGAGCAGGCCTTTCTGTGTGCCAACCGCCGAGGCCACTATCGGCAGCCAGCCTCCCTGTTTCCCATTGCCATGTTGGTTTTGGCCATGAGGTACGAGCATGGTGTGGGGGGGGGGGGGGGGGAGGTGTGAACCACTGGGCATTCCTGCCCTATCGGCAGTGATAGAAACAGTACTCGCTGTTCTGCTCCACTCACCCCTCATGGTGCCGCTGGTGTCCCTGGTGGGTTGGACGGAGTGGCAGTGCCAATTGCATAGACTGATTGCATGTGGAGGGAATGCTGCCGTGGCATGCAGAACAGCCTGCCTGCTTCCTTGACTACGAGGTGTGGGGCGCTGAAATCCATGCTTGAAACTGCCAAGGATACATGTACTGGTAGTTTCGAGAGGAACAGGGCCTCGAACAGGAAACTGTCTGTGTGCAGATCTGCCAGGGTCACCATCTCGTGCATTAGCTTGGAGGGGTTTCTGTTGCCCAGGCCCTTCATGTTGAGGATTCCAATGGCACGCTCATGCTGGCTGAGCATTAGGATGTCCAGGAGGAAATGCCGAAAGTACTCTTACTTACATTCCATCGGTGGGTTTTCTACGAAGGAGTTTAATTTGGCAGATGTGGCAACATCAAGGGAACTGACGACGTGCAAGAGTTTGGTGTCCTCTGAAACGATTCCCTTGATGTGGATCTGTAACTCAGCCAGCTGTAGCCAGTTCCTGGGCTGCCTTGCCCAGAACGGCAAGAGATGTACGCCAACCGCATGAGTCATAGGCGCTGCAACTGTGGATTCAGCCGGTCACTGCATTCTCATGCGATCGATGCAGGTTCCAAAACATTAGAACTGTCGGGGTCACCACCGTAGAGACTGTTGTGGCAGCGCTTCCGAGAGACATCCACACAGCACGAGGGTGAACCAAAAGAATAGCTTTATTGGTTTCAATTCGCCGCGTCTCTGCGCTGGCCCGCCCACTTCCGGTGACGTACCAGCCGGCTTCTGGAAGTGACATCATTGTGTCACGGTGTCACTCCCTGGAGGGCCGCTATGTGGAAGTGGAGGACTCCTTCGCCCGCACATAGAGCTAGGCGCAGGATCCTTCTCGGCAATGATGGGGGAGCTCACGTCGTGTTGCGGCGATTCATCCCATTTACTCATGCGGTCGCTCAGCTCGCTTCAACTTCACACAAGTAGCCACACTAAGGTAACATATTACCTGCTTGCATGGGATTTTGTGGGAGCAGATTCAAGAGAGATTGATATCGTGAAGGATTTCAACAAGATGGAGATGAAGATGTTTCCTCTTGTGGAAGAATCTTGAACAAAAGATCACTATTTAAAAATGAAATGTTTTCCACTTTAAGCAAAATGAAGGTTTTTGTTCTCTCAGCGCATCATGCATCTTTGAAACATTTTTTCTCTCAAAAGTCAATGGAAACACACAGCCTCATCCTGGTCCTAATGTACCTACTGATGGATGCGCTGGAGATTAGAAACCACGAAATACTTTTGAAATTTTTGTCTACCCTTTCAGCTGCTTGTACTTCAGTAATCACATAACTTTACTTCCGTCAGTTAACAGACTATTAAAATGGGTCCAATGATCATTTCACCTGCAGTTCCAATGAGACCAGCTAGCTGTCAGCCATGAGATCTCCCATTCATTGCCAACTCCTGCACATCTGCTGCGAGGCACGGAAGTTGATGATGATCTGAGGTCATCTGGTTTCCTGGCCTGGAGGTGGGAGTCAGAACAACAGCGCAGCACCAATCGGAGTCAGATGCACTTGGCAATCAGCGACCAGGAGTAGCAGGTATTCATTTGATGGAGTCACTAACTTGGAGGAAGGAGGTCAGTGAATTAATTAATTAATCCCAGTACTGATTGGCACTTATAATCTGTTAAAGAAATAATTTTTACCAATAATCAGATCCATTTTTAAATGTCTTTGTTGCAGGTGAACTCCAAAAAGTCCATCAAGTGGGGGGACTGGCCTCATTATCTGCCTCCTGAAACTGAACCACCGCAGAGGACTCAGGGTACCTCTGAGGAGCGGAGCATCAGCTTCATCAGCTGTCCCTATCCATGAGGATCGTACGGACATGTGGGTATTTCACGTTGTAAATTTGGAAAGCAGCAAGGAGGTGAATGGTCTGGTGAAAAGTGACTTGGCTTCCAGAAATAAAACATTTGGAATTCACATCAAACTGAAATTGGGCAGATTAATAGACTGGAAAAGCATCATCAATTTCAGTCAAAGGCAGACTTTCCACATTATATTTTCTCACAGTTTATGACAGAGGGATCCATGATCTGCTAAAAATTTAGCACGACCTTCTCAATGGTGACAATTATTTCAAGAGATCAAAGCGAAATTTGCTAAAGATACATTGCCCAACACAATCTGCTGGAGGAACTCAACAGGTCAAGCGGCATCAGTGGGATACAAAGGATGTTGTTGCTTCAAGTTGAAGCTGTTCACTTGAGACGTTGACCATTCTTTTGCACTAGCTGATGCTGCTCGACCCGCTCAGTTCCTCCATCACAATGGTGCTCGACTTCAGATTCCAGCATCCGCAGACTCCCGTGTGTCTCCAGTTTACCAACGATTCCAATCGTCTCACTCTGAATGATCTATGATCCTACATATCCGATATTTTCTTCTTGGATTAATGAAAAACATCTAGAATATTCAATGTAAACAATTCACAGCTATCGTTACATTTATCTTTTAAAATAAAAATGGTGGTCAGTATCTTGAATGTGACTGTATTTGTGGTTTGGAGAAAATAAAATCATATTTATTAACAATCTGTCAGTGAAGTCAATTATGTTAATTATACATTTATGACAATGTAGAATCACTACTCGACAAAGTGTTCATGGGCTTGATTGGAACGTGGGCAATAATGGATTGCTTCAACCTGAACACAATCAGACACCAAAAGGGTAACAATTTGATGCCATAAACAAGTTGGAAGAAAAATGTTCTTTGTCCCATTGATGCAAATGGGACCATTTATATTACATCCAATGTACTGTACATTCATGGCTGCACCTCAGTCTTCTGAAATAGTCGTAAATGTTTGTGCAAAATACTTTATGCAAAGTTATAAAAAATGCTTTCTGATATTCTGCCTCTTGTTCATTGAAACTTGAATACAAATATATTCAATTTTTTTTTCTTAAAACAAGGCAGCAATCTGTGTCTGCTGGTTGATACATGGCACTTTTGTGAAGGTTTCCTGTGCTCCTTGTAGTCACCCGTGCCGAGGTGCTGACGCATCGAGTTTAAAAAAAAAAATCTCTCTGGAAGCACGTCACAGGAAAAGAGGGTAAAGACTTCAGCAAAATATTCAGAGATAAGACAAAAGTCCTTTCCTTGGCTAACAGTTAGTTTGTCATATCCTTGGCACAAAGCTATTTTTGCACTTGTTCATTCTTCCCCTGAGGCAGCCATTAGCAAGTTGATTCTGATGTATAAAGACACAGCATGCTTCAGAATCCATTCTGGAATGAAAATCCAACCCATGATATTAAAGCATTACTCAAGGCTACTGCTCTTTAACTAAAATGACCACCACAAAAGTAGTTGAATAATCAAATTAATCTTTCGGCAATTTACATTATTGAGCACAATCTTCAGCTAATTCTATCAACAGTCAATAGAACAAAATCTAAAAACACACTCACCAAAGCTATAGAGTGCAGATTTAAGCTACTTAAAAAAACTGTTCCTCATATTTAGTAACTAAAATACTACTTTTCCAATAATATGGTACTCACTAATTTTGTGTACATTCTATTTATTAGAGATGGGAGCATCGACTTTAGTGGATTAACAAAGAAATGCAAATATTGTGAAGGTTGCAATGCCAAAAGGTGGTTCATCCTTCCAATGGATACAATTGCAATATCATTTACAGCTTGTATTTCAGCTTGTCAAAACACCCTGGATTCTTGCTCGGATTATAAACTTGTACCTCTGAAATCTTGTGTTCCCTACTCCTTCCATAGCCCCATCATCTAAAATACCAACAATTCATATTTCACTATTTGCATTCCATCAAATACAATCCATATTGAACCACGCAGAAGAGGGATCATGACGAATGCACTGCATTTGTGCTCTCTGTAATACATATGACCTCCCAAGTGTGAAGACAAGGCAATGGTAAAACAGTGGACAACAGTCTCAGGGCAATTTTTCAGTTTTGTGCCGACGAAATTCAACACTGACTTTTACTTACGTCTTTAAAAAACGTTGAAACGAAGCCAAAAAAATACTTGTGCAAAATTCACAAAATGATCATCTGAAATTTGTCCCATTTGAGTGGGAAATAAAGGCGGCAACATTATCAACACAATGGAGCATACTTTGCCATTACCAATCTTCTTGCACTCACTCTCTACTCTTTCACTCTTCCTGTTACCATGATTTTATCCACTCTTTAATTCATTCCAATCTGTCCCCCTTCTGAACAGGCTGTCTTACTTGGTGTTGATCTGTGCCTTTGCAAACCCAGCCATGAGTCTCCCAAAAAAAAAATTGGATGATGGAGCAGATAAACAGAGGTGAACAAGAGAGGCAGGAGAAGATTGATGAGACATCAAAGAAAATCTGAGAGGCTGAAAAATGACCAAAGGAAGAATCAAACATCTAGGATGGGCTGGGAGGAGATGGAGGGTGTTGGGAGACTGAGGGATTGAGGGATTTGTTGTCAGCAGGGTGAACAGGGAGTGGAGAGAAGATCAAAAGGCATCAAGCAATTGATAAGCTGAGTCAGAGGACTGAGATGGAAGTCATTGGAGGAAAGACAAAGGGAGGGGACCAAACATAGGTCAAAAATGTTGCTAGAAATGAGCACAATTGATGAAACAGAAAATTACCTTCAGAAAAATTGGTGAGCTCTTGTTGGCTGGCGTGCCAGCAGAGCGGAGGGTGAATTAGCCTCTTAACCTACTTAGGAGGCAGACTCAACCATTTTGTGAAATTCTAGTTATCCCAAATACTTCTGGGTCTGAGCCAATAGTTCTCAATTTTTGTTCAACCCCCCCTCCCCCTCCACTCACATACCACAACATAATTCCTTACTAACCACAGAGCACCAGTGGCATAGGATGCTATAGGTGCTCTGTGGCTAGTAAGGGATTATTTAAGTGGTTTTTGAGTGGAAAAAAAAGTTCAGAACCACTGGTCTAAGCATATGTTAATGCAAGTCCCGTTCACCCACAAACTAGGTACTTATCTATATTCATTTACAAGGTTGATGTAATATTGTATTGCAAGGTACAAAATTGAAGTTCATTGTGCTGGGATTTTCAGGTCATCATCTTCTATTTTTCCTTCCAACCTCTTTACAAAATTACACAGCAAAGGAAAATAAAACAACCACCTCAAGCAACTATTTGAAAAGTATTCCTTTAAACTTATTTACAACAAATCCAAAAACAAAAAGGAAGTCACAGTAAACTTTCAATTCAGTGGTTTCTTGACTTTGTGGGACTAGTTTCTGCTACCTACCTAATACATATGAGCCCAAGGTCCTCTTCTGCCTCAATGAGCACCTTGTCCCTGTTCACCAGAACAGCAGGGATCTCCTAGTGGCCACCCATTTCAATTTCCCACCCCATTCCCTTGCTAATATGTCTGTTCAATTTCTCATGCATTGCCAGACCGAGCCTACCTGCAATTTGGAGGAACGACATTTCATATTCTATAGACTTCTCCGGTTTCTGTTTCCCACCACCCCCAAGTCACTCCCCCTCACTCTGCATTCATAGAGCCAAACATCCCCTCAATCAATTCTTGCCTTTTATCTCTCCTGATCTCCTAACCATATCCTTTTGATTGTTGGTTTGTATTCCTCCCCCTTCCCTTCCCTTTTTTAAAAAATTCAACTGCCTGCCTGCTGTTTACTTGTACCTTGATAAAGGGCTCAGGCTTGAAATATCAGTAATATATCCTTATCTCCAATAGATGCGGCAAGACCTGCTGAGTTCCTCTAACATTTCTGCTTGTTTTCAACAATCATAGCATCTGCAGCCTTTTGTGTGTTCACTCCTCTTACTTCTGAACCAGTATTCTTTTATCTTCAATTTGTCCTTTATGTGATTCATTTCCTTCGAACAATCTCTGAAGCACTTTGTGGTTTGAGGTCCTTATCCAAATCATGATGGATCTTGCATTGTTACATATTGAAGAATGATTTTGAAAATGAGTAAACTGTCATTGAGTTTTAAAAATGATCTGATTTAATTAATTAATATTTTCACAGAATTTGATTGGATAGATAAGAGTAATTTAAAAGAGATGGATAGATTTTTGTGCATTAACTGAATCAAGTGTTATGATATTACTCCAATAAATTCATGCTGAGTTAAAAGATCAATCCTTGATGTGTTTTGTAAGTGGAAGAGGATTGAGGGCCAGATTGCTTTCACCTGCTTCAGTTTCTTTGGACTTTATTCAATTCAATGATCCTGGTCACACTGCTCATCAGTGAAGAGGTCAAACATGAAGTTGGCTACCATTTAACTGAGTTTCTTGCTTGTTGGTTGATTAGCTCCTCCTATTTATAGAAATATAGATTCAGAGATAACTACTGCGTGTCATCCAAGCTGACCAACCTTTGACAAAGCTTCCATCTTTGGTTTTTACACATCCCTCTTCATAGGAAATAATTTATCTTCCAGCCAGACACAGACACCCACCAACCTGCACAATTAATTTACCTGTTTAGTGATTATCTCTGTTTCTCCTGTAAACCAGCAGCATTGGAAATTCATCAAGGTTGTATCATTTTTTTTTCTTTTAAAACACTATATTTATTAGTGGCTACTTATAATATAACACATTAGTCAAATCAAAACCAACTATGTACAAGTGTGTGAGATGGCCAAACCATTACAGCTTAGGCACAATTCTGGAAAGTCATTCCAAAGTTCAGTCTTAGAAATCCATTGTCAAAATGCAGATTTTTAAACTGATGCACAGAAGTGATCACGAAGGAAATGAAAGAGACTGGATGGCTGAAAACTCACAAATCCTCGTGATTTTTCCCAGAGAAATATCCTTTCTTACGAGTGGTTGTCACAACTCCCCTTTTCCTTCCCTCGAGGAAACAAAACACATGACTTCCACAATGTTTCCAAAACCCAGGTACGGGTCAGTCAAAGTGAACTTTCCTTTGGTCATGGTGGGGTTCAATAATTCCCCTGACAGGGAGAATCGGCCAAATTGTCCAGATTAACACTGAGTCATTCCTGCTCTGTGTTTGATGAGATGGTCACTGGTCAATAAAGTGCTGTTCCTTCAGTGTTTCACACACACAGGACTCTCTCACCACCTGTGTCCCTGGACACCCAATGTCCTTTTTTACTCAAAAGTAGCGAATTTAGGTACAACCTGAACTAGCTGATGCCACCAGTCTCTTGCAGCTGTGAATGGTTGTGCCAAGGGGGAGTGATAGTCACACTAAATGAAACGGGAGCTCATAATACCTCTCCAACAAATAAAATTTTAACTGCAACCTACAATGTTTGAAATAATACATTCACAATTGTTACATGATATAATACAGACAAATATAACATTTTTCAGCAGTGGATACAAATAATGTTTCATTTTTCTGCAAAATATTGAAAACTTAACAACTTGAAGGGCAATCAGCAATTACATTATCCTTGCCTCTAATATGTTATCATTAAATCATATCCCTTCAGAATTAGACACTAGTTTAACAATGGTCTTTTTTTGTTTTTCATTTTACTCAAGAACACAAAACAATTATGATAATTATGCACAGCAAGTGGTCCCTGAGCTATGCATATGTAAATATTGAAATGCTACCAAGTCAGTACAAGTGGCAATCATTCTTTCTCTATGGTAGAATAATTCTTTTGCTGTTCATTGAACTTGTTGGATAAGTGAGCCACTGGATGGTCAATATCATCACAACCATTCTTTGGTAATAACACTGCTGCCACCGCTTCATCACTAGCATCTACTGCTAAAACAAAATGGCTTCTCAAAGTCAGGTGGCATAAGCACAGGCTGGTGATATAAAATGGCATTCAGTTTATCAAATGCTTCCTGACAAAGTTCTGTCCAAAGTTTTCAACCTCTTCAGAACGTTAGTTGAAGGAAGGGCGATATCAGGAAAATCTTTACAGAACTTTCGATAATAATTTACCATTCCCTAAAACATCCCATCAGCTTTCTTACCCATGGGAATCATCTGAATTTCACCTGAACAGGTGACAACTTGCCTTTACCAACAATGTAGAATTAAATATTAATTGGAATCTGAATGGAGGATTTTTAATTCCAAATGGTAAAATATTGTATTCATATAACCCTGACAAGTTCACCAATGCAGAAATTTCCCTAACTCTGTCTGTTAAGGGAACACACTAGCAACCTTTTAATAAGTCCATCTTCAGAAGAAACTTAACCTTTCCAACCTTATGCACACAATCAGCCACCCTGGGAATAGGATAAGCATTTGTCTTTGTTACCGCATTAATTTATCAGTGCAAAATCTAACGGTTCCATTTGGTTGAGACACGAGGACACAAGGTAAACTCCAATCTGAGGTAGAACATCTAATAATATAATTCTTTAACATATATTCAATCTCTCGATCGACCACTCTGCACTTTTCAACATTTTTTCAATATGGATGTTGTTTGATTGGTTTTGCATCTCAAAAATCAACATCATGACAAATTATTGGTATTCTCTTAGGCACATCTGGAAAAAAGTTCCTAAATTTTTAATGTAGCTGATTCATTTGTTCTTTTTCCAAGCAATCAAATTAGACAGATGAAATGGGACAATGTCTTGTTTGAAGTGACCCTCCCAAAAGTCATGACTTCATTGGAATTGACTCGGTTTCTAATCTTTCTGTTCTTTATTCATTTTTCCCGACTAGCAGATATGTAACTAGTAAGTTATAAAGGAATTAGAAATTGTGTTTTTTTGTAATTTAATTTGTTTAATTCTCTCATACTCTGCATTCACACCTATTGTGTAGTTTAACTGAGGGGTCTCACTTGCTCCCAATGTAGACCAGTGAAGAATCTGCGATCAAACAAACCATGAACAGTCTTTTTTTTTTCCTTTCCGATCAGCTGTGTACATCCTTCTTTTAATTTCATGGATTTGGCATTCAGAGTTTGTTTTTACTTGAAGGCAACATAAACTTGCTCAGAAAATCTTAATAAATGCTTATCACAATCCAATGTAAGTTATAATCCTCGTGAATGAACAGAACTATAGGGAGCAAGAACCTTGTAGAGTATCCATAGCAACCTAGACATCAGGTATTTGTGTCTGGATACCATTAATTAGCTTTCCTGCGTCACTAAATTCTTCCAGAGTTGAAATTTTAGAGGGTTTTCGAAAAATAGATTAACCATTTTCTATCCAGATCATTCCTAATTCACCATGCACACAGTATTTTGGGATGCAAGATGATTTCATGTTGATCCTGTTATTGTCAGTTAAAGGGTCAGTGCCAAGGGGGAGGAGGGGCATCCACGTGCATTGTGCACCCTCCCCCTATATGGTCATCGGGCGCTGTCCGACCTGCCCCACCCCCTCCATCGTCACTAGCAGGCATCAAGCATAACTATTGTCTAATGAGGCTTGACGCCAGAAAAGCAGCACTCTCGTCACCTACATCGGAGGGGCCGATGATGTTAACACCAACACCCCCCACCCCACCTCGCTGAGTGAGTTTATGAGCATTGCACTGTGCCCAACTCTAACACACTAATCCCCTCCTCTAACATTCGTTCTGGTGCTGATGCTGGTCAGTGATAAAGAATAATGTAACTTTTGGTTATATTTAAATAATAACTTGCTTGAGGAAATTATAATAGTTTGTGCTACTTTCTCTATGTAACAATATTAATTTTAAATTCCATTTTATAATCTTCATTAACCCTTGAAATACTTAGTATTTTTAAATTCTCCCTCCAAGTCTTAAAAACAGACTTTTTATCAGTTCGTGTTCTACCTTGCTTCATCATCTCTTCTGGTCTTTACAAACTTAAGTGGTCTGACCTTTATCAAGGTTCCTTCATAAAGGAGCAAGTTCCAGATGAAAGTCACACATGCAACAATCTGACAGGTTCAGGTCCTTAGGCCTTGTTACACAGAGTAAGCAGAAGTCATTTGCCTCTCAAGACAGAAGGCAGAGCAGTCCAGTTAGCCCCTTCATCTGTTACTGAGCAATGGTGCTGTTCTGCTGCTCAGTTTGTTTACACAGAAACACAAAGAAATCATTGAGCCTCTTATGCACGTTATCAGATTCAGAATCAGAATTCATTGTCAAGAACAAGTCATGAAATGTAATGCATTGTAGCAGCATTGTAGTGCGAACATTCATATTAAAACTATCATACAACATTACTGTAAATAAAAATTTATAAAAAATAGTAGTGCATGAAAAAAATAAGGCAGTGTCTTTGGTTCACTGATTATTCAGGAATCTGATGGCAGTAGGGAAGAAGCTGTCCTTGTGCCATTGCGTGCTCGTCTTTCAGCATGGCCTAGGTGGTGGTGGATAGAGGCTGCTTTTTTTAAGGCACCGCCTCATGCAGATGTCCTCGATGGAGTGAAGTCTGGTGCCTGTGATGTCGCAGGCCAAGTTAAAAATCCTCTGGAGTTTATTCTTGTCCTGATATTTGGTGCCTCCATACCAAACTGTGATGCAACCAGCCAGAATGCAGAGTTTTGGGGAGTTTTCGGTGACATATTGTATCTCCTCAGACACCCCACGTGTCTCGTGCATTCTCAGTGCAAAATCTAATGGTTCCATTTGGTTAAGACACGAGGACACAAGGTAAGCTCCAATCTGAGGTAGAACGTCTAATAATGTTGGCATTCAGAGTTTGTTTTTACTTGAAGGCAACATAAACTTCCCCAGAAAATCTTAATAAATGCTTATCACAATCCAATGTAAGTTATAATCCTCGTGATTATCAGCACCAAAAAAAATTCAGATTCAAGGCAGCATCACAGAATTACATAGAATAAGGACTGCTGGTCTCCAAACGGGAATTTTATAGAAGAATGTCACAATACATGTATTGTAATGTAACATAAAAAGCATCTCAGTGTTGTCCATTGTTTGCGTAATATAGAACAAACAACAGCAAAGCAAAGTGTGGGCCTTTTGACCCACTATGTTGTGCCAACCTATATAAATCTATTCTACCATCGATCCTCCGCTTCCCAACCTCATAACTCATAATCCTCTACTTTTTCTTACATCCATGTGCCCTCCCAAGAGTCTTGAAAATGTCCTTATTACACCATCTCTATCCCCAGCAATTCATTCCAGGCACTCACCACTCTGTGTAATATAACTTTAAACAATTTGTAACAATTCTCCTAGATTTTTCTCAATTCATATTAAATAAATGTCTTCTGGTATTGGCCATTCATCTGGGAAATAAAAGGTGCTGGCTTTCCACTGTGTCCATGGCTTTCATAATCATATGTGCCTCTATTTAGTCGCTACCTGTCCTCCATCACTAGAATGCTGATCAATGCAATGCAGTCACTTGTAGCATGAAGAACACTGGTGAGATCTTTAGGTTACACAATGCCAACACATGGCAGGAATTGGTAGGTTGAATGAAGGAAGGTCTTTTCTATTCAGAGTGTTGCAGAACAAAGGGTGATCAGATAGAGGCATTGATCACATGCATAACCAGATATTATCGCCCCCGCACCCCCCCCCCCCCCCCCCCGCTCCCCAGTGCTAAATAGCAACACAAAGGTGCATAAGATTTCAGGTGTTTGGAAGTAATTACCTGGGTGGGGTGAGGGGAGGGGGGTGGCGGGTGGTGTGGGTGTTAGAGGATGCAAGAGGCAAGTTTATCACACAATAGGATCTTTTCAGAAACTATTAGGTAGGAACATAGAATTGAGGAAACTGGAGGGTTATATTTAAAATTATAAACTTAAATTTCAACATACAGCTTTAGCCCTCGAGTCCAATTTCCACCCAATTAGCCCCCAACACCCACAGTATGTTTCGATCAGTGGGATGAAACCAGAGCCCAAAGGGAAAACCCAAGCAGACTCGGGGAGAACGTACAAACTCCTTACAGACAGCAAGCGTGGGGATTCGAACCCTGGTCCCGATCGCTGGCGCTGTAAAAGCTTTGTGCTAACCGTTACACCAACTGTACCACCCATTATGCAGTGAAGAAATTCAATTGTTTGAGTAGTTTAGTAGGTTAACACAACACAGTTTTATGTTCATTTGAGAATCCCATTGTGACATGCCTTGGAATGTTTCACTTTCCTGTATTGCTATGTTCCAATGGTTAACAAGAGAAGTGAGTCACACAACACAGTATCTGTTACTTTTTGAAAATACTCACACAACAATCTCCTTGCCAACTGCATTTCAGATGCTCAAACAAGACCAAAGGTAGGGATTGGACCAACGATAATGGGGCTCTTTCTTTCTTTTTCCAGGAAATCTACAAATATCTGCAACATGAACAGATTAAAATTTATGGTGCCACAAAAAGCTTGCACCTGGTCAGCTCGATGTGGCATTGTGGTGCTGTGTAGAGTACCAGTCACATGGTCTCTGCACCCTGCACAATCTCACCAACAAGAGGGTTCAGGTACTGTCAACAGCTCACAAAAAAATGGAGGGAGATCAATGGGGTAAGTGGAGGAAATTTAACATTGTCTGATTATGCTACAGTAAGTATTTCATGAACTGTGATTCTCCTTTCCCTTTTGTGAATCATCACTGTGTATGTGTGATCAAACTGCCAAAACAAAATAAACATTCTGTAATGAAGTTCTAAATCCAAGTGCAACAAACTCTCCAAATATTAACTAATCACTCCTCAGCATACATTCATTGCATGCCTTCCATGCAACTATGGCTTTCCTGATATTTTGCACCCAATTACCCCAGCTGTTGGGAAATGGCTTGTGAAAGGCCACTCATCTTTGGTGGAACAATCCACAAATGATCTCTGATGACAACTGCAACAGCTCTGGGTTCAGCTGGAATAAGTGGCTCGAGGGTTAAGAACAGGGTCTGTTATATTCGATTGTTTCAGCCGCCCATGAATGACAATTGGTTATTTCAACGATGGCAGTAGGATCTCCTCAATGAGGCCATCCTCATCTAACCTCCACTAGATGCCTCTGATTTTGCACCCTAAAAGAATGTCAGTGTTTTTTTTTTGAGGTCCAACTCATGTTTAAATAACTGACTGATTCAGGGAAGCGAAGCTTTCAGTAACGTGAAATGGAGTGGTGCATCGAATATCAGATGTTCCCCAACCAGAAGCCTTGGATGAATCAGAGAATTTTCAACCTGCTGAGGGTGAGAACAAGGGCATTTAAGGCTGGAGTTTGGGATCTTTACAAGTCGTGCAGGTCCGACCGGTGGAAGGCCGTCGTTGACACAAAATGGCAATTCCAGAGGAAGCGAGAGACAGAGACAGGTACATGCCAGCTATGGCAGGGAGTGCAGGCCATTAAAGCCTACGAAGCAAGGGCGAACAATATGAATGGCTGTGATGTTTCATTAACCAATGAGCTGAACAACTTCTATACTCACTTTGAGAAGAAGAACCAAACAGTGCCTACTAGAATTCCTTAAAAGGCTGAGGACTCAATAATATCTGTCTCTGAGGGCAACATCAGGACATCAGAACGTCATTCAAGAGAGTGTACTGAAAATCTGCGCTAACCAACTAGCCGGAGTGTTCACGGACTTTTTCAACCTCTCATTGCGTCAGCCAGAGATTCCCACCTGCTTCAAAAGGGCATCAATCATCCTGGTACCCAAGAAGAGTAGTGTGAGCTGCCGCAATGACTGCGGCCCAGTAACATTAACTTCTACTGTGATGAAATGCTTTGTGAGGCTGGTCATAACCAGAATTAACACATCTGTAAGCAAAGATCTGGACGCACTGCAATTCGCCTATCGTCACAGTCGCTCTACAGCTGATGCAATATTGTTGTCACTCCACTCAGCTCTGGATCATCTCAAAAACAACAATTCATACATATGGCTGCTCTTCATTGACTACAGCTCAGCCTTCAATACCATTATTACCTCAGTGCTGGTCAAGAAGCTACGAACTCTAGGCCTCTATACCCCCCTTTGCAAATGGATCCTTAACTTACTCATCGGAAGACCACAGTCAATACGAATTCGAAACAACATCTCCTCACTGATTATCAACACTGCCTAAGGATGCATGCTTAGCTCACTGCTCTACTCATTATACACCCATATGTATGTGGCCAGGGACAATTCCAATGCTATCTACAAGTTTGCCAATGACACCACAGTTGAGAGCAGAATCACAAACAGCAATGTGAAAGGTGAATGGTGTAACGACAACAACTTGCACTCAATGTCAGCAAAACCAAGGAGGTGAATGTGGACTTCAGGAGGATGTCAGGCAAACACAACCCAGTCCTCATCAAAGGTTCAGTAGTGGAGAGGGTCAAGAACTTCAAATTCCTGAGTGTCAACATCTCTGAGGATCTGTCCTGGAGCCTCCACATTGATGCAATCACAAAGAAGGCTCACCAGTGAATATACTTTATGAGGTGTCTGAGGAGATTCACTATGTCACCAAAGACTTTTGTAAACCTCTACAGGTGTACCGTGGAGAGCATTCTGGCTGATTGCATCACTGCTTGGTGTGGAGCCACCAACTCTCCAGACAGGAATAAACTCCAGAGGGTTGTTAACTTGGCCTGCGACATCACTCCATTGAGGACATCTGCATGAGGCGGTGTCTTAAAAAAGCAGCATCTATCCTCAAAGACCCCAACCACCAAGGCTATGCCCTCTTCACTCTGCTACCATCAGGAAAAAGGTACAGGAGCCTAAAGACGAGTGCTCAACAGCACAGGGACGACTTCTTCCCTGCTGCCATCAGGTTCCTGAATAATCAATGAACCAGCAACACTGCCTTACTTTTCGTGCATTATTATTTTAATTTTTTTATAGTAAGTTGTAAGATGTTTAAGATATGAAAGTCTGCACTTCCAGAGGATGCTGTCACGAAAATACCGAATTTCATGACTTGCTCATAACAATAAATTCTGATTCTGATTCCGATTCGGAAATGTTTTCTGTTCAGGATGAGATACCTGTTCGGTTGAGCAGAACCTGACCCCACAAGTGACGGTATTTGAAAATGCATCTGACCGTGACCAGTCAATAAATTTGTTGCACCGCATTCAAATCCTCAAAGTTTGACTCCTGTTATTGATGGCTATCTCCATGCATTTACGTGATGGGGTATCTAATATTTCAGTCCCCTGCAGCTTTTAGCTCTCTTTACTCCACAGCTTTGACTGCATTATCATTAAACAGTGCATCATGTACAATGTGATTTAGGGAGTTGCTTCAATTCCACATGCCTGTCAGCACCTTTTTTATTGAATAGTTGTGTCCTGGCTGTGTGTAACTCGCAAGAGACTCCTTATGATTTGATCTGTTATTGAATCAAAAAGGCATGAAATAGTTCATTGTGGTGTTCTCTACATTAGTGAATTCAAACTCAAGTTTAGGTGACCACTTTGCTAAACACCAACATTCTGTATGTGGGTCTAAACTTAAGCTCCCTGTTGTCAACCATTTTAAGTTACCCAACCATTCCTATAACGACACTGCTGTTCTTGGCCTTATCCATTATCAAGATGAGGCAACACATAAATGTGAAGAACAACACATCATATTCGTCCTGAATAACTTTAATCCTAATGGCACGAATATTGTTTTTTAAAAATAAAACTTTAGGTAACCCCAATCTAATTCCTTTGCTTCCATCTCTTATTTATCTACCTCTGCACTTTTTTTTTCTGTTTTCCCCCATGCCTCCTATCTTCAGCATTGTTTGAAACCACCTCTCTCTCCACCTCCCACACTTTCTGTTCTGCATTTTATCACCTCTGGGGTCCTCCACAACTTCTTTCCCTCTTTAAATATGTACGTTTTACCTATTCTAACTTTGTCTTGATAAAGTGCTCAGATTTAAAATATTGACTGACTATCTCTAACCCTGCATGCAGTTTGATCTGCTGATATCCTCCCATTATTCTGCATCTGCTCAAAAAGTAAGGCTGCCGCGTTAGTCTCTAGTGTAATCATGGTTATCAATGCATTACCTGGTTCACATTTTGGAACACATTAAGTTGTACAAATCCCCATGGCCTGATCAAGCACATCTTTGTTCCTTGTGAGAAGTTGGAGAAGAAATTGCAAAGACATTGAAGTCATATTTAGCCTTGTGTGAAATGCTGCTATTTAAAAAGGACAACGAGGACTAGCCAGTGAACCCAAAGTCAGAAGTGGGAATTTTTCTGGAGGGGATCCTGAGGGATAGGATCTTCCAGCATTTGTTTGGGCAGAGAGGCTGTCAGTGTGGCTTTGTCTTGTGTTCTCTTCTAGTCACCTCATTATAGGAAGGATGAGCAAGCGAGAGAGGGTGCAGAGGTGATTTACCAGGATTGGAAAATAAGTCTTGTAAGGCAAGGTTACCAGAGTGAGGACTTTTCTCTTTGGAGTGAAGAAGGATAAGAGGAGACATAACAGACATCTACAAGGATCTGATTGATATAGATAAGGTAGGCACACATGGCAGGAATAGCAAACATCAGAGGGCCTCTATACAACATGCAGGGAGGAAAGTTTAGTGGAGGCTGAAACATTAGGGGCATTTACAAGACTCTTAGACAGGCACATGGATGTAAGAAAAAATAGGTTGGGAAGTAGGAAGGGTTTCATATTTTATTTGGTAGGAATGTGTAGGTCCATATATCAAGGGCCAAAGGGCCTGTGCTGTGCTGTAATGTTCTATGTCTGACAGAGTTATGTAAATGATAGAGTTTATTGAAGAGGTGATGAAGATTGATAAAGGTGGACTCTGTATATGGGTACTTTGGCAAGATATTTCCAAAAATCCACATGGTAGTTTGATCCTGAATATTAGCTCATATGGAATCAAATGAGAGCTGGCCAATTGGATTCACAACTTGCTTTGCAGAAGGTGACATAGGATAGATAGTGGTGGAGAGTTGCTTTTCTGATTGAAGGCCTGTGGCCAGTAATGTACAGCAGGGGTTGGTGATGTTTCCACTTCTGGTTGTTATCCATATGTATGATTTGAATGACAATGCCGTTAACACAATTAGCAAGTTAACAGGTAACACCAAAATTGATGGTGTAGTGGATATTGAGCAAGGATAGCTACATTTATAAGAAGTTTATAGCTCAGTTGGAAAGGTGGTCAAAGAAAGACAAATGGAATTCTGGCAAGCGCTAGATGCTACATATTGATGAGTTAAACCATTGAAAGACTTACACCGTAAATATCAGGGCTATGGAGAGTGTTGTAGAACAGAGAGGCTCTGGAGTTAATCTGCACAATTCATAAAGTTTGAAACTCGGATGGACATTGTGGAGAAGACAACAGTACAAGGAAATGGTGAGATGACATTTGTTCTGGCTACCATGCTATAGAAAAGGTATTAATAAATTGAAAGGGATGCAGAAGATATTCACCATAATGTTGATGGAACTGGAGGGCTTAGAGGAGAGGCCAAGTTATTATTTTCCAGAGCGTAGGAGGCAAAAGATTATTTTATAGGGTTTATAAAACTATAAAAGTCATGGTGAAAGTGAGTACTCAGGATCTATATCTCAGGGGTTACAATTTTCAAACTAGAGTGAATAGATTTAGCATGAGAGGGGAGAGATTAAAAAAATACCTAAGGGGTGTTCATTCAGAGGGTAGTCTATTTCAGGAACAAGCTGCCAGGTGAAGCTAAAGAAGCAGATAATACAATTGCAATGTTCAAAAGTCATTTGGATAGATAAATTGTAGGAAGGGTTGAGAAGGATGTGGACCAAATTGAACTAGCCCAGAATCCCAGCAAGTTGAAGGTCTGTCCCATGTTACTTTATGTTATGACTCTAATGGTGGTATCATTTGTGTCTCTTCCATTGGGCTGAATGAACATGGATTAACCAGAGGCAGTAATCACCACATTAATTTTTGAATCTATCCACTGTGTCTCATCCATTTATCCTAGTGGTTTTCAAACTTCCCCCCTAAACTCACATTCTACCTTAAGCCCTATGAAAACCACTGTTTTAATCATACCTATTTGACTCATTATGTGTACAGTTTCAAATGAAATGGACCCATGACAATGTTTATCAAGCAAAATATTTCAGTAACAATTGGGTCAAAAGCAGTTCTCAACCTTCCCTTCCCACTCACGTACCACCTTAAGCAATCCCTTACTAATCACAGAGCACTCATGGTATGGGGATTACTTAAGATGGAATGTGAGTGGGAAGGGAAGGTTGAGAACAACTGCTCTTGACCCAATTGTTACTGAAATATTTTGCTTGATAAACATTGTCATGGGTCCATTTCATTTGAAACTGTGCACATAACGAGTCAAAGAAGGTATGATTAAAACAGTGGTTTTCATAGGGCTTAAGGTGGAATGTGAGTTTCGGGGAACAGTTTGAAAACCACTGATTTATCCAATAACTATATTCAATGTTGCCTGATTGACATTGGCATTACCTTGGAACCCAGCTAAGCTTTCCATGAATCTGTCATCCGGGATTCTTATGGACTGTTAGTCATAGCACAAGAAAACAGGAACAGGAATATGCAAGCATAGCCCTCAAGCCTGCACCCATCATTGAATTTGATTATGCGTGATAATATGCTGCCCTCAATTTCTCTTCTATGTCTATTCCTCTCTTCTATGTAATGAACTGGACCCTACCAACCTCTGGGCCTGAAAATTCCAGAGATACACTACCCTCCAAACGAATCATAATCATTCCAATTGTTGACTTTTGACTGGTGTTCCACTCACTTGAATCCCATATATTGAGAAGTCAGAGAGAATGGAAAAGCCACATTTTTCTCAGACCAAAGTGCAGCACAATTGCATAGCAGTTAGCGCAACATCATTACAATGCCAGCAATCAGGAGCGGGGTTCGAATCCCATACCGTCTGTAAGGAGTCGATACATTCTCTTTGTGTCTGCTTGGGTTTTCCCTGTGGGCTCTGGTTTCCTCTCACCATTCGAAACTTACTGGGAGTTGTAGGTTAATTGGGTGTAATTGGGCGGCACGAGCTCGTGGGCCAAAATGGCCTGTTACAGAGCTGGATGTCTAAATTTAATTTAATTTAAATGTAAATCCACCCCGTGACTGAAGCTCACAATTCTGAGTGAGCAGGTACCTGAATTTTGGTTAGGTTTTTGAGGAATGTGCCATGATTTGTTTACCTGCCAACTTATTTCAGTAGAAAAAATGGCATTGGAACTTTGAGAACCAGCCTTGCTTTCATTATGGATGGATACTTTTGACCCATTTGGATTTTTAAGGCAGTTATTCATATTCCTCTCAAATCTAATAAGCTTTATTTGCTCTATATTCATAGATTTTCAAAAGAATCTTGCCTCCATTTATCCACTTAAAATATATATTCTTGGAAAAGCCCCTGTAGAATTCCTTAATCCCCTTATCATTCCAGCACATGCTGCCCAATATGTCTCAGTATTTTATACTAAATCATTCTCATTGAAGCATTAATATTCCGGCAGCAACACTCAGTCTCACAACACCAAACTAAACAACCATTACTTATGTAAAGAATTTGTCTTTCCTTCTGCAAATTGCCGACTTCAGCTGTGTGATTATTCAATGTGAAATTTGATTTTACAGATCAACCTATTGCAGATGGTGATCTGGATGGTTAAGCAGGTGAATGTTTCATCTTTGATTTAAACGGCAGCTGTGCATCACCAGATCCTCTGTCAAAGCACTCTATCAATTAATGAAGTAAGAGGTCTCATTGTTCAATCTACTAAGCATTGCATCAGAAACATAACACATGCACAAAAAAAGGGGATTATTGAATTCATAACGTGCAGGAAAATGTCCTCAGAATTCAATATATTCTTGTTTCATTTGCAGATTAAGGAGGATCTTGGAATAAGCAATACCACAAACCTACAGATAACACAAGCATCTCCAAAAATATCGATGAAATCAAAGACTAATTAATTCTCAGAAAATATTTTTAAGATCTCCTTGCACCAAAATGAAAGTATTTGTTGGAGAGCTGAATCATACATCAAATTTATTGCTCCCAAAATTCATGCTGGAATTGTTAAGTCAAATCATTGATTCTTACGGCTACATAGCTCTGAATACTGTGAAAGACTGAAGCTTAAAAAAAAATCTCAGATGATCTGGGCTTCCACTGATGTCATCCAATCTAAATTCTTAATGAGATATCAAATGGTCATGGATCATGCTCTTGAGCAGAATCCAGTTTCTGGTGACTCTGTGGATTGGTCTCAAATGACATGCAATCAAAATTCAGATGAACAAGTGATTCACATCATCGATGTTCTGATGGGAACATTGCCCCCCTGGACAAGGTATGAGTGAGAAGTTGGCAATATTTACCTGCATAAGTTTACATCCATTTTTTTTTAAAACATCCGCACAGCAGAGTTACACTCCAAAGCAATTTTCAAAATGCAATTTGGATTGCTATTGAAAATGGGAGGAAAGAAACAATGATGTGGGAAGGATCTATTTGGTAGATTTTCTAGAAAATAGCACAAGTACAGAATCGATTGTTTTACAGAGATTCCCAAAGCAGTTCTCCCCACCCCCCCCCCAAAAAAAAAACAGGATTTGGTATTGTTTCACTAGTGTCTAAACAGTCATGACACCATGTTTTTATTTATTTTCTATTCTGGGCAGTTAAAATTCAACTACATTGGAACATCAGGAATCACAACCCAGCCAGATCCATGATGGATGTTAATGAATGAGGTCCCTTTGTAGAACAATTCTATCATTTTATCACTATCTAATTACTGATGCTTTTTTAAAAATCTCAGATACACTGAATTGAATTTAACTTCTGGAGGTGAGTTTTTAAATGGTGCATTGGGAACTGTTTGAATACCCATCACCATTAAAATTTGCCAATAGCTGGAGTCAAGGAATTGCTAATAAGTAAAAGTGCAATTGGTTTCATTGGGACAGCATCAGATATTCTGTAAATGGATTTCAAGAGCAGGATACACCTATCAATAACATATCCATTGGGCACTGAATGAATCACAGTCGCACCATCAGTGAAAGAAACAAATCTTCTGCAGTCTGTGCAAAGTTAATATTTTGCAAGATAGTTTACGGTTGGGTGGCGTGTGAGGAAATCATACGTCAATACCTTAGTGTTGAAAATAGCCTTGTTAATTTTCCCGATTGCACAAATGTTCATTCATGACTGCATTCACGGAAACATCACAAGAAAACTGCAACTTCTAAACAAGTAAATGAAGGAGTGTTTGTCACTTCTATTTTCTTGATTGCATCTATTTGCAGTCACGGATATAAATGAAGTGTTGAGATAATGCTTATTAGAAACCAAAATAAAATTCTGAGGCAATGGAAATGCAGTGGATAAGGATTTGAAGGGAAATCAAGCTTTTTGTATAATCCATCAGAGCAGTTGAAGTAAACAAGTGGCTGTCCCTAATCAACCTGAAATCAGCATTTGCTTGTGACTGCATGTCTGCTTACATTAGGTAGCTGACTATTTCTACAAGTATTATCATCAAATCTACATTGTAATTCAAGGTTTTCTCCAGAACTGAAGGCTGCAAGTATATATTTTTTTCAATTTTCAATCCATAATCATGAAGACATATTGTTTTTCATTTTTAGAAAGATACAATAATGCTGATTTGAACAAAATGAACCCAATATCTCAGTTAATAAATTATTTTTTTTAAAACTTTGATTGTTATTAGGAGAATTATGGGAAAAATATTTTTTTCTGTTGATGATGTTAAATAAATGATTAGCAATGAACCCCCCAATGATTTAAAGATTTTTTTTCTCATCTGTAATAAAGGTATTGATGGCAAAAACAGTATTGCTGAAATTTTGATCGACAAGATTTGCTTTAAATCTATTAATTGAAACCATGCCAGTTAAAAAGTCACATACATTTCTGTGTCAGGTTTCTTTCATTGCAAGATGACAAATTGTGATGACTGATTACAGCACAGACAATAACCAATTAAATTGATCCATGTCACTCACTGTAGGTATTGGTTCAGAAGTCTTTTCTTAAGATGTTAGAATATTTGAGCAGATTGTGTCCCAGAGCCACCAACATAGACTGCGCATCCTTGGCATGTTACCAGTGTCCCAGTACTACTAATGTAGGTGCGTGCAGTGTCGGAGGGGTTTCAGTGTCCCAGCATCACTAACATGGGATGTTCAGGATTGAAGGGGTGTCAATGTCCCAGGACCACTAAAATGTTGGTTTTTTTTTGGTGTGAGAGAGTGCAGGGTTGGAGCAGAATTAGGAACAACCCTAACCCAGTGCCACTAACATGGGTTTGTGGTGTATCAGTGTCCCAGTAGCACAAAGAGGGGGTGTGCGGGGTTTCATTCCCAGGAACATGGAGTGTGCAGAGTTGGAGGGGTATCAATGTCTCAGGGTCACTCACATAGACTGTGCAGGGATGGAGAGTATCAAAGCCCCAGTAAGACTGATCTGAGATGTGAGGACTCGAGGGGTATCAGTGTCTCAGGACCATGAAGGTGGGGTGAGGAGGATTGGTTGTGAAACAGAAGTTAACATTTCTTTGATCAGAGACAATGAAAATTATTCAAAATGAACCATAGATTTAAGTTATGCATAGTAACACATTTATTAAATTTTATTTACAGCAATGCTAGAAACCAATTTTGGCCGTTTAAACCCACACCATCTAAAAAAAACCTACAACTCCCATATGTTTTGGAGGGTGAGAGGAAACTGGAGCACACAGGGAAAGCCCCTGCAAGTCTTAGGGAGAACAAACTCTTTACAGACAGCGATGGATTCGAATCTGGGTCATTTGTCCTGTAATAGCATTGCACTAATCACTACGCTAACTGTAGCCCCCCCCACCCCCAACCTCATAGTTGAATAATTTGTTTCAAAATAAGTCTAATTTCTTATATATTTGGGGAACCTCAACTCAAATGAATGACATTATTATTTGAATATCAGTCCTCTTCGGCATGAAGCTGACAGGCGCATTCTCATGCTCAGCCCTTTCCTGCTGGAGTTATTGGTGAATTTATCAACAGTGCGGAAGGTTAGGTGCACCAGCATCAAACCTTCAGGACATTCCAGAACTCCCACAGCAACCCCATCTCCCCACTTCCCTCCACCCCTGTCTCCCATTACAGGTGAGAATACCTGCCGGCATGAAATTATTCAGCTTCCAACAAAACAACACTTATCAATGATTAGAAATGGAAAATGATTTGAAGTAAAACACAGAGTGACAGACAATATTCAAAATTCAAGGCAATTTTTGACCAGCTCCTCCTGTGCCTCAACTTCAGATGGCAAACATCTTTGTGAAAGGTTGGATAAATGTATAGATAAGTGAATTCATCTCATAATGGAGGGAAAAGTTAAGTGATCTGTTCGATATAAATGAAAAAAAACAATGAGTGCACTCAGCAAATCAGGGAGCATCTGCTGAGAGAGACAGACGAAATCAACGCCAAAGTCATCAGCCTGAAATTGGAACTCTGTCTCTCCATGATGATTCTGACAAGCTGCGGGTTTCCAGCATTTCCTTCCAATATACACTGCAGATATGAGAAGGTCTGAAGCATTTGGATCAGGGGTAATTCAGTCATTGTTGCAAGTTGCAGAAATTACTGATGAAGATGGATGCCATTTATTAGCATAAAGCTTCAAGACTCTTTTGAACAGAGAATTAAAATAAGAAATTAACTATATTCTGGAGCCAACTCACTTCAATCTGTTCTCATGCTTTCTTTCTTAAAATTGAGATATTTCACTATGTTTAGCCTGCCTCACCTCCTGCACTTGCCATCATACTGACCTTTTCCAGTTAAAAGGGTTGGTTGAGTTGTACCACCTTTCCAGCCTTTCTCCCCCTCACAATTTTGCATCCCACAATCAGATCTTCCCTCAGTCTCAAGAAAAAACAAACAAAGCCTCTGTGGTCTCTCCTCATGCCAGACCCCATGGGACATCCCGGTGAATATCCAGAGCACACTCTCCACTGCAATCAATAGCACTGGCAAACGAGAAGCTCCCTTGTCCACTTATCCCATCCCACCAATCATCCCCTGATACCTTTGGCTTCACTTCGTGGATGAAGATTTATGGAGGGATATGTCCACGTCTGCTGCAGGCTCGTTGGTGACAGACAAGTCCGATGCAGGACAGGCAGGCACGGTTGCAGCGGTTGCAAGGGAAAATTGGTGGGTTGGGGTTGGGTGTTGGGTTTTTCCTCCTTTGTCTTTTGTCAGTGAGGTGGGCTCTGCGGTCTTCTTCAAAGGAGGTTGCTGCCCGCCGAACTGTGAGGTGCCAAGATGCACGGTTGGAGGCAAGATCAGCCCACTGGACAACAAGACATGCTACACTTGCAACTGCATCTCCTTCCTTTTCCTATTAGAGCCATCCTTCTCAACCCTCTTAGTCTGCCTGTGCTCCACCCCTCCCTCCCCAGTCCCCCCTCACCAGCTTATTTGGGCATTTGCCAGATTTTCAGCACACCCGATGAAGGGATTAAGCCTGAAACATTAGCTGCTTCTTGCTTGCCATAGATGAATGCAGAGGTGTATGTGCTGTTGAAGAACTGTGACTCTGCCTTCAGGTCAGGTGACAAGGGACAAGGCAGTCTTGGCCAATGCAAGATCCAAGCTGTCCAAAGCCATCAGTGAGGCAAAGAGGGCTCATGCCTGGAGGATTCAGTCACTTCCGGGACAATGGGTGAGTGACACATGGCTCATGTGGGACGGCATCTGTGCCATCACCAACCACAAAACAAGATTTCAAGGTTTGAGTTACAAGGAAAGGTTGTGCAGACTGGGGCTTTTTTTCTCTGGAGCATAGAAGATTGATGGGGGGGTACTTGATAGAGGTGTTTAAGATTTTAAAAGGGACAGACAGAGTAAATGTGGATAGGCTTTTTCAATTAAGAGTGGGGGAGATTCAAACTAGAGGGCATGGTTTAAGATTGAAGGGGGGAAATTATAAGGGGAACATGAGGGGAAATTTCTTGACGCAAAGGGTGGTATGGATGTGGAATGAGCTTCCGGCAGATGTGGTTGAGGTGGGATCATTGGTTACATTTAAGGAAAGACTGGATAGTTACATGGAGGGGTATGGACCGGGTGCTGGTCAGTTGGACTAGGAGGGTGGGGATTTGTTACGGCATGGACTAGTAGGGCTGAACTGGCCTGTTCTGTGCTGTAAGTGGTTACATATGGTTATATATGGTTACAAAACCGCACCAGCTGCCTGTGCTAGGGATCCCTTCCTCCCGGACTTCTACACATGCTGTGAGGTGAAAAATGACATAGAGGCGAGGAATTCCACACCTCCCCCATACAAACAGGCAGTGCATCTCACGGGGGTTGAAATGAGAAAGATGCTGCTCAAGGTCAACCCTCGCAAGGCTGCGGGACTAGATAAGATCACTAGCAGGGTGCTCAGAGGATGTGCTGACCAACTAGCTGACATCCTCACAGACATATTCAACATCTTCCTGAACAGCGCCATCATACCAATGTGCTTCAAGGTGGTCACTATCATCCCTGTGTAGAAGAATGACTGCCGTCCTATCGCACTCTCATCCACTA
This sequence comes from Narcine bancroftii, assembly GCF_036971445.1. Taxonomy (NCBI): domain Eukaryota; kingdom Metazoa; phylum Chordata; class Chondrichthyes; order Torpediniformes; family Narcinidae; genus Narcine; species Narcine bancroftii. Next base: position 96,216,170 of record NC_091476.1, on the reverse strand, counting down.
TCTGTTCTTGCTGCTGCCATGAGGAAAGAGGTATAGATGCCATAGGACTCACACCACCAGGTTCAGGAACAGCTGCTACCCGTCCATCTTCAGACCCCTCAACAACAACCTCAATCAGGGACTCATTTAAGGACTTTTACTTGTGCACTTTATTGATTTTTTAAAATTCTCTCTGTACTGCACAATTTGTTTACATTCATTATCTGTTTACAGCTCTTTATTTGTTTACATGTATACACAGTGTACGTTTTTTTTCTGCAGCAAATAAAGGATCCTAGGGTTGTATGTGATTTTATTTATGTACTCTGACAATAAATCTGAAATCTGTGTCCCCATTGCATTGCAATGCATCCAAAAGGCTGCAATTTTGTCCTATTTGGCTGTCCTTCCACACCAACCTAAACCAGCTGTCCTTACTTGTCTCCCTGTGCTTCTTCACTTTGATTCCCTTACCCCCTGTGAATCTAGTTTAAAGCCCCCCGCCCCACCCCCCACCAAAAGCACTTGCAAACCTCTCTGCCAGGATATTGGATCCCTTCCATTTGAGGTACAACCCGTGCTACATGCACAGGCCACCCCTTCCCCAGAAAGGTTCCAATAATTCAAGAACTTTAAACTCTGCCCACTCATTCGTCTGCACTATCCTAGTTCACACCTCCCCTAGCTTATAGCACTGGGAGTCACCCAGAGATGTCCACTTTGCAGGTCCTGCTCTCCAGTCTCTTTCCTAACTCCCTAAACTTACCTTGCAAGACCTCTACTCCACTTCTGCCTATGTCATTCGAACCAATATGTACCATGATCTCTAACTGCTCAGCCTCCCCCTTAAGAATATTCCGCACCTGTTCTGGATCTGAGCACCCAGGAGATGACATACTATCCTGGAGACTTTTCTGTGGCCACAGAACTTCTATCTATCCCTTTGATTATTGAGTCCTCTATGACTATTGCTTTACCTGACCACCTTTCCCGTCTTAGGCTCAAGCTATTGGTCAGCCATTCCTCTCTCCCCCCCCCCCCCCACCAACAGAAATATCCAAAGGGTTCTACTTGTTGCTAAGGGGAATGGATACAGGGGTATCCTTTAGCACCTGCCTGTCCTTTTCTCTCTCCCGACTGTTGCTTATCTACCTTCCTCTTGTCTCCTTGGTGTAATTGCATCTCTGTAATTCCTGCCTATCACCCTCTCAGCCAAATGATTTAGATTTCACCAAGCACCAGCTCTGATTTCCTTTCATGGTCTGTAAGGAGCTATACTTGGATGCACCTTGCAGGTGAGGCCGTGAGGGATAATGTTGGCGTCCATGACTCTCCACATTTACTAAGAGGAGTGCGTCCCTGGTTTGGCTGCCATTCCCACTGTCTATTAAAGAGCAGAGTCAGAAAAATCTATCTTTACTTTGCCTTAACTCCTGCACCTTCTCCTCAACCTATTCTCCCCGAAGCCTCACAAACTAAAGCTTCAAAGTGCCATACCTACATTGAGGCAATCACACAAATACCACTCCACACTGACCACTCCAATTGAGCTTGCTCTTTTTTATATGCTACATGGTTTTATCTGCAGCCTAGTCTCCAACCAATCGCAGCTCCACTTGTCTTTTAAATGTGCCTGTTTCAAATCCCAGATCCAGACACTTACCAGCCATTCACAAAATTGTGGGATATTTTTCCAAGACTGCCGACCAGGACAAAAGGCCATTATTGAAAGCTGACAACTTTGAGGTTTTGAGAGGATGAGCAATTAGATAATTTCTTCACACTTTCTACTCAGTAAAGGGTTAAAGGAGCACAACATTAAGATGGACCAAAAGCTGCTGAGGAAGATTGATCACCAAATCTCCATCTTGATCACATTCAATTCCATAACCTAAGAGGTGGACAGTAATGGGAGATGCATGAATAGGCAACTTAAATATCTACTCCTGAAAAGCCTGCGAATGCCAGAACTGCAAAAAGAAAAGTGTGGAATAAACATTGGAGGCCAAGACAGACATGGATATCATCAATGTATTCAATAAAGGAGACACAGTGAGGATAATGCCCCATAATCAAACTGAGACAAGATGAAAAATAAACCGTGGTGAGTTGACATGTGCCACATTCCAGATCAAACAAGGGTCATGATAAAGGAGGTTTACACTAAAGAGATACCATCTTAGGAAGCCACTGCAGAAACTTACTTGTCAGTTGCACAGCTGGAAATATTGGATGAAGTATCAAAACCCTGCAGAGCGTGAACTTCACTATACAATCACTGGAGAATCATGAGCAAACAATGAAAAGCTGAAGGAACTCAATGTGTCAGGCAGCATCCATGGAGAGAAAAGGCAGTCAATGTTTTGGATTGGAACCCTTAATCAAGGCACCTATTGAATTCTTCCACCTTCCTCTTGTTTGCTCAACATCGCAACATCTGCAGGTCTCGTGTTTCTCACTGGAGAACTATCACCTTCAGAAATCAGATCACGAAAGAAGGTTTATAACCTCATCAGTAGGAAGAATTTGTCTCAGAGTAAAATGGAGCCCAGATGGTTTTTTGATGGTTACAGGAGGAATAGAATGTGTTTAATGTTATATGGAAAAATCTCTGAATTGCAACATGCCACCAACTATTGTCTGAATCTTGAAAGCAACTTGTCAGAAGTTTTGCTCAGTGGAATAAGCACAGAGCAGAAATGATGCTCTCACTTCATTCCTCATATCAATCAAGCACTTTGTTAATTTTGTAATTGTTGTCAAATATCTTAATAAGAAAATGGGAGAGACACTAAAGCCATCAGGTGTGAGGAGATGATGTCAAGACAGATGCCAGGTGGTGCCTGGTTAAATTTCCATAGTGAAGTGAAAAAACATGAAATAGTTATTGCTCTATTTTGTTCAAAATGTAAAAAAAAATGCAGTTTTTAGTTGCACAACATGGAAAAAATCTATTTATAACTTAATGAATTTCTGATACACGATGGTCTAAATTTCTCAAATCAATGCTAAAGTTCAATTTATACTTGGATAGTTGATCACACTAAATTAAAAGGCTGTTGTGGTTGAAAGAGAAAACTTCCTGTGAAAACTATACCTGCTCAAATTTACATCCCATATCTATTCATAGAACGTAATTCAAGTGGACAATGCCATCCTGAATACTTCATATGAAACCCCTGTGTATGTATTTTTGTAAAAAAAGAATATTGTCAGCATAACCTATTTTCCTCATGCCTCTCCTATCCTTCAGTTATCCTTGATGGTGAAATAGGTTCCCCAGAAATTTCTGTTGAATTTATTGTTGACTGCCTTGCACATTCATATTCAAAAAAGACCATAAAGCCAGAAGATATAGAAGCAAAAGTAGGCCATTCAGCCCATTGAGTCTTCTCCGCCATTCCATCATGAACTAAACCTTTCTTTCACTCGTTCCTCATATGCTAATCCCTTACTTACAGGAATCATTCTTGTGAATTTTCCCTGAACCTCCCCCAATGCCAGTCCATTTTTTTCTTTAATAAGGAGGCCAAAACTGTACCCGATATTCCAAGTGAGGCATCACCAGTGCCTTATGATGCCTCAACATCACATCCTTGTTCTTATATCCCGTTCCTCCAGATATGAATGGCAAAATTGCATTTGCCTTCAGTGGTGCGTTGTCAGTCAGAAGTAAACACACAAAACCAAAAGACTGTACCACAGGCTTTATTTGACGTAAAACTCCATAGAGCCAGCTGTGAGAAAGTGCTGATGTAAACTCTGAGAGTAACTTCGAAGGGCCGGCTCAGGCTTATAAATCCAGAGGGTGATTGACAGCCGGCCAGGTGTTGTCTTGTCCCTATGCTTGTCTTCAGGTACAGAGGTTGCCCCCTGCAGTAGGCCAGTGGTTTACCACCACACCTTCAACACCACCAACTCAATCTGGAGGTCAACCATTAGGGTATCCTGCATAAGGGCTCCCAATTCCCTTTGCACCACTGAATTTTGAATTTTCTCCCCATCCAAATAATTGTCTGCCTTTTTATTCCTTCTCCCAAAATGCAAGACAGTACACTTTCCTAATCTCCTAACCTATCCGAGTCTCTCTGCAGACTCTCAGTTTCTTCCTTAATCTTTGTGTCTCCACCTATCTTTGTATCATCTACAAACAGCCACAAAGCCATTTATTCTGCACTACTAACCATTAACATACAATATAAAAAGAAGTGGCCCTAATCCTGACCCCTGTGGCACACCACCGGTAACCGATAGCCAATCAGAATAGGATCCCTTTATTCCCATTGGAGGTTTGGCCCTCAAAAATTTTTTCATCTGCAGACCAACTTAAATGTTCCTTTGCTCAATGTTGACCATCCAGAACAAACTTGCGGAACACCAGTGAGTTAAGGAGTGGAGAGAGGGTGTCATGAGATTAATCCTCTTCCTCATCCACCAATGAAGTTGTTTTGTTTAGGTCGGAAAATACTTTCAAAGTTTCTATTTTTTGGTGGTCATTAATTTTTTAAATATAGTCTTTTCCACATTACAGGGACAATCTATAACCAATCCACAGACCACTACTGTCTCAGACTATTCTTTCCACTTCATATTCTGAATTGCACAGTGAATGGCAATCTTTATCAAGATGAGAAATCAAAAATATTTCATGGCATCAATTTTATAAACTAAAAACTTCATAAACTAAGACGGAATTAGCCTATGTATGAGTCCATGACACTCTTTAAATTTCAAATACTCATGATTTGACAGCAATTCCATTAAGTTGACAATAGCTCCAAGTTTATCTGAGCATTGGTGGTCAAAGGATGAAGTATGAATATAGCTGCAGGCTACAAGCAGACACAAGCTACTGAAATGACAGCTCATCTGAGGGTTCAAGAAGTCCTTTTGGTGAAAGGGAGAGCAGTGTTTTGTGGTTGCTGTTGGCCTTGTTCCCATATTCCTTCCCTTGCACATCAGCCAACAATAAAACATTCCTTCCTTTGGTCCAGAAAACATTCTACCTTTACTCTATTGTCATTTACTGGCAGCATTGCTTAAATAGGGCTCAAAGAATTATTGAGCGCCCTTTCCATCCAGCACACAGTGTCTTTGATGAATTATCACAATGAAGGAGGTACAGCAGCATCAAGATCAGGACTGCAATGCTAGGAAGTAGCTTCTTCCCGCAGACTGTGAGAATGATGGACAGTATCCTGGAACCGAGGGGAAAAAAAATATTATATATATATATATATATATATATATATATATACCGTTGTATATACACATGATTATATACATTGCAAATATACACATGGTTTTTATGTGCTTGTAATGTGTGTATAAGTGTATGCACCATGGTCCAGAGAAACATTTCTGTCTGGTTGTATATGTACAGTCAAGATGACAATAAACTTGAAATATAGTTCTTTATCTTCACCGGGCTTTTAGAATACACATCTGGGCATCCAGTCCTTCAGTGATTGCAGTCAGCACCAAACTGAGTTATGCAGAAATGGGGTCAAAGTGAGCATGCAGATAGTGGCCCCAAGATTCAATTCCTTTCCTTTTGGTGGAAATGCTTCCCCTCTCTGCAAGTGGAACTCACAAAGACGCGGTGGATATATTCACTTTAACAAGAAAGTGTGAAGATGCTGGGGATGAATACGTAAATGTGCTGGAGAAACTCACCAGGTTGCATATCATCTATCGGAATTCAAGAGTGAATAGTGTTTTAGCCCTGATCCCTTTGTCAAGGTACAATGATCATTACTTCCTATTGATGATGCGTGAACTTCTGAGGTTCTCCAGCACTTTCGTAGATATTTTCAGATTTGTTAACTTGGGGTTGCACTGATCACGAGCCAAATTTATAATGAGGTGCGGTTGATTGTTTGAATTAAGTAACGTTTTAATCTTAGTATGGTATTCTTATTATTCCAAAATGCCATCTGGAATTTTAGATTGATTGATTGTAATCAGGTTGCTGAACCATTCGGAAATTCGAAAATAATGTGCTGGAAAGTTAAGATTTTATTTTATTTAACTGAGTTGAGTGGGACAATACAAGTCGTTATGTGCAAAGCCCCATCTCCCTGCTTGATGCAATTGATTACATTTTGAGGTTTATCTCTGCTGTAAGACTTCTAAAGAAAAGCAAAAATTATACTTCACAGTAGCAGATTCACTGCCTGTACCATTACAGAATTGTGTGGGACAGGCACAGATAAAGGAACATCATTTCAGATGTTCCTGCTCAGTGACAGGTTGCAGGACTGGCAAAAATGGGAATTGACGTGTCTATTTGCGAGCAAGAGATAAGTAATTCGGTACTGCTTATCAGCGACATGCTGCTGCAGAGATCAAAATATCAGTGTTCTCTTCCGATTTTGATCGGTTTCAGGTGGAAATAATTAGAAATAGAAATTTTAGAGCAGCACAATTGTTGAGATAATAAATGCAATAGTAGAGGTGTTTTGAAGCTTCAAGACTTCAGCAAGTTTAGCAACAGTGGTTTAAGAATCAATGTCCAGCTTTCTGTTAACGCTTTATTATTTTGTCCTCAAATATAAACAGAGAATTTAGAGTTAAGTACTTATTTTGTCACAGAACAATTCCTCCATTTGATGATACAAATTGGCAATAGTTTTTCACAAAGAAAATTAAAGTAAAATGCAGCTGATGTTGATGTCTATTTCAACTTCCGGTGACTCAACGTTGCCCCGTGCACACTCTTGAATAGATGGGGGGAGTTTCATTGTTGCCAATCTTAAGATTTAAAACCTGTAAAGATATTCAGGTTATTTAATGAAAATAGAAAACGCTGGACACTCACCAGGCCCAACGATGGGCCGATGACCAGAACTGTTCTTGATTAATTTTTTCCATGGGTGCTGTCTCATCTGCTGATTGTTTCCAGAATTTTCTATTTTAATTTCATTCAGGATTAAATACAGGAATGCTGTTGATGATAGTTCAACCAACCTATCACCAAGAATGTTGAGCCATCCCAAGTGATGCATACCCTGGATCAGATGCATGTTAAAGTTTCTTCTGATGGCTCGAGCTTGGAACTTGAACCTTTGTTTTTCAATTGGACATCTGCTCCACATTCAGCACAATTTCTATTTCATGCACCAGTAATTCTTATGACCTTTGGGATGAGATTGTTTATTATTCAGTAGGTTCTAAATTATAGATAATTTTGTGCTATGATGCCATTGTCATTGGAAATTGGGTTGCTGTTGTCCAAGTTCAAATTTACTCATTAAAAAGAAGACAGGTTAATCCTAAACTGGATTAAAACTATGAACCTGAAAGAATATCAGTCAAAGAAGATAATTTTTAACCTCAGAAGTAAGAAACACTTGAAATTAAGTCATGCAATGTGTTCAAAATTAAATTTGGGGGTGGGGGTGTGGTTTGGAAGTGGGTGGAGGAATAGAGAACTCATAATTCAATCAATCAGGTTCCCAGCAAAAAAAAATTCAGGTGAAGCCTCTTCAGGTGCATCACTCAGTGTTACTTCAGAGGGACCAGATGAAAGCAAAATATTTTTTAAATAACTTCTGTGCAGGTAACAACAAAATTCATTCCCAGCAATAATAACTGTTGCTAATACTGACAACACAGACTGTCTGCACATTGGTATTCTATGAATGACCTAATATTTTAATGTTGTTAATCACCCTTTAACTGCAGTAGTGGATTAGAGAATATAAGCGTCAAGTTGCCTTTGTGAGCTTGTTGGACTGAGTTTATATAACAGCTATATCAAGAGATTTCGTGAAATCTACTTAGCCATTGATGGAGGACTCATTCAGCTTGAATATTTTACCACGAAATAATTGAGTTTACTGAAAATTAACATTAAATGTGAGGCAGCTGTTTGCATAAAAATCAAGACATGGACATAAAAAAATATCAACAATGGCACCCTGAGTGAAATCCCACTAATGTGGAAATATTCTAGTTAGCAATACTGACAAATAAACAGATGCTTCTGGATCTTTCAGAGACATAAAAATCCAACAATTATCTCCTGCATATGTTTCTGCAGAAGATCAAATAGATAAGGAGGGAATTAACAGAGTGTATCAGATATTTAAAATATGTGACATAAATGTGATATAGTTCAGTATGGAATCGTAACCCAAATGGGGGGAGAGTGATAAAGAGAGAAAAATGAGTGAATTAATATAAAATTGACATTGCCGCAGGAAGTGGCAACTTGCCCGAATAAAGTTGATTATAAGACACAGCTGGATAAAACTAGGGGAAAAAATGTGCCAGTGACATTGTTACTTTGGCAAGTTTTAATTCTGAAGAAACATGGCAATGTTGAGATCGACCACCAGTTGGAGTAACAACAATTGGTATTCCATCTCGGCTGTCTCCAATCAAACAACATCAATGTCTCCAATTTCCATTAACCCCCTCTCCTGATCTTTCTCTCTCTTTCCCTCATCCCTCTTCCTCCCTTGCTTCAGGTCCCCCTTTCCTTCCTTCCATCAGTCAGCCATCCTTCTTGGATCTAGCCTCCATCGGCTTCTTCTTCGACTCTCCTGCCTCTTAACTGTTAGGTTGTTTTCCTCTCCCTTCCCCCCATCCCCCCACCATTTAATTCAGACATCTGCCAGGTTTTAGGCACTCCCAAAGTGGTCAAGCCAGTAACAATGACTGCCTTCCAATTCCTATCGATGCTGCATGACCTGCTGATTTCTCCTTTGCGTTCTGCACTAGACCCTAGCATTGGCAGATTGGTTTTTCTTTCCTCAATCATCATTTCATGTGTTTCAAGAAGATCCCTCTCATTCTTATAAATGGTTGAGAATACACATCTTTTCTAATTTGTTTCTCATCAGGCAAATGATCACCAACTCAAAATGGTGAATCATCTCCATTCATGGTCCATCTGAAGTGTCTTGTTTCTTGGGTTGAGAGACTGGACTATTGCACAATATTGTGACTAGTCTAACTAAGCCTCTATCTGACAGGATCAGGTCCTTTTGTAATGAAGGACAACAGACCATTTGTCTTCCTACCTGCTTGCGGAGCCTGCACGTTAATTTACACCAAAGGATAGTCTGGTACCTCTGAATATGAACACGATTCAATCTCTATCTAAAAAAAAAACTTCCAATATTTGATCTAAATGAATGATCTGACATTTTATCCACATTAAATTTCATAAAGCACGGAGTTGCACATTGATCTGTCTTCCCATATCATACTGCACCCTCTCCATCAACCCTGTAACCCATACTTTCACCTGGCCTTTTAACATCAGCAGATATGGATATATTCCTCTTGTTAATATGGACGGTAAACAACATGGGCTTGAGAACCAATCCTTGCACACTCATTTCAGGAGGTTAATTAAAGAGCATAAAATTATGAGAGATACAGAGATGATGATGAAGGAAGGATCCATTTCTTAACAAGGAGGCACAGATTTGGAACAATTAGCAACGATTAAAAGAAATTGCCCAGAGGAAACCCGCACCGGCACGGAGAGAACGGACATACTGTAACAAGAAGGGGAGGTGTCCTTGTACTCCTGTTAGGTAAAACATCATGAGATGGGAATGTGTAAGGAGTTACCCTGTGCAGGGCTGTAACAAGATGTGAATGCATCCTTGTACTTACAAGATAAGAGAGACATTGATGGATTGAGAGGCAGGAAGCTAGCAGGGAAAGGATAGCAACAGTTTTAGTCATTGGACAAGTAATGATATGATGATGTTCTAAGCACGTATCCAAGGGTATAAAAAATCACCATTTTGCTGATAACGGCAGAATGCATTCTCCGACTAACATTGTTAGTCGCAAGTGTTACAATCCGGTAATAAAGAACAAAGAACCCTGATTTCGAATCAGTCTGGTGTTTGTCTCACTCATTCATGAACAAAGCAGACCTAACAATACTTGCAAACAACGCCGGATTCAAACCTGTGTCGCTAGTCCTATAATAGCATTATGCTTCCCTAAGAAGTTCCTAGTGAGCAGTTGATGTGCTGTCACCTACAAGCAACAAATCAATCTGAAAATCTGTATCTTATCTAGTGGAGAATGGACAAAGTGGGCTGCAACTCTGCTATGTTTCTACTTTGAGGTCAAATGATGTCAATCATCAATTTTCTCTATTAGATATGTTAATTGGACTGTGGTTTTGCCCATGTGAGAATTTTTACTTCTATGGTAAATCTATAACTGTGAAACATATTCTATCCCGAAAACTACAAGCAGTAGTTGAAAATATTGATCTAAAGCTTAATATTTACAGCATCTCAACTGCACTTATTTTCTTTTTCAGTGTTTACGTGCTTAAAATATTATTCTGTTATTAAGGTTTCATTGGCTTTGTGGCCAGCAATACAGTCACCTCATTAAAACATTGCTTAACTTAAATCTTCAATTGGGGAATGTTTACATTGCGGTTGAATGAATGTGAAGTCTACATGCTAAAAGTGTTTTTCAATAAAACCAGCTACTGTACAGTTTAATAACAGAGCAAACATGAGACACAGGGGTAATTAGAGTTTTATAATTATAAATCGTGCCTTTTTCAAGTAAAGACCAAGTTGCAACTCTGCTATTAAATATCGAGCGTCTTTCGCCTCTCATGAATCTACAGAGACATTTACAACCTCGCCTTTGGAGCACATTACTAGAATGCAACACCAAGCAAGAATTACTACCAGAAGCCACAGCAATTGAGAGCACCCATTAAATTGGCTAATTTTGTTGACCTCACTCAGGTGGCAGCTGGCTTGTTAGGACCAGATCTGGGCAAGGTCGGCAGACCGGGTGCTCCTGCTGCTGGAAGCTGACATCCACGATAACACGTCCTGGTTCAAATGATATCTTGGCTTGTACCAAAGGGAATTGAAGAGGTCATTTCAAACAGGATGGCTTAAAACTGGACCATCACAAATGCTTTGGAAGTTGATGCCTAAATTCATTTAAGATGTTGTAAAGATATCCAGGTTCAAGCAGTTAATAAAACACAGACATGTTTGCAATATTTCACAATCAATATGGTGAAATCTGGCTCGCAATAAATATGAACACAAACTCTCCATTCTGCCAATTCTGCCCTGATTGACTATCCTTTAAACGATTTAATGGCTCCACTACAAATACTGTGCAAGATAAAGCTACATTTGTAATTCATTACTGGCTGCCTTCAACCATCACTCGGAGAAACCCACAGGGAACAGAAGGAAAGCTCATTATATATTAACGGTCCGCCTGACTTATTGAAGACAATATTATGCAGATATTAGTCACTGTGAGGATTACTCTTGTGAGGACTGATGCCATTAGTATTAATGTTATTCTAATTTTATACCGAACATAATGCTCCAGTGCAACAACAAATCTATTTGGAAACAAAACAACTTGCGTGGTTAATTTTTCCAGACCACTTCAGTGCAAGATTAATACAAGGCAGAGTCTTGTTACTTCCTTTTGCTTCATATTCCCTGCCTTTGTCATTGCACACTGTCACTTTCAGCTTTTGGCGATGTGACGGGCCTTTCCTATTGTTTGTGAATTATATCTTTCCTTCTTATTTAACAGTGGACCTGTCAATTATCTGCAAGTTTCATTGAGTCACTGCCAGTGTGTCACAATGGATACTGTAAGAATGACACCCACATTCAGGGGGAGCATGCCCACTTCAGGACGGATAAAATTAATGAAGAATGTTTGTAGATGCTGGAGTCACTGGACAAATGTGAAGCAGTTATATTGAAATCAATTTAACCACTATTTAACCAATTAGAACTTGATTGTCTGTGTTCTTTTCCAGAATGCATCACATTCAACTATTGTTAACAACTAATTTACACAATTTAAAAAAAAATAGAAAATGCTGGTAATATTCTAATCAGGCAACAAATATGGATTGAGAAATTCTATCAACATTTTAGTTGATGACTTTTCATTAACAGGCAATGAATTCTTTGTGAGTCTCTCATCAAATGGATGTTTGCAAGGGTGTGGAGTTTGACAGTGAAAATAATCAGTTTGAAAAGGAAGAGAAATTTCTGAGAAGAGGGAATCTATAAAATTCCAGAAAGTAAAATTGGATTGGTCACAGTTTAACAGAAATAGAATTGGGGAGTAGATGATCCTCATGGGCTAGGTGAGTACATAATGGATATCGAATGAAATGGAATATCACATCCCTGAGGGAAGCGGGATGATTTTGACAGGTGTTCTGCAATATACCTTTAACCACGTTACCTAGTGACCTTTCAAATGGAATCATATTGTTCCTGTCCAAAGTTATTTTTCTATTCAGTTGCATGTTGAATTAACCCAAAACCTCTTCAGCCATCACCTGCCTCACTACAACATGAAAGGATCCTCGTTCAAGTGTTTTTGTCACATTATACCCAGTACAAGTCTATGTTATAAGCTGTCCAGCAAGTCAGTTCTAACATGCATACAGCGGTACAAGGAGAAGAGTATGATCATAACACAGCGACTAGCATTGAAAGGGCAGATTGGGGGCAGTACAAGATCACGATTGAGAGGTTCAATGAGAAGCTTATTGACCGTATGGATGATTTTGTCTTTTGAAGCTGTTGGTGAACTCTTCAACTACGGCAATGTAATAATTGCGCCCCCTGTGAGGGTCCAAAAATACACAGCAGAACCACAAAATAAGACACAAATTTTATTTGGTGGGAATGAATAGTATTAAGGCTAGGTAGACAGTCACTATCGTGAATCTCATTCAAAGGTACAGTAGGAAGGCACAATATTTAAGGCATATTCTTACATACAAATTTGATAGACATCTCTTTGAACTCATTGTTACAAGCTTATGTTTTACATCTTGCATATCTCCTTTCTAAAGACAGGAAAATGGTTTGACAGTAGTCACATATTCACATGTACAAGTCATAATTACAAGATATCCTTCTTGCATACAAATTAACAGTGGTCTGGAAGATTTGCTCCCAAAATACACAGACACCCGTTTTCTGCTTGCTTGGTATCTGATCTTCAAGCATCATATGCAGATGGATAGTTTCTCCAATATTTTAAACCATTAAAGTTAACAATGGTGAGTGAAACTTCTGGACAGAAACAATCCTAGGATGGGACTGGCCTGGTGCCATTAGAGTCACTGGGCGTGTTTTACAGCCACTGACAATTCAAACCATGTTTGACAGGTTGTGAAACCCGTAGAGCTGTGTTTGAGTGGGAAGCTGTTTTATGAATGGGCTTGCTTGTTGACTGTTTGACTGAATGGGGCGAGACATGCGCGCCTCTGTGCCGTAAGCTATTATCTGCTCAGTGAGGCCACTTGAATGCTTCTTTACCCAGGAACCCTGGCTGCAGTAGTTAATTCAGACAGCTTTGCATAAGCTGATAGTGGGTATTAATTGGTTTATCTGGTATGAGGTCTGACAACCTCGGGTGTCTCTCTCCCTGGCCCCAGCTCAGAGCTGGTGCTTTAATACAAATAAATCAGTTATGTTTTGTTACCTCTCCTAACATCAATGCCTGGAGATCACAAAAATGCAAATTTTAACAACTCTTGAACCTTCTCACTGAGAAGAGAGAGAAGAGAGTGTTTATAGGGTGCTACGGGTCTGTCCCGCATCGGACTTGTCAGCCACAAACGAGCCTGCAGCTGACGTGGACATTACCCCTCCATAAATCTTCGTCCGCGAAGCCAAGCCAAAGAAGAAAAGAAAAGAAGAAGACGGGTCTTTGTTCGTTGGCTGCATTTACGAGGGAGTGGGAAGTGATGGAGGGGAGAGATATTTGTGTGATGATCTAAGCTGCATTCATCACCCTCTGCAGGTTCATCTGATCTTGAGCAGAGCAGCTCCTTTACCATCCTTCAATGCATCCAGCAGGGTTGCTTTTGATAGTGCACCTGTAGTAGTCATTAAGGGAGATGGGCCATGTGTCAAACTTTTTTAACCTTCTTAAGCAGTGGAGGCATTGGTGCACTTTCATGTGTCTCTGTGGATGATCCAAATCAGGTCACTGAATATAGAACAAGAGAACAGTACAGCAGAAGAACAGTTGAGCACTACGGTTAGCTCAGCTGGTCAGATGTGGCGCTAATAACATCAAGGAAGTGTGTTCAATTCCCACCCTATCCAACTGTGCACTTTAACCATGGGGTCTGTTAACCTGAACTTCACACGGTGTACATAATTCTCTTGCTCGATTAGTATAGCAGCGAGCACAACACTATTAAAGGGCCAGCAATCCAGGTTCAAATCCACTGCTGACTCTCAGGAGCTTGTATGTTCTCCTGGTGTCTGCATACAATCTCTGGTTTCCTCCTACCCTTCATAAACATACAGGGATTGTAGATAAATTGGCATATTTGAGCAGCATGGGCTCCTGAGCCTGTTACTGCGCTGTACATCTAAATAATTTTAAAAAACAGTTCTTTCGGTCCAAGAGTTGGTACCAACCATGATGTACCAACCATGATGTACTAATCAACCAAAAACTTTGTGGCTTGTATTTGAATATGAAGGGAATATCTACATATGTACGGATGGTAGTGTAGGATGACTGTGATTGGCAATGAGGGTGAAAAGTCCTTTGGCAAGGCTCCAGCAATCTTTTCACTTCTTGAAGATTAGCCAGATCCATCACAGGGATCATTGCAGACGTCTGAGATGGTGCCCTAATGAAAGGCAGCTTTCATCAAAAGGAGGTCATAACTTCTTTTCACTGCCCCCTTCAGGCAAAAGCCTGAAAACCTCAACATGCAAGAGCAGTCCCGTCCCCCCTTGCCCCCCTCCCCCACACACGCACAGCAATCAGACTCTTGTAGCCTAGTTGGACTCATCGTGGTCTATTCCTACAGCACAAAAGAACAGTTAAAAATAGCCTTTTAAAATCCTTCAAGGATGGAATGGCTTCACTTTGACAAAATTAATGCAAGCCTGGCATCACAATGGATAGAATTCAGTAGCTCCCATCAACCCACCGTGTACTTTGGCTGTTAATGAGGTCATTAATAACTTGGCATTTAATCTTCCCAATCATTGCATGGACAAAATATGAATGTATGCGTACACACACACACACCATTCTCCCGGTGAAATGAAAAAGGGAAAACCTTGGCACATCCAGCAGTTTTTTTTTAAACTTTTTATTTCAAATCATGGTTTCTCAGATGAATATTTTTGATAAATATACTCTCTTAAATTTGAGAATTTTCTCAAAACTCCACATATTATTTCATTTGTGTTGGTTATAATTTTGGGTTTTTAAATATAGGAGTTTCCGAAAGCTGGAGGCTTCCCATCCCCAAAAATCTCATCTCTGAAAAATTGTCCATTCCATGATTTAAGTTTGATTTTCAGAGAAATGATCTCATGATAATAGTTGCATCAGACGAAAAGGTGATATTAATCCTGTCTTTCCAACAGTCAATGGTGCAATTAGGTTTCACATTCTGGCTTTGTGTGTTGAACAAAGGACATTCAGAAAATGGAGGTATATCAGAACTCACATTCCACATGCACAATGATTAATGTAAGGTAACTGAAATTATGAGTAAATGCTCTTTGTGAGTCTATAAATCTACTTTGGAGTATTCCAAACCCTCCATGGACTTAGCTGAATTTTAATTTAAGAGAATGTTTATTAACGAGTGTAATGCGCGTTGAAAGAACCAAAGATTGTTGATCCAAACTAAAAGACTGGAGCATATCACAAGTAGGTCGACCTGGTCTGGCAAGGAGCAATCCTTGCCAATAGGTGTGGCTACACTCTCAGCCAATCACAGTCATCCTACACTACCATCTGTACATATGTACATATACACATTGGTGATAGAATCTGTTCTATCACAATGAGTCCTTTTTATCAGTCATAAATTCTGAAAATGGAACATTGGGGCTCCCGCAACTCTGGTTTTGACCAGTCCAAATAAATGATTAGACTCACACAAATGTTTTCTGGAATTTATTAACTTTCTGAGAAAAACATAATAGAGGTTTACTAATATTGATTCTGCACTGATAATATACTAAATTGCATTTCACATTATTGCTATTTTCCCTGACGTTATCAAAACTGCTTTGTTTAACACCTCCATTGGACCCCATTGCAAGATAATTGAGATATGAATTTGTTGTACTCCACTGCTAGCAGAGCTATAACTCTTCCTTTCTCCTTGATATGATCGATGTAACATTGCCGCCATTGTCAAAACAATGAGGAATAAATTAGTCATTCACTGCATAACGATTCCCCAGTTTTCTGAACAGGATCATTTTTCTCATTTTGAACTCAGCCTTGGTTCAATGAAATAAACTCTTTGCAAACACCTCAAGAGCATTTTAGTTCATTAATTTCAAGAAAAATATTACAAGTAAAAGTACTTGCATCTCAAAAGCAAACAAAATGTGGAGGCACTGTGTGGTGCAAGTAGGGTCAGACAGACATCATTCCTTTCTTTACCCATTCTACCAGATTGCTAGTTCCAGATGCCTGAGATAACAAAGGGAAGGCACAAAATTCAAAACTGTTAGGCAAAGTTCATTCTGTATTACACAGTCAGCTTGTTTGCAGTTCATTTGTTTTGTTTGCATGTTTTACGCTGGGTACCGTTTATTTTTTTCACTGCCACTTAGTGGTAATTCTGCCAGGTCTGCTGGAAAAAGGAATCTCAGGGTTGTATGTGAGGTACTCTGACAATAAATCTGTAATCTAAATCTAATCTGAAGCACTTTCCAGCATTTGCCACAGAATGATTCTGGCACAGAGATGATTGTCATGATACCTAGCCCTCAGACAAAGTAACCAATGGTAAACACGAATGATCCATGGTCAGACATTTGGAGATCCTTGCATATTTAAAAAAAAATAACTTGCTGCTCAATTTCATCGAAGAAGTAGAAACATCAACCCAAAGGGCTGGAAGAATTCATTGGGACAGGCAGCACATATGGAAAGCAACAAACAGACGATATTTCTGGCTGAAACCCCTTCATAAGGACCGCTCGTCAGGAAAGCTTTTGACTCAGAATGGCGACTCTCTGTCGCTTTATTGTTGCTGAGTTTCTGCAGCATATTCGTGCATTGGTCCAGTTTTCCAGTTGACCAATTAACCTACAAGCCCCTATTTTTTTGGAACGTGAGAAGAAACCAGAGCACCCAGAGGAAACCCACACAGACACAAGGAGAACGTACAAACTCCTTTGACACCATCAACGGAAGTATCGAGGTCAGTTTATTCTGCAGTGCATTTTACCATTCCTTTCCTTCCATTAAAGCTGCTTGGCCCATTGAGTTCCAGCCACAGATTCTGTTTGTCATGCAATATGCTGTCCAACTATTTCTTTAAAAAATCTCACAATTTTGCACCAAACATACAGATAGCTGGCAGCACATCTGAGAAAATATTGATTTACAATGCTTGTTTCATGATCATTTTGAGAGAACATAAATGGTTTTGTTTAATTTATTCATATTTTGACCAAATTAGAGAAATCTTGAAGTTTCAATGGAAATTGTAATTACCCATTATCCACAGGAATCCTCAATAGATGTTGTAGTATTCTGGTATCCTGCTGCTAAATGTATAACAGAGGTTTAAAATTATGCTTAATTATACAAAAAGTCAAAATTTCACTTGACATATGAACTAAAAGCATTTGCTCTTCAAATTGAGTGAAAGTTTTGACATGTCTGCTACAAATAGATTATCTAACAATTAGTGCACTTGTGTGTGCACAAAATTCCATGGCCCAGCAGTTGATTGGACCTTCAATCTATTTCTATGGATTAAATGTTCCTGTGATGTATAAAATATGATTCACACAGCAAATACAAAAAAATTGCTGGAAATACTCAGCTGAGGGGAGATGAATTTCTTATTTGCAGCATTTCCTTTTTGCGTACAGTTTTTCAAATTTTTACTTTAATGCGACACTCTTGTGTTTCGTTCTAATATGTCGATCTGCAAACAGTGATTTCTAAGTTTTGCTTTCTAAGTTCCTTCAAGTTTAGTTCAGTTTAGAGATATAGCACAGTAACATGCCCCCGCCCATGAGCCCGTGCCATCCAAATACACCCATGTAACCAATTAACCCATAAATCATCTATGTCTTTGGAATGTAGTGGAAACTAGAACTCCTGGAGGAAACCTACGCAGACACGAGGAGAATGTACAAACTCCGTTCAGATAGCGGTAGATAAGAATCCTGATCACTGATGTTGCAATTGATTTGCTCTCACCATGATGCTAATTTTCTGCATTATCTTATTTACCATGGATTGCAATTAAGTAAAGAATTTGGATGGACGTTCATGATCTGCGTGAGTCTGTTTATTCTTTAGGGGATGAAGGAGTTACCGATGTGGTCAGCATTCATTGTCCATCCTCAATTGCGCCACAGTTAGTATTGTGGTTAGCTCAATTCTGTGACAACACCAGTAATCAGAACCGGGGTTCGAATTCATTGCTGTCTGTAAGGAGTTTATACATTCTTCTTGGGGGCTCTGGTTTCCTCCCACCATTCGAAAAATACCGGGTGGGCAGGTTAATTGGGTGTAATTGGGCGGCACAGGCTCGTGGGCTAAAATGAGCTGTTCCTCTGCTGTATATCTAAATTTTAAAAAATTTAAACAATTAAAAAACTGGGGAGATATAATTCAACAACATACTCTAAACACAAACACACAAGTATTTGCCTTCAATCATAAATTTGTCATTTGTATTCTATTTTCATAACTCCTCAAAATATTGACTGTTGAATGTGAACACAAGGATAATTTTTAATGGATTAAGTGTTAGAAGAATTCACTGCCTGTCCTTTATTTGTATTAAAAAATTATTTTATTACAAGTTTGGCACAGTGCCATATAGTTACTGCAATGCCCTTTTGAAATTCCCTATCGATATTGACTGTTCTGGTATCCTCTACTATTATTGCTTTCATTTAAGATCAGTTAAAATAAATAAATAATAACTATCACACATACTTCACAAATGACTGGAATAATGCCTCTCTTGGAAGTGGCATCATTGGAAATGTCTCCACATGATTCTGTCCTCCGATTCACTTAAACGATCCAAAACTAATCATTGCAATTTTTAATTTGTCTTTGCTCTTCTTCTCTTTGCTTGTCTAGCAATTTTCACTAAAGGAGCCATTCACCAGACAAGGGTCAAGTACTGGGGTAGATTAAAGCACAGATGGAATGACAATTCAGCCTGCACCTGCTCTTCAATCTCCTCACATGTGTATCATTGAAACTGTTCGAGTCAAAGCCATTGTAGAACAGGAAATTAGTATATTTGCATTCCATGAAATAGTCCACATAGACTACATTGAATCCACCAGATGTGATCATCCATCTCCAGGAAAGTCAGAGTGGAGGTCATGGAAGGAGCACATTGAGGGCAAGTTTTCCATTTCCTGGTTAATGCTAGCTGGTAAGGCTTTTGGTAGATGTATAAGATAAGATCGGATTTTAACACATGCTTAATTTATAGTAAGAACTTTAAACCATTTCATCAGCCAGAGAGTTGAAGAAGAACTTCAAAAAATGCTATTGACTTTCCAAATTGGAGTGGATCTTCATCTCTGGAAAAACACAATATAAAAATATCCGCACAATATATATCTACTCTTCACTGAAGCAAATGAAACCACATTTCAGAAGCAGTGAAGAATATTGTACAATTTTTTTGCACACATGCTTATCATGAGCTGCCAAGGAGAAAAGATTATTCCATTGCATCAGAGATTTAATTCAAACAGAGCTGATGGCTAATAACTTCCCAATTTCCACCATATAGGAAAAATCCCCACCAGTTTCAAGTGGGATCCACTTTCCAAAGCTGTCCATATTGATTTAGTCTCTGTTGTTTGAAATGGCTTGCCATGTAGGATTTCTGCAAATACTTCAGAAGAAAAGCAGAATCAACTGGCAAAAAGAAATGATGAACGTAATGAACAAAATTGGAAAATAAGGGAAACAACAAGATCCACTGGCAGACTCACAAACATAAAGCTGTTTACAGACCCCAGATACTGCATATCTTCTTATGATCTAGACGTTCAATACTGGAGAATAGATTTGATTAAATTCATTAAAAAAGTATATTTTTCTCACACAATTCAAGAAGCATTCCAAACTGAAAATATTGCTATAATCAATCCAGTATATTTATTGTCTTTTGAATGAATTCTGTTAATTTTGTGTGAGATTTTACTTAGTTCATGGTTTGTACGTTATACTCAACCTACACTAAATACCTATAAGAATATACAGGCTACTTGACATTGTCTTTTCAATTCAGTTTGTTCAGACTGAATAACTGCTTCATACCTTCTATTACTTGCTCCATAAGGAGGTATTCTTTAGTATCTCCTCATAGTGACAAGTTGAGGTTGGGAATTTATTAACATGATGAATGAATCATGTCCCACCACTCAGTAGAAGCAGATTTGCTTGCTCCAACTTCAATACATCATTCCATGGTCGAATGTGTCTGTGCTTTTAGTTGATAGCTGTTGTCAAATAAGAAACACGCAGAGATATAAAGGATTACCCCTGAAAATAGGAGTAGGGCTCACATTGTGACCAACCCAAGTCCAGACAGGATGCAAAGCTGCCGGTCTTGTCCATTCGAAAGGTTCCTCGCTTTCGTGCATTTACCAGCATCCCACCAGAGAGTCCAACGAGATTTTAGGTTAAAGTTAGGCAGGACCTCTTGAAAGGAGATCTACTGCATTGCAGTAGATGGCAGAAAGGATTGTGCTTGCCAGGAAATACATGGCACACAATGCATTGAATATAATCCACCATCTTTAGATGCTACTATGGAGGATTTGATCAAGCGCAAAAGAGGAGCCGGAAACTTTCCAGATATTTGTTCAAAAGCCAATGAGAGGGTGTTGGTTATTCAGAGAAGTTAACACTCATGAATCTGGGCACAGTTCTCTAAAAAGTTCAATGACCTGCAAAACATGATCCAGTGTAAGTAAGCAAATCTCCAGACAATATCATTCACTGTCTAATAATCTGTAACAATCAGATCAACATTCTAACTTTCACATACTACCTCCAGGCCTTAAATACATATCCAAGGAGTGACCATGGAAAAGCTAGTTACTGTAATTAATGAAAGCACAATATTCAAACCAACTCTCACCAGCATTCCTGTTCTCACCAATGACATATATGTCATGTCAACAGCATGTAACTGATGGGGAATAAATGCATTTTTATGATCTTATTCCATTGGAGGATGACAGATCATTGTTGCAATAGTTAAGATATGTTGATGGCCAACAGCAGTTATTGGAACAGAGATGATGATAGGCTTTCACCATTTCCTTATTATATATCCTACTTTCTCCTCACCTATTCTGATGTTGTGAACATGAATTTTGACTGACAGACCAATACTTCTCATTACCTCATGGGTATAAAAGAACTGAGGCCGTACTAGGTGGCATGAGAACAAGGTAGAAGTAAAGATGAAGAAACACTCACATTTACTGCTCAGTAGAAACTGATCATTTGAATTTTGTATAGATTGGCCTACAAGTAGAAAATAAAAATGAATATGAGTCCAACAGTGAGTGTATGGGGAAAAATCATCTCTGGTGCTAACTTGCATACAATGTCAATCCCAGAGAGGTGTAAGGGAATGACAGACCCCTCCTATTGGAGATGGTTGACAGATGTGCAAACTGAAATGTTTTATCTATTGATGGTTCTACCAGAATGTTAATGTGTAACAACAAGGAGCTTGGAGGGTTCCATTTCGAAGGATTCCAGAGGACCCCGAAAATCAGCAGCGATAGATATGCACCACAACACAGGGTTACTTAAACAAGGATTGTTTTTAATTATAGTTGAACAAGAAAACAGAATTAAACTTTAACTTATTACTTAACCAACCTAACTACTTAATCCCCCCTCTAATACAAAGCGCAGGTGTGTGTAATGTATATTTAAGATTAGAAAAGTCCTTTGGATCACAGTCCAATCTCACTCGTTGCAGGCAATTCTTGTACTGGGCACAGAAGTTAGCATTAACAAAGTTCACCAGTTATTGGTGCTTAATAGGCAAATGGTTACCACTCAGGAGGGTTCTTGCTGGTTTTCAGAGAGAGAGATTCCTTTTCCAGGACATCTGCAACTGATTCCTTCTCAATCAGTCTTGCTGACGAAACTTGTCCCCTTCAGGGTTCCCCAGATGATCCTCTTTCTTTCAGGTCATTTTTCACACCTCCAGTCTTCTCCTTTGACCAGGCAGCCTTCCAAAGTTTGCCAGCTTGTCCCTCTGGAATGGATTTCTGTCTCTCTCCTCTCTGTTTCACACCGTCCCTCTCTGAGAGCAAAACACTTCTCCTCTGCCTGCAAAGAGCACATGCTCTCCCAGGCAAGCTGCTGTCGATACTTTGTTGCCTCCTGCAAAAAGCATTCTGCAAAAGTCCTGCAAATATTCTGTGTATTAAAATGTGTGTGTGCAAGTTGCTCTAACAATTCCTCCCAAACCACCTCTAAAAATTCTGTCACACATCGAAGTATCAGACAATTTTAATAATTCACTTGTAGATGCGAGGAGCACACACTGTCTTATAGCCTGTGCCTTAGATTTTAGTGTTACACAGAAAATATTACTTGACCTGCATGATCTCACACTTCGTCATGGCTTTGGACACTGGTGTTAAGAAGGGCTTTTAGAATCTCACAGCAGTCTACAGGCTGGCCTCCAATAACACCAGGCAACTGAGATATCATCCTGAGGGGAGGGACTTTTGCTTCAATCTTTCCCATGCCTCAGATAGAAAAGTTACTTCCTGAAGCCCTTTGCTCTTTCCTCCTCCACTTCTTGTCAATTTGTAATGGTCCAGATACAATTTTCAAAGAGTTAAACTGATATGCTTTAATATCACTCACCTATAAATAGCAGGTGATTTCTTTAAGTACTACTGACAGAGAGTTCCATTGCGCAAGGTTATCTTTGTCAGCTCCAAAGGGTGGGCTATTTCATTCACATATAAATTGAAAACTGGAAATCTTAAATAAGAACTGAAAATACTGTTTGTCCTGAAATATTAACTGTTTTCCCACAAATGTCATTCCACCATTTTGAGTCATTCCACCATTTTCTGCTTTTATTTTAAACTTCATTCACATGTCTCATACTACACTCCATCTGGGAAATGACCACTTGGACAGAGGGGACACTTTGACATTAATCTCAATGTCTCCGTGAAACCATGCATCTTCATTGACTTTTTGGAATCCCTGGCCTCAGCTGTGCCAAATACAGAAAGGGCATGCAGAATAGCACTGACAAACTAAATTCTCTTTGTGAGTGTCATGAAGAGAGCCAGCAAAAACTATAAAAGGGACGTGCCACTATCTAAATTACACATCTGTCCGCAACATCAAGCACTTCCTCCCACGCCTGTACCAGAGACTACTGATCCCATGTTGGGTTCTTCAGCACTGCAGGACACACAGAACTGGGGTGGAAGTCAGTTAACCTTTAACGTTTGAAGTTTCATGAGAGTAAAAGCAGGTTAGCGCAGGGATTTGACTGGAATATCAGCTGGAACTAGTGGACAATGCAGTCATTTGTTGAACTAATGCATGGCATCAGTTGGGCAAACATCCTTGCGTTGCGGCAGCCAGCACAGCCCACGCTTCACTACTATGGAGATAAATCCTTCCTGTTACCCTCAAACAATGGATTGACATTGCACAGCTGAATTTTGTGACCAAAAGCTGATGTACTGTGGTGGTATACCTCCGGCCTACTGCAGGGGGCAACCTCAGTACCTGCAGGAGTGTAAGGGGACAGGACAACACCTGGCCGGCTGCCAATCAGTCGGCCTAAATGGATTAAGCCCCACCCAGACAGGGTGTCAATCACCCTCCGGGATATAAGCCTGCGCCGGCCTCCCAAGGCTTCACACTGAGTTGCTGCAGCCACAGCCAGCCTGGCTCTGTGGGGGTTTTTGTGGATTAAAGCCTGTTGTTCAGTCTTTACCTTGTGTGTGTCTGGTTCTGGCTAACAGTGCACCACATGTACGTCATAACTTTCTTTATTACAGAGGAAATTGTGCACTTAAGCCTGCGAAACATCATGAGAGGAGGAGAAATTTGCAAACTCTTTGGAAGGATGGATGGTTGAATGATCTGAGAAGACCCCTTATTTTTGAATGCTGGAAGGAAACTGATTACACCCAAGAGACCTTATTTTATCTGGATTTTAATATATGGATCAGAAGGGAAGTATGAAGTTCCTTGACGAACAAGAGCAAAAGGCAGTAAGAATTGTAATCAAAATATATTAACAAATATAAAGACCGTGGAATGAAAGGAAATCTTAGAAATCACATGTTGATAGAAAAAAAAAGATATTACGCTCCAGCCTCCACTGAAGTGCATTTTATCTCTGACCTCCAGTGGGCATTGAAAGCAGCTGTCTCTAATAACTCTCCACATAATTTTTTTTTGTTGAATCAAAGCAAGGCACGTCAAAGCTTAATATATGGTTGCTTCATTTTTTAATAAAAATACTTTGTAAAACTGTTACTTTAATGCATCTGTGATCCACGATGAACTTTTATCAAGTTGCTGTCATAATCGTTTAAGGCAATGCAGAACCACATTATTAATTATTCAAGCAATTCTCAAAAGATTTAAAGTTTGTGTGTTGTGCGAGTTCATGGGGAGTTTATTTGAATTCAAGAAGGTTTGTCTGTGTTCTGTGTAAAAAGAGCAAGTGTGTGATTAGATGGCATTTTACATTATTTTCCGTATCCTCCACTGCTTTCCATATGTGATAAAATTAACCACCCAAGTCATTTTAATATCTTTTCATCCTCCAAACCCACAGATTGTGAAAAGCAGCGAAGATCAAATCTCCGTGGCCAAAACAGAGCCAGGAGTCATAAATACAAGATTCACGAGAAATTTCTTTCCCAGAGAGGGCTGAGAATGTGATTTTTTTTTAAGCCCAGGCAGCAAATGAAGAAACAACTGCAGGTGAAGTGAAAAATGGGTGGTTTCTTCAATTCACACTCTGATAGTTGGATTTAGATACAAAACGTGCAAAGGGATTTTAGTATGATACATGGACAATTAGGCAAAACAACTTGTATCTGTGCAATTTTAAGTGAATATAAATTTTTTTGAAGGTATCAATGATAAATTATGCTAAATTTCAAGATTAAAATTTCCTTTTATTGTCATGCAACGATACAGAAAATGTAATATTACACAAAATTTCCTTTTGCCTGCACAAAGCTAACAAAGAGAGTTGGTATTATCAATGCCAGACATCCCTGATGATAAGAGCTGCCAACATTCCTCAAGACTGGCTTGTTGGTCATGTGATTATTCTTGTGGATTACTAGTATTTTTATGCTTTTTGTACCATTCAAAATCCTGAATATTTAATTCCTTCACTGCTCACTCACTTTGACAGGTTTATATTCCAACTCCAGAGGTCTTGGGTCCTCTGACAACATCTCCCAAGTCCATAATGCCCAGTTCTAAGGGCAGGGCCAGTCTTGCATGGAAATAATGTTGTGCGCTCCATTGGAAGGCAGACACTATGCAGGCAAGGAAAAACATTGCTATTTTTACAGCATTCACCAGAAGACTGACAATAGTTCAAGAGCATAGCTCAGCATCACCACCTCAAAGATATTTAAACATGGGCAATAAATGGAAGCTAAATTCATATTCCAAATAAAAGATGTTCCTAGTATTCTGTGAAGGAAGAGAGGGTAAAATTGGAGGAAGAGAAAGGACTAACTAGGTCATTATGAGATACTTCCATGTTACCCCTGAACATTGTTCTGTTCAACCTCCATGAGAATGCCACCAGGATAGCAGAGGGGAAGCTGTGGTCACTCCACTGGGGTGAGCCGTAAATTTCTTTCAGCAATTGACAGAATTGAGCAAGAAGCTGAATTAACAGCTAGGTTCTTCTTAAATTTCTTTGGTCTCTTCCAGATGTGCGTTGGAAAGCTCTGGCTAAGCAGCGTGGAATAAAGTGAACAGCTGAGTGAAGATAACAAGAAAATCCACTTTCTTGCGTTTGCTGGCTGTTTGATGTTCTGTTTATTTGCTTTTAGGGATACTCAGATGCAAAATAAATCACAACTTTAAATTTAGAAGAGGAGATGTGCTGAGCTTTAAGTACAATATCCCTTTTAAGATGTTCAGTCTCCCCCACTACCCCCCCACCCCACATCGGCCATCAGTCCCCACCCACCATCAATTACAACCCCCCCCATCAGTCACTCGATACCAACCCCGTCAATTGCACCCCCACCCCCCCCCCCGGCAACGTCCCACTGCCACAATGTTACAAACGTTGAATTGTCACTGAGAACCGGTGTAGTGTTCACCGCAGTGGCAATTTGTTGACTCCACTCCCCCCCCACTGCAACCTCTCTCCAACCGATCGTGGCATCCCCCTCCCCAACTGTGGCATTGATCTCTCCCCCCATAGCAGTGACATCACTCCCCCCAATTGAGGCCCCCCTATCTCGCGGCAGTGATCTCTACCCCCCACTCTGGGCTCCACGGCAATGACCCTTCTCTCCCCCCTATTGCTACAGGCACTTCAGCCAGGGGTTTCCCTGTGACACTAGCGCGGAAGCGCTGATGTCACCCGAGTAACCGGGTCAGCCATTTTCCTGTTCAAATCATCAGCGGAGGTAATCTATATAAGTTTAATTGGGTTCCGTGACTACCTCTGAGGTAAGTCATGAACCCGATTGGACTAAAACCACGCTGACTAGGTCAGACTCTTTCTAACTACCATGTGAGTGGGCTGCTAACCTCATTTTAGACGGCAGTTTGAAAGTAGGCCTTCTGTGTACATGCTTCTCCAAAGAATGATTAACATTACTGAAAATGGATGAGTGCTTAGACAAATAGGGCATAAGCATCATAAAGGTTTGGAAATCAATACCTCCTATGAAGTAAACTGGTTAAGTTTTCACTTTAACATGGATTGAAAGGCTGGAAGATCTTTGCCTGTGACCACAGGTGCATACGATAGTGGAGGGCACTGACTGATAAAACATACCTCAACCTCATCAATCCTCCACCAAGATCAATAAATTCATGTCAAACTGAGAAGTGAACTTGAAACATTCAGGAACACAGAGCATTGTTTTTTTTCTAAAACATCATTCATGTCAATAATGACCCTTAAGTCATCTTGTAAAATTAACATTCTACTTTGCCTCCAAATCTTACTCAACTAAAATAATACAACATTTTCCAAAAGGGATTTCAACATTAATTATTTAATTACCTTTCCACTTTTAAACTCAATGCCTAGATGTTCTACTTCAAAGCTCCATCTGTCCCTGATAGGAAACTACTCTATTACCAAGTCTAAAAGCAGAGTGCCCACTTCCTTTTCTCAACTGCATGGTTTCCATGACACCACAGCTTACCATCATTAAGACATTGAACTTACTAACGAAAGCAAAAAAAAGTCAGGAAATGCTGGAAACACTCAGCATCTTATGGAACTGCGAGCTGAGATAATATTTCCTTCTGACCTTTTGTCAAAATTACGTTACTACAGCGCTCAGATAAATGATTAGCCATATTCGACCAAAATTTAATTTATGCAGTTTTTTAAAACTCAGCAGCTGGAAGCAATACATGTAATTTCACCTTTTGTTGATTTTAAAATGAATGGTGCACATAAATGGGAAACATCATTCTGAAAATAATCTAAGGGAATTAAAGAGAGCCTTAAAATCACAGCCTTTTAGATGCGTTTTGCTGTTCATTTATGAATATTTATTCTTAAAATTATTTTTTCATTTGAGGACGGGTGGCATTTAAGTTAACTGTGAACAGTTGTTGAATCTGATAATGCGACAAAAATGTATCAACATCAGTCGACATCCTCATTAGCTGAGAGTGCATCAGTGACCTTCTCATATGTGTTCAATAGAAATCTTGCAAGCAGGTCAGATCAACAACTCCACCCCGTTAATTCCAACAACGACTAACAGCAGCACTCATAATTTGAAGATTAATAAAGAAAATAGTTTAACACCAAATTACAAAAGGACATGAATGTTGGCCCACTGTGTGAGCATGCTTTTTCAAAAGAAATTAAATGTAGAGGAAAAGTGACAAGGATGACAGATTTTTCTTTTAATTTGCATTGCAACATATTACATTTTCAGTGCACATTTAGTTACAGACTGTCAGAGTTCAAACAATTCCAGGAAAGTGATAATGAGGTTTTTGGTCTTCAGGTGACATTGATAACAATTGCATTAGTCAAAATATGGACAGATGAGTGATTGATCTTGGGAGAGTTGCTGAGGCGATGGGAAGAATAAAATAGACGAGGGCAGAAAGAGTATAAAAATGGATGTTTGGCGGTCAACATGGACTCAATAGCCCCAAGGGCCTCTTTCTGTGTGATACTATGCATAACTCCATGACATTTTCCTGGTTCGGATAAAAGGTTATCAACCTGGTATGTCAAAAGTTTTCCTTAACACAGCTGTTTCCTGATCAACTATTGCCAGCACTGACTGCCATTGGGATTATTTTCTTCCCTTCCATGACAATTTCTGCCATGCATTTGCCAAGCATGCATGATTTTGACATTTTGGATCAATGATCATGTCTCACATTTTATGCATGTTGACCTGAAGTGAAGTACTGGAGAACGTAAGCAAGTACAAACTACAAGAGTAGCATTATCAGTGATGTTATAACAGTCATGGCTAAATTGTCAGCAATTTGTGGATTTCTGCAATGGCTCAATTCTACAGGAAAATCCCAATGCTTCGGTCTTCACTGGCATGTTCCTTTGTATACCTTCTCCAGCACAAGATTGGGAAATGGTTGAGTTAAGAACATCAGGTTATTCCCACAAATCAATCCCTCTAAAACATTCCTTGAAAGTATATGTTTTACTGCAGGAGGTGTGTGTTAACATTCAATGATGTACTAATTGCTAATTTTTGCTCAAGATATTCTCTGACACTGAAAATCTAATGCTAAATATCTAGTTTGGAACTGCCACAAATGCTATAAAGTATAGCTTGGAATTAGGGTAGCAATGAGCACAACACCTTTACAGCGCTAGCGATCGGGACCGGGGTTCGAATCCCGTGCTGTCTGTAAAAAGTTTCTGCATTCTCTCCGTGACTGCATGGGTTTCCTCCGGGATGTCCTGTTTCCTCCCACCATTCGAAATGTACTGGGGGTTGGAGGCTGATTGGGTGTAATTGGGCGTCATGGGCTTTTGGGCCAAAATGGCCTATTATCATGTTGTATGTCTAAAATTTAAAATTTGTAATTATTTTTAATAATAAAATTTCAGCAACTTTAATGTTTCTTCCATTCTTACTTCATGCTCTGCAACATGTTAAATTGTGTTGAAAACTATGCTTCTTTAACACATGACATTGCTGGCAGCTGAAATGCTTCAATGTAATGGGGTGCTTGCCTAACATCATAGCTTTTGCCAGGCATCATTTGAATCAGCACGTGACAGGAACAAGAATATCCACATCACAGCCATTTCTAAATCTCTGAGGTCAATGTTGAGGACTGTTGGTTTATCACTGTCCGCAAAATTCAGGACATTTGGAAGCTTGACCTTATTATTCCATCAAACCACTTTTCATGCGTCCGTTCCTCCTATTTTCTGAAACCTGCTCCGACCAAATGGACAATCTAGGAGATACCAGTCGCATCTCTGAAGGGTCTGTAATGGAAGATTCTAACCTGTTTTTTTTAAACTTGCAGCTCTGGGTTCTGCAAGGCTGAGAACCTGCTTGTGTTTTAGAATCAGCAGACATAAGCTAAATTCCACCGAGGGGCCAGAGATGCTGTTATCTGACGAAAGGACATCTGTGTACCAAGAACATTTAATCTTCCTGCTTGTTTTGGTCACAGACTGTCAGAGGCCTAGCCTTGATGCAAAATAAACCATTGTATTCAAAGTGATAAGCTGAAAATTATGTTATTCGTTAGAAGCCTAGCATGCTAGCTTGCTTCCTTATCTTTCTTGCTGCGCTGGGAATAGGTGCTTGGGTAAGCAGTTTTTGGGTAATATAAGCCATGGTCCTGCTGCTGAAGTTTGAGACTCTCCGAGAGGTGGCAACATCTCTCAGCAAGAAGAAGAACTTCTGGAGTCCAGCCAATGTCCCGGTCAGGGGAGGTGGAGAAGTTGCTACCGGCGCCCTGGCAACCAACTACAAGTGTGCAGTTGTTGCCTCGCTTCGACAGTTAGGACCAGTCCAAGCGTTGATAAGTATAGTTGGGAAGGGCTTGCATATTGTAGTGTGAAATCAGCTTTTGAATTTGTAATAAACATTTGCATAAACTGAACTGCTCTCGGTGTGTGTGTCTATTTTCTTTCGGTAGCTCAAACACTGTGATCAATCTAAAACGAACAAAATGAGAGGTATAAGTTTACCCAAGACAGGGTCTCCATTTCAAATTTACTCCATTCATTCTGGAACAAAATCTGCACTTTTATAAGTAGCCATTTAGAATTTAAATACAATGAATTTGATTGCGCTTGGTGCTTCTTACCAGTAATGAATGTTCCACAACATCATGTCACCTCCAGTGACTTCAAAGGGAAAAGGTTCAATTGCATTGAATGAGTGAACAAATAAATGAACGATATATTGTGAGACACATATATATAATGTACAAAAATAGTTTAATGACAGTACCTGCTTTTACCACATTTCCAATTTGAAGCATATATTTTGCTCTTTAATGTTATGCATCCAAGTATGCTCTGTTAAAATGTGATGTTTATTCTTTGCTATCTGTGAACTCTTCAATGCAATGGCCCACATACCCATTTTGACAGTGTAGATGTTGCTAGGAACTGCCGTGAACTGATTACTAAATTAAAACAAACTGAATCAAAAGACAAGTCACTGCATTGAATCTACAAAGCATTGCCTGTTTCTGTTGCAGAAGACAAAATGTCCACCATGTTTCATGTTATTGTTCAAACAAACAAACTAAATATCATAACTGCATTAACAAACAGGTCTTGCTCAGCATCTGACATAGTGGAGTGAGCAGAATTAATGGAACAGCGCTCTTTCCTGCTTTTAGAGGAACACTATTTTTCCCCCTTAGATTTAGCAAAGTGAGATATGCAACTAAAGTGGAGTGAAATTCCATCAGATTTTGCATGGAACCAAAACCCCTTTAAGTAAAACCAATTTCTCTGTTTAATAAATAGCAATGACTGTCGACACTGCAGCTAAAAGTAATTTCACAATCGATAATTAGCTGATGCAATTTTGCTTTGCATTATTTCAAGCAATAATGTCATCAGCTTCTTGAAATAAGTGCCATTAATCAGATCTGTCTGCACTTGCTTCATCATTCCAAAGCCAAGGAAGAATGCTTTGGCATCCCATCTAAATATTTCAATGAAAACCTGCCTGTCCTTCACTGTTCCTATTTATCGGTCTGCGACGAGAAGCAAATAAAACCTAAGAGATTTATAGATTTTGCATTTGGTAAGGCTTGGTTGCGTGGAAATACAAGTTTATACATCCCATTGGACATCTGTAGCTCTGGTTTTATAGCAAATTTTCTCACCTCTCCTGCGCTCTACATGGGCATGAAGCTATTGTGTTAGTGTCTTAAACAATAAGGAATAGCTCAATAAAAAGATATAGCAACACAACATTCCAATAAGACAGACTGATCTTTTAATAAATCATTTTAAGTATTTGTCCAGGAGTATTAGTAAATAATATTGCTATATATAGCATCAATTCCTGAAAAAAAAACATACAAAATTCAGCTGAGGTTTTAAATCTGCCAAGATCTTTACAGCACCACCATTTCCAAGGCAATTAAATCATGCAATTTTCATACAGAGGCAATTTTGCTGGGACTGTACCATTTAAAATCAATACCATTACAATGCCAACAATCCCAATAATGAGGCTGTTACTTGCTTTTTATCAACCTCGTCAACAGAGCTCTTATCTAATAAGAGCCCAGAAACATCAAACTTACAAGATTTTTTCCCCCCTTTTCTGATTAGAAACTTTTTTTTCTTTATTTTCATCTTGTGGACAGCATGATCAAGAAACAACCATAAATTGCAATGAAAGATAAAAAGATCAATGGTACAAGTTTCAAAAAAAAACATCCCTCCTTCCCCTGAAACAAAGCTCTGAAATAGAGAAAAGAATAAAAGAAAAAAAGAAAAGCAGAAAAGCAAGAAAGAAAATAAGAAAGAAAGAACTGTCGGAATCCGGTATCCAGGATTTAATTCCTTTTCTTACCTAGATCTCTAGCAGGGGAAAGAACCAGGACGTAGAACTCAGGAACAGAATGGGTATCCCTAAAAATTAAACCCTGCATTCTGCAAGTATGGCTGCCATACCTGCAAATACATGTTATACTTCTTCCTTAAGTTGTAAGTAATTTTCTCCAGGGGAACACAACTGTGCATTTCCACATATCGGGCTACGTCCAGAGGGGAACCAGACTTCCAAGTAACCGTGATACGTTTCCTGACCACTGCCAATACAATTTTAAGAAATTCTAATTGATACTTGGACAGTTTCATTTTAGATTTTATGTCCACAGTATTTCCTAGGAGAAATAATTCTGGACTTTGTGGTAATTGCTTCCTGCAAAATTCTTACATTTTTCCAAAAGGGTTTCACTTCAGTACACGACCAGGTGGAATGTAAAAAGGTTCCTGTTTCTTCACTGCATCTAAAAGATATATCCAAGATACTAGAAATTAATTTATGCAATTTCTGCTGTGTAAAATATAGCTGATGCAAAAAAAATTATATGGCACCAATCTATATCTTATAGATACAATACAATATCTATATTGTATTGGTCATGAAATCCTGACATAAATTGGACCAATACTTATCACCTATACTAATATTCAAGTCTGATTCCCATCTTTGTTTTGATTTGTATAACTCCTGCTTAAGAGTGTCCAATTGAAGTAAGGAATATTTAGATGTAAACTTTTTTGAGTTCCCTTTTCCAATCAGAATCTCTATTTCACTGCACGCTGGTGACATCATGGTTGGTCTTCATTCATCTCTGAATAAAGCTCTTAATTGTAAGTAGCAGAAGATTGTATTACAAACTTTATGACTGGAATTCAATGGACCAGTTATCAGCAATAATTTTGTTATCCTTAATTTCATTGAATCATCGGATGCAAAATTTAAAGCATCTTCCTTGGTCAATGCACACACTTTCAAATAATACTGAAACTACCTCGAACACCATGTGTAATAAAAATGTTGCCCATGTATGGCAAGTGGAAATATCATCTTTGTTTTGCTTCAGAAATGTTGGAATGATTTATGACGGGAACTGAAAATGTAGTTTGTTCTAATGGCCAGATAAGATTCAGGGATCAGCCATGATGAATTTAGTTGACTGAGATCATCAAAAGCTGGACAACGATACTTTGCAAAATGCCACAGTCACTTTTTCTTCTGACAGCAACTTCAAGCTTGCCAAGATTTTGATGACAGAGCTTATTTAGAACATTGACTGCTCTGGCACCAAATGAAGATACATGCATGCGGAAAAGTTTTGGTGCTTCATTTTATATGTGATTAGAAACAGTGCTTGATAATGGGAAGTGACACAATAGGATAGAGAAGATTTTGAAATTTGCATGAAATAAAAGCCACAATAAAAGGACTAATATATAAATGTACATTGGTTGATTTAAAAATGTTTTTTTTCATGTTTACTGGGAGATATTTTGCTTAAAATTCATTGGGAGCTCCAATGGTGCAATAAATGGCTTCCATCAACAAACCATTTTGGTTATGTGTCAGGAAACTCAGGAATGACTTGGAATCTAAGGCACATGGTGAGGCTGTCTCAAAATAACCATATAACCATATAACCATATAACCACTTACAGCACAGAACATGCCAGTTCGGCCCTACTAGTCCATGCCATAACTAATCCCCACCCTCCTAGTCTCACTGACCAGCACCTGGTCTATACCCCTCCAGTCCTCTTCTATCCATGTAACTATCCAGTTTTTCCTTAAATATAACCAATGATCCCGCCTCGACCACGTCTGTCGGAAGCTCATTCCACATCCCTACCACCCTTTGCGTCAAGAAATTTCCCCTCATGTTCCCATTATAATTTTCCCCCTTCAATCTTAAACCATGCCCTCTAGTTTGAATCTCCCCCACTCTTAATTGAAAAAGCCTATCCACGTTTACTCTGTCTGTCCCTTTTAAAATCTTAAACACCTCTATCAAGTCCCCTCTCAATCTTCTACGCTCCAGAGAAAAAAGCCCTAGTCTGCACAACCTTTCCCTGTAACTCAGACCCTGAAATCCTGTCAACATTCTCGTGAACCTTCTCTGCACTCTCTCTATTTTGTTTATATCTTTCCGATAATTTGGTGACCAAAACTGTACACAGTACTCCAAATTTGGCCTCACCAATGCCTTGTGGAATTTCATCATAACCTCCCTACTCTTGAATTCAATACTCCAATTTATGAAGGCCAACATTCCAAATGCCTTCTTCACCACACCATCTACCTGAGTATCAGCCTTGAGGGTACTATTTACCATCACTCCTAAATCCCTTTGTTGCTCTGCACATGTCAATTGCCTACCATTTAATGCATATGACCTATTTAGATTTGCCTTTCCAAAATGTAACACCTCACACTTATCTGTATTAAATTCCATCAGCCATTTCTCAGACCACACCTCCAGCCTTCCTAAATCACCTTTTAATCTACGGTAATCTTCCTCACTGTCCACAACACCACCAATCTTTGTATCATCCGCAAACTTGCTTATCCAATAGGGAAGGCCTTTCTTTCACATTCCAAACTTAAAAAGGAAAACAGTCAAGTCCTACCCCAGATCCAATAGGATAGAAGGTAAGGGTATCCAAGATTTTAAATGATTGTTTTGGGCTTGAATGATGGAAGAAGGCAAGGTCAAGGCAATGGCTGAGGACTGATAATTGTCAGCTCACAGTGGGATTCAATCCAGAGTAAAGGAGTTTTGGATAGAACCCTTTGATAGGTGGGGTTTTAAGGGAGTCAAAGTTGGGTGGTTGGTGCAATGGGGTGTTTGGTAATGCAGGGATAGGCCATAAGGTGATTGATGTGTAGTGATGGCAACATTGAATAGAGAGAACCTGGAGGGGAGTGGTCTGGGAATAACTGGGTCATCATTTCACCAGGGTTTGGTGTTATAAGATCCAGTAGTTGGACAAATAGATAAGTGATTGATTGGAAGGATGCAGGAGAATTAATACTCTGGGTGAGAGCGGAGCCCACTGCTCCTGCGCAAGTTAGTTCAACAGTAATTTACAGGGAAGCTGGCCATCTGCTTCTCAGTGCCTGAGAAGAACCAATGTGGGGGATACCTTTAAATTACACAGGAAGAATGCAAAAAGCTCTATGCAAATACAGATGCTGGAAATCCAGAATAAAAACAGAACATCCTAGAAACACTCAGTGAATCACCCAGCATCTGTGGAAAGAATACAAGAGCCAATGCTTTCAGTTGGAGGTTTACTGTTGACTCAATTCCCCTTTCTACAGGTCTTTCCTCTCCAACTGAAAGTTTCTGGCAATCTTTGCCAAGTTCCATGAAACTTCATTCACTTGTGATTTTCAACACCTGACATGCTTTCAACAAGACTGACATTACATTAGGAAGGACAACTTTGCATGTGTGCACAACAAGGAAAATGGCTGAATTATGCAGTCATGTTTGATGACAAAAATTTCTGGTGTTGCAGAATTCAACGTGAAACCTGTTTCACTCAAGGAAACAGCACCAAATTAAATGTATTAAAAGAAATCACCTTCATTACGGATGTCCTGCTATGAAAGGGACTTGCTTTCTTGCCTCGTCTAATTTTATGTGACCCCCCACTTACCCGATATATACCACATTGTGACTGACTCTCAATTTTTTCTGTGAACTGATGAACAGATCAGGGACAATACAGGTTGGGCAATAAATGCTGACATGCAAATAACTCACACATTTCTAACGTAAATGAAATGATAAATGAGCAGATTTGTGTAGTAAAGTCTGAGGAATAATTATTAGCCATGGCAACTTCCCTGTTTTTTGAGTTATAATTCAATTGAATGGGAAGGTTCAATGTTCCAATGGTTGAACCACTCATCCAGAAGCAAGAAGACCTCTCACAAATGCACAAAAATATTTGCCTCAAATCTTGGAAAATTGACTTTCAACCATAAATACGAAGGTAAATCTGTTCAATATGTATTGGGTGGAGGTGGGTGGTGTGGCATAAAAGTGGTAATTTCTAAGAAATTATAGTCCTCATGTGTATCATGTGAACCAAAAATCCATTTGGCCTGATGTCATGGAATTAGTTAAAGATATTCAGTTGATATGTCATGGCACTGCAGTGACAAAACTAGTAAAATCAAGTTGATCCTGTTCATTTCTTATTCTTTCTTGCCTTTAAACTCCACAATTGTAGCTTCAATCATGAATCTCGATATAGACAGTCCATAAATGATAAGTGCGCAGCCACTGTTTTTATAGTTAACC
The DNA here is from genome assembly GCF_036971445.1 of Narcine bancroftii. Lineage (NCBI taxonomy): Eukaryota > Metazoa > Chordata > Chondrichthyes > Torpediniformes > Narcinidae > Narcine > Narcine bancroftii. The sequence continues at coordinate 96,179,600 of NC_091476.1, read as the reverse complement.
GTCTGGCAATAGCCATTGGCGGACTGTACCTGTGGCTCCTCCCAAAGACTCCTGAATAAAGGTGGCTGTTCCAGAGTCCCCTCCGCAGTTCAGGACAGTTGACCAGCATGGATATGGTTCTATTCTATTGCGAATAAAAGTCTATCAGTTACACATAACTTTGAGTCTTTTGTAATTATTGATGGTGCATCAATTTTATTTGCAATAAATTTTGACAATGGAGCAGATCCTGAAGCTGGTGAAGTTGGAAATCGATTCTCCACCACCTTCAAACTCTGACTGCAATGCTTTGAGGTATTCCTTAAGGCATCATCTGATTAAAGAATGACAAGCTGTGGGTACTACATTCCCGGATTTGGCACTGGTAGACTCAATCGTCAGGAATGTCGTGAAGTACTCGTTGGTGAGGCACATTCAGAAAGGACAGTATCTGAAGAAGGTAAATTAGGTCTACGTGAGACACCTCCTGGCTGCCTGAACACAGCCACCCGAGGAACCTCCAGACCCTACAAATTCTCAGATGGGCCTGTAACTGCAAGGCCGTGTCGGCCGCGGAGAACACGGAAGACCTGATTAGAGACATGTATGTCGCAGGCATCAGGTCCAACTACATCCATCAGAGACTGTTGGAGCAAGGCGAGCTCAATTTGTTGAAGGCGATCAAATTGACAGGCACGCTGGAGATGGCCTTCCAAAATATGGAATCCTACTCGGCCGACAACACAGCTGCCTCATGGTTGTCCCGGGCAACGTCATCTTGAGATGCATCGCCACCACCACGCACCACCAGCGATCCAACCAAGGCCACTGTACTCCGCGAGTATCTAGCTCTACTATCGCCACATCCTGCTAATGACCCAACCACAGCTACTGTCAGGTACTACATGAGCACATGAAGTACTACTTCTGTGGCTTGACCAAGCACCCGAAAAATGCTGCCCAGCGAAAGACGTGGTCTGCTCCAACTGCAGGAAGAAAGGGCACTATGCGAAAGTGAGTAAGTCCAAGTCATCTCAACCCAGCAGCATCACATGTGAGCTGTGGGAGCCACCATCTTGCAGACCCAGCAGCACCACGGTGAGCCATGGGGCTGCCATCTTGGATGCCACCATCTTGCGACCGAACACACAAACTCTCCACTGCAACTACAGATACTAGCTTCCATCACACTGGATCAAGGTAGTCCTCACCAGCTCGCCAGATCGATGATGGACATCCAGGTAAATGGCCACATGATGAGCTGCCTGTTCGATAGTGGGAGCAAGGAGAGCTTCATTCACCCAGACATAATGCAGCGCTACTCCTTCATGGTTAAGCCAGTGAGTCACAAAGTCTCCCTGGCCTCAAAATCCCACATGCCTGATGTCAGCGGCTACTGCATAGTGATCCTGACTACAAACTCCTGGTGATATCACAGCTATGCGCTGCCATGCTACTAGGACTGGACTTCCAATGACCTTAAAAGCGTGAAGATGGTGGATGCTGGTTCCCACCCTCCCGACCCCCACTGCCTGTATCCAGCAGTTCTTAAATCATCCACTGCGCTCCATCAGCAACCCCCCCACCCACCCCGGCCTCTTCCCCTACCATTCCCAGCCAAGATGGCCCAAGGTGCACGACCTGCGGACTCTCAGCTGTCAAGATCACCCCTCCACTTCTATTCGCTAACCTTATCCCTGACTGTAAGCCTCTTGCCACCAAAAATAAGAGGTACAGTGCTGGGGACAGGGCCTTCATTAGGTTGGAAGTACAACGGCCACTCAATGATGGGATCATTGAAGCCAACACCAGCCTTTGGGGACTCCAAGTGGTGGTGGTGGGGAATGGGGAGAAAAATAGGATGATCATTGTCTACAGTTAGACCATTAACGGATATGCGCAGCTGGACGTGTACGCTCTTCCTCGCATATCTGATATGGCAAACCAAATTGCACAATATCAGGTTTTCTCCACCATCAACCTAAAGTCAGCAAACCTCCAGGTCCCCATTTGCCTGGAGGACTGTCAATATACTAGTTTTGAGGCATGTGGCCACCTCTACAATTTCCTGAGGGTTCCCTTTGGCATCACCAACATGGTCTCAGTCTTCCAGCAGGAGATGGACCGAATGGTCAACCAGTATGAGCTGCAGGCCACATTCCCATATCTGGACAACGTCGCCATTTGTGGCCAGAACCTGCAGGACCATGACGCCAACCTCCAAAAGTTTCTCCAGACTGCCGAATTCCTTAACCTCATATTTAACTGTCGAGTAAGACCCATTGGCTGAGTGTACCTTTGGATTCTCCCACAGACTCCTGAATAGAGGTGATCATTCTGCAGTCCCCTCGCCAGCTCAGGACAGTTGACTAGAATGGACGTGGCTCCATTCTATTGCGAACAAAAGCCTATCAGTTGACATAACTTCCAGTTTTTTTTGAGTTATTAATGGTACATCATTAAGGTGGAAGTATCATCAATTTTTTAGAATATCTATATGCAGTCACATTTATGCAAACCTGCATGATGCAACATCTGTATTTCTGGTTCCTGGGTCAACATTCCATTTCCTTGGTCTGAAACACATGACCTTTTGCAGCTGGCACATTATAAATTCATAAAGTCTTCATTGATAAACTAAATTCTTCATTGATAACCCAGCAGGGAAACTTTTGGCTGTGGAACCATTTCCCAATCCTTGTGCTTCATTTCAAAATTACTCTGTCCATTTTAATGGAACAATTTATTTCCGTGATGGGTTCCAGGAAAAGAAACGCCCCGGAGTGATACAGAATCATAGAAATGAGAAAAGGCCTCAGTCGTTAGCAGGCTCTGTTGGGCAGTAATGTGATGCCATAAATAATATCAGCATGACTTGGTGGATTTTTTAAAAAAAATGGCCACTACATCTGCTACTAGCTGTAGGCCAGTCATTCCCGTTGAAAGTATATGCACACACAAGTTCAGCAAAGCATCGACTTCGGTTGACGATCTCCCCACTGCCTCACTGGAGCACAACACATTTAGATGGGAGGAGGACTGTCACATTGGGGACACAAGAAGTTGCTGGAGGAACGCAGCAGGTCAGGCACCATCCGTGGAAGTGAAAGGATAGGTGATGTTTTGTGACAAGACCTTGCCTCAGGGCTGAGGGCGTTAAAAAGGGAGACAACCACCGTAAAGAGGTGGGGAGGGGGGGGGGAAGAGAGGAGATGGGGCAAAAGTTAGCAAGTGATGGGTGGATCTTATTGCCCCTCCTCCCATAATTCTGTTTATTTCCCCTCCCCATTCTGTTCTCAGTGAACAGGGAGAGTTAAATGGGGGAGGAAGGGGAGAGCTGATTAAATCTGATGAGAAAGGAAGGGGGTGGGGGAGGTATGGGTTTTGTGTGGCAGATGGACAGACAAGAACAGAATGGGGATGGAAAAGATACTGGGTTACGAGAGGAGGGGCAATAAGATCCAACAGGAAATGAGAACTGAATTAAGTCACCTGCCCTGCAACTTCCAGATGAGGAGAAAAAATAGAGAGAAATACAAATGCAGAAAGAAAAGAAATCCTGTTGCAATTCTTAATACTGAAAACCTGATTTCCTGCTGGCAAGTTGTTCAAAGTGCTAGAACCTCTGATGTGGGACATTAGTGGGACAGTCATATTGATGAAAAATTCCTCTCTGCCATCTTTAGAGAAAGCTGATGCCATTTAAGATAAATTGGTGAGCATTTTGGTAGTACAGTTGAAAAATAATTGAGACAAATGCATTTTTGTTCATCCCACAGCAGAACTTAAGGCTCAGTTCATCTTCATTGCAAACACTACAGAAATATTGCATTCTCTTCCAGGCAGTCCTTCAACAGAAATACAAAAGCATCAAAATAAATTAAAAAGAAACTCTGCCAATACAGTTTACAACTAAATGAATAATATCTGAAATGGATAGTAAAAGTTGCAATAAAAACGCAACTGCTGGAGGAACTCAGCAGGTATCGTGCCATCCATACAGCATATAACCAACGGTTTGGGCCCAAGCCCTCTTCAAGGTATGAATAAAAAGCTGTTACCTACAATCACAGCAACTGCAATCTTTTGTGTTTCACTCCTCACTGAAAGTTGCAAACACTCCATCATTCTGACAATTATACAAAGTGGTCAGCATACTAAAAGCTCAACAGAGAAGGAAAAGTTGAAATTATAACACTGGTGGTGGTCATGTTTACCTTTCACCTTCCCAGTTCTAAGCATGAACTTCATGAGCAGAGATTTTTGCAATTCGAGAAATCATCTTCAGAAGGAGCTTTTGGTATTGCAGTATCACCTAGGTTGTTGTTTAAGCTTGACAAGATGCAATTTCAATCTCTATGACTTTTCCAAATCCCTTTTTGGGTTTCAAGTCACAGAATAGTTCAATAAAAGCATGCATGCAAACAAGTCTGCAACTGAGATATAATAGTATTATTGCTTTGCACCTGCAGAGATTTTGATTTACTGGTATTTTCATCTCTTTATTTCAGGATTGGCAGTTTGTGGAAATTGCATCTTGAAGCAAACATAATCTGTGTGACAGGAATGGCCATGGGACAAACTTCCATCCACTAACTCAATTTGTATTTCATTCCAGCTACATGTAAAGTTCATCCCCCCCCCCCCACCCCACACGCCCCCACCCCAAATTAAGAAAATAACTAGCTAACCTTTGATAAAACTGCTGGACAAAAATGAATGATTTTGGGATTAGTTTTTGGAGGACGATACTTCACAATCATGTTGAGGCCCTGTTGCACAGTGCAGATGAGGTTTGGCTGTAGTTGACAGCTGAAACTTTGCCTGCATATATTCAAAGTGTCCTGACAATAAACTAAAATTGGTAGATCAGATACAAATGATTTGTAAAGGAAATTGTGTTGAGAAAAATGTTGGACAAGCTTTATTTTCACTACTGCTACTTTTGGAACTTAAACACTCCCACTTTTGTTGCTACTTTTAGTAAGGAACTTGGGACTAGAAATTCAACAACACTCTCATGGACTGGTTGTATGCTGACTGACTACAGTTGCAGTGACATCCAAATGCATTTGATGCTGCTGTATGGTTATTTCCAATTTTTTGTGTGTGTGCTGTGATATTGCAGTAAACATGGAGGAAAGCAGCTTGTAATCAGAGAGAGTGATCAGGACCAGGTGCATTGGGGAAAGGGGACCTGGTGATCAGGGATTAGGTCACTGAATCTGGAACGAGGAGTTCAAATTTGCATAAATCAGCTTGGACAAATTATCAGGGGTGAGGATAACGTAAAAGGAACGAGGAGATGAGTAGTGCTATGGATCAAGTCTGAATATAGGGATTGAGGGAATAAAGGATGGTTGAGGGTTGGGATTGGAAGACCTCTAAATTAGTGGGGGTGGTTAATGGTAAAGGCTTGTGAACTCTGTGGAAGGTGGGGGGGGGAGGTGGGTGGAGATTAAATTAATTGGGGCATAGGGGTTAGTGGAACACCTTTAAAGCCCCAGCGATCATGGCCAGAGTTTGAATCCCACGCTATCTGTAAGGAGTTTATCCGTTCTCCCCATGGCTGTGTGAGTTTTCCATGGGAGCTCCAGTTTTCTCCCATCGTTCAAAGTGTACTGGGAGTTGGAGATTAATTGGGTGGAAATTGGACTGCAGGACTTGTGGGCTGAAATGGCCTGTTACCGTGCTGAATGATACAGCCGAGTTGGTTGCTCAGTGACAAGCTGGGTTCTGCTTAGGGAGGGCACCTTTTAACGATGCAGCTTCAAGTTATCAGTTCCATTTAAAGGCTTATAATTCTGAAAATGTCCAATGGCAGATGCATTTTGTAAACACGTGAAGGAATATCCCCAAGATCACAGTCTATGCTGGGTGACATCAAGCACATATCTGATATATAAAAAAATGCAATCTTGTCACAAATGCAATTCACAACAAGAAATGCCTGGTCAAATTTTCGGAATAGTGGAATATCAGCGGAGTTACATTTTACTCCAGAGGAAAGCAATCAATATTCAGAATTGCAGCAATGAAAAATATCAGCATTTGCATACCCTTGATCACCTCAAAGCACTATTCAAATGGTTTAACCTTGAATTTTGAGAAGAGTAAAAACTTGCTGAGATTAAATAGGTAAGATTTAAGATGGTCTTTGCCAATTAATCCTCCAAATAATGCCTTTAAAATTGATGACAATTATTTCAATGGCATTTAACAGGCAAAAGTGAACAGAAGTTAATGATGGTTTGAGATGCAATCTGTCTTCCCAATCTATTACTGCAATGATAAGAATAATCTCATCAGTAATAATATAGTCAGTTTCCCTGGATTCACTAATCATTCTTTTCCACAAGAGATTGGAACAATTGATGAAGCCATTCCTGTTCCTTGATATCATTTTTTTTAAATATTATGTACATCTGGAGGGGCAAATCTCAAAGATCCCCCCTGTAGGATGGAAATCTAGAAGTGAATTTTGATCAAAATCCAACCTTCTCAAAAGAATCCACCAAATGCAATGGTATATTGCCGGTCGCATCTGATGAAAAAGCCTGCCATGCATTTCATTAGATTTGAACGAATGACTGATTTAAGCTCACATATTAATGGTCAGAAAAAAAAAACACCCTTGACAACACACTTAGAAATTTTAATTAACATTTTTTGTACTGCATCCATTTCAAAATGTTCAGCCTTCCTCGAGGCGGACCAGGTTGTGCAACATCAGTCAAAACCTATTCAGAGAACTTCCCACAAGAGTTCGAACCACAGCAGATTCAGAGGAGTATTGCTCTGGTGGAAATCAATAATTAAAAATAATTGCAATTATCTGTCCTTAATTGACAAACTCCAAATGCTTCCTCTTCAAAAAGAAAGCAATTAAGGAAGGTTGGCCTTTCAGGAGCTCATGTGAAAAACACATTAACACATATCAGTGCCAGCTTAATGGTCTTTGAAGGTCAAATGTCAAACTAAAAGACCATGCACTCATGAAAACAACAATATTTAGTCCTTACCTAAGAATATCAGCATCAAACAAATGGAATTGGAATGCATGAAGGCAAAAGAGAAAGTCATTTTGCAGCAGTCAACTTGGAGTGGGTTGTAGTTTGCAGGATATAATATGACTTCTTACTTCATGAAACTTTGCCATGACTTTGCCTTCCCTTTTGAACACAGTAATAAAAAATTATAATGTCCATTTCAGAAGAAAAAAAGAGAAGGTCTATTTTACATGATGGGTACCTGGGTGTTCTTGTACATAGGTCACTAAGAACCAAAGTGCAGATGTGGCAAGCATCTGCTGAGGCCACACCATAAGTATTCAACTTTATTCTCCATTCCCCCGCCCCCCCCCAAACAAAGATCCAGTAAAATCCCTGGTAGATGCTGGAGAAGGGAATTTTCTGACTGCTTGAGATGGCATATTACATGAATGGATAACTAACAGTGAATCGTGCCAATTTTAGACTTCCATTTAGTTCCCACAATTTTTTTTTGCTGGTTACTTGAGGCTGCTGGTGACTTGAATTCCAGATAACAGGGATTTTACTGTGTATAGGTTTACTAGACTGGCAAGTTTGAGTTCTATTTTATTACAAATACAACCAGATGAAACACAGTTATTCCAGACCACAGCATACACACGTACATACACAATGCACAGCACATAGTAATCACATACATACGGATAGAATTTAAAATAAACACACTATCCTGGGATAATAGGCCCATGGTAGGAGAAATTGAGTAGGCCTGACTTTTGTGTTCTGGAATTTTGAAGAACTCATTTGGGGGTCTCTATGGGTAACTGCAGGGAAACGGTTTCTACTGCAACAGATTTGACTTGAAAATGAGTTTTGGCATTTGGATTCAAAACAAAAATGACTTCAAGCAGCTGAAATTCTCTCCCAGGACACACTGTTGAGGTTCAGTCATTGATGGCGCTCAAAGCAGCAATGTTAGAAATCAAGGCATTTAGGTATTGTATACAAGATTGCTTTTTGACGTTGAAATATTAAGATAATTTTGTGAATTAACGTGAGTTTGAGGGGCCAATTGGCATTTGACTGCTCTTATTTCTTCTCTCACAATCAGTATATTTCTAATCACAAGGCTTTGCACAATAACTTATCTTAGAATCTTTCTCTAAGAAACTGAAAGATAGCTGATAATGTACATTGCCAATCAAGACACTTAATAATATTGTGTGGCTAACTTCCAGAGACCTTTGCTATCATTATTTTCCTTGAACAATGAAATATTTGTTGCAATGTGCAAAGAGCAACTGGTCTCATGCTGCAATTCAGGAAAGCCAAACCCATGTGACACATGTCATGCCAGCTGTCCACAACAGATTACCCAAAAGCCAATCACATTATGGAACTCCTTGTAAAGCCACACCATGCACTAACATGCACCCAATTCAAATATTATAAACAATAATTTTTCATTCCATGGAGCATTTTAAGAAACCAGTTTTCTTGCAAGTTTCATAGATCCCCCATTTAAAATTTACTGAGAAATTAATCATTACATTTCACCATAACGAAGAGGTTGCAATGGTCCCTGTGATAGAGAAAATACCTCTATCTCAAACATTCACTCCATGTCACACAAAAGCCTAACTTGACCAATAAATGATGCTCCTTCAGTGGTGTTGTGACAAATCTCCTGTCCTATGCATCAGCAACATTGCTTCTGGAGTATGAATTATAAGATACTATCATTGTCTTTTTTGAATTAAAAGCACCTTGTATTACATTCATTGAAAACCAGTCTTCTTTGAAACTTGAATGTTAAAAACAATCCACGTCTTTCATTTGTATGATTCAAGAGATGACAGCTGGATTGCGTGGAAAAAAATAGCATGTTCCTCACAACATGTGACAATAAACTTGAATTATTTTTCAACATATGTGCTTATAAAGTTCTGGAAGGATTTAGTTGAAAACTCAAAAAAATTCACTTGTCATAGAAAAGAAAACACTGAACAGATTTAAAATGAGTCGTTAAACACAAAAGTCTGCAGGACACTTTGAAGTAAAAACAACACTAGAGGAACTCCACAGATCAAACAATGTACTTTATGTTGCAAAGTTAAAGATATATAACCAACGTTTCAGGCTTGAGCCCTTCATCAAGGTGTGACTCTGATTGTCAGAGAGGTGGACTTTTGGGACCATCTTATAAGAGAAGAGGGCCTTGGAAAGAAAATCCAAGATCTTGGGGCTCATATTAAAAACTGACAGGTACAAGGTGAATATGGGTTTAAGAATTTTAAAACAGAGATGCCAGTCAACAATCAGAGTTGGTGTGTATTGCATGGAATTAGCCCATAGAATGCATACCAAGCTTGGTTAAATTATGTTCCTGAAGCAAATAATCAAACGTGTTTTTTAGAGATAATGTTGACTGATGCAACGCACACCAAAGGAACAGACGTCAAAGCTACACCTTTTTATCTATTTTACCTTTGTAAGTTAACATGTTTAATTACATGAAACATTTGTTCTTTGTCTGAATATTTATAATTGGTAATTCTATTGCATCAAAAATGACCAGGAATATTGAAGAAAATCATGGTTATTGGTTGTAGCTTCAAATCAAAGTTATAATTTATGGATAGCTGCATGATATAGAATTAGCAGTTGGAAAATGCTGAAACTGTGGTGGCCTGCTGCCGCAGCAATCAATCTGGCGCTCCAGACGGTGAGCGCACTTAAAGGCCAGCAGACCGCTCAGCGGCACTGGCCCTAGCAAGCAAGCCTGCAGATGAACAGCAAGGGCCAGTGGCACCAAAATGGTGCTGGCCCCACTCCACAGCCAACAGACAGGGACAGTGCATGGTGAAGAAGGGGTTGTCATGCAAGCGAGTACCCACGCACGGGAAAACCTGCTTTTGTTATACAGGTCATTGCATCAGTAAAAAGGGGGAAACGGCGGGAACACGAGAGGTATAAAAAATGGGCCTGAGCCCCTAATAAAACAGAGCTTAACCTGTCTGGACTCATATGTGCATGTGTGTGTCTTTCTTTCGAGTAGCGCGCGGCTACAAAACAAAAATATCAAATTAACTAAACTTCTTTAGGTTTTTGCTCAAATAGGACATTCTATATCATTGATCATGCAACTCATTCTGAGAACAGAAAAGTGCATTCGTTTACGAGTGGGATACAAAGAGGTTCGGTATTTTCAATCCGTCTCAGACACTAATCACCAATATAATTTGATAATCAGAAATCCAATTGAACAAGAATTGTGCTGAATTACCTTTAAAACACTTGCAACAACATTTCAGAATAGTCTATTAATCATTTGTCCTCCCTTTTCTGAGTAAATTATCATATTATTTGTTGTATGGACAATTCACGGCAAGCTTCACTGTATTTGTAATTTATCAAGAGTACAAACCTCATTGCCTTACCAGTAAGATGTTTCAGCAAGGAAAACTAAACTCACTTGCTAGTTTGAGGGATTTCCCTATGATTAGAATAAAAGAATTTCAAGTTCATTTGAATTGGTTGACTTTGGAACATTCCAGAATGGAGGCTTTTTGCCCTTGATTGTCCTTATGACTGTCGAACCATTACTCCCTTTGGCTTTCCATCTTTGATTAGTACAGAGCAACTAACCCAAAGCTGCTTACTTCAAGTTCACATTTAGAAAATGAACTTTTCTTTCATCCCCATTTTATTAGCAGTCTTTGTGCCCAAAATGTGAACATTGGAATGTTGATCCGACGAGTCTCTCCAACAGTTGAAGCAATATTCTTTATTCCTTCACTTAATTCCAAACCTTCCATTCCAGTTTAACAATGGATTGTTACTTAATCCAGTCCAAATCCTACTTAATTATGTTCAATCTCCTGAAAATACTTGGTTTCAATATACATGTTTTTTTTCCTCTGTCCCCTGCTCAATGCTTTCATTTTTCCGCTTGATGTCAGTCTTTTCCAAGTGAAATATTACAACATTTTCATTCACAATGTAAACATCAAATGAATCCATTGAGACCACTGGCAATTAAGTTTAAAATGATTAATTGTCCATTAGACAATTTATTGTGACAATTTCCCTTTATAATCGCTTGCAGGACATGTAGGAGTCATTGTTTTTGACTTATTAATGAAAAGTCCATTCCAAAATAGCATTGAGCTTTTCACTGTTTATCCAAACTCTTGAACAGTAAACTATATTTAAAACAATTAATAAAAGGACAAATAATCTGTTAATACATTTAAAAGTGAACCGTCAAAGAAATTATCTGAATGATCTCTATGCTTTTGATTCTAAAACAAAAGCAAATTCAAAACTAAAACACTGTTTATTTTAGGCATGCAAAGCTAGCTAACCTTGGAATTAGCTGTTACTGTAGAGACACTCAAAAGAATGTCAACAATCTTCTGCCGACTGCTAGAAACTGGCAAAATATGTGTGCAAGACATTTTAACCATTACAACTCTGATATACAAGTACACAAAATATCATACATTCAATTGTTGAGAGAAGAGTTCACAAGAGTCACCATGGATCTATTGATTAAATTTCCAACGTTTTAAAATCCAGCAACAGTAGCTTATTTATTTCAAATGCATGAGAATTATCTCTAGATTAATAGGGAAACTTTTTAATAGTAATTCAGACTTATTGCCCCAATCCAGCTTCAGGTTAAGTGCCTCAGGAATGAAAAAAAACACCAACCCAGCCAATATGGGGCATAATATCAGAAAACTGAGTGATGCACAAGACCTACAACATTTCCAAATTCACCAAATTAATAAGAATTTCTGAATGTATGCACATCTTGCGCAAAATGAAAATTCATAGCAGACCAAATAAATAAAATTGAAAGCATATTGTCCAGAAATTTATCTTCATTTGCTAAATGATATATAGAATAGAAATTGGACATGATATTCAATTTCAGAAATTTGGTCCCGTTGATAAAGATTAGCTGGTGGTTCTTCACAGAATGAAATGATTTACTTCCACGCCGTTTTCTTTTAATAAATTATGTCATGCAAGGAAACCACTTATAAACCTTCCCTATGCTGGGGTTTATGAAAAGAGGCATATGATACAAATTCAAATAGATCAAGCTGGACCTTTTTTTTAAATCACTGATTAGCAAACTGCTAAATCATTGTGAATAGTCTTCGCCATCATACTTCAATAAAAATGCAAGAGTCTTTAGAAAGGGAGGCTTTGCAGGATGTTAGGTGGGTGAAGCCCATTATCTTGAAAATGGCTGGTTTGTCAGAGATCCTCTGCATGAAGAAGCAAGTGCAACCATAACTGGCACTGAAGATTGCCCATCTGACCGAAACTACCACTTTGTTAGTCAATGGGTTGTGGAAAAGGCAATGCTTGCGTGTGGTCAACCTCTGCCACGGTGTTCCTTAAACAATCTGCACTAGAGCTGTGGGAAAAATCCATAAGGTGTGCCTTACTATGAGTAATTCCCTGCTGATTATGCTTGTTGTAATATATGGTCTTTGAAGGTACTTCCACTGAACTTGATTTTAAAAAAATGCAAACTGACTGACTCGGAATAAGTGAGCTCCAGTATGAGAAGAGGTTGTTGAAGTTAGGACTGTTGTTCTTTAAAAGCCAAGCTGAGAAAGAAATGTTGAGAAAATGGAGACAGAATATGGAAGTTGCTGGATTTCATTTCACATAGCAATCATCTGCAAAGATGCCTTCTTTGGTAAAACTTTGCAGAGTTGGTCAACAATCAGTGGACAGAAGGAGAATTTTCTTTCATTCTGAGTCAGAATCTAAAATGATCAACCTTTGCAGCAGGAAGGGATGATATGGCTTTGAAATGGAGTTGGGGAGGTGTTTCAGAACAGGAATGTAGTGGAATGAGGTATTTCCCCACTGTAATAACTGTATTTTCTGGCCTGGACCGCCCCTTCCTTACCTTTGACCACACCAAGGAGACTCCCTAAAGGTCCCGACCCAAGACCTTGACCCCAGATCACTTTCTGCTCAGATCCAGGCTAGATGCTCTCTGAGCCCCAGCTAACGTCTAAGTTAATTAAAGCCTTTTGACTCCGATCTGCTACTTTGTGGAGTCACTTGATTGCCCAACACAGAGTTATGGTGGAAAAAAACCCAGCTCTGTTACTTGGTTTCATGGCACCAACACAGACACAGTGGGGTAAATGACGTTCTGCATTCATTCCAATTTGAAGAAATAGGAAAAGCAGCATAGGGTGGCATGTTTAGCATAGTGGTGAGTGAAATACTGTCACAGCACCAGCGATCGGGACCAAGGTTTGGATTTGGGACTCTCTGTAAGGAGTTTGTACAATCTCCCTGTGTCTCTATGGGTTTTCCCCTGAGGCTCTGGTTTCCTCCCATCCTTTAAAATGTACCAGGCTTGTAGGTTCATTTGTATGTAATTGGATGGCATGGGCTCGTGGGCCAAACGGGCCTGTTACCGTGCTGTATGTCTAAATTTATATTTCAAATTTATTCCTCAGTTTTCAGTGATCAAAAAGCTTTGTGATATATAGCAGAATACTTGGATTCAAAGAATAAAACCATGTAGTGAGGATTCAAATGATGGATAACATATTTTGCAAAGATTCAGTGCTTTCAATTTTTTAAAAATTAATTTCTTCTTTTAAATTTATTTACAGCATAGTAGAAGCCAATTTCAGCCATTGAAACAAACGCCACCCAATTTCACCCAAATGAACCTACAATCCCGTACATTTTGGAGTGTGGGAAGAAACTGGAGTCCTACAGAAAACCCATGCGGACATGTGGAGAATGTCCAAATGCCTTACAGACAGCATCAGATTCAAACCCAGGTCATTGGCAATGTCATAGCATTGCATTAACCTTCCCTGCTGAAGTACATGGTCAAAAATGTTTGAAAAGTTTTTAAGTGGGGTGTAAACTGTGAAGAGGCAGGAAAATCAAGTCATCGTGAACTTCAACAAGCAAGGTTTGTCCAACAGCTACATTTGTGATTTTAGAGATTGAAATGATTGTAACTTTTTCTGTCCCACTCAAATTTTAATTTATGAAAGAGAACCCCATGGATGCACTAATTATTGCCCAAACACTCCAGGACAATTTCCACAGATTGAATAGAAGCAAATATAAACCCACTTTTTAAAAAAGAAGCGAGAGAGAGAAAAAGAACTGAAAACAATCAAAGACTGCAAAAGTGAGACTCTGAACAAGAGGAAAAGCATCCAGAGAGGTAAGTGCTTGCTTAAATCTCATCAGGTACTGTGAGAGCAGGACTGTGATCAAGAGGAGGAATGTTTAAAAACCTGGTTTAAATCTCTCCATTGGCTTTTTAGCTATAGCCAATTAAAGGAAGGGAGCTCAAGTGGACCAGCCAGTGCGGGAATGGGAATCTGAGGCATTGGCTCAAGAACCTTTGGTGAGAAGAGGTGGGAGTGCAGGCATTGAGGCAAGGTAAGGAAGGTTTTTCTAACCCTTTCCTCTGAAATAGACAGTGAGAATGGCAGGCAAGGCAGGGGCATGCTCCCCTTGCAGAATGTGGATAGTCATGGAGGCCTAAAGTATTGCTGATGACTTCATCTGCAAGATGTGCATCCAACTGCAGCTCCTTACAGACTGTGTTAGGGAATTGGAGTTGGAGCTGGATGAACTCTGGATCATTCGGGAAGTAGAGGGAGCAATAGACAGGAGTTACAGGGAGGTAGTCACATGGTAGCTGGGTGACAGGAGAGGGATATGGAACAGGCAGGCAGTGAGTCTGAGTCCATTCTCCTCAGTAACAAGTGCACCACCATTGGATATTGCTAAGGGTGATGACCTACCTGGGCAAGGCAGCAGCCAGAGAGTTTGGGCAATAGTCATTGGGGGCTTGATAGTCAGGGGAACAGGCACGAGATTCTGCAGCCACGTAAGAGACTCTGGATAATGCGTTGCCTCCCAGGTGCTCACTGAGTGGATGCAAAATATCCTTAAAGGGGAAGGTGATCAACTAGAGGTCGTAGAACATTTTGGTACTAATGACACCAGCAGGAGTGTGGTAGAGGTCTGGCAAAGTAAGTTTAGGGAGTTAGGAAAGAGGCTAATGAGCAGGACCCTCAAAATTATAATCTCTGGATTACTCCCAGTGACATGAGCTGGGGCAGGTCAAAACAGGAAGATGGGGCAGGGTTTCAAGTCATTGTGGTGAAGGGGTGACCTGTACAAGTGGAATGGGTTGCACCTGAACTGGAGGGGAACCAATATTCAAGCAGGGTATTTGGCTAATGCTGGGTGGAGGGTCTAAACTAGATTTGCAGGAGGGGGGGGGGGTGCAGGAGCCATAGTGAAGAGGTGGAGGAAGAGACACTTGCCACAGAGGGTAAAGGTAAAGGTTCCATTATTGGAACAACATTTAGAATGTAACATACATGAAATTCTTATAAGGAAGACAGAGAGTTGCCCCTTCATCCAGTGTGTCTCTCAGAGAGGAGGCCCCAGTGAGAAACAAACTCATGACCCCTAGTTTACAAAACCAGTGCTCTAACCACTGAGCTTTGGGACAGCTGCAAAGGAGATTGTATGGAAGGACAGGCAGATAGAACAAAATTGCAGCTAATGGGATGAGTTGCAATAAAATGGGCACAGAGTCAAAAGAAGTTACGAATACAGGGCTAAAGGTTTTGTATTTTAATGCACACAGCATAAGAAATAAAGTGGATGCCCATGTAGCTATCCATAAGCAGGTATGATGTTGTGACCATCATGGAGTAGTGGCTAAAGGATGGATGTAATTGGGAGCTGAATGTCTAAATGGATCAAAAGGATAGGTAGGTAAGCAGAGGCTCTGTGGGTAAGGAATAACATTAAATCATTAGAAAGAGGTGACATTGGATCAGAACATATAGAATCATTGTGGATTAAGGGATAGCAGGAAAAAAAAGGACAATTTTGGGAGTTGTATACAAACAATGAAACAGCAGCCAGAATGTGGACAAGAAATTACAACAGCAAATAGAAAGGGTAAGTCAGAAGGGCAATGTTATGGGAGTCATGGAGAATTTTAATATGCATGTAGATTGGAAAACCCTGCTTGGGACTCACAAGACAGAGAATTTGTAGAATGCCTATGCGATGGTTTTTCAGAGCAGCTTTTTATTGATCAGCTCTGCTGGATTGGGTGTTGTGTAATGCACCAGGGATGATTAGAGGGCTTTGAGTAAAGGAACGATTAGGCAGCAGCGATCGCCACAAGACTTGAGTTCAATTCGAGTTTTAACAAGGAGAAATTAAGGTCGGATGAGTCGGTATTTCAGTGGAGTGAAAGGAATTACAGTGGCATGATAGGGGATCTGGCCACAGTAGAATGGAAGGGGGTTCTAGTAGGGAAGATTGCAGAGCAGCAATGGTTGGAGCCTTTGCAAGAAAGGAGGAAGGTGCGGAATATATACAAACAAAAAAAAAGAGGAAATAATTGAATGGAAAATTGTCACAACTGGGGGTGACAAGTTAAGTCAGAACTAATGTAAAAGTAAAAGATAAGACATATAAAGAAGCCAAAATGACTGGGAAGATGGAAGATTGGAACATTTTTTTGAAAATTTGAAGCATGTAAGTATGCTTGCAAACAATATCAAAGAGGATACAAAAAGTCAGAGAGGTGAGAGTAGATTTAGAACCATCAGAAAATGAAACCACAGAAATAATAATGGGAGACAAGGAGCTGGCAGAGGAACTAAATGTGTATTTTGCATAGGTCTTCACAATGGAAGACATTAGGGTGTGCTAGATGAGGAAGGGCGTCAGAAAATGGAACTATTTCAAGGGAGGTGTTCAGAAGGCTGAATGTTTTAAGGGTGGATATATCTCTCGACCAGATGGATTACACCCTTGGGCTTTCAGAAGTAGCATTAGAGATTGTGCAGGCATTGGTAATGATCATTCAGGAATCAATATGGTCCTGGAAGACTGAAAAATGGCAAATCTCACCCCACTATTCAGGAAGCAGAGTCAAAATACAGAGATCATATTCTGATGATGCACTCCCAATTTCTCATGGTATTACTCAGGGGTCAGTGTGGGGCCGTTTATTTTCATGTGGTATATTAATGATTTAGATTATGGAATGAATGGCTTAAGTTTGCAGATGATATGAAGGTAGGTGGGGGAACAGTTAGCATTGAGGAAACAGGGAGACTGCAGAAGGGCTGTCTTTGGCAAATTAGGAGAAGGAGCAGAGAAGTGGCTAATTAAATATCTTGTTGGAAAGTGTACGGTCATGTACCTTTGGTGTATAAAAACAAATGAGCAGACTATCTTCAAAATAGGGAGAAAAATGAAAATACCCTAATGCAAATGGACCTGGGAGTCCTCGTGCAAGAAAGCTTGAAGGTCGAGTCGATGGTGAAGAAGGCAAATTCAATGCTGGCATTCATTTCAAGAGGAATAGAATACAAGAGCAGGGATGTGATGTTGAGAATTTAGGAAGAACTGGTGATATCTCACTTGGAACATTGTGAGTAGATTTGGGCTCCTCATCTAAGAAAGGGTGCACTGATGGGAAGGTTTCAGAGGAGGTTCACAAGATTGATTCCAGGAATAAAAGTGTTATCATATGAGGAGCATTTGATAGCTCTTGGACTGTACTTGTTGGAATTTAAGAGAATGGGGGGTGGTGTCAGTTAACATTTCAGAAGTTGAATGCCATGGGCAGAGTAGACGTAGAAAGGTAGTTTCCCATGGTGTGATAGTTGAGGATAAGAAAGCACAACTTCAGGATTGAAAGGCGTCTGCTTAGAACGGAAAGCAGAGGAATTTCTTTAGCCAGTGGATGCTAAATCTGTAGAATGCGATGCCACAGGTGCTTGTGGAAGCCAGGATATTGATTGTATTTAAGGAAGAGATTGATAGGTTCCTGATTACCCAGGGCATCAAAGAATACGGCAGAAAGCTGGCCAGTGGGGCTGAGTCGAACAATAGATCAGTTCATGATAAAATTGTGGGAAAGACTTAATGGGCTGAATAGCCTATTTCTGCTCCTGTGTCTTATGGTTTTGTGGTCAGGACCACAGATCATGAGGATTAAATAATAACTTCAGATGCTGGGAATTCAAAATAAGTTTGAACTGCTTTTGATTTGAAATGGTTCTGACCAATCTGACCAAAATGGTCTCATCCTTGACACATCAGGTGTGTTCCACAGATGCTGCTTTGCCAGTTGAGACTTTCCACGTTCTGTTTTGGTTTCAGCACGGACCAATTACCCTGACATAAGTTGTGGAGGAGAAGCTTCAAAGCTATAACTGAAGAAGTGATAATTTGGAAAATAACAGGAGTATGAGGCCAGTCACCATAGATGGATGAAAAATAAAATGTATTGAGAGTTAATGAGACAAGACAAAAGCAAACTGCTGGCTGGGTACAGCAGCATCTGTGGAGGCAAGGAGGTGGTCGATGTTGATGGTTCTGAAGCAGGGTCTGAACTTGAATTGTTGATTTCATTTCTGCCTTAAAATCTCCAAGCATGCTCCTCACATTGCTCACCATTACCTGACTGTCAGACAAAGCCTGACAATTAGGTGCAAACAATGGGTAGATCGATGATTTTCCTGGGAACATGAATAAACGAAGTTGACCTATGCCAGAAACATCTCATTAGTTTTCTGGATTTCCCAACACAATGAAGCCACAAACAATAAGCAGAAAGCAACAGATTGGGCCATTGAGTCAGGTGACCCAAGCAGTTGAAGGCAAGGTTTGAAAAGCTCAGACTCTAACTGATAGAAAAGGAGTGTGGGAATTGACAGAGCTGTGGGCCCAGCTGGAGGTGAGTGCCTCTAACAAGCAAGTTAAGGGTTAAACAGAACAGTGATTGGTGGGAGAAGTAAGTAAGAAAAGGGTTAGTGACAAATAAAAAGAAGGGCAGCTCAAGTAAAGCAGCCAGTGCCCAGTGAGTGACTCAGGATAGAAGTGGGACTCAGAGGCTTCAGCGAGTAGAGGCTTCGGACAAGCTTGATTCCAATAAAGGAAGATCTTTGAATTTAAATTTCAGAAGGGTTAATGGAAACAGCAGCTAAATCTGAGACAGCACAATTGTCCCTGATGACTGAGGTGCAGCCACTGCAGCTCCTGGGAGACCGTGTTAAGGAACTGGAGTTGGATGAACTCAGGATCATTCGGGAGACAGAGACAGTGATGGAGAGGAGCTTCAGGGAGACAGTCACCACTAAAAGTCAGGAGACAGGTACCTAGGTTACTGTTAGAAGGAGGAGAGGAAGAGGCAGACAGTACAGAGCACCCCTGCGGATGTTCCCTCAACAACAAGTATACTGTTGAGGGAGAAGATCTACGAGTCGTGGTGGTCACATTTCTGGCATGAGGCTAGCTCCTCAGCTCAGAAGGAAAGGATGGAGAAGAGGAGAGCTACACTAATGGGGGATTCATTGGTTAGGAGAGCAGACTGGAGGTTTGGTGAATGAGATCAAGGCTCATGGATGGTATGTTGCTTCCCAGGTGCTCAGGTCAGAGATGTCTCAGGAAGATGTCATGGTCCACTTGGGAACCAATGACATAGATAGGAGTTGGAATTAGGTCCTGAAGAAGGAATAGAGGGAGTTAGGAAAGAAGTTTAAAAAGTAGGGCCTCAAGGGTGGTAATCTCAGGATTGTTGCCTGTACCATACACCAGAGAGGGTAGGAACAGGATGTTGTTGCAGATTTAAGTGTGATTCAAGACTAGGTACAGGGGCAAGGGGTTCAGATTTCTGGATTATTGGGATCTCTCCTGGAGAAAGGCTGACCTGGTTAAAAAGGATTGGCTGCACCTAAACTGGAGGGGGAACCAATATCCTGGTGGGCAGGTTTGCTAGAGCTGTTGGGGAGGGCTTAAACTAGTTTGACAGGGGAGTGGGAATAAGAATGTGAGCGCAGAGATTAGGGTAGAAGGATAAAAACATGATGCTATGTGTTCTGAGTTGGTGAGGAAGTACAGGCAGGGGTCAAAACAGGAATGTAGCCAATTAAAGGGGTTGAATTGTGTCAATTTCAACTCTAGGAGTATTAGGAATAAAGGGGATGAACTTGGAGCATGGATCAGTACTTGGAACTACAATGTTGTGACTGTTACTGAAACTTGACTGGAGGATGGGCAGGATTGGCTGATGCAGATAATAGAGTTTAGGTGTTTTAAAAGGAATAGAATGGGAGGTAGAAAAATGGGAGGGAGTAGCATTACTGGTCAGGGATAGTATCATGGCTATAGAAAGGGAGAATGCTGCAGAGGGAGTGTCCACTGATTTGGTGGAAGTCAGAAATGGAAGGGAGCAGTCACTGTGCTGGGAGTAGTCTATTGGCCACAAAATAGCCCTTGGGACACTGAGGAGCAAATAAGGAGGCAGATTTTGGAATGATGCAGTAAATACAGGGTTGTTGTTATGAGTGATTTCAACTTCTCGAATATTGACTGGCACCTTATGACAGCAAGAACGATAGATAAGGCTGAATTTATCAGGTGTGTTCAAGAAGGATTCCTGACACAGTATGTGGACTGATCGATAAGAGGAGAGGCCACACTGGATCTAGTTTTGGGTAATGAACCTGGTCAGATGGCGGACCTCTCAGTGGGGGAGCATTTTGGTGAGAGCGACCACAACTCCCTTAGCTTTAGGATACCTAAGGAAAAGGATAAAAATGGACAAAATAGAAAAGTGCTTAACTATCTATGTCATTGGTTCCCAAGTGGACCATGACATCTTCCTGAGACATCTCTGACCTGAGCACCTGGGAAGCAACATACCATCCATGAGCCTTGATCTCATTCACCAAACCTCCAGTCTGCTCTCCTAACCAATGAATCCCCCATTAGTGTAGCTCTCCTCTACTCCATCCTTTCCTTCTGAGCTGAGGAGCTAGCCTCATGCCAGAAATGTGACCACCATGACTCATAGATCTTCTCCCTCAACAGTATACTTGTTGTTGAGGGAACATCCGCAGGGGTGCTCTGTACTGTCTGCCTCTTCCTCTCCTCCTTCTAACAGTAACCTAATGAGGCAGGAAATGGAGAGAGTAAATTGGAAACAGATGTTCAAGGGTGAAAGCACAGAAGTAATGTGGAGGAAATTTAGGGACCACTTGAACATGGTTCAAAATAGGTTTGTCCCACTGGGATAAGGAAATCAATGGTAGGAAAAGAGAACCGTGGTCTATGAAACAGGTGAAGAAATTAATGAAGAGGAAGAAAGAAGCATATGTTAGATATCGGAAGCAGGAAATAGGAAGGGCTCATGAAAAATATATGGTTGTCAGGAAGAAGCTTAAGAAAGGCCTTAGGAGAGCTTGATGGGGGCATGAAAAGGCCTTGGCAAGTAGGATTAATGAGAACCCCAAGGCATTCTATGAGTATGTGAAGAATAGAAGGATAATGGGATGACGGTGGGGTCAATAAAGAAGCCAATGTGCCTGGAGGCAAAGGAGGTTGGGGAGTTCCTAAATTAATACTTTGCTACTGCATTCACAAGAGAAAAGGACCTTGATCAGGGTGAGGTTGAAATAGAACAGGCCTGTGTGCTGGACAATGTGGAGATTAAGAAAGAGGAAGTGTTGAATCTTCTTAAAAATATCAAGAAGATATTTGCCATTGCCAGATGTGATACACACCCAGGTTGCTGTGGAAAGTGAGAGAAGAGGTAGCAGAGGCAGTAGCTATGATATTTGAATCCTCTTTGGCTGCAGGGGATGTGCCAGTGGATTGGGGAATTGTAAATGTATTCCTCTTGTTTAAAAAAGGTAATAGGGAAAATCCTGGAAATTGTAGACTGGTGAGTCTTACATCAGTGGTGTGAAAACTATTGGAGAGGATTCTTAAGGATAGGATCTATGAGCATTTGGAGAAGTACAGTCTACTTGAGGATACTCAGCAAGGGAAGGTCATGCCTCACGAGCCTTATTGAATTTTTTGAGGAGGTAATAAAAGAGATTGATGGGAGTAAGGTGGAAGATGTGGTCTACGTGGATTTTAGCAAAGCATTTGACAAGGTCCCCCCATGAGAGACTCCTCCAGAAAGTCATAAGCCATGGGATCAGTGGAACCTTGGCTGTGTGGATAAAAAAATAATTGGCTTACAGGTAGAAAGTAGGGAGTTGTAGTGGAAGGAAAGTATTCTGCCTGGATGTTGATGACTAGTGGATTGCCACAAGGGTCTATTCTGGAATCCCTGTTCTTTGTAATTTTTAATAATTGACCTGGATGATGAGGCGGAAGGATGGGTGAATAAGTTTTCAGATGACTTGAAAGTTGGAGGAGTTGTGGATGGAGCTGTAGATTGTCAAAGGTTGCAAGAGGATATAGACAGGATGCAGAGCTGGGCAGAAAAGTGGCAGATCGAGTTCAATCCAGATAAGTGTGAGAAGAACAAACCAGATGGTTGAATGTAGGGTAGGGTTAATGGTCAGTTACTCGAGAGTGTGGATGAATAGAGAGACCTTGGGGTTCAAATCCATGCATCCCCCAAGGTCACTGCACAGGTTGATAGGATACTTAAGAAGGCTGATGGGATGCTGGAATTCATTAATAGGGGGATTGAAATCAGGTGTAGGGAGGTCATGTTGCAAATCTACAAATTTCTGGTAAGACCAGTATTGTGTTCATTTCTGGTCATCTTATTATAGGAAGGGTGTGGAAGCTATGGAGAGGGTGCAGAAGAGAAATACGAAGATGTTGCCTGGATTGGAAAAGGAGTCTTATGAGACAAGGTTAGCAGAGCTGGGACTTTTGTCTTTGGAGTGTAGAAGGATGAGAGGAGACTTGATAGAGATCTACAAGATTATGAACAGCCAGCACCTGTTTCCCAGAGTAGGAATAGCAAACACCAGAGGACATGTGTACAAAGTTAAGGGAGGGAAGTTGAGGGGAAACATTTTTTTTAAAGAGTTGTCGGTGCCTGGAGGGCCTTCCCTGGGATGGTGGTGGAGGCTGATATATTAGGGGCATTTAAGAGACTCTTAGACAGGCATATGGATGAAAAATAAAATAGAGGGTTACTGAGCAGGGTGGGTTTAGTACTTTGTGTTAAGAAGAAATATATGGGTCAGCACAACATCGAGGGCCAAAGGGCCTGTTCTGTGCTGTCCTGTTCTTTGTTCTATAACAGAAAACAATGAACCTGTATTCCACACACTTGCAAACCATCAGTAAAAATGCAGATGCATGACATTTACATTTGCACAAATTGTTGGCCATTATAATAATAATCAGCAGATAAATTTTCTGAAATGTCCTGAACTGCTGTGGAAAGATAAATTTTCAAGTTAATATATTCATATACTGAACTAAATTATGGCAATAAAATTTAAATTACTTTTTATGGGATAGAAACTGAAAAATTAGTTTAGTTTAACTGATTTAAAACCAAGCCAAAATTCTGAAGAAACAATGAAGAACTGTCAGGTCAAAGCAGGATATTCCCATTTGTACTAATCCCTGTTCATTAGGTCAAGAGCAGGATTTTTCCAGTTGTATTTTGGTCAAAGTAGGGCAGCAACCTTTGGTTAAATTGTGAAAAGTACAATATTTGCATCAAGCATCTGAAATTGTAACAGGATTGTAACAATGGCCTTTATTGCTGCACTGCAAAGGATTTATAGATACCAATGTAAATTAAAGAATTCTTTCTGTGGTCATGTCCTTCAGTTGACATCCCATTATTCAATGCTCCGACAGAGTGAACTGCCCATTTTAATTAATTGGTATGGTAGAGGTGGATATTTCTTCTTGCATCAATTAAATGAAATATCAAGGGACACACCAAACTCAGCAGTTCTTTGATCACCCACAGAGGATATAAAAAAATAACTATGAAGTGATGAACTAATGCACAATCACCTCCCCCATTTAAACAAAAATAAGCACCGAGCCACTTAAAATATTTATAGCAATTGAATATTTGAAGATTAAATTCATGTTTTCCTTTTGAATGAGGTGGTTTTGTTTAATGCCCTGAACTGCGGTAAAAAAGATAAAAAGCTGTGTGGCATTTAATGTTGCATCAAAACACCACCGTAATGTTTCTTCCGACTCTACCAAGCAATTGCAAATGTTACTCTGGTATTAGAGATGACAGGTGAAATTACATTATAAGAGACAATTTGCACCTGCATGTTACTGACAAACCAGTTTAACAGACGTGTGTGTGTGTGTGTGTGTGTGTGTGTGTGTGTGTGCGTGCGTGTGTGTGTGTGTGCGTGTGTGTGTTTGTGTGTGTGTTTGTGTGTGCATTTAGCCATTTCACCCTGGGATTACAGTTGAGCTACATGTGAAATTGTACTTAAGCACTGCACTTAATGTGTGAAAACAAAGAATTACTTTCAAGAGGTTTACTTGTCTCCCTGCTATCTTAGAAAGCAATGATGACAACTTTGCACTGATAAACACATCAAGATAGCTTTTTGTTCAAAAGCATTGACAGCATAGCAAGTGTTCATTATTCACTGATCATTGCTCCCCAAAAGATGGTAATTTGATACCTTTCTGCACTTGTTTGTTGCAAGAATGTATTATGCATTTTTATCCAAGGACTTTTGATGTCAAAACACCAAGAGATGTAACCAATTAATTTGATAACCTCCAACTTTTCTTGGTTTCAACAGGTGACATCCTAGACTGCACGTATTTCCTATTGGTTCTGGGCAAAATTGCACAAATAAAATGAGCTGAGGTGCAAATGCTCTTTTATTCCCTCAATGGAACCAATATTGACTGAGAGCAATTACACCAATGAACTTTTAAGATGACCTCAAACAATTGTCATCTTTAATTCTCCAATACAAGTTCTAAATCTCTATTTCTAAATATTTATCTCTATTTCTGTCTCTGAAGTTCCCGGTCCGTATTTTATAAAGTTACTTCAGAATCAACAACAATTGAAGTTTCTTCACAAACTTGTCCTGTGCTAAAGTTGCATCCTCATTTGCTGTTTGGAATGGAGTTTCAGGGTTATAATTCAGTGATGTTGAAAGTGTGATAGAACCAAGTCAGGATGGTGCAATTCTTGGAAGAAAACCTGAGGGAAATGATGGCAGTGAAATTGATCAGGTCAATCCACAGGACCATAAAAGTGTCAGAGAGTATCACTGTAGTCTACCTCCCCATCATTGACGTGATCTACTGGACAGTTGCACAAAATCTATGAGGACCCCTTACACCCACACAAAAATATCTTTCCCATCAGGAAAGATATACAGGAATATCAGAGCCAGTATCACCAGGCTGAGGAACAGCTTCTTCCGATGGGCAGTGAGAACGCTGAATGACCAAGGAACTGCTCATTCTCACCTTTTGAGACCTTCATATATATGAAATAATATTAATTTAAATGTATATACTGTATGAACCCTTGTCCAACATATGCATTGTTTGCCTGTATGTGTGTTATGCCTGGCTGTGTGCCTGCGAGTTTTGCACCAAAGACCGGAGAATGCTGTTTCATCAGGTTGCCTTTGTGCAATCAGATGACAATAAACTGGACTTGATTTCCATGCCACAATTGCCTTTATTTTTTTTGTTAAGGCAAGATATTGATGTTGGAGGTGCTATTGAAGAAACCTTGTTGCAGCAAAATCCATGGACACAATATCCACCATGCTTTGGTAATTTCACAAATAGAGCAAAAATTTTTCAATGTTGCTATCACTGATATTGGCCAACCCTTTACGGAATCAGTAGTGAATTAACTTGGCTAGAACACCAAGCAACTGAGCAGTCTTGCAGAAACAATTCTTAAGTCATCAGTGAGATATCTGACCAATCTAGACTCTCATTCAGGATTGTGGAGGTGACTGACAGATTTAGTCAAGGATCTACAGTGGCCCTAATGAACTGAATGCACGTGGTTCCAATTGGAATCATCAGTAGTACCTTAAGATCCAGTCAACTGAATCACATTCAATAAATTAATGAATCAATTTACCTTTTGTTTAGATTATCCATGATCCAATTCAGAGGGAAACAGACTTGAGGGGATGAACAGTTTACACCTTTTTCTATGGACCCAAATGTTTCTTAGATCTGATTCTCACAGCCAAAAGGACTGAAGAGACTTTCAAGCCAACTTAAGACTTTAACTCTTTCCAGACTTTGGGAATACATGGCCAGTTCATATGCCATGGACTTTCTGTTATACAGTCCCATTGCATTTTCAATAATTCCGATGTTGATGTGGAAATTTCAATCTCTTTGAGTCATGTTATACATAATATAAAACAACTATATTATTTGCTATCAATAAATTTAAATTTGAAATTAAACTATATTGTTTTAGATTTCATGTTGATTCTCAAAATACATACATTACATCACATACAACCCTAAGATTCTTTTGCCTGTGGGCCAGGCAGAATTACCACTTACTGGTATTGCACAAAAAAACTACATGTAAACAAATAAACAAATGTAAACCACTGACTGTGCAATACAGAGAGGAGGAAAAAAAAACTAACAATAAAGTGCAAAAATAAGATTCCTTAAATGAGACCCTGATTGAGTTTGTGGTTGAGAAGTCTGATGATGGAGGGGTAGCAGATGTTCCTGAACCTGATGGTTCAAGTGTCGTGGCCCCTCGACCTCTTTCCTGTTGGTAGCAGCAAGAACAGAGCATGTGCTGGGTGGGTGCGGATCCTTGATGATTGCTGCTGCTCTCCAACAGCAGCGTTCCCTAAAGATGTTCTCTTTTTGCAGGGCTTTATGCTCATGAGATATTGATGTCTCCATATCTGACTGTGATACAGCTGGTCAGCATACTTAACACCACATATTTGTAGAAATTTGCCAGATTTTCCAATGTCATACCAACCCTTCGCAAACTCCTGAGGAAGTAGAGGTGCTGACATGCTTTGTTCATAATGCCATTAGTGTGTTGGCTCCAGGAAAGATCCTCTGAGATAAAGACTCCCAAAAACTTAAATGCTGATTACAAATTTTTCTCTCTGAATTTACCCTGCCTTAATCCATTATCAGTCAACCTTTTCTTTCATCCGATCAAAACTTTGGCCAAAAAAAAACACAGAACATTATCACAGACACTGGCCCTTTGGCCCATCCAGTCTGTGGTGAATGTTTTCATTGATCATAGTACTGTTGGCTGAATCATCCCTCAACGTTAGCTCATGTTCTTTCCTGCTTTGACTTCAAAAATGGCTCTATGCTGCCTGCTACAAAAACTCGACAAAGAAAATCAGTGGACAGACTGATTATTTTTAAGATAGTGAGATGTTGCAGGGACGGAGTGAGTCAGGCAGCATCCATGGAGAGAAATGGATGGCCAATGTTGGTGTCGTGACTGTTTTTTGACAGCGAGGTCAGAAGGAGAGATGTCACGCATTAAAAAGGAGGGTGGAGGGCTGGGGTTGGGAAACAAGATGTAATAGGATACTGGAGAGATGAAGGTGAGGAGGGCAAGACTGGTAGCAGGGAAAGGGTCGAGGACACCTTGTGGGGGAGTGATGTAAAGAGAGTAAGGACAAAGAGAAGGGCAAAGGACAGATGGAAACAGTGGAAGGGCTTAGGCCCAAAACGTTGGTTACATCCCTTTGCTTCCTATAAATGCTGCATGAGGTACTCCAGCACCTTAATGTACATTGCACATTGTCCTTAACGTCACTCTTATCCATCAACTCTTTGAGTTATTGTGGTAAACCACTATTGTGCCATGATTGGCTGCTGCCTGCTAGACACACCTCCTGAGACCAATCCTACCCATAGCTCCTTGTCTGCTCCCCCTTTTCTCTTTGCTTCGATCAGTCAATGAGGTAGACGGTTGTTCCAGTCTTTAGTTAATAAAAGCCTGATAGTTTATCAACTCCAGCCTTTTGTGGTTATTGATGGTACATCAGTTTCATTAGCTAAAAATTTCAAAGGAGCATGGAACAGTATCTGAAACCTGAGAAGCTTGACATTAACCCTCGGGCACTGGACACCCCAAACACGTTTGAGCTTTGGCTACGCTGCTTTGAAAGCTTCCTGGCGGCAGCCACAGACACCATCACTATAGACCCTAACCGACTGAGACTGCTCCTCTCACGCGACGGACCCCAAGTGTTCCTGAAGATCAGCGATGCCAACTCGTACCAAGCAGGTATGAAAATCCTCAAGGCCCAGTATCACAGGAAGGTTAATGAGGTCTACACCAGGCACCCCCTGGCCACCAGAAAACAGCAACCTGCGGGTCCTCTGGAACCTGTGCCAAGTGTGCAACTGTAAGGCCGTGTCGGCTGCCAGAATGCAGAGAACTTGCACATGGCCAGCATCCACTCAGGGTACATATGGCAACGACTACTAGAACAAAAAGTACTTGATCTGGAAAGGACAGTTAAACTTACAGAGACACCAGAGGAGGCCCACCAGGAGTCTGATGATTACTTGGCTGCTTGGTCACCATGGGTTCCGCTATCCTATGATGGTGCATTGTCCCACCCTGTGAGTGACTGGCCCCCTACACTGACCCTCTACTCTAGTGATCTGACCTCAGCTGCCATAACAGGTGATCTCCGCAATTGCTACTTCTATGGGCAGGGTAAGCACTGGAGGAAACGCTGCCCTGCTAAGGATGCAGTGTGCTCCAGGTGGTGGAAAAAGGGATATTATGGCAAAGTTTGCTAGTCCAAACCATCTGTGATGCATCATGTGTGGACAATCGCCACTCTAGACTGCATGATCTGAGCCATCATCCCTGCACACCAGTGACGTCATGTGCGAGTCAGGTAACCCACCATTTTTTACTTCACATCAAACACCAGCTTCCCAGGCATACGAGACCATGAGGGGTTGAGATTGGTCACCTTGGAGCCGAGGGCAGCCATCTCAGGAGTGTGAGCATCCATCAGACTCAGACAATTAATCCATACTGTCCTCCATCACCCTTAACTAGGAGGCACTGCCCGAACTCACCAGGTCCATGATGGACGTCCAGGTAAATGGGAGCGTTATCACCTGTTCATTCCATAGCTGGAGTACAGAACATTTTATCCACCTCAATAACACTAAATGACTGCCCCTTAAAGTATGGCCCTCCAAACACAGGATATCACTCGTGTCCAAATTATACATGGCAGCCACCCATGGGTCCTGCGTAGTGACCCTGACTGTTGGAGGTGTAGTGTACAAACATTTCAGACTGCTTGTTATGCCACACTCTGTGCCCCTTTGCTACTGGGGCTAGATTTCGAGTGCCAACTTCAGAAAGTCACTCTACCGTTCCATGGGCCCCTCCCCCCTCACAGTTGTTCCAGTCTTTATTTAACAAAAGTCTGATGGTTTCATAACTCCGGCCTTTTCAGTTTATTGATGGTATATTAATTAGCCTCATCAATTATTTTGTACCAGACTCATAACCTACATTTAAGCTTTTTAATCACAAATATTTTTCCCACAAATATCGTTGCATTTACACATTGGTGCAGTTGCTCATTTTCCTTTGAGGACGCAGCCCGCCGGTGCAATTCTACTTCTCACAGAGGCTGCTCCTCGTCTTGTGAAAATAATATGTGGAGGTGCTAGAAATGCTTCATAAAAAGAGCAAATGCTGGAAACATTCAGTAAGTCCGGCAGCACCTGGGGAAGGAGAAACAGGAAAGTATCTTCAAACTGAAACTTTAACTCTTTTCCCAGAGTATCCTGACTTGCTGAGTATTTCAATGCCTCTTGTTTAACTTCTCATCAAAGACCACTCCATTGAAATTAAGTGTGAAATACCATCACTTTTAATATTCTTTTTGTGCCATATATACATTCTTCCTGGACACTGAACATCCATTCATTCAAATAAAATCTCTATCGAACACATAACGCTTCTTACTGTGAAATTTCCAGTGCCTTAACAATTTTCCAAAAACACTTTTTTTTTAAGAAAATTAAAAATACCAAGGTTGTTCATTCAATATTTGAAATACATTTCACTTTAGATTCTTTTAAATCCAATATTTCTCTTAATTACTGCATTGATTGCCATGACTCTGACATAGAATTCCTATCGCTGAATTAAATGATTCATCTCACTCCATATGTCGGCTTGTATTCACATTTGAACCATTCATCTTATCTCATCTCCTATATACAATATCACTGTCCATTTCTGGCTACCATGGCTTGCCCCACTGATCACATTGGACAATGAAGATTTTACTTCCTGAACACTTTTGGGGTGTATTTTATGGATTACTGGGCTGCTGCTCTGCACTGAACTGGAATTCACTGTCTATGATTAGATTAGATGGCCAACCCCTCCTCTTGGCTACGTCCCCGTCAGTCCCGATATAAACCCTATTTTTCCCATCTTACCTCTAATTTACCTGAAGACTATTGTAGATACTGGCCATTAAATGTAAGATAATAAAAGCCTGTTTGTACTCCTCATGTCTCCGAGTACCATAGATCACGTTACAATAGTATTAGCTTACTTCTGAAGATCGGAGGACCATGGAAGCCCGATTGAAGGTCGACATGCTCCAGGTCGACCCTGTGTCCCCAGAGGCCACGGAGGAATTAATCTATGGTTGGAGTGCTTCCAGTCCTACATAGCGGCCACCCAAGAAATCTTCCAAGCCGACGACCTCTAGAGATTTGCCCTCCTCTCTTGAGTCGGCTCCAAGGAATACGCGATCATCAGGGACTGCGCAATGTATGAGATGGCCATTGAAAGCCTACTATATGAGGTCCCAAAATGACATGCTGGTGAGGCACCGACTCTCACAATGTTGGCACCGACTGGTGAATCATGGGATAACTACATCCTGCAACTATGGATGCTGACAAGAAAGTGCCACTACAAAGTGAGGAAAGAAGAGCAAGTCCGGGATACACTCATGCCTGGAGTGAATTTGAGGTACGTGAGGAAGTGACTACTAGAATTGGGGAAGAAGGGCCTTGCCAGTACCGTTGATCTGGAAAAATCCCTCAAACAGGCCCAACTGGGAACAGACCATCTCAGTAACGAAAGCATCACCTCCTCGTAAATCCAGGACTGCTGAGCACAGCTGTCCCAGGTACCAACTACCGTGGCCACACGCAACCAGGAGTGCTACTTCTGTGGAGAGGCCAAACATCCCCGTGCCAGATGCCCTGCGAAAGTCTCCATGTGTTCAGGATGGGGTAAGAGGGGACACTAGGCGAAAGTCTGTCAGGCCAAAAGGAAACCCCAGAAAGGCTACCACATTTGTGGCACCCAAACAGTGCCCAAGGCCAGATGAACAGGCACCAGCCTCTCCATGCTGCCATCTTGCTGCACCTTATGGCAGGAACTGCTACTAGAAGAGAAGCAACGGCAGGAACGGTGGCCATCTTCCTGCTCCTCATGGTTGATGTCACCTTTCTGGCCTTTGGATCAAGGCGACATCAGCAGGGAGAGGGATACAGCCTCTGGAGCATTGGCATCAGTCATCTTCGACCAAGCAAAACCCCATCAGCTGAACCACTCGACGATGGAAGTGAGGGTAAATGGACATCTGAAGGATTGTTTAGTAGACATTGGCTTGACAGCGAGCTTTAGAAATTCTATGACCACTCAGCGATACAACCTAAAGGTTTACCCCATGGACTACCGTATCTATCTAATGTCGCAATCATATTCGGCGACTATTCAGGGGTAATATACTATACACTTAACCATAAAAGGGGGAGAATTTTAGAAGTTCTGACTGTATGTATTGAAAAGTTTGTGTGCTTCTGTGATGCTGGGCCTGGACTTCCTGTGTCACCTTAAAAGCATACCTATGGAGTACTCAGGCCCACTTCTCACAATCACGGTCCATAATGGAATGTCCCAAAATCCAGACATTACATGTGGTCTCTCTACACTGAATATCAAACCCCCACCCCCCACCCCTTGTTTCAGAACCTAACCCTCAATTGTAAGCCGATAGCCGCAAAGAGCAGGCAATGCAGTGAAGGGGACCAGGAATTTATTAGAGCCAAAACACAGCAACTGCTTAAAGAAAAAATTATTGAACCCAGCAACAGCCCATGGAGAGCCCAGGTGGTAGTCGTGAGAGAGGGAGAAAAGCCCAGGCTAGTGATTGACTATAGCCAAACTATTAATTCCTTCACACTCCTGGATGCATAACCCCTCCCCTGAATTTCGGACATAGTGAATGAAATTGTGCAGTATCGGGTCTATTTGACCATCGATCTAAAAGCTGCATATCACCAGCTACCAATCCATTCTGAGGATCATCCCTACACAGCATTCGAGGCAGATTGGATGGGTTTATCAGTTCCTGAGGGTACATTTCAGTATTACAATGGGGTCCTGGTCTTCCAGAGGCAGATGGACAAAATAGTAGATAAGTATGAGCTAAGGGCTCCCTTCCCCCATCTTGATAACAGGTGTCTGGGCTTCTTCTCATACCCAGTGGGTATCTC
The DNA here is from genome assembly GCF_036971445.1 of Narcine bancroftii. Lineage (NCBI taxonomy): Eukaryota > Metazoa > Chordata > Chondrichthyes > Torpediniformes > Narcinidae > Narcine > Narcine bancroftii. The sequence goes on along the minus strand of NC_091476.1, from coordinate 96,147,249 downwards.
ATTACACTGACAAGGTCTGCCTCCTCTTAAAATCCATCTCCTTCCCATTTTCAGCCGAAGCTCAGGTGGCTTTTAATTACATCAGGAGCTATAATGTGAAAGCCACCATATATGCAGTGGACGAAAATGCACCATTCTAGGTGGAGAGTGATGTTTCTGATATAGCTCTGGCCAAAACCCTTTACCAGGTGGGCAGGCTGATAGCTTTCTTTTCCTGCACTCTGTAAGGCCATGAGGTTCGAAACCTGTCTGTGGAGAAGGAGGCTCAAGTCATTGTGGAGGCCATCAGGCACTGGAGGCACTATCTGGCTGGCAGGATGTTCACTCTGCTCACTGATCAGTGATCTGTAGCATTCATGTTCAATAATACACCTAGGAGTAAAATAAAGAATGACGAGATTGTGAGGTGGAGATTCGAACTCTCCACCTACAACAATGAGATAGTGTATAGGCCAGCTCCACTCAATGAGCCTTCAGTTGCCTTATCCCGAAGAAGCTATGCTGATGCACACACCAGCCACTTGCAGTCACTTCATAACGAGCTTTGCCATCATCCGCATGGCGCACTTCATCAAGGCACGTAACCTGCCCTTCTCCATTGAAGACATCAGGAAGATGATCGGGTCAAGCCAAGTCTGTGCTGAGTGCAAACTGCACTTTTACCAGCCCGTCAAAATGCACCTGATAAAAGCTTTCCACCCCTTTGAACAACTTTGCATCAATTTCAAGGAGGGCTATCCCTCCACTAATGGAAACGTGTACTTTAGTAACATTATCGATGAGTACTCGCGTTTTCCATTCACCATCCCCTGTACCTCCACCACCACAGTCATCAGAGCTCTGCACTCCACTTGAACAAGTTCAGGTATCCCAGCTATAATCATAGCGACCAGGGCTCATCATTTATGAGCGAAGAGCTACACCAATACCTGCTCACAAGAGGCATGGCCTCAAGCTGGATGACTAGCTACAACTGGGAGAGCGGACAAGTTGAAAAGGAGAATGCAATGGTTTGGAAAGCTGTAAAATGGCCTCTCTGTTCTAAAGGCCTTTCAGACTCACGCTGGCAAGAGGTTCTACCCACCGTGCTCCACTCCATAAGGTCGCTTCTCTGTTCTGTGATCAATGTGACTTCTCATGAACTAATAATTGCATTCCCGAGTAAATCCATGTCAGGGATCTCTCTTCCAGCATGGCTAATGACACTAGGACCAGTCCTGTTGAAAAAGCATGTGAGGAGAAGAGGAGAAGCAAAACAGACATGCTGATCGAGAAAGTGCAACTACTGCACACAAATCCAATATATGTCTATGTGGCATACCCAGATGGCAGGGAGGACACAGTCTTGATCAGAGATCTGGCACCTTCAGGAACTGAGGTCCCCATGCCCACTATAGGCCTGGAACCTCCAAATACTCCATCCAGGGTTCCGGACAGCATGGTTCCAATGGAGCTACCATCAGAACCTGGATCCCCGAGTCCCCTTTTGAGTCCCAGTATCCAAGACCCACAGGAAGTTCTGGAAGAGAAAAGTCCACCCGTTCTAAGACACTTGACCAGAATAACCAGGCCCCCAGATAGACTCAACTTTAAATAATTGTAAAAATTCATGGTCTCCATTTTCACCCTCAGGTTCTTTTCTGAAAGAAGGAGTGAGTGCAGTGAACTAGAATTCATTGTCTATGTATAGATTAGGCAGTCAACCCCTCCTCTTGGCTCCGTTTGTCCCGATATAAACACTGTTTGCCCGCCCTACCTCCAATTTACCTGAGGACTATTGTAGATACAGGCCTGTTAACTGTAAGTTAATAAAAGCGTGTTCGTTCTCCTCACAAGTCTCTGAGTACCATCGATTACATTACTTCCTCACAAAGATCACCTTAAGATTCTCCTATCATGTACTATTTTTTAGATACAACCCATTTTTGTGATTTCATGTCATATTTTAAGTTGTAGCATGTTATTCGCGAGCTCAGTGAAAGAACTGAGACAGCAGGCTGTGAGCTCATTTAGCACAACTGATTTACTTTGGAGTTTGCACTGCAGCCTTTAAGGCCGTCTGGAGCCTGCCCCTCACATCCCGGAACTTGCATCACGCTGACATAGGCACGTACGCACACTTCTGGCCTGCACCAGAAGAGAAGGACCCATGGCACCATCCTTTCTGCGGCTGACCGTGCATGACAAGTGGGGCTGGTTCTCCGCTACAGTCATGTGTGTTGCCACAAAGTCTACATTAAGCGTACAAAGCCATGAAGTGAAACATGTCATGGAAAATTCATTTTCTGCATTTGTACTTGGACTCCTTCCCTGCTGATCTTGGTGCTGTCAGTGACAAACATGATGAAAGGTTTCACCAGGACATTGCGAACATGGAAAAGTGGTATCAGGGCAGCAGAAATGCTGGCCGATAATTGTTGGATGCTGACACAAGAGGCATGAGATGCGAAGTGCAAAAAAAAATTGGTGGGAAGACATTTTTAGGTCAGTTGAACTAACGCAATATGACAGCATTATTGTGCCAAATTCAATAAAAGTTCTTCTAATGTTTCTCCAGCATCCTATGTGATACAGCAAATCTGAAATTATCATTGTGTTCAGCTTGAAGTTGTCTATTATAATCCTCTTTTTTTTCAGGAAGCAAACAGTTTTTAAAAAAAAAAGTTAATCAGTGTAATATGTCCTACTGAACTGATAAAATGTCCAAATCAGGCAAATGCTAGTATCTGTGCGATCAATATTTTAGCCACATTTATAAGAACAATAAAGCAAAGAGAAACTTCCTTATTCTTTAACCATTCCACCTTTTGGTGGAAAAGACTTTTTTTTCTAGCAGCTGCTTCTCTCGATGTCACTATAAATTAATTCAATAGGTCTTGTCATTATCTTGCTGGAACTGGATATAATAGGATTCCAAATGAATAACATTGTCTCAAGATCTAGGAATGCTGCCAGCTCCTGGGGGCATGAGCCCAGCGATTAAACAACCCCATAATTCAACACTAATTGGAGCGAGTGAGACAAAATGGATGGTGTGTACAATGAAAATATCGAATAAGTGCAGTAAGTGGTGCTCCTCTGGTATTGAAAATTAAAAGAAAAAGGAATGTTGCAGATGAGTGGAATCAAAATACCATCTATGACTTTGAACAAAAAAACATGTGGCAGCCACTTTTTTAGAACATCAATAATCAGAAGTAAAAGTCTCTCCCAAGCTATATAATAAAAACTAAATTCAACAAGTTGAAAGACAAGCCATCTCCCTGTCCCTCCTGAGTTCTGTTGTGCACGAGGTATTCCAAGCAATGGAGTATTCAAATAGGATAGGATGGACACCTACACATTATAGGATGCTGTTATTTCTTCCTTAATTATGGAAAATTGTGAGCAGATATTGTCCTCATTTAAATGCTGCAAATGCTATAATTTGGGTACCTCTGATCTGTGATCATATCAAGTGACACACTCAGATTTTTAAAAAGCGATCCTTGTGTGTGATCCATCGTGGAAAGAATGGAGAGCACAAAGTTCCTTGGCGTGCATGTAAGGGACGACCTATCCTAAACTCACAACACCTTACTCATCAGGAAGGTGCAACAGCACCGACACTTCCTAAAGAGGTTGGGAAGGCCAAGGCTACCGACCCCCACCTTGACAGTGTTTTACGGGAGCCCAATTAAGTATGTCTGGCTGCATCAAATTGTGGTACGGTGGTTGCAAAATATTAGACCAGACGTCCATGCAAAGGTTTATTAAAACAGCTGAAGAGGATCACTGGGGTCTCCTATTCATCCATAGTCGACAATATTAAATTTGAACTCCAGAATTAACATGGGATTCGGGAACCCAATCTAACCAAGTTCATGACCATCTAAGGTGAACAGAAACATAAATACAATGACCAGAGAAGGACGCCATATTGCAATGCCTTGAAATCAAATTATATCCAATTGTTCATGCTGGCTAGAACAGTCTCAGCAAATGGTTTTTTTAAAGCTCAAAATAGAATAAGCAATTTCAGATAGTTAGATTGGTTTGAGGCAAATTTACATAGTTGTTTATTTGAAGAGAAAATAACAAATGGTAAATGTTTTCAAAGCAATAAAAGGTATGAATTTTTGCAAAATCTCCAATTATCATTTCAGATTTAGCTTTTCAGCTTTACATAACTACCTATTGCGGCCTGGAAGTCAGCCTGAAGAAAACTGAGGTCCTCCGTCAGCCAGTTCCCCACCATGACCACCAGCCCCCCAACATCTTCATCGGGCACACTGAATTCAAAATGGTCAACCAGTTTACCTACCTCGGCTGCACCATTTCATCTGATGCAAGGATCGACAAAGAGATAGACAACAGACTCGGCAAGGCAAATAGCGCCTTTGGAAGACTACACAAAAGAGTCTGGAAAAACAACCACCTGAAGAAACACACAAAGATCAGCGTGTACAGAACCGTTGTCATACCCACGCTCCTGTTCGGCTCCGAATCATGGGTCCTCTACCGGCATCACTTATGACTCCTAGAACGCTTCCATCAGCGCTGTCTCCGCTCCATCCTCAACATTCATTGGAATGACTTCATCACCAACACTGAAGTACTCGAGCTGGCAGAGTCTGCAAGCATCGAATCCATGCTGCTGAAGACCCAACTGTGCTGGGTGGGTCACGTCTCCAGAATGGAGGACCATCGCCTTCCCAAGATCGTGTTCTATGGTGAGCTCTCCACTGGCCACTGAGACAGAGGTCCACCGAAGAAGAGGTACAAGGACTGCTTAAAGAAATCTCTTGGTGCCTGCCATATTGACCACCGCCAGTGGGCTGATATCACCTCCAATCGTGCATCTTTGCGCCTCACAGTTTGGCGGGCAGCAACCTCCTTTGAAGAAGACCGCAGAGCCCACCTCACTGACAAAAGACAAAGGAGGAAAAACCCAACACCCAATCCCAACCAACCAATTTTCCCTTGCAACCACTGCAACCGTGCCTGCCTGTCCCGCATCAGACTTGTCAGTCACCAACGAGCCTGCAGCAGACGTGGACATACCCCTCCATAAATCTTCGTCCGTGAAGCCAAGCCAAAGAACTCCCTATGAATAAATGGGAATCGGAGTTGACCTCAATCCAACAAATTAGATATATTTGACCTCGTTTGATTTTTGTTACCTGGCACCCTGTTCAGCTTTACTCCAACACAAGAGGACAGAACCAACAAGTTGATCAAACAATGAATATACAAAAGCTTTCAAAAGAACTCTTACATTTATTGCTTTGCACAGAAGTAACAGCATTTCAATAATACTTGCCTATTGAATGACCTTCACTCAAGCTGCATGCACTACATTCATCTGACATGTTCATTTTCACCCTATCCATCCTTTGGCAATTGAACAAACTAGCCTGCAACAATACATTTATTCCGACAAGAAAACCCCATTTTGTCTTCTCTTTGTTGACCTGAAATCCTAGAGTTAATGGATGCCTTTTTTCAAACTTTGTTATCTGATTAACTATTTGAAAAACTGAAAATAAAACAGTAATACAAAAATATCTGAAAGGAAAGCATTGCATTAATGTAGTGGCTTTCATGTTATTTTCAGAATAAATCAAAATGCAGTTCTCTCAATAGAATATTTCTGAAGCACAACATGGGCAGCCAATCTGTACACAGTAGACTGAACACATAATCATTTAATTATATGTTTGAGAAAAGTTTAATGTATAGATAAAGAGCAACATTGATTCTTGATCTTTTGCATTAGGCTGTGACGTCATTTTGCCACCTTGTTTAATGGTTCATCTGAACGTCAGCACTTCCAACAATGAACAAAACTCAGCAGGGTATTAAAGTTTCAGCTTTCATATTTATTGTCAGAATAAATACATGTCATCACATACCACGCTGATATTCTTTTTTTTCTGCTGGCGAGGCAGAATTACCACTTATTGGTAGTGAAAAAAATGTACACAGCGTAGACATGTAAACAAACAGATAACCAATGTAAACAAACTGACTGTCCAGTGCAAAGAGAATTAAAAAAAAACAACAAAGTGTATAAGTAAGAGTCCTTAAATGAGTCTCAGATTGAGTTTGTCATGGAAGAGTCTGATGGTCGAGGGGTAGTAGCTGTTCCTGAACCTGGTGGCTTGAGTCTTTTGGCACCTATACCTTTTTCCTGACGGCAGTAGTGAGAACTGCGCTGGGTGGTGTGGATCTTTGATGATTACTGTTGCTCTCTGAAGGCAGCGTTCCCTGTAGATGTTCTTGACAGTGGGGAGGGTTTTGCCTGTGATGTCCTGGGCTGCATCCACTACCTTTGCAGAGGTTTACACTCAGGGGTATTGGTGTCCACATACCAGACTGTAATACATCTGGTCAGCACTTTCCACCACACCTCTGCAGAAATTTGCCAGGGTTTCTGGTGTCACACCAAACCTCCAAAATTCCTAAAGAAGTAGAGTCACTGATGTGCTTTCTTCACGATGCCTTTAGTGTGTTCGGAGTAGAAAAGATCCTCCAAGATAGTGACTCGCAAGAACTTAAATTGGGTCAACCTCTCCACCTCTGATTCCCAAATGATTGTACACCTCTTGCTTTCCCTTCCTGAAGTCAACAATCAGCCCTCTTGTTTTGGGGACATTGAGAGAAAAGTTGTTATTGTTGTACCATTCAGCCAAGTTTTCAATCTCCCTCCTGTGTACTGAATTTGTAGATGGTGTTATTGCCATGCTAATATCTGATGTGATACAAAACAAAAGTCAGTGATGTTGGTCCTTAAATCTCTTGAGCATTTAGTTTGGCCATGGTTACTCACAGCTTATCTTGGATGACCTTGTGCATTGATGCTTTTACCTGCCAAAAAATCTTTTACACTTTTACTTGAAAATTAACCCAACAGCCAGGACCCTACAAACCCTGATCCTCTGTACTCCCCTCTGCAACTGCAACCAGCTTGACTTTCTCATCGGAAGACCACAGTTAATATAAATTGGAAGCAATAACCAGACGAGTTAAAGTTTAACAAATCAACAGTTTGGATCATCATTAAGAAGGAAGAGTGAACTGGTGAGCTCAGTAATCGAGAAGGGACTGGTAGGCGAAAGAATACACGTGAATCAGAAGAGGGGGATCAGAGGTGGAGAGGATGAGCAAATGTAGGGTCTTGGGAGTCATTATCTCGGAAGATCTTTCCTGGAACCAACACACCAATGGCATCATGAAGAAAGCCTCTACATCCTCAGGAGTTTGCGGAGGAGCTAGTGGAGTTGTTCAAGTGAACCGGTATGGACTTGAAGGGCCGACATGGCCTGTTTCCGTGCTGTAAACGGTTATATGGTTATATGGTTATATGGTAACATCTCCTCCTCACTGATTATCAACACAGGCACAACCCAATGATGCGTGCTTTGCCCACTGCTCTACTTATGATATACCTACCACTCTGTGGACAGGCACAGTTCTAATGCTATCTACACATTTGCCAATTACGCTGTAGCGTGTTGTGAGTGAGCGCAGTGAAGAGACTGTGAGTTCTGGATCACAACTGCTTTTATTTGAATCTCACGCTGCTGTCTTTAAGCCTTATTCCATTCCGCCCCCAACTTCCTCACACTTGCGTCCCAATGATGCAAGCTCGTACGCAATCTTCTGGCCTGGACCGAAAAAGACACTCCCACGATGCCATCCTTGCCATGGCTGCTCTGCCGACCGTGTGTGACAAGTGGGGCCGGTTCGACACTACAAGAATGTGCATCACCACAACTCCACAGTTGTCGGCAGAATCAAAAACGGCAATAAGGAAGCGTACAGGAGGGAGATAGATCAGCTCATTGAGTGGTGTTCTATCACCCAGGCCATGCCCTCTTCACTCTGCTACCATCGGGAAGGAGGTAAAGGGGCCTAAAGATGAGCACTCAGTGGCACAGGTTGGGCTTCTTCCTGAATGATCAATTAACCAAAGATACTGCCTTACTTTTCACGCCTGAGTATTTTTATTATATTTTTAAAAATGGTTCATAATATGAATGTTTGCACTGTGCCGTTGCTGCAGAACACTGAATTTCATGACTTGTTCGTGACAATAGATCCTGACTTTGAGCCTTTTGGGTTGGAATGACAGATTTCCCCTTCTCTTTGTCTGAAAGAGAGTTTTATAATTATACTCTTAACTTCAATTTTAAGATCAGATAGATAATATGAAATAAGGCTCTTTTTGGAATCACCTTGAATATCCCATTTGCCAGGACTAATCAAATTAACAATAATATGAAAAGCCAATCAGTTCGCAGCCAACACTCACTGAAGAAACAATTCATGCTCAGACTTGGTTCAACATTTCACAGCCAAAATTGCTCCTGCAAGGTAGTGTGTTACTGACAAGTACTTCTGCTGGTTTACCAGACAAGGGATCCAAGGCCGATTCATGTGGAATTTGCTGAAAATATCATTTTAAAGGCATCCAGCCAGGTAAAAGACACTCCCACAAAGACTGGCCTCCAAAAATTATGCTCTGGATTGATGACAGGCATCATGTAGTGAATGCTTAATATTCATAGGGCCACCGAGGCAGAAACAGGGAAAGAGAATACTGAACTGTGGAAGATTATTGTCAGCTTGTCACAATCTCATTATGGACGTTAGCAGACCAACACTGGCGGAAATATTTAGACCTGTTCCTGATGCTCAGCTACAAGTTGCAACATATATTGGAAACCAGGCAGCTAAGAAATCAGAACGAGAATTGCATTTTTGCACAAGTTGTTGCAACTAAGATCATGACAAACCTACAAATGCAGTTCCACCACCTCTCTTTAAACTGTACTCAAACAGTACTATTAAGTGTACATGCTTCTCAATCCCAATTTTGTAATTTGCAAGGAACACTCAAATCTTGATCTCAAATCTTGGTCCAAACATCGCATGGTGAGCATGTTTGCCTTCAACATTAAGGCAGCAGTGGGGTTTCAAGAAAGTTCTGGTAGAAACTAAAGTCAATACGGATCAAGAGCATGAGTGACTTTCCTTTCAGAATAAGTTCAGAAGTGGGGATGCTCATAATAATTGCATTATATACAATTATTATTTTTTCCCCTGGTACCTCTCAGCAAAATAAAAAAATCCTGCAAAAGATAGTGGACACAACAGGCAAAATTCTCCCCACCACTGTGAGCATTTACATAAATCATTGCCGTTGGATAGCAGAAGCAATTTTCAAGGATCCACATCACTCAGGACGCACTCTCTTCTCACCACTACCATCAGGAAGGAGGTACAGGTGCCTCAGGATTCATACGTCCAAGTTCAGAAATAGTTGCTACCCCTCAATTCTCAGACTCCTGAACAAAAGATCATTCGGATCATTTAAGGACTCTTGCTTTGTGCATTAGTTATTACCACATTACTACTTCTGTATTTGCACACTTTGTTTACAGTTCTTTCTTTCTTTGAGTACAGTTTACAGTTACCAGTAATTAGAAATTCCACAGAAAAAGAACCTCAGGGTTGTGTGTGATGTCATGTATGTCCTCTGACAATATCTGTGAACTTGAATTTTAACATGTACTTGAACTCCTCAGCCAGTGAAGCAAGAGACGTATGCATGAAGACCTAGTCCACTTCCAAGAACAAACTTTCGCCACTGATTCTGAATGTTTAATGATACTACCTTTATCAAGTTCCTGCTGTTAACATCCTGAAGTCACTTCAGTGAATAGAAAATCAGCTAAACGACCCACGTAAACATTGTAGTCGCAGATGTAAATCAGAAGGCCGTGCAGCGTGAGTACAGGGACTGCTGTGCTTTGGTCTTTACCGAACCGTGGCTCACTGACAGGATCTCGGATGCCACCATTCAGCTGGACGGGCTCACTTTATTTCAGGCTGACAGAGATGCTGCTCTGTGTGGAAAAGCTTGTGGCGGTGGTCTGTCGTTTGTATCACCACGGAATGATCTAAGGATTCGGTATGGGGCTCCGGTCACTGCTCAACACTGGTGGAATTTGTGACTGTCCAATGAAGACCATTTTATCTACCGTGGGAATTCACCATGGTCCTCATAGTAGGTGTGTACATCCCACCCAGCATGAATGCTAAGGAGAATATATGAGGCTATAAGCAAACTGCAGCCTGTACACCCTGACGGACTGATCATCATCGCTGGGAGCTTCACAAGGTTAACCTCAAGTCAGGACTACCTAAATTCCATCAGTATATGGACTTTGCGACGAGAAGGGCAAACATGTTGGACCTTGTGTACACGAACATCTCTGACGCATATCAGGCAGAACCCTGACTTCACTTCGGATCCTCAGACCACATCTCTGTAATGCTAGTCTCAGCATACAAATCACTAGCTGGACACTCCAGTCAAGTCCTGGCCAGCAGGGGCCATTCACACACTTCAAGACTGCTTTGAGCTCACTGACTGGCACATGTTCAAGGAAGCAGCAACCTTTGGCAACTGCATAAATCTGAAGGAGTGGTCGGCAGTAGTGACCAGCTACATTAGTAAGTGTACTGATAAAGTCACTGTGCCCAAAACCATCACTACTCACTCTAATCAGAAGTCATGGATGACTGCAGAGGTGCAATGTGTTGGTCAGGAACCAAGACGTGACCATTAGAATGGGTGACAAGGTGGCCCTAGCGATGGCGTCAAGCTGTCTAAGGCCATCAGGGAGGCTAAGCGTGCACAGGCCCAGCACATTCACAGTCACTTCCTGGACAGCAAGGACATGCAACACACATGCAAGGGGATCCAAGATATCACTAACCACTAGACTACACCATTTGCATGTGCTGGTAATACCTCCCTCCCAGATGAACTGAACAACTTCTTTGTGAGTTTAGAGGTGAAAAATGATGTGGCAGTGGAGAAGATCATCTCTCTCCCTGCTGTGTCTTACTGTGGCCAATGCTAAGAGAGAACTAGGGCAAAGTCAACCCAATGGAAGTTGCTGGACCAGATAACATTCCCGGCAGAGTGGTTAGGGGTTTTGCAGCTCAACTAGCAGATGTTCCCACCAACATCTTTAACATCTCCCTGAGTAGTGCTCTGGTCCCAATGTGTTTCAAAGCCGCCACCAGTGTTCATGTGCTAAAAAAGTCATCTGTGCCCTGCCTCAACAATTACCGCCGTGTCACACTGACGTCCATCATCATGAAGTGCTTCGAGAGGCTTGTCGTGGAGCACATCAAGCACCTGCTGCCCTCATCATTGAACCGCCTGCAGTTCGTATACAGTCCCAACCACTCTATGGATGATACTATCACCATCACTCTGTAACCACCCTTCACCCATCTGGAAAATAAAGACTCGTATGTTCGAATGCTGTTTATTAACTTCAGTTAGTCATTCAACACGATCATAACTCAGTACCTGAAAAGGAAGTTGGGCCTGCTGGGTCAAAACACTATGCTCTGCAATTGGATTCTCAACTTCCTGATGGGTAGAATTCAGGCAATCTGCAATCTGGATCCAAGACTATCACACTGACTATGGGGGAACCCCAGAACTGTGTGGCTTAGTCCACTGCTGTTCTCTCTGCTGACCCACGATTGTGCACCCAAATACAGCTCGAACCACATCATCAAGTTCACAGACAACAACACAGTGGTGGACTTTATCAGTAAGAATGAGGAGGCACCGGACAGAGACGAAGTGCAGACACTAATGAACTGGTGCAGAGCAAACAACCTGTATCTGAGTGTAAAAAAAAAACAAAAGAGATTGTTGTCGACTTCAGGAGATCACACTCCCCTGACCATTGAAGGCTCTACCGTTGAGGTAGTCAAGAGTATCAAGTTTCTCAGAGTATACCTAGTGGAGATTCTTTCCTGGTCCCTTAACACTAGCTCCATAGCCAAGAAAGCCCAGCAGCACCTCTACTTCCTGCAAAGGCTAAGGAAAGCCCATCTCCCACCCTCCATCCCCACTACATTCTACAGAGGATATATTGAGAGCATCCTATGCAACTGTATCACCGCCTGGTTTGGAAGCTGTACCATCTCAGACTGCAAGACCCTGCAGAGGATAGTGAAGTCAGTGCAAAAGATCATTGGGGAACCTCTTCTTAGCATGGAGGAAATCTAGTACAATGGATGCAGGCAAAAAGCAATAAACATTTTGAAAGGCCCCACACATCCCGCATATAAACTGTTCTCTCTTCTGCCATTTGGAAGGAGGTACCATAGCACTCAGGCACTTACGACCAGAGTGGGAAACAGCTTTATCCCCCAAGCCATCAGGCTCCTGAATTCCCATTACAGACGTACATAGTGCGCCATGGACTTTCAGTGTATATGTCTTAATACTGTGATATTTTAAAGTGCTAATTGCTTTCCTAACTTATATTTATGTTAATATGCTGCATAGTCCTGGAGAAACGCTATCTCATCCTATCATGCGAGCATGGTATGAAAAATAAATGACTTGAATTGACTTGAGTACCTTATTTTGCATGATTCACCTCTTGACAATGAAGCAATCAATGTTTGCATGAAACAAGATCAAGGCAAAGTTCAAGTACAGGCTGATTCTTGGCAAGCAGCATCTGAACCATAAAATTTAAAGGAGAATTGCAGAACAAATATTTTAAACAGAGAGTAGTATGTGCCTGGAACAAGAGTAATGCTGGAAGCAGATACAATTATAGCATTTTAGTGGCTTCTAGATATGCCCATGATTATGAAAGGGGTGACGCGACATCCATCATGTGCAAACAGAAGATTTTATCTGTGATTTGGACGTTATATTTGACACAGACATATGGGCTGAAGGGCCTGTTCGTGTGCTGTACTGTTCCATAGTCTATGCTCTATTTATACTGGGTAATTCAGGATGGGCAGTAAATGCTAGCTTTTCCAATAATGAGCAGAACCCATAAAAATAACATAGATTAAATAAATACTTAAATTCAAATGGTTCCGTGTGTTAACGGGGAAAGCTTTCTTTTTGCATCTTATGTGATGGAAAACTGATGTGCATATTTTATTATAATATTTCTTTCTTCTCATCATCACCTGTGGCACAGGGCAAAGTTTTTAATAAATATTGAGTTGACAAGACGTGGGAGATAATTTGCAAATGCTCACAAGGAAAATGCAGCATGGGAGGCTGAGCATTTTAATTATTTATCCATATTGTACTGTATTCAAGTTGCCAATTCTATTTTTATCCTAAATTTTAGCTGTGACAATACAAGCTCCACAACATGTAATTCCAATGTACATCTCCTCACAGGGAATAAATGACCCCAGAAAACATCTTTTTGCAGGAATATTTTCTTGTATTTATCAATGCCCAGAACATAATGTCAAGAAAAGGTTAAAATGACGTGGTACATTCAGGATGATGAAAAAAAAATAGAGAAACAAACCTGCATATTCTGGAATCTTGAATAAACAATGAGCTGCAGTTCCGAGGGTCAGGCAATATACGTGGGTGGAAATGGGCAATAAACTTTATGGTTCGGGACCCTTCCTTGAGACTTTGCTTTATTTTCCATAAAGGATTCCAACCTGGATAATTAACTAACCCTTTTAAGCCAATAATGCTACCTAACGTGTCAAGTTCCTCCAGCAACACATTGTTTGCTACTGAAAAAATACACAGTCTGGTCATAACATAAAACAGAAATGAGAACTGAATTCTTGGGAAGATCAAAACGAGCTAAACTGAAGCCTTACTGTGAGGCTAAGGTAACACATTGTCCTGAAGGTGGGGCTGAAAGCAACCAAGAGTTTCCATGGAAGTAAATGCAAAACTGATCTTGCATGTTCTTGGGTCTGGTCTGTACAGGGTGTGGAAAGAGAGCTGCTGCGAATTTTCGGCGGAAGTATTCGCACAGGCTGTAGGTGACTTATGGCCGAAGGACTCACATCAGTTCACGGGCTGCTGGAGACAGGTTCATGAGAATTGGGTATTGGAACCAGAATTTGAGGGAGTGCCAAAGGCAAAAGGGCTCGTGCAGGGCCTTTGGTGCTGAGGTTTGGATCTGGAGTTCAGATGGCCAATGGATTGAATAGGAATCAAGGAGGCTGCAGGAGCACTGGAGGCAAATCCACGGACACTTAGTGTCTCTGAAGTGACTGTCTTTTCCTTCTCTTTCTCTTATGGGGGGGCACCAGGCAATGCTAATGGTGACTCTTTGTGCACCTTTATGGCAAACAAAAGTTGAAGTTTATTGCACTTTTTCATTATCACATGACAACAAAAGGAATCTTGAGTGATCAGGTCCAGTGGTTGAAGTTCTGTTAACGGAACCAAGTTGGAATCCAAAACTTGTGGCTACAGATTATGGTCCATTGGGAAATAACTGGAGGAAGGTTTGCCTGTGGAGACCCTGTAAGGCAGTGGTTCTCAACCTTTTTTCCTTCCACTCACATTCCACTTTAAGCAATCCCCATGCCATAAGTGCTCTGTGACTGGTAAGGGATTGCTTAAGGTGGTATGTGAATGGGAAGGGAAGGTTGAGAATCACTGCTCCAGAACCAATTGTTATTGAAATATTTTGCTTGAGAAGAATTGTCACTGGCCCGTTTCCTTTGGAGTTACGAAACCATGCACATAACAAGTCAAATCAGGTACGATTAAAACAGTGGTCTTCAATCTTTTTCCTTTCCATCCACATATCACCTTAAGCAATCCCTTACTAATCACAGAGCACCTATGGCAAAGGGAATACTTTAAGTGGTATGTGAGTGGAAGGAAAAAGGTTGAGAAACACTGCTGTCAGGTACTAATTGGAGAGGACGAACCCAAGTCCTGGATCATGATCTGCACCCACCCTCCCCCCTGCACTGCTTGCAACAGAGGGACAATAATATCAGGAATGCCCAGCAACAGACATTTCTCAGAAATAAAAATGTGCCCCTATTTTCTGAGAAAATGTTAAAAGCAGTGATGCATAATTGAATGGCTGATGCACAAATCATACCTATGATGTAAGGGTGATCTGCAATTGCAAGTGCAAGATTAGTGTGATTCAACCTGGAAATGGATGACATCAGTTTGGAAACAAGTGTAATGTTGAAGATGCAGAGCCTTGTACATGCATAAGTAACCGAATGTTAAAATCTACTTACTGGCAGCTGCAGGTATGATTTGCAAACATTGCAAACTAATTGAGTACTTCACAAATGATACCCCACAACAATAAAATAATCCCTGATTGAGATCCGATTTACAATTGTAATGGCATGAGACAAGGAAAAAAATTATGGTCGGTTACACGCAACACCATATCATTTGTAGCACAGATTATCATCTTTCCCTGAATAATGCATCAGACAACTGACTGAGCAACAACACACAAGAGCTTCACCAGTGATGGAAACAAATTGCCAATTTTGGGGTCTGAAATGTACTTATTGAATGAACGCCACTAAAAGTTATCATACTGACTGCAGCTTAAATACTCAAAATACACCAACTGAACAGAGGCGCAATATCTTAAGTGCATTGCCTTGGAGAACAAACTAAGCAGGCATTAATGCTAAAGTGACAATGAAGTGTGAAAGGTAATACTTCTCGCAGATGATGCATGAAAAGCTCCTGAGTGTTTTGCTCTTTAATGGAAGAGTTCCTTATAACAATACACCTAACTCCACATTTAACTCGATGCATTTTTCATAGTTCTTGGGGGGTGGGGGGGGGGGGGGGCGTGCTGTGGAATATAGCTGCAAGTGCTCCTCCAGGTGAGATACAATGTTGGTCAGTGTGCATAATTCAATCTAATCTATTTTTTCTCCAGACGACACCTCAGGAGTAGTAAAATATGCAGGAAGTGCTGAAAATAATCCGTCAGTGGAAAAATAAGGCAGTTTGCCCAACAGGTAAAATGCTTGGATGCCTGTATCGCACAAACCCTGCAATATTTTCTCACGATCTTTCTCATCAGCTATTATTTTATCCTATTCGCAATTATCTAACTTCTATTTTCTTTGAATATCTTATGTTTTGATTCTCAAAGTCTCATATAAGTCCAAATAAACAATACTTTTTTCCAACAGATATATTGTACAGATTCTATTTTATCCCCAACCCCTCTCCTCTCCTTCTCATACTCTAATACAAAAAATAAAAGATTATATGAATTAAACAAATGCAAAGAACAAAATTTTGGTAAAGTCACAAACCCTTAAGGGAACTGAAGAAGAACCCAAAAATACCTAAAATAGAAAGATAGGGAACAAAATTCAAGAGCCCGCCGACCCACTTCACTGATCTCAAGCATTCCACGACTCGCAGAGTTGTTCTATTCACTTTATCTAAAAGGGGTATCATTACATCTGCACACCAATGTGCTGCAGAAAGGGATGCCACACCCTAACGAATGTGCCATATGTTTTCCTCAAATTGTATGTAATTTTCTCCAGGGGAATACAACTCTGCATTTCCATATTCCATTGTGTAACATTCAGATGGGAGTCGGACTTCCTTGTGACCACTATACACTTCCTGACTACTGACAAGGTGACCTTCACAAACTGAATTTGGTATCTGGACAACTTAAAACTCATGTCCATAATGTTTCCCAGAAGGTACAATTCTGGATCCTGTGGAAAATCCACCTTTGTAATTTTTTCCCCCCACATCCTCCCAGAAAGATCTCACCTTTGGACAAAACCAGGTTGAATGGATAAAGGTTCAAATCTGCACACACACCTAAAGCACATTCCTGAAATTTCTGATTTAGATTGATGTAGTTTTTAAGGTGTGAGATACAGATGATGAAGGAAATTGTATTGCACCAACCTGTACCTGGCATTAATAACTGCTGCCATGCTGCCAAGTCGCAGGTCTGACCAGCAGCACTCATAGATTGTGGTGCCCAAATCTGACTCGCACCATTCCCTTGACCTGTATAAGTCCAGCTTTGGGCCCTCACTTTGGAATAGGAGATAAATTGTAGAGATATTTTCCTGTCAAATTAGAATCTCTGTGTCACTACACACAGGTAAGGGCATAGATGGTCCCAAGTTATCCCTTAAGAAATTTCTTTGCTGAATATTGCAGAAGAAAGTTTTATTAGGCAAATCTTACTTATTCCTCAGCTGTTTGAATGACATAAGCTGTCCCTGTTCATAACAATCCTCGATACACCTGATCCCCTTCTGGGACCAGGTGTGTCCAGGATCTCATTATCCAGGGTTATGGGTATCATTTTGTTCTGAGTCAAGGAGTGTTTAGGAGATATCCCCACCTTTGTCCAACACATTGATTGATTGATTTTTTTTTTGCCAAGTCTGAATTATATGTTTTAATATGGGGTTATCTGTTTTCCCTAATATCAAATTGATGTCCCACTTATATCTAAACTCTCCTTCTATCTTTTTTTCTGATTGTGTGGAGTCTAATTTGTGTTCAGGAGGGGGTACCACCTCCCGCCTCCCTTAAAGAGTGAATCGATAAACCTCGACTGGCCCACCCAATAGTATTTTTTTTAATCCAGCAATTTCAGACCTCCCAAGTGAACTTTTCCATGGAGATTCTACTCACTTTACTATTAACCAAGAACTTTCTGACACATCTATTGAGGACCTTAAAGAAGGCCTGGGCAATGGAATGGGTAAGGACTGCAATAGATATTGTAGTCTTGGCATCACTTTTATTTTAATACAATTAACCCTGTCCACTAAAGTTATGGGCAGTGTCCTCCATCTACCTCCTCAATCTTCCAGAGCAAAGGGAGATAAATGAGTTTATATAAATTGTGTCAATCCTTATCCCCTATATATCCCCAAATATTTAATGCCCTTTAGCGGCCACTTAAATTGACTCCCTTGTTGGTATTGTCTGTAATCCTCCTTTGTCAAGGGCATAATTTCACTCTTATCCAAATTTATCTTATACCCAGATATCTTGTTATAATCATCCAGTGTGGTCCTCAGCCTGGCCAATAACCCACCCCAGGTCAGTCAAACATATGAACACATCATCAGCAAATAAATTGATTTTATGCTCCTCCTGGCCCACTTTGAACCCCTTTATATCTGGATCCAGTTGAATGGCTTCTGCTAGCGGTTCAATAGGTAGTATAAACAACACTGGTGATCGTGGGCATCCCTGCCTCCTGGACCGATCCAGTGGGAAGACTGGAGATGTTTAACCAACTTCATCTTCAATAAAGATATGTCCTGTGCTTCATCTCCAGCTTCACATTGGATGATTCTAAACCAATGTTTAAGAAATTAACACATAAGAACAAAATTATCCAAACTATAATTTCCATTTAAAATTCTGCAATCTTTGTGACTGATCTAGCTTTTTTTAAATTTAAACACAGCACAGTAGCAGGGCTTTCTGGCCCATCAGCCTGGGTCACCCAAATACCCAAATTAACCTACAAACCCTGTACGATTTGAAGGGTGAGAGGAAACTGAAGCAACTGGAGGAAACGCCTGCAGACAAGAGGAGAACATACAAACTCCTTGCAGACAAGGCCGGATTTAAGCCTGGGCCACTGGCGCTGTGGTAGGATTGTGATAACCACTACATTAAACATGCCACCCATTATACTAAATTCTGGCAAGTTGCATTTTACAAAAACACAAAACTGAGCAGCAATAATACTTATCACAATGGAGTTAAAATATAAAATACTGCTTTACGGAAACCCAAATTGCCAGGCATATTGACATGCTCTTTAATAAAATCTGCCAATGTTTAATATTTCTGTGGAATTCAAAATAACATAATAAAACATTCCAATGCATTTGAAGAGATGAGCATTCTAAATGAATCCAATTCCTGTCTGAAATTTGTCAAGTGCACACCTTAAGATTATCTGTCAAAAAACTGAATTGTCACTGAATTGGCCACAGAGAGAGCCAATGTACTATTTTGCACCAAGGAAAATGAAAGTCTCAATAAGTTAGGCATTTTTAGTGGAAGAATCCTGTCTATTACCTTGACTTTTGAGAACCTTAGTTAGAGCTGGCACCATTAACTCCAGGAGACTGCAGAGATCCCAAAATAGAGTCTGCAGACAGACCAGGAAACACTGAAACTTCTAAAGTCAATCTTGCAGACTCTGAGAAGGTCTGCTCTTTGTACTGAACATCAGACTCTTCTCCCAAACAACTCACATGCATCACAGAATGACAAACTCTGTTGTGTATCCTTTCATGTCAAGTTTTTAAACAGTCTTCACATCAACATAACGTTCAAAGCAAATGTTATTGATGATTCAGAAATTCATGTACATTTGTTGGAGTTTTAAAAGTGATAGGATTATGTTTGAGAAGCAAATGCAAGACATTGCATTGAACCTGAAGTACCAGTAGTTGAAACAAATAGGCTATCCGTTTCCTTGATTTAAACTCAAGTGAAATACTCTGCCCTTGACTGGGAGACTGCCCTGTGGCAGTGAACTAAAATCGATAACATTTAGTTTCTCATGCAAATTTCGACTAATTTTCATTACCCTCATTTCAAAGATGGATTAAAGCGATCTTTTTGAATCAACATGAGTTTTTAAAAAAAAATGTGCAGTTATAATTTTGACCAGCAACATCTCTGGTCTTCAACTATTCACGAGATTGGAATCTCATTCTTTAAGTATTTTAACTTAGTCTTCAAGTTTTACGCAACAATTTACAAATTGTATTTTATTTTCAAGACAATTAGTTGGCTTCAACCTGGAGTTGTACACCAACTTTCATTCGATCCCCTCCTTCCATTAAAGCCCTCTGCATGCCTTCTCCAATGCTTTGCCTCATGATGTATCTGTCTAAAAGCCTCAATGCAGTAATCATATCTGACTCCACAAATTCCGCTGGCAAAATGTTCCAGATATCAGCTCTACATGTTACAATAATATATTTCAGATCCCATTTTGAGCTCCAACTTCTCTTGCTACCATGGATAAACTTTTGACTCTCTATCCTTCTTATCACTTGTTTTTCTCAATGGTTTATAACAGTTTTTAAAAAAAGTTCTGCATTTGTATTTGATTAACCTTTCTATTGACTGTTCCTCTCCAGATGTCACAGTGCTGATGCAAAAAGTGACAAAATCAATCCACCTGACATGGGAACAAAATTATGAGGAGTTTTGTTCAAATCAAATGTAGCTCAAGTTTTTATCAAGTGTCATAAATTATCCAATTCTAAAAAATATTTTCAAGCAGGTTAATTGGAAAGTGAATTAATCAGTGTTTTCTTATTCATACTTTGGACTATATGCAACAGGAAAAATACAGTCATTCAAAAATTCTGATTAGGACTGTAAAAGAAGAAAATAACCCAGATGGAGATGAAAAGTAATCCTTTGCATTATCATCAACCCAGCTTCTCAGCAAACAGCATGCTCTAATTGAAATAATGCATGCTCCCCTGTTGGCCACAGTGTAAATGAAAGCAATTGACATGGATGTACTTAGTATTGAAGTAGCTGATTCCCTTAGATAATATAGAGTCAGACAACACAGCTGTGACCTACTTCTGCAAACATTACACTCTATTATGCAGAGAAAACAGATTCCTTCATCTCTAGGCAGAGGAAAGTGGATATTGTCTGAACCTAAAAGAGATGGGAACTTAACTCCTCGACTCGACTCGTAATTTCTTGCTTCTTGGTTGTTGTTGAATGGCTTTGTTGGAAAGACATCATGTGCTTCTGAATATTATACTGTTAAAATTTTAGTAAACAACACTCTGTGCAGTGAATATATTCATGCTTTTCATGCACGTGGAGAAATAAAATGCTCTGAAAGCCACATATAAGTTTTTAACGTTCTTTTAAATTTGTTTATCAGGTTGTAGCATTAGTAAGGCCAGCTTCTATTGGTCTTGTCTAACTTCCCTTGAGAGGTTGGTATTGAAGCATACACACAAATCGATCTTGCTGTTGCGATAACAGTAGACCCAAAATGGTGTTGGAAAGGGCTTTCTTGCATTCTGCCTCAGTGACAATGAAGCACCAACACAACAGTTACATTAAATTTAAATTTTGTTTTAAATTTAGACAAACAGCACAGTAACAGGCCATTTTTTCCCATGAGTCCATACCGCTCAATTTACACACCATTTAGACAATTTACACAAACGAGCCTGCAGCTGACGTGGACATTACCCCTCCATAAATTTTCCTCCGCGAAGCCAAGCCAAAGAACCTACACCCATAGTAAGTTTTGAATGGTTGGAGGAATCTGCAGCCCCTGGAGAAAACTCACGCAGACACCAGCAGAATGAACAAACTCCTTACAGATAGCGTGGGATTGGAATCCAAGTCCAGTCCCGATTGCTGACGCGGTGAAGGCGTTACACTATCTGTTACCCCATCCATGCCACCAGGTGTTGGGGTCCTAATTCGACTGCTGTCCCTGTTGTTCCTGGTGGTAGTAGCTGCAGATTTAGGAGGTGCCTAGATGAGTAACAGCAGTGCATTTTGAACAAGGAATACACTGCAGCCACATTTGACCAGTGGTGGTGGGAGTAACTGCTTATGTTGCTGCAGGAGTAACAATTAAGCTGGTTGTTTTGTACTGGAACTACACTCGTCATGGCAGATAAAGAAAGGTCCATCATGCTCCTGACAGTACTTGTAGATCATGAAAAGCTTTAAAGCTTAATCACTTGCCACAGAAAATCCAGCCTCTAAATTTAGTCATAACAGACAATTGTGTCCTTTGGGAAGATGGAACTGCATTAGACAAGCTTCAGATTTTGGTCTGATATTCATAATGATATTCATTAATTGGGAGTAAGCGGAAATCAAAACAAGTTCTTATAGAAATGATCCATAGTTTTCTTGTCACTCATCTCATCTACTTTTGAACAGATTAATTCTAATCAATTTATTTTGAAACTGAATACTTTAGTGCAATCCAGAGGAAAGTTTAAAACAATTAATCCTTTCTCATTCTCGATGTACCTCACTTCCACTCTCATAAATCTTCCCTACCATCAGAAATCACAGGTTCACTGATAAGAGACACCTGCATTTAGCAATCACTCAAAGGCTAATAAGAGAAGATTCTCAAAAAGAGAATTATTTAATTGTTTAACTTTAAATTCTACCTGTTAAGATCGAGCAATAATTACAGCAAACCTCTTTCAGATATAGTATCAACATGGAATTCTTGAGACATTTCAGTCAACTACCTCACATTTGATACCAAGGTTCACTCACTTGCACTGAATCTGGTTGGCTTCTCTTTCAAGGTTAAATATAATATGATGAATAACTTGACTCATCATGTGCCTCTTGCTTCTTTTTGTAGCCTTTTGGTGAAAAGAAAGTTAAATGTTCAGCTTCAAACTCATCACTATGCAGGTTTTGATCAATACTGGTGTCAATTACTTAACTTGAAGTTACTGGCTTCCTGCACTTTAATCTGTGCAGAGTTCAGAAAAATAACCCATGCTAACCTTCATCTTGGGAAGTCATTAGCCTTTTGCAGAAATACATTCACTGACTTCCCAGTATTCTGAGTATGTTCCTTAAAAGCAACTCTCACAGAATTATTCAGACAAGAAAGCAGATGATAATGATGACATCTCTCTCTACCTGTCAGACCCATTCAGCGTGTGCCAATGCCATGCTCTCTTCCCAACACCATGCATGTTCTTTTTCGAACTTTACAACTGCATACGACGCCACTAAAAACCCTGCTCGAGCATTCCAAACCAGAGACAGGCCCTGTGCAAAAAAAGTTTCTATTCATTTTATATATTTTTCTGCTGACAACCTTCACCCTGCATCCTCTACTTTTTGATCCCCCCACAAACGTGAAAAGTTTTTTCCTTTCTATTTGGCACTCTTCAAAATATTTACATCCTCTCCTGCTTCTCTAGCGCACTCACAGAATTGAAAACTTTTTTTTTCCTCTCAAATCCTTCTGTTCAATCTTTTCTGCATAATCTCTGCTGCCTTGACGTTTAAAAAAAAAATGTGGTGGTCAGAACTGGATGCAATGCTCAAGTTGTAGTCAAATTGTTGCTGACAAAAGCTCATCATGACCTCCTGTACTCTCGATTCCTCAATATATCACTCAAGATAACGTGATCATTTACTTACTTTCTTAACCTCCCCTGACTCCATCAACTGAACATATTTCCAGATCTCCCTGTTCTTCGACTCCAGTGGTTTTTAGTGGATAGAAAAAAGTTTGAAAAACACTGTTCTACTCTCTTAGAACTTCACCTTTTAGTTACTATTGATTCTTCTCACTCTCCTTGTTGCATTTTTCAGTCCAAAATTACTTTTGCTACACTAACCTCTCTATCTTCTGTAAGTCCATTTCTTTCCTTCTTATAGATGTTGTTTCTTGGTTTTGTGAATTTTGCCTATTGTGCCCAGAGTTCTCAAATCCAAATAACAAAATCAATAGTCTTTGTATTAATTCCCAAGGAATTCTGCTGCATCCTTTTCTCTAGTCTGCAAGATAATTTTTCGCTCCACATGTTCCCTGTTGTTTGGCTGCTCTTTATCCATGCTGCAGCAGTTCTTTCGATTCCATCCACTTCATTCTTGGTGACAAAGTTATTATGTGGCACTTCATGAAATACCTTGTGGAAATCTGGAATAAAACATGAAAGTCTGCAGACACCATATCTGAATTGAAAACATAATGCTGAGAAACTAAACAGATCAAACAGTATACTTTACAGAGCTAAGACAAAAATGCATCACCGACGTTTTGGCTTGACCAAATGGGTGCCTGCCTACATTTTGCTCATACATTGATGAAGGGGCTCAAGCCTGAATTGTTGGTAATGCATCTTTATCTTTGCTCTATAAAGTACACTCTTTGATCTGCTGAGTTTCTGCAGGATTGGTGTGTTTACCTTTAGGGAGAAATTCTATATGTAAGCAGCATTTGCTAATCAATCTTTTTTGTTCCTTCTTCAAACATCTCTGTCAAGTCAGTTCAACAAGGATTACATAAAACAAATCCATGCTAGCTTTTTGAGTGCCTACGATCAATCTCCCATGTCCAAGTGGCTGCTAGTCATGTCTGTGTTTACTGTTTCTGGAACTTTCCCTACCACCAAGGTAAAACTAATTTGCCAATAATTACATTTTACTACAACCATAGCAAATGCCGAATTTTGTGTTTCACTAAATGCCGATGACACCAAGACACCCTGTTGTGCAAAACTCATGAAATCTTTCACTTACACTGAAATAGTTTGAATGGTGGCTTTACAACTATTCATTCATTGCTTTTTCCACTCCTGTGTCCATTTTCACTGTTAACCTCACAGCTTTTTTTCAATTGCGCCTTCAATATTTTAAAAGTTCTTCAAAATTTATTTTGAATTTTACATTTAGTCATACAGCACAGCCACAGGCCATTTCTGCCCATGCGTCCTTGCCGCCCAATTTACACCCCATTAACCCACACCCCCTATATATTTTGAATAGTAAGAGAAAAACAAAGCCCCCCCCTGGAGAAAATCCATGCAGGCATGGGGAGGCCATACAAACTCTTTACAGACAGTGCAGGATTTGAACCCCGGTCTGGTCCATATCATTGGTGCTGTAAAGACTTTGCACTAACCATTGCACCAACTCTGCCGCCCACACATACTCTCTTCACGTGGAGAAAGTAGGATTCTCATTGTGCTGTTATTCATGTTGTGCCTACCCAAATATCAAAATCTCTTTGGGATGTCATCAGAACACTGAACATCAGAGATAGGCAAGGTCAACCTGCAGAAAGCTGTGGACCAGATAACATCCCTGGCAGAGTGCTCAGGGGATGTGCGGCTCAGCTAGTAGGGGTTCTCACTGACATCTTTAACATCTCCCTGAGAGGTGCTGTGGTCCCAATGTGCTTCAAAGTCACCACAATTATCCCTGTGTTGAGGAAGTTATCTATGTCCTGCCTCAATGACTGCCGCCATGTCGCATTCACATCCATCATCATGAAGTGCTTTGAAAGGGTCATCATGAGGCACATCAAGCTCCTACTGCCCCCATCACTGGACCCCGTGCAGTCCACATAATAACCCAACCACTCTATAGACAATACCATCGCCACCGCCCTCCATCTAGTCCTCACTAACCTGGAAAATAAGGACTTGTATGTACAAATGCTGTTTATTGACTTCAGCTCCACATTCAACACAATCAGACCTCAGTACCTGATAGGGAAGTTGAGCCTGCTGGGTCTAAACAGCTCGTTCTCGATCTCAGGCAACCCAAATTGGTAACAGCACTTCCAAGACCATTACTCTGAGCATGGGGGATCCCCAGGGGTGCATGCTTAGTTTCTGCTCTTCACTCTGTTGATCCACAACTGTGCAGCTAAACACAGCTCAAACCACATCATCAAGTTTGCTGATGACGCAACCATGGTGGGCCTGATAAATAAGAATGATGAGTCAGCGTACAGAGATGAGGTACAGTCACTAATGGACTGGAGCAGAGCTAACATCTGAAATCTGAACATTAATAAAATCAATAAAGATGATTGTCGACTACAGGGTGACCTGGAGGGACCACACTCCTCTGACCATTGACAGTTCCACCACTGAAGTCATCAAATGTATCAAGTTCACTTGGTGCAGAATCACACCTGGACCCTTAACACCAGCTACATAGCTAAAAATCCAGCAGCGCCTCTATTTCCTTTAAAGGCTGAGGAAAGATCATCTCCCACCCTCCCTTCTCACTACATTCTACAGAGGATGAATTGAGAGCATCCTGTTCAACTGCATCACCACCTGGTTTGGAAGTTGTACCTCCTCTGGACCGCAAGACCCTGCAGAGGATAATGAAGTCAGTGGAAAAGACCACTGGGGGGGCTCTCTTCCTATCATGAAGGACATCTACAACACTCAATGCAGGCGAAAGGCAATAAACATTGTGAAGGACTCCACACACCCCTCACATAAACTGTTCTCCCCTCTGCATCTGATAGGAGGTACTGCAGCACTTGGACTCTTCTGTCCAGATTGGTGAACAGCTTTTTCCCCAGGCCATCAAACTCCTGAATTCCTAGAAACATATGAGAATTGATTACTGGTGTACTGGGGACTTAAAATATACATCTTAATATATAATATTTTAGTGTGTTTAACTTCTATTCTAACTTATATTTATATAAATATGCTCCATGGACCTGGATATTCTATTTCGTCTTTACTGTGTGAGCAAGGTATGAATGATAAATAAAGGTGACTTGACTTGAAATGGGTCTTACTGAGAAGCTATTACCAATATCTATCTTGGATCAAGCCAGGCATTTTGAAACCAATTGGACTGGTTGGACAATTAGGCTCTGAAAGGAGATTACGAGAACAGGACATCAGAAGAATTCAATTTCTTAGAATGAAAAGTGATTCAATCCAAAGTAAAAGCAGTGCTGAGCCCAATGAAACGTAATCAATGGCCTTGATCAAATCACTCACTAAACACAAGGATATACACTGCACAGCTCTCAGGGCAAAAATATACATGTTTTCAGACTGTTTAAATAGGACAAAATGCAATGATAATTAACAACCCAATTTGATTTTTACATTTTCATAAACACAGTGAATAAAAGAAAGCACCAGTGAGAATATGACTGAGAAGTGTGACAGCTTCAAAGATTTAATTAATTAGTGGCAAAAATGTCAAATAATATTGAAGCCTTGATGAACCTTTCTGAGATCATTTTCTTTTACCTCTATTTTCCGTAGATCTGATGAATTAATTCCAGCTTTGATAGTTTCCTTTGGGGAAAATATTGGTGATTATTTATACCCACTGCACTGAATCCCCATTCTCCTCCCAAAATAAATTTAAATTCATGAATTTTAAATATAAATTTAAAATTTTAGATATAAATTTAGACATACAGCACAGTAACAGGCCCTTCAGCCCAGGAGACTGTGCTGCCCAATGACACCTAATTAACCTACAACTCCCCGGTACATTTTGAAGGGTGGGAGGAAACTTGAGGCCCCAGGGAAAACTCACACAGACACAGGGAAACGTACAAACTCCTTTCAGACAGAGCAGGTTTCAAACCTTCGTCACAATCGGCGATGCTGTATCAGCATTGTACGGATTCTGTCACCAATGTGTATATGTATATATGGTGGTATAAGATGGTCGTGATTGGCTGAGAGCGTAGCCACGCCTAGTGGCAGGTCTTAAAGGGTTGCTCCTTGCCAGACCTAGATCATTCTGGACTGGTCAACCTACATATGATACACTCCAGTCTTCAAGTTAATAAAAGCCTTGGTTTGGATCAACAAGCCTTTGATCCTTTCGATGTGCACTACAATTTTATTAATTAGAAAGTTTTTAAGGGATGGAGCATATGCTACAACTGGAACACCTCAACATCGACCTGCAGTCGGCTACAACTTTGAATGACTTTAAGAACTGGGTGAAGTGTTTTGAAGCTTACCTACAACTCACTGACCCTGCCATGGAGGAGGACGGCCATCAACTACTTGTATTGATGTCTATGGTGTCCCCGAGAGACTATGAGAGCATCCAGGATGCAGCCACTTATGCTGCAGCCATGAAGGTGTTGAAAGGACTCTACGAGCAACTAGTAAACAAGGTCTATGCCCAGTACAAACTAGCAACCAGGAGGAAACTACCCGGTGAGTCATGTTGAGCTTATAGCCAAGCACAAAGGGCACTGGGCAGCGCCTGTGCCTGCTCAGATAGAACTGCTGCTGAGACCACCAATGATCTCATTCGGGATGCTTACGTGGCCGGGGTCTGATCAAATGAAGTGAGGCAGCGTCTGCTAGAGCACAGGGGAGAAAACCTAGAGGACGTGATCTGGATCGCAGAGAAAATGGAGGATGTGGTCTTAAGTATGGATGCGTATTCTCAGGGCTGGAGCACACGCTATGAAGTGAGTAGGATGCCCTCCCTCAACCCTACTATCCCACAGCCCACCGATGGCCTTTCGGTCACCGTTACACTGCCTGATGCGATCCCGAAGTGCTACTTCTGCGGGAGGGTTAAGCACAGCAGGTCCCAGTGTCTGGCGAGGAAATCCAGGTGCCAGAAGGGCCTTAAACATGGCCACTTTGCTGTAGTCTGTCGATCCAAATTGGCCACCATCAAACACAGCGCCCCGTGTGAGGCCCAACTGTCACCCTCCCATTTAAATATCTCTTCTTCAGAGCTCTTGCCATGATGACATTAGCCTGCTTGGACCTCCCACATGGAGCAACGACCGCCAAGGCCCAAGCCTCAACTTCAATGGCTGCCATTATCGCCGCTGCCGACGCTGCTGACCAGGGACCCTCTGCCACTGACACTGTCAAACAGGTAACCGTCGCCACACCCACCAGTACCGCTGCTACCGATGCTGCTGACTAGTGACCCGCCACCACCGATGCTGCTGAGCAGGTACTTGCCGCGGCGGCCACCACTACCGCTGCTGCCACCACCACCAACGCTGCTGACCTGGTACCTGCCGCCTCTACCAACCCGGTACCCACCGCCACTACCGCCAATGACTACCCGCCTGATCACCCCACCACTGCCGACTGCAAGCAGTGACCCCCATCACTTACTGTTGGCAGGCTGACACCCCCAGCAGGCTGCAGGCAGCAGCCCCAGCTCCTCAATGCTGACAGCTCCAGCCCGACTGCTTCTGTGACATCACCACGCACACGTAGTGCACTTCAGGCCCGATGCTGCGTCACATCATCATGTAAGACTCCACTGTTCCCAGCACAGGTCTCTGCATCCGTGACCCTGGACCAGGACTGCCCCCATCCCCTTACAAAAGCAAAGGAACTGATTAAAGTGCATGGACACCATACCAATTGCTTATTTGACTCGGGGTCAACCGAGAGTTTTATCCATCCAGACCTGGCCCACCGTTGCGAACTGGTCATTTTCCCCACTGACCAGAAGATTTCATTGGCGACCAGGTCACACTCCACTGGAGTAAAGGGGTATTGTGTGGTGACCCTGAAAGTCCAGGGCATTACATTAACCGATTTTAAACTGTTAGTCCTCCCCCAACTGTGAACTCCCGTATTGCTGGGACTGGATTTTCAGAGCCATTTCTGAATTGTTTCCCTGCACTTTGGGGGACCCCACTGTCTGTCTGTAACCATTCCACCTTGGATGCTTCCTGCCAGTGACAGCCCACACCACCAGCCCCCGCGCGCTGGCAACCCACTTGTAGCCTCTTCACCCTCCGGGTCGCTCCTCCAGCATTCTTTGCAAACCTTACCCCTGGCTGGAAACCAGTGGGCACCAAAAGCTGGCAGTATAGTTACGAAGACAAGAAATTCATCACAAGCAAGGTGCGTAGACTGCTGGAGGAGGGCATTATCAAACCCAGCTCAAGTCCCTGGAGGGCCCAGGTGGTGGTGGTTAAAAACGGGGAGAAGCCACAGATGGTGGTTGACTACAGCCAGACAGTCAACCGCTTTACGCTTCTGGATGCGTACCCCCTCCCGCGGATCACGGATGTGGTGAATCAGATCACCCAATACCTTGTGTTCTACACCATTGACTTACATTCGGCCTATCACCAGTCTCGATTCGCCAAGAAGATTGACTTTTCACAGCCATCAAAGCAAATGGGCGGCTGTATCAATTCTTCAGAGTACCCTTTGGGGTCATGAATGGTGTCGCGGTTTTCCTGCGGGAAATGGACCGGATGGTAGCCCAGAATGTGCTAACAGCTACTTTCCTATATCTGGACAATGCCACCATCTGTGGCCATGACACGCAGGACCATGATGCCAACCTCGAGAAATTTTTTCAGACTGTGATTCGGCTGAACTTAACCGACAATTTCAACAAGTGTGTCTTCCAGACCACTTGGCTCACAATTCTAGGTTGTGCGGTGGAGAATGGTGTGGTAATGCCAGACCCTGACCGCATGTGTCCCCTCATGGACTTGCCCCCACCACACAACCAAAAGGCACTCAGACGCTGCCTGGGTTTCTTTTCGTACTATGCCCAATGAGTTCCACACTATGCTGACAAGGCATGGCCACTTATCAAGACCACCTCCTTCCCCCTGTCAACTGAAGCCAAAGCATCCTTCGACTGCATCAAATTGGACATCGCTGCTGCAATGCTGTATTCCATCGACAAGTCCATTCCTTTCCAAGAAGAGAGCGATGCATCCGATTTTACACTGGTGGCCACTTTGAACCAGGCCGGCCGGCCGGTAGCCTTCTTCTCCAGGGTCCTGAGAGCTGACACTCCTCTGTCAAGAAGGAGGCCCAGGCCATAGTTGAAGCAGTATGTCGTTGGAGACACTACCTCACTGGCATGTGCTTTACACTGCTGACCGACCAACGCGCGGTCTCCTTTATGCTTAGCAGAACCCAGTGAAGTAAGATCAAGAATGACAAGATCGCTAGGTGGAGAATCGAACTCTCCACTTTCAATTATGACATACTGTACCGGCCTGGTAAACTTAACGACCCACCAGATGTGCTCTCCAGGGGGACTTGCGCCAACATACAACTGGACAGGCTGCAGAGACTCCATGAGGAGCCCTGCCATCCAGGGGTCACTAGGTTCATGCCCTTTGTTAAGGCTTGCAACCTGCCCTACACAGTCGAGGAGATTCGCTCCATGACCCAAGCCTGCCCGGTGTACGCTGAGTGCAAGCCCTACTTCTTCCATCCGGAGTACACCCATGTCATCAAAGCCACCCGACCCTTTGAACGTCTAACCGTAACACCTACATTCTTATGGTGACCAACGAGTATTCTTGCTTCCCGTTCACTGTGCCCTGCTCGGACATGACCGCCTCCTCAGTCATAGAGGCCCTGCACAGCATCTTTGCCATCTTCGGGTACCCCAGTTACATCCACAGTGACCATGGGTCCTTGTTTATGAGCGCTGAGCTGTGCCAGTACCTTCGGGAGCATGGTATTGCTTTGAGCAGGACCACCAGCTATAACCCACATGGTAATGGGCAGGTCGAAAGAGAGAATGCCACTGTCTGGAAAATGGTTACGCTTGCCATCTGGTCCAAAGGCCTCCCCACCGCTCACTGGCAGGACATACTCACTAGCACCCTACACTCCATCCACTCCCTCCTATGCACCACGACCAATGTCACCCCCCATGAAAGGAAATCCTTTTCCTTTCCCGAGTAAATCTGAATCGGGAATAACCACACCAGCATGGCTTACAGTTCCTGGGTCTGTCCTCCTGTAATGCCATGTCCAGTACTCAAAGAATGACCCTTTGCTTGTCCAAGTGATGCTATTCCATGCGAACCCACATTATGCATACATTGAGTACCCAGACGGGCGGGAGGACACAGTCTCGGTAAGGGACCTAGCCCAAGCTGGATCGGACCCAACCTAACCTCCTCCAACTCCTTCTCCCCTAGGTCACGTGCTTGAACAGAGGAATCAGCACCACCCCACCAACTCAGGCCAGTCTGTCAACAATGCCATTGGGGAATTGAGCGAAGCAGTGGTCGCACCCAACGAGCCCACCAGTGACCTCAATCCCAGCACCACAGTGGTCATGCCAGACGATCAAGCCCCCCGACAGTTACAGCCCCTAACCTCCCACAAGTTTCCCCCCTTTTCTTTTTTACAGCTCTACATTCACCCCGGAGTCAGTTCTCAAAGAAGGGGTGAATGTGATAGTACGGATTCTATCACCAATGTGTATATGTATATACACTATATTGAGGTATAAGATGGTCGTGATTGACTGAGAGCATAACCATGCCTACTGGCAGGTCTTAAAGGGTTGCTCCTAGCCAGACCCAGATCATTCTGGACTGGTCGACTTACATGTGATACTCTCTAGTCTTTTAATTAATAAAAGCCTTGGTTTGGATCAACAAGTCTTTGATTCTTTCGAATTGCACTACACAAATTGTGCTAACCATGCTGCACGAAATGATGAGCACTCATCTCCAATGGCCATATTCTGACCTGAACCATTTTGTTTATGTCCAATATCATGCATTAATGGATGATGGGCTCACTGTTCCCATTTAGGAGATCATACCAGTTTGAGAGCAGGTACCTTGACACTTGTTATGAAATAACACGGAACATTATAACCCAGAAAAAAAAACTGAAGTTGCATATTCAGATTCAGCAATATTGCAATCATGTTACTCATGTTATTACCAGCCCAGAGTCCTGGACAGATAATTTAGTAGCACAAGTTCAAATCCCACTGTGGAATTCTGTGTGTGATTACTCCTATAGTCATCCAGTTGTGGTAGTGAGGATACAGGTAACAGATTCAAGGAATTAAACCCTGGGCACACCAAACAAGAAATAAACCCTAGATGCTAGTAGCAAACACGAAACCGGAGAAAGAACACCTGCATACAAACCAATCTCACAAGCATGCAGGTTACCTGAATTACAAACACCTATGGAAGTTATCTCAAACAGTGAAGGTTAAAGGAAATAGTACATGCCACCCCTTCCCTGATATACTGGCACAGCACATAGATTAAAGAATGGTGCCCATGAAAGAGAGTTCCCTAGATGAACACAACAATGGAGCTCCCACCCCTTATGACACACAATTACTCCTCCAGCATAACTCATGGATCACAGCCAAGAGCAGGGTCAGGTAACAAAAAGAAACAAGCACATTTTGCTCTTTATACTCCTGGGGCTAGAGTCTAGCCCAGATATTGAGCTATGTTACTTCAGGTGTGGAAGATGACCCAATCACAGTGTGGCTTAGTCTGGCGTATTGAGTCACATGATGTTAGATTGGAAGATGACTAATTAAAAGGGAATTTTGTCTGTGGACAGGTCTAATTTTGATTGACAAGGGGAAGTGACCTTCAAACTATTTGTTCTGACCAGTAAGGTGACCCTCTGTGTTACACCTGCAGCTGATGTTGAATATCACTTGGGAGAAGCGTTGGGACAGAATCCATTGTGATTGGGGACATCATGAGTTTGAATGTGGATAAAAGTCAAACTTTGTCATTACAACCTCATCAAATCAACTGTTAGAGTCACATTTAGACAATGGTACAGTCAGACTAATCACTATGGAGACCCAATAGAAATGATGGTGCTGTCACACAAAGGACATCCTCTATCTTGAGCATAGATTATATGATAAATTTAGGACAGAGGGAGAATGTAAGAAGTAATAGGACAGCAAAAGCACAATTTTATCATATACCATCTGTATAAGGGAATTTTAAATGTATTATTGGTAATAATTTTATATTCAATATTATTTTTGGTTATGAGAAGGGGACGTGAGGGACTGAGTGACTGGACTGCCAAAAACTTACAAATCCTTGTTGAGTTTCTTCAAACAGTTTCATTCAAACAGTTGTTACATCTCCCTGTTTCCTTGCATAGGGGGAAGAAAACATGATTTCCATGATGCTTCCAAAACCCAGATATGGGTCAATTGAAGTGACCTTTCCTTTAGTCATGGTGGGGTTCAACAATTCCCCTGATAGGGAGAATCAGCTGAATTGTCCATTATCACACAGAGTCATTCCTGCTCAGTCTTCAATGAGATGGCTGCTGGTCATGAATGTGTTGTTTCTTTCAGTGTTCCATACACAGGACTCCCTCACCACCTGTGTTCCTAGAAAAAGCAACAAATATTCTTCCTCCTCTCCAAAGTAGCCTGTACTAGCTGTTGCCATCCAGTCTCCCGACAGCTGTGAATGGATGCTGCCTGTACTAGTCCTCAAAGTGATATTTACACTAAATGAAATGGAAGTTCAGATTGTTTCAAATCTAACAGGAGGAGAGAAGAATAAATTGCATGGCACTTCTGAAAATCTGACATGGGCATGATAATTGGAATGGCTGTGTTTCAAGGCTCAGTAATTCACAAAATAGTCACATGCTATCTGTTATTTCCTCATTTCAAGGAGTTCAAATAACAATCCTCACAGATTTACCCTTGGAAATTGAGACTTGCAGCTCTAAATCTATCATCTGACATATTGGTTTGAATCTCAGTGGGTTTCCACAAGGGTGCCATGGCATAATAACTGGAATTTGATTTTACTGGAGTTACATGTGAGTGGCCTCCATTCCATTTTATAATACTATACAGATAATAATGAGATACAGGGAAAGCAATTATATGTTTCAAAGCTTCTGAAGGAGCCATAAAACACTGAAGTGACACTTAAGCACACAAGGAGGTGATTTGAAACAAGTGATTTTTCTCTGGATCACCTCCTTCTATCTTCCTATTATTTGAAAATACAATGCAGAAGAGCTTCCATTCTCTGGCAATTCATTTTAAACAGTTTATTCTTGAAGGATTTTGTACTGTAACATTTAGAATGAAATTCACACAACTTGTATAGCGACGTGGTTAGATTAGAAACATGCTTCCCTTAAGATGAACGTACTGATGATAAGTGCAGGTTTTATTGGATTGATTAAACTTTGCTGAATGCCAGTGAACTGGTTAATGGAAAAAAATTACCCAAGTACTGATTTTAGAAAGATATTGCAGCCTTACATCATGTCATGCAAGCCTTTTAATATAGAAAAATAGGTAATGATCTATTTGGGTCTGATCACATTATCACATAATTGGTCACATCAACCCATAATAATTATTTTAATGTTACACTTATAAATCAATTAAAAAAGTCTTCTCGTGGCAGGTTTGCCTCGCAGAAAATGTTGTGCCTGAGGCAGACAAAACGATCAGATTTCAACCTGGTTTAATGTTTCTTTGTTTCAAATCACATGCTGCAAATGTTAATTTTCCCTCGCATGGTAAATTTCATTGCATGATCCAATCTTTTGTTTGCTGTGTCCTGGAATTCAAAATCAATATTCACAGAAAGAATTAATAACCATTTCTGGGTTGCTTTAGGTTAGACTGGTGATTTCTTGGTATGAATCACCCTGGTAACCCATACAAGTTCTGTGATGGAGGTGTGCACGATGACATAATTCACCATACAGCACCACTTTTGGTGTACTGGATGAGGACTGCAAATGATGCTGTCCATGGGTCTTTCATTGGTTTCATCACTGGTCTCTCTGAGGACAAGGTGGTCTTAAATCTACAGCTCTGAACTGGGATCCCTGTGAATTTAATTACCAGTAAATGTTTGCCTGCATTCTTGGAGTTGATTGCCCCATAATTAAAATTTACCTCAAACACTCCCATCCATCTGCTGCTGGTTTTGACATTCTCACCAAAATTCAGTGACATCATTTGCACAGAGGACCTTTACATGCCTCATACGGAAAATTGTAATCCCTTGACCAGTAATACCTCTAAATCTACAAAAATAATCTCCAAGCCTTTGATCCCATTTCTGTCATAACTCCCCCCAGGCCATTTTTCCATAGAGCAGCTGGAGATGAAACATCTGCTCTGTTACCTTGTGACTTACCACCAACTGAGAACCCAATTAATGTAATTGAATAGGCCTTCTTTCAAATTTAGTGCTCTCCACACAAATGTTGTTGGGAAAACCAAGCGCAGATTGACTGACCTCTTTATAGAGCACCTGTGTTCTGACTGCACTGGCTACCCTGAACTTCCAGTTGCTTCCACTTAAATTCTGCACCCCACTCCCACTCTGAGTTATCCTGCACTGGTACAAGAAGGCTCAATGCAAGCTTGAACATAAGAACATTGGAACATGAATCAGCCACTAAGTACTTCAAAACTATTCTCAATTCAATATGATTAATATGACTGAAGTACTTGAGAAACTGCATTTTATTTTCTGTTTAAGCAGGTTGCAAAATCCTAGACCCAAATTACATTTTTGCGCCTTTCTCTGTTTGGATCATAACTGGATCACCCATTGATGATAATTATGGCTTCTACACAGCCGCTGAGAAACATAAAATTTGGGCAAATTTCCCACTCTGCTGGCAGTGTAAAAGTGTCATGACGGAATTTATTTGCTAAGTTCCATCCTGTCATTTTTCCTTCAGGACACCTTGAAATTTTTATGGACTGAATTGACTGCAGGCACTCTGTAATTATCAAGAGACATTTCCTCTTCTTTCCCCGATAATTTTTTGGACACAGGATAGTGACGTCAATTACGCCATCGACATAGAGATGCTGTGGGTTGGAAGCACATTGCACATCCGCACCGATGTCCACCCATGTTCACTCTCCAACAATCTCCACAACAGAGGAAGTCAGTGTAAACATGCTCCCTGTGTAAACGACCACTCCAAAATTATGGAATTTTGCCATTATTTATGTGTAAAAGTTCTCCATCAGCACAGCATCAATTATTTGGTTGACCTGTATTTTGCTACATTTTTCACTCCTATATGAACATTATCAGCCTCAATAACCATCGCCATTGAGCCATAAACTATGACCTGGACAACCCAAGTCTCACTGCATCACAAATTGTCCTTCCCATCCCTCTTTCATTCCTGACCCCTTTTCCGTCCCATCTTTCTCTACAAGATAAAATTAAATTGTTTTTCTATCTTACCCAGTACAGATAAAGGCTCTTGAACATGAAACTGTTTCTCTCTTCACAGATGCTGAATATTTCTAGTATTCTCTTGTTTCAGAGTTCCAGCCCTCACTGTTCCAACACAGTCTCTTGCTCTTATCTCTCTCTCAATTGATTTACAAATTCATCAGCTAACTCAAACGCATTATGCTCCCTCAACAACTTTAGTCCCCATACTACATCATCAATCATCTTATGACCTTCAAACCATTTTCAAAAATTTTTCTTACTGCAATGTGTATGGCAATTGACCCCAGTATCTGCAGACTTCCTTGCGTTACTTGAGAAACATGAAAATGCTGGAGGAACTCAGCAGGTCATGCAGTGTCCAGAGGAGGTAAAGATCTAGAACCAATATTTTGAGGCTGGAGCTTTTTTGTGTTTTATTTTCTTGTTTAACTTGCTTTCTTACTTTTCCCATTTTGCTGAAGGGTCATTGATTTGAAACATTGATCTTTTTTCCCCCTCCCCACAGATGAGGCTTCTGTTTTTATTTCTGATTTACAGCATTTACATTTTTCTGATTCTCAATACCCCCGACCTCTTATCCTTCTTCTTCCCACTCCCTGATCCCACAGGAATGTGCCAATTCTACTCCCTATCACAAACCTACCCCACCACAGTAACTGCTGGATGACTGTCTTCACATGCTGCCTGAAGGCCTGGTGGGCTCCATTGCTGATCTTTCAAAGCTTGCATTGAAAAAGAAAAGCGAGCAATATATTTTCAAAAGCAAAAAGGGCAACAGTTTCTATGTTGCTACTGCACTGCTCCAAAGGTCATTCATGAAGTCAGCATTTTGACGCAACCAAATGAGTCTTGTGAAATTGCTTGGTTTATACACTTTAACATTGTAATTCCTCAGTTTTATTTCAATGAAGTTTAATTTGTTTTCTATTTTATTCACAAGCTGTACTTAACATTCTCTGGCTAATGGTGAAAACATGTTAAAGTGCTCATAGACAGGAGTACAAGAACCCTGACTGTGACCGGTTTTATATGCTACCACTCCCACTCCATATGCTGCGTTCAAATCAATGTTCAGATTTATGGACAGAGTACATACAACCCTGAAATTATTTCTTTTCCTGCTGTTATTGTAACTGATTTCCTTCAGTATCCAAGGAGAGTGATGAGTACAGTCTTCAAATGATCCATGGTTACAAGAAGGAGGGGATAATGGGCAGGGTGAGACTATTAAGATACAATATAATGCAATCTTTCTTCATATGCAGTGGTCCCTTTGACATTACGTGCTATATAGTCAGAATAATACAAACTATTTTAGAACTTTTTGAAAAAAAAACAATGCTCATTAAAGGAACTATTCCACTATTGAGAAGGAAATGTTGTATATAATACTTGCTCTGCAGAATTCTGATGTGTATCTGGGTACCACTTATGAACCAGTTGTGATATTTACTGACCACAATCCTCTGGTGTTTTTGAATGAAATGAAGGATAAAAACAGAGGATTGTTAAACTGGAGTTTAATATTACAAGAATATGATCTGCAAATTAATCATGTCAAAGGGACAAATAATGTAATAGCAGATTGTTTAACCCGAGAGTTAAAATTCCTTTGTAGGGGGAGAGTGTTATGAGGGATGTTAGCATAGTTATGGGTAAAATATGGCTTTAAAAGAGATAGATTGTGGTGGTTTTGTTTAGGTTATACTTCACAAACAGACTAACACTTCACAAAAGACATCTCATTTAAAATGCAAGAACTTTTGCTGAAGCTAGATGTTAAGACTCCTGTTGACTTTGCAGAAGCAATGAAGAATGGTGATCTATTGTGTATGGGCCTTAAAGTCCAGGCTCAGAGATACTGATAAGATCTTTCAAAGATTGGATTTGGAATCCTGGAAAAAAGTTATATGGTTTGTACAAGCAGAGAGAGGAAAAACAGACTGGTGATTTCTCTTTTGAAGAGAAAGAGAGAAGTCAGTTTTACAGTAGCAGTTGTGGCTGCAAAATGGCAAGCTGGCAGGTTTGTTGAAAGACCCCATTTTGAAGATGGGTTGTGAGTTCTGAGTCAGCCTGTTCAAAATCTTTGTGGTCCTTACAAGAGGAAATGGCTGGCTAGAGTGTTTCTCTTGAAATAAGGGAAACAAAAGGAACTCTCGTGACCTGGAAGAAGAGATTATTATTTGGAAAACCCATGATGTTTCTTCGGCAAGCCACTGAAGTGACTGATTGGAGGAAATAAGTTTGTGCATGACCAACAAGCCACAAATTTCTCTCTGAATCCAACAAGAACCTTCCTGAGCAGTAACCATTTAACTTTAAGCACCAGAGCCTGGTGAAGATGCATACATATTAAATTCTGTGCACTGTATGAGAATTGCCCAATACCAGTGAACTTGGAGAAGTGGAAAGTGAATGACT
Source organism: Narcine bancroftii (assembly GCF_036971445.1). Lineage (NCBI taxonomy): Eukaryota > Metazoa > Chordata > Chondrichthyes > Torpediniformes > Narcinidae > Narcine > Narcine bancroftii. The sequence continues at coordinate 96,108,478 of NC_091476.1, read as the reverse complement.
GGATAGTGAAACAGAGAACTTTCCTGAACCTATACACATTACACACACTTACGTTTAGAATTAGAAAGAGATTAAGTTAGGTTAAGTGTAATAAATTAAAGATTGATCCTATTATTATGTTTAAAGAAAATTAAAATCAACTTTTGTTTAAGTAACCATTACCATATAACCATATAAACCATATAACCATTTACGGAGCGGAAACAGGTCATGTTGGCCCCTCAAGTCCGCACCGGTTCACTGATTTTGTGCGCCCTCTTCAGGCATTGGTCCCGGTAGATCTTCATTCAATAATGATGAGCGAATTCAATGCAAGTGGAATCTTATTGAAATTGAAAGCAAGATTGTTGTTCGTGCCTCAAAAAAACTTAATGAGGATAGGGAGCTAGATGCGGTCTACATGGATATTAGCAAGACGTTTGACAAGGTCCCTCACGGGAGACTCATCCAGAAAGTCATGAGGCATCAGGATTAGTGGAACCTTGGCTGTGTGGTTAAAAAATTGGCTTGCAGGAAAAAAAAGCAGAGAGTAGTAGTGGAAGTAAAGTATTCTGCCTGGAGGTGGGTGACTAGTGGAGTGCCGCAAGTATCTGTTCAGGGGCCCCCTGCTCTTTGTGATTTTTATCAACGACCTGGATGATGAGAGGTCCTTGGTGAATTTCTATTGCTGCTGGATTTGGAAGTCCTCTGGGCTCATAACATATCCGTGTAAGAATACACCATCCCACTGCAGTAATTGTAGGGTGGATGTATATGTATAGAGCGTGTGTGAACAGTTTCCTGAGATGGTGGAAGGCATCAGTAAGTAAAATCTCTTTTGTTATTTGAATCTTGCACCTCTACGTTATTTAAGAAGTCTCCCAGGTTACACAGAGACATAACATCGTGTCTGCACTGAAAATGAATCCACAATTTGAGGTACAAATTGGCAAGGCCAGCTGAGCAAAGCCAAGGACTTAAAAAAAGCCACTACGGCTGAGAATGTTTCCGCAGTGTGACATTTACATTGACACATTCCTTTCTGTGGAAATTTACAGTTGAAAAAGTAGGCACAAATTTGTGACAAGAACTAACAGCTTGTTTTGGAATCTATAAGTACATGTATAACCATTTTTTAATAAGATGTCAGAATGCAATGGAAATTGGGCAGAACTGTTATTTTACTTGCCTCAGATTTCTCTCCTGCTGATGATCTCTTCACTGCGAATCTATGGTCAGGTGCCTAAAAGAGCTCTCATCATGTGAAAGAGCAATGAAAACAAATTTTAACAGAGGGTGTAGGTTGCGTGGGTGGCCACCATATTTGTGCCTGAAAGTGATTGCCTTCAACTGTGACTACAAAGGCAGGGACCCCAGAACTTAAATAGATGCCAGAAGAAGGCAATTTACCATTTGCTTTCTATAACCTTGAAGGAAGCAACACAATTGTGGAATTTAATTCTGCTGCCAGCCAAAAAGCTGAAAACTTATTATTTCCAAAAGGTAGAGAGAGAGAGAGAGAGAGAGAGAGAGAGAGAGAGAGAGAGAGAGAGAGAGAGTGGTGTGTGTGTGTGTGTGTGTGTGTGTGTGTGTGTGTGTGTGTGTGTGTGTGTGTGTGTGTGTGTGTGTGTGTGTGTGTGTGAGAGAGAGAGAGAGAGAGCGAGAGAGAGGTGTGTGCATGTATATGTGTGAGAGAGAGAGGTGTATGTGTGAGAGAGAAAGCGAGAGATGTGTGAGAGTGAGACATATGTATGAGTGTGCATGAGTGAAAAATGTGTGTGGGAGCGATGTGTATGTGAGAGAGGTGTGTGTCTGTATGTGTGAGAGAAAAGTTGTGTGTGAGAGAGAGAGAGATGTGTACCTGTGTGTGTGCATGAAAGAGATACGTGTGTGTGTGTCCATATGTGAGAGAGATTTAGGCACTTATGTGAGAGAGAGAGATGTGGGTTCGTGTGTGCTTCTGCAAGTATCTAGGTCAATATGCCTATTTAACCATGCCTATTTAGTAATATATTTTATTTTTGATAATAATCACATGAACATTGTTTTATTTTGCTTCTCTCTTTCACAGTACAGGTAGTGGAAAGTTAGTCAAGCAATATTTTAAATTAATTCTGTGTGAGTTGGCTAAAAGAGTAAGAGTTATATTTAAAAAGAATGAGTAGATTAAAAGTCCAACATTTTTTTTCCCCTCGAGAGAGCGAGATTGTGATCAAGACAGATTAAATGTAAAATCATAAAGAATGAACTATTGCTGCAATCTGCTGGATGCCCACAATGAGCAGTGTGATCACTGCACCGATGTCTGACATGTCTTGCTTATTGAGCTCTGCTGTATATTCAGTTTCAGTTCTCTTGTTAACAATGTTGTTCATTTACAGAATGCTGGAACTGATTGATTGCAATTAAAGGTGAATATATAAAGCAAGCAAAACACATTGGGAAAAGAGTAAGTTTTTTTGTAAAATGGTAGATTTAAAAATTAAGAAAATCTTGTTCACTTTCAAAGTGATGGAGTAATTTAAACCGTTATCTATTCTTTCAGATTGATATGAATGTCCAAGCCACAGCTATTCTACCATATTTGAAAGGCTCACTAAACCCTTTGTTTCGTCGGAAAAAGATGTTCCATCCTCTGACAGAGTCCTGATGAAGTCTGTGGCCTGATAAAACATTAGATCATGGTGTAAATGTTTGTGTGTGTTTTGGGGAGCAAAGTAGATTTTGTTGGCACAACTTTGTTGGGAGAGTGTGTGAGTTAGGTGTTGAGTGAAGAGATCACATTGACATTGATGGGCTCCGTTGGAGGGTAGGAGAATGGCTGACGGAGTACAAAAGTATGGTATCAGGGCAACAGACATCATGCTTCCATCACACAACAAATGTATGGATGGAATGATATGTGATGAATGCAAAGAAAGTCATGCACTGGTTTTGTGTATGTTGTACATTTTTTTAATACATATATAAATGGTTTATAAAGTATGTTAAATGAAATCAGTGGAGTGGAGAGGCGGGGACAGATTCAGGATTTAGATACATCTCTTACTTAGCCATTGTTTTCTGAAAAGACCATGCCATTCTGTGACTGGCTGATAACATGTGCCCCAAGAACAGTGTGATCCTTTCCTCTGCAAGACTTCAAAAGGAGCCATGCATGGGGAATGGAATCATTCCAAATACCCCCAATGTGTAAATCACCTTAACAGGGAAAATCCAGTCACATTTTCTAAGTGTTGTGAAATGATCCAGAGAAATGGGCTTCACTCTTCAATTTTCAGTTGTTCAATGGGGAAAAAAACTTGTTAAGCAATTAACAAGTCAGTTACTCATGACTCCATTTGAAGACTGCAGGAGTGTTCAGTTCTCTTGTTCCCATAGAGACAGATGGCATGGAAGCAGGCTCCTCACCCCATTATATCCATGCAGACTATCAACAATCAATTATATTCATCCTATTTTGTTTCTTTTTCCCCATGTTAGGATAATGTGAACTGATTTTGTAACCACATTTAACAATATACCCTTCTCACTGTAATAACTGAGGTGCACCACTGTGGGGGTTATGTGAACAGTTTCATGAGACGGTGGAAGGCATCAGTGAGTAAACTTCCTTTCGTTATTTGCATCTTGCATCTCTCAGTTATTTAAGAAGCCTCCCAAGTAACCCAGAGACATAACATGGTGGCAGCGGTTTAAGAGATCAAGAATAAAGCCATACAATTGATTGTAAGTCACTGAAATACAAAGGGGAAGAAGAGAAAAAAACATTACTGAAAATAATGGCTGGAGCCACAGCAGTTCACCCAGTGATGGACAGGGGGTAGGGGGGGTGGTGGGTGGAGGCTGAAGACATTGTTGAATCATTTAAAAAGTTTCAGCAGAAGGGCAATTTAGCATTCAAAAACCATTTTTAAAGTGCAAAAACAGAGGAGAAGGTCACTTAAATACTTCTCTGGACTGGGGAGTGAGGCCTTGACTTATTTAATTGCTGGGAACTTACAGAAGTGGAGAAAAGTATCCAGAGCAGATATTTGCAAAGTTTGCTTCTCACCTTGAACCCAGGTCTAATCATAGAATTAAACTCTATGAATTTCAAGGATTAATACAAGAGACTGAGGAAACTGTTGATAACTTCCTCACTCAACTAAAAATTGTTGCTGAAAAATGCAGATTTAAGAATATAGACGAAAGATTAATTTATAAACTAATATGGGGGATACCCCATCCTGAAGTGCAAAAGTCCCTTATAAGGAAGGATAGCTTGAATCTGACTGAAGCCATAGACACAGCCAGAGCCTTTGAAGCCACGAGGATGCAAATGAAATCCTTATCTATGCAGACCCATCCACAGCAAAGAGAAGGAAGGCTTGATGCTATAAAGAACACAATCAGAAAAGTGAAAACCCCCAAGTCCTGCAGAAAGTGCAGCAGACAACACCCCTTCAATGACCAAAACAAATTCCCCACATGCAGTTCTGAATGTAGACCCTGCGGTAAAGCAAATCACTGGGCAAAGATATGCGTCTGGTATGAAGAAAACAGTCATACCAGTGAAGACAAAAGATAAGAAGAAGATCTACCACATAAAAGGGAACAACAATGAGGACTCCAACATCAAGATACTGGACATAGAATCCATACAGCTTCACGAGATGTTGGGTGAGATGAAAGAAGAAAGCGAGCTGCACACAAAGATCCAAATATATAGTATAATCCAGAACAAGTCTATGATATTTAACCTAAGGTGAAGCTGGATAATGGATCACAAAGGAAAGTCCTTCCACTCAGACTCTACCACCAGATGTTCCCAGAGAACATAATTAAAGGGTATCCAAAAGACTGTGCATTGGAAACAGCAAATGTCACCTTAAAAGCCTATGGTGGACCCATGATCAAGCAGATAAGGAGAGTTAAGATCAATGGCTGCCATAAGGGAAAGAACATCCTCTGTACGTTTTACGTGGTTATGGGAGGATTTGAAATACTGTGCAAAGCATCATGGCCTTACTTTCTAACCCATTATGCTCATAACCTCTAACTTGTGCAAGGAAGTACACCAACACCTCAACGATGTGAAAAGGCTGAGGAAATTTGCCATGCCCACTTGCCCCTCAACAACTTCCACAGATGCACCGTCAAAAGCATACTTACTGGATGCAACACCGAGTGGAATGGGAGCTGCTCGGCTCAAGATCAGAGTCCACAGAAGGCAGCGAATGCTGCTCAGAACATAACACAAATGACCATCTGTCCATCCCCCACCCCTTGCGCCTCTAGGTCTCCATCTGCATATCCCGCTCTCAGGGAAAGGAAGCCAACATACTGAAAGACCCACTGCATCCCTGACACAACATCTCCTCCAAACAGGGCAATGCTTATGAATGTGAAAGCACACACCAACAGGCTTAAAGATGATTTCTTCTTTGCAGCCATCTTAATTAATCCATAACCATACTCTCATGCTGCTCTTGTTGTTGCCAACAGATCTTCATTTTCATCATAATCTCATAATTTGTAAAATGGGCACTTTATGCAGCTGTATGTAACAAAGATAAACATGAATTATTTGCTTTAAGAACCTTTCTCACTGTACTCTGGTATTTTATGACAAATAAAGGTAAACTTATTTTTCCTTTCCTCATATTCTGCTGCTGTCAGCAGCCACTGGACACCTTTGAAAGGGCTAATATATCTATGCTATAAAATAAGGCTCACTGTGAAAAAAATGTCAAAACTAATTTCTAAAGGAAGCAGTTGAGGAACGGAATTGAACAAATAGAGTTTTTAATGTCCTATGATTTATTTTCAGGTAGTAATGTAGCTCAGTAGAGGGGACTGACAACTAAATTTTAAGTAATTCTAAGCTAACTTTTGAGGTTGATGTATCTTTTCCAGACCAACAGACAAACTACTGGTGTGCAGAATAGAAGCAGGCCTCTCTAAGTTCAGTCTTCCCACATTTTAATCAACACTCCTCAGATGCTCTCACCTGCACACGAGGGGCAATTTGCAATGACCGATTAACCTGCCAACTTGGATGTCTTTGATTCAGGAGAAGAAATCGGAGCATCCGCAGGGAGATGGGAAAACTTCACACAGGCAGCATTAGAGGTCAGGACTAAACCGAGGTCACTGGAACTGCGAAGAAGCAGCTCCACTCGCTGCTTCACTCTGCCATCCATACCTTGCTTGCTGGGCCTTTACAAGTTGGCCAGCCACAGTGTCAAACAGAAAGCATATTTAAATGATTCTCTTACAGCCAACTTGGACAGTTTCAGGCAAAGCAATTCTGTCACTGATTAATGGAGTTGATATGCAAAAGATGATTATGCTACAGTTTTGCTCTCTGTATCACTCAATGGGTAAATATATGATGCAGTGCCTCAATTTATGTTCCATGCTAATTGGATCAGATAATCTTAGCAGGAGCACTGGTGGCAGAGAATGACAAGTAGGGGCAATGCTCTCAGCAACATGACAGAGAGAAAAAAAAAAGCCTTGCTTGTAATTCCTGAGCACTGTTCGTGAATGCTTCCTCCATGACAAGTGGACTTCAGCTGTGAAAATATTGCACTTGTACCAAATTTATTTATTTACTCGAGAAATATAGATGTTGCTGGTAAGGTTAAGCTTAATTAGTCAATTCTAATTACCCCCAAAACAATGGCATGCCAGGCTATTTCTGAGGACAGTTAAGCCCCAAGCACATTGTTGAATATGGCGTCACACCTAGAACAAGGAAGGATGACTGATTTCATGGCCTGAAGGAAAAGTGAACCATGTGGGGTTTGAAGAGAAATTAGTTATTTATTGATACCAACTTTTAGATAATTATTTGACTTTAAATATTTTCCTTGTCACAGTAAAAGCACCATTCACATGGTGACTCATTGTCTTTGAGGTGGCAAGCTGATTCAGTGAATTGGTGCTTCAAAATACTATCAAGATGTTTGCTCTTACTTTGAATCCAGCAACGGAACACTACTCGGTTCTTATCCTTGCATGAGTGGAAAATCCAAGTCACTCAGGAATCAGAGACAAATGGTGAGAACAAGCAATCCAAACTGACATTTGATATTTTTTTCAAATAACCCTTTGTTTAAAAAGGGTTCAAGGAGCAAGCCTAGCAATTATTGGCCTGTAAGTTTGACATCTGTGGTAGCTAAATTGATGGAAAGCATTCTTAGAGATAAGATCAGTATATGGAGGGACAGGGTCTGAGCAGGGACACTCAACACGGATTTGTGCGTGGAAGGTCATGTTTGACCAATCTTGTTGATTTTTTGAAGAGGTGACTAGGAATGTTGATGAGGGTAGAGCAGTGGATGTTGTCTATGTGGACTTCAGTAAGGCCTTCGATAAGGTTCCGCATGGGAGGTTAGTAAGGAAGGCTAAGTCCTTGGGTATTAATTTGGAGATAGTCAAATGGATTCAACAGTGGCTGGAAGGAAGGTGCCAGAGAGTAGTAATAGATAATTATTTGTCAGGATGGAGGCCGGTGACAAGCGGTGTACCTCAGGGTTTGGTATTGGGACCATTGCTGTTTATCATATATATTAATGATATGGAGGTTGGGGAGGTAAATTGGATTAGTAAATATTCAGATGATACTAAAATAGGGGGAATTGTGGATAATGAAGAGGGTTTTCAAAGATTGCAGAGGGATTTAAACTGCTTAGAGGAGTGAGCAGAAAGATGGCTGATGGAGTTTAATGCTGATAAGTGTGAGGTGCCTCATTTTGGAAAGAATAATCAAAGCAAGACATATGTGGTAAATTGGAGGGCATTGAAGAATGCAGTGGAGCAGAAAGATCTAGGAATAATGGTGCATTGTTCCCTGAGGGTAGGAGTTCATGTGGATAGGGTGGTGAAGGTGGTCTTTAGTATGCTCTCCTATATAAATCAGTGCATAGAATATAGGAGTTGGGAAGTAATGATGAAACTATACAAGGCATTGGTAAGGCCAAATTTAGAGTACTGTGTGCATTTCTGGTCACCGATTTATAGGAAGGATATTAACAAGATAGAGAGAGTGAAGAGAAGATTTACAAAAATGTTGCCTGGGTTTCAGCATCTGGAATAGAAGGAGAGATTGAGGAAATTAGATCTTTATTCCTTGGAACGTAGAAGGCTGAGAGGGGAATTGATAGAGGTGTTTAAGATAATGAGAAGGATAGATAGAGTTGATGAGGAAAGGCTTTTCCCATTGAGGGTAGGAGAGATGGATACAAGAAGTCATGGGTTGAGAGTTGACGGGCAAAGTTTAGAATTTACATGAGAGGGAACTTCTTTACTCAGAGAGTGGTTAATGTGTAGAATGGGCTTCCGGGAAAGGTAGTGGAGGCAGAGTCAATTTTGTCATTTAAGGAAGAGTTAGACACAAAGATAAGCGTATACAGAGCCGTTGTCATACCCACACTCCTGTTCGGCTCCGAATCATGGGTCCTCTACCGGCACCACCTACGGCTCCTAGAACGCTTCCACCAGCGTTGTCTCCGCTCCATCCTCAACATCCATTGGAGCGCTTACACCCCTAACGTCGAAGTACTCGAGATGGCAGAGGTCGACAGCATCGAGTCCACGCTGCTGAAGATCCAGCTGCGCTGGATGGGTCACGTCTCCAGAATGGAGGACCATCGCCTTCCCAAGATCGTGTTATATGGCGAGCTCTCCACTGGCCACCGTGACAGAGGTGCACCAAAGAAAAGGTACAAGGACTGCCTAAAGAAATCTCTTGGTGCCTGCCACATTGACCACCGCCAGTGGGCTGATTTCGCCTCAAACCGTGCATCTTGGCGCCTCACAGTTTGGCGGGCAGCAACCTCCTTTGAAGAAGACCGCAGAGCCCACCTCACTGACAAAAGGCAAAGGAGGAAAAACCCAACACCCAACCCCAACCAACCAATTTTCCCTTGCAACCGCTGCAATCGTGTCTGCCTGTCCCGCATCGGACTTGTCAGCCACAAACGAGCCTGCAGCTGACGTGGACTTTTTACCCCCTCCATAAATCTTCGTCCGCGAAGCCAAGCCAAAGAAGAGATAAGTATATGGATGGGAGGGGAATGGAAGGATAAGGGGAGAGAGCTGGTAATTGGGATTAGAGGAGGGTACTTGGATCAGTGCGGACTAGAAGGGCCAAATTGGCCTGTTTCCATGCTGTAATTGTTATATGGTTATAAATCATTTGGTAATTTTGTAGGCCTTTGCTTGAAAGCCAAATTACAAACTGTCATTAAGGTGTGCCACAGGACAATGTCAATTTTGCATCAATTTTGTTGATGATTTTAAAGCTGAATATGTATTATGTAAAACAAAATCACACTACAAGCTGTTTGTCAATATTATGGTTGTTTTCGCCCAGCTTTCATATCAGTATGCCTTTAAATAATGAGACAGAAAAGGTAAACTCTGTGATGTGCTATCAATAACTCCAAAGACTGGAAGTTATCTGACTGATAGGCTTTTATTACCATAAACAGGAGGCACGTCACATGTTGGTGACCAGAGACCTGAGCTTGTTCTGGGGAGGGGGTTACAGCGTTGCCACCTTTATTGGGGGAATCAAGGGGGAGGTACAATCAGCAAGGGGCAGGCCAGCCATGCACATACAAACATTATCAACAGTGGTTCCACCTCCCTCTGCCACTCCACACTTCCCCCATCATCAGTACACAGATTAATGTGTCTTCACCTCAGACTGGCATCAACTACTAATTGGAATCTTGCTATCAAGTGAGGGAGTTGTACCAGAGGGCAAAATAATTGAAATAAAATGAAATGAATCAGACTAAGTGCATTCTGGTTTTAATTCATTGTTTGCAGTTATCATATCTTTTTTACACAGAAATTCTGCAATATTTCTGTAAGGAAGATCCAACATGAAGCCGGCTTTGGTTGTATATTCTGAAAGGAGAAAAGCCTGCATCTTTTCCGAGACAGTATGTCTTTTTACACAGCAAGCCAGCATTGTGGGATCCAAAGAGGCGGTGCCTAGTGTGATGTATTACATACGCATCTGACATATCCTTCAAAACAAAAATGGCAGTAGATCTTGATGTGTTTATTGTACTAGCCATGGACATTTATACCACACTTTGAGCGCAGGCTTATTTCCTACGCTTCGTACATGACTTCATGGATGAAGAAATCATTTCATCAGAATTACATTGGAGGAGAATTTAAAGAGAAGCAGAGAGATGTTTGATGCAGAAAGGCGTGTGGACCTTACATTCGTAGATGGAGATGTTTTGTTCTTGTGAGTTAATTCACACTGCTCTCAGATAGAATAATGTGGAGGAGGGAGAGAACACAAGGCCTCATGTTCTGGTCTAATATCCTCAACAATTTCAATGAAGATGTGTGGCGAAGACATTTTTGCCTCTGAATTGGAACTCGTGGAACCATACCTGAGGTGCAAGACAACAAACTGGAAGGTCCCTCATGAGGACCTACTAGCCTATGGCAATCAAAACGCTGGCACCCCATTGTTCTTCAGGCTGTTTTCGAGCACAAATACTGGTAAGGATCATGCCCTGAGCTACAATGACTTGTCACTATCAATGAATGTGTTTCATATATTGATCTAATCATAGACTTTCTGTTGTTCCAGCTTCACAGATGCGTATGAGGGTTGGCCTGGTCGCACATATTGTGAAAAATGGCTGAAAATGATTAAACTAGCACCATTCAATGAAAGGTGATGGAATGCAAAATATGTAGATTAGAGCTTGAGAATAGACAGCACTAGCTAATGGGCCCCTTTCTTATCAGAAACCTCAAGGATTCAGGAATCGGGTTTGGATTGGCACAGTGACCTAGGGTACCCATGGCCACTTCTGCACTTGCTTAATAAAAACATATTAACTTAGATGCGCCTAAGAAGGAGATGAACTAATTAACATAACATGCGATGTATGATGAAGGAAGGACTGTGTGGTATCTGCAGTGATGGAAGGGAAAAGGGGAAGGTTGTAAGGTATTGAAATTCCAAGCGGAAGAGACGAAATGAAAGTGCGGTGATGTTGAGCGCGGGACTGTACAAAAGAGTGATGATTCTGGACCTCCGGTGTGTCTAGGGACTGAGAGACACCCGGCTCTGCAGACCCGAAATAAGTCTGAACCTGTTCTCCAAGACTTTGTCTCCAGAGTAGTGATTGTGAACACTTTATATTTCACAAACTTGGGGATTCGTCCGAGATCACAACTCCCACCGCTTGGACACTGGCTATTGAAGAATAAGAAGGTGCACCCCACTGATTTCAGTGGTCTCCGATTCCCTTGCTTGCCATCAGCAGTTTGAGCGAGTGATATCTGGACAGGAGACTCTGGAGAACAGAACAAAGGGAAGACTCTGGTAGGAGGACCAAAAAGAAGACTCTGGTAGGAGGAGTGGTTCGGTCGGGGAACTCTTGTTCATGAGACCCAGGTAAGAAAATTGACTATTAGGTATTACTCAGGCGACCGGGATTGTGTCAGGAGTGTGTGATCTGACAGGGATATGGGTAATCAGTGTACCCAAGAGAAGAAGGGACCCCAGAGAGGGGGTCCCGGGATTGACATTCCACCAGATAATCTGCTGGGGTGGATGTTAGGAAACTGGGGTCGGGAACCCCAGTTTATAAATACAAGAAGTCCTTTTGATCAGGAAGAGTCAGATTATGAGGCGTGTTGGATCCGGGTGACCGAGTTGTTTAAGGTCACCACGAGAAATGAGGAGGCAGACGTACCTCCCTGGGATCCTTTGAAGCACCTGCCCCCGCCGTATGACAGACAGAGGGAAGGAGATCATCACCGAGGATCACCAACAAGTGAGAGAGTCCAATGGAGGGGTAGAGGCTTGTGACACAGAGCTGGAGGAGGCAGGACAGAAGAGCTCGGACAGGCAGGAAAAACAAGAGAAAAAGAGAAGGGGCGAATGTTAGGGAACAGACCCGTGAAAGAGTCGGTTGGAGACCAATGTATGTTTCCAGGGAGATTTCAGGGAACTTGGCAGTCCGGGGCCATGGTTGAATAAGAGATCAGGAAGTTCAGTTAAGAGTCAGGGACCATTAGTGTGTTTGTGTGTATGTGTGTGCTTGGGGAGCTCAGATTTTGGGAACCTGAGTTACAATGGGGACTTGTGTAGATACAACTATCTGGAGGATGAAAATATAATTCAAAAAGTTTCTGAGACATTAAATAAAAGACTAGGGAGAGAAGGCTGGCCGTTGAGGGGGAGTACTTGGTATGATGAATTAATTAAAGAGCTCATTGGAAAGTGGCACCTGTTAGCACAAGAAAGGAAAGAGATAGGCTTGCAGGTTGCCAAACTAATGCTATAAAACTGGCAGAAGGAGGGACAGTAAACCTCTGAATGTCCTCCAGAAAGGAGCAGGACAGGAAAAATCAGGAAAGAAGAAAGCAAAGGGTAGGCAGGAGAAGCCTCCTGCACAGGAGGATAAACAAAGACTACGTAGTCAAATGGAAGTCCTAAGGCTGATGGAGGAGGGAGAGTTGAGTGACCCTGAGTACTACTCGGGGACCCCTGAAGGACCACCACGAGCATATCATCTGCCTGTATCTAGACCCCTAGTAGCGGTCCCCTCTGTTCCAGCAATACCCAAAGTATTTTCAGATCCTGTTAGTGCTCGAACCTGTTAGTGATAAATCATCCGGCCACTGTAACAAGGAAGTTAAGATTTAAAGAAAGTCTGTGGAAAATTCTAGAAGCTTTTGTTAAAACACGTTTGTCTGCATTTGCACACTTTAAAAATTAAGCTGTTCTCAGTGAGGACAGAGAGAACTCAGTAGAGAAACATAAGATACCGCTCTACCAGCCAGGCAAATTGGTAGGAAGCCCAGAAGCGATAACGCAGCCAGTTTGTGCAGAATACTACAGAGCACAGAACGAAGACAACCAGGAATACTCTTAAAGGGGCCACGCAAGATACCAATTTGTTTGCAGTTTAAAGCTGAGCACATACCCATGTATGTGATTTCATAAATTAATGAGGCAGCAGATGAAGTAGCTAAAGTATCTAAAGGGTTATCAGGATTGGGACCCCAAAGATTTAGTTCAACATGGGTCCTCCTCAACGAGCCTTATACCTTCTATCCAGGAGATTAGACTCCACCAGAGGGACACCTCTGATAGAGAAATTGAGCGATGGAAATGTTCCTGTTGGTATTATGTTGATGTACTTGAGTTTTGGGTAACCCCGGCAGGCAGGGTGTTACTATTGTGGAAAGTGGGATGTTTCAAACAGGAACCTTCCGAATTAAAGAGGGAAAGGGATGCGATCCCTCTAATGACTTTTGGGAGGATTAGTGGGATCAGGGGTTTCTACTCTCGGGACCCACCGGGAAACTCTGATAAATTTCCAACAAAGAGGATGCTGTTTTTCTGGTGGACACAGAGGCCACTAAATCATTATTAAACTTTATACCGGAGGGAGTTAGATTCACTAGTCAACAATTAAAGGTATCAAGGGTAGAAGGGGAAGAGTTTTCTGTACCTATTTTGGGAGTCCATTATGATCGGAACGGATCATGATGAAGTGATGTGGCAATTATTATACATTCCGGATATTGGAAGTAACCTCCTGGGTTACAACTGGGGTTAGAAAAGGGGGTAAAATATTTGGGACACTTAATAAGTAAGAGAAAAAGGAAAATGAGTCCCAAAAGGATTAAGGGGATATTGCAACTGGTTCTCCCGAAAACAAAGAAGGAACTAAGGAAGTTCTTGGGACTGTTGGATTATTGTCGACTGTGGATAGGTTCATATGCACAAAAAACTAGAAACTTATACTTCACCTCTAGGATACTTCAAGAAACAATGCAAAAGTTAGAAATAACATGGGATTTTCATACCCCATGGCATCCCCCTTCCTCAGGATGGGTAGAACAAATGAATCAGACATTGTCCAAATTGGTTCTAGAAACAAAGTTACCCTGGACTAAATGCCTGCCTATAGCATTACTGTGAATCTGAATAGCACCTCAAAGGAATGTCAGATTGTCCCCTTATGAGATGCTATTCAGACTGCCATTTTTAGAAAGGGAAGGGGAATTGCCTACTGTAGAAGTCACTGACAAATTTCTAAGGAACTAGGTATTGGCGCTCGCTTCTTCTTTATTTGTTCTTAGGAAAAATGGTCTGTTGGCCCAGACACCTCTGCTCAAATTTGCCATTCACAAAATACAACCAGGTGATTTGGTTCTGGATAAGATGTGGAAGGACGCCAAGCTTCATCCAAGTTGGGAGGGAGCATTTCTAACCGTCCTGACCACTGAGACAGTGATAAGAACTACAGAAAAAGGTGGACACATCACACCAGAGTGAAAGGACCGGTGAGGATTCCGGCTGAGCCGTCAACTTTACACATACATCCCACGGAAAACCCGTTCAAGATCCAGTTGAAAAGACATTGATGGTCATTAGAACAGGACTTTGAATAGTTTGTGAAACATAAATTAAATATCTATGTACAATCCTCTTCCTTTAGAAGAAACAAACATGAGATGGTGGTGAATATGCTGAATAAAGTTGATAAGTGGGAACCAGGGTTGGACTGATGGGATTCATTCATTAAGGAGAGGATTGGGATCCATCGTCAAGCCCTCAGTTCACCATTACCATTCTCGAGAGTTCTAAACCCCAGGTGATATGGTTCAATGCTTATAGTCTAAAAAAATGTGGAAGGATCGAGAGTCAGAGATGATATAGTGTTCAGGAGAAATATATGTGTCTTAATAGATACTGTCCCTATTGGTGGACTACCCAGAAAAAACCTACTCGAAAGGGGTAAATGGGAAAAATTTGGAATGGGGATAAACATCAGTGGAAAGGACCTGTTGGTGTTTTGTTTTAGAATAATCGTAGAAGGATCAAAGACTAATCCAACTGATAGTTCCTTCTCAATAATGCCCAAGGTGAAACCCTATACTTCACCCAATAATCCAAAAATTAAGGTCCTCTACCTCTACTAACTGCACAATGATGATTGAGAGTGAAACAGGATACGGGGATACAAATGCCTGGGTAGAATGGGTTAAATATACGGTGAAGAGTTTAAACAAGAGCAATTGCTATGCATGCGCTTCTGGATGTCCGATAGCACAGGTGGTTCCACCTCCATTGGGGTGGCGTAAAGACAGACAAGAAATGAGGTGCATGATGGCTTTGCATCAGGATAGAGAGGCCTGGGGTAACCAGTCCTGTAAATCTCTGTCCTTGATGTTCCCTCCTCTGAAGAGGAAGGGTGTCTGGATTCCGCCGGCATTCTGGGCTGTCAGAGAATCACACAGCCCGCATTTCAAGACAAGGAAGACAGTTCACAAAGGACCTAGGAAAGCTACAACTATGCACAAAGGTACAAGACATGACAGAGGAGAGGGGAGGGAACCACTCAGCCTTGAATGTACTTTGAATGATGATTCTGCGGAGGCAGAATCCTTGGACCAATATTTCCTCCCAATTGGAAAAGCACCTGTGCAATCATTCAATTGGACATACCCTTCACCTTTGAATTTGAACGAGAGAAGGTAATAGGGATAAAGAAAAGTAAGAAGGAGTTCTTTGGGACGTTTTTCAATAACCAAATTTATATTGATTCAATTGGGGTGTCAAGGGGAGTACCTAATGAATTGTAGGCACACAATCAGATAGGAGCCAGGTTTGATGCAGTTTAATCAGAAATACATGGTAAAGAGAAAAAGGAGGAATTGTGAAAAATGGCTGAAAATGATTAAACTAGCATCATTCTGTGAAAGGTGATGGAATGCAAAATGGATTAGAGCTTGAGAATAGACAGCACTAGCTCATGGCCCCTTTCTTATCAGAAACTTCAAGGATGCAGGAATCTGGTTCGGACTGGCACGGTGATCTAGGGTACCCATGGCCACTACTGCACTTGCTTAATAAAGACATGAATACTAACTTAGACACCCCGAAGGAGGAGATGGACTAATTAACATAACATGTGATGTATGATGAGGGAAGGACTGTGTGGTATCTGCAGTGATGGAAGGGAAAAGGGGAAGGCTGTACGGTATTGAAATTCCGATTGGAAGAGACTAAATGAAGGTGTGGTGATGTAGAGCACGGGACTGTCCAAAAGAGTGATGATTCTGGACCTCCGGTGTGTCTTGGGACCCGGCTCTGCAGACCCGAAATAAAGCTGAACTTGTTCTCCAAGACTTTATCTCCAGAGTAGTGATTGTGAACACTTCATATTTCAAAATATGATGCTCGAATTTTAGCCAAACTCGCCCATTTACAGAAAGGCCAAGGATCAAGGTGGGGACTTGTACTTCCCACATGAAGTAAGCTTATATACCCCACTGTACAGTAATTTGTGTGTGGATCAGTCAGTCAGTCAAATGTTTTTTGTCACATGTAACCATATAGGATACAATGACAGTGAAATGTTTATGTGTTTAAACTCAACGAATGCCTGACTGAATCTATTTCAAATGAGATTCATGACAAGTCGAAGGGCCTGGTTCAATCCTGTTAATGTAAAATGGCTACTGGAAAACATTAGTTAGCTGATCGTTTGTGAATTCAGATGTTGCATGAAGTACCTATACATCTACATTGCTCTGCCTATGAGCATCTAATCAGAGACCCAGCTTACCCCCTCAGGTAGTGGCTGATGAAGAAGTTTACTAACCACCATGCACTTGATCAACAGCTTTATCCTCCACCTTAGCTCAGCAAAGATGGTGGTGGAAAATGCTTTCGGACATCTCAAAGGTTGCTGGATGTGCCTTACCAAGTGACTTGATATTTGTACTACTTTTGTATCAGATGTTGTTGCCTGTTGTCTTCTACACAATGTATATGAAATCAACGGGGACCACTTCTTGTCTGAGTGTAACACCGATCTACCTGATGTGCCTGCGGAGCCT
Source organism: Narcine bancroftii (assembly GCF_036971445.1). Classification (NCBI taxonomy): domain Eukaryota; kingdom Metazoa; phylum Chordata; class Chondrichthyes; order Torpediniformes; family Narcinidae; genus Narcine; species Narcine bancroftii. The sequence continues at coordinate 96,091,603 of NC_091476.1, read as the reverse complement.
GATTGGGTTGCTTATCAGGGCACAGTTGCCTTTGTAAGCAATTTAAGCTTGTACATGACAGATTTTAGTAAACGTATATTGCACTTGTCAGAGGATTGTAGTGAACAGATGTAAACAAAAATAAAAAGAGTTAATTCAACTGTATATAACTATTTATAACTGTACAATAGACTGAAACGCCAATAACCATTTGCAAAAGTCACATCGCTCCAACAGCTGGAGGAAGAGGTTGTTGAAATGATTCGTACACCTCGTCTGAATGTTGTATGAAGTCATTTTGCTGTGGTGCCTGAGAGAAATACTGGCTATGGGGTACAGGAGTGCAATACTGTCGTAAGGGAGTTTATTACAGTGCAGTGGGAGCTGTTGTGCAGAAGATGACATGGAAGTAATAATTTCCTGCATGAGTGGGACCTGGTTCTGCATTTCTTGTTGGAAGTCTTTAAATATTTGGCCAAACCCTTTCATCTTTTCTGACTGGGCACATCTATCAGCCTCCCCTGCCGCCATCTCTCCTCAGCTGCTCCTCATGGGCCATTTGCAACTCCTGCCGAAGATGTTCCCTCTCCACATGACCTTGGTCCATAGACCAAGGTCCTTCATTTCCTGGGTCACCACCTGAGCTTGAGTAGGTCTCTGTATTTCTTAGGTGGCTGGTACCCTGGAGAACAATGGACCACAAGCTATATTAGTGAGACCGCTCTTAATGGGCAGACACAGTTACAAATCACATGATGATAGTTGTTGATCAAGGAAAGAAATAAGCTTTTACCTGGTTGATAGTGAGGCACAAGTTCTGTATTGCTGCCCTCTGTATCTATGCCGCTGGGGACCCTGGCATCAGGACTGCTGCTGGAGGAGGGAGACACAGCTGGAACAATATCAGCGGAAGATGGATCCGCCATGTTGCTTCGAAGAGCAACCATGTGTGGTAAGTGACTTGTGCCCCAGATGGCATAGCACAGGTCAAAATACGGCCAGTCCAAACACCCTGAGCCATTTCTGCCCTTGTGGTCATTTACTTGGTGGTATTTCTTTCGCAATTTCAGTGTGCTTATGACTTGGGACTTGTCCCAAGAAAAGCCCCAGTTTCTCAGTTTTTGAGAAACCCTCTCTAATATCAGTCCATTTATCATCGTACCCATTCCGTGACGGTTAATTTCGTTCTCCACTCGGGTGGTGAGGAGCTCACGGATCTCTGTATCACACCATTTTACAGACATCGCGGCCATTAGATGCTGACTCCTGACTATTAGTTTTAAATTTTCTAACCACATACTGAAATGTTGCGCATGTTATGCATCATCAAAACGTCGTATTACTTACCCCAATTGGTCCTGGAATGTCAGAAGCACCTTTTACACAGTTGGCATTCCAGGACTCTTACTAGGTCTGCTGTCGGGAAAAAAAACACCGTGACTGGAATGACTCCCCTATTATGTCTCAGTGATTTTTAGACAGCAGGTGTACCATGAAAAAGGAGCAAATATCCTGCAATGAAAGGGCAGTGTACAACAAAACATAACTGATTGTAATGCCTATTGCACCTTGTTCAGAACTCGCAAAAATCCTGTTGAAAGGCATCCCTTTGTGCTTTCAGTATTCCATTGTTTTTCTTGTTTTATGTTAATAGTGTCCATAATTAGGCTGATTAATTTTATGTAAGAACTAATTAGATCTGCTGCCAAAGCTCATGTTGAGCACAAATTGTACTTCCCCAAACAACATTTACCTTTTCAGTAGCCCTTTTTAAAATAGCAAATGTGATCCTTATTAATTTTTGATTGCTGTTCCAAGAGTACACATTACAGCATTTTCCTCTCATTCGTCAACACTCCAAAATGCTTGATTGCTGCTTTAAGTAATGTGTAATGTGCAGGACAGGGTTTTAAGGCCATGCACAAAGTAAGACAGATAAATTGTTGCTATTAGATGGAATGCAACCAACTTTTACATCAATAGATCACTGAGGAAAGCAGGCAGAGCCAGAGAATCCCGAGCTAGTGATTCCTAGCTTGCTTGCAAGTGAACTAAGGAAACAACTTGAAGATTTTTTAATATATGAAAAGAAATTAAACTTAAAAATTGCTACAGTGGCAGCCAAGGTTATTCATACTTTGTTTTGTTTAAGAAAAGCCAAGTACTGCAACAAAATAATTCTCATCTTGACTTCGATGTCCAATTAGTTTTATGTTGACAACTATGCAAAGAATCATGCATTTCACGTTCACCCAGAGGTGTGTCTTCACTTCAAATTCAGAAAAGATTTATTTTTGTATCATTATATTCTCCACCAAAAGTGAAGCTATCAATGGAACGCATAATTGCTGTTGTCAAAGCGCCAGTTTAGATTTTATTTCAAACTGCATGGTGTCATTTTATTTACCTCCCCAACAACATAGAGAAGATGAAGAAAAAAACAATGTTCAACATCACAAAGGCCAATCGCTAGCAGCAAGTATGATCGTAATGAACAATTAAATAAAATATTTGAAGTGAAACAATCAGTCAGTCATATGGCTCTGTTACTAATGGAGGAAACATAGAAAATGATTGGTGAATTCAGTTCTGCAGCTGCTCTGTCAAGTCTCCGAATGGCAGAGGGGTGCTCCTTTAAAGAGCAAGGAAAACAAGTGGACAACAAAATGAGACGTCTTGACAATAGTCACAGGTTACACCTCTGAGCTTCAAGTTATGTTAAGGAGACGAGGCACACAATGTGGTGACATTACGTCCACATTGGATGCAAGGCAAATGTCAGGGGTGCTTGTGTGACTGATGCATCAAAGTGCCTGGTTGAATTTTGCAATGGACACAGACATACCCAGAAATTAGAACTGACACTTAAACAGGTATGAATAAATTCAATTTCTAGACAGATAGCTCCAGCCTTACATTCAAATATTACCACAACATTGAAACTGTAATTTTCTTTCTTATTTCTCTAAAGCCTAATTATATTTATTTTTATGCTAACTGGCACATGGAGGAGAGACTAGAATGGTGTGAATGCTGTTTCAAAAAACTGGAAAAAATAAAAAAGGCTCCTTCAGTACCACAAGTGCTTTGGCTTCTGTGATTCAGGAACAAATCAACACGTTTATCACATTTATTTTAGCAGTATAGTGCAATATAAATTAAGTAATAAAATCAATCCTGTAGTCTAATTAAAAATTAAACTCACATTGTTCTAGTTCTAATGGACATAGATTTGTTGTACTCATGCTCCTAGCTGCTCTCTCCATGTGCCAGGTTATTTGATCTAGAGATATTTAGACAAAGCAAATAACAAGATCTATTTATGTAGTTTAATAGAACAACAACCCACATGATGCTTCACAGGACAATTATCAAGCAGTAGATTGGAGATATGAGGCCAAATGGCCAAAGGTTGAATCAACGACTTTTCTCGTGCTGATATATTAAAAGAGAGGCAAGCCATAGAGAGTGGTAGGAATGATATCCAGAGATAAAAGCAATAGTATCTGAAGTCATGACCACCAGTGGCAGAGTGATTTAATTCAGTGGTAATGATCATAACGAGTCAGAATGATTTTGTAAGGTTTTATGGCTGAAGATTACTGAAGCCGGGAAAAGATTTGAAAGCAAAATTCTCACTTGTGGTGCGTTAAACCATGAGCCAATGTAGTTCATGAAGCAGGAATGAGGGGTGAACAAATATTAGTGCAAATTAGAACATAGCCAGCAAAGTTTTGGATGCTTTCATGTTTAGAGAGCATAAAATATGAGAAGGATTGATCCAGTGACATCTAAAAATACTAAAGGCATGGCAGGATTCCATTGATAGCTGAGCTGGGTTAAGGATAAAATTGGATGCTGCTTTGAAATTGGGAACATGTAGTTCCGTGATTATGTGGGTTTGCTCAGCTATCAAATAGAAACTGAACCTGAACACAACCTTGGCGCAGCCAAACTGAACTAGACCAAATCTTATTTTTGAATCCTCAAGTTTCAACAGGTTCTGTTGGGTTCAGAGGAAGAGATGAAGGACTGCTGCGCAAGCTCCACCACTCAGACGTAAGATTTACCAAGGGAATCTAAGGCCCTGAGCTGCGGCGCTTAGGTGCCAACATTTTCATAAATAAGACCATTTGGTTCATCAGTTCTATTTACTGGCTCACAGAGCAATCCCAATAATTTTCGAAGTAACTTGTTCCCCTTAAATTACCATCAAATTTATCACCCAACTTCATGTTACAACTCACATTGACCAAAATAGTGGATCAGCCCATATGTCTCGATGATGATACAGAAAACTAGAATAGCTGAAGGAAATGCATACAGTCACAGGCAAACTCCACACAGAGAGCATGATGTCAGGATTGAACTAAGGTGAGACAGGATCTCTACCAGCTAAACTGTGGATGCTCAAATTGCCTGGCATCTGTTCATGTCCAAACTTCATCTGTCTGCATTCCCTCCATTCCAGAGATTCAAACCTGAGATCTGACATAATTAATTTCAAAGCTGACCTGACATGAACGCCATGATATTTGGATCAGGTCAGGCAATCAGTGAATAAAATCATAATTCCACTGGGTAAATCTATTATGTAGCGTCACACACAATAAAAATATAAAGGCATCAGCGGCAAATCATATGTCACAGAAAGCAGACAACATGTAACATGGATTTTTGAATGGTATCATAGAAATGGTCAGAAAATAATGTTCACGGGTAAAACCATGATTAAGGATGAATGGCCAATTTTTCCAAAATATTAGATTTCAGAATTATTGTCAAAGTGCATTCATGACATCACATTCAACACTGAGATTCTTTTTCCTGCAGGCGAGGCAGAATTGCCACTTATTGGTAATGCTAAAAGAAGAAATTGCAAATCAAATTCAAGATTTTCTTGTTATTTGATGACTTTATGGAGGAGTTTTGTCAGTTTGAGTCATTTCAGTGCACTGAACTTTGTGGATTAAAAAGGTAATTCTCCTCAGGAGACCAAAGAAGTTTGCACCAGTTTGGTGACACTATCCCAACTTTTTACCTTATTCTTTGAACAGTTGGTGGAGACAAATAAATTGGAAGATCCAACCATCTTGACATTCAGTGGCTTGGGAAAAAATAACAGTGATAAACAACAAAATAGATAACCAATTTTTTTATCAATAATTTTTTTTTCTCCTTTGCCTTCTGCAGGACATCTTTGAAATACTAATCTGGGAGACCTGATGAGACATATATTTTAGTTTGCTGTTGACCTCACACCTGGCAATGGCAACTCCTTCCTTCACAACATGCTGTATCAATCTTGTTCTTCTCCCATGTCTATTTTACAGTCGCAGTTGCTCTGGATCTTACATTGGCTTGAACAATTTTTCTGCTGGTTTTCATGAGGCATAGAGTGAAAATGTCATTAACCTTGCACCACTCTATATAGCAAACAGATTTTTTTTTTAACATGCCGCTACCCAGGATGCCAAGTCACTCAATGAAAGCTTATGGCTCTCAGAAATGAAAGGATTCCCGAAGAGCTGAAGCCAGGATTTTTGCAAAGGGCAAACAACAGGAAAGCTATAAGGTATTAATAACTCAGCATGACACCAGTCTTCCTTTCCTCAAACAGATTAAGTCCAAAAGAACCAAGAGAGGAAGTTCAACAAGAAAAGCTGCAAATGTTGTAGTCGAGTGCAATGCACAAAAGTGCTGGAGAAACTCAACAGGTAAAATAACAGCATCGAAACGAAGTAAAGGGTAACCAAATTTTCAGGCTTACTAATGACAAACAGTTCTCATCTTTGTCAGAAAGTGGTTCCTTTGGGATCTGCAGGGAATGTAGGTAGGTCATGGGATTATTGCACAGATAATATCGAGTTCATTGAAGTCCATTCTCAAACATTTGTGCTTTGCAAGCAAGATTTGCTAGCTCACATAATTCACTTATTCTGATTTCTATTGAAGCTGCAGAAAGGAAAAGGAGTGGCAGTGCAGGGTAAATATACATATGTGGCCATTCCCCTCACAGGATACTGTGGAGGATGACATATCTGGGCCAGGCAGCAGCCAGATCAATAGCACCATGGTCAGCTCTGAGACCTCAGAAGGGAAAGGTGAAGTCAGATAGAGTGATAGTAACATGAGTTACATCTTTTTTTCTGTGCTGGGTAAATTTAGCAAGTCATGTATCGTTGAAAGGAAGAAAAGGGTAGCCATCATTTTGGGCCCAAAATATACAGCATACAAACTTCCTATGCATGCTGAGTTTCTCCATCACTTTTGTCCAGAATTTCAAGATAGGCAGATTTTTTTTGTTTGTTTTGTTTTACTCTCACATTTTTTTTCTCCTTGGAATTTCAGCCATGTAATAACAGAATGGACAGTTTTGTACTGATTAGGAGGTAAATCATATAGATTTCAGATTGCAGATTTATTGTCAAAGTATATGCATGACATGAGATTCCCTGAGATTTCACTTTCTGTGGACAAGGAAGAATAACCACTGATAGGTAGTGTAGATATACACAATTTACAATGAAATTATTTCTGTGCAATACAGAGTGAAAAAAGACAATAAAGTGAAAAGAAAGAATCCTTAAATGAGTTCCTGATTAAATTTGTTATTGAGGAGTCTGATGGTGGAGGGGTTGCAGCAGTTCCTGAAACTGGTGGTGCAAGTCTTATGGCACCTATACTTCTTTCCTGATGGCAATAGAGAGAACAGAGCGTGTGCAGGGTGGTGTGGGACTTTGGTGATTGCTGCTGCTCTCCTACAGCAGTGTGCCCTGTCACTATTTTTGATGGTGAGGAGGGTTTTGCCTGTGATGTTCTGGGGTGTGTCCACTACCTTTTGCAGGGCGTAATGCTCAGGACATTGGTGTTCCCATCCTAGTCCATGATGCAGCCAGTCAGCGCACTTTCCACTGCACATCGGTAGAAATTTGCCAAGGCTTCTGATGTCATACCAAACTTCCACAAACTCCCGAGGAAATAGAATCATTGATGTGCTTTTTCACAATGTCATTAGCGAGTTGGATCCAAAAAAGATCCTCTGAGATAGTGACTGCCAAGAACTTAAATTTGTTCACCATCTTCACCTCTGATTTCCCTAATGCTCACTGGATTGGCAAGTTGGTTAGCACAGGTTTTTAATACTCTAATCATGCATGTTCGCAAACTCTATGGTAGAAGACTGGAAAGGGTTTATGCTGAAATTCCACATTGGGATCTTTCAGAATACATTGCAGACTCTGCTTCAATCAATGACAGTGACAAAAGTAAAATAGATCTTGAGAGGAAAGGAGGCAATGAGTCATCTAAGCTACAGTCTCAATGTCACTATTTGGAATGTCTACCACGTGAGTCACCATTACAATTTCAGATTTGTTCCATGCATTTAATTGCAATTTCATCAATTAAGTTCCATTTACGTGCACTATTATGTCACTTTCAAACTCTTCTGAATTGCTGTCAATAAAATACCTGCCATTAATTTACAGATTCAAACAAAAAGTAAACCATTCCACAAAAAAGAAAGACAATTAAATGAAAATAAATTACAGCAGTTGATGAAAAAATCATGAGTGGATGGAATTAGTGATAACCTCAAGAATGTGATTCAAATGGGCAGACATAATGGGAAGAGATGAAAGGGATCACCTAAGTCAGCGTGAGTGGTCCTGAACTATTAGTTATTGAAAATTGGAAAGCACATTTGGGTGCCACAGTGACACAGTTAGTAGAGCTCTGGAAAACTATGCCCATGAGAGGTATGGTCATTTCCCTGTCACAACATGGATTTCCTCCCACGCACCAAAGATATGCAGTTTGGGAGGTTAATTTACAAGGGACAATTGCCCCTGGTGTGAGGGTCAATGGTTGAAGTTGTTGAAGAGAATGGGTGAGGGGGAGAAGGGGGCAAGGATTTGATGGGAATGTGGCAAGAATTGAAAGGGATTCGCGTACGATTACAGTAAATAGACAAAAGAACCTTTCTCCATACAGTATGCCTCTCTGAGTTTACAAATGTGTTGAATATAACTGCACTACTGCACAACACAATGAATAAGCAACTCCAGAATTTGCATTGAAGGTTGATGAATGTTGAAACAGCAGTCCTGAATAACGCACAGAATTCTACATCTCCAGCTGTATCACCCCTCCAACCTTCCTCAATTTTCAAACAGAAAAGAAAAGAGCATGCAACAAATGCCAGATGGTTCCATGATAGTTGTACACAAGACACTGGAGATTAGGTTTAAAAAAGTAATTAGAGAATGTTTATGCACCGAAGCCTTCGACAGTATTTGACAGTACGTGTTTTAATGTATCAGATCCCTTTAAAGTTCCCAGTCTCAACTGAGTGGTTCAGATGATGAGAGAATAATACATTGGAGAAGGGACATGAATTTGCCTGTGCCAGTCACAAACACTTCCTGCCACCTCCTTTGCATATTATTTAAAGTGAGAATGGGTCACTTTGTTTGATTTTTTTTTTGTTTTTATTATGAGATGCACTCAGGAAAACAAGAGTTAAAAAAAAACAAGAAGTTATAAACTGTTGTACAACAGATATTGACTGTGGGTGTTTGAGAAGAAAGGCTTGGATTTTGTGCTAATTACTCTCAATTAAATAGAGATATTCTCTAAGACATTAAAACTCATTTCAATAAGCAATTAAATCAGAGTGAAATTGATATCACAAACAGTGAAAATTTATCATAGAAGTTTTTTTTTCCAGTGATAAATGATACTGAAAATTATTTTGGAAAAATAATTCTGCTGTACACTGGTGCTCACCTGGAGCCTTTATATTCTGACACTCAACTTAAAATAAATCTTTTTTTTCCCAAAACGTTTGACACAAGAATAGTGGACAAAATTTTCTCTTCTTCAAGTGCCCCATTTTATTCGAACCTCTTTGTAAAATCTTCAGTTCATGCCAACAAGCCAAAGCAAGAGGAGGCACAAAAATGCTTTGAAATTTGGGAGAGTTAGTGCCAGATATATTTTTAAAAATGACCACTGTTTTCAACAAAATACTTCCCTGGGCACCCTTCACACAGAAGGTTCAATTTCGGACAACGTACTGAACTGTTTTACTTTCCCTGTAGCACATATTTATTTTCCCCTCTGTCGACAATCACATCTCCAGTCTGTTCACCACACACCATCAGTTGGGCAAGATTGATATTTTTGATTGGTATTCTAAAAAACACTTAAAAAGTGCAGGCAGACAGTCAAAGGGGAACTAATATTTGCACTGATGGAAATGTGTCTTTTTCATCCATCACCATTTTCCTCACAATTTAAAAATTAAGTAAACCCCCAAAAATCAAATTGTGTATTTATCGACATATTATTGATAGTTATGTTGAGGATGGAGCGGAGACAACGCTGGTGGAAGCGTTCTAGGAGCCGTAGGTGATGCCGGTAGAGGACACATGATTCGGAGCCGAACAGGAGTGTGGGTATGACAACGGCTCTGTATACGCTCATCTTTGTGGGGTTTTTCAGTTGGTTGTTTTTCCAGACTCTTTTGTGTAGTCTTCCAAAGGCGCTATTTGCCTTGGCGAGTCTGTTGTCTATCTCATTGTCGATCCTTGCATCTGATGAAATGGTGCAGCCGAGATAGGTAAACTGGTTGACCGTTTTGAGTTTTGTGTGCCCGATGGAGATGTGGGGGGGCTGGTAGTCATGGTGGGGAGCTGGCTGATGGAGGACCTCAGTTTTCTTCAGGCTGACTTCCAGGCCAAACATTTTGGCAGTTTCCGCAAAGCAGGACGTCAAGCGCTGAAGAGCTGGCTCTGAATGGGCAACTAAAGCGGCATCGTCTGCAAAGAGTAGTTCACGGACAAGTTTCTCTTGTGTCTTGGTGTGAGCTTGCAGGCGCCTCAGATTGAAGAGACTGCCATCCGTGCGGTACCGGATGTAAACAGCGTCTTAATTCTACCTTCTTCAAATATATCCTCCAGACAGGATGTTATTTGAAAGCCTCAAGTTTACTCCATTGACGAAACTTTACAGAAAGAAAAATCTATTGGCCCAGTCTATTGGCTTGCGGCAACTGATTCTGAATGGAAGGTGTGGTATTCAGCTTTGCAAATTTATCAGTGCGCAAGGATTGTACGGATGTTCTGTTAAACATATAATTAGAGAAGACATCAAGATGGGTTTGGAATGAGAGAACCAGTCGTGTTTCAAAAAACTTGTTCTTTTTCTTATATTCTTCTTGATAGGTTTTTAGTTTGTTGAAGGACTCAAAGATCAAGTGCAGTGAAAAGGAGGTGAGGTCAAAGACCAGGCATGATCTTATTTAATGGTAGATCACTTACAGGGTGTGGACTGAATGGACTGCTCACGTTTTGACTTTTGATGCTTCTTACCCTGCCCCTACTGGAGAAAACATTCGCAAAGAATTGTCTTGCTGGGAATCCACAGAGGCACAATGCAAATTCTCTAACCTTGCATCAGGTCAGACCTAGCACAGAATCTGAGTCCCCATTGATTTCAAGGCACGGGAAAGATTGTCCCAACCATAGGAGTGGGTAAGGCAGATAATTGGAGGTACTTTCATGTAAATCATTAGTCCTGGAAGGCATACTTTGGTTCCTCTTGATAACCAAAGACATTTTAACTCCTTTCCCAACTTTCATCTGCTGCGTTCTGAAAGCCAATCATTTGAAAATGATTTTTTTAAAAAATTGTTAAATTGAAAGTGCATTGTATAAGTCTGTAATACTTAAATGGTCAATCCTGCTTCATTTTATTGATTGGTCATGCCAATTCCTCCCACCAATGAGACTACAGTTTGGTGTGTTGAGATCCAGTCACCATTTTGTTTTGCATTTTAAACTCTGTCATGATCTCATCTTTGCTTCTTGTGATGGGACTGGGAAGTAAAGTTTCACTTGTATCTTGAATTCAATAAGAATATTTCCAGAACTGCACAGCAGAAGGTTCCAACTTATAACAGTGACACACCTGAAACTGTAGTTGATGGAATTTGGAGCAAAATACAATCTGCAATGGGAGAATCAGCATTAATGGGAGATAAATGGTGGATGTTTTGGGCCAGAATCCCGAGTCCTGCTACAATTTCTCAATTTGAAATTTCAACCTCGCCTTTCCCTCCACAGAAGTTGCTTGACTCACTGAGTTCTTTCAGCAGCTTTCTTTTTGCTTATCCACAACATCCACTGATACACAAGTCAAATGCCAAATATGACCTGCAGACCTGGATAGTGCAATCATCATGGGGTCGGAATGGAAATCAAGAAGATCGGTGAGAAAGTTCCAATGTGCCACTGCAACCAAGAGATGACATGGTAAGATCAGGCAGTATCTGAGACAGGCTCACAGATTCACAGTTTAGCATTTTTTTGAGGTCAGTTCTTGAGTGTTACACTGTACCCATCAAAGAGAAGATCTGGATCTTTACTGGGCAACTCTCAAATCCTGGAAGAGATTATCATTGCTGTTGGGCGCTATAGAATAATGGGTAATATCAACTCTGATATATAAAAAAGCGATATTTGAAATATTCACTTATTTTTGGTGTGTTGATTTCTGGAACTTTGAAGACATTGAACAGAAGTTTCAGATGAAATAAATTACAAAGTATCTCTGTTGTTAGGAAGTCATGCTGCAAATTCTACCTGTATATTCATGCAAGTGAAAACCTTTCCTTGAAGGGAGAAAACTACCACTTTTCCATGAGCTATCTCTGAATAATGAAAATCAAAGATATCTTGCGTGAATATATGATGCTCAGTCTTTTCGTCTGCAGAAGATATAAATAAATGGAAATGTTCACATCTGCTGAAACTCATCATTGCTCATCAAGGATAACATACACAAGAGCAGACATTCTGGTTAATGTTTATGTCTTCTCTCCTTTTCTAAATTTAGATGATGTATGAATCAAAAACATAATTTTAAAAGTTATTAATTTAGACCAGCAAAAAATGTACTCAATAATAGAGAGGAAAATAAAATCAAGGTTAAAAACTAGTTGTTGTGGATGTTGGATTACATGTACGTTCACAACTATACACTTTTTAAAAATAGTTCATTCAAAATTTTTGATCGTACACACAGTCAATTACAAAATTAAAAATTACAAGTACAAATGCAAATCCAGTATTTACTCCATGATAGTTATGCCCCAACCCCCACCCACCCAAGAAAAAAAGCCCAAAGAAAAAAATAGATGTAAAGAAAAATCAAGAAAAAGGAGAAAAAGTAAAGAAGGAAAATAAATCGGATTGCTGGGAAAAAAATGCCGCACACTCCACGGATCATTAGTTGATGTTATATTTCGTTTTCTTTAGAGAAGATCACCGCAGGTCTCAAAGGTTGGGCAGAACACGATTAAAGATTTAAATATGGATGCGAAACTTGTAAAAATATGTCATACTTATTTCTTGTTATTGGTGATTTTCTCAAGGAGAATACCACCACATATTTCTGCATTCCAATGTGCCATAATGCAACTATACACTTGCATTCCTATTGTGCAAAAGTCAATAGGACCAATCATGTATTGAGGCAACTAAACCACACACCCACACAGCTGTTTCCAATAAGATTGTAAGCTATAACTCCTCCCCAATGCAAATCACTCAAGGCAAATTGAATTAGGAAGGAATGCAAAATCTTCACGCAGCTGGTTGTTAATCTCACTCTTGTATTTTTTTATTCAATTAAAGTTACTCCTATTCACCTAAATCTATATATTAATTACTCATGTTTTATTCACAGCATATTTTAAGATGTAAACTGCAGTCTTCTATGGCACTTGTTAACTTTCAGAAGATACATACATTAATTGGCAACTATTTCCTCACCTGACTGTACTTTTACTATTCTCAAAGCCACAACCACTACCTGAGTATTTGTGTTAATGGCAGGACATCAAGGCTGCCACCATGAAAAAGAAAAAATCTAAATCTGAAGCATCATTAGAAATGGAAATTCCAATTTATTTTCCAAGTATCCCTGGAGGTTGGTTATCTCCTTTTTTCCATCAAATGCTTCTTAACTATGTCAAAAAAAAACAGCAGGCTGTTCTGTACATTAACTTTACAGATTCATGAGAAGCATGCAAATGTACTGCTGGAGAAAATAATGGACATTTTCCGAAAAAAAAAAGAATGGTATCAACATGGCAGAAATAGCTATATCCTCAAGTATTCCACTCCTGTACTGTGGCCTATTTCAGATACATCAAAATTTTTAAATGCAATTACCTCATTCGTTGTCAGGACTACTTCATTTTAATACTGTGTCTGACTGGCAGTAATCGACACAAACTCTGAGACACTAATTTCAGCCAGAAACTGTTTTTTTTTGGAGAATACAGGGATCTTCTCTTAATCTACTGCGCTCCTTGTCAACTCCAGCCTTTTCCTTCGAATAAATCACTTTTGAGATAACAATCAAAGCTTTACTTTCCACATCAGATCTCCAAGGATGGATACAAATTGAGCAATCAAACAGGAAGATAAGAAGCAAAAAAATGCACCTGAAGTAAGATTGCACTGGACTTTTTAAGTTCTTAGAGTCCCACATGTTCACCTGCAGCCATGAATGTTCAAGAATGGAAGAAATATGATGTGGCAGGGAATAATCAGTATTGAATTGCTTAGCCATCTGGCCAACCAGTCACAGCATTGATCCCAACCTGTACTGAGCTATTTTGTCTCAACTATGGCAGGGAGAATATAAAGGTGATGTGGAGCCCTGTTATGAAGGCAGAAGTCTATTTGGTTGCTTGTTCCTGGTCATTGTGCAGTGCTAAGGGTGAGTATGTGTCAATGCAGAAACAAGGTGCTGCCAGAGACACCTGATAATTCCTGCGATGGGCCACACAAGAGTCATGGTCATTTGCGATCAAAACTAATAAAGTTATGGTCAAACTGGTAATGCCTTGGCCTGGATTCTGCTTGCTATATTATAGTGATCAGAATTGCTGGCATTTATCTAAGCAAGTCAAAGTCCAGGACAATTGTATATTCATTGATCAACGATGAAGTCCAGTGCTTACTATCTGAATTAAAATGTTTCACTCTAGCAGTTCACTGGACTTTACTCGGAGTTCAGAAGCACAGCTCCATCATACTTGCAAATTGGCTTTGGGGTCTGGTCTTTTACTCAGACTAGGTGCATGATCCAAGATCTAATTGAGTTCACTAGATACTGTAGAACTGCAGATCAGAAAGGAAAGGGAAGCCAACTTCTGTTCTTTTAATTACTTTAATGTTAATTTAGTACCACTGTTTTCTGGCATTCCGGCAGCCTCAAGCAATCAGCAAAACAATTGTGGAAAATAAATAGGTAAAAACACAGAAGTTTTAAATTGGCACGTCTCACGTCAGTTTGCCAATCATGTAACACACCATCTCAAGCAATCACAAAATTCACTTCTCTGTCATCTATCAATCCCCAGGGGTAAAAACCAGTTTTAAAAAAAACTGTATTTGTGCTGATTTAAGTGTTTTTGACTTATTTTATTTTAATTTTGTTCAAATAACATGCCATTCTTAAATATTTTACATATTAAATAATTATCATATATTAAATGGTTCTGAAATATTTTTGCCATTTCAAATCCTTGCAGCTTTGCGGCCTGGCAGATGTGTGGGCGGGGCTTCTGGGATATCAAAGCTTTGAGGGACATAGAAGGTCGGGGCTTTGCCACTGCATTGTTGAAGGTGCTGCCACCACAGATCACAGCAATGATATCCAGGATAGCTTTGGGCAAGCAAGATTGTCCCTCAGCCACCAGTCCAGATTATTAAGGCCATAAACTGCGAAGAGTGGCCTGGTCCCGCAAGATCAGACCCAATATTTTCCAGGCAGCAACTAATGGGAACATGAATAAACATGAGGTCATTGTTTTGATTTGTGCCTTCCAGAAACATTTAAGCTTTGAGCAACAAAACATCTCCTTTCTTCCTTTGAAAGGGTTAACCCTTTCCATCAAATCTGCAGTTTGCAAGCGGTTGTTTGTCAGAACCATGTACTACTTCCCAAATGCTGAGTGGGTCACAGCTGTTGCCTGGATACCAGACCGTCCATCCAAAAGTAATAAAGGTAAGCTGCCTCTATTAATAAAAAAATACATTCTGAAATAAATCCAGGGATCTGATAGATTGCTGACAAGTGCAGGATAGATTGGTGGAACTGACAACACTGTCACATTCCTGTACAGCTGATGAGCTACCAAATGAAATGTAACAGAAGTGGAGGGTATGGGGCTGCGGTTGTGCAGATAGAGGGTGGGGGAAGGAGGTGGTTCGTGATTGGGGGGGGGGGTGGTGGTGGGGGAACAACAAGCTATTGATGGATTAAAAGTCTACAGATTTTCCAGGAGCATTAATACCTACATGGGACTCTTGTTAATATTATACTCAATGCAGGTCTTAAGATATCAGCAAGAAGACAGGTTCAGCAAATCTGCTCTGGTAGAGGAGAAAAAAAAATGCCCAAATCTTGTGCATGAATTATTTAAATGGAATTCATGAATCAGAAGCGGATGGATATCTTGTTTCTAAATTCCATCCCAGACAAGTTATCGTACTGAAGCTGAGGAATCAAGAGCCAGGTGGGCATGTTATGAACTGGTTCCAAGTCTGGCAATTACAACTCAAGAACCAAAGGAGGAAATAATCTGCCGAAAGTGACTATAATTTGTATCTCAAACTTTATTACTGGAAAGCCAGTGAGGTGTGAAAGGTGGTGGCAAGCAGCTTGTCGTTTGTGTTGGAGACTGCTGCCACACCATCAGAAACCTGGGCAATAAAGTTTGTGGCAACTGAAGGAGAAGATGACTGGGGTCAGGAGTCAGCTGAGTTTGAGGCTGCCGAGCAGAGGTGCAGATAACTTTGGCAATTGGAGGGCCAGCTGCAAAGGAAGAGGTTGGAGACACCAGTCAGATAGTTGAGTAGAAGAATCTGGTGAGACAGAGGTAGCTAAGAGAAAATGTAGGGCAGTGATTCAGGGAAAATAAAAGCTCTGTCTTGTGGGAGCAGAGGCTGAAGGTACTGCCAGTGATTGCGTGTGGATAGGGTGAGAGGGGATGAGGGGAACAGAAACATGGGTCACATTTTGTGTGTCAAATGAGAAGAAATACTCCTGCTTGATTTTTTTTATATTGTCTTGAATGGATGAAATATATACCATTATATTCATGGATTTGAATCAGTAAAATTGTGTGCAATGAAATGAATAAACAACAATGTTTTTGGATACTTGGCAATTTACTGCACTTCCAAATGGTGAGGACTGGCTGAAACACAATTATTTTAGTTCTGGGTTTAAGTAGCATCCATAATGTAGTCAACAGCAGGTTGAATGGATTGAACTTAAAATGAGTTGGTGAATTGGTAGAAATAGAAGATCGATGAAGGTTGTAGAGCAAAAGCAAAACAGGGTATTTGAGTGATAAATTGAAGGACAGAAATTGTTGAAAATCTTTGAAAAAAAGAAGAGAATGCTGGATATATTCAGCAAGTCACAAAGCATGTGCGAAGAGATGGTGACTGAGTCAACATTTCAGCCTGAAGAACCTTTATCGATTTCATGAGCAAAATAAATGGTCCTAATATAGCAATATTTCATGAGGTCACAAAAGCTGGCTTCAGAAACGTTTTTGAGGTGAAAGCTGAAGACTGCTGTTGAGGTCGAGCAAAGCAATCTTTGCTGAGGATCAGGTGTGATGTGTTCAATTCCTCAACACTAACAAAGGTTGCCTCAATGAAATGCAAGCATTAACAGAGATGAAATGATGGAGAAATGTGGTGGTTTACATGCAAACTTGTAATTTTTTGTCTATTTTTATTATTGCTTATTTTGTTTGATCTTCTCACTGTTTTTTTATTGCTATCAAGACACAGTAATTCAGTTTTATTGATGACAGTCTGTACATGAAATAATCATCAATGAATTGCAATAATTAGGAAGAACAGCCAACATCTCAATACATTTGTAAGAATCTAAGCAACAATGATTTATTGTTAAATATAAAATTATATATATATATAAATTAGCTTCAAGCATCAAGGATCCATATCAGTCAGCACAAGCTCTGTTCTCGCTACTACAATCAGGACATCAGAAAAGAGGTATATTGTAGGTACCACAAGACTCGCACCACCAGGTTCAGGAACAGCTGCTACCCCTCCACCATCAGACTCCTCAACAACAAACTCAATCAGGGACTCATTTAAGGACTCTTACTTTTGAAATTTATTGCTTGTGTTTTTTTTCTCTCTCTGTATAATTTGTTTACATTGAGTATTTTTTTTGCACTACCAATAAGTGGTAATTCTGTTCACCCACAGGCAAAGAATCTCAGGGTTGTAGGTGATGTCATGTATGTACTCTAACAAGAAAACTGAAATTTGAAATCTGAAATAATAAGGAACACATTTAAAGTTTTAATCACTCTAAAAGAAGATGCTGTATGTGAAAGATTAATATTTAAATGGTTCGCCCTCTGAAACATACAAAATGTCCACATAAAAAGAGAAAATATTGGGAATACTCAGTAGGTCAGGCAACTTCTGAGGAGAATGAAGCAAAGCTAACTTGCCTCACTCTCCTTCTTCACCCAAACTTGAAAAGTGAGAAGACAAATTTCAGCTGCAGTGCAGGCGGAGTGTGGGGAGGGGGTGGGAGAGAGGGATATCTGTAATTAGGTGCGGACCGAAGTGACAGAATTAATTTTGGCCAGTGGTTCTCAGCCTTTTTTTGCTCACTCACATACCACCTGAGGTAATCTCTTACTAACCACAGAGCACTGACAGTTGTCAGGGTGGGGGGATGGGGAAAAGAGAGAGAGAGAGAGAGACAGACAGACAGACAAATACTTGTGATTCGCACCTGATATGTTTGGAAGAGTAAAAATAGAAGATCAATGAGGGCTGTAGAGCAAAAGTGAAATAAGGAACCGGAGTGATAAATTACAGGACATAGCAATTGTTGCAAATCTGAGAAAAAAAGAGCATGCTAGAAATACTTGGCAGGTTAAGAAGCATCTTCAAAGAGGTGTGACTGCATTAACATTTCAGCTTGAAGACCCTTTATCTAAAGGTCAAAGATCATGAAAATTAAAGTTCACTGAGATGCTGCCTAATCTATTGAATTTTTTTTATCATTTTCATGTTACACTAAAGATGTTTCCAGCATCTCCAAATTTTGCTGTCCAATATGTGGATGTTTTTGTCCATGATAAAGGAATGTAAATAAATATTGGTACATGACAGAAGTTTGAAATGGAAATAGAATCAGTTGAGTCTGGTCATTACCCAAGCATTGAATTTGTCCAATTCTCACGGTTATCCAAGACAGGATAATTACATAAAGTGATAACACTTTGTTTATGATTTTTAATATTAAATTATAAAACTTATGAAAATTAATATGATTAGAGAATGTTCTTATTAGTAAATATATATTCGAGTGATACATCTAATTGTTACATGTAATTGAATTTAATGACTCGTGATGATTTCTGTTCCATAAAAGTAATTTATTCTGAAGAGGGTAAAACAAACTTCAAATAAATAATTTCACCAGATTCATCAATTGTGCTTGAATTCTGCTTATGCAGAACATTACTGCAATTATATTGTTTACACTTCTTATAAATCTTAAGCCACAGAATACATAGTGTATTGATGAAACGGAATCCATTAATGAGGTAAAACATCATATCCCACTGAGTGAATTGGAAACAGCAAGGTTAACGCCATCAACATGATTTAAAATTAAGCCTGTAGAATAAATAGACTGAGGAAATCCACAAATCGTCTTAATGTAGCAATGACCAAAGCATCCGTTTCAATTGAGGAAAGTTAGATTTATTACTTGTGCTGTGCTTTATATGAGAAACTTAACATGACTTTGACCTGATTTTCCTCAAAATTGCAATAAATTGTCCAAAATAACAGAATAGCCATAATAGCAAACTTGAAATTTGGACTTACTTATAGAAATAATATCATGTGCTGTTGGTTTGAGAAACAGGAATCTAATGTACACCAAGAAACAATTTTCAGTTCCTATTACATTTCTGGAGAATCACTTCACCGGTTAGTGTAAGGGCAGTGAAAAAAGATTGATACACCCTCCTGCACAACTCAGTCATGTTAGTCTTGGTTAACTGTACAATGTTTCAGATAAATTGGATGAAATACAATATCTTTGCTAATATTGTTCTTCTTTCTTGTCATTTTCACTTGAACATCTGGGACCAGGCCAATAAACTGCTCTCAGGCATTTTGGTGTCATCATCAGTGTTTGGGTCAGACTGAGGCTCTCAACCCTTTCCCCATAGGAACCATTCCTTCATTTGGTCCAAAATCAGATTAATCCAACTGGAGAAAAGGAATCACAAAAAAGTGATTTTGAATCTGGGCGAGGGGCAGTTCTGAGGTGACTAATCCTGAGAATTACAGTAGAATTTCACAATTTTGGTTTCTTTAGACACTTACAAGCTATTGATGGATTAAAAGTCTACAGAAATGCCAATTAATGACACCAGGTACATCATTTAAGTAAAGTAATTTTATGCTGTAAATAATTGCAAAAGTGCTCAGGGATCCATTATGTAGTGTCTTAGTAAATTACTTTGTCACTCAAAAATGAAGTTGACAATAGCTGATAATTCATAATAACATTGACTAACAGTGACACACGGTCGTCAGCAGAATCACAGACAGCACTGAGGAGGCATACAGGAGGGAAATATATCAGCAAGTTGAGCGGTGCCACAGCACAACTTGCACTCAACATTAGCAAAACCAAGGAGCTGATTGTGCAATTCAGGCAGGGGAAATCAGGAGAAAATGAACCAGTCCCCATGGAGCAGACAGGAGTAGAAAGGCATAAGAGGTTCAAGTTCCTAAATGTCAACATCTCTGAGGATCTGTCCTGGGGCATCTATGTTGATGCACTCATGAGGAAGGTTTTCCCACAGCTGTACTTTGCGAGGAGTTTGAGGAGATTCGGTATGTCACCAAATACTCACGCAATCATCTACAGGTTTACAATGGAAAGCATATTACTATATATATAAAACACACACACACACACACACACACACACACACACACACACACACAGAGTGTGTTTACATTTGTTGTTTTTGTAATACTGTTTACATTTTATATATTTTTTTTAAACACACTGTATATATAGGTATAGTAATATATGGTAACCTATGACCATGTCCTCCTTCGAAATGGCCACCCTAATTCTGATAGTGTAGTTGCAGAAGTGTCTTGTATGGAGGTGCCAATGCACAAGACAGAAAAATCTATAGAGAATAGTGAATCTGGGGGGCGTGGCAAGATGGCATAAGGATCAGACGTGCCTTCCAGTCCTCTCCTGACCCTATCTTATTGTTTTGTCTAGAAATGCCCGTTAAAATTCTTTAAAAGTTTAGATAATTTTAGTGCTGTTAATTTAACTTATGATGGTACAATTGGTGGAAAAGAGCAAAAAAAAAACGACAACAGATCATCAAAAAACTACATTTTTCAAAAGTTCAAATTTTGGAGCCTACCTACTGGAAAGACACCGGGACTCAGCGTGAAATGGATCCCAGGAGAGAGGTACAGTGTTCGGATGTAGAGCTCTATGTTACATCGGTAGAGCCCCCTAAAGAGGGTGCCAAACAGCCTTTAGAACAAAGAGTTACTCAAAGGCATTTGTCAACTGTGGAGGTGATGCTGCAAACTGCATCTCTTGAGATACAAGAACCTATACATGGGAGAATTTAATACATTATGGACTGGGGAAAACCCCGGCCAGCGTCCTCCAGTCATTGCTGGAGAGGCTGTGGCTGGGGTTTCCACACGCAGTCATACTACAAGGAAGGCAACCAGAATGAGGAAGGAATAGAAGATCCTTTGGTTAAGCAGAAGAAGCAGGAATCTGTTGAGCAAAAATATCTTCCAATTGAAAAGATTTTTGTGAATCTTGAATCTAAATTATCTTATACAATGCAGGGATTATCCAAGATTATGACTGAACTTGGTACTAGGCTTAATACTTTGGTGGAAATACATTCTTAACAGATGGCTGAGTTTGAAGTGAGAGATAAATTTAATTCGTGTGAAGAAGATATGGACGAAATACGGGATCAAGTTTTTGATGTGACCAAAATGGTCGAAGACTTACAAACTCAAAATAAAAATTTGGTGAAAAAGATTGATTATTTGGAAAACCAATCCAGACGGAACAATACAAAGATTATTGGTAGGTATGGAGGGACCAGACCCAAGAAAATTTTTTACTGAATGGATTCCGTAGGTGCTGAATCAAGAACATTTCCCAGAAGGTATAATACTGGAACGTGCTCACAGAGCCTTGCGTAGAAGACCTATTTCAGGTCAAAGTCCAAGACCTGTTTTGGTTCGTTGCTTGAATTATTATGACAGAGAAATAATTTTACGAGTGGCTATTAGAAATGCACAACAGAGAAAATCATCCTTGATGATTCAAAATAATCGAGTTTTCTTCTATGTGGATTTGAGTCAAGAAGTTATGTTCCAACGACGGGAATTTAATCCTGCTAAAGAGTTGTTGTGGAAGAAAGGTTACAAGGCAACCTTTAGATATCCAGCTGTTTTGAAGGTTTTTCAAGATGGTTGCCAACCAAAGTTCTTTGATTCTCCAAAGGAAGCTATAGCATTTGCTCAAGAGCTGCCAATTACTCAGTTTCAACAGAGACATAGTCCGCCGCAATCTCTAAGGAGACAAGAGATGGAAGAAAAGAGCCTTGCTCCAAGAAGGAATGGTTATAATGGTGACTCGGTAGTTGGAGCTGATTAAAAGAAGAGTTGTGCTTTTTTTTTCTAATGTTTTTTTTTAAAAAGGGATATTAAATAATGATGATGTTAGTTTAAGATGAAGTGAGAGTTGAGGGAGAGAACTGGATAGGCATTATTTCCTGAAAGTCATCTGCTACGTGTGAGTTATCTCACACCCATTTTTTTTATTGGGAGTTACCGCATTGCGCGGTTTAGACGGGAGGGGGTATTTTTAACCTCCTACCCGTTTTTTTTTCCTTTTTTTGTATTATAAGATTAAAGAGTGAAGGGTTTTTTTTTGTTTAAATATATAAAAAAAGCATAAGAAAGTATTTGATTGTTTAAAAAACTAAAAATTGATGTGTTTTTTTTGTAAAGTTTATTCAGTAGATAAGGAATATCTGAAATTTAAATGTGAATGGGATGGATAAGTTTTTTTAATATTTTTTCTTTAACTTTAAGGTGAAAGGAGTGGTAATTCTGGTGTATATTATTTTGCTATTTTAGTTATAGAACGAAGGGAATAATGGTGAAAGTTATAAATTGAATTGTACAATTCTTAATGAGATTTGAATTTTGTTTGTGGTTTATGCTCCATTTGTTGAAGATATATATTTCGTTGCAGATGTGTTTTATTATTTGGATATCTGAATTTTAACGTAATGATTGGGGATATTTAAATGTGGTATTGGAGCTTTTATTGGATAACTATTCAAGAGTAAAAGGGAAAAATGGTGGAAGAGTACTAAAATTGAATTGTACAATGCTTAATGAGGTTTGAATTTTGTTTTAAGATGGTGGTTTATGTGACTAATATGATGATAGATGTGAAGTTAGTTGATATTTGGTGAAGGTTTATCTCTATAGAGAAAGTTTTTTTTTCATCTTTTTTTTCATGCTACAATTTTTTTTAAAGAATTGATTATTGTTTAAGAATTTTTGATAGATAATGTTACTAACTTTACTAATTTTTTATATTAAGTTTGAGTTAAATATATGTTTCATCTTAACTTCGTTTGTTAAATATATGTATTTAAGTTTGATTTAAATATGTTTTTTAAGTCTGATATCTTAGTATTAATTACTTTTCTTTTTGTTAATATTTTAATCGGTTATGTTTTTGTTTTTTTTGTAAGTGGGTTTTTTTTCTTACATATATTATTAACTTTATTCATTCTTCACTTTATTTTTTGGGGGGAAAGGGGGGGTTGGACTAATTTGAGTTGGGTTATTAATGTGCAATAATTATTGGGGAGGGTATAGTTTATTTAGATTACTGATACTGTATTGTAATTTTATTATTTTATTCTTAATTTTTTTAATGTAATCCTATATGTTATTTATGTTATAAAATCTTAAATAAAGTTTTTAAAAAAAGAGAATAGTGAATCCAGCCAGATAACAAGAGGTGGTGTCTTAAGAAAGCAGCCTCGATCCTCTGGGTCCCTTGCCAGCCAGGCCATAAATTTTAAATTTAGACATACAGCACAGTAACAGGCTATTTTAGCCCATGAATCCATGCCACCTAATTTACACCCAATTAACCTACACTCCCAGTATGTTTTGAATGGTAGGAGGAAACCGGAGCACCTGGGGAAAATTCACGCAGACACAGGGAGAACTTACAAACTCCTTGCAGACAACGTGGGATTCAAACCCCGGTCCTGATTGCTGGTGGTACTAACTATACTGACAATAACCACACCAGCAGTGTGAGTATAAGACAGCTTTAATAAACTAATATGTACACTAAGAGGTCTTGTCTCTCTGCAAGATAAACCTGGAAGGGTAGACTGTAGCTCTGGACCCCTGGTGACCTAGTGGTGTAATTACATCTCACCACACTACCACCCTCTTCACACTAGAAAAGAGGTACAGCAGCCTGAAGACTCACACCTAGTGGCACACGGAGAGATTCTTCTCCTCTGCCATCAGATTTCTCAATGGAAAATGAACCACAGACATGACCTCACTTTCTCTTATTTTTGCACTAATTTATTTATTTTTAAATGTAATTTTATAGCAAAATTTACAACTGTAATACCCCCACAAAAGAACTAATTTTGTAACTTATTCATGACAACAAAATGTTGATTAAGGGCTCAAGTCTGAAATGTCGGTTATGTATTTTCATCTTTTCTATATTAAGGACTTGACTGTTTGACTTGAGGAGTTCCTCCAGCATTGTGTTTTTAGTTCATTCACGGTGTCTGCAGACTTTCGTGTTTTACAATAAAAACTGATTCCGATTAATCAAACAAAACTCACAGGCATGAAGGATTTCACTGATGAAAGGCCATTAGTCTGAAAAATTGATTTCTTTCTCTTGCTGAAGACTTTTTTTTTCTCTATTTCAGCCTTGCAAAGCCTGCATTATTTTATTTTTGCAGCATGGCTCCACTGCTTGCCAACTACCAGAGAAATGGTAGGTCCTCCCCAGTGGCTGGAAGTACACCTCTGGAATAATCCACACTAAATCTTGTAATAAGTACACAGTGTGCAGGTTACAACATGGAACAAATCAATATTACATGCACCCTATGACATTAGCATGAATGTCATTAAAAGATAATTGGTCTCCAATGATCCGAATTTAAATTTATTCAGCATTGAAAATCTTGAGCTTCAAAGTGGATGAAATAATAGGTAAAGAAATCAGCAATTTTTCAACAGGCAAAGTTCATCTCTAATAAAAATAAGAGTGAAACAACCTAAAATGGCATTCCTTAACATCACCGTTGCTATTTCCTCCCCCACTACAAACATCCCAGGGGTAATTAAAGACCAGAAAATCAACTGGTCCTGCCACACAAATACTGTGACCACAAGAAATTACCAGAGATTAGATATTGTGTATCCCAAAGCCTTCCCACCATGGAGCAGCGTGATGGAATAGTATCCACTCATCTCAAAGAGTGCACCTCCAATAACTCTCAAGAACTAAGAAGCACAACAGCATCGAGGAAGAAGAAAGCATCCCATTGATTCCACTACCTGAAACTAGCATAGATTGGTTTGTGTACCATCTACAAAATTCAGATGTGGCAATTTGACTAGGCTTCTACCACAAAAATAAAACAAATGCATTGCCATTGGTTGGATATCCTGGAACTCCTTTGCAATACAGTGCCATTCTCCAGGATCATGGTAACTCAAGAAGGTGACTCACTATCATCTTCAAGATGGGCAATAAATGCTTGCCTTGCAGGAATAATGAGATCCTGATAGATATATAAATAAATAAATATATTGCATTGGACAAATGGGGTGAGAGGGAGGTATACCAAAAACTGTATGATTACATACAGTAATCATAAAGAGACAGAAATTTCCCCCTGGAGACTTTGAACAGTCAAGACAATGAATGGGACAACAGAATCTAGACAGACTGAGCTTGTTTGCTTTAGATATATTGGAGCTCATTAGTGATGAATGTGCAGTCAGTGATAACAGATTTGAGCAGGTGTTTGTGCTGAGTTATTTTACTGCTTCACGTGGAACCCTGACTCAGCATAAAGCTAGCTTTGCCTGTATGTGCTTCATATATCCATATAGTCAAGCAATTGTAGAAGTTTTATATGTGCAGCTTTTGATGCTGTGGCTATATTGGTTACATTGACCTAAACATGGGTACTGTAATTTTCAACTGATGTTAAAAAGTGGTAGAAATGAAAGGGGACAAAAAGGACAAAAGAAAACAAAAAAAAATTCCATGGGAAATTAATTTTGTCCGATCCCCTCAACGTTGTAAATAGAACCTTGGATTACTGCAGCACAGAAAGCAAACATTTGGCCCTTCTAGTCTGTGCCAAAACATTATTCCAATAGTCCCATTGACCTACATCCAATCCATGACCCTCCAGACCTCTCCCATCCATCCAATTTATTCATAAAACTTGACTGAGCCCACATTTACCACATCAAAAGTCAGCTTGTTCCACACTCACATCACTCTCTGAAGCTCCCTCTAAACTTTTCTCTTTTCATCAGAAAGCCATGTCCTTTCATATTTATCTCTTCAAATCTAAGTGGAAAGAGCCTACTCACATTTACTCTGTCTACACTGCTCATAATTTTGGTAACCTCTACCAAATCTCTCCTTATTCTTCCAATAAAGTCCTAATAAGGAATAAAGTCCTAAATCTGTTTACTCTTTCCCTGTAACTCAAGTCTTGAAGACCCAGCAACATCCTGGTAAATCTTCACTGCACTCTTTCAATCTCATTGATATCCTTCCTGTCATTAGGCAAGCCGAACTGCACAACTACAAATTTGGCCTCATCAATATCTTGTACAACTTCACCATAACACCCCAACTCCTTTACTCAGTACTTTGATTTATGAAAGCCAAGATGCCAAAAGCTTTCTTTACATCCCCATTCCACATTCAGGGAATTATGTATCTCTATTCCCAGATCCCTTTTGTTTCTACTTAAGTAAATGTCCATCAAATGTACATTGTTCAGTGTATACATGAAAAAGTGTTTGAGAATGTATGAGAGGCACAGAAAGCATGAATGTTAAGTAGAGGGAGGGGGGAAAGAAAGAAAAAGAGAGATGGAAGGATGCGAGCGAGGAGATAAATTGATTGAATCCAGTTCTAGGGTTCAGTTTTTGGGTACTGTCAAATGAGAAGAAACATTAAACTGAGTATATTTAGCACTGCACGTTCTGCTTTGGTCTTTGACAAAATAAAATTTGAATTGAAATGTGAAGTTCAGAATCCAGAAATTTTCTTGGAATAGAAAAGAGATTAGCTATTTTGTTTTGGACAGAAAATCTTGTGTTGGAGAAAACTGAAGATATGTTTTAAAGCCTTGGGTAATTTCCTTACATTCTATCACACCATGTGTTTTGCTCAAAGGATGTGGGTGTTCCTGTATGACAAAGTTATACACATCATACAACCCAAGGCAGGTTTGCAAAGGCCATGTATGACCTCTAAGCTCGAATGCTGAACTGATTGTGTGGGTAAAATCTGGATAAGATTTGTATAAATTTTCATAATTTTTAGTGAGGAAAGAAACTGTTACCCAGATGAAAATAATTCAGTTTAATTACATGGGACAATTAGATGACATCCATCTGGAAATTCAAAGCTTCCAGAGTCCAACTTCTAATAAAGTTGAGCATATTATTTATCATTTGATCTTATTTCAAACAGAATAATCATCAATTAATGATGCAAAACTATTGTAACCCCTGATTTTGATTGATGCCATCTTGAACTGTTATTTAATTCCCCATTCAGTTCCACAGTTTATCAAAAAAGTGAGATTGAAGAGCACCAATTATTATCTCTAAAATAATTTTATTCACATTCAAGTATTTTAAAGTATGTATACTCCACTCAACAACATTTGTGTCTGCAGTTTTTACTTACACCGATGATACCTTTATCTCAATTAATTAGTGGACATTATGATTCATCCTATGTACAGGTTGAACAAGCCTATATTATTCCCATAATGTCTCATATTTACCATCTTTTTCTGAAGGTGTTATTTTTTTAAGAGGAGTGCTACTGGAATCTCATTTCAAACACGTGTTGTAGATTTAAATGTTTTGTTGACTATTTGTATGGTCTCGCTTGTTTATATTTGAATTAAAATTAAATATTGATATAATTTACACATCAGAATTAGATATTTTTAATTTAATGTCAGAAAATATATTAGAGATGATAGAATTTGGCTTATTATCAAATGTTAATTTATTTGCTGCATTCTGAACTTTCAGTTCAGTTAACTAGGTTGAATAAATCAATTGTTGATTTCATACAAAAAAAAGTCTTTACAACTCATGTTAAAGTACTAAAATAAACTATTCATTTGTGACATGTTACTTGTAAGAAGGCTGGATAATAATTTATGAAGGAATATTACAATCCAAAAGTGCCACAGCTCAGAAGGTGTTTCAATGCCTCTTAACAAGCATTATCATCGACACTTCCAGTACCTTTTACTTTTGCAATGGAGGTCCTTGAGTGGATTACAGCATTAGGTGCAGCCAAGTTTTTCAATGAGCTTTGCCTTCACTTTTGAATGCAACATGGCTCATTGGATACTGAATAACACGCAGACTCCATTGTGGCATTTAACTGCTAAAGAGCTAGTCAAATGTTCTCCCCTGTGAAGGCAGCTGCAGAACAAAAACCTCAACCCTGTGTATAGGGCTAACTGCTCACAATAGGAGCAGCATCCTGTTCCACTCTGCCCTTGAAGTTCATTTTCATTGTCTTTGACTGGAAGTGAGTTTCTTTAAGCTGCTCAGATCTTTTCTTTTGTTTAGTTTTTTAAAAAAAAATATACTTTTGCTCTCTTTCCTGTCTTCACGCAGTGGAGGGGACACCAAGTTTATATTGTTTGATCTTGATACACACACACACACACACACACACACACACACACACACACACACACACGTGATATTGTATTTTCAATTTTGTTCCCTTTTCTTAATTGTACTGTATTTTTTTATAAAAACAAATAAAAAAGATTAAAAAGAAAGAGTTTCTTAGGCAAAGCACTCAAAACAAATTGATATTTGTTTCAGAAAAGAAGTGAGCCTAAACAAAGAGAATTAAAAACACAAAATGCTGGAGAAGCTCAGCAGGTCAAACTGTGTCCTTTATGTAGGAAAGGTAACAATACAGAACTCACATTTCAGGCTTGAGCCCTTCATCAAAGTATAAGAAAATCCTGGCAGGCATGCGCAAAGAGCATGCCAACTTCATCCATTTCGCAGTCAACTTCCACCCTGATCTCAAGCTCACCTGGTCCATCTCCAAGAGCATTCTCCCCTTCCTGGATCTCTCTGCCTCCATCACGGGAGACAAGCTTTCCACTGACATATACTCCAAACCCTCCAACTCCCACAACTACTTGGACTACACTTTCTCACACCCTGTCCCTTGCAAGGATTCCATCCCTTTATCTCAATTTCTCTGTATCTGCTGCATCTGATTGTCACATTTGTGGCCCGAAATGTGAAGTTAATAAAACATTAAACACAAGTTTTATCGGGTAAACTTCTCAGAGTCTTTATTTTCCAGTTTCCTTTGTTCTCCTGCTTGTGCTCTTATCTCTCTCTCATACCACGGGACTTCCGGTACATCTCATACATATTCATTATCACGACATCCCTCCTTTAATCAGAAATAAACTTTATCTTCACTTGCCAATATCCCTCAGAAACCTACAAACATCGTAACTAATGGTAATACTATAACTCAACTACATAACATTTACTTCCTACAGCACTCATACATGCACTTTATGATATAAGATTAAAATACTGTCCCAAAGTTCTTATTAAAACTATGGCACAAAGTCTTCGTATCGTTTGGGCGCTTTCCGGTTTCGTTTCGGCCTGCCTGCGATATTGTCGTCGCTTCTCGATTGTTCACTCTCGGCGTCGGAAATACTACTCGCCACGGCTTCGGGTGTTTCTGGCGCTCTAGTCACTTCATCAGGAGTGCTGGTAACTGCCTCTGGAACATCATCAGGTCTCTCAGTTTCAGCATCTCATATTGGCCTTTCAACCTCTTCTATGACCATAAACTCTGCTTCGGTGTACTTATGTTTTACAGTTGCAGTAAAACATCCAATGGTCTGCAATGGCTTGGTTGCTGTGTATGGATACAGTTTCTTGGATCACTTCTTTGAGGTACAGATGATCTTTTTCCTTTTCAACTTCTCCCATAAATGTCGATCAATCACATTACTGTCACTGCCTGAGTCTACAATGACCTGCACTGTCACTCCACCAATGATCACTGGGACCTTCTCATGATGTACTTCATTCAACGTAAATTGGTAACAACTCTGTTCCTCCTGGGTATCATCATCGTCACCGTCTATCTGGCGAATGGTATCTTTCTTTCCAGAATACTTTCCTTTCCCCCAGGCTTTGCCTTTGGAAGTTGTACTCTTCCTCTTCTGGTCTACATTGGACTTGGTTTTGCACTTCTTTGCAAAGTGGTCCTTACCTCCACACTTTCTGCAAACTTTGCCTTTGGCCGGGCAATATGGGTCTTTTCCAAAGTGACCTCGGTTTCCACATCGATAACACTCCACGTCCTGTGTCGACGTATATCTTGGCTGATTATGGCGATGTGAGAGCCTCTTAATTTGCTGGCTTGAGTTGTCTTTCAGGGACATGGTATGAAATTGCCCTTCAACAGCCTCTAATGCAGCAGCAATGGTTAAAGGATCGGTGAGTTCCAACTCACTCCCTTTTTCCAGTAGACGTCTTCTGAGTTTATCTGATCTGCAGTGCTGTACAACTTGATCCAATAATTGGTTGTCCAAATCAGTTGGCATGTAATTGCATCCAACAGCTAGCTGGCGTAGTCTCGTCACGTACTGAGCAATTGTCTGGCCATCTTCTTGTCTCGTTCTCCGAAACAAATGGCATTGAAATGTAGCATTCGGTGTCACTACATAGTGTGCATTTAATGCACCTACCGCTTTCCGGTACTCATCCTTTCTTCCAGTATTCAAAAGTGTCTTAAAAGTTTCCTGAACTGCGGGTCCAGCAGTGAAAAGAAGTAACGCCCTTCTCTGCGCTTTTTGTTCAACTGTACCGGTATCTAGAAATAGGCCACGACTGTCAGCGTAGGATTCAAATTCTTCCAGCCATGCCTTCCACTTCACACTTACAGTGCTTGCATCACCCGTTGGGTCAAAATGAGCAATTCCACTATGTGTTAGAAAGTCACCGTCTTCCCCAGCCATGAGGAAATTTTCCAGCCCCAAAAGTTCTGAGTCAAAGAGAAAATTCTTATCACCTTGAAGTTGTCTGTAATCCTCTGTAATCTTGTTTAGTCTTTAATTTTCTTCAAGCTTATCCCATCCTCGTCGCCAATGTCACATTTGTGGCCCGAAATGTGAAGTTAATAAAACATTAAACACAAGTTTTATCAGGTAAACTTCTCAGAGTCTTTATTTTCCAGTTTCCTTTGTTCTCCTGCTTGTGCTCTTATCTCTCTCTCATACCACGTGACTTCCGGTACATCTCATACATATTCATTATCATGACACTGATGACTTCCAGTCCAGATCTTCTGAGATATCTGCCTTCTTCCACAAACTTGGCTTCCTCTCCACCACTATCCACTCAGCTCTCACCTGCATCTCCTCCATTTCCCACTCATCTGCCCTGGCCCCCTCTGTCCCCAGATGCAACAAACATCCTCATCCTCACCTACCAACCCACCAGCCTCTGCATCCAACATATTATCCAACCGAATTTCCAGCACTTGCTACAGGATCCCACCACCACACAATTTTTTTTTCCTCTTCTCCCTTCTCTGCCTTCCACAGGGACAGCTCCCTCAGTGATTCCCTCATGCACTCAACCCTCTGCAGCCATCACCCCTCCGGCACCTTCCCCTGTGCACACAGGAGGTGCCACACTTGTGCCCATACCTTCTCCATCTCTATAGTCTGTGGCCTCAAACAGGCCTTTCAAGTGAAACAACATTTCACTTGTATATCCAGAGAACTTATGTACTGCACCTGGTGCTCCCATTGCGACATTCTCTCTATCGGAGAGACTGGTCACAGATTGGAGATCACTTCACTCAGCACCTCCGCACCATTTGCAACAGTGATCTCCTCATAGCCAACCATTTCAATTCCGAGTGACATTCCCACAATCACATGTCTGTCCATGGCCCTGTGTACAAACCCTCCCAGACCATCTGCAAATTGAAGGAACAACACCTTATTTTTCATCTGGGCACTCTCCAGCCAGAAGGCATTAACATTGACTTTACTGCTTTCCATTAAATTTCACTCTTCCTTTCCCTTCCCCCTTTCCTGTCTTTCCAGTTCTTCCACCCACCCAGCCATCTCTCCTTAGACCCAGAAAATGGGGACACAGAGTATATGCGTTTGTCGGTCTTGTTGGTCCCTGAAAACAGAGGCATGGAGACCAAATGATTAAGACAAAGTATTAATAAATAGGTTCAGTGCAAATGGATGATCAAAGGTGGACACGGACATGATGGCTGAAGGGACTGTTTCAGCATGAGGTGATTCTATGATTATCTGTGGTAATCTCATATCCTCACTTAATCTCTTCAGATAAAGATGATTTATCTCATTGCTATCCCATTCCTTCTCCACGGCCTTTCAGTTAAGTTGAATCCTCCAAGTAGTGACTCCCTGAATGGAGATTTAGACACCCATTAAAGCAAAAGTTCATGGGTTGCATGATCCAAAAGTTTCCACTGAAAATTAGATTTCTTTTAATGCTTGTGTAGAGACTGTAAAACCATGGAGTCACTGGAAATGAAAAGTAATGTTGAAATTTCAAAGTTCAAATTTATTGTCAGATAACTTATCTCACATACAATCCTGCGATTCTTTTTGCTGAGAGATATGAAAAGTGTGAGTAATTACATAAATGCACAAATGATGGAGAAACTCAATGGATCAGACAGTATCCATGGAAAGCAAAATTAATTGCTGTTTCAAACAGATGAAGAATGCATCCCAAAACATCGACTATAATTTGCCTTCTGCAGATGCTGCATGACCCGTTGAGTTACTCCAGCATTTGGTGTGTTGCTCCAGCTTTCCATGAACTGCAATCTCTCTTGTTTACCTGAGAAATTAGAAAGTATTGATGTTCAAGGATGAAAGTGCCTCTTTGTGTATAGTGAAAAGCTAAAAATACTGGTATGGTAAACAATTAAGAAGGTTAACAATATGTTAGCCTTTTTTACAAGAGCATTTGATTTGAGATATCTTATTTCAATTACACTGTGCCATAGATATCTGGAATATTGTGCACAGGTCACGTTGTACTATCTAAGGAAGGGTATATTTGCAATAGAAATGGTGCAGCAGAAATTTACCAGATTGATTCTTGTGTCCCATGAAGAGAGGTTAAATATACTGAAGCAATGTGTCTGGAGTTGATTGGAAGATGATATCACAGAACAACATAACCAAGAAGGATCTGTTTGACAGGATATAAGCAAGATTGATATTTCCCTGGTTCTGGTATCTAAAGCCCCTTTCACACCGCCGATTCCATGTGTGTTAACTGGCTAATTTAGTGGGTCCATTCCCCATAATCGTGCGGTGTGAAATGTCCCAAGCTAGCAGAGCAAGTTCAATTCAACTGGGCTCTGACACTTGGTGGGGGCAGGTGTCAGACCCCGGCCAAGTTAACTCACTCATCGCCTTCACTCAGAGGCTTGCAAAACTTTGGAATTTGTTACTCAAATGAAGTGCTTATTATAGTCAAAGAGATTCAGAAACTTAAAGGATGGAGTTTGTCTGGACAGATGGGTATTGAGATACTGCCATGATCTTATTAGATCTTATTAGGCAAGGGAATAAATGAACAGCTTCTATTTCTTATATCCTTAACCAAGTTAGTTGGAAACACATAAAACATTCAGAAATAAGCAATAAGTGATAGCCAAATAATTTAAAAAAAAGAGCTCTATTTTCATTCCTACAGTACCATTAAAATTTTTGTCTGGGTGGCTCTGGCATGCAGTGCCTGTCTGAAATTGCCCTTGAGGTGACCATGAAATGCTTTTGGTGAAGGTGCTCCCACGGCATTGTTGGGATGGGAGTTACAAGACTGAGTCCCAGTTATAGATTTCTGAGTCAGAATGGTACACGAATCAGAGGGACATTTAGAATCCTGCTCTTGATCCTTCCAGGATTCAGGAAGTGTATAGTCTAATATAATGCTTGAGAATCTCAGCAAAACTGGATTCTGTGATGAAGAGACTGAAATCTGCAATTCCTCAACATTGGTGTAAAAATCAAGGTCCTACTGCAATTTTAACAGCTGAACACAAGTTCTTCCAAGAACAATCATGATCTCGATCCAAACCTTCAAATCTTCACCCAACATGACACCCATCCTTATATTAAAAAAAAACACAAACCTGAATTGAATATCAACATTTAATTTCCAATCGTCCAGGCAGAAGCATGAAGAAACAAGTAGGAAGAATGTAATAAAATTGCAAATCACTTGATTCAAATCACTTGAGAATCAATAAACAAGTTAACCTTTCTGCCATGACAGACCATTTATTCTAATCAAGGTGGTCTGGCTGAATCATTGACCTTGTTCTTTCAGCTACTGAGTGTTTGCTGTTCCATTTTTAATCCATATTTCGAAATGTTCATTTTCCAAAAAACATTCATGCACAGACAATTGTGCAAAAAGTCTCAGATGAGATTATTGTGTGGATAACATAATTGGAATCTTGAGAGCAGTGGTTCTCAACCTTTTTCTTTCTTCTAATTTACCACTTTAAATAATCCTGATCCCATTGGTGCTCTGTGATTAGTAAGGAATTGCTTCAGGTGGTATGTGAGTGGGAAGGGAAGTTTGAGAATCACTGCTCTCGACCCAACTGTTACTGAAATATTTTGTTTGAGAAAAATTGTCATTGGCCCATTTCCTTTGGAGTTATGAAACCATGCACATAACGAGTCAATTAGGTACAATTAAAACAGTGATTTTCAAACATTTTCTTTCCACCCACATACTATCTGAAGCAATCCCTTACTAATCACAGAGCACCCTATGGTATAGGGATTGTTTAAAGTGGTATTTGAGTGGAAAGAAAAACGTTGACAACCACTGCTCTTGAGTACATAGTTTTCAGGTATTTGTGACATAAAGACATCAAGACAGAAATTTGCACTCATTTCAGGACAAAGCAAGCTCACAACAAATTCAGAATGAATTGACCACAGTCAATTGACCACTGTTGGATCAACAGTGGCTGAGCAACACAGAGTGTCATCTTTATATTTTCCCCTCCTAATTTCTACTCCTTTCACCAATGCATGAAGTGAAGTTCAATTGATCTAGGAGAACATTATTTCTTCCCCAATTTGGTGATAAGTACAGATACTGCTTTACCACAGATTGGACTTCTCTGCACCTACCCCCACTCCCACCCTAATCCCCCAAATGTAATTAGGAAAAATGAAAGCAAATTGATGCAACTGATAAGACTCAGTTTTGTGCTTTTTATTTTGTGCACAATCAATTCTTTACTGCCCTGAAGCAACAGAAGACAATTTTGCACTGGTTACATTCAACAGGAATAATATAATCTTTCTCACATGATAAAACATGCATGCCCATTTATATTTTCAATTATTCATCTTGAGAGATATGGGTGTCAAAGGCAGTTACAACATTTATTGCTCATTCTCATTCACCCTTAACCAGAAAGGCTTGTTGGGCCACAGGGCAACCGCAGGGCAGAATGGCTAGTGGTTAATACAATGCTGTTACAATGCCAGCGACTCGGGTTCTGAACTGGCGCTGTCTGTAAGGAGTTTCTACGTTCACTCCGTGGCCTGGATGGGTTTCCTCTGGGTGCTCTGGCTTTCTCCCACCCTCCAAAAAAACACACAGGATTTGTAGGATAAAATTGGTGTATCATGTACAAGACTGGCCTGTTATCGTGCTCTTAAAAAAAAAGTGCTTTTGGGAACACATCTAGGCCAGGATTTGTAGTGCTGGACACAGCCAAGAAAGTCACCACATTGAAAGTCGTTAATGACTATTTTTATTCAAATTCAGCGCACGTCCTATTAAGGGCAGCATGAGCTCAGTCACCTCGTGCATTGTGACATCATAATCGCTGCCTCAGGCGCGCGCTGGGCAGGAGACTTGAGGCAGAGAGAAAACCCTGACAGCGCCATCACATGGCGTTACACGCAGGGCCGGTTTGCCATGAGAGAGTGTGCTGCCACACAACCTCACGCTGAACTGGCTTCACATCCTGACCCTTGGGCGGGCGGCCCCGGCGTTTAAGCATGGCTGTCTGAACCGGCCGTGATAGGTCTAAGTGCATCGCCTTCAATCAGTCCACGGTGAAAGGTTTGTCTTTACCCCTTGTGTCCAAAGTGAAAGTCCTGCCGGACCAGTGGAGAACCTTGTATGGACCTTTGTACGGAGATTGTAAAGGTGCCATATGTCTGCCGCACGGAACAAATATGAATTCCACCGAGTCCAACTCTTTGGGACGATGATGTGTTGGCCAGATGTCATGATGCGAGGGAGGCAGTGGGGTGGTGGGGGGGGGGGGGGTAGATAGCAAGGATAGTTTCTTACGGAGATCTGCCAACAGGTTTGCGTGCTCAGACGTGACATTGGACTCTAGGCCAAAGAACTCACTGGGCAGCGAAAGTGGCGTGCCGTAGACCAGTTCTGCAGAAGATGCCTGTAGGTCCTCCTTGGGTTCTGTTCTAATGCCGAGAAGGACCCAGAGCAGTTTGTCTGTCCAGCCTGGGCTGGTGAGGCGAGTCGTGAGGGCAGATTTCATATGACGATGAAACCTCTCCACCAAACCATATGCTTACATGTGGTAGGTTGTGGTGTGGTGGAGTTTAACTCCCAGGAGGTTCGCCAGCTGAGCCCAGAGCGCGGAGGTGAACTGAGTGCTCCTGTCACTGGTGATGTGCGCTGGGACTCCAAACCTAGCAATCCAATGACTAACTAGGTTCCTGGCGCATGTCTATGCGGAAGGCTCTTTGATGCCAATGGTGGTCCGATTGACTATTGTGAGAAGGAAACGCGCTTCCCTGGAAACCGGCAGGGGCCTACAACGCCAATGTGGATGTGCTGAAATCTCCGCACCACCGGGTCGAATTGCTGGATTGGGGCCTGTGTATGTTGATATGGCACCTGGTGCAGTTCCTCGCCATCTCAGCCACCTCCCTTTTGAGCCCGTGCCACACAAACTGCTCTACCACCATTTGCACCGAAGTCTTCACTGAGGGGTGGGCTCGGTCATGGATTAAGCTGAAAACCCTTGACCTCCACTGCAGTGGGACTACCAGGCGCGGCGAGTGGGTGCAGACGTGACAGATCAGCGTGTTTGGGTTGTTGGGCAACTGAATGTCCTGGAGCTCAAGGCCCGAGATGGCAGTCTGGAGAACTTGCATCTCTGTGTCCAGCTTCTGCGCCTGTGCCAACTGTGTGTAGTCAAGGCCGGGGGCGAGAGCATTGATCGCTGGAGGAGAGAGCGCATCCGCCATGACATTGTCTTTGCCTGCCCCATGCTGGATGTCGGTGGTGAACTCCGACACGTAGGAGAGGTGGTGTTGGTGGTGAGCTGACCACTGATCATTGGCCATCGTGAGTGCCTGTGTGAGGGGCTTGTGGTCCGTGAACACCGTGAAGAGCCTGGCCTCCAGAAAGTATCGAAAGTGCCGGATGGCCAGGTACAGTGCCAGGAGCTCCCGGTTGAAAGCACTGTACTTGAGCTCTGGCGGGTGCAGCTTTTTGCTAAAGAAGGCCAGTGGGTGCCACTCTCTATTGAGTCCCTGCTCGAGTATGCCACTTAACGCCCCGAGAGCACCATGTGTGCCTCCGGGCGTGGGTGCACCAATAGAGTTGCATTGGCGAGGGCCTCCTTTGTTGCGGCAAAAGCGGTCTCTGCCTCCTCCGACCAGGTCAGGACTTTCTCCTTAGTGGTGATCAATGCAAACAGCGGTCGCATGGTGTGGGCAGCGCCGAGGATGAACTGATGATAAAAATTCACCATCCTCATGACCTCCTGCAGGCCCTTGAGGGTGGTTGGCTTGGGGAACCGCTGGTGCCGGGGCAGCCCCTGCTGCAGAGATCGTGTGCCCCATGCATCTGCTTGCCACACTGGCACTTGGCCACATTGACCGTTAGGCCAAACTCCGCCATTCGGGCAAACAGGGTGCGGTGGTGGGCCTTGTGCTCTTCGCGGTTGCGGCTGGCAATAAGGATATCGACCAGGTCGATAAACACAAAGTTCAAGTCCCAACCCACTCCGTCCATGAGGCGCTGAAAAGTCTGGGCCGCGTTCTTGATGCTAAAAGGCATACGCAGGAATTCAAAGAGGCCAAAGGTGGGGGGTAATGATCACTGTCTTGCAGATGTCCTCGGGGTGGACCGGGATCTGATGATACCTCCGCTCCAGATCGACCTTGGAGAAGACTTGCACACCATGGAGATTGGCCGAGAAGTCTTGAATGTGTGGAACTGGGTACCTGTCCAGTGTTGTTGCATCATTCAAACGCAGGTAATCTCTGGAGGGTCTCCAGCCCCCGGAGGATTTGGGGACCACGTGGAGAGGGGATGCCCAGGCACTGTCAGAGAGACGGACAACGCCAACTCCTGCAGCTGGAATAACTCCTCCTTTGCCAGCTGCAGCTTCTCGGGCAGAAGTCGTCTGGGCTTAGCATGCAGCGGGGGGCCCTGCCTAGAGATATGGTGGTATACCCCGTGCTGGGGTAAGGTGGCGCTGAATCGTGGTTGAAGGATGGCAGGGAACTCATGGAGTATGTTTGAATACTCATCCCTGGAAGTGGCGATGGAGGCTATCTCGGATCTGCAGGTGTTCGTGGTGTCCAGGCGCACCGAATGGAAGGTCCGAGCATCGACCAGCCTCTTGCCCTTCATATCGACCAACAGTCCATGTCCCCTCAGGAAGTTGGCCCCTAACAACGCAGTACCCCCTGAGGCTAACACGAACTTCCATGTGGTTCAGAACGATCTGATAGTTGTCAGATCATCAAAATAATTTTATTTTTAATCCATCCAGATACTAACTAAATTGTAAGTCTCCATCTGCCATGGGTGGAGGGGGAGCAGAATAGTTCTCTGGATTTATCACCCCAGCCTTTCATTTAATAGTTTGATTACTTAATTGATGTGTCAAAACTGTAGCCCCACAAACAAAATATTTTTGTCCCTAAATCAAGCACCTTTGTAATTGGTGGACTTTGCTGACATTCTCAATATGAGGCATTTATATCACTTTTTAAAATCTGTGATTTTGTTTTTTAAAATTACTGCAAAGGAATAGCCGATCTTGCATTACACTTTTAAAATTATGTTTGGTTAATTAATATCTGATTACATTAAACATGATCATCTCTTGAAGATTACATTCTCATGCATCAGGTGTAAAACTCAAAGGTCTGCAGATCCTGTGACTGAAGTAAAAACACAATCCTGGAGAAACTCACCTGGTTAAACAGTGTACTTTATCTTTTCTTTGGCTTCGCTTCGCGGACGAAGATTTATGGAGGGGGTAAAAAGTCCACATCAGCTGCAGGCTCGTTTGTGGCTGACAAGTCCGATGCGGGACAGGCAGACACGATTGCAGCGGTTGCAAGGGAAAATTGGTTGGTTGGGGTTGGGTGTTGGGTTTTTCCTCCTTTGCCTTTTGTCAGTGAGGTGGGCTCTGCGGTCTTCTTCAAAGGAGGTTGCTGCCCGCCAAACTGTGAGGCGCCAAGATGCACGGTTTGAGGCGTTATCAGCCCACTGGCAGTGGTCAATGTGGCAGGCACCAAGAGATTTCTTTAGGCAGTCCTTGTACCTTTTCTTATACAGCAAAGATAAAGATACATAACCAATGTTTCAGGCTTGAGCCCTTCATCAATTCACTCACCAACCAGATGCCATTAATATCATCTTCTCTGGTTTCTGCTAGCCCACTCTCCATTCTCCCTCCCTTCCCTTTCCCTTCGTCTTCTTTCCTCCAGCTCTCTATCCCCTTTCCTCTCGATTCACAGAGCCATCCCTCTGCCTCCTGCTTGCTGGTGTGCCCTCCCTCTCTTATGCACTATTCCTCCTGCCTGTGGAGCTGTGGCTGCTTCAGACCGGAGCTGGTGGATGCTTGTGACATCATCGGACTGGAGAGGGGTGGGGGTGGTGCAGAGTCGGACTGGAGCAGGCTGGTGGCGGAGGTGGACCGGGGTGGGGTTGGCGGCAGCGTCAGACTGGAGCAGGGAAAAAGGCGCCACTTTTGAAAAATGTCGAACGCCATTATAGCGCATGCACACTGAAGGTGAAAATGAAGACGCCGGAGGTATGGAGGGATCTCAGAGTCCCGAATCCCGGGGATCGGAGCGCCACACTCAACCCGCCCGGCTCCCAGACACACAGACGCGGCTGGAGTTGGGGACCATCCTCGCTGGGTCTGCGCTTCAGCGGCGACGCCGGACCGAACATCTCATTGGCGATGCCTTCCCCCTCGCTCCGTGCGCGGCGGACCCTGCCTCCCACTCCTTTTGTTGGAGACGAGCCCGGCGCCGTGAGATCGCAGTTTATTCCCTCTCCAACCATGGGAGGGGGGGGGTGGGAGCAACGCTCTCTTCGCAGCCAATTCCTCCACCGCCCCGGACGCCGGAGTTTCAACAGGGGGTTCGGGTGCCTTCGTCAGGTGACCGACCTGTTGGTCCAAGACAAGGGGAGAGCGTACAAACTCCACACAGACAGCACCTGAACTCGGGTGAACGTGGAGCTGCGACCCCACATTCCACATCAGGACTGTGTGTAAGATTGGGAGCAGTGAGACGGAAGCTTATTTTGTTCCTGTGATTTAAGCCTTTCTTGGGGTGTGGGGGGGGGGGGGTTCTTCTCTGACCACTTGCCTAACAATTAACCTAATCAGATGTGGAGTTACCAATACAACAGTTCTCAACCTTTTTCTTTCCACTCGTGTCCCTGTGCCATTGGTGCTCTGTGATTAGTAAGGGATTGCTTAAGGTGGTCTGTGGGTGGGAAGAAAAAGTTTGAAGACCACTGCTTTAATCATCCCTCATTGACTCATCATGTGCACGGTTTCAGACGCTAAAGGAAATGGGCCAATGACAATGACAATGAAAGAGTTTATCCAAAACTATTATTAAACATTTATTTTAATAAGAAAATGTTTAACATTACATATGTTGAAAGAAGAGAAAACATGCAGATGTTGTTGAAAATTTTCAATAAATATTTAGTTCGGCCCTGGACTTAGTCCAAGTTTTTAATTTTGGCCCTCCATGAATTTGAGTTTGACACCCCTGCTCCCCCTGGACCCCCTGAGCTATGTCACTACTGTCAAATGTACACTGTCTGACCAGCTGAGTTTCTACAGCATTGTGTTTTAAATTCACATACATCAGATCACCACTCAAATATCCCATGAAATACCTTTTAAAGCAAACTTTCAAAAAGAATACAAATTACACACTAAAACTGAGCCCAATTGTATTTGCTTTGGTTTGTATCATTGAAAAGTTTGCAAATGGAAATGATAAAGCCATTTCTCCATACTTGCACATTTTACGAGAACCATTTGCACTCGGATCACTGATTACATCCAAACTAGAAATTGTTGGAGCTACTCACCTGTCGTGGATAACACAGAGTGAAATTGCAAGCTGCAAATGAAAGGAAGGGTGGGAGATATTTTTTTGAAAGCCAACAGCATTTTTTAATCCACATGTTGGTAAACCACTGTTATGCCATGATTGGCTGCTGCCGGCTGGGCATGCCTCCTGAGACCAATCCTACCCATAGCCACTTGCAAGCTCTCCCTTACACTTTACTTCAATCAGTCAATGAGATAGACGGTTGTTCCAGTCTTTAGTTAATAAAAGCCTGATTGTTTCCCATCTCAGGCCTTTAGTGATTATTGATGGTACATCAATTTTTTGTCTAAAAATATCAAAGGAGCATGGAACAGTACCTAAAACCTGAGAAGTTTGACATCGATCCTTGGTTGCCAAATTCCCAAAACACGTTCAAGCTTTTGGCTAAGCTGCTTTGAAGACTTCCTGGCAGCAGCCATGGACACCATCACAACAGAGGCTAACTGGGACTACTTCTCTTGTGGATCGGGCCCTAAGTGTTCCTGATCATCAGTGAATACAGATAATACCAAGCAGCTATGGAGATCCTCAAAGCCCAGTATCGCAGGAAGATGAGGTCTCACCAGGCAGCCCCTGGCCACCAGAAATCAGTGACCTGCTGAGTCAAGCAGGCCCTCCAGAACCTATGCAGAGTATGAGACTGCCCAGAACACAGACGACCTCATCAGAGATGCTTATGTGGCCGCCATCCACCTGGATACATACAGCACTGACTACTGCAGCAAAAGGTACTTAATCTGCAAAAGAGCGTTGAACTTGGAGAGATACCGGAGGTGGCCCTCCAGAATTCTGATGATTACTCAGCCACTTGGTTGCCATCGCCACCCCTATTCTTGGATGGGGCATCATCCTGCCCCATGAGTGACTAGTTCCTCTACGCCATCCTACTACTCTAGTGATCTGACCTTGACCGCCGTTGCAGGTGATCTTCCCAGTTGCTACTTCTATGGGCAGGGTAAGCACCCAAGGAAATGCTGCCCTGCCAAGAATGCAGTGTGCCCTGGTGCTGGAAAAAATTTGAAATTATTCCATTTTATACCCGACTTGCCTTATAATGTGCTGCTCTGCACTACAAGTTCCTATGAATGCTTTCTAACAAATCAATAGTTTCTGTTTTAGTTTCTTTGCATTTTCTCCTTCAGATCATCAGTTTCCATCTACTTAGCCAGAACTCAATATTCAATGAATTATGGGCCAAGTTTAATACTACCTGTGATATTTTGAACATCCCATTGAAACACAGCTTCTGCAACATCAAAGACATGCTAAGGCATCATTGCTGCAGCATCCAGAATGTACGAGCAAGAAACTCCATCGCCATTATCCTTCTCAAAAAACCCTATCTCAATAAAGCACTCATTCTGTAACAATATGTGACAGACATCACGTTTTATAAGAAAAGGCCCACTGCACTCACTTAGTTTTAAAACAAACCTGTTTAATAATTAAAGTTTAAGAATTGGATTTCAACCATGAAAGAGATTACTGAGGCATGCTTAAATATTACAGTATTATTCATAATACATGAAGAGTTATTTACGGAACAGAATGCAGAATACAAGCCTTTGATATATCATAAAGGAAGAATTTAACCATAAGATTTTGGATCTCGGAATCTGTTGCCTTGACATTGAAACGTAATGCAATGTGAGAAAACATCATGAAAGCTCCTAGGCATTGGCCTGAATGTTGCTAGTTATTTCCAGCTATGCACCATTTCACCTCCACCCCCTCAAGACACCACAAGGACAGGATTCCTCCACCCACCCAGCCTCTGCATCCAAAATATTATTATCTGCAATTTCCACCACCTCCAATGGGATACTGTCACTAGACACATCTTCCCCTCCTTTCTCCGCTTTCTATTGGCATCACTCCCTCCGGTACACCCTCGTCCACTCAATCCTTTACACAAATCACCCACTTGGTACCTACCCTTTGTTCTCGAGAGGTGCCGCACTTGCACTTACGCCTCCTCCCCCACTAGTATTTGGTGCTCTAAACAGTCCTTCTACATATTAATCCATAGGGGTCATTTAATGAATCTGGTGCTTCCAATGCACCTCCTACTTTACATTAGGATTGCAGAGTGGCTTTGTTGAGCACCTTCAGTCCATCTGCTGCATTAACAAGAGCCTTCCAGTGGCCAATTTCTTCAATTCCACACACCTTTGTCACACTGACATGTCTGTCCATGGCCTTGTGACCTGCTGTGTTGAGCCCACCCACAAGTTGGAGGAACAACATCTCATATTTTGTTTTGGCAGTCTCCAAACAGAAAGCATTAATACACCTTTCCAATTTCTGTATGATCCTCCCCTCTCTCTCATTCCCTCATCCCTTTGAATCCATTTATCCAGCTCCACATTCCCTCACAGGGGTGCTTGGTGCTTCAGGTAAGGAGGGAAAGAAAGTTCTTTTATTTGAATTACTTTTCTTTAGTTTAATATTTACAATGCATATGATAATTTTAACATTGATATTCTTTAATTTTGAAAACACTGTGAATGTTAGAGACATTCAATATTATTTAAAAAAAAATATATATATATACAACGTTTTTACAGCCAGCAATGCCCTGTTTTTATCTTTGTCATCTCATGAAGGTACTGGTGATGTTTTGGAGGCGGTGGCATCCCACCTGGGCTGCCAAATGACAATAAAGCTATAGGATTGGGAAGATCAACATGACTGGCCCTTTAGTATGAGGACTGTGAACAGCAATTTTGAGAAGATATATCAGTCCAGCCTGATTAAGCCAAAATAAAGCCGAGATGTGTGACAATGGGTTTGGATAAATCAGTGATAACCAACAGTATGAAAATTTAAAAACAACAGATAGCTGAGTGAAGTGAAATGCAAAGGTCTGCAGTTACAGTAACAGTAGTAAAATGGATCTCAACATCCATTGGAGCGCTTACATCCCTAACGTCGAAGTACTCGAGATGGCAGAGGTCGACAGCATCGAGTCCACGCTGCTGAAGATCCAGCTGAGCTGGATGGGTCACGTCTCCAGAATGGAGGACCATCGCCTTCCCAAGATCGTGTTATATGGCGAGCTCTCCACTGGCCACCGTGACAGAGGTGCACCAAAGAAAAGGTACAAGGACTGCCTAAAGAAATCTCTTGGTGCCTGCCACATTGACCACCGCCAGTGGGCTGATAACACCTCAAACCGTGCATCTTGGCGCCTCACAGTTTGGCGGGCAGCAACCTCCTTTGAAGAAGACCGCAGAGCCCAACTCACTGACAAAAGGCAAAGGAGGAAAAACCCAACACCCAACCCCAACCAACCAATTTTCCCCTGCAACCGCTGCAATCGTGTCTGCCTGTCCCGCATCGGACTTGTCAGCCACAAACGAGCCTGCAGCTGACGTGGACTTTTTACCCCCTCCATAAATCTTCGTCCGCGAAGCCAAGCCAAAGAAAGAAGAAGTAAAATGCTGGAGGAACTCAGCATCCAATGGAGTTAAAGATAGATAACCTTAAAACATTTTGGGCCTGAGCCCTTCATCAAGGTATAAGCAAAGGGATAAAAAAAGTTTCGGGAAGGAGGAGTACCGACCAACAAGCAAAATGGATAGAAGGATGTGAGAGGAGAGGTGAGAATTAAGGGGGGGGGGTGGTGAATGCAGAGCTGGATGAAAGAGTGAAAGGGAGAGTTAGAGGAAAGGAGACATAGGGATATAGAAAG
This sequence comes from Narcine bancroftii, assembly GCF_036971445.1. Taxonomy (NCBI): domain Eukaryota; kingdom Metazoa; phylum Chordata; class Chondrichthyes; order Torpediniformes; family Narcinidae; genus Narcine; species Narcine bancroftii. Next base: position 96,046,934 of record NC_091476.1, on the reverse strand, counting down.
GGGGGGGGGTGGGAAATGCTAATGGAAACTGGAGAAATCTATGTTAATGCCATCTGGTGAGAGGAAGCCCAGACAGAATACGAGGTGATGTTCCTCCAATTTGCACGTGGCCTCAGTCTGGCAGTGCCTGAGACAAGACGTGACTGAGATGTCGGCATGGGTATGAGGCAATGAATTGAAATGGGTGGCCACTGGGAGATTCCTGCTATTGTGGCAAACTGAGCAAAGGTGCTGAAGGAAGTGATCTCCCAGTCCACCTCCTGTCTCTCTGATGCAGATGAGACTTCAGCAGGAGGACTGAATGCAGTAGATGACCCCTCTAGAGTCGCAAGTGAAGCGCTACCTCACTTGCAAAGACTTGTTTCCAAGAACAGATGTGATTCTCTGCACTTTTCTTTAAACCTGCTTCTGTTTACTCTGCATCTATTTTAACACTCACCCGAACTCTACATCCCACTGTAAAGACTTGTTCACGATCACTACAACTGGTGATTGTGAATCAGTCTGCTCAACTGACTGAGAAATAAAGGACATATGGAATACATTTCAGGAAGTCTGGCAGAACAATAAATAACCTATGGCTACATTTAGATCAACCAGTAAATAAATTTCTCAATGGTCTTTTCATGATCTTCCAATTTTTTTTTTAATCAGCTCTTCTCTGGGTGACTGTAAACATTAGTTTTCTTAAAAGGGGGTTGTGGGACACAAGTTCCAAAGGAAGCATTCCAATTTCTTTGCTGCTTATCCAAATCCTTCCAGCAATTAAAAGGTTAAAATCCAGGAAATACAATCTCGAGGGAGTGGTGTTATGATTTTATTGTCAAAATCATTACTCCAGCAAACACATCATCATTTTTCATTCACCCTATGTCCCACAGTTCATGTTTTTACCAAGCAGGAGTCATCATTACAGTTCACTAATGTTCAACAATGCAAAAAAAAAATTGCAACTGAGGTGGAAATATACAGAGAAATTACTTCAGGCTTTTAAATATTATTTTTAATACCTTTGCAAGTAAAAAGGCTTTTATTTCAAAGTTTATTTCAGTTCATGAATAATATGTTCTCCCTTAAATGCCAAAAATGAAAGGCAAAAATAAACATAATATTTGCATTTACTCAAGAATATTCAAGATTGATACAGGGTGGGACAAACACTACAACTTTCCCCTTTCATTCAAAAATAATATTGCTCATCCCTTCTTTTTTTTTGTATATTTTATTTAAGATCAACACAACAAATTTAAAAAAAAACATTGTTACAGAGTTATTGATAATACATTGATTTATATGAAAAAAGGGGGGAAAAACTACATCCCTTGTAAAAAACATTTCAGTTTCTATCAATACAACTCTGACAATCAACTTTGCCAGCTGATTCCAACATCTCTCAGTTTTGGTACCTGGCCAAATTATATCTGAGTCAATGGTGTTCACACTCTTCATCTGATCTGGACATTTCATTCTCTGCCTGAAGATAGACTTTCATTTTTTTTCCATTGCATTGAAAGCTCTGCATAAGACTCAAGCATTCTCCAAAGATGAGCTCAAAATCTTAAAAGAATGAGGTGAATTGTTCAAATGGACCTCAAACAAAGTCAAACAACCTCTTTCTGTCGATGGAGACTTTTGAGCAATGCCCTGCTTGGTAATGGGAATCATAATTTATCTTCTGTTATCAATGAAGACGATTGACCCAAACTTCAGAAGTAAAACTTCAATGCTATTATTGCCACTACATCCTATGCTTTGCTTCTTGAATTATCGGAAAATTGATATCACTCAAATTTTTAACACCATTTTAATAAACCTGCCATCTTTGGCCATTTTGTCAGAGAAGGACAAAGATTTTCACAAAGGAAGAATGGAATATTTGGTAATGTGAAAACTTGGATTTAGATTTAAGCACCTTGTACCTCTTTTTCGTAGCCTCTCTGTCACGGTGGATCCTGGAGAAATCACAATCTTGGGCAGGTGATGATCCTCCAGCCTGGTGATGTGCCCTGCCCAGCATAGCTGTGTCTTTAACAGCATGGTCTTGATACTGGTAACCTCCACCTGTTCGAGGTCTTCAATGTTGGTGGCGAAGCCACTCCAGTGGATGTTAAGGATGGTTTGGAGGCAGGGCTAGTGGAAGCGCTCAAGGATTTATAGGTGGTGACGGTAGGTGACCCATGACTCAGAGTCATACAGAAAGGTGGTTAATAAAATGGCTCTGTACGCACTGATCTTTGTGCCTTTCTTCAGATACTTGTTGTTCCAGACTCTTTTGTACAGCCTGCCAGATGCACTGTTCATCTTTGCCAGTCTGTTATCAGCCTCTTTATCGATCTTGACATCTGATGAGATTGTGCACCTCAGGTAGTTGAACTGCTGGACTGTCTTCAGCTAAATCTCACGGATGGTAATGAAGGGAGGGTAATACTCCTCCTGACGTAGAGCTGATGGAGAACTTTTGACTTCTTCAAGTTGACTTCCAGTCTGAAGAGCTCGGCAGCCTCTGCAAAGCAGGATGCTTTCCATTGCAAGACTGTCTTTGTATGGGCAACAAGGGCAGCATTGTTGGTAAAGAGTAGCTCTCAAATGAGTTGCTCCAGTGTCTTGGTGTGGGAGTGTAGTCACCTCAGGTTGAACTGACTGCCATTGGTGCAGTATCGGATGTAAACACCATCCTCGTCATCATCTTCTGTGGCCCTTTGGAGCATCACATTGAAGAAGGTGGTGAAGAGAGTTGGCGTGAGGACGCAGCCTTGCTTTACACCATTACCTATTGAGGAGACTCTGAGAGGTCATTGTGTCTGACTTGGCCACACTGATTTTCATGTAGCTGGATGACCAAGCTGAGGAAAATTGGGGGATATCCTAGTCATTCCATGATTTGCCACAAATCTTTCCTGCTCACAGGGTCGAATGCTTTTGTAAGGTCGACAAACATTCTGTTCCTTACATTTCTCTTGGAAGGAGTACTTTACCTTACCACTGTGGTTAGTAAGGGATTACTTAATGTGGTATGCAAGTGGGAGGAGAAAAAAAAATTGAGAATCACTGGTTTAGCACATCCAACTTTATTCTAATTATATTTAAGATGGGTTTGGATCTCCCAAAATATTGTTGACTTATATGACCAACAAAAGCAAAACTGAATCAGAAAGGGCAGGAATACTTACAGTGAGTGAACAAAGGCAAGGGAAATTCTGTCCACATACTCATCTGTTCTCTGTGAAAGCGAATTTTATAAAATTGATAATCGTTCAATTTGCCTCCACCATATCTAGTTATTCCCAATTACATATGATTTGTCTTCAGTTACGGATAAAATCAGCTCTCAGCTCTTTCTGCATCCCTGCAATGGGTTTAAGTAAAATTTATTTGACCCAGCTAAAAAAGAATTCACTGACCTCCTGAAAGGAAATAATATCAGACATGACGGCAGTTACCCAGCAATTTCATTTTCAGTCTTGACAACAATGTCTCACAGGAATAATTAGCTGTTGGTGGGGGTCAAATAATACAATCCACTGACGGTTTTATCAAACCGAGGTGACAACATCAGTTAAAATCAAGCTGGTGTACCTCTTAGCAACAGAATCCAAATGCTCCCTTCCTGCATTTAGAAGCCCCTTTACTGAAAAGAAACCTCACTTTTGCCCTTTTCAGAATAATTTGGCCGAGGACATTACACAAAAGTGAAGCAAATTCAGCAAACAATTTCTTGTTAGAATTTCTACATGAGAGTGACAGGCAGGGACAGGATAATGGTGGACAACTGTGACTAAATACATGTCACAAATGCCATATTCTTTTTGTCATAACTCAATACATGATAGAAACTGGCAGAGTTTGAAGAAATAAGCTGCTTGCACAGAAAGGTTAGCTTTGATCTTTGGCCAATGTCATTTGTTGTCACCATACCGCACGGATGGCAGTCTCTTCAATCTGAGGCGCCTGCAAGCTCACACCAAGACACAAGAGAAACTTGTCCGTGAACTACTCTTTGCAGACGATGCCGCTTTAGTTGCCCATTCAGAGCCAGCTCTTCAGCGCTTGACGTCCTGCTTTGCGGAAACTGCCAAAATGTTTGGCCTGGAAGTCAGCCTGAAGAAAACTGAGGTCCTCCATCAGCCAGCTCCCCACCATGATTACCAGCCCCCCCACATCTCCATCGGGCACACAAAACTCAAAACGGTCAACCAGTTTACCTATCTCGGCTGCACCATTTCATCAGATGCAAGGATCGACAATGAGATAGACAACAGACTCGCCAAGGCAAATAGCGCCTTTGGAAGACTACACAAAAGAGTCTGGAAAAACAACCAACTGAAAAACCTCACAAAGATAAGCGTATACAGAGCCGTTGTCATACCCACACTCCTGTTCGGCTCCGAATCATGGGTCCTCTACCGGCACCACCTACGGCTCCTAGAACGCTTCCACCAGCGTTGTCTCCGCTCCATCCTCAACATCCATTGGAGCGCTTACATACCTAACGTCGAAGTACTCGAGATGGCAGAGGTCGACAGCATCAAGTCCACGCTGCTGAAGATCCAGCTGCGCTGGATGGGTCACGTCTCCAGAATGGAGGACCATCGCCTTCCCAAGATCGTGTTATATGGCGAGCTCTCCACTGGCCACCGTGACAGAGGTGCACCAAAGAAAAGGTACAAGGACTGCCTAAAGAAATCTCTTGGTGCCTGCCACATTGACCACCGCCAGTGGGCTGATATCGCCTCAAACCGTGCATCTTGGCGCCTCACAGTTTGGCGGGCAGCAACCTCCTTTGAAGAAGACCGCAGAGCCTACCTCACTGACAAAAGGCAGAGGAGGAAAAACCCAACACCCAACCCCAACCCACCAATTTTCCCCTGCAACCGCTGCAATCGTGTCTGCTTGTCCCGCATCGGACTTGTCAGCCACAAACGAGCCTGCAGCTGACGTGGACTTTTTACCCCCTCCATAAATCTTCGTCCGCGAAGCCAAGCCAAAGAACAAGAAATAGGTAAAGCAAAGAAGCCTTTTTGTTTAATTTGAAGAAAAATACTAAGCTCTGGTTTAATTGGCTAAAATGTTTTTTAAAAATATAATAGTTTGTAAAATACTATTATCATTTGTGCAGATGAATGGAGAACACACTGGAATCTTACACCCAAATGGTAAATCCTTTGCATTAGACATGCCATTAAAATCATCCATGGGAATAATAAATGTTTGAAAGCTTATATTAAGAAGATTTTACCGTAATTACAGAAATAGAAAATTCAGTTAGGTAAAAGCACACTTGAAATAAAATTTCACCAGTAACAATGCACCTACATTCTAATTGAACCTGTGGAGAGATGTAAATGGTTTCTGAATGAAACAGTTGAGTGTGGTGAGCTTCAATTGGCAGAGCCTCAATTTGGGACTTAACAGTATTTCTGAGGAGCAGTGTGCAGGGGTGAGGGTCATAAATCTGGGGGGGGGGGGGGTGCAATAGTTTTTGGGAGAATATCAGAAGTGTGAGGATCAGGGTATGAGAGATGATTGTTTAGAGTTGGTGGGACTGTGTCCCATTTTTATGGAGTTAAAAAAAAACAAATTGATGATTAGGGGCTGGTATCAGACAAATTTTTTGAGCATAGCAAGGGCAAGACAAAAAGCAAACTGAGGAGGTTGGATACCAGACAGAGGCAGTGCCTACCTATTAGGTTTCATTGCTGGAATCTACACATTGGGGCTTTAACAGGAGAGCCCTGTTTTAAGCAATGCAGAAGTATTATTTTACATAATATTTACAAATATCATTTACGTTTTTTACTAGAACTTTTGTGATTTTTCCATTCTGAAGTGTCTCCCTACCTTCTGGGAGTGGCCATTCACACAGAAACAACCAAACTCCAACTATCCGATATTTAAAGAGACTGGACATCCAATTCATTAGCCCGTTGTTCACGGATCGCCTGCAGTTCACTTTAGACTAATTACAATCTGTGAAAATAACTAGGGGGTCGAGGAGGTAAAATGTCGGAAATATGTCCATATTTCCATTCCCATCTTTTTACACAGACTGCGTTCTGAGAAATTGGGAATAATTTGTTGGAACACAGCAGCTGTGTAAAAAATAATTGTCTGCTGATGGATGCAACTGAGAAGCTCCGTTAATTTCCCAAAGAATGCATGTAGACCTGAAGAGAATTCTATGGCCCAGTACAATTAATCCCTTGTTTTCGGTTAAATTTTATTTTTTACTGTAGTAGAATTGCATCACACACTAACATTCAGCAGGCACTCAGTCCAGTGTCTCTGTGGAATGATACAAGAGTCTTTATGCTTAACAGGTGCTTCCATGATCCCAATCCCTCTGAGTGCAGGACTTCAACCTAATCCAGGATAATGTCATTCTCTATAATCTAAAGTTGCTATTCTCAACGAGGGCCATACCAGTGACCCTGGAAGCCACAGCAGATTTAAGGGTGGCCACGAAATGAAATCATGAAATTTTTAAGAATGGTTTTTTTTTGTACAGTAAAATATAACAAGGAAGGGAGCCCATAAACTTTGAGCAGAGTCCTAAGGGAGCTATACAAAAAAAAATTGAGAATGGCTGGTCTAAAGTATGTTTAACTAATTACACCACCCTCATAAAAAAGCCTAACATTCAATGCGGATTGGGATTAAATCTAACTCATAGAAGATATTTCAAATAAAAAGCAGTCTGCCCTTGAACATCAGAGATAATGGATTAAGAAAGAATGAATTGTAATGAGACAAGCAAATCCACCCGAAGTTCAAAAAACTTGCTTCATACTTCAAGTAAACATTTGCATATGTAAAAACGCAGTCACCTTGATTGAATTAAAAGCACCATGCTGGATTCACTCAGCAGGTCCAACAGCATACCTTATACAGCAAAGATAATGATACGTAACCAATGTTTCAGACTTGTGCCCTTCATCAAGGTATGAACAATTTCCTCCTGCTCCTGCTGTCCCTGGCTATTGACACTGTGGGAGGATCTTCCCCACAGGGCATGCCGGGTTTTAAATGGCAGTTCCTTACCAATATCACCCATCCCCAAAAATGAATAAAAGATACACTGTATCCACATGATTTGTCATAAATTATAAAAAAATACTGGAGACTGCAAATGGCTCAGATCCCCGAGCAATCTGAAATGATGATCAAACAAATTTCCATTAAGGGGATTGAGCAAATGGAAAACAACGTCATTACTTTTGCAGCTGAGGTTGACAAAACTTGAATGGACGAAAGTTTCTCAAATCCTACTGCCTTGTTTGCTGCACAAGATCTCTCAAAGCCACATTCTTTATGGGTGTTGATGAATAGTTTGAAGCTCCCCCCTCCCACCCCTTTCTCTGGATGTGCGAGAAGCAAAAATATTTTTACCCTTATCACAAAATCATCTCGTGTATCATGTGGTGCAAGAATATTATCAACAGCAGAACATATATTTAAAAAAGACACCACTGCACATGAAAGGACAGGTTACCTTATAATGATGAATTTTAAGTCAGTATAAATGTGCCTACTTTTGCACTTCCCATTCACCAGCAGGCAAGGCTCTAGGATCATCTCTGCAAGGATAGGAGTTTCAAATCTAACTGCTCTGAAATCTTCATAGGAACAAACACTACTTTCTGTTTCCATAGCAGCCTGAATCGAACAGGGATCACAGTTAGGAATCCAAAAGGACTTTGTTTGAGAGCAAAAATAAGGTTACTGGCTTATCAACCACTTGTAGTAATGGTCTTCTATGCAATGCCTTGGTTAAAAAATAGGAGCTCCAGTGATCATTTGACACAGTGAGAGAAAAGAAACCATTGTACAAACTGACCTAAAATTGACCTAAATCAATTTTGACTTCTTACACTAAGATTTAATAGCAGTCACTTTTTTTTTGTTGCTTTTGTGCAACTGAAATAAAAAGAAGTTGAAGATGGCCACAAGGTAGTCAATTTCCCCAAATTCTTGTGAACTAAAGGTTGAATGATGTGCTGATGTTTTACACTGCCTGTCCCGCATCGGACTTGTCAGCCACAAACGAGCCTGCAGCTGACGTGGACTTTTTACCCCCTCCATAAATCTTCGTCCGCGAAGCCAAGCCAAAGATTGCTAAAAGCCATTGTTGAAGGCCATTGCATAGAAACTCGTGTAGTATTAGACACCACCTCACTGACAAAAGGCGAAGGAGGAAAAACCCAACACCCAACCCAACCAACCAATTTTCCCCTGCAACCGCTGCAACCGTGTCTGCCTGTCCCGCATCGGACTTGTCAGCCACAAACGAGCCTGCAGCTGACGTGGACTTTTTACCCCCTCCATAAATCTTCGTCCGCGAAGCCAAGCCAAAGATTGCTAAAAGCCATTGTTGAAGGCCATTGCATAGAAACTCGTGTAGTATTAGACACCACCTCACTGACAAAAGGCGAAGGAGGAAAAACCCAACACCCAACCCCAACCAACCAATTTTCCCCTGCAACCGCTGCAACCGTGTCTGCCTGTCCCGCATCGGACTTGTCAGCCACAAACGAGCCTGCAGCTGACGTGGACTTTTTACCCCCTCCATAAATCTTCGTCCGCGAAGCCAAGCCAAAGATTGCTAAAAGCCATTGTTGAAGGCCATTGCATAGAAACTCGTGTAGTATTAGACACCACCTCACTGACAAAAGGCGAAGGAGGAAAAACCCAACACCCAACCCCAACCAACCAATTTTCCCCTGCAACCGCTGCAATCGTGTCTGCCTGTCCCGCATCGGACTTGTCAGCCACAAACGAGCCTGCAGCTGACGTGGACTTTTTACCCCCTCCATAAATCTTCGTCCGCGAAGCCAAGCCAAAGAAAAGAACATTAAAATCCAACGGCTTCATAATTTTCTCAAATTCAAAGACAGCTTTCAAACAAACCATTTTATTTGGCATCATTACAAGGTCAACTCCAAAATACCGATGATCAGCCTAATCTTTTGCCCCATGAAATGCTGATCATTCAAATTTTAAAAAAATATACGGCAAATTCAGGAGAAAATGAAATTGAACAAAAACACTCAGAACCAACAGAAAATGCTCAAGATACTCAGCACGTCAGCATCAGTGGGGAGAGAAACTGAGTTACAATTTCAGGCTGATGACTCTCATGGGAATATGATTTAAAGCAATGATTTATCAATCTTTCGGAGATTTAAAAAAAAGAATGCCCAGAAATAGTGGATAGCTAAATAAAGCTCAGTCCCAAAAGAACATATTAAATGGCTGAAACTTTATCATATACATATTCACAGATTCAGTAAAATCCCTGTATCCAGAATTCAAACAAGCTACTGGAAAAACAAATCAAGGAAATTAAATATATAAAAAAATAAATAAGAACAAAATAATAAGCAAAAAATACACATTTAAAATTGTAAATATAAATGTTCTCCAAAGTAACACATCAACCATTGGTGAAGATGGGAGCACATATTCAGCCAGTGGAGTGCCTGGTTGTAGTCTTTTTAACTGGCAAATCCTTAACATTTCTATTTCTGACCTGTGCTTTTCATAATTCTCACTCTTCTTCCCTCTTAATATTTGCTTTATCTTCTGTAAGGAGCTAATATTTGAAAGGCCTCCCAAACAAGGTCAGGTATTGTGATGTGCAATTAAACCCCACCTGCTATCTTCAATATCGTCAGCACATTAACTTTGTACAACCTGCTCATTATCAGCATGTGTGAAAGCAGCCTCCATTTTTTTACACCAAATGACTGATCAAATATTTAATGTCCTCACACCTGTGGGCAGGATTTGTAAATGTGTCTTAGAATGTCATCATCCCATCAACACTGTCCTCAGGCACTGCTTAATGCATTTAAACTCTCACCCAACAACTTACACACCTTCTTCAAAGTCAGGATTCACACACAGCAGTTGGAATTCACTTCATGTACAGAGTGATGCAATCTTCACACTGTTGCAGTTAACACAGTGGCAGCAGCTGAGTACGGAAGTTAACCAAGGCTACATCAGATCAGATGCTTGAAGGATTTGGGAAGTTTGCTTGCCCTTTCAAATTCTCCATCCCATTCCCTTGCTGACATGTCTGTCCATGGTCTCATGTACTACCAGACTGAGACCACCCTTTAATTGGAGGAACAACACCTTATCTTCCGACTAGGGCCCTCCAACCAGATGGCATTAATATTGACTTCTCTGGCTTTCATTAAACCCCTACCCCTTTCTTTCCCCCGTCGTCTCTCCATTCCCTGTCTTCTTTCGCACAGATGATAAATTCTACCTAGTCCTTTATCACATCCAATTAACACCTTTTGTTGGTCTGGATTCTTTCTCCATTCTTTGAATTCTGAGATTTTCTGATATAAAATAAGGAATGAGTTGAAATAATAAATGTTATGGTATTTTTAATATTGATTTATCCATTCACAACATAATCTTTTTCATTCTACACTTTTCTGAATTCGGAAAAGGAGGAAAAGAGTTTTATCTTTTAAAAGTATGCCTTTTCCCTTCATAAGAGCAGTTTTACCCTTGTACCTCAAGTCTTCATGGAGATGAATGTGTGGGCAGGTAGGTCAACAAATGGTAAATATAAAAGGCCTGGGGCATTGGAAAAAATGCCATGGCTTTAAAGGATAGAGAAGAGTCTGCAAGATGACAGCTTTGATATGATGGCATTGAAATGGATAGTGCAAGCATTTTTCACAATGGTGGCCCCACTGGAATCACTCCCACAACAACCCTGCCTGATAGTCAACCAACTTGGGGACTGACATCATTGTGGTCCAATCCAAAGTCTGGTCTTACAGCTTTCCCTGTTGCCCTCTAGAAATGTTCTTTGTGGGTTCTGCCATCACATCATATCCAGCAGTTTCCATGCATTTCCTCTTGAGGCGCATGGACCATCCAACAGGAAAACCATGGACCTCATAGGCCGCTCTGCACATTTCCAATCTTCCTCTGTGAAATTGCACTGCAGAACTGTTTTTGCTACAATATAAAATTTCTAGACCAGCATCTTTATTTAACTCACTGTCTTGACCAGGACTCACTCTTGTAATATAACTCCATTCTATTTGTCAATCCCATTTGTCCAGCCACCTTCATATTATCTTCATTGCTATCTCTAATTTAAATTTAAAATCAAGTTTGGCATGTTCATTTGAAGTCACCCAGCAATATCAATTGCTTTGGGTAACAAACAATGCAGGAATGTGTATATTACTCATCATTATTACAGTCTCATTCTGGATTCCTATTGATTTCTGGAATTTAATCTGTGCACTGTAAATCATAATATATTTAAAATAGGAATGTGATGACTTTTTATTGAAATTGATCATCATTGCTAAATGTAACTCAGGCCCAAATTTCAAAGATAGTCTCAGAGAAATTGCCTCCTACTCCTTGAGTAAATTTACGGTTAGAATCTCTCTGGGTCTCCTGAAGGTCGGTTGAATCTTGTGAGGGGATTTTATTGATGGCAATGATTTTAATGAACATCATTTATCACTGTCACTTTAATGGACATTTTTTCAGGGGCTCAGAAGCCTGTTATTGCTCAGTTGACATCGTATTTCTCAAATGAGATCAAGATATTCTGGGACAACTGATGGTTCACGAGGAAATCTTGACACCAACAGTCCATCAGCACTCTCTGGTCTCTGATCAACAGTAATTGCAACCCAATATATTTGAATTCACACTCCAGCACAAATCTTTAAATCAAGAAATTATACTTTTTAGGATTTGACGATGCTATTACATCATAATTACATCTCTTTCACATTTGAAGTTCTTGAGGTTTGGGGAATATATGTGACCAGAAGGTGGAACAATGAAATTAGCATCGTCAACTAGCCATCGAGATCTGGGCCACGCATAATTCAAAATCCTTTTTCAGTTGATATAAATATTAAAAATGATGAATGTGTCAGATCAGATTTCATCATCAAAAAAAGTTCAGCAGCGTTACTGACTTAACAACATTCAGGATTGATTTTTTTTTTCTTTCAAATAATAATTTTAAATAAATCAAGGCAGGGGAAAAGGCAAAATCTGAAATTGGACAAGCTCCTCTGTCAGATTGTGTGATGCAGCCACTTCATTCAGCATACTTTGGGGAATTTGATTATTTCAGTCAAGATGGGACAGGTGGTTTCTGCCATGGCTCATATGGAAGAGGATGTCACTGGAACTAAATCAATATCTGGCCAGAGAAGTCATTAAAAAAAGGCACAAGATAGTAAACTATTACAAAAAAGACAGCTGCAATGAAATGCTGCATCAAGTATGACAACTTCCTCGTGAAATAAGTTGCTTTGCTATTAAAAAAAATCCTTTGACACAAGGTATCTTATTGAAAGTAATGTTTTAATTCTCAGGTACATGAACCAAATCACAACACAAAAAAAAAAATCCAATATCAGTGGCGCAGTGCTAATTTTTAAAGGGCAGGAGCTCACCAAAAACTGCATTTAGGACAAGTAGGAGCTGCCTCCTGAGGTGCCTGGTGTGGCCCCCTGAGGTGCTTGGAGCGGCCCCCTGAGGCGCTCCTATCAGCTCCTGCAGCACTGCACCCCTGTCCAATCTGAACATTTTATTTGATCAGGTGATGCTGAAATCAGGCAACCCCATTTTACAGGGGTGGGGGAGGGATTGAGGTCCGAGAAACCGTATGGCCATTTTCCAAAAAGCCATGTACGTATGTCAAAAAATATAAGTTGACAAATTCTTTTTTTTTAATCATTATATTGATTTTTTTTCTATATCTCAAATTCTAGATCGTGTTTTGTGAATTCTGCACATTATCTGAAATGCCTAGGTTTCTCATTCACAAAAACTAATTGACTTTAGGTAATTGCTGTGTTATTTTTGATCTCTCTGCACATTTGGTGATTTGACACTGATACTTCCTATGATTTCTACAGACAGGCACATTCCCTTCCACAGTACTCCTTGAATAAACTGTGTGCTGTTCAACTCAAAGGCCACCAGCTGATGGCCAGATTTCATTCAATTAATTCAGAAACAAAATGATCCACCAAAGTATTTCTCTCTGTTTTAGTTCCTGCATAAACAATGCCATGTAGTTGGAATCTCCAGACACACCAAAATATCACGGAGTAATGGTTTGGGCTAAATGGAAATGGTGTTATCTTGGCACAATACAAAACACGTGGTTTGTATTAATAAGTATGCATTTGCAGCAAGGAAGAAAAATCATGGAAACTGCAAGGATTGTTTATTTCATCTTGTACTCAGAATTGAGTTTCTGATGGACTATCAAAACCAAATATTTATTTTTCCAATTCCATTCATTTTCCCAACTGTACTATATTTTCCATCTGACCATGTTAAATCTATCTGGAATTTCCACCATCTGAGATTGATCTATTGCCCAAACCAGGGCAATAATGATCCAAATATTTTTCTCAGCTTAATGGTGAATTTGCCTTTAGAAGTTGAAGAAAATAAACATTATCCTGAGTAAGGGAATTTCAAACTAAGTCTAACATTTAAAAGATGCAAATCTCACTTCAAGAAGTCACATATATTATATGCATCTGTCATTACTTTGCCTAGCTAATGCCAATTTCCTCCTGGAAAGTGCCATGAAATATCAAAGTACAGATATTGAATGACAATTCACTTGTTCAAACCAGTTGGTTACTCAATTACCTTACATCATGCATCCTAGTTGCAAAATATTACAGTTTTGTGGTGTGATTTTTCTTGGTCAAGCATCTGGAACAAAAACTAAAATGCTGTGGATCAAGAAAAGCTGCAGATGCGGGGGTCAAGTGCAATGTGCTGGAGACACTCTGCAGGACATGTAGCATCCATAGGAAGTAAAGATGTACAAACTTTTCAGAATCAGAACCTGAAGGTTGCCCTCAATTCTTCCGCACTTTCTGCACGTTTAAAAGTTAATTTCTTCACGAGTTGACCTCTTGTTTTCTTCATTATCGCTGTGTACCAGTTCTGAAAAAAGTTTTAAAAATTCTGAATATCTTTATAATTCGGGCATTAATTATTCAGCTGGGGAGAGGTGTTTCCACACGTCTTCTTCCTATGCCATCATGCCATCAGGCTCCTGTACCTTTTTCCTGATGGTAGCAGTGTAATGAGGGCATGGCCTGGGTGGTGGAGGTCCTTGAGGATAGAGGGTGCTTTCTTAAGACACCACCTCTTGGATGCCCTCAATGGAGTGAAGTCTGGTGCCCATGATGTCACCAGCTGAGTTAACAGCCCACTGCAGGTTTTCATGTCCTGAGTGTTGGAACCTCCATACCAGACAGTGATGCAAACATTCAGAATGCTCTCCATGGCACACCTATAAACGTTTTTGAGAGTCTTCGGTGACATACTGAATCTCCTCAAACTCTTCACAATGTATAACATTGGCGAGCCTTCTTTTTAATTGCATCAACGTGGAGGCTGCAGGACAGATCCTCTGAGATGTTGACACCCAGGAATTTGAGGTTCTTAGCCATTTCCACTACTGACTCCTTGAGGAGGACATGTTTGTGTTCTCCTGATTTCTGCCTGATGTCCACATTCATCTTCTTGGTTTTGCTAACGTTGAGTGCAAGGTTGTTGATGTGACACCACTCAACTAGCTAATCTATCTCCTTCCTGAACACTTCCTCAATGCCATATCTGATTCTGTTGACAACCATGGTGTCCATCTGCAAATTTGTAGATAGCATTGGAATTGTTCCAAGCCACACAATTCTGGGTATAGAGTACGTATAGCAGTGGTCTAAGCACACATCCTTGAGGTGCATCTGTGTTGATCGTTGGTGAGGAGGAGACATTGTTTTCAATTTGTACTGACTGTGGTCTTCCAATGAGGAAGTCACAGATTCACACTGGGGCCTTTGTGAAGAAAGGCCCAGGACCAAAATGTTGGTTATGCTTCGCTTTCGATGGATGCTGCATGACCTGCTCGTTCCTCCTGCACATTTGTGTATTGCACAATTAAAAAGCTGTGGGGCACTGTTAGACTGAATCAGACACACACAAGGTAAAGACTGCACAACAGGCAATAATCCACAAAGACTTCCACAGAGCCAGGCTGGCTGGAGCTGCAGCAACTCCATGTGGGGCCTCAGGAGGCCGACGCAGGCTTATACCCCGGAAGGTGATTGACAACCGACCGGGTGGGGCTTGATCCATTCAGGCCGACTGATTGACAGCTGGCCAGGTGTTGTCTTGTCCCTTTCCATTCCTGCAGGTCCAGAGGTTGCACCCTGCAGTAGGCCGGTGGTGTACCACTACAAATGCCATTCAGTTCGACTGCCAAACATTATCAGTGAAAAGATGGGACAGAAGTGGAAATGGAGCTGATCAACTAGCTATGCTTTGCAGTCTCCCTATTACTTTGAGCCACATGATGCAATATATTCCTGGAATAAGGATATTGAATGATTGCTGCTCAAATTTTTGGTTTTAGAGGTTTTATTCTTGATAAGGGAATGATTCAAAATGCAGGATACTAAGAAAAAACTCTTTCCTTCAATCTTGTAGAAGCTGTCATTTGATTCCTTAATGATTTTCTTGATCTTCTCCCAACCACACAATCCTTGAGAAATTCAATGCTGCCTTTTTTATTACATCAATTAAATCACACCTGCAACAAATCTGCTGCCATCCCTGATGAAGAATGATCAGATGATAAACTTGCTTGCTGTGAATTATTTGAACATTTGTCATCATCAATTAAATTATATGGGAGAAGAAACTAAAATGCACTTAACCATCATGTTCTGAGTTGCTGTACTTTGTCACATTTCAATTCAGAGCATTTAGACATAGACACACAGCACCAGTAACAGGCCATTTCGGCCCATGAGCCCGTCATCATACAGCCACCGGCTTACCACAGGGGGCGATCTCGGTACCTGATGGAAGACCACTTAAGAGGCTGACTCCATCTGGCAGGCGGTCAGTCAGCCGACCTGAATATAAACCTGAGCTGGCCCCTCCTGAGCCAGTCACGCGGGGAGCCACCAAGGCTTGAACTGGTGTTCAGATGTTTACTGGAATAAAGACTATTGGACAACCTTTTGAGCTTTGGGCTTGCTTGCTGCTACCTCAGCGCACCACAGAGCCTGTGCCACCCAATAACCCCCAATTGTCCTACACCCCCAATACGTTTCGAAAATTGGGAGGAAACCAGAGCCTCCAGGGAAAGCCCATGCAGATACAGGGAGAATGTACAAACTCCTTATAGACAGCGCGGGATTCGAACCCAAGTCCTGATCACTGGCGCTGTAAAGGCATTGCGCTAACCGCTATGCCAACTGTGCCATCCGTTTTTTGTTTTTGATAATAAAAGTAAGCATGTTACCTGCGGTGAAATAATACCCGTATTGTTGAAGAACTACATTGGGAGTCATTTCCTCAGTTCCACTTTCATTTTCTTTATCCGTGGCACCAATCACTTTCACACCTGCTTTGCATTTGCTTTGCACTGAATAAAGTCAAGTCTAAACTCATGCTGAAATCAATAATATATGTCACAAATGTTAAGAGTTCTAGTATTATCCCAATGGTGCACAAGTGGACATAGGCTTCCAATCAAAAAAATACAGCAACCTGAACCATCATCCATTGCCTCGTGTCACTAAGCCAATTTTAGATCCAATTTACCAAAATTGCCCTGGTCCCAAGGATCCTTATCCTTTGGACTAGTCTCCTACTGAGACTATATCAAAGGACTCACCAGGATTCACATGGACCTCACCATCCCTTCTAGCCTCTGTGAATGCCACAAAAAATGCCACAAAAAATTTTATGAAAGAGGAGCTTTTCAAGCTGACTATCCTTGATTAATTCTGGCCTCCCCAAATGTATTAATTCATGAAACAATCTCGCAACTCATTAAGGCCAAAGTTACATAACGTTCCTTCTGGGCATTAATGTCACTCATATTTCCAAAATATTTTAATGACCTTTTGCTTTTGTTTCTTACATCTTGTGTATCAGATTATTAACATCATTTACCATTTCTTATTTCTAAAATAATCTTCAGTCATTTACATTTCACAAATTAAATGCACGTTCATTTTCTGGAATATGTATTTCCCTGTTTTACACCCTGTACCATTTAATATTTTGGAAACTCCATAAAAAGCCCTACTTTTCCTGAACCAAAAACATCACTAATCTTTTTTAATGGCATTAAAGTTGGATTTGTTCTTGTTGCTGCTTCATGGTCTAAAAGGCATCTGTTTCCTTTTTTTTCTGGGATATGGATAAAGGATGTGTGATGGGAAGTGTATTCAGTGGAGTCCTAAACAATTTTTTGCATGATTGTTCCCTGCCCATTTGTACTGGATATGTATTAGAATGAGACATTTTTTGTCTTTCATTCTTTACCACAATAGGCTAACTGAAATCAATTGACCAAATAATGCTGGGCATGCTGACTGGCCATACCTATTGCCTATCATTTCTATCTTGCATGGGGTTTCAGATGTGGAGAGCCAGATGAGTCAGTCAAGACAAGTTCTACAAGTTGGTGGTTCCAAGGGCCAAATAGATCTCAGGCAACATCACATGGGAACATGCTGATAGTCCAAAGGATTTGATGCTCTCAAAGGCATTAGAATTGTTTGTGCCTTGTTTTGATTTTTTAAATTATCCCATCAGATATAAATAATGTAAAAATATAATTTCAGTTAGAAACATCATAAAATATCAACAATTAACATTAAAATCAAGCAAAATTAAAAACCTGCACCCGTATTTCAGCAAGAATAATCTCATTCAAATGGAAAAAGAAGAGTGTCTGAATACTAGCCATTACCATTGTGCATCACAAACAGTGGAATGAACAATAGGCTGTAGGGCAGAATCAGAGATCAGGAGCACCTGGAGGTACTTTTAGACTTAAACATTGAACCAAATATGCTCAGATAACCCGAGGCAAATTGAGAGGCAGAAGGCCAGCAGTTTTCCACTGAACCAACTACTGTCAGACAACTTAATCTGGCCCATTAACTTTAACGATGGTGAGTCACTAACTGCCTTGAGATTATTCTGTTTCATTTATTACCTCTTTATGACAGCTTCCACATCACTTCCCACACCTCAAAATGTGATTAGGCAATATATTGCATTACTTCTTGTTGATTTTTGTTTAATTGTTGCCTGTTCACCCAAATCCTTCCAAAGTTCCTTTCTCGCATGTCCTATTTTTAAGGGGCAATCATATTGGCAATCTTGAATTTGCAGAATCAATGGAAGTCAAAAACTATAAAGGTCTTTTTAAACTCTAATGCCAATCTGACCTCCCCTCCTGCAAGCCTTACAAAACTGACCTACCTTGCAGCTCATTTTTAATTCTAAACCAAATTATTATTTTGTTTCAAGATTCTATTCAGGATTAATGTTGCTTTGCCTTAATTTAAAAAAAAACTGCTCTAAAATGAAAAGCAGAAAACTCATCTGTGACCTGTCCAGAGAGTTAACAGAAATCAGACAGATCCAACCAAACATTTATCCTCCACTGACCTGAAAAAAAAACACTTGCAAAATCTTGAACATGAAGAATGGCATATAGAGATAAAAGCAATCTGTTGAAGGAACTCAGCAGGTTGAACAGCATCAGTGAGTGAAATGGAATCATGGATGTTTCGAGTCGAAACCATTCATCAAGTCTTTATCTACATAGGCAGTCTCTTGTGGCTCAAGGATGGCAGAAATACTTGTCCAGCAACAACAAAGTCATCAGTGCACGCTTCATTTTCCTTAATTTTGAGTTTTAAGTAATTTATCTCATAACTGTTTAACATGAGAACATATTGCTAATCTTTTTCATCATGGCATCTTGTCATTTATGCAAAACCTGAATCTCTGAACATCTTTCAGCGATTGTTAGAGATGCCATCAAGTAAGATCACTGAAATATTCCTTTCTTTACAGTACACAATTAGAGGATGCTACATTCAATTGAATTTTTCACAAGATCAAGATAATGTATTTTAAACCTGAATGCAGCACATATTAAATATCAAAATTTATTCTTGCTTCAGTGACTGATCTTTTAATGCTTCTGTCAACACTACGAGTTTCAATCAAAAATTACATTCAGCCTAACTTGTATCAATGTCATTTGCTGTGTCTAAAGTTGAGTCCCAATTCAAATAACAATGCTGTATAAATTCATGGATTTTCACAATGTATGTGGCGGAGAGAACTTACAGAATAATTCATCCAGACCATCCAATTTGAACCTGGATCATCGTTAAATCCAGTATCGCCATGTTGATAGGGAATTAAGTTTGGTGAATATTTCAACCGTTTGAAGGGTGTGCACGCAACAGGAAATCATTTATTCAGGGAGCATTTATTCTGAATGATCAACATTTGTTCCAAGCAATGTAACTTGCAGGAATAAAATTACAAACTGGATTCTTTAACAAATCATAGGATTCTCCATAAAAAAAAATTCATCAGATTTAACAATGAAATGCATCTTCTTTTTCTACATCATTTAAAATGAAGCTCAAGGACACCCTGCAGTAATTGACATTTATATTGTGTTGGAAACAGTTTGTAGTAGGGAGTGTTGAGTGTATAGACTTCACAATGAGCGATCGTGTTCCTGCATCTGTGCTATTTAATTGTGCCAAAAAAGAATGCAATTTGTGTTTAGATTATTTATATTCATTTAGTTATTTTATTTGTTGTGACTATACTTACTTTTCTTAATGAACTTAATTCAGGGACATTTTTTTCAAAGTACAGAATAACAATTTTTTTCAAATAAATTGCTGCAGATACTGAACAAATCATTAAAAACTCCAAGGCTGGGTATTTGTCTTTTTCTATGCAGATCTTGACATTTAGAATGACAAAAAGGGCTGACTTTCGTGAATATCGCCATTTTTCCTTTTGTTTTTTTTTGGGGGGGGTGGAGTAATTCAAATTACAAGCAAAATGCAATAACGACCTTGTTAGCCAAAAATGAATTCTGCAAAAACGTTTCAACAAAAAATAAATTTCACTGTTCTCCACGTATAGTTGAAAAGTGTTGCCTTCACATGTTGCACCCCTGACATTATTCCTGCAAAGATCCTTTGACCTGTTTCGTTCCAGAAGGAAGGTGCCGACATAATCTCCATTTATTAACAAAGCACTTTTGTGGCAAGTAATGGGATTGAAAGGTTCAGTCAGGAAAATATGAAAAAAAATAAGTTGTTCAAAGGATTATTATGGAGAAAGGTGGGGAAGAACTGAAATAGTTCTCTCATGCATAAACAATGATATCAATCATTTCTGGGAGGAGAAACAGGGGACAAGGCTTTCTAACGTCCACCTGACCTACTGAATATTTTCCAGCCTTTGCTGTTTTCATTTTAGATTTCTAGTACCTGCAGTTATTTGGAGGATCGATATGAGATACAGTTTAATTTAACTTAATGCATACTGCTGTAGCATTTTTATGAAGTCCCTGTGCGGCTGCAGCGAATAAGAATTTTGGTGGATATGTACATTGTACAATATATATGACTATAAACTCATTGTCATTACAGTTTGGTAAAGGCTGATATTGCCGCATGTCATCAACTTATTCACTGTAGTGTGTGAAAGTTTGTTACTGACAGGTAACAGTTGGTACTCTTTTATCTCTCACTTCACTCCTTTTATCTCCGATCACTTAAAAACTGCAAGCTAAAATGTAAGTTTTCCTCTCCAAAACAAAGATATAATCCAATGGAGTTGTTAATGAATTTGCCAAGATCACATCTCAAATCCACTGCTGAGACGACGAGGAGAAAAATAATACTTCATATGTGTATGATGGCCCTGAAGACTCCATATTAGTTTACTTTATTGTTACTTCTTCCAATTCAATCCTTTCTTCATTCAAACTACTGTCTCTGTGACCCCCCCCCCCCCCCCCCCCCCACCTCCCCATCTCCCAATGTCTATCATTTTCACTCTGTGAACTCCTCTTATGAAGATTCTGGAGAGCTGAGGGACACAGCTCAGGCGTTATTGTCTAGTACCTCAGCCAAGTGACATTTGTTGCAAGAATGCAGATGCTGCCATTGGCATTCTTCACCGTCAGTACAGTTTAATACACAGTCTGTTTTGTCCAGCTCATTTGCAGTGTATGACAGCTGCCTGAAGGCTATCTGGAGGTCATGTGTGCAATTATGGGCAGGGAGTAGGTAAATCGGTGCGGACTAGAAGGGCCAATATGGCGGGTTTCCGTACTGTAATTGTTATATGGTTATATGTTATATGGTTAAGTCTAACCACGTTATCCCCAGACATGTAATTCTGTGGAATAATTGTTGGCCACTGATTAGAAGCAAGAAGTCAAGCCAATCTCACTCTTCTACAGCTTTGTGTCCAAGCCAATTTTTGCACCCTTGACATTGCCCCAGAATACACTGAATTGAACCCATCCCTTCCAAACTATGTATGACACCGTTTTCATCAGTAATTTATTGTATTATTTGTTTTCATGCGTCCTTTTTGAAGAATTTGCAATACATGTTTGTCTTGATAACATTCTTTTTCTGTTCATCATTTCTTTTGCTTTTATTGTTCATGAACAATGATTTCAGCAACAATAATATCTCTCATGTTCAGGATATTGTCACGGAGCTCCTAATAATGAAATGGAAAGGGATGAGTTGACAGGGAGGGCACTGGGGAAAGATTACGATGGTCATCAGGAGATAGAGCATTGGTGGGAGTGTTTATGTGAAAGGCTCGAGATGTTGTGTGAAATGAAAAAAAAAAGATTTTGAACTAGACCATTCTTTATGTGTCTGATAAGCAGATGTTAACAATACTATCAACACAATTGTGTAAATGATATGAGAAAATATATGGTGGTTACTTCAATAGTTGTTAATTGTGAAGCAGTAGCACAGGGGGCAAAGTTATTTTTTTGAGAAGAGGATTACATCATTAATATTCAGTAAAATGAAGTCACAGATAGAAATAGAAACAATCAGAATT
The DNA here is from genome assembly GCF_036971445.1 of Narcine bancroftii. NCBI lineage: Eukaryota > Metazoa > Chordata > Chondrichthyes > Torpediniformes > Narcinidae > Narcine > Narcine bancroftii. The sequence continues at coordinate 96,024,950 of NC_091476.1, read as the reverse complement.
TTTAAATCAATGCATTGGAACTTGCAATGCTGTATCTTTAAACTTGGCAGATAAGAAGAGAATGCAAATGAGTTTATTTTGGAAGCTGGGTGCAAAGTCAAGGACCAACATGTACAGTTCAGACAAGACAAGTCAAATTTATTGTCATCGGATTGTACAAGTACAGGCCAAATAAACAGCATTCTCCATTCCTTGGTGCAAAACCAAGAACTAGTGTGAAAATAAATAACATCATATATTACTAATGAATGTATTATAAGAACATAATATACTGGGCTTATCCATACTTAACTCGATCTAGCATTTCTGCAAAGGAAGACCTGTAATAGTCCTCTTCAAGTTCATTTCATGACTAACTTCCAAGCCAATATGCCAGAGGTGAATGGAAGTTCAGACACCTGTACATCTAACCTTCCTTTTCACTGCTGGACTCAAGAGGGGAAGAGCAATGGTTGGAAGGTCCAATGGGCTTCCATTTTATTCTAGGAATGATTGACATATATTGTATGCCTGTTTATTTGAATGAGATGGCCAACATTGATTAAAAGGTTTATTGCCAGTGAGCATTTTCTTCATTTTGTTTTACATTTCTAATTATTGCAAGCATGTTTGCAGGTTTTAAGTATTTTTAATTTTTTAAAATTTTTATATCACATTGATCATTCAGCTTGATTTAAATTCATTCGAACAAGAGTGATTTATATCTGCCTTTGATAGCAGTAAGCTGCAAAAGGTGAACAGATTGGTCCAGCTAGGTTGGCCCCACAGGCCTGTGCAAACCAAGTGAGGTATTAGGAAATCCATGGGTTGTTGGTCGAGTACAATTTACTCCAAGTCAATGTAACTTAAAATGCTTCATTTTCATTTAACCACAGAAATTGCTGTACATTTATTTTATTAACATAGTGAAATGCTTTATCCTCCCAAAGCATAAGTAGAATTTTTTTTTGGAAAGGAATTACAGAGAGCCTATAAACTTGGCAGCTGATGAAATTGTGATTGAAATCAGAGAGAAAAAAAAATGAATGAACGTACAACTTTAATAGTTCCTTGTGACATGGAAGGCAATTTTGGCCACCAAGACCATTTTTTTCCTCAAAGAACAATCCCATTCCTCAGTAATCTTTCTTGAAACTTCTTCTGTCCTGTTAGGGGGCTGTACCAGATATCAGAGAGATGGGGGTATAGAGCCATGAACAAATTAATTTATATCAGAAGTAAAACACAAAAGTCTACAGCCACTGTGGTTAAAGTAAAAACACAATGCTGGAGAGATTCAGCAGGTCAAACAGTGTACTTTATATGGCAAAGATAAAGATACATAACCAATGTTTCATTCTTGAGCCCTTCATCAAGGTATAGAAAAAAATGTCAGAAGGTGTCAGAACAAAATGGTGGGGGAGGGGTATGGGTTGGAGGAGGGTCCCAAAGGCATGAGGTAATAGATAGATAAGGGAGGGAGGGCACATCAGCAAGATGGGGGGGGGAGGAGGGGGAAGGAAACATAGCTCTGTGAATAGAGGAGGAATAGCTAAGGAAAATAAGACAAGAAAAGGGCAGGGAAGGAAAAAGGAGAGTAGGTGATTAGAAACCAGAGAAATCCTTGTTAATACCATTTGGTTGGAGAGTGTCCAGATGGAAGATCAAGTGTTGTTCCTCCAATTAACAGGTAGTCTTGGTGGGTTAGTACATGGCGCCATTGACAGACATGTGTGTAAAGGTAAAGGTTCCATTATTGTCACATAATACTACATTTAGGATGTAATATACATGAAATTATTCTTAAACTAATGAATACATCTTCAATATATGCCCAGCATGCATTAATCCAATTCAAAGTGGTAAATCGTGTTCACATGTCCAAAGATAAGCTGGCTTGTATCTTTTTGAATATTAACCCTACTTGTGACAGATGTGAATCTGATACTGCTACATTGACACATATATTTTGGTCTTGTCCATCTTTAAAATTTATTGGAAAAAAAATTAATATCTTCTCAACTGTATTTCAGGTGGAGTTATGACCCAATCCAATAACTGCTCTTATTGGGGTTATTGAACCAGACATAGGGAGTTTTTCTGTACCTGTGCAATGTGTTGTGGCCTTCTCTACATTGTTGGCTGGAAGAGCTGTCTTATTCAAATGGAAAAATTCTAGTCCTCCAACAGTGTTTCAGTGGTTCTCTTATATTATGTCCTGTTTAAGTTCTGAAAAAAATTAGATATCATGTATTCGATTCATCGGTGAAATTTGAAGATACATGGCGACCTTAATTGTCTTATTTTCATTTGATGTAAATATTTTTAATGTGATTTCATGTACTCACTCTTCCAAATGAGATATAGTCTTACCTTTGTTTTTTGATTCACAGTATGAATCAAAAGCTACAAGATATATGTAACTCTCAGGATAATCTGCTCAGATGTTTTCTTTGGTTAGTTTTTTTTTCATCAAATAGGTTAGGTGGGTTTATATCTAAATATTTAACGTCTTTTTTTTTTGTCTTCACCCAATACAGTGGAAGGGGATCTGAGTTTATACTGTTTCAAGTTTTATAATATAAATATAATTTATAATATATATTGCACTTTCAGTTTTGTTCCATTTTTTTCATTGTACTGTATTTATTACAAAAACCAATGAAAAAGAAATTCTTTAACTTTGTCTACTATGAGGAAAGCACAGTCACCACTTTATCAAGTGCCCCTCAGAGAAATGAGGCCCCAGTGAGGAACAAACTCAATATCCCTGGTTTACAAGACCAGTGTTCTCACCACTGGGAGTGGGACGCAGAACTGAAATGGTCAACCACTGAGAGATCCCTGTCATTGATTTAGATAGAACCAAGGTGCTCAGTGAAGCGAACTCCAGTTTGTGTTCAGTCTCTCCAATGTAGAGAAGGCTAAAGGGAGCACCAGATGCAGTAGATCACTCCCATGAATACACCAAGTGAAGGATTGCTTTTGGGGTCCTGGATTGTGGTGAGGGAGGAGGTGAGGGTGCAACCACAGGGAAGGTTCTGTAGAGGATGAGGGGGAAATCGGTTGGAAGGGATGAGTACATGAGGGAGACACAGAGGGAGTGGTCCCTAAAGAAGGCAGACAGGGGAGGAGAGGGGATGATATGTCTAGTAGTTGGATGATGGAAATTATGGAGAATCATGACTTGGATGCAGAGACTAGAGGTGGGAGGTAAGGACAAGGGGTAGAAGGGATGAAGGCAGCTGAGCAGGAAATGGAAATGATGAGGGTTAGGGCTGAGTTGATAGTGGTGGAGGGGAAGCCACATTTGTAGAAGAGGCAGACATTTCAGAAGATCTGGACTAAATGACCTCATCTTGTTTGGCATAACGGTTAGCACAATGCCTTTACAGTGCCAGTGATTGTGACTGTACTGGGGTTCAAATCCTGCACTGTCTGTAAGGAGTTTGCATGAGTTTTCTGAGGGCTCCGGTTTCCTCCCACTGTTCAAATCACACCGGGGTGTAGGTTAATGGCATGTAAATTGGGCCGCATGGACCAATGGGTTGAAATGGCCTGTTACCATGCTGTATGTCTAAATTAAATAAAAATCTTGGGAATAGATGCAGTAGAGACAGAGAAGTTGTGATAAGGGAATCAAATCCTTGCAGGGGACAGGGTGTGAGGAAGTGTAGTCGAGTTTGTAAAATATGTTGGTGGAAAGCTTGTCTCCCAAGATGGAAACAAAGAGATCAAGGAAGGGGAAAATGTTGTCAGAGATAGAACAGGTGAATTTGATATCATGGTGAAAGTTGGCAGTGAAATGAACAAAGCTGATGATCATACACTGTATTTGATAATTAGATACAGTATTTCAGTGAATGAATGGAAAGATTACCCTGTGGTGGCGCACATCCTCATGGCGAACCGGCCCCGCTTGTATCGCCACGTGGCGGGGCAGCCATGGGGAAATGGCGTCATCAGAGGTTTCTCTCTGACTCCAGCATCCCTTCCAGCGTACACCCTGGGCAGCGATTATGACCAGGTGACTGAGCTTAAAGGGGCATGCTAAATTTGAATAAAAACAATTGTTAACGTCCCTCAACATGGTGACTGTGTTTCTTCCACTGCTCACACCTCCACAGTGGTGACTCCAATGAGCCCAGATGAATTTCTGGTCTCCTGAACTCCATGGATTCAGCAGAGCTTAACACTGTCTCCATCAAGCATCCCCCCTTTTGGACCCACCGACCGAGAACATGGTTCAGGAAGGCGGAAGTACAGTTTCAACTCCGCAACATGATGTTTTAACATGTTTTGAGCCCTCTGGACCAAGATACAGCGGCAAGGGTGGACGATATCATCCACCACCCTCCGGCTACGGGCAAGTACACCACCCTTAAAGATCTGCTGCTGGGAACTTTTGGGCTCACCCCCCAGCAACAGGCTTCCAGGCTGCCTACACCTAGATGGGCTTGGAGACCGTAGTCCTTCCGCACTGATGGACGAGGTGCTGGCCCTGGCAGAAGACCACAAGCCTTGTATTCTCTTCTGCCAAATATTCCTAGAGCAAATGCCAGAGGACATATGGCTGCACCTTATGGACGAAGACTTCTCAGACCTGAGAAAGGCAGAAGCCCATGCGGATGCCCTCTGGCTCACGACGAGGGAGAATGAGGCATACCTCAACTTCCCTGCCATCCTAGATCCATGCTTCAACGCCGCTGTGCCCCAAGATGGGGTCTTCCACCGCATCACCAATCAAGGCCCCCCGCTGCATGCCAAGCCTAGATGGCTGCCACCTGAGCAGCTCCAGCAACCAAAGGAGGAGTTCTCCAGACTCTAAGAACTTGGAATCATCCAGAGCTTGGACAGTGCCTGAGCATCACTGCTCCATATGGTCCCGAAATCATCTGGGGGCTGGAGACCATGTGGGGACTACCGGTGGTTGAATGATGCAACCACCCCCGATGGGTACCCAATGCCCCACATACAGAATTTCTCCACCAACTTTCACGGCACCAGATCTTCTCCAAGGTGGACCTCGTACAGGGATACCATCAAATCCCATTGCATTCAGACAACCTGGTGGTGGATGCACTCTCACGACCTGCCATTAACACTCTCGTCCCCGGCCTAGATTATGCTCAACTGGCCCAGGCCCAGAGGAACAATGCGGAGATGCAGGCCTTGCAGACCCCCATCTCGGAACCTCAAACTCAAAGGCATCCAGTTGCTCAGCAGCCTGGACACAATGTGTTAACAGGTACGCCACATCCGGTAGTCCAACTGCAGTCGAGAGCAAGGGTCTTCAGTCTAGTCCACGACCTCGCTCACCCGGTGGTGAAGATGATGGTGCGTATGGTCACAGAGCGGTTCGTGTGCTATGGGCTTAAGAGAGAGGTGGCGGAGTTCGTTAGGAACTGCACCAGGTGCCAGACCTCCAAAGTCGACTGACACATGCAGGTACCCTTACAGAACTATGACTCGGTGGCTCGCAGGTTCCAACACATCCACGACAACATCGTTGGACCTCTGCCGGTGTCAAAGGAGGCTCGTTACGTCCTCCAGGTGGTCGACCATGCCACAATGTGGCCGGAGGCTATCCCGATCAAGGAAGCCTCTGCAGAGACGTGTGCCAGGACTCTGGTCAACCAGTGGATCGGAGTCCTGGCGCACATCATCAGTGACAGGGGCGTGCAGTTCACGTCTGTCCTGTGGACCCAGATGGCAAAACTCCTGGGGGTGAAGCTCCACCACACCACATCATATCACTTGCAGTCCAACAGGTTGGTGGAAAGGTTCCACAGGCACCTGAAGGCATTGCTTCTGGCCAGGCTCTCCAGACCAGATTGGGTGGACGAGCTACCCTGGGTCCTTCTCAGGATTAAGATGGCATCCAAGGAGGACCTACAAACCTCTGTGGTGGAGATGGTGTACGGTGCATCACTTTCCCTACTGGATGAGTTTTTTGGCTCAGACCGCAACACCGCGGCCACCGACTCAAACCTGCTGGTGGACCTCTGCAGGAGACTGGGCTCCCTGGCTCCCCCACCCCCCAACATGCCACAGCACCCAGCTAATCAACCTCCCCAAAGAACTCGATTTGGCTCAGTTCATTTTCGTGCAAAGGGGGCTGCAGGGTGCACCGCTGCAGCGACCGTACGAGGGGCTGTACAAAATCTTGCACTGGACTGGAGGAACCTTCACCCCCTACTTTTGGGGGGAGGGAGGAACTTTTTACAGTGGACTTATCACAGCCGGGGCAGACTGCCAAAGCGATAGGATGCGTAGCCGGTTCTGGTGGGGGTTGTGTGGCGGTGCACATCCTCATGGTGAAACGGCCCCTCTTGTATCGCCACATGGCGGGGCAGTCAAGAGGAAATGGCGTCATCAGAGGAATTTCCCTCTGACTCCAGCATCCCTTCCAGCCCGCGCCCCCTGGGCAGCGATTATGACGTCACAATGCACCAGGTGACTGAGCTCACACTGCCCTAGAAGGGGCACGCTGAATTGGAATAAAAACAGTCGTTAACCACCCTCAATGTGGTGGCTGTGTCTCTCTCACTGCTCACACCACCACAGCCCCACTGTTTCTTCATTTATATTTTCCCCTAATCTTGGTGAAACTCAAATGTCTTCTAGTTATTTGTATTGACAGTTGCATTTCAATTGCAAAACTTAGAATCCCACAACCTCAAAAGATGTTTCTATGAGACATTGTTAGACTTTTGAACAGAAGAACAAGTTGGGCCAAAGGGTCTGTTTCTCTGCAAGAATTCCAGGTATTACATTTAGATTTAGACATACAGCACAGTAACAGCAGGCCATTTCGGTCAAGAGTCCATGCCGCCCAATTCACACACGACTCACTTACGCTCTTGATACATTTTGAATGGTGGGAGGAAACTGGAGCCCCGGGGGCGGGGGGGGAACCCACAGAGCCACGAGGAGAAGGTATTAATTATTTACAGGCTCGGACACTGGATCTGATCACTGGTGCTGTAAAGGCGTGATGCCAACTGTGCTGCCCCAGGTCGTTGCTAGGAAGAGCTAAATTCTGCAGATTTCCCAAAGCTTAATTATTAGAATACCTAAATCCAGTGCCCTTATAATATGTCAGCTCATAAAGGTTTCCAGAAATCCAACTTAACACATTTTAAACCTCAATATTTTTATTGATCACTGGTAAGAGCAAAAGCCAAATAAAAATAGAGAAAACCAATAAATACCAACTATGGCTTCATGTGTGTCAATGCAATAGAGCCTGATAGGACACAATCAAATCTTGGCACTGCTCTCAGTGAGTCACATGCACTAAAACATCACATCACAATAAAGAAATGTGTGACATTTAGATGAAGTGTGCATGTAAGAATTTGGTGGAGCAATAACACTGTGGCTAGGCTATTGGGTAAGTACCTACAGTTCTGGACTTATGAACACAGCTGGTGGAGATTTTCAATTTGAGTTAATAAATTAAATGTATTTTTTTTAAATGAGGACCAGTGACCATAACTATGAAACTGCCATGTTGTTAATAAAAACTTATTCAGTTCACCAATGGCCTTCAAAGGCAGAACCATGCTATTCTTATCTGGGCTGTCATAAAATAATCCAATGAAAAGGTTGACTCTTGATCATTCTCCAAAATACCCTTGCAAGCCAATTAATTAGAGAGAATAATTAGGAATGGGTAATATATGCTGCGAATCAATAGAGATGGAAATACTTATTGAACTACTAACGTTCTCACATGCTGGATTAATACTCATGTAAATACACTCTGAAAAGTATTTTAACTTCCTTCTAAAATGAACTAATTCTGTAGAAACTACAACGCAGGAATTTACGAATGTCCATAACATAACATAACATAACAATTACAGCACGGAAACAGGCCATTAGGCCCTTCTAGTCCACACCGAACCAAACACTCCTCTCTAGTCCCACCTACCTGCACAATGACCATAACCCTCCACCTTCTTCTCATCCATATATCTGTCCAGCTTTTTCTTAAATAATAAAATTGACTCTGCCGCTACTATTTCTCCCGGAAGCTCGTTCCACACCGCTACCACTCTCTGAGTAAAGAAGTTCCCCCTCATGTTACCTCTAAACCTCTGCCCCTTAACTCTTAACTTGTGTCCTCTCGTTTCAATCTCTCCTACTCTTAACGGAAATAGTCTATCCACATCCACTCTGTCTATCCCTTTCATAATCTGAAATACCTCTATCAAATCCCCTCTCAACCTTCTATGCTCCAAAGAATAAAGACCTAATCTGCCCAATCTCTCCCTGTACTCTAGATGCTTAAACCCAGGTAACATTCTGGTAAATCTTCTCTGCACTCTCTCCACTCTGTTTATATCCTTCCTATAATTAGGCAACCAGAACTGCACACAGAACTCTAAATTAGGCCGCACCAACGCCTTATACAATCTCAACATCACTTCCCAACTCCTATATTCCATGCAATGATTGATAAAGGCCAGCATACTAAAAGCCTTCTTCACCACCCTATTCACATGTGTTTCTACCTTCAGGGAACGATGTACCGTTACTCCTAAATCCTTCTGCTCTTCTGTATTCATCAATGCTCTCCCATTTACTACGTATGTCCTGTTCTGATTCTTCTTACCAATAAAAAAGTTTTCACGTGTATTAATGTCAATCTTGAAAAATTACTGAGTACAAATGACACTTTAACAGACTGTGGATCACAGTATGGTTGCATGGCTCACATTGTGTCCAAAATATGAGGAAGGGGGGTCATCCCAGTGAGGCAATTGGGTGAAGAATTTAATTGCTTGCTTCACTTTACACAGGTTCAGTGATTGTGTCATTAATCATAATATTTCCAGCTCTGCTCATTTGAATTGCAAAGGAAGGGAGAGGTGTCAGCAAAAGCTGAAAGAGTCACTTCACCTGTGAATGGAAGCAGAGGTGGATTTCAGGAATCATAAGCTGGTGCCCTATTGACTCCCTCAAAGGATGTGATTTTAACGCAGTGGATCTCAACAAAGGACACATGGTAGACTTTAAAATTAACAATTAAAGTCATTCCCTTTTCATGTAATTTCTTGGTATCTCTGTTCTTCACAGTGTGGGGAAAAGAGAAAATAACCAGGTGTCACCACACAAACCAGAGACAACTCTGCCTCGAGGATTCTCAAGGCATTTGGTATTGTGAACAGTCCGTCATCGTTAGAACTCTGATTCTTTTAGTTCATTATCCACTCAAGGTATCCTGCACCTATGGTTGAATTTATTTAATGCTGTGATTATCTTATTGGTTAATGATCTGCAATAAGGCATTTCAATGACATGGCATTTGGATTTTATGGTAATTAACAGACAAAAAAGATGGACAGAAAATTGCATCATTTGTGATAAGTAATTATGCTAAAGTGTTAATATACTCAACTGCATGCCAAAATAGATTCTCCATGTGGCCTCCCCTTCCCAGAATTTGAAACAAAATTGCTTTCTTCATCTTGGGAGATTTCTTGCCTTCAATTTCTGTCCGCTGGATAAATGGGTGGAACTTGGGTCAAGAAAGAGCTTTTATTTGCATATTTTATCTTTCAAGCAGCATAGTTATTGGAGCAGATTTAGCTAAGCTGCTCAATTATTGTAGTAGTTCCAACTTTTCCAACTAATTTGGGTGACATGGGTAGTCTAGTAGTGATCAAAATGCAGCTATGTGGGTTCAAATCTGGCACTGTCTGTAAGGCCATTCTCCTGCATGGGTTTCCTCCAGGTGCTCCACTTTCCAAAGACATATGGGGTTAATAGGTTAATGGGTCATATGGGTGCATTTGGGCAATGCAGGCTCATGGGTTGGAAGGGCCTGTTTCCATGCTGTATCGATAAATTTATTTAAAAAATAATTAAATAGAATCAGTATTCAAAGGCACATTGCAAACATTATATTTGATTGGGCGACTGCTTCCAAAGAGCAAGGGGCATGATGTTTTGTATACCATTCTAATAATGAGTTCATTCACTGAAGGCAAGAAAACTGCAAGAGTAAGAAACTCTCACCAAGGGATGGTTTGCCCTTCATATGATAACATACTGTCCAGACTTGATCTTTTATTGGCCTGCTGAACTGAAGCAATCAGCTTCTTTAAACATTTCTGCAAGGTACCCTGGCACCTCCGCTTATTCCAATATGTTTAAAGCAAAGATGAGATCAAATTCTTTGGATGTTCAGGGCAATTTTAAATATGCTAAATATAATTATTTTTTAAAATGTATGAAAAGACTTGACAATTAATAAATGACACAAAAGATTCATGATAGACTGAATATAGGTGAGCTCATGAATATTATGTAGAATTATGCTTGGCTGGTATATCCAGGAATGGTAGGTGAAGCTATATGACGAAAGTAAACATTTATAAATTATCTATTTTAGAAAGTAAAATCTTCATCTTTGTGTGCTTCCTGTCGACACATTTTTGTGTCAAGTTTTCCCATTATAATTCCTATCGCTGTATTTACAAGCTGTCAATGTAAATCCTGTAATTATGCCTTCCTCTTGGCAATAGCTTCAAACCAGCACAACAGCTTGTTCCTCAAGGTGCACCACAGAAAAACAATGTCAATGCTCCAACCACCTCTGCTTACAAACTGACCAAAATGTTGTCATTGAACAAAAATATAGGAAATCAACATATTGCAGAGAAAACACAACATAATGTCCATGATCTCTGGTTTATTTAGACCTGCATTGTATTTTCATATACTAATCTAATGATCTCTGCACCCTAATCCTGCTCAGTCTGAAGTCTGTAAATGTTCTTGACACCCTGCTTGCAAAGACATTTACAAATCTTCGCTGTTACCATTTCTCATAGCGGAAGATGGGATAAGTCAACAGATGGGAAGGAAGATAACTGGTAATGAAGAATAATTGGTTGGTTTTGCCACAGGTACAGCATTATGATAGATCTCTGACAGTGAAGAACACACAATTAGGATTACCTTTAAACAGTGTTTTGGAAAAAGTTAGGATGTCATATCTATTAATAGCAGAAAAAAAACATTTGTTATAATTAGTTGAGAGCAACTTCAAATTTGAATAGTTCTTTGTACAAAATAAGTTAATTTTTTGGATTATTTTAATATTTGCTTTGTAAATTAACTGCTGCAACACAAAATAAACAGTGAAATCTCTCTTCTGAACAGCAACCTATCTAAATATATTAAATATAGACAAAAGAAATGACAGTTTGAAGCACAATTTAATGTAAAATCACCCCAGCAAGTCATTATAAACCTGCATGAATTGATGTGACAAGACTTCAGGTACAAGTTGTTGAACTGGGAGGATGACTTTTTCTCAGGACTAATCACGCAAATATTTTGCATTTTTTGTTTCAATAGTTAGCTCCAATCTTGTTCCTGGGCTTGAAGTTGTAATGATCTTCCAGCTGGTTTCTAGTTTTGCCAAAAGTTTGCATCTACAGGACTGTAGAACATTTCAATACAGAAAAAGACCCTTTGACCCTCCTTGTCTGTGCCAAACTACTACTCTGACGAGTCCCACTGATCTGCTCCCTGTCCATTTCCCTCTATACCCCTTCCTTCTATGTACCTGCACAATTTTTTTTTTAATGTTAAAATTGAGCCCGCATTCACCTCTTTGGCTGGCAGCTCATTCCACACTCCAGAAACTTCGTACAGCATTACATAATTAGTGAAAATGTCTTTCATTCAGATAATGGCCTCCGATTTGCTTGATGGACAAGAGGAAATATTGGCTTTAATCAGGTGGTAATTGATGGGAATGGATTGGTGCCACTTAGTTCTAGTCACGAGGCCATGCATTTTAAATGAAAATTTGAGCAACAAGGAGTTACATCCATATGAAATCAAACTAAGCCGCAAAGCAGAAGTAAAACAAGGAAATCCTAGAGAGCTGCTTCATTTTTATCAACTGATTTTGAGCACACGACTTTCATATTGCTGCATTCAAGTTGTATGTAAACAAAAGAAATTGGATAGATTCTAAGGAATGAATAATCTGGTACAATAATAATTTAATGGTGAAAAAAACTCAGATGCTGTTCACATTGTAAGAAAGAAGAATCAAGGTTATATTGTCATGTGCAAATTTGTAGGAGAGAATAAAATTACTAGTTCACAAAACAGAGAACAAGGCTTATGAATTTGCTTGATAATAGTATTTATTACTCAATCCTAAACTGATATCTCACAACCAACACAATATTGTCAAAAAACACAATAGTCTCTAATGCTGCCATTTTTTAACCATTGAAAATGAAATCAGAGTTCACCTCAGTAATGAAATTACTTGTGGCACTATGGTCACGTCACAGGTCATCCTAATAGTTGTCAATCAATCGTTCAGAAAATTAGTGACAAGCATCTGAATGTAGTCTGAGCCAGAGTCCCAGGAGATAGATCCATTGTCTGAAACTACCAACGCTGTGCCATTAATTGGCACCAAATTGTCAGTCTCACTTCACCTCAGCTCCTGAAACAGTCACAATGGAGGAAGAGAAATGCAGATATTATTTGTGAAAAGGTGAATTCTGCTCTAAAATAGGAACCCTTATTGAACAGAGTGTTGGGTATTTCTCCGCACATCTAAATGAGACATTTTAGCAGATGGAAACTTAATTCATACATGCAAGAAAAATATTGGGATGGATACATTTCATCATCCATCTGTGAAATCCTAGAAGTTGATCAAATTTTGCTAAATATAAAAATAGAACTTATAACATTACTATAGTCCATGAAGCTTAATCAGACAGACTGAAATTACAATAAGATGAAGATAATTAGGATAGATGACCAAAGGCATAGTCAAAGTCAAAACACTAATTATTCTGAATTAAATTTCCAGCTCAATATCTTGGTATCCTAATTAATTGAACAAAGCAAATAAAAACAGGGAGCAAATTTTCTATATTTGTTTGAACCTACTAATTATTGTCCAATCTGCAATCATTACATGCAGGCTCTTTCATAATATTACCCAATCAACCTCATTTGCATTCCTTTTAGTGTGGACAATAAGATAGCCTGCTAATTTATTGGATAACAGCCTCGTCAATAAGGTTTGGAAGCAATGAATTAAAAAAAGATACATTTTCAATAATTGGCTATTATTTTTAAATGGAGGTGTTACCCTTAAGCAGTGGCTTTAAAATTACACAGCTCTAAAATGTTTATGCAGATTTATTGCCGTGTGATATGGTTCGATAGATCTTAAAATCTTAAAATCTTTGCGTACAGCTTGTTTTGAGTCTCAAGCTGAACAATGACAGATTTATAATGCTCCTGTAAGTTCCTTTCTACTGTGAGTTTGACAATTATCCTTATTTACCAGGCTGTTCTGTGTGTTTGAAATACCCATCTGAGAATCTTGAAAAAGTATAGCGTCTGATTAGTTGCTCAACAAACGTTGTCAGCAGTGGCAGTGGTCCATGGAAATCTTGTTTACATCACCAAACCGAGGTGAACAATTCTTTTTTCTGAAATGACTCTTGTGCAAGAGAAAACCCCCAAATCACTTTTAATCACTATTACACACTTCCACACAAGATAATGCTTGATGATAATATATGCAACAAGACACAGGGTGCAAGAATACTGCCACTGAGAAAGTTCATTGTGGTTCCAGGCCATTCTGGAAATGGTCATAGGTCGACAAAGGGGCCAGTTGAAGAAAGCTAACCTTGGCATGTTTGCATTTATATTGTTGAGAAACACACTAATGTAGAAAAACACAGAGGGAGACACTTCAATAGGGGTTTTTAGACTGCAGGTATGTAATAGCGCAACCAAGGAATTTTGCCGTGACACGGGCAGTCTAAAAAGGAATGTGTAGGAATTTTGAGTCAGTTTCTGCACCGTGATATATCCCGCAGGACCCCGACAACTTTTTGGAGGAGCATGGAGTATAAATTGAACCAGAAAAATTTGCAGTTGTGTGCTCAACTTTAACTTAGGTGTTGTAAAACACAAATGGCAATAGGACCCAATAATCTGGCTGAAATCAAGGAGTGAGAAATTTGTTCTTCATTACCAGCCCTTGGGTGCAAGGAACCATTGTTGTAACTAATGCAATGCTATTACAGCACCAATAACCTGGTTTGTATTTGACACTGTCTGTAAAGACCTTGTATATTCTACTCGTGTCTATATGGGGTTCCTCCAAATGCTCCAGTTTTATCCCACAATTTAAAACATAAGGGGGTTGTAGGGTAATTAGGGTATTTGGTGGCACGGGTTCATGGCCCAGAAGGGCCTGTAACCGTGCTATATATCTACATTTAAAAATAAATAAATTTAATCACTAAGTTTGACAACTTGTCCTCTGCCATCAGAAAATGGATGTAATTTCAGGTTTTACTTAATTTAATTCAATGTATTCATGATGGTGTAATTAAAGAAATTGCTGCTAATATATTGGGCAAACTTACATGGAACCTCAGTTCTTTAGTGCTCTTTCAGGCTTTTGAATTTATGTTTGGATTTTGTTTCTGTGGATGAACACAGTTGTGTAGTTGGTATGGTCACAAGGAGCAGATGGGTTGGAATGTGAACCTGTCTGGTTTGAAGTTTATACATTATTGTTACCAGTTCAGGTTAGCAAAAATCATTCTCCAGTAAACGTCCAAACAAATTAAAACTTTCAATGCCCGCATACAAGTGTGATCCTATGCATTAAAATGAAAATGAGTTTGTTCACAACTGTGGTTCCCAAAACATTTTCAGGTTGCTGCCCTCTTGGCCACATTCTTAGTGCCATTCACCCGCCACCCCCCAACACACATACACATACAACAAACTCACACATCTTTCTTGGTATCAGATATACTGCAAATTTAAAACAACAACTGATCTGACACTATAAGCAAGCGTGTATATATATATAATATATTATATACATCATATATTATATGAAGACGCTATTTACATCCGGTACCGCACGGATGGCAGTCTCTTCAATCTGAGGCGCCTGCAAGCTCACACCAAGACACAAGAGCAACTTGTCCGTGAACTACTCTTTGCAGATGATGCCGCTTTAGTTGCCCGTTCAGAGCAGGCACTCCAGTGCATGATGTCCTGTTTGGCGGAAACTCCCAAAATGTTTGGCGTGGAAGTCAGCCTGAAGAAAACTGAGGTCCTCCATCAGCCAGCTCACCACCATGACTACCAGCCCCCCCACATCTCCATCGGGCACACAAAACTCAAAACGGTCAACCAGTTTACCTATCTCGGCTGCACCATTTCATCAGATGCAAGGATCGATAACGAGATAGACAACAGACTCGCCAAGGCAAATAGCACCTTTGGAAGACTACACAAAAGAGTCTGGAAAAACAACCAACTGAAAAACCACACAAAGATTAGCGTATACAGAGCCATTGTCATACCCACACTCCTGTTCGGCTCCGAATCATGGGTCCTCTACCGGCATCACCTATGGCTCCTATAACGCTTCCACCAGCGTTGCCTCCGCTCCATCCTCAACATTAATTGGAGCGACTTCATCTCCAAAATCGAAGTACTCGAGATGGCAGAGGCTGACAGCATCGAATCCACGCTGCTGAAGATCTAACTGCGCTGGGTAGGTCACGTCTTCAGAATGGAGGACCATTGCCTTCCCAAGATCGTGTTATATCGCGAACTCTCCACTGGCCACCGAGACAGAGGTGCACCAAAGAAGAGGTACAAGGACTGCCTAAAGAAATCTCTTGGTGCCTGCCATATTGACCACCGCCAGTGGGATGATATCGCCTCAAACCGTGGATCACGGCGCCTCACAGTTCGGCGGGCAGCAACCTCCTTTGAAGAAGACCGCAGAGCCCACCTCACTGACAAAAGGCAAAGGAGGAAAAACCCAACACCCAACCCCAACCAACCAATTTTCCCTTGCAACTGCTGCAACCGTGTCTGCCTGTCCCACATCGGACTTGTCAGCCACAAACGAGCCTGCAGCTGATGTGGACATTGCCCCTCCATAAATCTTTGTCCGCAAAGCCAAGCCAAAGAAAAGAAAAGAAAGATATTTCACAAATAAAACTTATAGAAAACCAATTTACATTCACCATCCCGGGCGGTCACAGTCCAGAGTGGTTTCGTTTCAGCCAGTTACCATCCCCAGGCGTCACTGTCCTGGGCAGTCACTGTCCTGGCCAGTCACCCCCATCCCCTCCTAACCTGACGGATAGTGCGCAATGAGCATTGCAGGATGAGGAGGCCGGAAACGTCCAGATCTCCCCCTTTTTCCTCACTGCCCCCTGAAAGCCCCCCTTTTCCTCACTGCCCTCTTGGATCTTTCCACTGCCCCTAGGAGGGCAGCACTGCCCACTTTGGGAATGACAGGTTTTCAATGTACCTCGCACCAAAATTCTTCCTTGTTGCAGCAAGCAAAGGCACACAAATCTCCTGCAAGGACTGGGAAGTTTGAATTCATGTGCTCTCCCGTTTATAATTATTCCTGTGCAATTTCTACACTTGGAGAAATGTTGACTTGTTTGTTCCCTTGACACATGCTATCAGCTTGTTTAAATACATTACAGTTTATGTTTGACCTGGAGACAATGGAACTGCCCAGAGCGTAGCATATGTTCCAAACATTCATACATGATGCAATGTTAGTCATTGTTAGGCGCTGATTATTAAGGCTGAGAGCAATGAAAAGGCAGAAAATATGAAAGCTGACTATACACAAAACAAGGCAAACATTAGCCCTTCTGAACTCACATGCTTCTGATTTGAAAGCTGAAGGCAAACACCTTCAATATTGCTTCCACCTTCACATAACACTTCGCCATGTCCCGTTAACCATTCAGAAACTCAAGAATTACAATCTGGCCAAGCAGAAAAGAAATAGGAATAGAGATTAACAATAATTACACTCACAGCCACCAGATCATAAACAAGAATTCCAAGGTTAGAATTGGAGTGAACAAGATGAGGCACTGGGACCATAGTCAGCAAGTGTCAAAGAGAGCTCAGATGCCAGCTTGCTAAATGAGAACAAAGCAGAAGCAGTCACACACCTGGTGCATTGGAATGGCTCCCAATGGAACCACTAATTAACTAGACACCATGGAAAATAGAGGAGATAATAAATATTACAAAAACACAAAGTAAAAGAGGTGCATGGAGAACTATGGAAGACATGATTTTTGTTGGAGACAAAAAATTAGCAAAATTATGGAAATAAACTGAGACAGAGTTTAAAAGTACATAGGGTAAACATGGCAAAGTGGAGAATGTTTTAATGCCCAAGAAGACGGGAAAGAAATCACATTAACATCAGCAGTGTATCCACTCTGCTTATCAACCTGTTTCCTCACCCAAACCTTTAAGCATAAGCAAACCAATCACACACTGCAGAGAAGGGTGAATCTGTGGATGCTCTGCCACAGAGGGTGGTAGAGGCAGATTCGCTGATTATGTTCAAAAGAGAGTTAGATAAGACTCTAGTGAGCAAAGGAGTTAAGGGTTATGGGGATAAGGCTGGAAAGAGGTACTGATAGTAGTGATCGGCCATGATCTGTAAAATGGCGGTGCTGGCTCGACGGGCCGAAGGGCCTACTCCAGCTCCTATTGTCTATTGTCTATTGTTTAAGTATACGGTTAAAGCTAATGCTGATACTAAGGTTCCATCAAGTGCCAGAAAGATGGGTCAGCTGCCATTTGGTGAATTTCACTACCACAGTGGAAAACGCCAAAGAAAGAGAAAGGGAACTGTGTTAAATATTCATCTTAATTTTATGGAATTTGACTCATGTTGGCCTTATTTTTAACCACTATAAGTGGTTATTTATAGATCTCAAATGAACTGAGGTGTCCATGAAAGAAATTTACTGCTGTTGGTCTGTGACACATGAGGTCACCCTCATCTATTTAATTGGTACCTAACTGGGCATTTCAGGACATCTGACAAACAATGATCATTTCCTCCTCATCTGTGACTACACGAAGGGAAATATTGGCACTTTCATAGTTACTGGAGCTTTGGAGGCAATCTGAAGAAGATAAAAAAAGATCTTTGAGGAATGTAGTACGCGTCGAAAGAACCAAAGACTTGTTGATCCAAACCAAGGCTTTGATTAACTAAAAGATGGGAGCATATCACATGTAGGTCGACCAGTCCAGAATGACCTGGTCTGGCTAGGAGCAATCCTTTAAGACCTGCCAGTAGGTGTGGCTACACTCTCAGCCAATCACAGTCATCCTACACTACACATTGGTGATAGAATCTGTACTATCACAAGGAATTAATTAAGTGATGTTGCTTCCTCTCTCTGAAAACAGTGTCTTTTCAAAGTATCTCTGTGAGGTGCCGTCTCAGAAAGCTAACCAATATCAAGTGACAATGGAGGTGCTAACTTCTTGAGGCAGTATCTCACATGGATAGATCAGAGAGGATCTCCACCTCACTGGTCACTATCACATCTCATTGGTACCTTCATGCAGAAGGGGATGTTTGACACCTCCACATTCAAGAGCAGGTTTTTTTTCCTCAACAAGTATCAACCTCTCGTACTTTCTGTGCTACCCTAACCCTGGTCTGGGACCAGCAAAGATCAATCTTCACTACTGAAAAAATTTGGCAACAACGGCAAGTGAGAATATTTATTCATCTTTTATATTTAAGATAATGATCAAGAGTCTGCTGTCATTCATATTGCTTAATGGACATATGCACCAAAATTCTTACTTGCTGCAGCCAGATACTTGTAAAGGAAAATTATAATAGTAAATTCATTGAAATAAATTTAAAAAGACAATACATACATATTGATTATTTTATTTTCTGCCTCCTGCTGTAACATGATTATTGTAATTTTATATGATTGTTGGTCTATCTTATGTACTTGTATGGCTGCAGCAAGTAAACATGTTGGGTGTATCAGTACATTGTACTTAGGTATATGACAATAAATTCTCATATCCTCAGGAAATATTTTAGCTATCTCAGATTCAAATGAGAAGATCGTATGGAGCAGAGTATTGTAAACCTTTGGAATTCTTAATCTAAGAGAAATTTCAATTCCCAATTTTTGAATTTAATCAACCTTCATTAGAGGCTCAATTTCCAATTTGAATTCAAATTTTCACACTCTGCGGACACTTTTTGAATTACTTTTATATCTTTTGATTTGTTTTGAAGATAGAACTGTTGACTAATGAGGTAATTTATCATTCTGATAAGAATTCTGTCCTTTTTTTAAGCCAAACAGCTTCTTTCTTGGTAGTGGGTTTAGAATTTTTTAATAATGAAATACGAATACAATGTAATTTATTTGATTATAATGTAGGGTAGCTTGGATAAAACGATATGATTTAATTGTAACGTTTCTTTTTAACTTTTAACTTTTTTACTCTGTATTTTTGGATGTGAAATTTCAATATTAATAAAAAATATTGAAGAAGAAGAATATATTCAACATTGTTGATAGCTTTTCAGATCCAACTTGTGATGAAAGCAGGACAGATGAGATTCAAACTCAGACATAATTTCATTCAATGTCACAGCAGGCTTCAGGTCATACCTGCTTCTATTTTTTCACCTTTATTTGGTTGAAATAATGACAAGATGTGTAGGTGATATATCATTGGATAATTGCTACACAGATTAAAAGGATTATTTTAAATTGTTATTTTTTTTAAATTTGAATCAAAAAAAAATAGCTGCAATTCATATCCTTCTCTTAGCATCTCCCTTCCCTGATATCTCAGCAGAAGCCCAGGGAAAGATGCATGATCTGGGCAAAAATCTCAACACACAGATCAACTGCAAATCACTGTCTCCTCTGACTGAAGTGAAGCGGAACGGAATTGCATGCTCAGTGGGAAAGCCGTTCGGAAAATGCTCCTTGTAACTCATTCTGACAATGCAGAGGCAAGACTCATTGTGTCTTAGAGAATTAGAACAGCAGGAGATTAAATGGAGTTGTGGTTATAAACTCCATGCACCAAGCCTGGAACAATGATAGCCCCACATTGGTACAATTGTCTTGCTTACTGCTGCGCTTGATAATTCTCCACACAAGAACTCATCCACAGTTTCTTCAGCCCCTTACAACTTTACATTTCCTGCTCTTTTTCATACTATTTCTGAGAATAATGAAAATTGCCTCTCTTCAAGGTTCTTGGAAATCTCTATGTGAACCTTTAATAACCTTCGAAAATACATTTTGCTTCATCAGGAAACCTTCCACTCTTGGTTCATTCTATTGGGATCATGTTGGGGATTTCTTGAAATTAAGCCTCCACCCAACCAGTCACATTCATCTTCTGCTCTCTCCTTCGCATTCAATCATCATGAAGAGACAGTTTATTCTTGTTATAAAGGCAATAGTGGAAGGATAAGAGGAAAGTGAAGAGTGAGAAAGATCCACATTTTGGAAAAAGGGAGACAGTTGCAGAATTCTACCACTCTGTGTGTAAAAAAAAGCTCTTCTTTTAAATATCCTGTGAGCTTGACTCCAAAGAGCAGTCACTCACAATTATATAGTCTCCCATGAGAAGAACTATATTAAAAACATGAAGCCCCTCTTAATAATCAATACTCTGTCATAATCAAGCCTCCATAAATTAACATTCTGTAGGAGCTCTTCTTCCCACAGGCAGTGAGAATGCTGAACGACCAAAGGAACGGATCACACTAACCATCCGAGACTCTCATATTCATATATTTATTTGTATACTTACCCACATATGCATGCATGTGATGTCTGGTTGTGTGCCTGCATCTTTTTCATGGAGGACCAGAGAACGCTGTTTTGTCAGGTTGTATGTGTGCAATCGGGGATGCATCCCCGATCCAAACACTGGCACCTCCTGGACTACGTCCTGGTGCGTGAAAGAGACAAACGAGATGTGCTCCACACCAGGGTCATGCCCAGCACGAATGCCACACTGACCACCGGCTTGTTCGCTGCAAGCTCAACCTTCACTTCAAGCCAAAGTCCAGGAACAGTAAAGCCCCCAGAAAGAGGTTCAATGTTGGAAATTTGCAGTCAGACGAAGTGAGAGGAAACTTCCAGGCAAACCTCAAAGCAAAGCTCGAGGATGCAATCCACCTCACGGACTCGTCCCCTGAACCCTCTGGGATCAGCTGAAGACTGGCATACTGCAATCCACTGAAAAGATACTGGGCTTCTCCTCTAGGAAAAACAAGGACTGGTTCGACGAAAACAACCAGGAAATCCAGGGGCACCTGGTAAAGAAGTGAGCTGCCCACCAGGCTCACCTTGCAAAGCCGTCCTGGCCAGAGAAGAAACGAGCCTTCTGTCGCCCAAGCAGCCATCTTCAGCGCAAACTCTAGGAGATCCAAAATGAGTGGTGGACTAGCCTCACCAAACAAACCCAGCTCAGCACGGACACTGGCAACTTCAGGGGTTTTTACGAGGCTCTAAAGGCTGTGTACGGCCCCTCACCCCAAGTCCAAAGCCCGCTGCGCAGCTCAGACGGTAAAGTCCTCCTCAGCGACAAGATCTCCATCCTCAACCGATGGTCAGAACACTTCCAATCTCTTTTCAGTGCCAACCGCTCAGTCCAAGAATCCGCCCTGCTCCAGCTCCCTCAACAGCCTTTAAGGCTAGATTTGGATGAGGTCCTCACCCGGGAAGAGATTTATAAGGCAATTGAACAACTGAAAAGTGACAAAGCAGCAGGTCCCCCCAGAGGTCTGGAAGGCTGGGGGCAAAACTCTGCATGCCAAACTGCATGAGTTTTTCAAGCTCTGCTGGGACCAAGAAAAGCTGCCTCAGGCCCTTCGTGATGTCATCATCATCACCCTGTACAAAAACAAAGGCAAGAAATCAGACTGCTCAAACTACAGGGGAATCACGCTGCTCTCCATTGCAGGCAAAATCTTCACTAGGATTTTCCTAAATAGAATAATACCTAGTGTGGCCGAAAATGTTCTCCCAGAATCACAGTGCGGCTTTCGCACAAACAGAGGAACTGCTGACATGGTCTTTGCCCTCAGTCAGCTCCAAGAAAAGTGCAGAGAACTAAACAAAGGACTCTACATCACCTTTGATGACTTCACCAAAGCCTTCGATACCATGAGTAGGAAAGGGCTTTGGCAAATACTAGAGGGCCACGGATGTCCCCCCAAGTTCCTCAACATGGTTATTCAACTGCACGAAAACCAACAAGGTCGGGTCAGATACAGCAATGAGCTCTCTGAACCCTTCTCCATTAACAATGGCATGAAGCAAGGCTGCGTTCTCGCACCAACCCCCTTTTCAATCTTCTTCAGCATGATGCTGAAACAAGCCATGAAAGACCTCAACAATTAAGACGCTGTTTACCTCCGGTACCGCACGGATGGCAGTCTCTTCAATCTGAGGCGCCTGCAAGCTCACACAAAGACACAAGAGCAATTCATCCGTGAACTACTCTTTGCAGACGATGCCGCTTTAGTTGTCTGTTCAGAGCCAGCTTTTCAGCGCTTGATGTCCTGTTTAGTGGAAACTGCCAAAATGTTTGGCCTGGAAATCAGCCTGAAGAAAACTGAGGTCCTCCATCAGCCAGCTCACCACCATGACTACCAGCTCCCCCACATCTCCATCGGGCACACAAAACTCAAAATGGTCAACCAGTTTACCTATCTCGGCTGCACCATTTCATCAGATGCAAGGATCGACAACGAGATAGACAACAGACTCGCCAAGGCAAATAGCACCTTTGGAAGACTACACAAAAGAGTCTGGAAAAACAACCAACTGAAAAACCTCACAAAGATTAGCGTATACAGAGCCATTGTCATACCCACACTCCTGTTTGGCTCCGAATCATGGGTCCTCTACCGGCATCACCTACGGCTCCTAGAACGCTTCCACCAGCATTGTCTTTGCTCCATCCTCAACATTCATTGGAGCGACTTCATCACCAACATCGAAGTACTCAAGATGGCAGAGGCTGACAGCATCGAATCCACGCTGCTGAAGATCCAACTGCGCTGGGTAGGTCACGTCTCCAGAATGAAGGACTATTGCCTTCCCAAGATCGTGTTATATGGCGAGCTCTCCACTGGCCACCGAGACGAGACAGAGGTGCACCAAAAAGAGGTACAAGGACTGCCTAAAGAAATCTCTTGGTGCCTGCCACATTGACCACCGCCAGTGGGCTGATATCGCCTCAAACCGTGCATCTTGGCGCCTCACAGTTCGGCGGGCAGCAACCTCCTTTGACGAAGACCACAGAGCCCACCTCACTGACAAAAGACAAAGGAGGAAAAACCCAGCACCCAACCCCAACCAACCAATTTTCCCTTGCAACCGCTGCAACCGTGTCTGCCTGTCAGCCACAAACGAGCCTGCAGCTGACGTGGACATTACCCCTCCATAAATCTTCGTCCACGAAGCCAAGCCAAAGAAAGAAGAAAATGTGTGCAATCAGATGAAAACAAACTTGACTAATATTGTAGTAATAAATGTTCACTTCATTCCATTTCCTGGAAGCTTGGTTGGCAAGAATAGGCAGGGATATTGGGAAGTGATTTGGCAATATCAGTTCAAACCAGGTTAATATTAATGACAGGAGTGGAGAACCTATCAGTTTTGGTATTAGCAACGTCATTGCATTTGATGTTTAACAATGTCATCTAAAATAGGAAAACAGCACAACCTGGAACATGAAACTCCTGGCACTGATATCTTCTATGTTTATTGTGAGATAATGCCAAGACAGAGTTCTTCATTTTACAATGATACATCAGATTTGCTTTTGAGGTAAGAAAGAATATAAAACCCATAAACTCTTCAGGCAAAAGCAATCAATTATTTAAGCAGAAGGAAGAAACTGTTTTGCAGAGTCACAGTAGGGTGAGGGTCAAATAATTATCCCTTTTGTTAATTCAATATTTAGAGCATGGCAGACTTTAAATTGGCAGGAGCTCTGCAGTTAGACGTACGAGAGCAGAAGGTAGTCAATTTGATGAAGGGCATGACTTTCTTTTCTTCCCATTTTCTGCTTTTTAATTCAAGGCAATTTCCTAAACCACAATTAGCACATCCAAATGTTCATTCCTGCATTCTGTTCCTAACACTGGGTGTAAATCAAATGTTACAGAGGGCATAAGTACAGCTGGTGTGGGAAATGGAAATTATTCCTGTGGTATATATTTGTAAAGACCTCCTGCAGAATAATCACTGTGAAATGTCCAATGGAACCTACATATTTATGGAGATGATTAAAACTTATTTTTAAAACAAGTCCATTATCTCATTATCACCCAATAGAAGTGGGCAGCATGCATGGTAGTTAGAGCATGGGAACACATTTTCGGCTTGGTGAGGGGAAGCAATTCATGCTCATGAATAAACTAGGAGTGGAAATTGCAGGAGAAAAGTACATCAAAAACTGATCAGGTAACTGTTGAAAAGCAGCGATACCACTCCACGTATGCTCCATACGTAAACAAGATTACTTGGCTAAGTCTTTTTAATCAATAACAGTCAGTTCATAAGCAAAATGTGCTTTATTTGCAGTGCAATCTCTTTTAAGATAAAAATGTGGAAGAGGTGTCCCTGCTTTTCCGAAGTTCACTGATGTTCAGAGTAGTGGTGTCAATGCTGGAGAAGCACGAAATGAATCTTCTTCACTGTTATGGGCCAGAGTTTCCATTTTCTGTGCTCCTAAGTTGGTAATATTTTGGGCATTAAAGTTAATGATTGGAAGCTGGAGGCCAGATAATACAGATCCCTGATCAAGGTCTCCTGCAGACTAAATCAAATTTCACCAATGACTGGGATTTCTTCTGCAGGCTACCTTGGCACACACAGAGCAGCCTTCTGGTTCCACCTCATGTTAACAACACAGGAACCCAGCAAAATTCACACAAATTCACACAACCTTGCATTTTTTAGTGAAACCAACCCATCAAAAGAGCCAACAGCTTTGAATCGTTTTCCTTTGAAGGTGGTGCAGAAAAAGTTCAACAGGTTGATGAGGGAAGTTAGCCTATGAGGAAAGATTAAGTTGCCTGGGACTATACTCATTGGATTTTCACAGAATGGGAGGGGATGTCAGAGAAATGTATAAAATTATGAAAGGTATAGATAAGATAGAGGCCGGTAAGTTGTTTCCATTGGTGGATGAGACTTGAACTAGGGGACATAGCATCAAGATTCAGGGTAGTAAATTTAGGATGGAGATGAGGAGAAACTGCTTTTCCTAGAGGATTGTGAATCTGTGGAAATCTCTTCCTACTGAAGCAGTGGAGGCTACTTCAGTAAATATATTAAAGATGAGGTTGGATAGATTTGTACATAATAGGGGAATTAAGGGGGATGATGAAAAGACAGGTGGTGGAGATGAGCCTATCATCAAATCAGCCATGATCTCAATGAATGGAGGAGCAGTCTTGACATGCTGGATGGCCTATTTCTTGTGGTCTTATGTTCTTACACTATTTATATATTTCATAGTCTATCCTTTGCAAACACCAATGGAAGAAGAGGTCAAAGTTAAGGTCTATGGTCTGATGTCAGAGTAAATTTACAAAAGGTATTTGTCTTCCTTACAATAAACAAAGTTAAAGAATTTCATAAATGTTACATTCGAAATGTAGAATTATGTGACAATAATTGAACTTTTACCTTTACTCTTTTTCTGCTGTTGACCAGCATTTTTCTCATTAAAGTGAGCATAAAATAAATGATGAAAGACACTATTAATTCAGATTCTGCACTGCTTTCTTCAAACTAAATCTCATACTCCACACTTACCCCATTGTTAAGAAGCATAGCACTATTCTTTATTGTTGAAGCTGTTCAGTTCATGCACTCCTCCTTGTGCAGAGATTAGGTAGTGGCAAAGTTACAAAGTTGATCATTGATAGGTGGAGTAAGGATTTAATTCACCATCTTTCATCCTTAAGAATTCTCTGAACATTCAGAGAAGGCACTGTCTGTCACTAACTTGTTGAAATACAATTGAGAAGTGATCTGAAACCCCAGGGAAAGGAAGATTGAGAGAACTTGCTTTGTTGAGCAGGTTGAAGAGAGATAATGGATGAATGGTGAATCAGTTTCAAAATTGAGATGATAAATTCAAGAATTGTAATTTGACAGCCAACATTTTCTTGACTTGATTTGCTCAAGTGCGTGTTCAATTTTATGTTATAGGTTATATTATATTTTATATTATACATAAATATATCTTTGAAAGAGATAGATTATGGGGGTTTAGTGTAGGTCACTTCACAAACAGACATTAACATTTCACAAAAGACATCTTATTTGAAATGGAAGAGCAGAGACTTCATGTCCACAGTGTCTTTACAGAAACTTTAAAGAATGCCTATGGAGACATCATAAGTAGGTGTTAATTGGACTGATGTTGTGGAACAGGTATCCAGACTCAGAACTGATTCTAGTGTCAGCAATCTGTCTGGTTTCAGTTTGCTGTTCTAAAAGAGAGAAAAAACATGCGATTCTTTGAAGAGTGAGAGGAAGAAGTCAGTTCCTCAGTTTGGCAGTTGCTTTCAGAGACTGCAACATGGTAAGGTGGAAGGCTTGTTGAAAATCCCATTTTGAAGACGGGTTGTGAGTTCTGAGTTCAGCCTATTGAAAACCCTTGTAGTCCTTACAAGAGGAAATGACTGGCTAGTGTGTTTCTCCTGAAATAAGGGACACAAGAAGAACTCTGTGATGACATGGAAGAAGAGGTTATCATTTGATGGGGCAAGTTTCTTTGCAAGACACTGATGTGGCTAATCAGAGGAAATCAGTTTGTGTGTGTGTCCAATTAGCAAATAAAAACCTCTCTGAAACTAACGAGAAACTTTCTGAGCAGTAACCAATTACCTTTAAGCACTAGAGCCAGGTGAAAATTCATAAATGTTCAGTTCTGTGCACAATATAAGTATTGCCTGATACCGGTGAACTTGGAGGAGTGAGAAGTGAGATTGGTTTGTGAATCAAAGAACTTTCCTGAACATATTACATACACATGCGCTTAGAATTAGTAGGGGGATAAGTTAATTTAGTTAAGTTAATATGATAAGTTAAAGTGTGATTCTGTTTTCATGTTTAAAGATAATTAAAAGCAACTTTTGTTTAAGTAACCATTTGCCTTGGTGAATTTCTATTGCTGCTGGGTTTTGAAGTCCTCTGGACTTGTAAGATTTCAATAAGGAACTGTACATCAAATAAAAAAAGATTTACCACCATATCTCCTTAAAATATCAAAGGTGGTCATGTGGCCCTTGAGTCTTTATTGGCTCAGAGACCAATCACATTTCCCACAAAATTACCGATAATCTGTTCTCCCCATGTTCCCATCGAATCTTTCCAAACCTCCCTTCATCCTCCTTTTCCCCAGAACCTTTGATTCCCCCATTATTCAAAGATCTATCTGTGCCTTAATCAAAACACAAGAGATTCATTTAAGTATTTCTAGTATTTTTTCACCTCAGATTGTCATCAACTTTTGGCTTTTGCATCATCCCCTTCCACTCTTTACATTCTTCTGGACAAGCATTCATTTCTCTCTTAGATGGCACCAAAAGCAATTGTGTAACCTTGCAACTTTGGATTCCACAATTTTTCAGATATTTGCTCTGTTCTCTCTACCTCTCCACCAAGTTCTGCAACTTAAAACATGCGATTTCTCAATTTTCTAATTTTAATGGAGGGTTGAGGACCTGAAAAATTATGTCTGTGGCTCCTTCCACACGTTGCTGATCTGCAGAGAGTCTCTAGCATTTTCATTTTTATTTCAGGATTTCTGTGTCTGCAATTTTTTGCATTTCATTGTCTGAAAAGTCAACTTTAAGCTCAATCTCCGTGTATAATTATGATTGTACTCTACAGCAACCATCTCAAGTCGAGGGGCTAACCCTGCCCCCACTCCCCCAGGGGTGACAGCACATTTCAGGGTGGCCATGGACTGAAATATTTAAAAAAAAACGTCGTTGGTTTGAGAGAAGCACAGAAGAAGCCAACAAAACTGGACTGCTTCACAGGGAAGGGGATCCATCAATGTTGAGCTGAGTCTCAGGAGCCATAGCCAAAAAAGTTTGATAATGGCTGTTTTACTGTGTGAAACTTTCAAGTGTAGCTCAATTTAGAAGCAAAGAATGAAAGTATGTTCAAAATTATCAAGGTATAGGCAAGGTAAATAAAGAGAAAATTATGTCATCAATAAAATTATGGAGGCCTGCATGACACAGTAATACAAGAAGTGCTACAGTGTCTTGGTCTGACACTAATCTCAGTTGCTTTCACTTGGCAATTGCATGTTCTCTCCCTATCTACAGGTTTCCTCGCACATTGTAAAGGCCTGCTGATACATAAAATGGCCAATGTAACTTGTTCCCAGTGCAAGTGTGTGGTGATACAACCACCAGCCTACTGCAAGGGGTGATCTCTGTACCTGCAGGAAGACCACCTAAGGGCTGACTCCACCTGGCCAGCCGTCAATCAGCCGACCTGAATATAGACCTGAGCCGGCCCCTCCTGAGCCAGTCACACAGGAGCCACTGAAGCATGAACTGGTGTTCAGACTTTAACCTGAATAAAGCCTGATGTACGGTCTGAGTTTTGTGCTTGCTCGCTGCTATCTCAGCGCACCACAAAGTCAATGGTAATAAGAATCAAAGGGGTGTTACTGGGCCTGTGAGAGAGTGAACAGCTTGCAGGAGGACAATTTATAAGGAGACTAAAATAAAGCAATCTCCTCAGATAGTACATGGATTTGTTGGGACAAATGACTCTTCTTTAAATTATAAGTTAAAGATGGGGGGAATCTAGTCACATTTTTAGCAGCAAGTGGTCATGATCTGGAGTTCCAAATGTTGGTCAAAGCTGATTTAATCTTCACTTTCAACAGTGAATTAGATAGACACTGAGAAAATATTGTGGGGCCATAGCATTGTTGGGCCAACAGCCAGCAAAGTTTAATGGGTTAAATGTTCCTCTTCTGCACCCTGATGAACTCCTGATTTCAGGTAACAGCTCGAATTTGCATCAAACAACAATAACTACCAAGAATTGCAAGACTGATGGTCTTCAAATAGCTTGCCTGAGATGACTTACTTAACAAATTGCAAGTTGTCTTTTGGCTGTGCCCCAAAGAAAGAAAGAGAAAAAGAGAGAGAGATCTGATGGTAAGTCATCCCAAATCATCCTTGATTACTCACCCTTACACACTTAATTCACTTAATAGTCTGAAGATCAACATGTTGGCCAAATCCCAAACAAAAACTTCTAATTGAAAAGGTAAATATTTTTTGATGATTTAACTGGTTCCATGTTGAAGTGGAGAAGATTTATTGATTAAAGACCAACTTCAAAAGACTAAAGTGGTTCATTCCATTTCTGTAGACAATAGAAAAAAATGATGAAATTAGATTATATGTTTATCTAATAGCAGTTCATAGATTTGAAAAGATGGTGAACTTGAAGAAAATATATTTAAATCCATTTGTGGATTCTGTCTGACAAAGACTGTTTTAGCAAAGGTTTCAAAATTATTGTCTGTACAGATGTAACTGGCTTCCTCTGTGAATTTCACTCAGATAATTATATTTGGAATCTTGATTAATTGCCAACAGCCAGCCCATATCAATGATCACCCAGTGGAATAGCGTCTGCCACAATATTATTTGGCACCTGCAGAAAGTTGAAAACTGTTCCATGATGAAAATGAATGGGCCACTATGTTTTGTTGAAAGGACATCGCGCACTGGATCGTGTTAACATTTGACAAGAGGCCACCAGTCAAAATGTAATCTAGGCATTTGCGATTAAAGTTATGATGTTAATCAAGGAAAGTTTCCCTTGTTGACCAGATGTTAGAAGACATCTGAAAGCCAATAGCAGAAGTTGATAAATTTGAATTAAGAAAAATATTCTGATGGGAGGTGAAGCAGAAGAGGCCAAGTGAGCTGACATAAAGAAATTATCCAAGAGAAATGAACATGCTTGAGAGAGAGAGAGAGAGAGAGAGAGAGAGAGAGAGAGAGAGAGAGAGAGAGAGAGAGAGAGAGAGAGATTTGATTATACCTTGGATCTCCTGTCAAAAAAATTATTTTCAATTTACATTTTAAATTTTTAAAACTTTAGACATATGCACAGTAATTAGCCATTTCAGCCCACAAGTCAGTGCCACTCAATTTACATTCAATTAACCTACATCCCTTCAATATTTCAAAAGGTGGGAGGAAACTGGAGCACCCAGGAAAAACCCATGCCGACATGAGGAGAACGTACAAACTCCTTACAGACAGCACAGGAATCAAACCCTGGACCTGAACGCTGGTGCTGTAAGGGCATTGTGCTAACCGCACAGCCAACCATGTTGCCTGCTTACTGAACATTCACCTGAATTCGGAGCTTAGTGACAAAGGAAGAGCTCATTAATCACAAACTGTCTTGTGCCGGAAACGTGCACACAAGGAGACTTATACAAGATCTTTGATGCCTGTGAGCAAAACATCAAGTAAGAGAGGCTTGGAAATTCACTTGTTCCTTTAAAGATGCAGTAAACAATTGTCATATGGTAGAACAAGTGCTTTATTACATTGCCTCTTGCAAGATTGTTTGACAGCAAATGAGACCCAAGCACTGACATGTTTTCAGATGATCTTGCTGGGTGATGAATCAAAGGATTGACAACCTGCTGAGGGTGAGATCGATGGTGTTAAAGGCTGGTGATCCAGATCTCTACAGGAAGTCCAGCTATGACCTAAAGAATGCCATCTCAGCAGCAAAAGAGGCAACTCAGAGGGAAGCAGGAGACAGAGTCAGATATTCGCCAGCTATGACAGGGATTTCAAGCCATTACGTTTCACAAGACTGGGCCAAACACCATAAATAGCTGCGATGCCTCGCTATCTGATGAGCTCAACTCCTTTCACGCTCGCTTTGAGTATGAGAACTCAACGATACCTCTGAGAATCCCGACAGAAGCTGATGACCTTGTGATATTTGAGGCCAACATCAGAACATCCTTCCAGAGGGTGAACCCTCACAAGGTATCAAGCCTTGATGGTGTACTTGATGAGGTACTGAAAATCTGTGCCAATCAAATAGCTGTAGTGCTCATGGACATTTTCCATCTCTCATTGTTGCAGTCTTTCCTTTCCATCTGCTTCAAAATGACATCAACCATCAACCATACCTGTGCTTGAAAAAAGCAGGGTGACTTATAACTATTGCGATGAAATGCTTTGAGAGGTTGAAAATGGCAAGAATGAACTCACACTGAAGTAAATATTTGGACCCACTATGGTCACAATCGCTCCACAGCAGATGCAATATCACTGGCTCTCTACTCAGCTCTGGATCACCTAGACAACAGCAACACATACATCAGGCTGTTCTTCATTGACTACAGCTCAGTGTTCAGCACAATCTTACC
Organism: Narcine bancroftii; assembly: GCF_036971445.1. Taxonomy (NCBI): domain Eukaryota; kingdom Metazoa; phylum Chordata; class Chondrichthyes; order Torpediniformes; family Narcinidae; genus Narcine; species Narcine bancroftii. Next base: position 95,993,600 of record NC_091476.1, on the reverse strand, counting down.
ATCAGTGCTGGTCCACAAGCTTCAAAGCCTAGGCTTCTGCCTAGCCTAGGTTCTTTGACTTCCTCATCAGAAGAATGCAGCCAGTATGAATTGGAAACATCTCGCCCTCGCTGATGATCAACATAGGTGCACCTCAAGGATGTGTGCTTAGCCCACTGCTCTACTTGCTCTGTGGCCATGACTGTGTGTCAAGGCACAATTCATATGCTGGCTACAAATTTACCGATGGCAGTATGGTTGTTGGCAGAATTACAGATGCAAATGAAGTAGCGTACAGGAGGAAGAAAAATCAGGTAGTTGTGGTGCCCACAACTACAAACTTGCACTCAATGTTAGCCAAATCAAGGAGCTGATTGTGGACTTCAGGGAAGGGAAATCAGGAGAACATGAACCAGTCCTCAATGAGGGGTCTGCAGTGGAAAAGGAAGTTTGTTGCTGTTGATCTGACCTGGGGCCTCTATGTCGATGCAATCACGAAGAAGGCTTGCCAGCAGTAATAATTCATGAGGAGTTTGAGGGCATTTGTTATCTCACTAAAGACTGCAAATTTCTGCAGCTGTACCATGCAGATCATTCTGAGTGGTTGCATCACTTTCTGATATGGAGGTGCCAATGCACAGGACAAGAAAAAATAATTACAGAGAGTTGAAAGCTTGGGCATCGCAGGCGTCAGTGTCCACTTCCTTTTTTTAAATATTTTTTTAATTTTTTTCACACTGTGAATCATATCAAGCAAAATATGTACAAATGTTTGTCATTAAATTTACACAGAGGCATTTTCTCCCATTTTTCCACCTTTCCCTCCCTCCCCTCTTCCCACCGCCCTCCAAATCCCATAAATATATACAATACAATAAAACCATAAAACAATATCTTGACACAAAGGAAAATAAACAAGAAAACTGCGTCGTATATTTGTTACATACTGAATTTAGATGTTTTGTCTTCTTTTCATTTTCATTTTAGGTGATGGAGGTCATAAGCAAGCTCTCTCTGTTATGTTCCATGTATGGTTCCCAAATTTGTTCAAACAATGTGACTATATTTTTTAAATTAGATGTTTTTTTTTTCCCAATGAAATACATTTTTTCATTTCCATGTACCATTGCTGTATTCTTAGGCTCTCTTCCATTTTCCAAGTTGACATTATACATTTTTTTGGTACTGCTAAGGCTATCATAATGATTTTTTTTTAACCTTTATCCAATTTGAGGCCTAATTCTTTACTTCTTACGTTACTTAAAAGAAAGATCTCTGGATTTTTTTGGTATGTTACTTTTTGTAATTTTATTTAATATCTGATTTAGTTCTTCCCAAATCGTATTCACTTTCGTACATGCCCAAATTGCATGTACTGTTGTTCCCATTTCCTTCTTACATCGAAAACATCTATCCAATAATGTTGAATCCCATTCTTTTAATTTTTGAGGAGTGATATATACCCTGTGTAACCAATTATACTGTATCATGTGTAACCTTGTGTTTATTGTATTCTTCATAGTTCCAGAACTTAACTTTTCCCTTACTTCGTTTTTTATTTTTATGATTAAATGCTTTTCCCAGTTCTGTTTATGTTTATAGTTTATTTCATAATTTTCCTTATCTTGCATCTTAATGTACATATTCATTATAAATCTTTTAATTATCATTGTGTCTGTAATCACATACTCAAAGCTGCTTCCTTATCATAATCTCAATCTGTTTTCCAATTTATCCTTTAAATAAGCTTTCAATTGATGATAAGCAAACATCGTACCATGAGTTATTCCATATTTGTACTTCAACAGTTCAAATGTTAATAAATTATTTCCCAAAAAAAAAATTTTCTATTCTTTTGATTTCTTTTCTCTCCCATTCTCTAAAGGAAAGGTTATCTATTGTAAAATGGATTAGTGGATTTTGCATCAATAATAATTTTGGTATTTGGTAATTCATTTTTTTTCCTTTCTAAGTGAATTTTCTTCCATATATTGAGTAAATTATGCAGTACTGGTGAGCTTTTATATTGTACCAACTTTTCATCCCACTTATAAAGCATATGTTCTGGTACCTTCTCCCGTATTTTATCTAGCTCTATCTTACTCCAGTTTGGTTTTTCCCTTGTCTGGTAAAAATCTGATAAATATCTTAATTGTGTGGCTCTATAATAATTTTTAAAGTTTAGTAACTGCAAACCATCTTGATTATACCTCTCTGTTTATTTATCTAATGCTACCCTCGGTTTCCTCCCTTTCCACAAGAATTTCATTATTATTCTCTTTAGTTCATTTAAAAAAAAATTCTGGTAAGGGAATTGTAATGTTTGAAATAAGTATTGTATCCTTGGGAACACGTTCATTTTAATGCAATTTACCCTCCCTATCAATGTTAGCGGTAATTATTTCCATTGTTCAAAGTCTTCCTGCAATTTCTTTATTAGTGGCTGATAATTTAGTTTGTACAAGTGGTTTAAGTTATTATCTAACCTGATACTTAGGTATCAGATTGCTTGTGTTTGCCTTTAAATGGTGATTCTTTTTTATATTCTATATAATCCGTGTTATTCATTGGCATCACTTCACTTTTATTTGCGTTGATCTAGTACCTCAATATTTCTCTATATTCCTTCAGTTTGTTATGTAATTCTTTTATTGATATCTTTGGTTCTGTTAGGTATGCTATGATGTCATCTGCAAATAAGCTGATTTTATACTCCTTCTCCTTTATTTTTATCCCTTTTATTTTATTTTCTATTCTTATTAGTTCTGCCAAAGCTTCTATTGCTAAGGTGAACAATGAGGGGGATAATGGACATCCCTGTCAAGTTAACCTACTTAATTTAAATTGATTTGATACATATTCATTTACTGCTACCTTCGCTAATGGTCCAATGTACAATGTTTTAATCCAATTTATATATTTTTCTTGTGGATTAAACTTCCGTAATACTTTAAATAAGTAGTTCCAGGCTCTCTTCTGATTTTGAAGTTGACATTATACATTTTTGCTACAGCTAAGGGTATCATAATAAATCTTTTTTTGCGTTTCATCCAGTTTGAGGCCTAATTCTTTACTTCTTATATTTCTTAGAAGAAAGATCTTTGGATTTTATGGTATGTTGCTTTTTGTGATTTTATTTAATATCTGATTTAGATCTTTCCAAAAATTTTTCAGTTTCATACATGCCCAAATTGCATGTACTGTTTCCTTCTTACAGCAAATGGTACATGATACATGGAAATGAATAAATTACTCCATTGGAAAAAATAACATATAATTAAAAAAATAAAGTCACATTATTTGAACAAATTTGGGAACCGTATATGGAACACAACAGAGAGGGCCTACCGCGAACCTCCACCCCCTAAAATGATAGAATGAGAAGAAGACAAAAAGAACTGACCCAGTGTGTAAAAGTAGATGACACAATTTTCTTGTTTATTTTCAGTGTGTGATGACATTGTTTAATGGGTTTATTGTATTGTATATGTTGAATGTTTAATGGGTTTGGAGGAGGGTGGGAGGGAAGGGAAGGGAGAAAAGGGGAGAAAATTACACTGTATATTCAAGAGCAAAATGTTTGTGTGTATTTTGATTAATATGGTTCATAGTGTGAAAAATTTTTAAAAATTAAAAAATAAGTAGTTCCACTCTACTCTGTCAAAGGCTTTTTCTGCATCTAAAGCAACAGCCACTGTTGGTTTCTTATTTCCTTGAACTGCATGAATTATATTAATAAGTTTACAGACATTATCTGCTGTTCATCTTTTCTTAATAAATCCAGTTAGATCTTGTTTTTCTCTTTTTGGTACACAATTGGCCAATCTGTTTGCTAATAATTTCTCTATTATTTTATAATCTGAGTTAATTAGCTATATTGGTCTATATGATGCTGGTGCTGATGGATCCTTCCCCATCTTTGGTATTACGGTAATTATTGCTGTCTTCCATGAATCTGGCAAGAAGAGGAGGAATTAATAACTCTTTAAATGTTTTATAAAATTCTATTGGAAATCCATCCTCTCCTGGTGTTTTATTGTTCGGAAGCTTTTTTTTAATATATCCTGTACTTCCTCTATTTCAAATGGTTTTATTAGTTTGTTTTGTTCCTCTTCTTGCAATTTTGGCAGTTCAATTTTAGTTAAAAATTCCTCTATTTTATCATCTTTCTCATTGTTCTCAGTTTTGTATAATTGTTTATAAAACTCCTTAAAGTTTTCATTAATCTCTGTTAGGTTATATATAATTTGTTTGTCCTTTTTCCTTGATGCCAATACAGATCTTTTAGCTTATTCTGTTTTAAGTTGCCAGGCTAATAGTTTATGTGTCTTTTCTCCCAGTTCATAATACCTTTGCTTGTTTTCATTATGTTCTTCTTCACCTTGTACGTTTGTAATGTTTCGTATTTTATTTTTTTGTCCGCCAATTCTCACGTTTTCATTATATCATCCCTTTTTACTAGTTCCTTTTCTGTACTTACTATCTCCCTTTCCAACTACTCTATTTCTGGATTGTAATCCTTTTTAACCTTAGTTACATAAGTTATTATCTGTCCTCTAATGAAGGCTTTCATTTCGTCCCATAATATAAATTTGTCTTTCACCGATTCTGTGTTTATTTCAAAATATGTTTTAATTTGGCATTCAATAAACTCTCTAAATTTCTGCCTTTTAAGTAGCATGGAGTTAAACCTCCATCTATATGTTCTTGGTGGGATGGCCTCCAGTTCTATTGCTAATAACAGGGGTGAATGATCTGATAGTAGTCTAGCTTTATACTCCATTTTCCTAACTCTCCCTTAAATATGGGACGACTCCTATCAATATATTTCCTTGTGTGTCTGCAATCTTCAAAAAAATATCCTGCATAAACTTTTGATCCTCCTCGTTAGGCGCATATATATTGAGCAAATTCCAAAATTCAGAGTATATCTGACACTTTATCTATTATTTCCTCCTCTATTTTGATTGGTACATTTTTGTTAACTAATATGGCTACACCTCTAGCTTTTGAATTATAGGATGCTGCCAGTATGTGTCCTATCCAGTCTCTCTTTAATTTGTTATGTTCCACTTCAGTTAGATACATTTCCTGCACAAATGCTGTATCTATTTTTTTTCTTTCTTCAATAAATTTAGTAGCCATTTCCTTTTAATTTGGTTATGTATTCCATTAATATTTATAGTCATATAGTTCAATATGGCCATCTTATATCTTACTTACACCTCCTTTCCACCTCCTCGTCTCCTCCATCCCCCTTTTTTCCTATTTTCGTCTCTTAGTTTTCCCTTATTAAACTCAATGTACGATAACACATTTAAAACATAAAATACCCCAACAGTTCCCACCCCCAATAATACCATAACCTCAAATGCTCTACCCCCTCTCTGAGTTGTCCCTTATCCCTTGCCGGGCAACCACAGCTCCCCCTTCCATTTAGATTGCGATCCTACTCGCAAGTGTCAACTGATTTTGCAGTGACGGTTATTCCCACTCCCCCCAGCCCTACCCAGAAAACACTTTTTTACACATAAAACAAAGCTCTCTCTTTTTATTGCCCCTTCCTTCCTTCCCTTCTCTTTTCCCTCTTTAGTTCTTTACATATACATTGTTTGTACATCTTTTTATATACTTTATCGCCGTTCTTCATTCTTGTTATATCTCTTTTTCTGTCCTGCAAACGTTCTGTGAATTCTTGTGCTTCCTCCGGATCCCAGACAGTCTGTTTTGCTTCCCGGGTATAAATATTTTCAGCACGGCTGGATGTCTTAACATGAATTTGTAACCTTTTTTCCATAAAATTGATTTTGCTGTATTAAATTCCTTCCTCCTCTTTAAAAGTTCAAAACTTATGTCTGGGTAAAAAATAATTTTTTGAGCCTTGTATTATCTTATTATCTTCTCTAACTTTATTCCTTGTCTGCTCCAGTATATTTTCTCTTGTTGTATATCTCAAAAATTTTACTAAGATGGATCTTGGTTTTTGATGTGTCTGCGGTTTCGGAGATAGTGCTCTGTATGCCCTTTTTATTTCCATTTCTTCCTGCATTTCTGTCATTCCCAGGACCTTTGAGATCCATCCTTTTATAAATTCCTTCATGTTTGAGCCTTCTTCACCCTCCTTCAGGCTCACTATTTTTATGTTGTTTCACCTACTATAATTTTCCAACATATCAATTTTATGAGATAACAACTCTTGTGTCTCTTTAATTTTTTTGTTGCTTTCCTCCAATTTTTCTCAAGTCATTTACTTCCATTTCTACAGCAGTTTCCCGCTCTTCCACATTCTCTACTCTTTTCCCTATTTCTGTCATGACCAGTTCTAAACTTTGCATTTCAGGCACTACCTTGGCTTTTAATTGCACTAAATTCTAATAATAAGCATTCTTTTAATGATCTAATTTGTTCTTCAAAAAAAGATTTATCTATATTCTGTCCATCAGTTTTACCCTCTATTTCTCTGTGAAGATCTTGGTCTTCTTCTCTTCTATGTGTCTGTGTCTGTGTCTTTTCTGTTTTTCCTGATGAGCTGCTTGTATCTCTTTGTTGGGCCTCCTCTTGCTGTTGGTCCTCCCCTCCTGGGCTGCTCATCTGTCAGGCCTCCTGTCATTGATCCTCTTGTTGGTCAACCCTCCATCTTTCTCCCTCATCTGTTTCCTCATTCCCTCCTCTCTCGTCCTCCAGCTGAGTGCCCTGGTGTCGAGCATCCCTCAAGCTGTGGTTGCCCGCTCCTCGGCTGAGCCCCCCTCCTGTCAGTGTCCTCTTTTTCCTTTGATAGCACACTGTGAATGCGCGACTCCTCGCGCATGTACAGTTGCGCACTTTTGTTTGGCTCCGAGAGCCATTTTTGAAGTCCACCGATCGGGAGGCCACGACTCCGCAGGGTAGGCATTAACCTCAGGGATCGGGCACTCCTCGCCACCACAGCTCCCTGTTACCTCATGCAGGTAAGGCCTTCTTCTTTCTTCTCCAGCGACTTTTCTACTTTTTTTTCGGATGCTTTTACTTTCTCCTTCTTGGGTGCCATCTTCTTTCTCTTCTCTGTATCTTTATCTTCTATTTCTTATATTTTATTTTTGTTGTGCTTTGTCTTTTCCTAACTTTTTTCCTATTTTTCTGGAGAGGGCTGGTTTTCTCGACCGCCCACTACTCCATCACGTGACTCCTGCCAGACTCCACTTCCTTGAGGACATTTACAAGAGGCGGTGTCTTAAGAAAGCACCACCACCCAGGCCATGCCCTCTTCATACTGCTACCATTGAGAAAGGGGTACAGGAGATTGATTACAGAAATACAGCAGCACAAGGACAGCTTCTTCCCCTCCACCATCAGATTTCTGAATGGACAATAAACCACAGGCACTACCTCACTTTCTCTTATTTTTTTTCACTGAAATTTACTTATTTTTAAATATAACTTTGTAGCTGTCTGTAATGCTGCCACAAAACAATGAATTTCATGACATCTTCATGACAATAAATTCTGATGAATGGGTGAGTAAACCATTACCATTTTGTTGAGTTCAGTCCAAAGTCCATTACAATAATTATTCATCATTTAAGATTCAAGATTCAATTTATGGTCATGCAATGTTACACAAAATTTGCTTTAGTCTGCCATAAGGCCATTGCAGCTCAATGAGAGTGAGTTCTGGATATTTTTTCAGAGCAATGACCAGATTCCAACAGTTACATTGTCATCAAGTCAGACAACATGAAACAGACCATTTAGGTGGCCATTCTTGGCTGTTAACATTCTCCAGCATTTGGTCAATGTTCTTGTAAGTGTGTGTGTGGGTGGGTGGGTGTATCAGTCTAAAATTTTTTTTCAATGTTGTAATTATATCTGCTTCTATAGCTTCTTCTGCCAGTTCTTTCCAGATAGGGACTGCTCTCTGAGTGAAAAACCTACTGCTCAGGTTCCTCTTCTATCTCTCCTCTCTCACCTAAAACCAACATCCTCTAGCTCCAGAATTGTTTTCCCCGGTAAAAAGATTGTGAGCATTCTCTTTAGCCATGCCTCTCCCGATTTTGGTGTACCAAGGTCATCCACCTCTCTTGTGATAAGTGACCAATGTTCTCTATAGGAACTGTGAACACTGGTGATTTTATGGTTGCTATCCCTGGAAACATCCAACTTGCTATGTTCTCATTTCCAATTAAAATGTCCCAATACGAAAATTAGTTTCTCGTACCTAAACCCAAATATCCACTTTGCTGGATTGTTACATTTCAGAATTTATTTGGACATGTCTCACCAACCTGTATGCTTTATAAAGCTAACATCTACATCAATGGATTAATAATTGTAATGTACTCAGTGTTCTCCATAAGCACACATGTATTGATTAGTAAACTCTACACCTATTTATAAGGAGATAAAAAATGGGAGCAGGAATAGCCCATCAGGCTCCTCAAGCCTGCTCCACTATTAAATAAGATCATGGGTGCTGTGGCTGTGGATTCTGCTCCACCTACTTATCCATAACCCTTAATTCCCCTGCTACGCACAAATCTATCTAACTGCCTCTTAAATAGATTTAATGAGGCACTCTCTATTGCTTCCTTGGCAGAGTTTACTGTGTATGTTCAATCTGAACCAAAAGGTCATTTTTACCTCATGAAAACTTGGCTATTTAACATCTTGTCATGTTTTAAGGAATCAGACTAAGCATCTTGCAGTTGATGCAACAATCATATTGGTGCATAAATAAAAGAATTGAAATCATCAGAAATTATTGGAATTATGGTCTGGCTCAAGGCTTCTGAACAGCAAACAATTGTGGTTCACATGATCCTGATGTTGTCATCTGCCTTTTAGGTTGGTATTTCTCAAAGTGCAAATTTCTGACCTACAAAACGTTTGAACCAAATACCTTATATCTCACAGGGAATACTCAACCCAAAAACAAGTAGTCGTGGGAAACACTGTTCTGAAATAACATGAAACCCTCAAAAGGATTTTATAACTGCATGAGGAATAAGAGGATTCGTGATGAAGAGTTTTGGGCCCAAAATGTTGAACATTAATTGTTTCCATGGATGCGCCCTAACCTGCTGAGTTAGTCCAGCAAATTGCGTATTCCTAATTTTGGAACAGATATTCAAAGTTCTGCAGTTTTGAAGGTTGAGTACTGGAGACATATAAACCCAACGGCTGGTTAGGTGGACTGCAAGAAAAACGTTCTACTTTGCCTGATCTAAATCTTATGCATTTGCATCTTCAGGCCTTGACTTGGGTGCATCATAGGATCATGCTCCAGTTAATGGTTGTTGTAGTGACTCCTGACTTCAGGACCTTCTCAACAGTGGCCATTGGATCTTTAATCCCTATGTTACTGGTCTTGTTCATAAGAGTTCTAACATATGTCTTGATATGATCCATTCATTGGAAAGGATCTGGGTCAAAATTCTAAGCCCTATTCTTCCTGGGCAAGCTTCTAATCAGTTGAGATAAAACATGAAAAGGATAAATGTGTAGCTGATACCATGTCTTTTGTGCTGTGTTTCCATCTAGAGTAGGGCTCAAGCCCAGCACTGGAGTGGAGTCAGAGGATCTTTCACGAAACATAAAGGAGACAGAAACCAATTTTCCAATCTGTTGCATTTAACACATTGGAAAATATGTTTAGCTCCAGCAGTTTAAGGGCTAATGAAAAATATTAGAACATACTGCATCATTTTTTCATTCATTGAAAGTAATCAGAGCATTAACATCTCCACCATTTGTCTAATAATGAGAGAGGTTCAGTTCAGAGAATGAAATAGTCCATCTTATTTATTTACATGGTCATAATCATTATGGATAGGATCAACAAACACTGTAATCCTCCAAATCACAAGTGGAATCTTCAGGCTCCAATGTTTCAGCCATTAACTTTCAGATTATTCATAAATTAAAATGTAGTCATCGCATTCCTTCATGAATAGTCATGTGTTTTTGTTAAAGATGCTTGATAACATCTTCCGTGCTTTTTTTTAATATAAATTGAAAGTAGATTGAAATTGCCTGGTCTTCTGTGACTCCGTTTCAATTACACAGATTCAGCATACATGTGCAAGCTCACTGAATTAAACAATCCTTCCCTTGGCAATATAATGACTAGTAAAATTTAGTTGTAACTTATATTTTAATGCTAAACCTTTGTGTTCTCAACAAGAAAAGATTATGCTGAGATTACAGATACTTTCCTGATTCTTGTCTGCTCATTATTGAAAGGTTAATTACAGCATTTTAGAATCCATGATCAGATACCTCAAATTTGTGAGCTTTGCAATAGATGAAGTGAGACATTACCTCCTTCAAAAGATCATCTTTAAAAACTTATCATTAGTTGATTATTTTAGAGAAGTTAGTCAGAAGGAAGGAATACAATTCTTCCCAATTGAACCATTCTACTTTTTAACTCATCCCATGCACTGCATTTATTTCCAGCATTTATATACATTTGGCCTGATTATCACTGTGGAAATCCACAATGAATACACAGCCAACAAAATTAAAATATGATATGATCGAACTTCAGCAAAACGAGGTCCAGATTTGCCATCAGTTCATTCCATTCTCCCCAAATACATTCCACTGCATGTTATGTTAACTTGTGTTGTTTGAGGAAGATCTTAACATTCTCAGGTTGATACCCTGGATGCGTCCCCTGCTGGGTCCCTTCCTCCCCACTACCACTCCTTATCCTTCCCTATTCCTTCATACCTCTCACAATTCCTCAGCTATCATTGACTCCAATGAGCTCCCACACCTGCTGACACTCTCACCTCTCCCCATCATACCTCTGTCACCCCTATCCTCTACCACCCCCTCTGATCTCCGCCAACCCTCCACCACCCTGACTGACCTCCAAACCCTCCACCATCCCCTCTGATTCCCCCACTCTCCAGCCTACTGATCTTCATTCTAACATTCTCCTGGTCTTTACAATCTCCGCCAATCTTCCCCTCTCTCAGGAAAGAATGCTCTGACCCCAGTAGAGGCCTCACATTTATTCCTGTTTGCCCACACCTTAATAGGAACCATGCGCACCACAATGCTGGACACTTCTTCTATCGTCTCCATCTCTGTGCCTACTTCTTCAACCTAGATTCTCCACCCTCCAATAAAGGTCCCTTCTCTCATTGTAAGCCTTCTTCATTCTCATAGACACCTCGTTGTTTGCTTTTACCAGCTCTGGATCTTTTTATTTCCAATTGCTGCTGAGACATTAACTGTCTTGACTTCACCAGTCCCCTGATTTATTCCAATCGCACCTCCTCGGAATGCACTGTCATTGATCTCTGTGCACATATCCCAACCTCACTATCAAACCATTGCAATCTGGCACACTGACCTTTACCTTGTTGGGGCCAGGTGGCAGCTCTCAGTCACTTCATCTTACCCCTTGAACAAGACCACACCAGGAAAGAGCAACCTCCTGTCTCACGCACCATCTCGGACCTCATCACTTATGGTAATCTCCCTCCCACAGCCTCTAACCTCATTGTTTCCCAGCCCTGCCTTGTCCTTTTCTATCTCCTTCCCAAAATACAGAAAGCTAATTGTCCCGGTAGACCCATTGTTTCTGTCTCCGCCTCAGGAGACAAAATCTTTACAGATATTTTCAGCAAGCTTATAAGGTCCACAGTTACCTCCACTACACTTCTTTACACCCTGTCCCCTCTAAGGATTCAATTCCTTTCTCTATTTCCTCTGCATCCAGGATGAGGTATTCCATTCCAGAACATCAGAAATGTCCTCTTTTTTCAAAAAAACATGGCTTCCCCTCTACTCAACACTTACCCACATCCCAGCTATTTCCCTGGCCCCCTCCATCCAAGATGTGACAACACAATTCCTTTTGTCCTCTCCAACCAGCCCAGCAACCCCCATATCCAACATATTATCCTCAGCAATTTCTGCCGCCTTCCATGCGATTCCATCACCAGACACATCTTCTCCTCCCCTCCTCACTTTCCACAGGGACACCTTCCTCCATGACTCCCTCATCTACTTACTCATTCCCCATAATAGCCCCTTGGTACCTACCCCTGTGACCGAAAGAAATGTGACACTTGCTCCTACATCTCCTCCCTCATAACCATTTGTGGCCCCAAGCAGTCCTTCCAAATGAAGTAATACTTCACTTGTGAATCTGCAAGGAGTTATCTACTGCATCCGGTAATCCCATGTGGGCTTCTTTACATCGGAGAGACTGGATGCAGACAGGGAGGTTGTTTCATTGAACAGCTTTGCTCTGTTCACTGCAATAACATAGTCCTCCTAGTGACCAACTATTTTAATTTCATTCTGTGCTGGGGATGTCAGGTGAATCAGGAAGAGGTTAGGCAGAGACTTGGAGTGAAACAACAGGAAATCTTTTAAATAATACAGCACATTAGAAGCCAATTCTGGCTATTGAACCCCCTGCCAACTAATTACATCCAATTAATCTCCCAATCTTGTACATTTTGGCAGGTGGGAGGAAAGCAGAGCACTCAGGGAAAACTCACACACGTCCTAGGGAGAACATGTAAACTCCTCATAGACAGCACTGGATTCAAACCCAGGTTGCTGGCACTGTAATAGTATGGTACGAACCGGTACAGTGCCCTCCGGAATGATCCAATTAAGTTTGAAGTTGGTGGAGTAGGCCATGGATAGTTAGCTTTCAGAAATTGTGGGGGTGGAAATGTGAAATGGCAAAAGCAAGAGGATGGGCTGAGATCTAAAGCGTGTGAAACTCAGAAAGGCAGTGGCAGATTTAAACCAAAACTGTGCCAAAAGGAGATGTAGCAGAAGGTTCATGACATCCTGATTATGAATGTTCAGAATCTAATTGTAGTAACAAGGCAGATGTGGGGGAGGACACTCTGCACAATTGATTTGATCCATGGCAAGTAACATAATAGAAGCAAAATAAAACACAAAAGACATCTGCACAATCCAAAAATAGTTTCTGTGGTGAAATCTGCAAGGCAAGGATATTTTCCAATTTGCTGATGCAGTGTAATACATTATCAACCATCAGGTACGTTATTTCAGAATTGCACACCATCTCTTTTTTGAGGGTCACAACTTAATTCAGAACAAGTGATTCAGCATTGTGAATAAAACTCCATGACTTTTTGGATTCAATTGCATCACCCAGCAGTCTTAAGGAAGCACAATATGTGCTCAGCAGGAGTTAAGCCCTGTTTAAGGGGTTTACTTGGGCAAGCAATGTCATAGCTGGTTAATTATAGGCATTCCTGCACATGCTCAATTTATTCCTGCATTTTTTGTTGCAGGTGTGAACTGCCATTGACATAGTAAGGACAATATATCAATCACGGTGGCACGATCGGCGTAGCAGTTAACACAACACTGTTGCAATGGCGGCAATTGGGACTGGGGTTCGAATCCCACACTGTCTGTAAGGAATTTGTACATTCACCCAGTGACTGAGTGAGTTTTCCCCGGGGGTTCTAGTTTCCTTCCATCATTTAAAAACATACCAGGGGTTGTAGGTCATTTGGGTGTAAAATTGAGTGGCACAGGTTCATGGGCTGAAAGGCCCTGTTATCATGCTGTATGTCAGTCAGTCAGGTTTGGACTTCCTTACTGGTACCATGGTGCCTCAGTCTGTCAAGGCCCTGATTTAACTGATGTGCACTGATAATCCAGATTGAAAGAGTTCATGCACAGATATCTTTAATCTCTCAGAAGTGGAGTGAACACAATTTTTTTCAATCTTGAGGAACTGATGATGATAAATGGGGACTTGAGTCGTCATCAGTGCCAACAGGCTATCTCGGTAATCAGTAACATTTGAACCATTGAAAAGGGAATTCAGAAATGTTAAACGAGAGGCAGAAAGAGACACACAAAAAAATGGATGACCAGAGAAAGAACCATGAGAAAGGAAAAGCAACAACAAAAGACAGAAAGATTTTAAACTTCATATTAAATAACTCCCCTGCATCCTTTAATTGCTCTTTTTGGAATTCTTGGAGAAGACTTTGTTTTATTACTCGAATTAAATGCCGCATTTTATCCTTTACTTCGTTGCTGGCCAGGCATGCTGTTTTGATGAAGTGGACACATAATATCCAAACTATTCATGCACAATGACTAAGGGACGTAATGTCTTGTTTAAATTTGGAAAAAAAATATTGATATGCAATGAATGATTCAAACTCTCTCCAAAGCTTCCACATCTTTCAAGTAAAATGAGGTGACCAGACTGAACACAATATTCCAAGTGTGGTTTTATCAGAGTGTGATAGAGCTGCAACATTACCTCACAGTTCTTGAACTTAATCCCCTTCTTAACTACCTTATCAACCTGCATGACAACTGTGAAAGACCTATGGATTTGCACCTCAAGGCATAGACTTATTAAGGGTATGGCAGCCACCACAGGTTGCCTGGATGCCATTTGAGTGGGGCACCACTGCCCTCACCACCAATCTCCAGAAGAGTTTAAAGACAAATTTACATGTGCTCTTTAGGAGCAGGAGTGTGCATTGAGTGTAGGCATTGTTGGCACCCTCTACCGCTCAATGTCGGTTCCCTTGACCCATTTGTGCCTGGGAGGCACCAGTTCAGCATCCCGTTCGCTGCCGATGTCCTCGCTCACCACCAAAACCCGCACACATTCTGCTGTGAGCTTCCTATTCAATCCAGCATTGATCATTCTCCAAGGGGTGAGTGCTCCACCACCAATCCTACTTTAACAATAATGTTAAAAACTACGCTTTGCACAGTATGCGCAGAGCTCAGCAAGCAAGTTGGCACACCCCAGCAGACCCTGGAAATTATTTACACTCCAGCAGGCCCAAACCCAACTCCCCCAACATCCCTTGTCTGATTTATTTCAAACAGAATACTTTTCAGACCAGAGAGAGAATAATTGGCATGTGTACTTTTACTATAAAAGCAGGTCCAACCTGCTACCACACAGGAAAGAGAATCATTAAATTACTGGGAATCATGAGACCAGCGGACGCCTCTCTTCCTCCTCGGAAGGGGCTGTTGGTGGCCAGTGCTGAGAGGAGGGGAGGGAGGAATGAGGGGTGGTACCATGTTAATGTTGACTGCAGTTCACAGACTATGGCTTTCTCAATCTGGACATGAGCTGATGACCAGAAGAGGGCAGCTGCACTAACTCCCTTTTCCATTTATTTCTCTCATGTATTTTTTATTTATTTTTGACATTGGGCAGACCTACCTGGTCCCTTCCTGTCTCAGCCAGAGTAAGTGGAGACAAGCCGCTTGTCTTGGAGTCGGGGCTAAGGAGGGTGCGCGCTGAAAGATGAGTTTGAGCATGGGCTTCGGCATCTTCCTGCTTCTTTCTCTCCCACTGCGTGCTCAGTGCCGAGATTCACCTTTTTACATAAACCAGTGATTCTCAGAGAAGGTACCCGCAGGGACGGTGACAACCACTCAACACCTTTAACTTTGGCCATTCTGCTCCGGCCTGAGGAATGTCGCTTGCTGCTTTCATTCAGCGAATGCTGGCCTTTGAAGCTATCATAGGGTTTTTTTAAGCTGTGGATTATTTTCCATTATCGCAATATATCGAACACAACATTGGATATGACTATTTTAGGGTTATGCAGCAGTGAGGGTGGGGGGGGGGGGGGGGGTTGCACAATTTAAGTGCTTGCCACAAGTGCAATTTTCCCTAGGTACACCACTGCCCCAAGGTCTCTTTGTTCTTCAACACTGTTAAGAATCCTACCATTAACCATGTACTTAACTGTTAAATTCAAAATGCATCACTTCACACTCAACTGGATTGAACTCATCTGCCTCTTCTTCACCCAACTCTGCATCTGTCTATATCTTGTTGGTCAAAATTGGTTTCTCTGAAATTATTTGTACAATATATTTCAGCCTTGCTTGGTCTTTTTTTTTTCTGGAAAATCTCTCCAAATAATTTCCAAATTCCCATTTTTTTTCATTCTGCAGGCAAAAGACACTTGATTTCTTGTACAATGTTGACTGCCAGGATGACTCCCAGGTGCCATTATTTTATTGACTTGGATCCCTTAAAATCCTGGCCTAGAATTTACACCAAATGTCATTGCAATATCTACTGACGTCTGCAGGAAATGACACTGACAGTAATGAATGCAACTGCCAAATTCCTGAAACTTGACTCTGCACCTCGTGATCAATGCAATGGTAAAGCACTATTTTTTTTTATATATGTCTTGTTCAGAATCAGTTTAATTTTCAAAACTGCATTAAATTGTTCAAATCTTTCACTTGCAAAATCAAAAATATCAACAACCATCTCTGATATCAATAACGGAATATTATTCAAGAGAATGAACCCTTTCAAGGCATCAGGCCCTGACAGCGTACCTGACAGGGTGTTGAAAATCTGCGCCAATCAACTAACAGGAGTGTTCAAAGACATTTTCAACCTCTCATTGTTGGAATCAAAGATTCCCACCTGCTTCAAAAGGACATCAATCATCCCGGTGCGCAAGATGTATAATGTGAGTTGCCTCAATTATTACTGCCCAGTTGCACTAACTTCTACCGTGATGAAATGCTTTGAGAAGCTGGTCATTCCAAGAAATAACATGTACCTAAGCAAACATCTAAACCCATTGCAATTTGCCTAGCATCACAATCACTCCACAGCAGATGAAACATCGTTGACTCTCCACTCAGCTCTGGATCACCTAGAAATTAGCAATTCATACATACAGATGCTCTTCATAGACTACCGCTCGGCCTTCAATATCATTATTCCCTCAGTGCTAGTCAAGAAGCTACAAACTCTAGACCTTTGTACCCTGCTCTGAAACTGGATCCTTGACTTTCTCATCAACACAGGCGCACCCCAATAATGTGAGCTTATCCCACTGCTCTACTCATTATACACCCATGACTGTGTAGCCAAGAACAATTCCAATGCTATCTACAAGTTTGCCGTTGACATCACAGTGGTCAGCAGAACGACAAATGGCAATGAGGAAGCGTTCAGGAGGGAGACAGATTAGCTCATTGAATGGTGTAACAACAACAACCTTGCGCTCAACATTAGTGAAACCAAGGAGATGATTGTGGACTTCAGAAGGAAGTCAGGGGAACACGACCCAGTCCTCATCGAGGACTCAGTAGAGAAGAGGGTCAAGAACTTCAAATTCCTGGGTATCAATATCTCCAAGGATCTGTCCTGGAGCCTCCATGTTGATGTAATCACAAAGATGTTTCGCCAACTGCAAAACTTTGTGAGGTGTCTGAAGAGATTCGATAAGTCACTGAACACTCTCAAAAACCTTTACAGGTGAACTGTGGAGAGCATTCTGGCTGGTTGCATTACTGCCTGGTGGGGGGTGCCAACTCTCAGGTTAAGAATCAGGGGGTTGTTAAATTGGCCTGTGACAACAAAGGCACCAGATTTCACTCCATTCAGGACATCTGCATGAGGAAGTGTCTTAAAAAAGCAGCCTCTATCCTCAAAGACCCCCCCCCCCCCCCCACACCCAGGCCATGCCCTCTTCACTTTGCTACCTTCGGGAAAAAGGTATAGGAGCCTAAAGCCGAGCACTCAGCGGCACATGGACAGTTTCTTCCCCGCTGCCATCAGGTTCCTGAATAATCAATGAACCAAAGACACTGCCTTACTTTTCATGCACTATTATTATTTTCTTTTTATTTATAGTAATGTTGTAAGATGGTTATAATATGAATGTTTGCACTGTGACATTGCCGCAAAACACCAAATTTCACGACTTGTTCAGGACAATAAACACTGATTCTGATATGTTTCAGGACAATTTCTGCTGCTGTGTAAATGCATACAGATCCACAGAAAAAAAAATGAATCTTTTTTTTAATAGAAGAACAAACTTTATTTATTCATTTTTAATAGAAGAACGAAAGAACAAAGTTGCTCATGGATCTATGCACATAAATTGCATCATTTAACTCCTGAGGAAACATCGACATAAATTTATTTTCTTTTGAATTTTACATTTTTTATACATTTAAAAAAAAATTTAGATATTCAGCATGGTAACAAGCCATTTCAAATCACAAGTCCTTGCCACCTAATTTACACCCAATTAATCTACAACCCGGTACATTTCCAATGATGGGAGGAAACCAAAGCCCCCAGGGAAAACCCATGCAGACACGGGAAGAACTTGCAAACCCCTTATAGTCAGTGTGGGATTTGAACCCAAATCCCAATCACTAGCACTGTTCGGGCAGTGCGCTAACCATACACTGGACAAAGAAGATTTTGCTTCCCGAACATTTTGTGGTGTATTTTATAACTTCAGTTCATTTAACAACTACTTGTGATTGTGTTTACATTCTCTTGTGATCTTCAGTATTTCTTCAGTCTTTCAAATAAGATCTGTTTTAAAATGTGTGTATGTATGTAACCAACACTAAATCTTACCAGATTCCTCCCAAATATTATAATCATTACAGTGTGTAGAATGGTGTGTAGAGTGGTGTGTGTGTGTGTGTGTGTGTGTGTGAGTGTGGAAGGTGATATGTGGAGAGAATAATGGGCACATATATGTGTGTGTGTGTGTGTGTGTGGAGTGGTATGTGTGTGTGTGGAGTGGTATGTGTGTGTGTGTGTGTGTGTGTGTGTGTGTGTGAAGTGGTGTGTGTGTGTGTGAGTGTGTGTGTGGAGTGGTGTGTGTGTGTGTGAAGTGGTGTGTGTGTGGAGTGGTGTGTGTGTGTGTGTGGAGTGGTGTGTGTGTGTGTGTGTGTGTGTGTGTGTGTGTGTGTGTGTGTGTGTGTGGAGTGGTGTATGTGTGCATATATGTGCAGGCTTATCATGTAATGCTCTGGCTCAATGTGTCTTCATTTTAATGCAGCATCTTGGACTGAGATGCATAATATTGAGATGTTACAAAGAAATCCTGTGGACAATACTACAATGTCCTGAACATTTCTTTTCGGCAGTATGGTTACCTTCCTTATTTGGTTCCACTCATCAACTTCCTTTCTTGTCGGATTCTATCATTTGCTGCATTTAACATTATATACGCAGCATGGTAACAGGCCCTTTTGGCCCATGAGCGCATACTCCCCAAGTCCACCAATTAAGCCACAAATCCCATATGCTTTTAAATGGTGGGAAGAAACGGGAGCACCAAGAGGAAACCCACACAGACACAGGAAGAATGTACAAACTCCTTCCAGACAGTGCCAGATCTGAACTTGGGTCGCTGGTGCTGTAATAACACAAACTGTGCTGCCCATTATTCTCTCCACATATCACCTTCCAGCCCCTGTCACAATCTACATCCTTCCCTAATCCCCTCCTGGCTCCATCAGTCCATCAACTCCTCCTCACATCCATCCACCAATCTCTTGTCATCTCCTGCCTCGACTCTCTCCCTTATTTCCAGTCCTAATGAAGGACGTTGATCTGAAATTAACCACCTCTTCCCTCCACAGATGTTGACTGATGTGCAAAACTCCACCAGCTGTTTAATTTTTTGCCTACAGTCTCTTGCATCTCTCTTTTTATTCTGAATGTGGCATTATTTATTAAGTCCTGAAGTGTTTGTTTTAATGTGGCTGCTGGGCAAAAAGGCAAGAGATAATATAATGTGTATCATAGCAACATTTAGAGATTTTACGTGTGTTAATACATTTATCACAAGCCAATTTCTGATGAAGATTACAAGTTACAAATCACCTCTAAGGTCATTGTCCCACCAGAACACACAAAAAAAAATCTTCAGTTTACAATAATGAGGAATATATCTCTGATCGCAACTTGCTGGAGAAATTCATAACTTGAAGAGAATAACAATATGGCAAAAAAGCATCTTGACAGAGACATCAGTGTGTTAAGCAACATTGAACACATTCCTATCAAGCTAATATTGTTAGTTGTCTGGGGAGGTAATTGGCAGCCGGGAGACCATTCAGATTTTGAGATGATTCCCTTTGAGGCAGGCTGCAGAATCTTACTCACTACGCAGCCTCTCTCTCATGCTTTCTGTCCTGATTTATACCAACCATTGGTTGCTACACAGCCTGTATGTGCCTTGGTAGGAAGATCAACTAATAAAATACCCTCAACAAGTGGACTAACCCCTATCTCTCCAGGGCACAAAACATCACAGCAAAAGTGCTTTTGTCCAAAATGTTGTTCAGCTCAGTGCATGAATAAAACACAATGCTTTTTTTTAAGTATTTTCCTCAGTTACACCTTGCACTCAATGTAAGCAAAACTAAGGAATTGATTGTGGACCTCAGGAAGGAGAACACAAACCAATCTTCATCTAGGGGTCAGTCATAGAAAGGGGGGGGGGGGGGAAACTTCAAATTCCTGGGTGCCAACATCTCTGAATATCTATCCTGGAGCCTTCATGTCAACATAATTATGAAGAAGGCTTGCCAGTGGCTATACTTCGTTATGAGTTTGAGGATATTTGGTATGTCGCCAAACACTTGCAAATTTCTACTTGTGTACCAGGAAGAGCATCACTCTCTGGTATGGAGTTGCCAATGCATACATTAGGAGGAAGCTACGGAGAGTTGTCAACTCAGCCAGTGCTATTGCAGGCATTATTCTTCATTCCATGAAGAAGAGATGGTGTCTCAAGAAAGCAGCCCCTATAATCAAGGACCCTCAAAATCCAGACCATCCCACCTTCTCACTGCTACCATTGGGAAGGAAGTGTGGGAGCCTGAAGACCAACACCCAATGATACAAAAACAGCTTCTTCACTTCCACCATCAGATTTCTGAATGGAAAATGAATCACAGACACTACCCCACTTTGTATCTTATTTTGTATTAATTTAATTATTTTGAAAAATGTAATTTAGAGCAATTTTTGGACATGTAATGCTACTGCAAAACCGTGAATTTTGTGACACATGTTCATGACAATAAATTCTGATTCTGGATCCTGAATACACTGCATCGTCTTTCAAGAGGTCAAAACAGGTTTCCTTGACACCAGCATACACTTTACCAAAATGGAACCAACTTTCTAAATCATAAATATCTGACAGTTCTGTGAGATGCTTGTTATTATTTCTTCAGATTACTTTGTATTTCACTGGATGTATTTCATGCACAAAAATTGCTTCCAAAGCTGATTATAAGCAGAGGATAAGATTGTTGTTTCATGTGAAATGTCAACCAAAATCTTCACAGGAATCAATGCAAGCACAAGATTCAGAGGCTACTACCTATTTTTCATAAGTTAGAATTATTTGTGCTGTCTGCTTGTGATCACCACAAGGCTAGTGGCCCAGGTATTGTTGGCACCGGACATTTCAATTATCCAACAAGAATTTTCAGAATCAGGATTTATTGCCACGACCATGTCACAAAATTTGTTGCTGTGTGGCAACATCACAGTGTAAATATTTATATCAACCACATTACAAAATAAATAAAAATATTGCAAGAAAAAACAGGCAAAATAAGGTAGTGTCTATGGTTCATTTGCCATTCAGAAATCTGATGGCAGAGGACAGGAAGCTGACCTTGTGTCACTGAGTACTTGTCTTCAGGCTCCTGGACCTTTTTTTCTTGATGGTAGCAGAGAGAAGAGGGCATGGCCTTGGTGGTGGGGTTCTTGAGGATAGAATCTTCTTTATTAAGACACTGACTCTTGTTGATGTCTTCGATGGAGTGAAGACTGGTGCCCGTGATGTTGCAAGCCAAGTTAGCAGCACTCTGTCTCTTCTTGTTCAATCATTGGCGCCTCCATACCAGCCACAATGTTCTCCATGGTACACCTGTGGAAGTTTTTCGAGAGTCTTCAGTGACATACCAAATCTCCTCAAACTCCTCACTAAGTATATTAATTGGCAAGCCTTCTTCATGATTGCATCAACTTGGAAACTTTAGGACAGATCCTCAAAGATGTTGACACCAAGGAATTTGACCCTCTCCACTGCTGACCCCTCGAGAAGGACTGGTTCATGTTCTCCTGATTTCCACAGTCACCTCCTTGTTTTTGCTAACATTGACTGCAAGGTTGTTGTTGTGACACCACTCAACTACCGGCTTAGTCTCCCTCCTGTACACTTCCTCATTGCTGTCTGTGCCTATTTAAAACAATGTTGTCCATGAGTTGGCAAAATATCTGAAGTGAAAATGGTGCACTGAAGAAAGTGGACAAATTATATATTTTAGGAAAACAAAGGAGGGAAGGAATAAGCAGAATGGAGAGAAACAAAAAGGAATAGAATAGCATAAACTATAAAAATCACGTTTCCTGTTTCTTATAATCTCCTGTCACAAACTGCGGCCAAAGGAATGAGCAAAAGAAGTTGAGTGATGATGAGTGAAGAGTACATGGGTAACTCTTAATAGTCAAAAACTGCTTTTTCATGTAAACCGTTCTTTTATCTTTTTAAAATATTTGTATTGATTTTACAAAAAGACAAACAAAAAGGGTACAATTCAATAAGATAGTACGGACAGTTACATTAACTAATTAAGATATTCTGTATATCACTAACATACATAAATTGTAACTCATATCCATAATTCATATTCTAAATAGTATATACATTTTTAAAGGAAAAAGCCCTCTAATAATATAAAAAAAGGAGGAAATAAAAAAAATTGTAGAGGAGAAAAATTCAAACCCCTTGCCAATGGTATATATGATTGGCATTGAAAGAAAAGCTAAAGTAAAAAAAAATAAGGAATGTGGAAAAGATATGAGTTAGACAATGTAATTATATAACTTCTGGAATCTTATATCTGAATTATTAATTGAATAACGAATCTTTTCCATATTCAAACAAGACGTGATTTTGCGCCACCACTGATCATAAGCAGGTGGGGCAGCATCCTTCCAATTAAGTAAAATCACACGTCTCATTGAGAGACAAAAGAGAGAGCGCAACTCTGAACCAGGCATAAGGAAGAATCATTTCCCCCTGTTGTGCTGCAGAGGATCACCAAGGGATTCGGTGTTAAATCCATATTGAAAATTTTTTATAAAGTATGGAAAACCTCTCTCCGGTATTTTTCTAGAATAGGACAAGTCCAGAACATGTGAATTAATGACACTTCTCCACTCTTACACTTTTAAATCTAAAGGAGGAGCAACATACATTCATCAATGACAAATGATCTGAAGTAATTCCACATGCTTTTGACTATAGCCGGGCACAATATCTTGTTCTTCTTTTCCTACCAAGTGCAGTTTGAGATGATTGGTTGAATAAGTCCTTTAATCTACATTTACAGTTGCAATGTTCAATTTTTTTCACACATCCTCACCCTCCTTACTATTTCTGGACTTTAAGCTTTTCAACCTCTTCCATTGAAGTTCAAAGCTTGATGCTCATTTGGTCATTCAGAATTATTGCAGCTCCAAGATCGAGCTGCTGCCTTGAGCTGTTTGATGGATCTTGAAATAGACTTGCACTGATCAATTTTCAATGCAGCACCCCTTGAAGAACTCAGTGGGAGGTATCAGTAAGGCATGATAAGATATCATTTGAGGAGAAAACAAACCTCAGCTCATTCAAAATCCATGATATATTTAATATTCCTTCAAATGTATTCTTGGAGTACAGACATGGCTTGCAAGCTTGAAGGAAATTTTGAGCCACTGTGCATCATCTGTAGATCTGTGATTGAAAGACACTGGCTTCATAGTTGTTGAATGTTTGACTCGTCACTTATCAGATTCCCAACTTCAAAAGTGATCTGGATTACTTTCTATCAATCTTGCCTGCAGAACTAAGCAGCAACATGAGGAAAATAACAGTGAACCAGAAACCATTTCATCTCGACCTCACCTTCTTCCCTCTGAATGGAAAGAGTTACACTAAGATAGAGAACCCTCTTCCATAGATAGAATCTTATTTGCATCCAAGCCGGACAGCTCTTAATGATTCCAGTACATTGTTTATAATTACACTTTCAGGTTTCAATCTATTTCCTCAACCAAACCTCGTATCAATCGCTGCTGATACAATCTGTGCTTAATATGCAAGATATCAAGTTTCTATTAATGAATACAGTACAACACTTACTTAATAGTATGCTTACATCAAAGAGTTTAGATCCTGACTCATTCTTTTCAAGATACAACATCCCATCTTTAATTTGAACCTAAAGATTTGTAAACATCTTATTTGGATGATTCCCTTGTTTTCAGCATTTCCATTTTTGGAGGCATTAAATATCTTGGCTTTGCTGATTCATTTGCTGTAACTCCACTCTGTGATGGGTTGGTTTCTTGGTTTGGTGATGCCACCTCATTTAATCCTCTTGTTGAGGAAGTGAGACTTGCATCAGCTTCCTTTTCGACAGTTGGTGTCAGTGTTGTTAATGATATTTCCTGTGCCATCATCCCTCGTGCAGCTAAGAGATGGATCTGATTTCATCTCATCCGTTGACACCTCTCAGTCCCCATGATAGATGATCCTGGTTAAAAAGTCTTTTTTATCAATAACCTTAGCTTGGTTCCAGTTTTCTACTGGATCATGTATCTTTTCTTCTTGTTCTCTTCCAACTCAGGTCATGATTTCACTTGCTCATTATTTTGTTGGCTTCCTTTCCATTGTGCATCAGTGAACTGTTGTTTCATTTCATCTCGCTCTTTTGAAGAATATATTTATCCTGGCGAAGTTGCACTTTATTTTCTGCCATTCAACTGCTCAGATGCCGATTTCCTGTCAGTCTTGAGAACTGCAATTCAAAGTAGCCATAAGGCAAGGCTTGGGTCTGTCATTACTACTTTGCACTTGATTTGGTTCATCTTTGTAGTTTGGACGTGTCCCTATTAATCAGCAGCTTCTCAATTCATGGGGTTGAGGTCACAGAGGTGAATAATTACCACTCTGCAAACACCCTAGGTTCTTTAGAAGTAAACTGAGCTTTGTTGTCACTCTTCATTTTGTCAGGGATCCCTTTATCTGTAAATAGGAGTCTTACTGTGGATGAAATTCTCAAGACATTCCTCCTCTCAAAAAGAGGAACTTAAAGGAGCAGATGCAGTTATTAAGTACCGTAGTAGGTTGTATGTGAACAAATCAACTCCCACAGTATTCCATAGCTCCACTGCTGGCCTCAACTCTTTTAGATGCTCTGTGTTTCTGTACTGCTGGAATACTTTGCATGCAAACACCATTCTCTCTACCTCTCTGTGGCTGCCTGCAATTGTCTGTAGCTGTACACCTTGTTCTTAAATCATCATTCTTGCTTCTTTTTGACCATAGTGATTCCCAATCCAGCACAAGAAGTACTAACTCTAGTCATTGGTTCTCGCTGATTGATAGTGTCACCGGATCACTTCAGTCTTTCAGATGATCCCAAATCTCTTGTGGTAGAGGTACCAGTAGCTCCTTACTTTTGTTGGTTTCAGTTCTGCCAGGTGTAATCTTGTGCTAACATTTCTAATCTGTACTTCTGTCTTGAAAGTCAAGATGGTGCATCTGCTGGCAACATTTCTTAGAGCAGATTCATACGTCTTACTTCTGGACAAATCTGATATCTTGTTGGTGCTCTGAATATATATAATTTTTTTGTGGGATTTGCTCCAAGAATTTATGTTTCCTTTTTGTGGCAAATGTCTTCCTGTGGAGCTGGATGTGTGGCTCCGTAGGATTTTTTGCTACAATAGCATTTTGTTTCACCCAATGGTTTTTTTTTAATGGAAAATGTTATCAGATTGCGTCCTTTTTCTTGAGCTGCTTCCGAGTCTTCAATTATGACATTCATCTGTAAAATCAAGGATTTTTTCCTGTTGTGCCTGTCTTAGTACAAACCATTTCCTTGAATTTATTGAAAACATGCTCCATGGAATTGTGACCACTTGTATTCAATGTCTCCTTTCAATAGCTGGCTCAGGTTTGCAATATGTTCTAACACGTTCTGAAATAATTCAGGTCTTGGATTAACTTTAGAGAGCTTCCAACTTTTTTTTTGTTCCTTTCATCCCAACGATAACTGCCACATGTTTTTGGCTTCACCTTGTTGCATAAAAAAAATGAATTATTTCTCTTTGGTGATTCATTTGTTAGCATTTGCCTTAATGTCAATATTTTGAAGTTTCTTCTCACCTATTGACAATGAGGGTTATATACTTTTCTGCCTCCTCCATAGATTTCCACATCATTTGCTGGACATATTGTTCCTTTATATCCTCTGCAGATCTTTTCCAAAGTACCTTGACTGACTCTGAGTATGAAAAGTGAACATTGGAACTTGGATTCCATGAAAAGTGTAAAATATGATCGTTAACCTTCACTTATGACAATGGTTCCCAACCTTTTTCTTCCAACTCACATACCATTTTAAGTCATCCCTATGCCATCAGTGCTTCATGATTAGTAAGGGATTGCTTAACGTGGTATGTGAGTGGGAAGGGAAGGTTGAGAACCACTGCTCTAGACCCAATTGTTACCAAAATATTTTGCTTGAGAAAAATGGTCATTGGCCCATTTCCTTTGGAGTTATGAAACCGTGCACATAATGAGTCAATTGGGCATGATTAAAACAGTGGTTTTCAAATTTATTTCTTTCCACCCACATCCCTCCTTGAGCAATCCCTTACGAATCACAAAGCACCTATGGCATATAGAATACTTAAAGTGGTATGTGAGTTGGGAGAAAAAGATTGGGAACCACTGACTTATGATATCCAATGTGGTGTAAACATGCTTAATAGCCTCTCATTTGATCTTACATTAATAAATAGGGCTTACTGATTATGGGAGCCTTTGCATCATCTCACACAAATATTTATGCAGCTTTCATAGAATAAATGTTGGAATAAAATCAAGAGTTGGAATCTTTCCTATTTTTTTAAGGGTCACAAATGTCTTCCTTATCCATTGATACATGCAAAGGGCAGAAATAGAAAATACCCAGATTCTTACAGCATCTCAACTCGTTATAAAGCACTGGGAATCAAAGCAGTTTATTTTCACACAACTACTTGATCAACTTTTTCACCCGTCCCCACTTTCAAGGCTTGCTAACTCCCCTTCCTGCTTTAATCTCCCATTCGGGTCCTGATCCAAAACACAGTATTGTGGCAAACCGCATCACTCCTTTAGCATTTACCTTTATGTCAATTCTTTGTGGTTTTCTCTCACCTATTGACAATGAGGGTTATATGGTCTTTTGTCTCCTCCATAGATTTCCACATTAATTGCTGGACCTATTGTTCCATAGTTGCGGACCCTCGCAGGATCAGGAGTTCCGTATGGCGGGGGGGCGGCGGGCGCGGGACTTCAGAGGTTGGGTAATTGTGATAAAAGGGCCAACTGTATTTATTTAAACTCCAGCGATTTTCATGGAATCCAAGTTCTGTTTGTTCAGCTCACAGACAACTCCTGTTGTGCGTTCTTCACTGCATCGCTCGCTACATTGGTGATCCCGATGTGCAGAATGCCATTGTGCTCAAACTTCCAGTATTTTGGACATAGCAGCAGGCCGAGGCCCAGTTCCATCTATGCCAGATTACTGCTGACACAATAAAGTACTACTAAGTCGTTGCATCGCTGGTCCAAGGCACCGTGGGCGCATTGTTGATTTCTTATGCCAGCCTCCACCCAACAACAGGTATAAAGCCATCAAAGTCTGCTCATACATATTTTCTGCCTTTATCAATGCAACAGGGCAGCACAACTTCTCCATGTGGACGGCCTGGGCGACCACACTCCTTCCAAACTAACAAACGAGATGCTGGCACTCATGGACGGACATAAGTCCTGTCTTTGTTTCCAGCAACTTTTTCTCAAGCAAGTCCCAGAAGACATGGTAAACAGCATGGTAGACTATTGGTTTGGTGTGTAGCGGTCCCCTGACAAAGGGCACAAACCCTGCCCACTATGGATAGTGGTGCAGCCTCAGACTCAACTGGATGCAGTGCAAACTGAGCAGTGGTGCTATTACCATCAGACCGCTGCCTCTTCCCCTGCATGCATCCAGGAAATGCCAAGGCCAAGCACAAGAACAACTTCCTTTTCCTCTGGGATCAACACTCAAGCTGTCGGTTCTTGATCGACAATGGATTAGAAGTTACCGTGTTTCCCTTCTCCGGGCCAGACATGTTCAGAAAAGATGGGTTACAGACAATTCCACCCAATTTCGGTTTGTCGCGGTTTATCTGGTCCTTCGCCATTGCTGATGTATCACAGCCACTCCTGGGAGCTTATTTTTTGTGAGCACACTCCCTTCTGGTAGATCTCAAAGGTCACTGTCTAGTTAATTTGAAGACATTAGAGTTCCTTGCCTTCCACTCTGCAGCATTGCCTGCACCTCACCTCAACTTGGTGATGCTCTCTGAGGATGAATAGGCCAGAATCCTAGTGGAATTCTCCAGCATTATTACTCCACAGTTCTCAACGGCCCAACCAAAACATGGAGTACAGCACTGCATTATGATTCATGGGTGTCCCTGTATGCTCGAGCATGCAGGCTACCTCCTCCAAATAAATTCCGATTGACAAAACACAAATTCCAACACATTGGATAAAATGAAGATTGTTTGCCACTTTGACAGCCCTTGGGCATCACCGCTGCATGTAGTACCTAAGAGTCTGGAGAGTGGAGACCTCATGGGCACTATCAGTGTCTGAATGACATCACTGCAGTAGATCGCTACCCAATTCCCCACATACTGGATTTCTCTGTGATCCTTCACGGCGCTAAGATTTTCTCCAAAATTGACCTGGTGCATGGTACCATAAGATCCAAGTTGACCCAGACGACATTCCTATGACTGCTTTGATTACCTTGTTTGGCCTATTTGAATTCCTCCATATGCCTTTTGGTTTAAAAACCATGGCCCAGATATTACAACGCCTAAAGGACACAGTTACCCGGGGCCTGGATTTTGTATTCATTTATTCGGACAACATTCTTATTGCCAGCCACTCACAGCAGCATCTCTAGACCAAACTCCGTCAACTACGTCAGCAGCTAGATGACAATGAGTTAGCCATCAACCTGGCTTCACATTAATCGATTTTCTTGGCCACCGTATCAGTCAGCATGAAACGGTTCCACTATTTTCCAAGGTCAAGGCCATTTGCAAATTTTCTAGAGGCTCTACCATTAAAGGCCTGCAGGAGTTTGTTGACAGGATTAACTTTTACCTTGTTTCATTCCAGCTGCAGCCAAAGTTATGCAGCCACTTTTCCAACTCTTGTCCGGACATCCCAAGGTACCGAAATGGAATGACAAGGATGTGGCCGCATTCAAGACTGTCAAAGGAACACTTACAAGAGCCATTATACTCGTGCACCCGAGGGTTCAGCTCAGATGGTGGATGCATCAGGCACTGTGATAGGCAGGGTCCTGGAGCAGCTCATCAAGGTCACATGGAAACCCCTTGCTTTCTTTAGGCATCATTTGAGACCACTGGAGCAAAAGTTCAATGCTTTTGACAGGGAGCTCCTTGCCCTCTACTTGGCCATATAGCATTTTTGCTATTTCCTAGACGGCAGTGGGTGGACGGTCAACACGGATCACAAGCCGTTGACTTCTACCTTCGCCAAGATGTCAGATCCATGGTCAGCACAACAATGACGTCGACTCTCCTACATTTCAGAATTAACGACTCTGATATATTACATCACTGGGAAGAACAATCCAGTCACCGACACTCTATCCCTCACCACCATCGTTTCCCTCCATTCTCCTACTCCCAGTATAGACTACACGGCTTTAGCAGCTGTTCGGTAGGAAGATGAAAAGATGGCAACACAATGAACTGCCATATTGGGACTGAAATTGGTCCAGCAAATGCCTCCCTAATTTGTGACATATCTACCAGCCAACTGAGGCCCATTTTACCTGCTGTGTGGCGACGTCGTGTGTTTGACACCATACACAGTTTGGCTTACCCTCCGATTAGGACAACAACAAGGCTGGTGGTGGGCACATTCATGTGGCATGGGCTGCATGAGTAAGTCGCTGCTTGGGCAAGGACATGCATCTAGTGCCAGACCTCAAAAGTTCAGCACCACACCAAGCCCCACTACAGATTTTTGCACCCATGCAGTGCAGGTTTGATCACATTCATGTGGATATCGTCAGCCCGTTGCCCCGTCAAAGGGCATTATTCACCTCTTCACAATACTAGACAGCTTCACAAGATGGACAGAGGTTGTCCTGTTTTCCAACACCTTGGCCTCAGCTTGTGGAAAAGCCCTCATCACCGATTGGATAGCGTGTGTTGGACTACCCATGCATTTCTCCTATGACAGAGGAGCTCATTTTATGTCCGGGTTATGGACAACAATCATACAGTTGCTGGGAATGAAACTGCATCAGTTGATGGCGTATCATCCCCAGTACCATGGCTTAGTGTTACATATTCACCGTCATATGAAAACGGTTCCCAAGCCATATCTTACGGGACTAGATTGGATAGATGAACTGCCTTGGGTACTTTTAGGTATCCATACTGCACTGAAAGAAGATCTAGCATGTCCTCTACAGAATTAGTTTACTGAACCCCTCCCCAATGATCCCAGGAGATTTTATTCTGGAAGCACATGGGTAGCAGGAATCTCCCACTTTGGTACTCACACCACTGCTGACTTTCCTGGCCATCCAGCATAGGTCTATGACTTCCTACATTCCGCCTGAACTCAAGGACTGCCTTTATGTATTCATGCGTGGGGATGCACACAGGGCCCCATTGCAATGGTCATATGAAGGGCCTTTCAAAGTGGTATAGAATGACGGCTCCACATTTGTTATAGACATTAGCAGCAGGCAAGAAACGGTTTTGGTAGATCACCGTAAGCCGCCACATGTGGACCTAGATCATTCAGAATGGGTGACATTCTTCCGGTGCAGGGGGTGTCTGCTGGCCTGTTCTAGCGACCAGAGTTGAGGGCTCCCACAGGATCAGGAGTTCCCGGTGGCCGAGGGGCAAAATTAACTCTGGGAGGTAACGTGACTTCAGTGGTCAGGTTATTATGATAGGCGCCAACTGTAATTATTTAATCTCCTGCTTAGATTCCAGTAAACAGTTCTGTTGGTCCAGCTCACAGAGAACTTCTGTTGTTGCACCCCTTACTACAGTATGTCCATTTCTCCGGATGGATGCTGCCTGAACCATGGAGGCCCTCCAGCGACTCACTGTTTTAGAGATTGCATCATTATAAACCCTACATAGAACCATAAAACACTGCAGCACAGAAACAGGTCCCTTTAGCCTTACTAGTGTGTGCCGAATAATATTTGTTTGCTTCATCCCACTGACCTACACCCAGCCCATACCCCACCATACCTCTCCCATCCATGTACATCACCAAAAAACCCTTTTGAGCTCTTATCTATGATGATAAGACTTCAAGTGGAATTATCGGTGCCTGAGTCTCTGATTTCAAGAATCTATGAGGTACCTTTGGAAAATAATTTGCTGAAGCATGCAATGGCCAAACAATGAGAACCTTTCATCTGACCCCTTCTCACTGAAGTGTCACGGTAGAAATGATATTACACTACTTACACGACTTCAAATATTTCGCAATGATTCGACATCCAATTATATTAATTATTGAACATGTTATTAAACCATTCAAATATAGATGGCTGAAAGGATTGATGATGCTCTCTATCCATTCCTGACAGATGTTTACTGTATATTGGAAATATAATGCACAACCAATTGAAATAAATGTCCTTCAGTCACAAGATCTGGCAAGGGTATTCAACCAACAATACAGTTACTGCCTGATCTGTTGAATATTTAGAGCATTTGCCGTAATTTCAGCGACAATCCAAAACGACGGCCTTTTGCTTTCCCCTGTCATTTCCTTGCCCACCATCCCTTTTTTTTTTGACATTTGAGTCTTAAGATTTCTTTCAAAGTTAACACTCAGACCTTCTTCAATATACACCAGGAGGTTAAAATCTCAATTTGCTGATTTTTTTTCTAATATGAAATTCTCATGGTCCCAAATATTTTACTATTAAAAGAAAGTAATTTATTGTTTGATCTCTAGGAATGGATTAAAAATGAATGTTAATCCACTAATGTATTCTTCTTTGGCTTGGCTTCGCAGATAAAGATTTATGGAGGGGTAAATGTCCACATCAGCTGCAGGCTCGTTTATGGCTGACAAGTCCGATGCGGGACAGGCAGACACAGTTGCAGCAGTTGCAGGGAAAAATTGGTTGGAGTTGGATGTTGGGTTTTTCCTCCTTTGTCTTTTGTCAGTGAGGTGGGCTCTGCAGTCTTCTTCAAAGGAGGTTGCTGTCCCCTGAACTGTGAGGTGCCAAGATGCACGGTTTGAGGCGATATCAGCCCACTGGCGGTGGTCAATGTGGCAGGCACCGAGAGATTTCTTTAGGCTGTCCTTGTACCTCTTCTTTGGTGCACCTCTGTCACAGTGGCCAGTGGAGAGCTCGCCATATAACACGATCTTGAGAAGACGATGGTCCTCCATTCTGGAGACGTGACCTACCCAGCGCAGTTGGATCTTCAGCAGCGTGGATTCGATGCTGTCGGCCTCTGCCCTGTCGAGTGCCTCACAGCTCCAGTGAACCAAATCAACCTGTCTGCATGGATTTTGCATGCGACACTTGTGACCTCATGAGTTTCCTTTATTTGCTGTGGGTTTCCTCAAACATCACAAAAACGCGCAGGTCGGTCAGGCGCATTCCTCATCTTGTATGATTAAGTGGCAGAATTTGGAGGGAGGAGTTTGATGTGAGTGTGGGGAGATTAACATGGGTTAGGGAAGGATTAGTACTAAAATGGATACCGGGATGGTGGTATGTCTCAGGTTGCAAGTTTCATTAGAAATACAGGAATGGTGCATAGAAATGAATAAATGTATTCCATTGGAAAAAAATAACATATAATTTAAGAAATAACATCACAGTATTCAAACAAATTTGGGAACCGTACATGGAACCCAACAGAGAAGTCCTACCGCAGACCTCCACCCCTTAAAATGACAGAATGAGAAGAAGACGAAATGAACTGACCCAGTGTGTAAAAGTAGATGACACAATTTTCTTGTTTATTTTCATTGTGTGATGACATTGTTTAATGGGTTTAATGTATCGTATATGTTGAACGTTTAGTGGGTGGGGAGGGGGGTGGGAAGGAGGGAGGGAAGGGGGGGAAAAGGGGAGAAAATGACACTGTGTATATTCAAGAGAGAAATGTTTATGTGTATTTTGGTCAATATGGTTCATAGTGTGAAAAATAAAAAAAATTTAAAAAAAGAAATGCAGAGTGGACTAATCTAATTCAGGAGGCACAAAACATTTAAAGGTATGGCAGTGGTAATGTGGTTAAGACACCAACTATTAATTTGGAAATTCCAACCTGTTAAAATCAGTTAATAATCTTGAATTTGCATTTAAAAAATCAATAGCTAGACCAAGTAATGCTATCCATGAATATTGATTGTAAACAAACCTGGGTGAAGAAATCTCCAATTCTTATTCCACCTGCACACTGCCCGATTAAGGTAGTATGAGGCCTGTAGAATTTATTTTAAAGGGGCCCTAAATAGTGCTGGCTGGCCCATGCGTGGTGAGGTAGAAGCGTGACTGCGGCAGCCCCCACCACCCCCTGAGAGAGTTTCTGATACTGACCCTGTACTTCCTTTTTGGTAAGTATGATGCGAGCTTTCTCAGATCACTATATATTCAATGATTACCAGTGGCGTATCTTGGGAACTTATCACCTATGGCAAGCTCTGAAATTGCACCCTCCCACCCCAGTAAAATTTGCTTACACATTTTGCACTTACACTAAAATTACACCTACACTGAAATTGTGTTAAAATTTACTTACATATTTTGTTGCAACAAAATTGACTTACGCCGGCAGCAGTGGTCGGCGGCTGGCTCGAATCGGGATCAATGGCCATCCTCATTACCCATCATCCCCCATGCAGCTGGAACTGCTCTGCATTTCCATGGCACTGGTAGAGTTGTTCCAGCTGCATGGGGGATTGTGGGTAACAAAGTCGCCCATTACTCCCGCATTGAGCCGTTGCCATGAGCTGCTGGGGTGGCCTGATCAGATGCTGGGGCTGCACTCAGGTGAACTCTGTCAGCACTGCACCCATGCTGCTGTGTCGGGAGTTAGACTGGGGAAGGAGAGGGGTATGACAGACTAGGAGCAAGGTGGTTGGGCGAGGCAAGGACAATTTAATTTAACTTGTCCAGTGGTTATAAGATTGCAGCAGCTACGAGATGCAGCAAACCCTTCTCCATGGATTGTCACCTTGTTGTGCTGGTGAAGCTTCTGTGGTCCTGAGATCCATGATGCAGACTGGAGATATGCTTCTAGTAGGACCACCCATAGTGGTAAGATCAAGGGTGAAGTCCCTGACAAGGAACAATCCAATCAAAACCTCAACAGTGGAACAGGCAGATGAAGTTTCTTCGAACCCAACGGTTGTGAAGGCGAACGATGGCTGCAACAAATCCATCAGCTCCGATCATCGTGGTTTTCATGCCTTTGGAAGTAGTTGGTTGATTTGTGAAGTGTCGTATGCTTCCATGAGTGCAACATAAAGTACAAATACACACACAGGTGTCTTTGTTCAGTGGGCTACTTTCCAAGATTGAACTCAAAAGCTACTTGAAAGCTCATAGGAATGAAGACCATCATCCTCGACGTCAAGGGATAGCCACGTTGATGACAACACACCCAAGGACTGTGGTAATAACCCCAATTAAAGGTGATAATTGGCTAAAATTGCTAACAACATAGCCGCTTGAATCCTTGAAAATCTGGGATCTGGGGTCTTTCGCTGCTATGTTAATCCGGCCCTGCACGTGTCTTCATTACTCCAGGCAATGTGGTTCACATTCAAAATGTCCTCCGAATTGCCCTGACAACCTATTTTGGTCAAGGCAATCAGGAATGGGCAATAAATGCCCAGATCATTGCTTTTGATCTCACAATGTGGAAGAATTATAAAATTCTCAGGCCAATGTTTGCTAGAATTCTTTGGCTTGGCTTCGCGGACGAAGATTTATGGAGGGGGTAAAAAGTCCACGTCAGCTGCAGGCTCGTTTGTGGCTGACAAGTCCGATGCGGGACAGGCAGACACGATTGCAGCGGTTGCAGGGGAAAATTGGTTGGTTGGGGTTGGGTGTTGGGTTTTTCCTCCTTTGCCTTTTGTCAGTGAGGTAGGCTCTGCGGTCTTCTTCAAAGGAGGTTGCTGCCCGCCAAACTGTGAGGCGCCAAGATGCACGGTTTGAGGCGATATCAGCCCACTGGCGGTGGTCAATGTGGCAGGCACCAAGAGATTTCTTTAGGCAGTCCTTGTACCTTTTCTTTGGTGCACCTCTCTCACGGTGGCCAGTGGAGAGCTCGCCATATAACACGATCTTGGGAAGGCAATGGTCCTCCATTCTGGAGACGTGACCCATCCAGCGCAGCTGGATCTTCAGCAGCGTGGACTCGATGCTGTCGACCTCTGCCATCTCGAGTACTTCGACGTTAGGGATGTAAGCGCTCCAATGGATGTTGAGGATGGAGCGGAGACAACGCTGGTGGAAGCGTTCTAGGAGCCGTAGGTGGTGCCGGTAGAGGACCCATGATTCGGAGCCGAACAGGAGTGTGGGTATGACAACGGCTCTGTATACGCTTATCTTTGTGAGGTTTTTCAGTTGGTTGTTTTTCCAGACTCTTTTGTGTAGTCTTCCAAAGGCGCTATTTGCCTTGGCGAGTCTGTTGTCTATCTCATTGTCGATCCTTGCATCTGATGAAATGGTGCAGCCGAGATAGGTAAACTGGTAGACCGTTTTGAGTTTTGTGTGCCCGATGGAGATGTGGGGGGGCTGGTAATCATGGTGGGGAGCTGGCTGATGGAGGACCTCAGTTTTCTTCAGGCTGACTTCCAGGCCAAACATTTTGGCAGTTTCCGCAAAGCAGGACGTCAAGCGTTGAAGAGCTGGCTCTGAATGGGCAACTAAAGCGGCATCGTCTGCAAAGAGTAGTTCACGGACAAGTTTCTCTTGTGTCTTGGTGTGAGCTTGCAGGCGCCTCAGATTGAAGAGACTGCCATCCGTGCGGTACCAGATGTAAACAGCATCTTCATTGTTGGGGTCTTTCATGGCTTGGTCCAGCATCATGCTGAAGAAGATTGAAAAGAGGGTTGGTGCCAGAACACAGCCGTGCTTCACGCCATTGTTAATGGAGAAGGGTTCAGAGAGCTCATTGCTGTATCTGACCCGACCTTGTTGGTTTTCGTGCAGTTGGATAATCATGTTGAGGAACTTTGGGGGACATCCGATGCGCTCTAGTATTTGCCAAAGCCCTTTCCTGCTCACGGTGTCGAAGGCTTTGGTGAGGTCAACAAAGGTGATGTAGAGTCCTTTGTTTTGTTCTCTGCATTTTTCTTGGAGCTGTCTGAGGGCAAAGACCATGTCAGTAGTTCCTCTGTTTGCGCGAAAGCCGCACTGTGATTCTGGGAGAATATTCTCGGCGACACTAGGTATTATTCTATTTAGTAGAATCCTAGCGAAGATTTTGCCTGCAATGGAGAGCAACGTGATTCCCCTGTAGTTTGAGCAGTCTGATTTCTCGCCTTTGTTTTTGTACAGGGTGATGATGGTGGCATCACGAAGATCCTGAGGCAGTTTACCTTGGTCCCAACAAAGCTTGAAAAACTCATGCAGTTTGGCATGCAGAGTTTTGCCGCCAGCCTTCCAGACTTCTGGGGGGATTCCATCCATACCTGCTGCTTTGCTACTTTTCAGTTGTTCGATTGCCTTATATGTCTCATCCAGGGTGGGAACCTCATCCAGCTCTAGCCTTAGGGGCTGTTGAGGGAGCTGGAGCAGGGCGGAATCTTGGACTGAGCGGTTGGCACTGAAAAGAGATTGGAAGTGTTCTGACCATCGGTTGAGGATGGAGATCTTGTCGCTGAGGAGGACTTTGCCGTCTGAGCTGCGCAGCGGGCTTTGGACTTGGGGTGATGGGCCGTACACAGCCTTTAGAGCCTCGTAGAAACCCCTGAAGTCGCCAATGTCCGCGCTGAGCTGGGTTCGTTTGGCGAGGCTAGTCCACCACTCATTTTGGATCTCCCGGAGTTTGCGCTGAAGATGGCTGCATGAGCGACGGAAGGCTTGTTTCTTCTCTGGACAGGACGGCTTTGTAAGGTGAGCCTGGTGGGCAGCTCGCTTCTTTGCCAGCAGCTCCTGGATTTCCTGGCTGTTTTCGTCAAACCAGTCCTTCGAAGGACTGTCCTTCGAACCTCTCGAAGCGAGAGGAAACTTCCAGGCAAACCTCAAAGCAAAGCTCGACGATGCAACCCGCCTCACGGACCCGTCCCCTGAAACCCTCTGGGATCAGTTGAAGACTACCACACTGCAATCCACTGAAGAGGTACTGGGCTTCTCCTCCAGGAAAAACAAGGACTGGTTTGCCAGAATTAACATCCATAGAAAAGGGGTTTAATTTTAGCTCAAGCTTCAATTGAGCATTCAAAATGCTCAATGATTAAGAAAGTACAACAGCAATTGACATGAAAAAATAACATTAGCCTTACAAAGTTGACATTCAAATCAGTAGCAGGACACTCATTTTTAAAATTAATAACAGTAGCTCATTTGCATATATAAATCATAAAAATAGCAAGTAATTCAACTACAAATTTCTTGAAACTAATGGGCTACAAATGTAATTAACCTTTTCTTTCATAATCCTTCTGAAAAATAAAAGGCAAATATGTCCGTTAACTGAAGAGGCAGTGTCAGAAGCATTTAATCTTTTTTTATAATTCAAAAACTCATACCTGTGGTCTGTGGGTTTCAGTTTTCACCTCCCTTCTGATAAAAAGGCCACTTGCATAATCAACACCTTTCTAGATAATAGAGCCAGAAAAATAATACCACGTCCTTTCGATCACATTCAATCCCCAGAGCCTATTTTCACAACCATTTGATGGATATCAGACAATTTGGAGATAATGCACAAACTAGTTTTTGACAGGAAATTATATTAGGAGACTTGCTGCAGAATTAGTATTGGCCACTGCTTTTCCTTTTGATAATATTATTTCAACAGGATGATCACGAGCCTGTCAGAATTAAGTTTATTTTTTTATAATTTAGAGATACGGCATGGTAACAGGCCATTTCGGCCCATGAATTCATGCTGCCCAATTCACACCTAATTAACCTACACCCCAGTCCATTTCAAATGGTGGGAGGAAACTGAAACCCCCAGGGAAAACCCATGCAGGCACAAGACCCGGTTTCAAGTGGCCAGAATACCCCAATGTAAAGCCGCCTAAAATACCTGATTGCGGCTGTTGGGAGGCCAACTGAAAGAGGAGAACCCTGACCCGAGGAGTACTTAAACAACCCTCATCGGGTAGGTGTATTCTCCACTTCCGAGTGCTTCCCCAAGGCACCTGAAAGCGGGTGGGAGTACGGCCACAGTCAACAGGAGCTGGCATTTGCTCTGTGGTGTCTCTCCCCACTACAGACCGTTCAGGTGCCAGAACAGCGCCGCCACCTGAATGTCGCTTCGCACACACCCGCAGTTGGCTCCGAAGCTGCAAAAGCACAGAATGCAACAGTGTGGAAAAAGGCCAATCTGCCCCTCTAGTCTGTGCCAACCATCATCTCCCTGGTCCCACTGAGCTGCTCCCATTCCATAATCCTCCAGGCCTCTCCCAATCATGTATCAATCCAATTTATTCTTAAATCACACAATCAAACCTGCATTCACTACATCAGATGGCAGCTCATTCCACACTCCCACCATTTACTGAGTGAAGAACTTTCCCTAATGGTCCCCTAAACCTTTCCCCTTTCAGCTTAAAACTATGACCTGTCATGTTTATCTCTCCAATCAAAGTGCAAAAGCCCTACTCGCATCTACTCTGTCTATATCTCTCAGAATCTTGTAAACCTCTATCAAATCTCCCCTCATTTTTCTTCACTCCAAGGAATAAAGTACTAACCTGTTTAATCATTTCCTGTGACTCAACTCTTGAAGACCCAGCAATATCCTAGTAAATCTTCTCTGCACTCTTGCAATTTTATTGATATCCTTCCTATAGTTAGTTGCTCAGAACTGCATGCAATATTCAAAATTTGGCCTCACAAATGTCTTAAACAACTTCAACATAACATCCCAACTCCTATACAATACTTTGATTTATAAAGACTAAGATACCAAAACCTTTCTTTCCAACCCTGCCCACCTGCGACTCCACCTTCATGGAATAATGTATTTGTATTCCCAGATTTCTCTGCTCCTCCGCATTCTTCAGTGCCCTATCATTAA
Organism: Narcine bancroftii; assembly: GCF_036971445.1. NCBI lineage: Eukaryota > Metazoa > Chordata > Chondrichthyes > Torpediniformes > Narcinidae > Narcine > Narcine bancroftii. Next base: position 95,954,425 of record NC_091476.1, on the reverse strand, counting down.
CTGTATATGTCCTACCTTGGTTTCCCCTTCCAAAATGCATCACCTCACACTTGTCTGCATTAAACTCCATCTGCCATTTTTTTGGTCCATTATCCCAGTTGGTCCAGATCCCTCTGCACGCTTTGATAATGTTCCTCGCTGTCCAAAACACCTCCTATCTTCTTGTCACCAGCAAACTTGCTGATCCAATTCACCACATTATCATCCAGATCATTGATATATATAACAAACGACAATGGCCCCAACATGAATCCCTGAGGCACACCACGGAACACAGGCCTTCAATCTGAAAAGCAACCATCGACTACAACCCTCTGTCTTCTCCCACTCAGCCAATTTTGAATCCAGTTTACAATCCCTCCTTGAATGCCCAGTGCCTTGAACCTTCGAAACTAACCTCCTGTAAATTAAACCAGTAAATCCAAGTCGACAGCATCCACTTGCTCCCTCTCAAATCACTGTATTCTATTCTCAAAGAATTCCAGTAAATTTATCAGGCAGGATCTGCCCTTCCTGCATAATGCTGTGTCTGCCTGATAGGACAATTTCTATCCAGATATCTCACCATTTCTTCTTTAACTGTAGCTTCAAGCATTTTCTTGACCACTGAAATTCATTAACTGGCCAACAATAGTGGTGTGGCATTCACTGTCTTCTAATCTCCCAAGTTATCACAAATGCCTCTACCAAAATATCCATCATTTCATTCACCACCCTGGGATGCATTCCATCTGGACCTTTCAGCCCACTAGTTTACTCAGCATGATGTCTGAATTATAGTCATCACCTCCAATCACACCCATAACATCTCCTTTTGATATCTTAAATGCATCCTCCGCTGTGAAAACGGACACAAAGTTAACATTCAAAGCCTCAGCAATTTCCATATTGCCCATTATTACCATAAATATTCAAGTATAATGCAAAATATTTCCCCCTTTTCCCCCTCAAAAATAGGGGTGTAAAAATTATACACGAGAGTAAAATTTTAAAAATCTTTTCTGCAACTTGTGACTCGGGCCGGAGAGTCGGCAGCGCAAGTTGGGCAGCCGGGTTGGCGGGCGAGAGGTAGACGGCAGCACGGCCGGGCAAGTGGTAGTCGGCAGCGTGACTCGGGCTGCCGGGCGGGCAGGCTAGTGGTAGTCAGCAGTGCAACTCGGGTGGGTGAGGGTAGGGGGGGTCGTAAGAGATGGCAGCACAACTCAGGCGGGTGAGGGGAGGCGATCATGATAGACAGCAGCATGACTCAGGCGGGTGAGGGGAGGGGAGGGGGGTTCGTATTATACACGGGGTAAATTGTTTCCCATTTTTTCCCCCTCTAAAATGGGGGGGGGGGTCACATTATACAAGGAATGCATTATCCATGAATATTTATGGTAATTCCCCCCTCATCTTTCAAGAGACCCCTGCTCACATTTCTCATCCTTTTGTGGTTTATATTATTAGAGAAACTTTTACTGTCTGTTTCTATATTGTGTGCGAGTTATTTTCTTAATCTATCTTTCCTTTCTTTACAGTTTGCTCAGTTGTTTTCCATATCATCCAGTTTCCACTACACTTGCAAATTTGTATGCATGGGCTTTTAATTGAAGCATTCTTTCATTTCTATCTTTAATTCCATGATTATCCAAGGCTGGCTCTCTCCACTCTTCCTATCCTTGCCCATCTTAACTCATATGTGCGTTGAACAATTGCTGTATCAATGATGCAAAATCTGGATCTCTCACAAAACGTGTACACTATATCCCTCTAAGATTGGAAATGTGGCCTTCTGTTGGAAAGACAGAATTTATCCCATAATCTAATAAATATTTGTGTTTGCATAAAACATGAGATGGAATATATTGAAATGCAAAAGAACCTATTTCCTGCATCCCCAGGACATCCCAACGTATTTCACTTCAAATGATTTAGCTAGTGAGTCTTGTCAGTGTACATATGTAGGTGAGGGCAGAAGCAAATTATTTGCCCTTAGGATATCATCCTTCAATGGCTGTAAGTTGCAGAAACTCACTGCCTTTGCTTATGGCTCAGCAAATAAAAACCAAAGTATCTAATCAAGCACGACGGACGGAGGTTTGATTCAGTCTGAATTCACTGATGTATTAACAGAGATGCCGCAATTGGTGTGTGTGTTGTCGGAGCACTGTGGTCAAATCATTCACTAGGATTCCAACAGCACAGGTCATCCTCAAGTGATGACTGTGTTCCGTTCTGACTGACCGGTCATATCTCAAAATTGATGCGAGTCAGAAATTCAATCTATCTATTTTATCATTCCTCAAATACAACATAATCTCTCTCACGAGAGGTTGGCCATCCCTCCCAAGACGTTATTTTCTAAAGATAGACCCCTACTTTCACCCAAAAAAGTGTAATTGTTATATTTTTCTTTAAAAAAATGATTAGCTTGTATATATGGATGGGCGTAAGTCGTATAGGTTGCAAGTCAATGATTACCTGTTAAGAAAAATGTTGCAGAAACTCAGAAAGTCCTGCAGCATCCACAGGAGGCAAAGATATATAACCAATCTTTCAGGCCTGAGCCCTTTGTCAAGGCATAGGAAGGACTCAGGCCAAAATTTTAGTTATATATCTTTGCCTTCTGTGGACATTGCAGACCTGCTGATTTTCTACAGCAATTTTCTGCATTTACTACAATCACAGTGCCAGCAGACATTCTTGTTTCACACCAGGACTCCAGCTCCAGGCAGCTTCCTGGTCTAGATTGCTGGAAAAGTTGATGATGCAGTTAAAATTTAATGAGAACAGAATACAACCCCATGGTGATGCTCCTGCTGGTAAAACCTCCTGTCAATTAATGGGCTCATATTTCAAGACTATCTGGTTGCACAAAAAAGCAGAGAAGACCTGATGAACCCCTTGCCTGGAAGGATCCAGGAATGAGAAGCTGTACAATGGTAGAAAAGGCTTTTCAAAGAAGTCCCACAGAGGGAGATGTGCGATGGGGAAGTGGTTGGCCACGGTAGTTTTGTCCTAAGCATGCAAGCAACAAAATTCTTTCACACATTGAACTCAATGTGATGAAGTGAGATTTTTGCAATGTACTCAGCAAAATGATTTCATGTTCAGAGAAGAACTGACACTAAAATGAGTATTGAATGATTTTTAATGTTCCAATGTTAATGGCCTCCATATGTGTTCATGCCACGCACATAAACTAACTGCATCTGTTTCAGGGAAGTGTTCTGCTAGAGTTCTCATTACCTGATCACATTTAGTGATTGGATTGCATCCAAAAGTATACTGCCCAGCAAACTTTGCAATTCAATCGACTTTACAAGCCCAGAGAGGAAGTCAAGGGCAGGAGCTTCATATTTTAAACAAAATAATCACAAATGACCATGTTTGTATCTGCAAAACATTGCTCACTTGCAATGTTATTAGAATATCCTATTATTATTTGAGCAGTTGCAATCTACAATGGAATGTTAAATAAATGTGCTGAAATATTATATGAATGCATAATCCACAATGTTTACTTCTTGGCCTGTTGTTCAGATTTACAAATTAATAATTCAGAGTTTGGTAAGCTTACTGCCAACTTCCTAAATTAAACATTAAACAAGCTTGAATTTTGCACAAATGAATTTAAATCTGGTAGGGTCCAGTAATGGGCATCTGCCAACTTGAATTTTGAGATCAAACATACTCTCGCTGAGTTCCTTTCCTACAGTTTTAATGTCTCTTGGTGTTCACACCTCACTTAGAGTTTAACTCTCCATGCTGTACTGTAGAGCTTGTCGAAAGAACCAAAGACTTATTGATCCAAACCAAGGCTTTTATTAGCAAAAGACCGGAGCTCTTCACAGGTGGCCAACCAGTCCGGAATGATCCGACCTGGCTAGGGACACAACCTTTAAGGCCCAGACAATAGGTGTGGCTTAGCTCTCAGCCAATCGCTGTAAGCACAGTCTAGATACAGTAACTATATACATTATGTACATTGGTGATAGATCTGTACTATCACATGTACCAAAGAAAATTCTGAGAATAGCACGGCTCAATAGATCAAATCAGCATTCAATAAAGAGGCAAAATAAATATAATGCAGAATCCACCTTGTTTCATTTCTGAAATCTAATCATTAAACTCCAAAGTTAACACCTCAGACTTTTTCAACTGAATGTGTGCTTTACCTGAAAAGTTTACTGTTTATACTTTCATTTCAGAGGGCAAATATTCCCCACTCATCTTCAATCAGGAAGCAAACACATGTCCTCCTTGTCCACCTTTGAAGAAACACTCTCATTCAAATCCTCAGCTTTAATGGGCAATCACTTTGAGATGGATACAAATATGCCTCCATCTAACAAGTAATATCTGGCAGGAGACCAGGATAAGAATGATAATTCAAAGAATCATCAGGCCTTCCATAGTTGGACTCCGCATGGATGCCGGGTTAAAGCCAAACGAAAAGGTATTTCTTACCTTTTCATGGAGGCCCAGAAAAGCTTGCTCTGGTGTCCCCTTTCAACCTAGAGGCAGCTGGGCTGTTGAGGAGGCATGGATTCTGGTGCCATGACGCCATGCATACGTGCCAAGCAAAGGCGGACATTTTTACACATTTTACACATCCCAGAACGGTTCCAGCTGTGTGGGAGATTATGTGTAGGGTCGACGGCCAAAGCTCTGTCGCATAATGATCTACTGATGCCGACGAGCTGCCCCGAAGGCTGAAACAGCCTGTTGAGGCGCTGGAGGCTGGAGCAGCTGGTGGGACTGTCACAGCCCCCTGACGGCTGAGATCCCGCTGCTCCGATGGCCTCTTGCCGGCTGCCCCTGCCCTGACAGCCCCCACTGGCCGCCCCTTCTCTTAGGTCTCCCCACCCCCCCCCATCGGCTGCCCCTGCTCTGACGCTCCCCCATCGGCTGCCCCTGCCCTGAGGGGGTCATGGAGGGAGAGGGTAAGTGAAGAGGAGAGAGAAAAATGAGATGGGTCATGGGCTGATGGCATCACCACCCCAGAAAGGGATTAGAGTCGGCGCCTTGGAGCCAGTCAGGGAGCATTCATGAAGGTAAGTTTTCCGACATGAGGGCGGAGAATCTTTGCCTTCACATTGAGAATTTTTTGCTTTATGAAAAGGTCTATAGTCTCCTTGTGCTCAAAATGCTTCTTTAACACAGATCATTGAAATTGCATTTAGTTTTTAAAACTGTTGAGACTCACCCAGCCAGATTCTCACAAGAAATAGTCAAATGTAGAACCCCAAACCACTTGGTGAGTTATTGGATAACAGGCATCAGACAGTGCATTACAAGGTGTAATTAAATGGAATGCCTCAATTCGTATCATAAGCCATGACAGGACGGCTCAATCAATTTAGGATCAGCAAAGGGTCCAAATTGAATTAAAGCTTTAAATTCACAGCAAGATATTGATTATCTATAAGATGATAAAAATGTTTCCTTTCTATTAAATGTTGTATAGTAATATGGATATAGTACAATTTCATTCAGAGTTGAAAGGGATAGTTCGTCTTATTTCAGTGTAAGAAATGTACACAATCACTCAACATAGCTGCAGAGTTTTTCCTCTGTAGAGACTGAATATTTAATGCATCGGTTTAAGCCTCATTAGAGAGACTTGGCTAAAGTCCACATGCGCTGTCACTTACATCAAGGGAGCTGCACTGTCAGAGTTATTCGACAATTGGAGGCACAGTCAGTATACATACTGGTCAGTGAAATGCTGTTACAGCGCCAGCAACCAGGGTTCAAATGTTTGTAGAAGTTTGAAGTCATTTGTATATTCTCCCCGTGTCTGCGTCAGTTTTCTCCAGGTGCTCTGGTTTCCTCCCGTACCTGGGGTGCAGGTAAATTGTGTGCATTTTGGCAGCATGGGCTCGTGGTCCAGAAGGACATGTTACCGTGCTGTATGTCTACATTTTCAAAATTAAAATTTACAATTTAAATTGACTTTAAAATTGGAAGAGCCACTGAACCAAGATTCGAGTCAAGATTCCATTCTTGTCACGTGCACACAAAAAAAACCCACAATATTTGTTTACCTCTCTTTGCCCTGAAAAGATACACTAGATGAGAACGAGAAGACAAAAGAGAATCCCTTCAGAAATATTGAGTGTCCACCTTCTCCTGCACCCTAGAACCTTCATTCCAGCAGTGAACCTGAGTTTAGGCATTCGGATCATCCTCCTAAGACCCTGATTCTGAACTCCCAAAGCACCAGAGGTCCTTTGGGAGCCCTGCTCGTCATCGGCACTGTCGTGTATCCCAGTCCTGGTACATGGCTCCGAAAAGCCAGGCAACGGCAGCCTAAGACATGATGCGAAGTCTAGACCACCTGTTGCTGGGGTCCCCTCACCTGTCGGGTCCTCTCCTTGGTGGGGAAAGGGTTCCTGCTCTGCTTCCACCGAAGCCAATGCCCCTGAAGGTCTCGGCTGCTGCTCTCCAGGATGCCAGCAGGCCTCCATGGATCTTCAATGGAAATATGACCACCTGTCCTCTTCCAGACCAGTTTAACACCATGCAAGGCAGGGGTGCTGGCAGTAGGACCCCGTGAAGAAGCAGTCAAAGACCACATTTCTGCTCCCCTGCTCCTCCCGTGCCTGCACCAACAGCAGCGATTTCATTAAAGCAGCTGCAACGACACTGTCACCTTGACAAGTGCCCCTTCATCCATCCCATGCATGTCGAGAACATCATAGCGTTCTCTTCAAAGGTACACATGCAGTCTCCATAATGCTTTGACTCAAATGTGTTTCTTAACATTTCTATTATTCCTACTGCATGCAAGTAGTCCGTGGTATTTCTTACTTGCGCTGAGACTCTAAAAGTACTTAATTTGCTCTGAAGTATTTGAGAGAGCATGAGTTAGTTATTCAAGACTTTTGAGGAAAGGAAGAACAGACTCTTGTAACAGCCTGCAAAGAGTTAAAACCCTGTGTCTCCACTCTACTTGAACCAGGGACCTCTTCAGATTTCATAAAGCAAGGATATTTTCAGTCTCACACAGTTTAGTCCTGTGGAAGGAGAAACATGCACTGCATAATAATGCGAACTGACTGGCAACAGAGAAAATAAAGAATTCTAAGACCATCACCTCGGAGTGCTTATCCAACATCATCCTTGCTGCAAATAAGAAATGTACAGCTCAATTATCAACTGCATTCCACAGAGTACAGCTGGCAGGTATCCTGCATTCAGATTTCATTGCTCTCTCAAATACATATTTGGATGTTAAATTAAAACAGATTGTTTCAGGTTTATATATTTATGATCTGTTTTACCATTCCTTAAATAACTCCAGGAAGACCTCAAAGAGAATGACAGGTCCAAGAAACAAATGAGAACACTGGAGTTTTATGCATGACTGCTGTGCGGAGACGTCGATGCCGTTTAAACCTGACTGCAATCATTGTGGATAATGAGTTTGGATTTTCAATGTTTTCCTGGTTAGTGGAGGCACCTTATGGTGTCAAAGTTTTACCTGGAGCCTGCTATTACACATGGTATTCACATTATTTATGAACTCAAGAAAAGTTAAAGTAGCACTGCAGCTTATAGCTCATTTTCCAGATTTTTCCATTCTACCATTAGCACCAGCTCACAAGACAATACTAAGGAGTGAAACACGAAAGTCTGCAGACACTGTGATTGGAATAAAAACACAGAAATGCTGGAGGAACTCAACAGGTCTCCCAGTGACCGTAGAAGGTAGAGAGATATATAAACAAAAAGGCCATTTCAGATGATCCCTCTGCCATGAGGCCGGTGACAGGAGCGGATTGAAAACTGCGAACTCACCTTTCAGACAGCAGCACTAAAAGGCTGCTCCAGTATCCTATTCATATCCAGAGATGCCTCTTTGTGCTCTCCAGATATGATGGAGATGGGGAGACTAGTGCTGCAGCGCCACCCGTCAAAAATATGTGGCATAGCAATGGCAGTCTTCCCTACCCATACTCCCCCACACAAGTGGAACTGCTCTGTGTTTCCCAGAACAGTTCCAGCTGCATGGGGGATTAGGGGTAGGGAAGATTGCCATTGCTATGCCACATTTTGAGCTGCAGAGAACGGCCCTAAAGATCAAGTGCCCAGTGAGGTGCCGGAGCAGCCAGCAGGGCTGTCACAGCCTGTATGGGCCACCCACCCCCCTCCCCCGACATCTATCGGCTGCCCTTGCACTGACAGCCCCCAGACTTACCCTGCCCTGATGGCCCCGCTGACCTCCCCTCCCCAATGGGGCAGGAGCTATCAGGTAGTGGGGAGTTGGGTTGCGGGATGATGGAATCATTAGCTTGCCCCTAAACAGCCACTTAGCGTGACTGTACATTCAGGTGAGTGAGCAGAGCGCAGCACTCCGCTGATTATCCCTCCCCGAGGAGGCTGGCATCAGCACCTCGGAGGTGCTTTCGGCGCATTCAGGTGGGTAAGTATAAGGGGGTATAATCTTCGCCTTTACACAAGGGCATTTGGTCCACCTGCAAGGACTTAAAGTTTTGGGCCTGAGCCCTTCTTCGAGATATGAGTAAAACCCAGGCATACACCTGAATTAAAAGCCTGGGGAGGTGGAAAGAAGAGGCACGTGGAGGAGTGCAGACAAACAAACAGAAGGTGATAATTGGACATGGGTAAGATTAGAGAGGAAAGGTAAGAATTAATAGGGCAAAGGATTCTGCGAATGTGTTAACTCTCAAGACAAGTTAATACCTTCTACTTGAGAAGAGATATCTTACAATTGCATTCTTTCGGAACTTTGTTCCAATGCGAACACTTATGAGGCAGGTGAAACAAATGATGCAGGTAAACAAGAGGTTTGCAGATGCTGGAGAGCTAGTATAATAAACAAAAATGCTGGAGGAACTCAGCAGGTCAAGGTGGCATCCATGAAAATCAACAGGCAGTCAACCTTTCAGACCTGATCTCTTCTTCACCTACCCAGACCAGAAACAATGACTGCCTACTGTTTTCCATTGATGCTGCGTGACCTGCTGAGATTCTCCAGCACTTTTGTCCATTTAAAAAAAACCCAATGCAGTTATTTGCAATCCTTGGATTTCATTTCTCACAGCTTCTGTCAGAATCAGACACCCATCATGTCTGGACTGACATTACTCTTCATCTCAGTCCTGTGTTTGTATAGACTCTTGACTTGCTTTCTGTTCTATATTTCTCCCATATGATATTGACAAAGTGAGAAGGATCAGAAAAGAGATCAATGCATCCGAATCCATAAACCTAACAAAATATTTTCATGGTCCTTTGGAGATCAGTTTCATTTGGAATTTGCACGTTGTGGTCTGTTTTTCCAATATAAAAGGTTATGGAAATTCCATCTGGGCATCTGCATGTGCAATAAGAGAATTTTCAATGAAATTGAACAGCATTTCACACTTACTTCAATGAAACTGCATCACATAAATATTACTTGGAACAATTGAAAATGCGTTACAAATTAAATGCAACAGCAAATAATCGATAATTTATCTGTGGCTTGTAAAGTGCTAATATTGCACAACATTAAAATAGCTTGGTTTATCATTCAGAGTCACCAGAGATTGTGGATCCTGGCATCTAGAGCAAATAACAAACCGGTCTTTCCCCTCCATGGATGCCATTCGTCCTGGTGAGTTCCTCGAGCAGTTTTTTAAAACAATTTCAGTTGATTATTAATTTTGCAATGGATTTCCCAACAATGATAATATTTATTGATACAGGTACACTATTCTTTATCCGGAACCCTTGGGGGACAGTGTGTTCCAAATTTCGGATTTTTCCAGATTTTGAAAGGCCCTCCCGAATTGTGCTGCCTATCCAACCCCATCCCTTCCAGTCACCCGACAGTCTCCCCCAATGGCTGTCTCCCCCGTCCGCTGGTTCCTCGGCCGCCGGACGTCTTCCCCCGACCGCTGGTCCCCCGGCAGCCTCCCCCGACCGCCAGTCCCCACTTGCTGGATTTTGGAGCTTTCCGGATTTTAGGTGTCCGGATAAAGGATCGTGTACCGGTACGAGTTAAATAGAATAGGAAAGGAATTTGGCAAGGGTACTAAGTATGTAGTCAGTTGAAACTATGTCAGCACTCTTCACCAGATATCTAGTTGGTCTCATTTCTCCCCACCCCCCCCCCTCCCCAACTCTTTCTACAGTCTATTCGATAGTTTTCTGCTGTTAATTAACCCAATTTGGTTTCACCACATGATCCAAATCTTAATGATTTGTTGCATAAAAAATGACTTTCCTGTGTCGCCTCTGGACCACTGGCTATTTAAACACTGGGTCAAGCAACAACAAAGCCACCAGCCTGTTTGGTAACTTGTGCTCCAGCATTAATGTTTATCCATTAATGGTAATACTGTACTGCGTTGATGTTTCTGGTCAGACATGGAACCTTTGAATATCAGAGGGATTATGAGTTGTAGTTGATATTTGGTAGCAATGGGAAGAGAAAAAATGTAATAGTGAGATAGCCATCAGTTAGTGTTGCTTTTCCAGTTCTCGGAGGAGATTATTTTAAGAGCAGTAGCAGAGATGTGATGGCAGGTCTGTGGTGAATGTCTGCCAAGCTGCCTGTCTCCCCTCTGGTGAGCCTTGCTGTACTAACATTGGCTGTGCATTATCTCTACTGGATGGGTCACGTCTCCAGAATGGAGGACCATCGCCTTCCCAAGATCGTGTTATATGGCGAGCTCTCCACTGGCCACCGTGACAGAGGTGCACCAAAGAAAAGGTACAAGGACTGCCTAAAGAAATCTCTTGGTGCCTGCCACATTGACCACCGCCAGTGGGCTGATAACGCCTCAAACCGTGCATCTTGGCGCCTCACAGTTTGGCGGGCAGCAACCTCCTTTGAAGAAGACCACAGAGCCCACCTCACTGACAAAAGGCAAAGGAGGAAAAACCCAACACCCAACCCCAACCAACCAATTTTCCCCTGCAACCGCTGCAATCGTGTCTGCCTGTCCCGCATCGGACTTGTCAGCCACAAACGAGCCTGCAGCTGACGTGGACTTTTTTACCCCCTCCATAAATCTTCGTCCGCGAAGCCAAGCCAAAGAAAGAATCTCTACTGTTAAGGACACTCCCCTTGAGTATAACTATGTATGCACCTATTGTCTTTCATTATTGTACCATGAGTTTCTGCTAATAAAAGCCATAATTATTGTTTGATCACATCATCTTTGTCTACTTCATCAACTGGCACTTCAAGGTCTCTGCGATCCTGGCTTCTTAGCTGGGAAAAGCAATGAAACAGGATACATAGACACTTCTCCAAACGCTGAAGATGACTTGCTTCTGCTGTAGTTTTGTACGTTCTGATGTGACTTTTCACCACAGACGGGTCAAAAGATGCCTGATGGGGCAAGCTGGTTGGGTAGTTTGTGAGGCGGTACGCTGTCTATGACGGGCTTGTTTCCTTCGAGTGCATTGGCTTGAAGTGTTTAGACCCATTACAAATCCTATCTCTCCGTTGTGAGCAGGATTCAGCTATAGATCACCAGGAGTCAGTGGGCATGTTACTACTGATCAAGGAAGCTATGTACACATCCTTGAATCTTTTCCTCTGCCCATCTAGTGAATCTGTCAGAGCTTGAAATTAAATATCAGTTTTCGAGTCTGGTTTTGGATGTTTTCAACCTCTGACAATATCATGGCAGAACCAAGATCCTAATCAAAACACAGGCTTCATTATACCAGTTTTCAGATGGTAGTCAGATCCTTAAATCGCTCAATTAGCATCCAGAGGTGAGGCATTCTGATTTGGAGCTGTTAAGTTTGAATTCAATATCGGCAACTTTGGATTTTATCCAAAGGTTTGAGTTAAATCTAGTATATTATGGTCAACTGACTGTCAAAAATCTCTCTGGTTCATCCTCTTCCTTTAAGTTTTTTAAATTTTAACATTTAAATTTAGACATACAACACTGTAACAGGCCCTTTTGGCCCATAAGCCCTTGCTGCCCAATTATACCCAATTAACCTATAATCCGGTACATTTTGAACAGTGGGAGTAACACCAGAGTATCCGGAGGAATCCTGCACAGGCATGGAGAGAATGTAAAAACTCCTTACAGACAGCGCACGATTCGGACCCCCCTCACTGGCAGCGTAACAGAATTGGCTAATCGCCTCGCTAACTGTGCCACCCCAATGAAAATAACCTGGCATCTTTACATGGTTGTTGACCCAAGGCCTAGAGCAAGAACATTGTCTCTCAGCTGCCATCTGAAATGGCTTTACATGCTGCTCAGTATGGGGTCAATTAGAGGTGGACAATAAATAATTACTGACACTCAGACTCTTCGGGCAAACTAAGAAAGTAATCACTTCCACGGAAAAGTTTTATGCCACTGAATCACCACATTACCTTCAGTGCAAAGTAGAGCCCAGGAGATGGTAAATGTTAAGTTAGTGGTTAGTAATGCACAGTTCAAGTTGATTTCGAGGCATAAGATGACATATCTAATGTCAGCATTTGAAAAATCAACAACAAAAATGAAAAGGTTGACTAAACATAAATATTAGATGTAGTTTTGAACACAATAAATCCAGCCACTTTACAACTGCTTAATCCTTGACAGAAGTTCAGAATTTCCATGAATTATGAATGTGGTAAGTTTGTAATATGGAGTATTATTTCCCAGGGCAAATGCAGAAGCTACAAAAGTCTGTAGAAACATTCTGAGAAGTCTCAAGTTAAAATCATAAACTTTGTGATCAACACTCTGATGTCTCCTCATACCCACTACAACAAACATGGGCACACAGAGAAAGGGTTGTTTGCAAGCATCCAAAGAATACCATTTTCATTCAACTATTTCTGAGGAGTTTTGCCATTTAGAGTGGGACTGGTGATGTCATTCAGACCAGAACCAAACTTTCTGGCTGGAGAAAGTTCAACTTCTAATCCAACCTTGAATGGGAAATCCAGAATCAAGGATTCAGTCATCAGAGAAGACTGTTCACATGCTTTGTGCAGCGTTTACCTGAGGATTTAGGGGTAAGTAGAGAGCACTGGTGTGTCCAGTGAGAATTCTTTGTGACTTCCCACTCTGACAACTTACAATCAAAACAAACCTGCACACTCCACATATTGTTCCTTGAATTAAATGCCCAGGCAATATTTAAAAAAGAACATTTTATTAATTACAGTCCAATTCCTGTCTTGATCATTGAGAGCATACTCGGAGGTGTCTTAGAAATACAAGAATAGGTAAGTATCACACCACTATGAGTGCAGCTTACTCATTGAATCCCAAGCAGAACCACCCCCCTTTGACTTTCACCAACCAGATTCAGAATGTATTATCATGAAATTTTGTGGCAACATCATATTACAACCATCTTACAATATTATTATAAAAATATAAAAATAATAATGCTTGAAAAGTAAGGCAGTGTCTTTGGTTCATTGATGATTCAGGAACCTGATGGCAGAGGGAAATAAACTGTCCTTGTGCTCAATTTTCGGCTCCTGTATCTTTCTCCAGATGGTAGCAGAGCAAAGAGGGCATGGCCTGGGTGGTGGGGGACCTTGAGGATAGAGGCTGCTTTCTGAAGACACCACCTTATGTATATGTCCTCGATGGAGTGAAGTCTAGTGCCTGTGATGTTGCAGGTCTATTTAACAAGCCTCTGGAGTTTATTCTTGTCCTGAGAGTTGGCACCTCCATGCCAGGCAGTGATGCAACCAGCCAGAATGCTCTCCATGGTACACCTATAGAAGTTTACAAGAGTCTTTGTTGATGTACTGAATCTACTCAGACACCTCAAAAAGTATAGACACTGGCGAGCCTTCTTTGTGATTACATCAATATGGAGGCTCCAAGACAGATTTTTGGAGATGTTGACACCCAGGAATTTGAAGTTCTTGACTCTCTCCACTATTCTGCCCTCAATGGGGACTGGGCCTCATTCCCCTGACTTCATCTCCTTTGTTTTGCTGACGTTGAACATGTTTGTTGTCATTACACCATTCAATGAGCTGATCTATCTCCCTCCTGTATGCTTCCTCATTACTGACAACTGCAGAGTCATCAGCAGACTTGTAGATAGCAGTGGAATTGTGCCTGGCCACAAGTTCATGGGTGTATAAAATGAGCAGAGCAGTGGGCTAAGCACACATCCTTGAGGTGCACCTGTGTTGATGATCAGTGAGGAGGAGACGTTGTTTCTGATTCATACTAATTGTGGTCTTCCAACGAGAAAGTCAAGGATCCAGTTGCAGAATCCTAGTACTCGCTTTAAGATGGTTTCACATCTGATTGATGAACAGGAGACTTGAGAGTACTTGGAGACTTGAGTTAATGAACTGAGGAAAACACAATACTGCCCAAAATGACCATGTTAAAAGGAATATTTATCAATCACATCCTTCCCTCAAGGATGTTTGAATGTGCAATCAGCAATTGCAATTTTGAAGTGCGGTCACCTCTGTAATGTATGGAATGTGACAACAATTTCATTGCCTGGCAAATTCCCACAAAGGGCAACAGGGGTTGATGAGGATAGTTTGGTGCCAGCACACCAGAAAGTACTCCTCTATTCTTTTTTTCATCTCAAGACTGATTTCACATCACATGCAAAGGCTATCACTGCATGAGGCTGCAGGCAAGAATTTGTTATCATCTCTCTGGAATTAAGTTCGTAGCAGCAACAATGTCCCGTCCTACTCAAATCAAGTCAACACGCTGGCCAAGAAAGCACACTGGCATCTCGACTTCCTCTGAAGCCCAAGGAAGTTCAGGATTCCACGTGTCCTATAATAACTTCTAGATGAAGTATTGAAAGTATCCTGCCAGGATGTTTCCCATGGTGGGAGAGTCTAGGGCAAGAGGCGCAACTTCAGGATTGAAGGGTGTCTGCTTAGAACAGAATGCGGAGGGATTTCTTCAGCCAGAGGGTGGTAAATCGGTGGAATGCGTTGTCACAGGCAGTTGTGTAGGCCTTGTCATTGGGTGTATTTAAGACAGAGATTGATACTTTCTTGATTAGCTAGGGCATCAAAGGTTATGGGGAGAATGTCAGGCAGTGAGGCTGAGTGGGAAAAATCAATCTCATGATTAAAAGGCAGGGCAGACTCAATGAGCCAAATAGCCTATTTCTGCTCCTATGTCTTATGGTCTTATAGGACTCATTACTGCATGGTTAGGAAACTGGTCTGAAAGATACTGCAAAAAGATGCAAACGCAACTCATACCATCGTAAAATCTCTCCCCGTCGACTCCATCTACACTTCCTGCTGCCTCAGGAAAGCAGTTCCTAGACTTATCCCACAGTGGCCTTTCTCATTTCTCCCTATTCCCATCGAGAGGAAGATTCACTTGTGTGAGCTCATGCAGCATCATATTCAAGGACAGTTTATTTCCTGCTGTTGTCAGAATCCTGAACAAACCTCACATTAGATGTTTCCTTTGCTCCGTTCACAATTAGCTTTGTCTGTGACTGTAACTCTGGAGTTTGTGCTGTGCTTTTATTGCTGTACCACATCTGGGTTGACTCACTGGATTGCACGTAAGACATACTAAACCTCGGTGCCTGTGAACATACACTTGAACAAATTAAGTCAAGTTTATTGTCATCTGATTGCACAAGTACAATCTGGTCTAAGCTTCAAATTGTTGATCTCAGTTGTACTGAGATAGATCTTGTTAGGAAAGGAATTTGTTTAAAAAATTACAACTATGATACATTAATTTTGACAAGCAGGAACTCCCAAACAAGGACTTCATAGATCTAGACAGAGATGGGAAACAAAATTGAATATTATAATTGATCAACAAATATGGGAAGATTTATGTAAGGATTGTATGACTAACACTATTAATGCTAGATATAGATTAGACCAATATATATTTTTTTACTCCAATTATATCTTACCCCTCAAAAATTGAATAGATTGAAATCAGATTTATCTGATCAATGTTTTAGATGTGGTGTAGTTGTAGGATTTTGTTTTACATTCAACTTGGTCTTGTCCCAATGAAGGGCCTTTTTGGACCGATTTACAAAACTTTTTGGAAGAAGTAAGAAGAATTGTTTTTTTTTTCCGCAAAGTACTGATTTAGTTTTATTAGGTAATAATGAAGATACAAGACCTAAGCTAAAGCTATCAGTTTATTAATTTGAATTTGTTAAGTTAGCTTTAAGAGTAGTGAGGAAATGTACAGTCATTTGGAAATCCAATAAATCTTTGGTTATGTTAAGGTGGCATGCAGATATTCAAAGTTGCATTCCTTTGGAGAAAATCACATATCATTTGAGAAATAAGTATTCTGTGTTCATACAAATTTGGTACCCATACACCCAAATAATGGAATTAAATTTGTAATTATATCCTTCCTGCGAGATTCTCCTTTTGCGATATGTGCCAGATGATGCTCCTCTGTGCAATCCAGAAACTCTTCTATTTCTTTCTTTTTTTTCCTTCTTTTCTTATAGATTTATAGTATCTATTATATTTTTTTGTGGGGTGAGGTTGGGGGGCAGGGGTTGTGGGCTGGGGTGAAAAACCAACACGTATGCAACTTTATTTTGGTTCTTTGAAATCTGTATTATTATATAAATATAATCACTTCATTTACGGAAACATTTAAAATAAAATATTCCAAAAAATGTGCAACCGGTCCTCAATACAAAACACCCAGACACACAAGACGTGACACACATACAAAACATATAAGCAGTACACGGATTCATCTATACAAATAACTAAATCAATAGATATTCCTTCATAAATATGAGAGTCTCAGATATTTAAACTTGCAACATTTGACTCAAGGAACCTTGAAGGTACAGTGAAACCGTCAAGGTAGCACTGAGTGTGAGTTATAATATGAATCTCTGACCAGAGTCAGTAGGCCCTTTTATAGAGAGAAAAAGGCAAATGAAAAGACAGAGATTCTTTGTTTTCACCTCACTGCACTTATCTCCACAAAAGGTCTGAAGACGGATGGACAGCTGGAATACACACCAGGTTCCCTCTGCCTGGGGGTGTGTGGGGGGTGGGGGTTTGGTAGAACATTTAGAAGTGGAGGGAAGTCATTCCATCTCCTCCATAAAGTGAATGCCACTGAAAGAGGCTGCAAAGGGGAGGGCTGATGGCATCGTGATGGTCCGTCAGCCCGTGACCCAGGAGGTCACGGGCTGCTGATTATGGAGGGGCCAAAGGGCATCTCGTGTGTCTCCCACCACGGAGCTTCACCTTAGTTCCAGTGTTAGTTATGTTTTATTAAAATACTTAAAAACACATTAAATACCACAAACAGCAGATAATCAAATCATTGATGAAAGTGAAATGAATACCAATTTCAAGTAAAATAACATGCTAATTGTGATTAAAAATTGCTGTTATTCAAGAATAAATGGCACCCTGGGGAGTTGATCTAGTTTCCCTCATATTTGGAAGCATTTGTTCTGAACAATTTGTCAGTCTTAATTTAACAGGATGTTGCTGTTAACGTTTCCAGCACCATTTTGTTGTGACTCTGTGTCCAGAGGAGTTTCCAGTTGTTCTACCCCTAGGGGGAATACCTCCAGCTCCCTCCTGCCACCCGGAAATATCCTCTTCCCATTATGGATGTGCAAGGTGAGGAGGAGTGGAGGCAATCCTGCCAGAAGAGCGTGGTCCCAGAGGGGGCAAGGAGAGTTGGAACCCAATGAGCGCATAGAGCCAGAGGGTGAAGTAACCTGGGTGCTGAAATTTACAGCCCGGGGGAGAGAAGCGAGCCAGCACTGAGAAGGTGGCACCAGAGAGAATGAAGCCAAGGGGATGGTGGGGCACAGCCGAGCCCTAGCAGCAGCATGAGCCGGGCACGAGAGAGGAGCAGGAAATGGGAAATCCTCTGGGACCGATGGACCAGGTAATGGGAAGGCCCCTAGCAGCCAAACCAATGCAGAGGCACCAGATGATGGGAAGCAGCCCAATGGAAGCCAAGCCAGGCTGGAAGAAAGCAGACAAGGGCGTAGTGGAGCCCATCAGGGTGAGCCTTAGGCTGGTGAGGAATGGACATGGAGAAAGAGAGCCGGGGAGTCCGATGGACAAAAGAGGGAAGCGAAGAGTTGGGCTCGGCATGCCGGAGGGGCAGCGCTGGGCAGTAGTCTTGGAAGAAGGAGCCTCCAGTTTTATAATGAGAACCACTTTTCATTTAAATGTGGGATTGTTACCCATAATTCCCCATGCAGCTGGAATCGCTCTGCATTTACCCATCGCTGGCACTGACAGAGTGTTTCCAGCTGCGTGGTGGATTATGCGTAACAAAGACAGCCATTACTCCCACGTTGAGCCGTCATCATTGCAAGGTGCCAGAGTGGCCCCGAAGCAGCCCAGTGAGGTGCCAGAGCGGCGCTCCTGTGAGCTCTAGCAGCAGTGCACCCTGGAAGTAAATACGTTTCAACGGGGTGCGGGGGGGTGCAATTTCAATGCTTGACATAGGCCTCTTTCCCTTCTCAGCACACATGTTTGATGTCACAGTGGTGGGTGGAACTACTACACCACTCGCCCCGCCTCCTTCAGCGTGGGATGTCAGCTCCCAACTCAGCTGTGCATAAAGGGACCGTGGGATCCGCCTTATAGGTCGTCACCATAACAGATAAAAACTGCCTTTAAAAAAAATTTGAGCCGAATATAATGCGGAGTTTCACCATAAAAAGGCCCAGTGGTTCATTGCTGCCCTGTTGAAGTGGGAGGCCTGATTGAAGCAAGTAAAGCTGAACCAAGCAGAAAGAGCAGCAGCCAGACCAGAGTCTGGGAGGGTGAAAAGCAAGTTCATTAATGTTTCAAATAGTGGCATCTGAAGCATTGACTGGCTAACCAGAAACAACAGCATCTAGCTGGGATTGCATTCCCCACTACAATGAGTCGAATTCATACCTACTGGGAGAAAGGACTGTGTCAACAATTAACTGGTAACCGTGGAGATGCTCTGGTCATCTGTTGATCTGTGCAAACACAGATTATTCTCTTGCCAGCACTTCTAGATGATTCATGGATATTTAAGTTGCTGCTCAACACCTTTCCCTGTGGTGAGGGACACAGGTGGCTGTGATCAAGGCCATTGACTCACGGCTTTTCTGGGATTTGGAATTCAATGCTGATAATAAAAGTCAGGGTCCTATGTTGTAAGCAGTAAATTCGATCAATTCAGTCATAACAGACCAGTGACCCTGACTGTTATTCCAGTGGGCCTTGATGTACAGTGGAAACATCAAGGTTTTCAGCATCAAGCACTTAAAATCTACCTCGTCACACAATACCAGACTGCCAATCCCTCCTTGCGAGGAAGATTGTTTGTGTGTGTCTTTGAAGGCATGCTCTCTCAATTATTTCCTTTTGTTTTTTTTTTCTTCTTCTGACTAGTTCAATTCAAATTTGTTTTAAATCTTTCCAGACATCAGAAAAAACATCTCTGAAATTTAGTTGCAAAGGAAATACTTTTTTTCAGTATGACTGCCACCACTTTGTCATGTAATCAACAATCATACAGCATTGATATAGAGATCTCAGCCATTCATGCCTATGCTGACCATAAAGCCCCTCTGAACACCAATCCTATTTACCATTGCTTGATCCATTGACACCAATTGTTCGACCATTTTAGTGTTCATCAAGATACTTTTGCGAGTACCTACATCCACCACCCAGTTTCTTGCCTTACAAACTCATCTCAGCATTTCCATGCACCGCAACGATCATTCCCAAAACATTTCTGTCTCCATCTCTGCTTCCCCCTCTGATTCGATCACAAAATCCTCGTGTGAGGGAGATAAAATGAAAGAAAAGGGAGTGAATGAAGTGTGGAACAGAAATCAGTCAAAGTGAGGTGCAGAAAATGAAGGGAATGAGAAAAAGTAGACAAGCAGAAGTTTGATGAGGAATTTGCTAGTCTTTGAACCGGGGTTTTGAACTGTTGAAGATTACAGCACAGAAACAAGCCCTGTGGCCTTTCTCGTCTCTACCAAATTGTTAATCTGCCAAGACCCATTGACCTGCACCCAGTCAGTATCCTTCCAAACTTCTCACATCATGTACCTCTCCAAATTGTTTTTAAATAGCCTGCATTCACTATTTCACCTGGCAGCTCAATCCATATCCCCCACTACTGTCTGTGTGAAGAAGATTCCCCTCATGTTCCCCCTCAACTTTTCCCTTTGTACCCTTAACCCATGTCTTCTGGTTGTATCTCATCTAACCTCAATGGAAAAAATCTTGCTTGCATATAATCTATCTATGCCCCTCATAATTTTAAATACCTCCATGAAATGTCCCCTCATTCTATGCTCCAAGGAATAAAGTCTGAATCTGTTTAAACTTTCCATGTAACTCAGATCCTGAAGTCCTGGCAATATCCTAGTAGATCTTCTCTGCACTCTTTAAATCTTATCACCACCTTTCCTATAGTTAGGTGACCAAAATTGCACACACTTTAGAAACAAGATTGAAGAGACAAAAGATGTTGTTGTGAGCCATATAGACAACACTTTCCTTATTCTAATATATCCTAATTTCAAAGTATCATCTTACAATTTATGAGCTAAAAATATCCCAAATTTCAAACTCTTTAATCCAACAAATCAAACGCTGTGGCTGCTATTTATGTAGCTTTAATTCATTGATAAAATGGATAAACATTTTGCATGGCTTTGCATTAAGACTTTCATAATGATGAATAACAAAGCATTTACTGTATAAATGATACAAAATCTTAGAGATATAAAATCTCAAAAACTTCAAAGAAAAATTTCTTGCACACACGCTTCCTTCATATCTGTTTGAATAATGAGAAAGTCGTTAGTCTGGGCGGATATTACGATATTTACATTATAGTCACTATGGCAACACTAAAAACAATAGTCTCTTAAAAAGACAGGCACAAAATCAAATAAGAGTTAAAACACAAGGTTTTAACCTTTACAAGCCATCAGAAGCCAGCAAGATGAGAAAGTGTTCAAAACGTGTGGAATAAAATTTGTGTTATAGAAAATGTAAGCTGGGTAGACCGATGAGAGACCTAAATAAAATGAAGGGATGAAGAACCAAGGTTAGGGTTTGTAAGGAAGGATATTTCTTGCTCTAAATGGAATGGAAGAACAGGTCTTTTGACCAGCAAAACAAAGTGTAGCCCACAATCTTGGCAGCATAAGAATATCAGGGCACATTTATGGATATTTTTGCTTTGCTTTACACCCTGTCTTCATGAAACAGAAACAAATGTTAATTCTGTTGAAATGGTGTGGCTCCACTTATGGGATTTTGTCACTGTCCACCAGGAAACACACACTCTATTAGATCAGTTTTGATGGCAGCTCAGATTGGAGACACATTCTGAAGAGATCAATCTCCATTACAACTGGACTACTTGGAAAAGTCTTTGTCACCTTTATCAAGGCTTAATTTACTCCAATTCAGTGCTGTGAGATTCATGAAAATGTAAAGTTGTTCAAAGAACAATCTGGTCAAAAAGTCAAGTAATACAAAATAAAACTTTCTAACTATGCATTGCAATTGCTAAACAGAAGTTTGGGCTTTTACTGTACTTTGGAGCATATTAAAACTGCACAGATGCACATATTTCCTGCCATCTTGTGGCAGCATTCAAGAACTATAAATCAAGTTCCATATAATGGGTTTCACTGACCTGAATGGAAAGATGGATGGATTGAGTTACAAGGAAAGATTAGACAGGCTGGTTCTGTTTCCTGGAGGTGAAAGAGATGAAGATGTGATATCAGAAATGATGAGAGGGTCCAAGTTTGGCTGTTTATCATGGTATCTAAGATTAGAGGTGGCTGATGGAGGACCTCAGTTTTCTTCAGGCTGACTTCCAGGGCAAACATTTTGCCAGTTTCCTCAAAACAGGAAGTCATGTGCTGGAGAGCTGGCTCTGAATGGGCAACTAAAGCGGCATCGTCTGCAAAGAGTAGTTCTCGGACAAGTTGCTCTTGTGTCTTGGTGTGAGCTTGCAGGAGCCTCAGGTTGAAGAGACTGCCATCCGTGCGGTACCGGATGTAAACAGCGTCTTCATTGTTGAGGTCTTTCATGGCTTGTTTCAGCATCATGCTGAAGAAGATAGTAAAGAGTGTTGGTGCGAGGACGCAGCCTTGTTTCACGCCGTTGTCAATGGAGAAGGGTTTGGAGAGCTCATTACTGTATCTGACCTGACCTTGTTGGTTTTCGTCCAGTTGGATAACCATGTTGAGGAACTTGGGGGGGCATCTGAGGCGCTCTAGTATTTGCCAAAGCCCTTTCCTGCTCACGGTGTCAAAGGCTTTGGTGAGGTCAACAAAGGTGACCACCATCACCACCAGCCCCCCCCCCCCCCCACCCCCCCATATCTCCATCGGGTACATAGAACTCAAAACGGTCAACCAGTTTACCTACTTCGGCTGCACCATTTCATCTGATGCAAGGATCGACAAAGAGATAGACAACAGACTCGCCAAGGCAAATAGTGCCTTTGGAAGACTACACAAAAGAGTCTGGAAAACAACCACCTGAAGAAACACACAAAGATCAGTGTGTACAGAGCCGTTGTCATACCCACGCTCCTGTTCGGCTCCAAATCATGGGTCCTCTACTGGCATCACCTATTGCTCCTAGAATGTTTCCATCAGCGCTGTCTCCGCTCCATCCTTAACATTCATTGGAATGACTTCATCACCAACATCGAAGTACTCGAACTGGCAGACTCTGCAAGCAGAATCCATGCTGCTGAAGACCCAACTGCGCTGGGTGGGTCACGTCTCCAGAATGGAGGACCATTGTCTTCCCAAGATCGTGTTCTATGGCGAGCTCTCCACTGGCCACCGAGACAGAGGTCCACCAAAGAAGACGTACAAGGACTGCCTAAAGAAATCTCTTGGTGCCTGCCACATTGACCACCGCCAGTGGGCTGATATCGCCTCCAACCATGCATCTTGGTGCCTCACAGTTCGGCGGGCAGCAACCTCCTTTGAAGAAGACCGCAGAGTCCACCTCACTGACAAAAGACAAAGGAGGAAAAACCCAACACCCAACCCCAACCAACCAATTTTCCCTTGCAACCACTGCAACCATGCCTGCCTGTCCCACATCGGACTTGTTAGTCACCAACGAGCCTGCAACAGACGTGGACGTACCCCTCCATAAATCTTTGTCCGCGAAGCCAAGCCAAAGAAAAGAAGAAATAAGATTAGAGGACTTGGATTTGAAGTGTGAAGGAGAAAGTTAAAAGGGGATCAGAGGGTAGAATTTTCATGTAAAGGCTAAGTTGATATCTGGAATGAGCTGCTAGAGGAGGTGGTGGAGACAGGAGCAGAAAGAACATTGAAGGAACATTTGGATGCCTGAGGGTGAGAAGGATTAATGCAGGCAAGAGGGATGAGTATAAATTGATATGATGTTCACCATGGACACAGAGGGCCAAAGGCCTGTGTCTATGACCCAAATTCATGTCTGCCTGCCTGGACAAGCTGTCGCAGTTTCTGAAAGCCATCATGAATCCAGTCTGACATTTCAAAAAGTCACATTTGGACCGCACGTCTTGGCAACAGGAGTGAAGGCCTGCCAAAGGCCGTCTGAACATTAGGTCATCTGAAGCTCTCCTGTGCATGTTTCCCAGGCCACAACGGTAACTGCCTTTCATAAACATGCCACTGACTGCAAAACATTACATGAACATTTTCAGTATCACAAGTTCAAAAAACAATTGAACCTGTTATTCTCTCATTGTTATCCCATATGATCTCACTCTATTCTAAGTTTGTTTTAATGTATTAAAGAAATGGAACATAGCAAGGAGATGTTAAGAGACTACATGAAGAGAAGTTTCCTCCCGCAGGGTTGATAACCAAAAGATCCAGAAAGAAGAAAATTATGAAAAGGAGAAATGTACTAACTTTGTAAATTCCAGTGATCAGGAAGACATTATTTTGCCATTGTGTTTCGCTTGGCTCGTGCGAATAAAATGAGTGATGTGTACAATGCTTTCCTCCTTCCGTGCACTGTTCCAGCACCCTCTTGATTAAAAAAAACTCACTGGGAAGAGTAACAAAGCTGAGCATTGCGATAGAGCAGAATCTATTTATAGAAGAAAACTGCAGATGTGCTTATTTCTCATTACACTGGAAGTTGCTGTTTGAACTCAGCAGTCAGAAAAACATCAAAACAAATTAAATGGATCCCAGTCACTGAAATCTTTATAGGCCGTGTGCACTTTCTCAGGTTTGAGGCAGAAACAAGCATTGATGGTAACCTCACACAGGGTCAATAAATCCACATTTCAACAACCCAAGGCACCATTTTCTTATCAGCAGGGACAATTCAGAGACATTTCTCTCATGGCAAAAAGCTGATAAGTTCCTTTTGCTGGGAAGATTTGGTTTCCTTCGCATTCATTGCATTCCTTTGTAATAACAAGTGTGAAGGAGGGTGTCTGATGTGGCTAAATAAATTGTGACAGGATTATGGTTTAGAAATGTTTCCAAGGTGGTCTAACATGGTGAAAGAGGTGAACATTTGTGCCAGAGACTATCTCATTGTGGAAGTTGAGTGGCTCAAACAGAAACTGTGCAATAATTTTTAAAAATAGCAAAACCTAGGATTCACTCATGATTGAAATCAATACACTACACTGGAAAAGGTGCTTGAAAAATTTCTTTTCCCAGTTGTGGTGATGCGACCACCAGCCTACTGCAGGGGAGACCTCTGTATCTGCAGGAAGACCACCTAAAGGGGCTGACTCCACCTGGCCGGCTGTCAATCAACCAACCTGAATATAAACCTGAGCTGGCCCCTCCTGGGCCAGTCACTTGTGGAGCCACCAGGACAGAAAATGGTGCACACACTTTTAATGGATTAAATTGTGGTGCGCAGTGTTGTAGAAAGCAAACATAAGAACTCAGCAAAGACTATACAACAGGCTTTAATCCATTGACAGTCGGCCAGGTGGAGTTAGCCCTCTTAGGTGGTCTTCTTGCAGGTACTGAGGTCGCCCCCTGCAGTAGGCTGGTGGTCGTATCACCACACCAGTGTACCAGATTTGCAGTTTCTTTACCTTAATCTCCCCCTCCTAGCAGCTCAAACCTGTTTCAATATTCTCCCCTCTATTCCTGATGTATCTACAGTTCTCCATGCCTTCACTGTTGCTTCAGTAATCACATTTGTCAATATAAAATATCAAGTGTTTCTATGAGGAAGACAGCGGCAGGATTGCATAGCAGAGTAACTGAGAACAAAAGTAGAATAGAGTGGCCACCGCAGTCATTTCCCACTTCCTCTTCTAAATCTCTGCAGCTGCTACTAATCAATTCAAGCAGTTGCCATGGTGGAGCTGATACAGCATTCAGTGCAAACCAGTCCATTACTGGCATTTCCTTCACTTTTCTGACACCCTATAAATCAAGATTTCAATTTAAAACTAGCTGGAGGCTCCTCTAAGGTTTAGATTTGCTAGTCAGTGGCATCACTCACAAGGAACTGTGCGCTGGTTCGGATCAATGGTTTGGGCCTTCTCCTCCATGGCCCATTACATGTGCTGCCCCCTGCTGTCCTTCCAGGCATTGTTCAGTGCATCACTGAACAATATCCTGGTTAAAAATTGCTAATTTCAAATGATTTCACAATTTGCAGCTCTGAATTTTATCTTTCTTGCTTTGACTCAATCTTTGGACGCTGAATGTTAAGACTGCTTTGGATCAGCAGATGGTAACGTTGAATAGGATTCATTCAATTCAGCAACAGTGATGAATAATTTTCTCCCAATGGCACGATGGCCTCACTGAAGAAATTAATTCCACGTATTTTCTATTGCAAGTACTCATATTTTTAAGAACACGCCTTTTGGTGGGAAATATGGCAGGATTCACCGACCCTCTGGCTGCATCATCAGACCAGATGTCAATACTGAGAATTATCAAAAGAGCCAGGAAGATCATTGGGGTCTCCCTTTACTCTATTGACGCCATTCACCAGGTGTATCACTTGAATAGGGCTTAAAGAATTACAGAAAACCAGTTACAATTAGCAGACATCATCTTTGACCCACTACCACCAAGGAAGAGGTATAGAAGCCACAAAATCAGGACTGCCCGGCTTGGAAATAACATCTCTTGCAAGCTATGAAATTGATGAATGGATCTTGCAACTGAGTAAATCATCCCAATACATTTATATATAGAGATTAATTTTAAATGATTTTTTAATGTATATATGTAATGATTGTGTGCATGTGTGTGCACCATGGTCCAGAGAAATGCTGTTTTGTCAGGTTATATATGTATAGTCAAATGGTAATAAATTTGAATTTAAACCAGATTATTCTGTGCGTTGAAACCCACCTTTAACTTCAGCCTTTTCATCGTCCAGAATATGCGGCAACAGTGGCCAGGTACCAGTCAACGTGTTTCCAATTAAGATGTGAATCACATCATAGGAGAATGATTTTAAAGCCAGTTCTCCTCTGAAAGAACAATGTTATAAATCTACTCTCCACTTGCTCACATTTTTTGAACTAAAAATAGATTTTTTTCAGATTTACATACATGACATCACATACAACCCTGAAATTCTGTTTCCTGTGGGTGAGGCAGAATTGCCACTGATTGGTAGTGTATAAATAAACTGTACTCAATGTACACATTTTTAACAAATAGAGAAATGTAAACAAACTGACTGTGCAATACAGAGAGAGAAAAAAATAAAGTGTGAAAGTAAGAGGCCTTTAAAGGTTCCCTGATTGAGTTTGTCGTTGAGGAGTCTGATGGTGGAGGAGTAGCAGCTGTTCCTGAACCTGGTGGTGTGAGTCTTGTGGCACCTATACACTTTCCTGATGGTAGCAGTGAGAACAGAGTGGGTGCTGGGTGATGTGCATCCTTAATGATTGCTGCTGCTCTCCGACAGCAGCGTTCCCTGTAGATGTTCTCTACGGTGAGGAGGGTTTTGCCTGTGATGTCCTTGACAGTGTCCACTAACTTTTGCAGGACTTTAAACTCAAGGGTATTGGGGTCCCTATACCAGACAATGATGCAGCTGGTCAGCACATTTTCCACCACAGATCTGTAGAAATTTGCCAGGGTTTCTGATGTCATACCAAACCTCCGCAAACTCTTGAGGAAGTAGAGACACATGATGCCATGTGTGTGTTGGGTCTTGGAAAGATCCTCTGAGATAGTGAATTCTAAGAACTTAAAATTTGCTCACCCTGTCTAACTCTGATCCCCCAGTGTTCACTGGATTAACCTTGTCTGGTTTTGCGAACCGATAGTCAAATGTCAGCTCCTTGATTTTGGTGACATTGAGAGTACGGTTGTTGATACACTATTCAGCCATTTTCAAGCTCCCTCTTATATGCTGAATAATCACCCCTTTTTATGCAACCTACTGCCGTAGTATTGTCAGCAAATTTTAGATTATTTACAAAAGGAAGAGCATTCAAACTGTCTTTCCATCTTTAGTTTTATATCCATACATTTCCCTCACTGTTATATTCATATATATTTCAACCAGGACCACCACTATGGTGTCTTGTCATTATTCTGCCTCTGCTGTTTGAGTGCCTTCCCCTCGGGCTCAGTCACTCAATGCCCAGTAATGGGAGGACTCTAGATTGCAGTCCTTCCCCGTGGTGTCCTTTTGATTTCTGTGCCTCTCAACAGCATTCTCTTACTGACATCTCCGTGTGCTGAAAGACCATCAGGTTTCGGGCAGACAAAAGGATTAATAGTCTTCCAGTAGTTCTGGATGTTGGACCCTGCATGCATCCCCAGGAACTTTCAGGGAACAGTAGCACAATGGTTTAATTACTGGATTAGCATTGCAGGAACCTGTGTGATGATCTCGGCCACGGATGTAACACAGTATTAATTCAAGTACAGGTACTCCCTGACATGAGTCCATGTTCCGTTCTGGATGACCGGTTGAATCTCGGAATGGATGTATGTTGGAATTGCACATTACCTTGTTATTCAGCATCCCAGGGTCCATCGGCTGAGTGCAGCCATCTTGATTCCTGGGCACACACACGAATCTTTGGTTGGTGCATGCGCAGTGGGTTTGTATATTGGAGCTCGGTTGGCGCAGGTGCAAGAGTTAAGGGCATGAATTCAATATTGTTAAAGCATTTAACTCTCGCATCTGTGTCAACTGAGCTCCAATGCACAGTTGCACAAATCCACTGTGCATGCACCAATCAAAGACTCACGAGTGTGCACAGGAATCAAGATGGCTGCACCCAGACGATGGATCCCAGACGTGGATAGACAAGGTAAATATGCAAATTTTGTCTCTTACATGTTATAGTTTGCCAAATGCAACATAATTTTTTTTTCTTTTATATATATTTTAAATTCAGTTGTATGTGTGGATGGATGAGACCACAAATAAGTTTTTAAAAAGATTTTTAACAAATGAATCTTTAATAAAGAATGTAAGCACATACCTTCAATAAAGATACTCTCCAATCCCCAAACGAACTTCTGGTATATAATAGTCATTGGACTTGAGCATTGGACTGCCGAGGGAGTGTGGACCACTGTATGCAGTACTTTTAATACAAAATATGTACTTTTACGGTCATTTTAATAAATAACTTTTTTAAAAATTCGGTTGTATGTGCAAGTGGATCTAACTCCTGTAGGTCGGAAGTCGAGGACTACCTGTATTGACCAATTTCAACAGAAGGAAAAGAAACTTGTTTGTACTGAATTTCCAAAAGGCAAAGAAAGTCACCATGAGTATTGTCCAGTGCCCCTAACAACGCGTGAAGGAGAAGCAAAATAGAGTCCTTACAGAAATACTGAGCGCTGCCATGGCCTCTGTAACTGCACAGTCTCCCGTTCAAACCATCGGGCAACACACGCTTCTTCTCCAAACCTCCAATACAATCAGGTAGCCTTCACCACTTGAGGGCCTTCATGAGTCCTTCTTGCCCTCAGCACCCTCTCGAATCCCAGTTCCAATAACTGGTTCCATGAGCCAGTCTTCAGCAGACTGCAGCCTGTGCAGCTCCTTCGACTGCAAGTCCCCAAGAGCCCACAGCCTGTGTGAGTCCTTCGACAGCAAGTCACCAACAGCTCACAGCCTATGTTGGTTCTTCAGCCACTGAGCCTCTCGCTGGTCTACTGCCGTGGTCACCATCCTGTGGGGCCATCTCCTGTGTTTCTCTTTCTCAGCAGAGGGTGTTCTCCCCACATCTGGTGCCTTGCGATGGTCTACTGCTCCCTCAAAATCTGCAACCCCTCGTGGTATGCTGCCCAACATAGCTGCTGTCATCTTGGCCACAGACCCCACTGTTGCAGGATTTTAAAAAAATCTACGTTGGCTCCTTTAACAGGCTATTTAAACCTGGTATGGACCTATCAGCACTGGGACCCTGCAGAGTAGAGCTCTGTCTCCGCTTTCTACTCTCCTGGGTTTGCATAAGCAGCAATGCTACCATTTATTTTAATGTTGCCAAAGACATCCATAGTCTATGAATTTTGAAAGAGGTGCATTTAGGCACAAGGAGGACATGCAGACTCCACACGGACAGCACCCGCAGTCAGCACTGAACCCGGGACTCCGGCACGCTGAAGCAGCGGCATGACCACCTGTGCTACTGTTTTCTTTCTCTCTCTCAGCAAGAAACGACAAAGAAGGACAATGAACTCAACTACCGTTTGTGTCAACTTCACTCAACTGCTGCCAAAACAGCTCTGTGGAGCTGTTGATTTGGAGAAGCAGTCATGGCCCAGGGCAAGGAACGAATGTGTGCTCTTCATTAAACCTAATATTCCAACACAGTGTGCAAGCAGTACAATCATCCTCCAACTCACTGCTTCACAGATCAGAAGGTTCAGCAACTTGAAGACCAACACCTCAAGGTTCAAGAACATTTTCTTTTCAACCCTTATCAGACTTGAATCTCCCCTTATAACACTAATTAGAGCCTCCTCCAATAGCACAGAAGGACCGCCTGCCCTCTTGCATCGTCTTTTTGGAATTGGTTAAGTATGAACATTTATTATATGAATGTCTCTTTTAATTAATTCAATTAGTTTACTGTGATTTTTTTTATGTGCCTTTTTGGCTGCAGTAAGAATTTTGGTGTATGGTATGTGCCTCTTACACAATATGAATGATAATAAACTCCTTGTCATCATCAGAAAGAGGTTAAGCATCAGAACAGTGGTCTCTCATTGGGCCAAAACAAGAAAGTCTGAAGACGCTTTGTTGTAATGGAGGAATTCAACAGCTCACACAGAGTCTGTAGGAGGTAAAGATATATAACCAACATTTTGGGCCTGATCCCTTTGTCAAGGGATGAGCAAAAAGTAGATAGGCATTTGAATAAAAAGGCTAGTGGAGGAGGGAAGCAGAGGAGCACAGGCCAACAGGCAAAGGCCATCATTGGACAAGGATGGGAGGACAGGAGGGGAAAGGTCAGAAATGATCGAAGAAGAGGAGTGACAGCTGGAAGAAAGGAGTCAGAGGACGGGGGGGGGGGGGGGGTGTGAGATGGAGGGCTAACAAAACCCCCCAGAAGTTTTCTGGATTGAGGGTGGCAAAATAGATCATCAGGTATTATACCTCCAATTTGTAAATGGTCAGTCTGCCATGGAAAGGTGGGGAATTGAAATCAGTGGCCACAGGGAGATTCCTATCCGAGCTTGGCAAAGGTGGAACTACAAAGGAGAGACTCCTGACAGGAAATTTGAAGGGAGATATCGGTGTCCACAAAATTGAAAATAAATGTTGATGGATCAGTGTTCTTCATTAACCCACAATCTGTGCCGGAAGAACCTCCCAAGCAACCAATCATTTTTTGCTCTCTGGAGAAATAAGCAGTAAACCCTTGGGAATTTATATTTGTTGGTTTCAAACTGGATCATTCTTGTTTAGACGGCAAAGTTAACTAATTTCTTAATTAAATAATAGGACTCAAATCATTTTAAAACGTCTGATTGCTTTTGTCAGATGTCCCCGCTAATGCAATTTGTTATAATGGCCATTCCTGACTCGCACTGACATTGCTACTCACGTTCTCCTTTTCTTGTAGACTGACATTTCAGCACCTAACATTTTATGTTCAATTATAGGGCATTATCTGGCTCATTAAGAGGGACAAAATGGCCTCACATAAATGAAATTGAGCACGGAATGAATAATAGATGTTATTGCATTCACAATGATATTATTACATAAAATGTGAAGGTGCCGCAGTAAATGATACACTCTATTTATGTTTCAGAAACAGTTCATTTGGCTTAACAGCTCTCTCCTGCTTTACACAGACCTGTCTTTAAGGCTACACACACAAAATGGTTGGGTCTTCCTCTTCTAATTCCCCGTCTAAGCCATTGGTCATTCATAAAGAGCAGGTATAAACAATAATGGTTCCCCACAAATGGCAGATTGAGAAGAAAAGAAATGCGTTGAATTTCTGAAACCTGATATACATTTCTGTCTATTGGTCAGTTAAAAAATAAAATTTTAATCACACCTAATGATACTTTGCAAAGTTAAGAACACCTCAGAGAATGTCACAATCTTTTTTTTTCCCCTTAAACAATTCTTTCAAGTAAAAACCTGCAGGAGGATTCCGCATGCTGGAGGAGAGTGGACGTTATTTATACTCATTATTCTTGTTCAGAATTTTGGTGACACGCTGCTGTCATGCAAAATGAACGTTTTGTGTGGAATATCCCATGAGGACTTCACCAAACTATTGCTTCAGATGATGCATTCAAAATCAGCACTAGAATTTGAACCCAAGTACTCTGATTCAGAAACGAGTCAAGCCAGCCTACTGTGTACATTGGCAAAGATGCGTAGTTGGACAGCATGTCCCACCCAGCCCAGCCTCTTGTAGCTGGACACGTGATGGCATTCATAAAATTGGATTCAATTGTTGAGAAACTGAGAAAAATCCAGTGCTGAGAAATTCACCTCGACAGGCATTCTGTAGTAGTTGCTGCCTGTTCTATTCAGATGGTGAATAGAATCCACTACAATAGAGTCGAGTTCATAGTCATCTTATTGCACAAGTACAACCAACGAGATTGCATACTTGGGTTCTCATTGCAAAATATGCTGACATACAGACATAACACACATACAGTCAAAAAATATCAGAACAAGTACACAGTACATACAAATAAAAATTGTTTAATATAGTATGTGATAATCTTTATTGGTTTACATTTGATGCCGATGCTTCAGCAATGACCCAGATTTGTTGAGGAGAATTGCTTTCTATACATATTCAGATCAGAGAGAAAATAAACACATTACATCTCACTTAATTTGACTGTGTTACACACAGAGGGAGAGGTGATGTTTACAGTTGGTTTTTGTTGCTGGTTATTTTACATTCTCCCAGTTTCCCTAAAGTGAACACATATCCCTTCTTTGCAAACAACCAAACATAGTTTCAACTCTTCAAGATATTTTGGTTCCAACTCATTAGTTCAGCTCCATTGTCTTAATGTAACTGGAATTTAAAAGTGCCCCTGTGTAAATGACCACATCGGGACACACCAGGGGAAAGTATATGCTAATTTTTGTTTCTCCAGAATAATTCCGGTTTCTGAATAAAAATACCAGTTGATTCAGTATTGCACTTAATTCACAGCAGCATACAGGGCCTTGTGCACACCAAGGTCAGAGAGGTGGGAGGAAAGGAGAAAGAACAGATTCAATCAAGAAATTCAGACCAATGTCAGGAGTTTGGAAGAAACGAGAAAGAAAGATTTGTGGGGGAAAAAAATGCAAGATGAATTGAAAGAAAGAAACTTTAAGATTGTATTTAGGTTGTTGGGATTCAGTTTAAATTCCAGCATGCCATATAACATTTAGAAGTCCCACAGTACAGATATAAAGAGGGGGCATAAAAGGGGGGATTTTACCCATCTCTTGTTGGTCATTAATCCATTAGAACAATTTATTAATCCACTGCAGAACTTGCATAATTTATTCTGATAGGTTGGACGCTCATTAGATTCAGAAAAAAACTGGTGATGGACTCTACAGATAACTGGCCAAGCGGTCACATTGAAAATTTTCCCACACGTCCAAGATGTTTTGAGCTTTTGAGGGAATTCAATACCATTTATTCACAATGTGAAAGTTCCAGACAAAAAGTCAAATAGTTCACACTTCCTCCATCTTTGTGATGAGCATTTATGCTCTTTAGGGTCATCTTTAACATCATTAAAGAGCTTCAGTGACATAGTAATGATTTGGTAGCTCTACACTCAATGCAAGTCTTTTTGTTCAAAGCACCTTGAGGCTATAATTATCGATGCAGCTCTTTTTACTGTTATATAAACAAATGTCAACACACTTTCAGGGTTAGTTGGGTGACCTGATGTAAATGAAATTATAATTAGTGCTTATGTGCCCTAACACCTTTATCTCAATTCTATTCCCACATATTCTTCTGTTTGTCATGCTAGGATTCTGAAGTACATTTAACTAAATGTAACGGCAATTTGCGAGCCTTAATGTGTTAGTATTTCTTCTGCTCCATTGTCTTAATGTAACTGGAATTTAAAAGTGCCCCTGTGTAAATGACCACATCGGGACACACCAGGGGTAAGTATATGCTAATTTTTGTTTCTCCAGAATAATTCCGGTTTCTGAATAAAAATACCAGTTGATTCAGTATTGCACTTAATTCACAGCAGCATACAGGGCCTTGTGCACACCAAGGTCAGAGAGGTGGGAGGAAAGGAGAAAGAACAGATTCAATCAAGAAATTCAGACCAATGTTAGGAGTTTGGAAGAAATGAGAAAGAAAGATTTGTGGGGGAAAAAAAAATGCAAGATGAATTGAAAGAAATAAACTTTAAGATTGTATTTAGGTTGTTGGGATTCAGTTTAAATAAAGGGAAAGACTCATGAATTTAGAGAAGACTAAAATCTTTGTTTCATTTATGTTTTCTATTTGAGGCTCTACATTTTCTTCAATTCTGTATTTTCATTCTTACAGCTACAGTTAATTGATTTTAATGTTATGTTTTATTGAAATTAGATTTGTTGAGGAGAATTGCTTTCTATACATATTCAGATCAGAGAGAAAATAAACACATTACATCTCACTTAATTTGACTGTGTTACACACAGAGGGAGAGGTGATGTTTACAGTTGATTTTGGAAGTAAGCTTGAGTCTCTCCTGGTATAATTGTTGCTTTGAACCTGGAGTACAGGACTTGCATACAAACTGCATGAGGAACACAAACTCCAAATCCACCTTGTGCTGTGCCATGTCTGAGGTTATTTGGACCAGGCAATAGGGCCATTGCATGTCAGGCCTCTGCATGGAGGCCGGCTAAAAGAGCAGATTAAAAACTTAAAACTTGCCTTTCAGACAGCAGCCTTAAAAGGTTGTTCCAGCGTCCATTCATATCGAGAGGCGCCTTGTAGCACCCTCCGGAGCTGATGGAGGCGGGGCGACTGGTGCCATAGCGCCACCCATCATAAATATGTGGCAGAGCAATGGCCATCTTCCCTACCTATAATCCTCCCATGTCGTTGGAACTCTCAGAAGAGTCCAGCTATATGGGGGGGATTATGGGTAGGGCAGACCGCCACTGCTCGGTTGAGTTTTGAGCTGCAGAGAGCGGCCCTGAAGGCTAAAGTGGCTGGTGAGGCTGTCGCAGTCCACACCAACTGCCCCCTGATGGCCCCAACAAATCCCGCTCACCCCTGACACCCTGATGGCTCCTGCCCTGACAGTTCCTGCTGGCCCTCGCTGCCCTGACGATTCAGACCCCTGCTGCCTGATGGCTCCCGCTGCCTGATGACCCCTTGCCGACCCCCTCTGCCCCGATGGCTACTGTTGCCTCGATGGCTCCTGCCGGCCCCACTACCCCAATGGCTCCCGCTGCCTGACGGTTTCCACCCATCGCCCCTGTCTTGATGGGGTCAGGGAGGGAGAGGAGTGAGTGGGGAGATGGGTCATCAGCCCTCTCCTAACCAGCCACATGCAGCAGCTGTATATTCAGGTCAGGCAGCAGAGGGCAGCATTCCACCGATTATCCTTCCCCGAGAAGGGTTGGAATCGGCGCCTCGGAGCTAACCACGGTGCATTTAGAGAGGTAAGTCTCTAGGCATAATGGCAAAGAATCTTCGCTTTTACAGACGGGTGTTTTCCCTGCTTGAAAGTGCCTAATGGGTTAAACAAGAAAATTTCCATTTTCTATCAACAACATTCTGCATTTTTAATAAGAACCGAACTCCATTCCTACCCGGCCAGGGGAAACATTTCATAACTTTGACTGATTTAGACCACACTGAGTTTTTGCAAACATGATCGTGCACCCAAATCTTCTGCGCAAATGGTCCAAATTTTACCAGGAGTTGGAGGAGTTAACTGTTTGATATTCATGAGGCCTAAGGCAAGAACTCACAACCTTTCTAACACCTCGTTTCACTGAGGAATGAATATTATATGAGAAAGCAGGTCATCACCCTATGATGTGTTAATTAATAATTAATAATAATTTGATTGAAGACTAATAATTTGCAACAAACGATGTTGCTAGGCTGGTGGAGGTGATTAGCAGGGGAGCCAGAGGGAGTGCAGAGTATTGGAAGACAGTGACATAACTGAGTAGATTGCAACAGGAGAGCAATTCCTAAAAGCTATGAAGTAATACTGCTTCTTCAAATCTAACACAGATACGATGGAGGAATTCAGGTCACGCAGCATCCATAGGAGGTAAAGATATATAACCAGTGTTTCAGGCCTGAGGCTTTCTTCAAGGCATGTGCAAAGAACAGGCAGGTACCTGAATAAAAGGAGTGGTGGAGGAGGGAACAAAGGGCAGGAGACGAGCCAGCCCAACAGGCAAAATGCCATCACAGGACAAGGATAGGACAGGAAAGGTGAGAATTGATCTCCTAAAAGAACTCCTTTTCTCCCCACATTTATTCATACATGTGATATGGGCATCGCTAACTTTATTGTGTGTGGTTATAGTCCTTCAGAAAATGGTTTTGAATGCCTTTAAAATTTAAATTTAAATTTGGCCTTCTCCAATGTTGTAATGTAAAAATAATTCAGAAGTACAGTTATTTTTGAAGTTTCCTATATTTAAATGGTTTATTGACTATGATGCGAGAAAGAAAGGATATGATATTTCCATGGTGGTTGAGTTTGTGGGTTTGGCTCTTAAAGAGCTATTGGAAAATTAATACAATTTACCTTGTAAGTGGTAACAGTGCTCAATGTTCAATATCCATTTATTCTCATAAGCACCATGGATAGTTGCACGAAAATGTTTACTTACTGCAGCCAATCAGGTCTGCACAATACACCAGCTGCAATAGTAAATTTTAAATGACCAGGCAGAAAAATAAGGTAATAACTATCAAAGGTTAGATAGATAAATAAATATTCACAACTGCAGGTCGTGCTTTTAAAAAAAATATTCAGTGGCATACTTAAGCTATTGGATGGAATCCCAATAAGATTGGGTGCTTTTATCAAGGTGGTTCAAATTTCTTGATAATCATACAAGGATTTAATCCAGGACAGTCACCAGTAATAGAAGTTCAAGAAGTAAATCACTAATAACCAAACTCAGTCTTTTCTGTGCTGTGGTAGCATAGGATTTTTGTGGCTGGTCTAGTTAAGTTTTGGAATAATGTTGACCCCAGGATATTGATGACTGTGAACTCATTGCTACCGAAGGTCAACATTAATTATTTTCCTGTTGAGGATGGACATTGTCTGCGACATAGATCCATATTAGTGGCCACATCAGCCCAAGGCATTGGCTGTTTTTTGTTGCGAGTTTGCAAATGGAGCAGAATACTGAACACTTTTTATGAATAACCCCAACTCTGATCATTTGAGCAGAGAATTTCATCTTCAAAGAATTCTTGCATCTGATCTCCACAGAGGCACACTTTGGAAACCTCTGTCTTCTTCTGAATGCATTAATTACATTTATTCTTCAAACACTCATTTGAGATTGGTCAGGTCACCAACCAGTTTGGCCTATCCAAATTACATTTTCAAGATATCCGAAGTGCATTGTCTAATAATCTTTACTTTTCACTTTCTGAGAGGGACTCCCTTAATTGCACAGTTACCATCAAGAGCTCAAGTGGATGAAAAATCATCTATCACATGGACAATCCAACACAAAAATTGAAGCACCTCTCGTTTGACCGATAAGGAAAACTTACACTGATAATTATTCCACTTTTGAGCTTTGGAAAGCAGTTTAATAATGTTTCATCTTTTCAGTAACATTCATTATAGCATGCTCAGTGTCTGAAACCATTCACCTGGGAAAGCCTCTTGGATCTCCCATTATCCTGACAAAGTCATTGTAAAATTACTCCTTTGAAAACTGAAAAAAAGCTCAGATCATAACATTTGTGACCAACTCATTGAAACTTAACAAAATTGTTCGAAGTCCCTGAAAAATCTTTAGTAAATGGTACTTTAAAATCAGGAAAAAAAATCAGCTGAAAGAAAGGTATAATACAGTGACAAAGAGTGAACCTCACATTGCAATGGCTGTACTCAGAAAAAAAAACTCCAGCATCCAAGGTGTGAATAATCTTCTGTGTTTATTTTGCATGGGGTTTCAAGGGTGATTAAAAATAAGCAGATTGAATCTGTTCAGTCACTCAACTGGCACATTACTGTCAGACATTTCCTTCCATAAACACAGAGTGACGGTACTCCGGAGACTTCTACCCTCACATCGATCCAAACCTTATTAACTTTAACACTCTGAAGATAAATAGTAAAAGTGGAGCTAAAAGTCTGCTAACATTTAATTATAAAGAGGAAGACAATAAACAACAATGCAATTGCCCTGAATCCTGGAACCCAACCAGGAAATGAGAACTGACAGTCAGCCTCGTTTATTTCTATTTTGGTTATGAATGAGAGGGAAGTGGACAGGATTGGGGCCAGAGCCCTAACCTTTGCCTCCCATCTCAAGGAATTCTAGTTAGTCTGATCAAAAAAAAAATTAAATGGTAATCGCTCAATATCTCAAATCTTCCTGATAAATTTGAGATTATGCTTTGACATGAAGTTACTCAGTATATAACGTAACATCAAATATAGACTTGCGGTTCTGGATGGAGACAATATCACCAGCACCACCTCCATCTTAACCCAAAACAAAAGAAAAACTGTCGATCTGAAAAATAAACTGGAAATGTTGGAAATGCTCACTGTATGTTCTGAAGTGAAGAAGAAAATGAACCTTTCATGCTGATGATGTCATTCAAAGATTGTCACATGTATAAAAAATGCAGTGTGAGATGTTGTTTTGCGAGCACACCAGTAGACATCTCACACTTGGTACAGTATAAAGGTACACAAATGCAGAGTTACAGAGGGAGATCAGTTGGATTGGAGCAAAGGCAGCATTGCTTTACTATTCTGAGGTACATTGTCTTGAATCTGGGGTTTATGATCTCATTCTTGTGATCTTCTTCCACACAGGAGAGGGGTGAAGAGACTGGCCGAGGTGGGATGAGTCTAATGAATGTGGAGGTTGCTTTTCCAAGGCAATGGGATTCACAGATGCTTTAATGCACAGAAGTGTTGAGAAATTCAGCTGATTATGCAGCATCCAATGGATACAAAGATATAAAATGTATAGATGAAGTTGCTTGAGGGGTTGTTGAGGAGGAGGGGGTGCTGTTATGGGTATATGTGTTGGCCTGAGCCACATTCACAGCCTGATACAGTCATGGGCAGAGCAGTTCCACCTAGAATGCTTTTGACTGTGCACTGGAAGAATTTGTTCAACAATGCTGGCACACATACCATTTCCTCGGCCTTCTGAGGAATTTGAGGTGCTGGCTCACTTTTTCACTAGTGAATCAATATGGGTGGACCAAGACTGGTCACAAGAGATGTTTACCCTTTGGAACCCAAAGCCGTCAACGATCTCCACCTCAGCACCGTTGATGCTTTTGGGAGTGAGTGCTCCACAGGCTCTTTGATCTCGCTGAGTGAGAGATGGTTGTAATGGCACCAGTCCCTCTATTTCCCTTCTGTACTCTACTTGATTTAAAATATTAAAAATTGTCATGCATTCATTTAAAATTATTATAGGAAATACAAACATTCTGAGAATATTGGCTCAAAGTATCAATGCTCAATAATGTGTTGAACTTTTGGTTACATTGACAAACTTATTATGTGAATAATAGCTTACATTACAGGTCCTGCGTAAAAGGATTTTTTTAAATTATTGTGACAGGCCTAATTTGCTCTTCAGGAAAAAGATTTAAACACAAAAAAATGTATGTTGCGGTGTGAAAGCATAATTGTCTCTGTTTCTTCTGGCAGGTCCCATACTTCGATCCTACCTCGGAAGCTGAATGTAAAACTTGGCAGAACACATTGCCATGTCATTACAATGGACATGATGTTGTTTCTGCTCCATTAGTTCATCAAGAAAAATAATCCAGCAATCTGACTTTACTGATAAATAAAGAGTGATAGCAATATAGAAATAGTGCAGGAACTGGCCCGTCAGCCCATGACTGGACAGTACAAGATGCCGAAATTAAGCTAAAACTCTACTGCTTGTTTATAATACATACTCTTCCATGAATATTGGATTCAAGAATATTGGATTCACAGCATCTTTTAAATTTTCCTTTTGCGAAAGGGATACAGGAGTATCAGAGCCAGCACCCACCAGGTAGAGGAACAGCTTCTTCCCACAGGCAGTGAGATTGCTGTACGGCCAAATATATTCACTATCAGAGACTCTCATCTTTGCAAAACAATATTTATTTGTACATATCAATACTTGTCTTGCATATTTTTTGTTTGTATGTATATGTGTTATGCCTGGCTATGTGTCTGCATGTTTTGCATCGTGGACCAGGAAGGTTGTTCCATTAGATTGTACTTGTACAATTGGAAGACAAAAATATTTAACTTGATGACTCAAAATTTGAATCTATCTTGAAGCCTCTTAACTGCTACTGTTGTACCTGCTCCCATCACTATTCCAGGCAGCCTGTTCAAGGCACCTTCCACTCTCTGGGGAAAAAAAAAAATTGCTCTACACATCTCCTTCAAAGGGAACTGTGTCCCCATTTCTCTCAGGGAATTAATTGCATACTTTCTCCATACATTTGAACTCCCTGTTACAAAATAAGTTAATACAATTATGGAATAAACTACATAAAAAGGGTTAAGGCTAGATTGTGGGACAAACAGACATCTCAGTAACATTTCGCAATTTGAAATGCAAGAGTTATGCCTGAGCATAGACTTCATGTCTGCCAGTGTCTTTATAGAAACCATGAAGTATGCCTATGAAGGCTTCACAAGTAGGTGTTAATGGGATTGATGCTGTAAAATTGAAATGGACTATTGTCTTTAAATTTGGTGCCCGGTTGAAGTTTGCTGTTCTAAGAGGGGTCATGTGGTTTTGCAGAGAGAAAGAGAGAGAGAGAGAGAGAGAGAGAGAGAGAGAGAGAGAGAGAGAGAGAGAGAGAGAGAGAGAGAGTCAGTTTACAGCACGAGTTAGTGTTGGAAACTACAAGTTTTGCAGACTTGTTGCAAGAGGGCATTTGAGGACAGACTTTGATTTATTTGCTTATTCTAAACAGGTAGTCAATTACAGAGGATATGGCTGGTTAACATGTTTCTCCTGAAATAGGGGAAAAAGAAGAACTCTTTGTGGTATCCTGGAAGAAGAGGTTAACTTTTGGAAAACTCTTGAGGGGGAAAGTTCCTTCACCAAGGCATTGAAGTGGCTGATTGAAGGAGATCAGTTTGTGTGTGTCCAACAAACATCTCTTTCTGAAACCATCTCGGTAACAATTTAAGTTAAAGCACCGGGGCTTGGTGAAGATCATAACTGTTAAATTCTGTGCACAGTACAGAAAGTTGCCTGATGCCAGTGAACTTGGAGAAGTGAAAAGTGAATGATCGGACAGTGAAGATAAGAACTTACCCAAACACATAAACATGACAAACATGTGAGCTTAGAACTAGAAGGGAGTTAAGTTAGGCTAAGTGGCAATAAGTTAAATGTTTATCTCATTATTATGGATGAAGAAAATTAAAACCTCTTTTGTTTAAGTGACCATTGTCTTGGTGAATTTCTGTTCCTGCTAGTTTTTGGTGTCCTCTGGGCTCGGAACATCCCAGAGTGCAACATCTACAGATTAAACTCCATCTATTATTTCTCCACCTATATTTGTCACTGATCTATATCTTATTGTATTATTTGATAGTAATTCATTTCTAAATCTCACTGAGAAATTAGATTCTAAATCACAATGAGAAATTAATAAATGCGCCCCTTGTGGTTTTACAATCAGAAGCAGGAAATGCAATTGCGAAAAGAAAGTGACAACAATTGCACTGAAAGATAACAAGCTCTATCAGTACCTTTGGCTCAACTCAAAGTATAACCTCTGTAGGAAAGACCGCCGAGAATAGCTCATCCCAAGGAATTAGCATGGAAGCTTCATCAAGATTTACTCTGCTCTCTTTCTTCACCACAGATGTACATTAATGTTGTTACCAAGAGCAGTATATCTACTCAACAAATCTTCTGACAATGTCCTATTTGACAGGGGAAAGAGGGATTCATAAAGTCTTTATTGCAACTCGATATTCACCACAGCAATGTCTATTGCTTCCCAAAATGACCTCGCAAAAATAAAAGTCACTCAGTCTCTAAGCAATTACTTTATCTGTTTCAGTCTGACATTTTTCTCCATTGTAAGGAATGACTTGACTGGAATATCTCCAAAGGGAATCATTGTGAAGTTGACCATATACACTTGTGTACAGTTTATCTGGATAAAATCTTTTTTTTTTAAACCCACTCAAAATAAGAATCAGGGAGGCCTCCCAATCATAAAGGGTTTTCATGCTACAAAATTAGCACAAAAATCATGTGATTTTAACCAAAAATAGAAAACTCTCCCATTAAGCACATAGCAGCAAATGCAGTTTGGCTAAATTCAAAGCTTGGGAGGAGATGGACGTTTAGTTTGGCAAAACATGCTTGACAGAGCATGGTAGAACTGCCAAAAAATTCATGTAATTATCATTTCACTACAGCTTAGAGCACTGAGCTGAGTTGCAGCAGTTAGATCACAGAGTTAGATCACAGTCGAGAAAAGCAGTAGTCTTCTGTTCCCAAATAGAATCATCCATCATAAGAAAAATGCAAATTATGTCATCACGTTTAAAGCATTTCTACTTGACATTAACATGCACCATTGAATGATGAAGGCAGTGAACATCAATTAAATATGCTTTGGTATGCAGCAAGAAGTCACATATGTAGTAAAATAGTGCAGGAATAAAGTATAGTTAATTGGGAACAAAATCCTCTTATGGATAAATCAGTTTCTGAAGGATGTTATTTCTTTTTATCATAATTAGTTCTCAGTCTTATTTCTGCCATATTCAAATACTTGGAGAAGCCAGTCAATAACGTGATTGTTGTACAATTCTTTCCATATAAATAAAACACAAAATTGCTGTGCCGAGGTGGAGCTAGAAATAAATGGACATTAAAATAAAGGAAACAAAAGTTGGTTGATGAGACCTAAAGGCAAAGGCAGCTTTTCTTAATTTCATCCGCAATTCTGTTGCTACATTTTGGACACGATAGATCGAAAGAGCTTAGTTTTGTTTAATTGATAGGACTTTGGTATAGCTGGGAAGGCCAATATTGAATGTTCACCTCAAGAGAATTCCCATGAATTGACCCGGCAGACTTCAAACAGCTGCAAAGCTGAACTTATTCCTAGGATGCCATTTGGTGCCTAATTAAGAATTTGAGCTCGTGATGATGAAATGATATGACAACATTTGTTCAGATCATGGTGGAGTGTGAGTAAGTCATCGGAATAGGCCCTTCACAATTCATTTCAATGATCATCCAGACTAATCATTCTTGCCTGCATTAATTCTGTACCTTGCTCATTCATATACCTGTCAAGTTACTCTTAAACATTGTTCTCGTTTATATATACTTTCTGAGACAATTTACCCTTTTAATGCTCTTTCTTCTCACCTTAAACTGTACCCTCCAGTTTTAGAACACCTCCCCCCCCCCCAACATCCTCGTAAACAGTAGCTGCCTTTCTACCTTTTCCATCCCTCACATAATTTTATAGTCTCCTATCAGCCCCTTTCACTCTTGGTCAAACAGAACAATCTCTTCTGGTAATTCATGTCCTCCAATCCATTGTGAATCTTTTCTGCACCCCCTGTAGCTTAAACACATCCTTCCTATGGTGCGACGGTCAGAAGTTGTTGTTGGAGGAATTAAAGAGGACATTGGGGAGTTGGTGCTTGC
Source organism: Narcine bancroftii (assembly GCF_036971445.1). Classification (NCBI taxonomy): domain Eukaryota; kingdom Metazoa; phylum Chordata; class Chondrichthyes; order Torpediniformes; family Narcinidae; genus Narcine; species Narcine bancroftii. The sequence goes on along the minus strand of NC_091476.1, from coordinate 95,911,158 downwards.
TATCATTGTTCTTCGATCAGGCAGTGTCATGTTTGACAAGAGTGAGAAAGGTTTAGAGACTGAAACCATTGTGGACCGGTAATGGAGGGAGTAAAAGCATGAGAGTGCACTACTAATGATATAGGGTTGTTCTCTCTGACTTGCTGACAAGCTTCTTGTGTGGGCTTGGAGCTGCACTCTCCCAACAAATAGAATGTGAGGAACACAATTGAATAATACATTTTTTAAAGGTTACTGCAACAGAAAATAATAATATATTCCTGGATAGAGGAACTCAGGAGTAAAACACCTTGGATTATTCTTTCAAAATTTATTGTAAGGCAGACAAAATATCCTTTTGAATTGTTCTTTGAAGTCGGACAAGGGGGAGAAAATGGCTGAGTGGGACTTTATGAGGGTAACATAAAACAAGATTTACCCCTCACATCAGTTCTGCGATTCAACAATACCAAGTGGACTGAGGATGGCAGGGTGCTGGGTATTGTCGATATGGTCTTTAACAAAATCCCACAGGGCTAGCTTGTCTGGAATGTTAGATCACAGGCAATCTAAGGACTGGGAGTGGGGGGGGGGAAGGTAGCATGTTGGTTTCAAAATTGGCTCGGTGGAAGAAGAAAGAGGGTACTAGTGGAGGGTTGATTATCTGATCGAAGTTGGAAATTGATCAAACTTTATTTCTGAAACAGGAAATCTACAAGTTGCTGGAAGTGAAATATCTCATCACAGTTCATGGGACTGTACTCAATAACAAAGTCATGTTTTATTTAAAAAGATATTGTACATTCATAATTTATTTAAAAATATATCATTAGTTTATAACTGAGACAGGTGACCAAGCTTTCATGAAGAGAGGTACTTCAATCAAGCGCGACCATTTGTTGTTATCAAGGCTAATAAATTCAATGTTTAAATTTGGCACACCCAATCACTTGACAAATAAACTTTAAGTGCTCCCTCATTCCTGACACCAGACTGAGAGCAGACCTTTGTAGCATTGCCATAATCAAACTTAATCAGACCAATCAATGGAATAGAAAGCAGTGATAGCATGCATTTGGCCAGGAGGCCTTGAATATCATCTATAAGACATGAAAGATGCTGTAATTTCTGAATTTTGTGACTTGTTCATGACAATAAATTCTGGTTCGTATAAATTAATAGTTCCTGAAAACTCAATTCAATAACAGAGCAACACGCTCAGATGAATTAGGGAACTCGTTTATGGTTTCCTCATGAACTTTTCATATTTCAGTAAACAAGTCTGAAACCAAACTCTGCAATGGTGGGAACCTGCACCGGAAGTTTAAGTAGACTCTGTTCTTGATTTATATTAAATTAATTTACACTCAAAATCTTTGCAAAAGTCTCTAAGTATTCTCTGGAATTAATAAATCCTCACTTATATAATAAAACTGAGCAGTGCACCCTAGGAGTGATAAGTCAACCTAATTATGAATCAAAAAGCACCAAGCAACAAATGGTTAAAAAAAAATGAGCTTAAAAAAAACAAGCAGAAAATAGTAGCCATTTCCACCTCTTTGCAGTTTTCTTCACAATTATCATCCCATACTAATAATGAGTCATAAAATCTACTGATATCTGTATTTAGCTTCAGGAACTGAAGTTTTGGCAAGATTATACATTGAAATAATAAAGTAGCACAGCCAGCAATAAAGAGCTAGAGTGTTCAGTGACTTGGTTTCCATTCTGGCTTGTCTTTTCACAACCATTGAGGGAATAACATTGGCAATTTCCAAGAAGGCGTCTTGGGGCTAGAGTACTCGCAGCACAATGAACTGACCATCTGCAGGATTAGATAAAGCCAATGGCAACATCACACCATTTTGTGTAGTCAAAGAAAATCTATTTTTGGAATTAAATTACAATTCTATTTCAGCTCATTGAATGAAGTCAAAGAATTCTTGTGCCAACATTTTTCAGACAAGAAACACATTTTTATTGGGATATACACGCAGAAATTGGTTAATCAAAATAAATTAAATCATGCAAGTTTTGGTTTGATAGCAGGTCATATATTTGAACGATATATCGATTATAACTGTATACTAATTTAGGGGTGAGCCTAAAGGGAATGTTCACAGTGAAGGTGCAGTCAATGTAAGAGAGGGCTCAGAAAATATAATAAATCAAGATTTACTGGCAACCGTTTTTTTTTGTTTTCTTTGATGAATGAAGGACGGAAATAAATTAATTTTCTTCTTCGTGTATCCAGTTTTAATTCAGTAAGATACAGAATTCATTAATCATTTGATAACATTTATCATTTTTGTTTCATACAAATATAAAGAAAAAAATATGGAAATCAGCTATTCTCAACTTTTTAAAGCTATGCCTCACCCACTAAGACTCTGCTCAAAGTTTATGGTCTCCCTTTCCCTGTGAAGCAGTCAAGATTTGGTTTCTTCCGTACTTCTCTCCTACCGACGACATTAAAAAAATATTTATATTTAATGTCACGCGAGGTGAAAAGAAGCTTTTAACTTAAATGTGCTGTGCCCCGCTCCACCCTCCGTCCCCCCCACCACCTCCCAGGGAAGCAGCGGGGCAGTCATTGGTGCAAATTATCAAAAAGTAAACTCTTTGACCCTTGCTCTTTTGGAGTTGAGCAGAAGACTGCAAGATCACTGAAGCCTTCAGCCTCCTATATGAACATGCATTGATTTTGACTACACCCATTCACCAGTTTAGGGACATTATAAGAGTTTGTTGCCATTTCCAAAGTAGATTGCTTGGTGCAATCACACAACACAAGATATGCAAACAATAGTGTAAATTAAATTACCACAATGTACCATGAGGCAAAAGATATAAAAAGGGATAAATATTCACAGAATGAGCACCAAGGAGCTTTAAGTGGACTGAGATCATTAATTTTCCTGAAATAATACTCCTGGGCTTTGAACATTAGGTTTTTTTAAGTCCAACGTGAGATTAAACCAAAATGTAAAATCAGGATATAATTTTATTTTTCCCTCTTCACCAGAATTACCGGCAGTTCTTTGTTCTCCATGCTGGGATGCCCAGATGTTCTGGGCAAATATTGAAGAGCAACAGCCGTCAGGAGATAGCCTGTCAAAGAAATTTACATTGCACAGCAAAATGAGGGCAACAAGTGAGTCATTTTAAAGTTTCTTTCTCCATTTGAGCAAGGACACTTCTGTGTATAAAATGCAACCTACTCAGATGCACACACTCAGGGAAAGTAACAGATGATGTGCACACAACAGATGATGTACAAGCAGAGATATCCTTTAGTCTCTTGTCAAAAGCTTTATAGCAATACCATTCTGTTACAAAGAAATGTCTAAAGAGGTAATTGATTCGAAGCTGGGGGGAAAAAAAAGTGAACAGTACAACTCGTGTTGCATTCACAAACTAATCCCGGCTCAGATTTCTGAATTGGCTAACAACCAGAAACTTATCAGACTTAAATCTGAAAAAAAATAACTCAACAGAGTGCTGATCTGGGGCAGTTATTTCTCCTGAGCAACATCCTTATTATGAAAGAGTGAAAACATGACATTTAGCAAGTAATCAGAATATCTCTGATTCAAAGAAACCTGCTTCGCTTTGCTTTGTTGGTCACTTTCAACACAGAAATGTAATCAAGTGCACAGGTGATTCATTTTCACTTGTTGGTGCAACAAGAAGACATGGATGATTTCATTTATTTTCTTATTTACCAAATGAAGACATGGATGATTTCATTTATTTTCTTATTTACCAAATACTCCTCCTTACCCTCAGTTATGTTGCTTTTCTTTTTTTTTGTCAGCCAGAAGGAAATTCAGAGCTCACAGTTTGATCTGTAAAGAAAGTAATCTCAAACTGTGAGCCACAATACCACAAGCCGTGAGCCACAAAAAAATCACGAGGCGTGCATTAAGTGTTCATCAGATAACCAGAACAAATTGTATCCATGTCAACTGGATTCATTCCAAAAGATCATTTTGAAACTGATTTCCAGAACTGGCCAGGCCATATGTATTTGTGGCCCCCAACCTCTAACCATCGTCTTCACACCTGTTCTGGCAATAATGTCATTACTACAACAGATGTTGGGCAAGAAGATCACAAATTCATTTTGATTGTCCATTCGATGAATGTGAATAAGCTAATGAGGGAGCCTCTTCATTAATTCATCAAAATAATTAAGGTCACTTTGTTTTTACCTGCAACACTTTCCATTAGCATTGCGAATAAAACATGGCTTGGAATTAAGTTTTTTACTTAAGCTTTCACCCCCCCCCCCCCCCCCCCCCTCCCCCCTCCAGACATGTACTGCCAGCAAAGAGCATCCAGGTAATTTAAAAAAAAAATCAGGTTATTTTTTGCATATCGTGGCCAAAATTGTGATTCTACTCATTATATGTTCCATTAGCGCCAGCATTATGAAAGATTCTATACCATAAAAGGGCCAAAGCACCTGATGTAAAGAGAAAATAAAAGAAGAAAGCTTCGCCATCTCAGATCTTTAGAAAGCAAAGCCAAATCACTCTCTTTTGAAATGCCGACAAGACACCTTGCTTCAGTTATACTGATGTAGCTATGACCACTAAATACAGGCTCGTTCTTGTCCTTCTGTGAATAATCACCAAAGAGCAGATCAGTTTCCCATGTTATCCAACCTGGTATCTTTGACAAGACAGCATTTATTTAGTGCCACTCCGATGATTGCATTCTCGTCTTCAATGGGAAAGAAACCTACAGCACCTGACCTAGAGGTGACAACTTAGTTGGAAATTGTACAAGATGGATGTTGGAAACAATTTCAAGCTTTAAACACAAAATTCATTGGTTTAATCTTCATTTTTTTGTCATTTGAATTCACCACAGATATTTTTTTTTCTGCTCATTGCTGCATCCTCAAAAGTCACACCTTTCTCATTCACATCTTTTCTCTCACATCTCCTCCTGATGATGTTCCGAAGTAAAATTGGACCATGACAACAGATTGATTTGGTTTCATCTTTTCCTTGTAAATTCCAACAATAAAGACAATTTTCATTCAATTATTGACCTATTAATGCATTTAATTTCCAGTACCAAAGAGGGCAACAGCAACAGACCTTTATAACTTACCTCCCAGAGACACTGACCTCCACCATTATGAAATGTTTCAAGAATCTGGAGATGGAATGTATCAAAGTACACCTCCCAGAGACACTGGACCCATTTCAATTTGCCTACAGATGGAATCATTCCACTAACATTCCGTTCAATCTGCCCTGACCCACTTGAAGAACAGCACCTCATCTGTGAGACTGCTGTTCATGGAATAGTTCGATATTTAATACAATCATACCCTGGAGGCTGGTGGAGAAGCTGTCCTTGCTGGGACTGAACATCCCTCTCAATAACTAGAATTTGGACTTCCTAACGGAAAGGCCGCAGTCAATCCTGGTTGACAGCAGAAAGTCCAGCACCATTATGCTGAGCATTTGTGCACCTTTGGACTGTGTGTTCAGTTTGCTCCAGTTCACACTTCTGACCCATGACTGCGATGCCAGATCCAACTCCAACAGAGTCATCAAGTTGCAGATGACAAGACAGTAAGTTGGCCTCATCAGCAAAAGCGAGTCGAAATATAGAGAAGAGGTAGAAAATTTTGAGAAATGCTACAAGAATAATAACCTGACTCTCAATGCGGACAAGGCAAAGGAGATGATTATAGATTTCAGGAGAACCTCCCTCCACTACACATTAATAACTCGGGGAAGAGAGTGGAGACCACTGAATTCCTTGAAGTCTACATAAGATGTGAACTATCCTGGACACATAACACATCCTCACTTGTCAGGATGGGGCAACAGTTACTGCACTTCCTGAAAAGGCTGAAGTAGCCACCATTCTGCCAACTTTTTTGGAGCTATTTGGAGAGCATCCTTGTCAGCTGCATCACTGTGTGATATGATTATAGAGCATTGGATCAGAAGTCAATCCTCAGAAGGGATTACTGGGGTTATCTCCCCCCACCTTAATCGCTGGAACTTACTCATTATTTAAAAAGGGCTCGCCAAATTAGGGAAGATCCCTACATCACCTCTCACACCATCTTCCAGCTACTCCTGTTTGGAAACAAATACAGCAGTATCATAGCCAGAACCATCAGTCTGAAGAACAGCTTCTTTCCATGGGCGGCGAGACTGCTGAATGACTGATAACTGCTAAAACAACTCCCTGTGATTTTTTAATTAAGAATATGTATTTCAATATATGTTCCGTTGTATTGTTTGTCTGCATGCGTGTTATGCCTATATGCGTGTTTTGCACTGTTCTGACCTGTGGACCAGAGAACACTTTCCATGGGTTGAAGTCAACAACTTCATGGATTCACAGACCAGCTTTATAAAAAATATTGTTACTTTATTAGTTACAAATTACAAGACTCTGAATGTTAATCTGCAATAATTAATGCACATATTATTTCAATAATTAAAGAAAACTCATCTGGTTTTACAGCACAGAAATATGCTCTTCATCCCAAATTCTCTATGTTGACCAAGTGAAACACAAAAGTCTGCAGACACAGTGATTGTAGTAAAAACACACTGAAATGCTGGAGGAACTCAGGTGGTCTTTTCAGCATCTATAGGAGACAAAGATAAATGGTGAATGTTTCGGGCCTGAGACCTTCTTCAAGGAATAAATTTCAGTACTTCTCAGAATTCAGACAATGCTGGCTGGGGGTGAAATCCAGACCGAAAGGTGTCAATTGGATATGATAAGGAATGAGGTAAGAATTTATCATGTTCGTGTGAAAGGAGAAGGAAAGAAGATACAGAAGTAGGGAAAGCCGATGGGCAAAGAAGGGGAATAATGAATGCCAGAGGTTGATATTAATTGTTGGAGGGTGACCCGTCAGAAGATGAAGTGTTGTTCCTCCAATTTGCGGATGGTCTCAGTCTGACAGTGCATGAGACCATGGACAGACATGTCAGCAAGGGAAAAGTATGGACAATTGAAATGGGTAGCCACTGGGAGATCCACGCTATTGTGGCAGACAGAGTCAAGATGCTCAACAAAGTGATGTCCCAGTCTATGCCAAGTCTCTCCAATATAGTGGAGACCACAATGGAAGCACCGGATATAGTTAATGAGCCCTGTAGATTCACAGGTGAAATGTTGGTTCACTTAGAAGGACCACGTTGTTTATCTAAGTTAGTCCCAATTGTATGTTTGGCTCATATCCCTCCTAAACATCCCTAACTACTTACCTGTTTAAATGTATTTAAACTTTGTTATTGCAACCACTCTAACACTTCCTCTGGCAGATCATTCCACACAGCTACCACTCACCATGTAAAAAAGGTGCCCCTGGACTCTTACCTTAATTCCATTCCTTATTGTTTTGGATCTCCCTCCCTTGAGGAAATGATTATGACTGTTTAACTTATCTTTGTCTGTCATGGTTTTTATACACCTCTGTAGGGCTCCCCCTCCTCTGCCCTCAGACTCCTGCCCTGGAGAGAGAGAGTCTATCCAGCGCCTCCGAACAACTCAGACCTGCCTGTGCAGCAATATTTTCTCGACTCCTTTCTATCCCCTTTCCAGCTTAAGGAACTGGAACTAAACTTGTGTTTGAACTTCATGGGACCAAACATATTGTTGGTCGTTTGTTGCTTTCTCCTCTCCAAAATGATTTCTAGTGAAAGTGATAAAATGAAATGAACATGCAGTTTGGAATATTCACAATTTTCTCTTTAATTTGCACCCTTCTGAAGAGAAATAAAATGGGGTAAAATCATTTTGGTGATTTGTTGGAGTGTATTTGGACCTTGATCATCATGCTTTATCAGTTGAGTGGATGGATGGTAACTAATTTAATTGACCAAGTTGCTTGCAAATGAAACATATCCATGGTAATCAAGAGAGATGTCAGATGCTGGTAATACAAAAATGCTAGAGCAACTCAATGGGTCAGGCAGCATCTACGGAAGGCAATATATAGTTGGCATTTCTGGCCAAAATCTTTTGCAATGTTCTATACTTGGGTGAAATTAGAGTGATACCATAGTTGTGCTCAAGAATGATCTTTCTCTGATATAAAACAATTGCCCGTAGCTTTGCTCATGTTCAGTGCACTCAAGCTTCCAGAGACTGTATGAACACCCAGAGCAGGAAAAGGGACATCAAATGGCAGAAAATACATCCAGGATTTTTGTTTTAATGTATTTACTACAATCACAGCATCTGCAGACTTACCTGTTTTCACTCCATCAAATAGGAGAGTTGGGTAAACTCAATCTTCAATAACTTTAAAAGTATTTCTGGAAACAAGGAGCCCAGGTTATTTCTTGTATCAAAATCTAGGCAAAGCATTGGACACAACAAATTTGGGGGGGGGGGGGGTGCACTAACAGGGCAAATAACTTTTTTTTTAATTTCAAAATCAGACCACAATAATGTAAAATAATGTAAAATAGACCATTGGCACACCCAGCTTGTATTTGACATATGGCAGGGATCTGATGACATGGCCATCTCACCTTCAGCAGGGGTTCTGAATCACCATGAAGAACCCAGAGCAATATGGAGAATCAGTACAATGACTGGATTAATTTAGAATGACCTGCAGGGGGAACCATGGAAATTAAAATAATCTATATAAAATTATAATAGGTAGGACAAAGGATATCATACCTTTCACTATTTTCGCTTCAAGATCAAATTAACTTTTAACTTTCTGCATTTCATACATAGGAGGAGGCCATCTGGCTCATTAATTCTACCCATCTTTCAGAGAAATCTATCAATCCCATTGATCCACTATTTTTCCTGTCTCCTACAATTGTTTTACTTGAAACAAAGCATTTATTTGCCCTTGTCTTGAGATTTTACAGGACAATTAACAGATCAGCAAAGAAATATATGCTTTAAAATAATAAGACTGAGATAAGACATAAAGGGAGTGTGCAATAATGCATCCTGGTGCCACAAAAGGCAGTATTTAACCTTGTACAAATTATACTTCCTTATACAAAATATTTTGAAAAGCAAAATGATGCATACAATAAATGCTTGACATTCCCACAAGGCTCAAGCAATATACTTAATAGCCCTGAAGTCATTTTGCAAATACTTCCTCTCCTTTCTTTGATGTGTTCGATATCACTTTTGATAATCCTAAATTTTAGTCTAAAGTTTTAGATTAAAAAAATAGTTGCTGGAAAATGCAAATAAAAGCAGAAAATTCTGTAAATGCAGAGCAGACCTGGCAGAAATGAAAGGAGCAAATATGAAATCTTGATCAATTTTTACACCTAAAATATTAACTTGCTTTTTTCTCTCTGTCAAATGCCAGTGGATCTGCATTACATGTGATTTTTTTTTAAAAGCTTTTTACTTTAATTTTTCCAAACACATTTTTCTTTTTCTCAAAGGCCTTTTCTTTAAAAATGACCATCTTTCAAAAGTGAGGTGAGAAAGTATACTGGTATGGGTTAAGTCATAAAGGATAGAGGTTGCTGATAGGAAAGTCTCAACGTGTGGGTTCCATGGTGTAGCTAAGACCAGGGACCTCATTTTTTATTCATCGTTTATTATCAGGACCATACTTAAGTGTGGAACTGAGACATATGTAGCTTCATGGGGGTTTTACACCACAGAAATAGGTCCTTGTGGAAGGTTTGCCACATTCAGTAAAGATGTCTCGTAATGTGAGCTTCTTTGATCTTCCATCAAGCAATTACAGCAAATTATTCAGTGAAAGGGGGGGAGGGGCCTGTGTAAAGTCATGTACTGGTACTCACAGAGTCACCATGTTGAGTCGATTCCTTCATCCCAATTTAGGGGAAAAGATCAGAAAGAAACAAGGAAGTACATTTTGATCAAGTTGTTGAAATTATTGTAACTTTAAAAGTGGCCTTGGCTGGAAAAGATCCATTATACATTTCTCATCACAGTTTTACCAGGCACATCATATTGTGACAATCACAGCCCTTCTCATCTCATGGACAATTGGGCCAAATAACCTGTTTCTGTGCTCAATATCTCAATGACTCATGAATTAATAACTGCATGTGCAGGGTAGTTAATACTTTGAGCCAATTAAAATCATTTCGATTGATGGTTTGTTTTATTGAGGGACCGTGCACAGTTATGCAACTTACTTTTCTTCAAACACCCAAACTTGGTTTTATTTCTAACTGATACGTAGACAATTCCATTCAGGCCTGAGATTCATTATGTTTTTTTTTTAGATTCAAGTTTGGTGATTTTCATGACAAAGTTCTTGATTTCTGTAAATGCATGCAGAGAAGGGAGAAGAATCGTACCAAGCACATTCAGGACTCCAAAGGACTTTTTCATCTTCATATTGTGATAGTACAGATTCTATCACCAATGTGTATATGTACAGATTGTAGTGTAGGATGACTGTGATTGGCTGAGAGTGTAGCCACACCTACTGGCAGGTCTTAAAGGATTGCTCCTAGCCAGACCAGGTCATTCTGGACTGGTCGACCTACTTGTGATATGCTCCGGTATTTTAGTCAATAAAAGCCTTGGTTTGGATAAACAAGGCTTTGGTTCTACATATATGAAATAAAACGCAGCAGCAGGCAGGAAACTTACCCATGTCTCGTAGCAATTGCACGAAGAGTCCAGAGTGATGCCCTTCATTTGTTGACCGCCAGCTCGCTCCCGCCCTTCTGCCTGCTGTCAATATAATGTCCTGATTTTCACTTCAAGTGCATGTTGAAAGCCAGCTGAATTGAGTTTATTAATTTTCCAACAGATACAGCCACTTCATTTATCAGCAAGAGACCGAAGCCTGAATAATCATGAGCAATGGGCTTCTGGGAAAAAAAAAACATTCTGAACATCTGGGGATTTCTAAATAGCCTTCATTTTGCTCTTCAGTTTCAAGATTTAAAAACTGTACCCATGTCAATTTATAAACTCTTTCAACATTGGTAAGTAAATACATTTTCTGCTGTATTCTGATATGTTATAAATATTTTGTTCCTCCATACGGAATAACAACTTTCCCTCACACCAATTATGTTCGCAAAATCAAGTCTGTCTCAAAATTACTGAGTACTTGATTGGTCAAAAGCAGCAATTTGAAAGGTGAAGTGTCTGAAATTGACAGAGTGAAGTGAAGTTATCCCTGATGTAGCAGTATATTTAATAACACAGAATTTGGTGCTAAAATAGATATTTTAAAGAGTGTTCTTCATGTTCACTGCATATCTCAGTCATGAATAGTGAGATAGTCCAGGAAACGAACTATAAATTACTACAAGGTATTGGATGAATGGTGTCACTCCATTGCAAGACTTGCAAAATCAATAGTTCCTTTCTAATTTTCACATCCAGCGGAATTGTTGAATTTGTACCTCAATTGCCCACTAGCCCACTTCAAACAGTTTATACTCAAATTAAGAGAATAATTATTGTGGTGATACGACCACCAGCCCACTGCAGGGGCAAATCTCTGTATCTGCAGGAAGACCACCTAAATGGCTGACTCCACCTGGCTGGCTGTCAATCAGCTGAACTGAATAGACCACCTAAAGGACTGACTCCACCTGGCTGGCTGTCAATCAGCTGACCTGAGCTTGCCCCTCCTGAGTCAGTCACATGGGGAGCCACCAAGGCTTGAACTGGTGTTCAGACTTTTACTGGAATAAAGCCTGTTATACAGTCTTTCAAGTTTTGTGCTTGCTTGCTGCTACCTCAGTGCACCATAATTTTATTCATAGTTGAAAAATAAACAATAATGCCAAATCAGTGATAAACTTGAGAAATAACTTGAGATTGTCATAAATCCCTCATGTAAGCCTAGAATATAAATAAAGGCAGGTTGTTTAGCCATGGGGTGATATCTGGTCATTTCCAAAAACACTTGCAATTTTCATCTTTGATTGTGGAATGGTTACCATAACAGTTAGCACAATGCTGTTACAGCACCAGGGTTAAAATCCAACACTATCTGTAAGGAATTTGGAGATTCTCCCCATGACTGTGTGTTTCCTCCCACCCTTCAAAAAAAAAACAGGTTTGTTGGTCAATTGAGTATAATTGGGTGGCATGGGTTCATGGGCTGAAAAGGCCTGTAACAGTGCTGTATATCTAAATTAAAAAAAAATAAATTAATTTAACTAAGTCTTTTTGAATATGTCAGAAATTAAACATCATGGAAATCTAGAAATATTAAGAGCATCAAAAGGCCATTTGGCCACAAGAGCCTGTCCTGCTGTTCATTGCGATCATGTGTGTTTCATCTCAGTACCATATTCCTGTTCTCTCTATGTTCACCTGTATGTCTTTTATCTCTAGAAATCTGTGTAGGTTATTCTTAAAAATATAGTCTCTAATACCTATTTCTGAGTTGAGAATTTCACAAGAGCATTCCCCTCTGAGCAAAGAAAAATGTCCTCATCTCAGCCCTCTACATCTCTCTGTATCCTGAGACTGTGACTGTATAAGGGGCCCTGCTATTGATATCCTAAATAATAGCTGAACCAGAAAAAGGAAAATGGAACATGAAGAAATCAGACCATTGTTGTGACACTGCAGAGCACTGTTTAAAATACCACATACACTGGAGAAGCTGGAGGTTAGGAAAATAAAATTAAAATAGCTTTTTTGTTCTTCTAAAACACATATTGAACTAATATACTGCTTGATGCAGTGAACTCTCCAGGAAATGACCCATGGATGTCGGTGTGTGAATAGAAATGAAGGTAACTATTGAGGAATGAATGTGTGACATTTGGCCATTTATTTCAAGGATGAATAATTTGGAATAATGGACAAACAACCAGTTCATTAGGTTTGAGTGGCATAGAATCACTCTGTTTAAATCCCAACGGTGCAATGTGACCATTAGGTCAATACCAATGATCATATATTGTTTTAAATACAGTATTTCCAGCCACAGATAAAACAGAACAGAAATCTACAGCACACTACAGGCCTTTCAGCCCACAAGTTTTTGTAACCTAATAACCCACAACTGCCTCCAATTTCTCTACCCTCCATTGTTCTCATTTCCATATACCTGTGCAATCGTCTCTCAAATTATCCTGTTGTATCTGCTTCCTCCGCCATTGCTGGCAATGAATTCCATGCACCCACAACACCGTGTAAAGCACCTCATATTCCCCCTGTAGTTAATCCTAAGCACCTTAAAACAGTATCCCATTGTGTTAGTCATTTCAGCCCTGGGAAAAAGCCTCTGGTTATCCACAAGATCAATGCTTCTTCTTATCTTGTAGACTCTATAAGGTTTACCAAGTCACTCCACATCCTCTGTAGCTGCAAGGAGATAAGAACAAGTTCATTCAGTCTATCCTCATAAGACACAAGGCTCTCCAGTCTGGAACATACCCATAAACATCTCCTCTGCACCCTCTCCACAGCACCCACATCCTTCTTGTAGAGGTGGATTATCTCCTCTCTTTACATTTCTGCATTCTCATGACCCTGCAATCACACAGCGCCAATTTTCTCCTCATCTTCCTGCTGTACACACTCCACACCCACTTCAATTCCAGTGTATCAGCCCTCTTAAACAAACACACACACACACACACACACACACACACACACACACACACACACACATTCAATTTTATTTGTCATCAATTATATCAGTACAACCTGATGAAACAGTGTTCTCCAGTCCACAATGCAAAACAATGCAAAACCACATATATAGACATAACACACATACAGACAAAAAATACATAATACACAGAAACTATACACGTATATTAAAATAAATACTATTAAAATATATAGTAGAGTCATGGAGAGTTTGTTGTATTAGCATTTTAACAATTATTCAGCAGTATCACTGTGGGAAGAAGCTATTCCTCAGCCTGGTGATTCTGGCTCTGATACTTCTATATCTCTTTCCTGATGGGAGTAGCTGGTAGATGCTGTGAGCAGGGTGGTAGGTGTCCTCGCAGATTTTGCGAGCCCTCCTTAGGAAAACTGTAGTACTTTTGTGCATCTTAAAACTGAGCTCGTTACTTCCCATCAGAACATTTTTGGCAACTCGAATGATGATTGGAATGTTTTGCTAATTGAAATTAATTTGCCAACACTTTAATGTCAGTCCACATTTTTCATGCAACATTAAAGTTATCGGATAGAATCTCCCTGAAAGTTTGGATTAGCTATGCATTTTGTGTCTTCAAAGTATTCATCGCCAAATACCCTAACCACTAATACTCAACAAATCATTTACTCAGCACTGCACGTCTCATCAATCATGATTAATATCTAACGTTAAAATCAGCAATATTATCCATACATTTCTTCATTATGATTATGACTTCAATCCTGACATATTTAATTGGCTTTAAAGCATCTTTGAATGTGCTTGGGACTTTGGGATTTGGTTCTGTAGTGAGGAAAGCTCGGTAAATGAAGGCCTTTTCCTTTACCGCTTTATTCAAGGACTGAAACATCCAGATTAAATGAACAAAATGTCAATATGTGGTGACAAGATAGCTGATTAATGCGTGATGTCCCACCATTGTACTTCAGGCTACCAGTTTTGAGCAGCGTAAACTGTGACTTATTGTGCTATTCCATGCAGGATTGATCAAAGATACAAATAAAAATGTTCAAGGTAAAGTTTACTAGTACAAAGACAGAATTAAGCTCAACAGGGTAAGCTTGGATCTCCAACTTGCGAATAACTAGTTTAATAAATGCCTAAGATCTAGTTAATTTGCCTGAATGCCGATGATCGCAAAAGGCTTTTCATCTTTAATCTTCACAATTCACCACTATCCGACCAGATGGTTTCACCATTCATAGATTGGATCAGAACTTGGATTCTGGAAAAGGGGGAGGAGATGATGTGTGCTTTTTTTCATTAATACAAGGTGGGGCACAGGTATTAGAGTTATATCGACCTCCTGTTCTACTGCCTTAGAACAAATCTCAATTAAATGCAGACCCTTCTATCTACCCCAAGAGTTCTTTCATCAGTGATTCTGACTTGAGTTTATATCACTCATGATGCTGGTTACAAACAGGCACTTGTGGATCTGCATGATGTGGTCAGTAAACAAGAGATGGCGCAGCCCGATGCTCTCCAAATCTTAGTCTGCATTCTCAACCAGGCCTGTGTCAAGAAAGCCCTGCCTAACTACTACCAGCATGCACTATAACCTGCTGTACCAGAAATGCCAGCACGTTCTATAACTGTTACTCCAAGAACAGGAAGGCCTACCATTCTTTATTGAGACCACAATTTGGCAAATCCAATCACCTGGCCATGCTCCGTTTGCCTTCATATAGACAGAGTCTAAAAAGAGAGACTCCAGAGATCAGGACACCTAGAAGGTGGTCACAGGAGTTTGAAGAACAGTTACAGGACTTCCTCAAGTCAACGGATTGGGTGGTGTTCAAGAACTCTGCTGAGAATCTGCACGAGGACAAGTATCTATTATAACATATTCAAATTGACTATGCTCCGGAAGACTCAAATCTGTTCCTATTTTCTTCTTCAAATATGATCTTAATTGATAATATACAAATATCGTATTTTGTGATATCCCAGATTTCTCCTTTACTTGATCAAATGTCATGAAAATTGAACCTCTAAAACAATTTCAAATTTTCTGTATAACTTTTTCATACTAAATGTCAAAAAAAGAATTATTCATTGTAAATGGAAGAAGTTGATTTTGTCTTAAAATCAAATAAGCCAAATGATAATTTCTTATACCTTTTCTACCTGAATCCCATTCCTTATTTGGAACAAAAGTTTTAAAATTGGTATTTCTTTTCTACCTTTAAAAATTTCATAGTTCCATTTATACAGTATCTGCTCTGGACTTTCTTCACCAATATTATTCATTTCAATATTTATGCAAGGTATTCCCCCCCACCCCTTGATACCAAAATGACAACAATCCCAATTGAGCTGCCTTATAATATTTTTTTAATATAAATTTGGTCATCTCAAACCTCCTTGATCTTTTATCCATGTTAACATTTCCATACTTATCCTTGCTGATTTTCCTCTCCATAAAATCAATCTAATATTCTTATTTAATCATCTAAAAAACTTTTCAGGCACCTGAATTGGTAATGTTTGAAATAAGTATTGAATTCTAGGAAAAATATTCATTTTAACACAATTCACTTGTCATATTAATGTTATTGGTAATTCCTTCCATCTTTTTAGGTCTTCCTCTAATCTTTTAAAAGTGGTAAATAATTCAATTTATACAAATTATTCAATTGTTTCCTTACTATTATCCCTAAATATTTAACTTCATCATTTTGCCATTTAAATTTTACTAACTTTTTACATTGTGTATAGTTTGCATTAACCATTGGCATTGTTTCTATTTTATTCACATTAACCTTATACCCTGATACTAATCCGTATTGTATTAATCTTTCATTTAATCTATTCAATGAGATTTCTGGTTTAGTCAAATAAAATATAACATCATCTGCAAAAAGACTAATTTCATGAACTTTATCTCAAACCCAATAATTTCCTCATCTCTTCGAATCATTTCTGCTAATGGTTCTATTGCCAATGCAAATAGAAATGGTGAAAGTGGGCAACCCTGCCTTGAAGACCTTTCTAATCTAAACAAGCACAACATTTGACAATTTATTACTACTTTTGCCTTCAGTTCATTACACAATGCTTTTAATCCTTTTATAAATATCTCAGGAAATCCAAACTTTTATAACACCTTAAATAAAAAAGTTCCATTGTAATCTATCAAACACTCTTTCTGCATCTGAAGTAACTGCTACTGCTGGAACTTTCCTTTTTTGAGTTACATTTATCAAACTTCAAAATCTCACTATATTATCAGCCATCTTTCTTTTTGTAATAAACACCACCTGGTCCATACTGATTAATTTTGGAAGTATCTTAACCAAACAATTGGCCCACAATTTGGATACAATTGTATAACCTACATTTGTAAAAGTTATTGGTCTATATGAAGCTGCTTATAGTGGGTCTTTCCCTTTTTATGATATCACCATTATCAATGCCATCTTAAAAGATTCTGGTATATTATTTACTTCTCTCATTTGATCTAATATCCCTTTAAAAATTGGCACCAACAATTCCTTAAATTCTTTAGAAAATTGCACTGAGAAACCATCTTCACCTGGTGCTTTATTATTTTGCAATGTCTTCAAAATATCATATATCTCATCTTCTTCAAAGGAATTAGATAAATCTTTCTTCTCCTCTTCAAATAAATTTGGTAATTGAATTTGTTTCAAATATTGCTCAATTTTAATTTCATATTGTTTTAACTCAGACATATAATTTCTCATAAAACTCTCTAAATTTTTCATTTATTTCCTTTGACTTATAAACCATCTGACAATTTTTATCTTTCATTGCTATTATTGTATAAGGTAGCTGTTGTTTCTTTAACTGCCATGCCAACACCTTGTGAGGTCTTTCTCCCAGTTCATAATGCCTTTGTTTAGTTTGCATAATATCTCTTTCAACTCTCTATGCTTGTATCATATTCAGCTTGATCTTTTTAGTTTCTATTAATTTCCTCTTTTCCTCATTTGGACTAATTTGTATTATTTTCTTTAAATCAGTTATTTTTTTTCTCATTGATCTACTTTTAAATAGCCCTTTTAATTTTTTTTAGCATATAACTAATTATTTGTCCTCTTAAATATACATTTAAAGAATCCCATATAGCAAATTTATTCTTTACTGAATATTTATTATTTTCCATAAAAAACAATTTGTTTTCTTACAAAATCATAAAAATCTTTCCTTTTCAACATTACCTTATTTAATCTCCACCTATATCCACTAGCTTTTTCTACTTTGCGTACTAATGATAATAACAAAGGAGAATGGTCTGAGATAGTATTCTCCAGATATTGAACTCTGGATTGAACTTAAGCTGCCAGAAAAAAAACATGTAAATTTGTGAATATGTCTTGTGCTGAAAGGAATAAAATGAATAATCCCTATCGTTCATATGCATTTTTCTCTAATATCTATCAATCTCATATCTACCATTAATTCTTTTACTTCTTTAGACACTTTACTATCTCCTGTGTATTTTCCCGATCTATCCATTTTCAAATTTAATGTCAAATTAAAATCTCCTCCCATCAAAATCTTACCATTGGCATTTGACAATTTCATATAAACACCTTGCATAAATTTATTATCTTCGACATATGGAGCATATAAATTCAACAAAGTCCAATTTTCTGAGTATATTTGACATTCTACCAAAACATACCTTCTTGCTGGATCTTTTTCTATATTTAAATTTTTTATTGGTAGATTTTCATTTATCAATATTTCAACTCCTTAAGCCTTTGAATTGAATGAAGCTGTCACTACCTACCCAATTTCTTTGTAATTTATCTAATTCCTTCTCCATTAAATGTGTTTTTATGTTTAAATAAAGCTATATCTATATTCTTCTTTGCATAAATATCATTTTTTAAACATTTTATTTGATTTTGTATCCTATTGACATTAAAACTCAAAGTTAATCTTCCCAATCATTTTTAATCAAATTAATCCCCTACTCATCTGGCCTTCATCTTCCAAATCCCCCATTAATATTGGGTCTATTATACAAATAAATGTGTAGACAATAGAACAGTTGGGAAACAAGAAAATATAGAAAACCCCCAAAAAGGAGCACATTATCAAAGTACCCTCTTTAATCTCTCTTTTTTATTGGAGTAGCAGCCAAACCTATAACTGCACAAATGATTCAGTGGCAGCCAGCAAACAATCCCTTAGCTCCCTCGAATCTTGTGCTATCTCGCCTCTACATATATCTTGTCATTTACTTATTATTAATCTTGACTTAACTCCCTACACTTTTAATTTTAAGAAAAGTCAAATAAACATATTGTCAGACCAATACCCCTTACTTCCCACCTCAGCAGGCAAAGATACAGCAAAAACTTTGGCTTCATTGGGTTCTGAAAAAAAATATTGCTTATCATCAAGGAAAATTTTTAATACAGCAGGATATCTCAAAACAAATGCATGACCCTTCTTCCACAATACATTTTTAACCACATTAAATTCTTTTCTCTTTTTCAACAGTTCAAAATTTATATCCCGATAGAAAAAAAATCATGTTTTCATTATAGATCATTGGGGCTTGTCTTGCCTTCGCTTGTTTTGCTGCTAGTTCCAACACTTGCTCTCTCACTTCGTAGCAAAGAAAATTGACCAATATTGGATGAGAGTTTTGACCTTCTTGTGGTTTTGGTCTTAAAACTCTATGCGCTCTCTCAATTTAAATGTCTCCTTTAAATTCTTCCAGTCACAGTACTTGTGGTATTTCTTCATATTCTGATCTTCATCACCTTCTCTCAGCCCAACAATTTTAATGTTATTTCTTCTACTATACATTTCCAAAGTATCCATCTCCTGACTAAATTATTCCTTCGTTACTTTTGACTCTGCTTGCAGATTGTTTACTTACCTTTTAATTGCTGTATTTCAAATTCATTTCCTTTTATTCTTTCTTCCATAACTTCTAGTTTCTTATCCACTTACTTCAAGGTACTCTGCATCTGACCAGTCACATCCCTAATTTCTGTCACTTTATCAGATATTAAGAGTCTGTTGCAATGATTCTTCCAAAGTCTGCTGCAAATTGCCCACATACATTTTACCAAATTCTCAGAATCCTTGTTCTGAGTCCGATTCAACTTCTACCTCTATTAATTCTTCACTAAATTCACCTAGGAGCTGTCAGCTTCTGGATATATTTTTTTTTAAGTGCTGCCTTTTTTTCTTTGCGCATGCAAGACTCCTTGTGCCTATGCAGTAAGTGTTCTTCTTTAGTTAGCAGCGGCCAGTGTTGGTGGAACACATTGGGTAAAGGTGCTCAAGGTCTCCCCAGCTCCCAAGCATTGACTGCGGATGACCAGCTTCCGGACACCTCCAGGCTCCTTCTTTGAGGTAGGCCTTATTTCTTTCTCCATGTCCTTTTCTTTTTCCTGTTCCAACACTTTAGTAACATGCTTTTCCATCTTTGGAGGCATTCTATAATTTTCTTCAATTCTTCCAATGGCTTTTTTCACTGTCGTTTTGAACTTTTCTATTTTTTTTAACTCTTTTAACTTTTTCAGGGAGAGTAGGGTTTTGTTACTAACCCCACATCATCATGTGGCACACCTCCCCAGGTGGTGATTGTTGACTTTGTGAAAGGAAAGTCAGGGGTCTAAAATCCAGTGATCATTGGGGGATCAGAGGTGGAGAGGGTGAGCAAATTTAAGTTCTTGGGAGTCACTGTCTCGGATGATCTGTCCTGGACCCCACACGCCAAAGGCATCATGAAGAAAGCACATCAGTGCCTCTAATTCCTCAGGAATTTGTGGAGTTTTGGTATGACACCAGAAACACTGGCAAATTTCTACAGCGGTGTGATGGATAGAGTGCTGACCAGCTAAATCATGGTTTAAAGCCCTCCATAAGGTAATGGACACAGCTTTGGACATTACAGGAAAACCCTCCCCATTATTGAGAACATCTACAGGAATCACTGCCATCAGAGAGCAGCAACAATCATCAAAGGCCCACACCACCCAGCACACACTCTGTTCTCACTGCTGCCATTAGGAAAGACTCAAGACTCACACCACCAGATTCAGGAACTGCTGCTACCCCCCACCATCAAACTCATCAATGTCAAACTCAATCAGGGACTCGTGTAAGGACTCTTGTGCACTTAATTTTCTTTTTTATTCTCTTTGTATTGCAGTTTGTTAACATCAGTTGACAAGAGTTAACTGGCTGGAAAGGAAAAGTTTGAAAACCACCGTTTTAATTGTACCTAATTGACTTGTTATGTTCACGGTTTCATATCTCCAAAGGAAATGGGTCAATGGCAATTTTTTTCGAGCAAAATATTTCAGTAACAATTGGGTCTAGAGCAGTGATTCTCAACCTTCCCCTCCCACTCATATACCACTTTAAGCAATTCCTTACTAATCACAGACCACCTATGGCATAGGGAATAGTTAAAGTGGTATGTGAATGGAAAGAAAAAGGTTGAGAACTACTGGCTTACATTCATTATCTGTTTAGAGTTCTTTATTTGTTTACATGTTCACACTGTATATAGTTTTTTTTTGTCCTGCCAATTAGTGGCAATTCTGCCTCACCCGCAAGCAAAAGAATCTCAGGGTTTTATGTGATGTCATGTATGTCTTATTTCTTCTTTGGCTTGGCTTCATGGATGAAGATTTATGGAGGGGTAATGTCCACGTCAGCTGCAGGCTCATTTGTGGCTGACAAGTCCGATGCGGGACAGGCAGACACGGTTGCAGCACGGTTTGACAATAAATCTGAAATCTGGTATTCTTTTCTCAGTCACGAGACTTACTACTGAATTTAGAATGCCCAAATGTTAGATCAATGTTACCTTAATAAATTTACTTTTTTTTTTCTTGCAGCAACTATTGGTTGGAACCATTGCAATTCATGTACATATATTTTAATCCAACATTTAATGACCTGTCCCTTGCATTTTCTCCCCTATTTGATTTTTTTCAATGTTCTGACCTCCTCGTTGCACCATCTATTCATAGGAAAACATTTGATTTCTCTGATCAATGCCTCTCTTTCTCAGTTTTTTAGTCAAATACACTGTCTTTCAATTTACTTGCATACTGTGCAATGATTATCTAGCAACATCTTAAATGGATAGATATTTTACAACATTCAAATTTTAATTTGTTAAAAGACTACTATTCACAACTATTACAAAACACATGGTTTTTGATGACAGTTGTTAGACAACAAAGTAAATGATTAAGATCCCATAAACATACAATTTATACTGGGATTAAATAATTGTACAAGAAAACATGAAAGAAGTATTAATGATCCTGATCAAAACTCTCAACAGATATGTTCTACAAACCCACCAACTCCCACAGCTGCCTCAACTACTCTTCTTCACACCCAGTTCCTTGTAAGGATTTTATTCCTTTCTCATAATTCCTCCATCTCCGTCACGTCTGCTCCCAGGATGTCTTCCATGCCAGATCATCGGAGATGTCCTCCTTCATTTAAAATATGTAGCTTCCCCTTCATTATTCAGTGCTCACACTATCCTCCACATCCAACAGATCATCCTCTATTATTAGTGCAACCTAAAAAGTGATCCCACCACCAGACACATCTTTCCCTTTCTTCCCCTCCCTGTATTTGACATGGACCATTCCCTTCATGATTCCCTCATCCCTTTGCACCATTTGCCCCTTGGCACCAACTCCTGCGGCTGCAGGAAGTGCTACACATGTCTACACCTCCTCCCTCACAACCATTCAGGGCCCTAAACAGTCCTACCAGATGAAGCAACACTTCACTTGTGAATCTACAGGCGCCATCTACTGCATCCAGTGGTCTCCACTACATTGGAGAGACATGACGCAGACTGAGACAACACTTCATTGAGCACCTCAGCTACGATGTTCGCAATGGCAGGGATTTCCCAATAACAACCCATTTCAAATTCCCACCCCATTTCTGTCTATGGTCTCATGCACTGCCAGACTGAGACTACCTACAAACTGGATGAACCAGAACTTGTATTCCGTCTTGGCACCCTGAAACAGGATGGCATTAACATTGGGTTCCCCAGTTTCCATTAGCCCCACCCCACCCTTCTCTCCTTAATTTTCTTTTCCTCTCGAATATAATGCACGAGGAGGAAAGAAACCAACCATAACAGGAATCAACCGGCAAAATTCTGTAAACAAAGAAGTGATAAATATTCTGTGGACCAAAACAAATGTACACATCCACAGATACAGACACACACACACACACACACACAGACACAGACACACACACACACACACACACACACACACACACACACACACACACACAGACACACAGACACACACACAGACACACACACACACACACAGACACACAGACACAGACACAGACACACACACACAGACACAGACACACACACACACACAGACACACAGACACACACACACACACACAGACACACACACACACAGACACACACACACACAGACACACAGACACACAGACACACACACACACACAGACACACAGACACACACACACACAGACACACACACACACAGACACACAGACACACAGACACACACACACAGACACAGACACACACACACACAGACACACACACACAGACACACACACACACACAGACACACACACACACACAGACACAGACAGACACACACACACACACACAGACACACACACACACACACACAGACACACACACACACACAGACACAGACACACACACACACAGACACACACAGACACACACAGACACACACACACAGACACACACAGACACACACACACAGACACACACACACACAGACACACAGACACACACACACACACACACACACTTTCCTTTTTCGTTTGTCTCCTTTCCTTCATTTCTGCATTTATAAAGCTACCCCCCCCCCGAACAATTCTCATCTTTCCTCACTAATTCTATGTCCAATTGTCTGATGGTCTGTGCACCTTCCTCTGCTCTTTCTTTCCTTCTTCCCAGTCTTTGAATTCAGACGCCTGCCTGCTTTTTACTCATAACACTTGAGGAAGGGCTCAGGACCGAAATGGCTATTATATATATTTACCTCCTCTGGATGTGATGAGGCTTGTTGAGTTTTTCCAGCATTTCTGTGTTTTTACTCCAATCACAGCATCTGCAGACTTTGGGGTTTCACATAACTTTTCATCAGTTTAGATGAAAATCATTCAAATTAAATATTAACCATTTTCCACTCCACAAATGCTTCTTAGCCTGCAAAATATTTAAGACCATGTTTGCTCCTACTCCAGATTGTCAACAAATGTAGTATTTTGTTCTTGCATAAGTCAAGTCTGATTTGTAGCTCCCAGTTGCATTTCTACAAATTAAAATACTTTGGAGGGAAACCATTCAAATTTGCTCTTGGTATACTCTTTACCCCTTTATCTAAAGCAATAAGTTGCAGTGTTGCAACTTTCCCATCCTGCTTTACATCCAATAGTAGCAGACACGAGCGATGAGACAGTGGCGAGGTTAATTCACCAAGGATCTGATTGGGGATGCTTTAGAGAGAAACCTTTGAAAGTGAGAATAAAATACTGAGAAAGGAGTTCTAAATTCAGTAACAAATAACCAAATGGTTCATTGCCACTGATTTATATATAGATTGTAGAGGTGTGAGCTGAGTTGAATAAATTTGTGGTAATGGAGATTTAAGTTGAAGAGTGGTCCCAAGATGTAACCAGTGTCTTCACCTCTCTGGGAAATTGTACCTGCATGGAAGGTAGCTTTGGGAAGTGAAAGTAGGAACTATAATGGGACAATACTTTAAGTCGTGTTTTTTTCTTGATGAACTGGAATTTGCATGAGATGGCATTAGGTAAGTCCATGTTCAGAGTAGTCAAATTGAGCAAATGGAGTGGATGAAGACACAGTTAAGGATTTAGGTTTCTGTGGTGGTGATATCATTGCAAAGTTTTTTTTTTGCAGCTGGAAACAGACAGAGGTTCTCATAGTGAAGAACAAATGCAAATGAGAAGCTTAACTCAGGATCGACCAAATCACAACAATGGCAGAGATTTTCTCCAGCAGACGCTGCCTGACATCTAAATATTTCCAATACAGTATATTTCTGAATTCAGCAACTGCAATAATTTGATGCTACTGTTTCATGTGGTGGCATATCTACCCAAATATTTGCATCATTCAAAATGCTAATTAAAAAAAACCAATCAGAATCCTGACATTAATTCACTTCTCTGTTAATAAGCTTCAATGTAATCTGAAGCAAAGTTAACTGCAGTGTCTGGTAACTATATCACCTATACACTGGAGGGCAGCATATACACAGCTTAAACATTGATATCTGTCCCAGAGAACCCA
Organism: Narcine bancroftii; assembly: GCF_036971445.1. Lineage (NCBI taxonomy): Eukaryota > Metazoa > Chordata > Chondrichthyes > Torpediniformes > Narcinidae > Narcine > Narcine bancroftii. The sequence goes on along the minus strand of NC_091476.1, from coordinate 95,886,229 downwards.
TTCTCCAGCTGTATCTTGATTTGTAATTACTCATTTTAAGAGAATACGGTGATGATATATTCATAAATACGTTCATCTCTCACCACTGCATGTATTGGCATTTGTGATAAAATATATTTTAGTTTTGATAACCTGCTTGGATGTTGTCCAGGCAGCCTTTCTTCTCTTGAGAGCTTGAAATAATGGTCTTTGAGATCATTAAATCCAATTTGACCTTGGTCCTCACAAGATATTCGAGAGCACAATTACTCTCAGATTATTAGATTGGAGTCCTGTCTTTTTCTCTCACACTTGTAACGCATGGCTAGTTTGATTCAATGTCTGCACTCCACATGTCTGCACTACTCTGAAATTGACATTGTTTTTTTTTGTCTTTGTTTGATTCAGTCACCCATACCTGAGGCATCTGCAGAGTTAGAGATGATCATGTCCAAACCAGGCTAACACCTTATGTATCTCCTCATTCATCTTGTGGGACTTCACTCAGGGTTGTACAGGACTTGCCATCACTGATTGAGAAGTTGTTTGCCCCATGTCGCATTGAAGTGGGAAGATAGATTTCAGGCCAATGCAACAGATAACTTTGAGTGGGGGTGGGGGGAGGTGTGCAGGCAAGGGCAGGAATCCCCAGGATAATTACAACTTATTAAAAGCAGGGACTCAGACACTGATGATTTGGAGCTCCAATTATGAAGTCAGCGGCTAACAGTTAGGATAAAGATTCCATCCACCTGCTCCCAACCCACTCTCTGCCATGTCCACAGGGCTCATTGAAGATTTTTCAGGATGGATATCAACCAAAATTTTTTGATAACCCTAAAGAAGCTATAGACTTTGCTCAATTGTTACCAATTACGCAATTCAAGGAATGACGTAGTCCTCCACGGTCTCCAAAGAGAGTGGAGACGTAAGATGGGAATCGAATTTCAAGAAGAAATGGAAGCAATGGTGGTCGGAGTGATAAAACTGATTAAATTTTTTTTTCCCGAGAAGATTTTTGGATTAAGGAGTGAAGTTTTTTTTAATTATATTTTTTTAAAAATAATTTATTTTTTTTTGTAGTTTTAAGAGGGGATAAGGGGACGGGTCTTTTTTTCTTGTTTTTTTTTCTTTTTTTTTCTCTTTTTTTTCTTGTTGTGTTGTTGTAAGAAATGTCTAAATTAAAGTTTGCTTCTCTTAATGTCCAGGGCTTAAATAATCCTATTAAGCATAAGAAAGTACTTGCTTACTTAAAAAAAATTAAAAGTTGATGTGGCTTTTTTGCAGGAAACTCATTTAACAGATAAGGAACATTTGAAACTTAAACGTGAATGGGTTGGACAAGTTTTTTATTCTTCATTTAATTCAAAGGCAAAAGGAGTGGCAATTTTGGTGCATAAGAATCTACCATTTCAGTTACAGAATAAAAAGAAAAATGATGGAAGATTATTAAAACTGAATTGTACAATCTTTAACGAGGCTTGGAATTTGCTTGATGTTTATGCTCCAAATGTTGAGGATACAGCTTTTGTTGTGGATATGTCTTTATTATTTGGACAAGCAAATTCTAATGTGATGATTGGGGGAGATTTAAACGTGGTATTGGAGCCGTTATTGGACAAGTATCCAAGAGCAATTAAGAAATCTAAGATGGCAGCTCAAGTAACTAATATGATGTCAGATTTGAATTTAGTTGATATTTGGCGAAAATGTAATCCTACAGAGAAAGATTTTTCTTTTTATTCTTCACGCCATAATTCTTTTTCAAGAATTGATTATGTTTTAATTTTAACACATTTGCAGGATAGGGTTATATCTGTGGATTATATGGCAAGGTTGGTTTCAGACCATTCATTACTATTATTAGAATATCAGAGTTCACAAGATGTTCAGAGAACTCCAAGATGGAGATTTAATACTATGTTATTACAAAAACCAGAATTTATTAGTTATTTAAAAAAAAACAAATTGAGGCTTTTATTAGTAATAATATTAATTCTGTTTCTAGTCATTTTGTTTTATGGGATGCAATGAAAGCTTTCTTACGAGGTCAAATTATTAGTTATGCTTCTAAAGTTAAGAAAGAGAGAATCAGAGAGATTGAAGATTTAGAGAAAAAGATAACTGTTACTGAAAAAGAATTTCAAAAAAATGCTACCAAAATGCAAAAGAATCAGTTAACTAATTTAAAATTGAAATATAATGAATTACAAACATATCGGTTTGAATGTTTAATGAATCGAACTAAACATAAGTTTTATGAATGGGGTGAGAAAGCTCATAAAGTTCTCTCATTGCAGTTACAAAAAGGAACAATTATCTAGGATTATACCAGCAATTAGAAAGAAATCGGGTATTACTTTTAGACAAAAATAAATTAATGAGGAATTTTGTAATTTTTATAAAAAATTATATACTTCAGAATGTAAAGATGTAACTGAAGATGCAATAGATTCTTTTTTGAAAAATATTAAATTGCCACAACTGAATCAAGAAGATAGACAAGAGTTGGATAAATCTTTTACAGAAAATGAAATTGAAATGGCGATAAGAGATATGCCAAATGGAAAGGCACCTGGTGAAGATAGGTTTTCTATAGAGTTTTATAAAACTTTTTATGCTGATATATCTCTTATTTATAAGGATGTAATACAGCAAATTTATAAAACTTTTCAATAACCTGAATCTTGTTCTAATGCAATAATTACAGTTATACCAAAAAAAGATAAAGTTCCTTTACAGGTTTCTTCTTATCGACCAATATCGTTGTTAAATGTGGATTATAAAATTGTAGCTAAAGTTATGGCTAATAGATTAGCTCAATATTTACCTAAAATAATACATAAAGACCAAACAGGATTTATAAAAAATAGATATGCGTCTGATAATATTTTGTGTTTAATAACTTTGATAAACAAATCTAAATCTCAAATGAATTATCCAATAGTGGTTTCGTTGGATGCAGAAAAGGCTTTTGATAGAGTGGAATGGAAGTTTTTATTTAAAGTACTTGAGAAATTTTGTTTTGGTTCCTCATTTATTGGATTGATAAAGGCTTTATATAATAGTCCGAAGGCTAGAGTTGCTACCAATGGGCAGATTTCAGAAACTTTTGATTTAACAAGGTCTACTAGACAAGGATGTCCATTGTCACCTGCTTTATTTGCCATAGTTATTGAACCTTTGGCACAATTAATACGTCAAAATGAAAATGTTAAGGGTATGAGAGTTTTGAATGAGGAATATAAGATTAATTTATTTTCTGATGATGTCTTATTATATTTGGTGGATCCTGATATCTCTTTCCCAGCAATTCAAGAATCTTTAGAAAATTATGGTCAATTATATGGTTATAAGGTAAATTGGGCTAAAAGTGAAATTTTGTCAATTTGTAAAGATGATTATTCAATATATAAAAATATTATAAATTTGAAGTGGACTAAACAAATTAAATATTTAGGAATTAATGTTAATACAGAATATCAAGATTTATATTCAATTAATTATCTTCCTTTAATAAAAAAAGATTAAATTAGACTTGATTAGGTGGAAGGATTTACCTTTAGGTTTATTGGGGAGGATTAATACTATAAAAATGAATATTTTTCCTTGGATACAATATTTGTTTCAATCAATTCCTTATTTTTTTTAAATTTTTTTAAGGATTTATATAAAGCAGTAAGAGACTTCTTATGGAAGGGTAAATTTCCGAGGGTAGCAATGAGAAAGTTGATGTGGGATTTTCAATTTGGAGGTTTGAGATTACCGAATTTTCAACATGATTATGAGGCAGCTCAATTTAAATTTCTTAGTGCATTAATGAATATGGAGGATCCACCTAGTTGGGCAAAGATAGAAATGGCAGTTATTTTAGAAAAATTTCCACATGAGTTTTTGTTTCGATGGAATAAAAATTTATTACGAACTTATGTACCAATATTGAAACATTTATTGAATTTATGGACAAGTAAACTTAATAAATTGGGGCTTAAAAATAGATGGTCTGGGCGATTGCCATTATATAATAATCAACTTGTTCCTTTTACAGTCTCCAATATCACTTTGAAACAATGGGAAAGGAAGGGAATAAAAAAAATATCAGATTGTTTTTTTGAAGGATGTTTTTGTTCTTTTAAGGATTACAAAGGAAATTTGGTATTAGTGGAAATTCTGTATTTGTGTATTATCAGTTAAGATCATTTGTAAAACAGATATGTGGCCGACATATGATTTTATTGCCTGAAATTAGTTTTGAGAAATATGTACTTTCCATACCAAAAAATCTGATTTGTAATGTATTTTACAAGAAAATGAAAGCAAGACAGATTGGGATAAAGATAAGTTGAAATGGGAAAAAGATTTACGTCCTATAATAGCTGAAGAAGCCTGGATGGAAATTTGTCAGAATAGTATTCGGAAATTGATCAATGCTAGATTAGCGATGATTAATTATAATTTTATACATCAATTATATTTAACACCAGAGAAATTTTAAAAATATGGTCTTAGTAAGTCAGATTGTTGTTTTCGTTGTGGTCAGACGGCCAATACTTTTTTACATACTGTTTGGTTTTGTGATCGATTGCAACAGTTTTGGAAAGGTATTCAATCTATTTTTAATAGTTTATATAATATCTATGTTGTATTAGATCCTGATATATTTTTATTAGGGAATATGCAATCATTAATTGACTTAGGCTTAAATGATTATCAGATTTCTTTTATCTATTTAGCCTTAGCGGTGGCCAAGAAATGTATAGCGCTTACTTGGAAAGATAGAAATATATTAACCTTAGATAGGTGGTATTTAGAGATGAAGTCTTGTTTAATTATGTAAAAGATATCTTTTTCAATTCAAGATAAGATGTCATTTTATAAGCTGAAGTGGACTCCATTTGTTAAGTACATGCAATTAAGTTTGACTTAAATATGTTTTATGTGTGATATTTTAGATTTGATAACTTTTTTTTATTAGTATTTTTACCTGTTATTTTTTTTTGTTTGTGAGTGTTTTTTTTAATATATAATATTATTAACTTTATTAATTCTTCACTCTTTATTTTTTTGGGGGGGGGGAAGGGTGGGCTTTTTTTTACATATAGATTTTTTTTAGTGGCCGTATATATATGGTGGGGGGGGGTTAGATTAATTTAAGTTAGGTCATTAATGCTGTGTTGTAATAATTACTTTATTTTTATTTTTCTTTAAATGTAATTTTTTTTGTTTTATTCATGTGATAAAATCTTTAAATAAAGTTTAAAAAAAAGAATAAACTTTTTAAAAGACAAAAATACTATACCTGTACTGTACTTATAATGAACAAACTTTACTTGCATGAGTATATAAACCTTAAAGCATTTTACTTTATTTACAGTCACATTCTTTGAAAACATCTAACTGTCACTGCATCTGCAGAATCCTCCCACTCCACAGAGCTGCTCGAAACATGAAAAATAACATTATAGATAATTAAACCTCCCCCTCCAAGTTGACATATAAAGCCTTAATAAATACTAATAAAGAGTCTTACAAAGCAGGGTTAAGGAGACACTTTGAGAGTGTCAACTCAACAGACAGCAGCATCAATCAGCTCTTCATTCTGGATGACAGCCTTGCTGTTTCACACAACTTTATTCAAACATTTGCTCTGAACAAAGCATGACCAAAGCACTCTGCTGAGCTATCCCTAAACCTGACCTTAACATTAATGCTCCCATCTCCACCAAAAGTTTGTGTGTTACTTCAGAGAATATTAATTCCAGAATTTTAAACTTTTATTTTTTTTTTTACATTTCTTCCTATTTATTTTAAATTTGATTTATTTTCCTCAATTTTTTTTTGCCAGTTGCTTGAGGTTGCTTGAATTCTGGATAGCAGAGGTTTTACAGTATTGTCTGCTAATCACACTAAAACTATTTCCACAACATTCTTTGGTCTTTGAACCCATGGAAAGCTGGAGGTTAAAGTTCCAGAACAATATTATTTGTGGCCAAATTGAAATTTGCTCGATTTGAAAGAAAAACCTCTTGGTAAAATATAACACAGTACCATCAGTTATTAGGGAATGAGAAGTATTCTGCATCTAAACACTCGTAAATGACTCACTAGTTTGAAATATTCAACATACACTTACATAATGCTTCAACTTGAAAAATGCCCCAATGGTTTATTATTCCCTTGGAGATTGTAGATTTTATTAGAAGCTTTCTAAGTAGAATTTACCTTCACTAAATTTAGCAACAAAACACAATCCTGCTTAGCAGCATAGTGTTAGAGTTCAATTGTGTTAAGGATCTGTCTTAAGGTATGTGAACTCTAAGTCACATTGTAAAAACTTCTATAAGGTCTTAACTCTTAAAATCTTTTGAAATTTGTGATTTTTAAGTTGGTACAATTTCCACTAGTCAATGAATGTGTATGCTGATTTGATAGGAAATGCTGAGACAAATTAATTTGTGTGGAAATATGAGGAGAACCACTGATCTATGGAGCATTACACCACTAAAAACAGGCCCTCAGTCTTTCTTTTCTGTGCCAAACTATTATTCTGCCTAGTCCCACTGACCGAGAGCTAGTCAATGCTCTTCATACCTCTTCCATCCATGTATCTGTCCAAATGTTTCATCAATATTAAAATTGAGCCTGTATTCACCACTGGAGCTGGCAGCTTGTTCCACATTCCCACTACACTTTATGTGAAGAAATTGCCAATGCATTTCACCCTGAACTTTTCTCCTTTCACCTTTAACCCTTGTCCTCTGGTTTGTATCTCACCTAATCTCAGTGGAAAAAGCCTACTTGCATTCCACTCTATCTATACCCATCATAAAGTTGTATGCCTCTATCAAATCCCCCTCATTCTTCTACATTCCAGAGAATAAAGTCCTAACTTGTTTAACCTTTCCCTACAACTCAGTTCAAGTCTATGTAAATCTTCTCTGCACTCTTTCAATTTCATTGATATCTATCTTGCAGTTGGATGACCAAATCTGCACATAACACTCCAAATTTTGCCTCATCGATGTCTTCAACAACTTGAACATCCCAACTCCTATACTCAATGCTTTGATTTATGAAAGCCAATGTGCCAAAAGCTCTCTTTGTGATACTATGTACTTGTGACACCACTTACAAGGAATTATGTATCTGTATTCGTAGAATCCTTTGTTCTACCAGACTTATCAGTACCTTACCATTTAGATATATGTCCTACCTTGAAGTTGAAGCATGGGTTTGTCCTTCCTAATAAGTGCAGCTCTTCAGACTTGTCTGCATTAAATTTCATCTGCCATTTGGAGCCTACTTTTACAGCTGATCCAAATCTCTTTGTAAGGTTTCAAAGCCTTCCTCACTAACCGCTACACCAGTTTCTGACAGCAACGCATTGATACCAGTCATCCAATGAGTATTTAGATCTAGAACCCATGCCCCTAAAATACTCCAATTACCCTACAATTACCATATGTTAGAACTGTGGGAGGAATCCAGAGCACCCAAAGTAAGCCCATGCGGACATCGGAAAAGGTACAAACTCATTACAGACAGTGCTGGATTTGATCGCGGGTCACTCACCCTGTAAAAGCATCATGTTAACCGCTACTCTAAACTGGCTATTTATTCTGTGAATTGTTGCTTGAGAAGTTAATGGCTCCTTCAATTATCTTACTCAATGCAATGTCCATTCTTCATGTTGCCTTCTATTTACACTGCATCATCAGAATCTTATTAAATGTTCTTCAATATTTTATAGCTATGATATGGCAAGATTGAACTAAATAATATTAAATTTCAGAAACACTTACTGCTGACATTTTACCTTCTCATTTAAAATGTTTGCATATCTAGCCATGATGTCCAGAACACATTCGTATAGCCAATTGGCCGACAAATCCCTTAGTAATTGGTTTGACAAATCTGAAGCCACTTGATGCTGAATCTGTCCTTTGTGTTGATGGATTTGAAAAAAAAAATATGTTAATATATTGGAATCTAAGTATCATTAACATGGCCAATATTAATTGCCTGTTCTAAACTGCTCTTGAGGAGGAGGCAGAGAATTGTTTTTTTTGATTTGCCACAGGCATTATGATGAAATTATTGCACAGTGCTATTAAGTAGAGAATTATGATTCTTCACCATCCTATCTACTTGTGTATCCATTTATTGGTAATTACAGACTTGAATCCCATAATCCAGCTGTTCATCAACATTCACCAGGACTCTTCTAATTTACTGGAAATCACCCACCCCTATTTGACTTACATTCTTTCCAACTTTCCCCCTTACTTACGGTCGACAATGCTACATCCTCACACTTACTCACCATTCACATCCAAGTCATTAATAATATATTGCAATCAACAAGGGTCTCGGCACCAATCGCTGGGGACAGATTTCCAACCAGGAGAGCATTCGTCTTTCACCACCTTCTACCTCAAATTTCAAGTCAGTTTTGGATCCAATATGTCAATAGCTCAGTTCCATGGACAAGACTATTGCATTAAATGTCTTACTAATGCCCACATTTACAATGCTAACCACCCAGCTTACATTAAACTTCTCGAGAGAAGAAATGAAAATGGAAAATAAATGAAGAATAATGAGGAATCTGCAAGTGAGCAACTAAATGTGAATTGGTTATCTTGCAATGGCCAAAATGACTTGAACTTCTTCCTTTGTAGCCTTCATTATTCTCCCCATTACAGAACATAGAAATGCTGAGGAACTGGTCCAACAGTTGGTATCCTCACAGCTGTTCTTTGAATAGACTCTGAAACTCATCTGTATTTGAGGTGACTTTTGATTTAATATTGAGTTGGGACACACTACCCATACTGGGCTCATATGTCTGCCTGATATGCACTTTATATTAAATAGGGCCTTGAACTGAAATGTTGTGGCTCAGTCGGCTCAACAAACCATGTAAATTCACTTCAGAATTTCAGAATTTTATATTTGTGATAATTGTTCTTTTTACTAATTTCTGAGAAAAATGTTTGACTGTAGTTTACACCCTTTATTTGAATTAGGTGACTTCAAACTGCTTGAAATTCCTTCTGAAGGTCTTGTTTGTGTGAAATATATGAATAAACACAACTGTTATCTCACCCCATTATTTTTACTGCTGCACAGTATTTCTCCTTTGTAAATCAGAGATTGCATCGGATAGCACAGCAGTTAGCACCAGTGATCAGGACTGCGGTTCGAATCCTGCGCTGTCTATAAGGAGTTTCTGTGTTCTCCCTGTGTCTGCATGAGCTTCCTCCAGCTGCTCCAGTTTCCTCCCACCATTTAAAAAAAAATGTACCGGGGGTTGCAGGTCAAATGGGTGCAATTGGGCGGCAAGAGCTCGAGGGCCGAAATGGCCTGTTACCATGCTGTATATCTCAATTTGAAATTTAAATTCTCCATTCTTTGAAAAATTAATTGGGAAATTGCTGGCAGTTCAACAGCAAATTGCCCAAGTAACTGGCAGCAGGCTTGAGAGTTTGTACATTCAAAAGTGGACCTCCTCAACCTGCTCGTGCTTTCTAGCTGATAAACCTGTCATGACCCTCTACTATTGGACTTCACAAAGAGTCCAGTTTTCAGCTTGAATTTACACTGAAGAACCTGCCAATGTAGCTTGTGCTTAGTTACATCTGTTCACTTTAAGTAAGGTTTTATGGCCATTGGTAAGTTGCAAGTAAAAAAAAAATTCTCTTTCACAAATTATTTGCTTGTTGTTATTGTTTTATCTATTTATGGCTGCATTATTTACTTAAAGCATTTTGACTTGTCAATGGATGTTGATTTTTATTTTAAAAAATAGTTAAGAGCATACCGAAATTTGTGGCATAGTCTTCACTTCTGGATATAAGGGATGTTCTGAAGCATTGAGGTAAAGGCTTTACCATTTAACATTTTCTTGGATCGAAAATGGGAGATGTGGCTTTGCCACTTGTCAGTTGCCTCATGGATTGAGCTTGTTTCCGAATGTATACAGGAGCTGAAACACAAAGCTATTATTGGGTCTAGGATGCATATGACTCTGAGTCTGGCCATCTGCATCCACATAAGGTAAGTTTGAGATGATTATCCATCCAAGCAGAAAACATGGAGCATAATTATGGCTACCCAGTTAACTTGAATAACTCCCTCTTTAGCACTTAATCCCCGACTCTTTTCTAACTCTTCTCTCTTTCCTCAGTTTAGATTCCATTTAAAATAAACATGAAATAGTTCTTACACTCTCTCTGCAGTTTTGAGAACAGATAGATAAAATGACTGACAGTCGCCTTACTGTTCACAATTATAAACTCATTAGTTTTAATTAGGTTAATTTGCAAGATCAGAAGCTGAGTGTGTATTTTCTGCGGCAATTATTTTATGTAATTATTTCTACACAGATGCAAAAGAGCAAACACCAACATGCACGAAAATATTCTCTGTCATTACTTGGAATGCAATTCCTTAGCAATAGAGTATGAAAATACTAACAAAATGTACAGAATCAGACAAAGCTGGGTCTTTAACAGACGGCTTTTTTCATTAAATTTCTTGTTTATATTCATTCCTTAACTGACAAACATATAATATCAAAATGGGAAATGTAAGTAAAATCAAACCAACCATATAACCATATAACCATATAACCATTTACGGAACGGAAACAGGCCATGTTGGCCTGATCCTGGAAAATTGGAAGATCTATTTTAAGTTATCAAGAGTGATTCAAATTGGCAATTCGATGGGTGCCACAGTGGCACAGCAAGTAGAGCTGTGACCTTGTAGTTCCAGTGACCCTGGTTCAACCCTGAATTTTAGTGTCAACCATGTGGAGATTCTTCCTGGACCCAGTTAGGTCTTGCTCACGTGCTCTGGTTTTCTCCTATACCTTAAAGACTTCAGGTTGGCAGGTTAATACAGTTGGAATCTGAAGATCTGGACAGCTCAGTGATTGGGTTGGTCTGGATCTTTGGATTTTCTGGGTTCTTGGGCAGAACTTTTAAATTTCAGTTAAGGATGAATAAATTAAGATCAGTGGAGTGTCTCTCCCCCCACCATTGATGTGATCTACTGGGATCATTATCTGAAGAGGGTACACAAAATCATTGAGGACTCCAACCTGCACACAGCATCCTTCAGCTGCTCCCATTGGGAAAGAGATAGAGGAGTATCAGAGACAGCCCCACTGAGCTGAGGAACAGCTTCTTCCCATGGGCAGTAAGAATGCTGAATGACCAAAGGAACTGTTTGCACTAACCATCCGTGACTCTCATATTCATGAAACAATATGTATTTATTTGTATATATGAATACTTATCTTGCATATATTGTTTGTCTGTATATTGTCATGACTGGTTGTCTGCCTGCACGCTTTGAACCGAGGACCTTAGAACACTGTTTCATAGGTTTGTTCTTGTGCATTCAGATGACAATAAAATTGATTTGACTTGACTAAAGACAGTTCCTGTATAATTTAAACTGGACTGAATGTGTGCTTTGACCATGAATTTAGGGTGATCTGGTCCAATTGATTCCACACTGAACAATCTAATGACTTCTAAACCAAATTAGAGCAATAATAATGAAGTCTGAACTTGTGGGTCATTGATCGGCATTTTTCTGGTGATCCAAAAAAAGCTGCCTTCAATTCAACAACAAACCATTAATCTCCGGGAGAAACATCAGAAAATATTGTGAGAGAAAAAGAATATGCTGAATAAAAACAAAGCTCTAAAGCAGTGGTTTTCAACCTTTCTCTTTCCACTCACATACCACCTTAAGTAATCCCTATGCCATAGGTGCTCTGTGACTAGTAAGGGATAACTTAAGATGGTATGCGAGTGGGAAGGTAGAGCTGAGAGCCACTGCTCCAGACCAAATTGTTACTGAAATACTTTGCTTGAGAAAAGTCATCAGTGGCCTATTTCTTTTGGAGTTATGAAACCGTGCACCTCGCCAGTCAATTAGGTATAATTTAAAACACTGGTTTTCAAACTTTTTCTTTCCATAACCTTTAAAGTCTGGCTAATCAAGAATCTTTCAATCTCTGTCTTAAATATAAGTTTTTTTTTATATCTTTTCTTTAACTTTAAGGTGAAAGGAGTGGTAATTCTGGTGTATATTATTTTGCTATTTTAGTTATAGAACGAAGGGAATAATGGTGAAAGTTATAAATTGAATTGTACAATTCTTAATGAGGCTTGAATTTTGTTTGTGGTTTATGCTCCATTTGTTGAAGATATAGATTTCGTTGTAGATGTGTTTTTATTATCTGGGTATCCGAATTTTAACGTAATGATTGGGGATATTTAAATGTGGTATTGGAGCTTTTATTGGATAACTATTCAAGAGTAAAAGGGAAAAATGGTGGAAGAGTATTAAAATTGAATTGTACAATGCTTAATGAGGTTTGAATTTTGTTTTAAGATGGTGGTTTATGTGACTAATATGATGATAGATGTGAAGTTAGTTGATATTTGGTGAAGGTTTATCTCAAAAGAGAAAGTTTTTTTTTCATCTTTTTTTTCATGCTACAATTTTTTTTTAAGAATTGATTATTGTTTAAGAATTTTTGATAGATAATGTTACTAACTTTACTAATTTTTTTATATTGTTTGAGTTAAATATATGTTTCATCTTAACTCCGTTGGACTAATTTGAGTTGGGTTATTAATGTGTAATAATTATTGGGGAGGGTATAGTTTATTTAGATTACTGATATTGTATTATAATTTTATTATTTTATTCTTAATTATTCTTAATTTTTAAAAAAAATATTCTTAATTTTTTTTTAAATGTAATTCTATATGTTATTCATGTTATAAAATCTTAAATAATGTTTAAAAAAAAATCTCTGTCTTAAATACACCCAATAACCTGGCTTTCACAATTGCCTGTAGTAACCAATTCCTTAAATTTACCACCCTCTGGCTGAAGAAACTCCTAAGCATTTCTGTTCTAAGCAATCACCCTTCAATCCTGAAGTTGTATCCTCTTGTCCTACACTCTCCCTCCATGGAAAGCAACCTTTCTACATCTGCTCTGTCCATGCCTTTCAACATTCAAACTGTTTCAATGAGATCCCCACACATTATCCTAAATTCTAATGAATACAGGCCAAGAACTTTTCAAGCACTTATTCTCGCTTATCCTCCATTTATTCCTAGAATCATCCTAGTGAACCTCCTTGGAACCCTCTCCAAAGTCAGCACATCTTTTTTTCCAAACGAGGAGGGAGCTCAAAACTGCTCTCAATACTCCTTGTGAAGAAGTATCACTGAACATCGTTGTATTTTTCATTCAGACACAATAAATCATAAGCTTTTTGTGAGCTGACATTTTGATCTGAAGTTTGTGGATTTAAACATAACCTGCTTTGAGATAGCGGTTGAGGTGTCAAGAGAATGAAGAACGTGATATAGATATGGCCTCTGAGAAAGTAAGAAGGTGAAAACTGGCACCAAAAGTAATGAACATTCCAAATTCTGTTCAAGTGCAGGAAGCAGCATCAAAATGTGATGGAGAAAAGGCAAGGGAGAGGCCTGAATGGAAATGAAATACATACTTTTTCCATGTATTCCATGAAGAGACAGGCATAGCTAGTGAGTTCCTATCGATACACTGTTGAGTGTGAGGGGTCGAAGCGTTATTAATCGAGGTAAGAATGACTTCAGCCAGTCAGATTTCTGTTTCTCTCTCCACAGATACTGGTCGGCCTGTTAAGTCCTCTGGTGTTTTCTGTTCTTAATTTTGATTTCCAACATCTGACACTGGTTTTGCACCACTCAGGGCTGTTGTATTCATCAAAATGAAGCACAAGGATACATTTTGAGAATGGACTGCATGATCCAGTGTTATTTTACCTTAGCTGCAGAAGATCTCTGAATGATGGCATTGAGACACTTAAGTTGAGCAAAGGAGTTGGACATATTTTTTGGCAAGAGAAAAAAAAACTCTCCTCAGTATCCAGAAAGTAGAGGCTTGACCTCAGAGTTCAAGCTAGGTTGTAATGAAACAATGTCAAGAGGCACTTTTTCACTTGACAGAGTGATACTCAGACTCTCCACCAGAAAGTTGATGCAGCTTTGGCAAATGAAAATGGTAAAAATATCATTTCTAACTTGGTTAAGCAAGGATATTAAGAGTTACAGGAATATCGCTGTTCAGTGAGTTCAAAAATTGTGATTAAATAACATAACATGAGAATAAAAGGCCCATTCCAAGCATGTACAGTGTGCCTACAAGTCCATCAATCACCAACCTAACACCAGATGATCATGGGACTGTACAGTTAATCTATTTAACTAAAGCAGACTAACAAATGCATTTAACCTTGTACTCTCTTCTTAAACATAAAAATTCCTGAATCACAAATCAGACTAAAAAAATACAGGTGTTTGTCAAGAGCGATCATTAAGTAATATCCCCTGACATCTTTTGCTTTCATTTATTGCAAGTGATCCCTCGGAAAGTGTTCCCTCCTGGATTCTTAAACTCATTTTGGCATGACCTTCACTATTAATATCAGGCAGCGCTTCCGTTGGAATTACAGAGATGGCTGCATTCACTAATCCCTTGTAATGAATGCCACCAGCAGCGAGCATTTAAATGATGTCATCCAGAACTCTGTCACATGGCAAGGAACAGGTCAAAAGCAAATAAGTACCAGCTTTGGAAGAGAGGGAGCATACATTATTTCCACTAAATATAATCGGAATGTCGCGCATGCTTAGGGGAGGACAGCTCTCATCTGCCACATTTTCCTGTAACACGAGACATTTCTCTTTTCAAATAATTTTCAGTAACGTGACGTGCCTCCTGAAAATGTTGCAGGACATGCAGGGATGATAAGAAAATAGCAGAAACAATCCTCAAAACTCTTGGATTTCAGTATTAAATTCCAATGACACTTGGAAATGCTCGAGGAAAGAAAAACTTAATCACATCTTGCCTCCAATTATGAAGAGTGAGCAAAGGTCCAGCTTTGTTAAAATGAATTTCTCTGAACATGCAGTTCCACTCTTTAGTCACAAGATGGTACTAATTGTATCAGAAGATGCCGAATCTCTCGGTGGACATTATCATTGAACTTCAGTGAAGATAATTAGGTTGCGGCAAGGGAAAGAATTAAATTTGTCTCAGAATTTATATGTGGCTTTCCTCTTTATTTAAAACCCTAACCACAAAGAAGAAAATCTGTCTCGGAGATTATATATTGCTTTCCTCTTTATTTAAACCCTGCCCACAATTTATGAACCAAACTGAAACATAAACGTTCACAGTCAAGATGTGGTGCCCAGCGGGGATCCTTCAATGGTGGTGTTATCTTGAACCTACTGCCCTTGTTCTTCTTGGTTGTTGAGCTCACTGGTTTAGGAGGTGTTGTCAAGGTAGCCTGGATGAGCATCCATAGCGCAGTTTGTAGCTGGTATCTACTGTAATCAGTGGGTACCATCAGAAGGGGGAGTGAATATCTTGAGTGGCACATGGGATGCCAATCAAGAGGGCAGCTTTTTCTTGGCTGATGTCCAACTTCAGAGTCATTGGAGCTGTATTCATCCGGATATTTCGCCACAGATGCCTTGAGGTGGTTGAAAGGTTGCTTTCAGGTTGCATCCAACATCATGATAGTTCTTCTGTTCCATTAAGTACCATGACCTTGGATCCAACCTGAAAGATCCCGACCAGATCTGTTGGTTTAAGTGCTGTTATCTGTTTTCCCACATCAAACAGTTGCCCCATTGTAACATCTGGCAAATTAATTTCCATCACTGCTCTCAATGGAAGATCAGTAGCAGTGAGTATATCTCGTGATGATAGCAAAGTCACATCAAATGGAAGATGTCAAAAAGTTAAAAGCACCCCATGTATTATTTTTTCTGTCTCATTCGAGCTCTTGCTACCATTTTTGAACATGTCTCCATGTTCATATGTTTGGACATGGGTTTCCATGCTGCATGACAACTCTAAAGTTCTCTCTCTAGTCACATCACCGCAGAAAAGAAACCACAGGACTATGTACAGTAAACCCCTGGTACTTGGCACCAATGGGGATTGGTGGATGCCATATAAGTGTATTTTCTGGTTGCTTGAGACTTACTCTTAATAATGCTTAATTATTGCACCATCATTAAGAATAAACAGTTTAAAAGACAAAAATACTACACTGTACTTGGACTGAACAAACTTCTCTTGCATGAATAGATAAATTTGAAGGCATTTTACTTTATTTTCAGTCATATACTTTGAAAACCTTTAACCATCACTGTATCTGCAGGTTCATTGCCCTCCATGGAGCTGCCCAAAATGTAAACAATAATGTTATAGATAATTAACCACCACCAAAACCCTCCAAGTTTATAGATAAAGCCTCTGAATAGGGTGACTTACTTAGTAAGCAGGGTTAAGTAGGCACTTTAAGAGAATCACTCCATTGATGAGCGGCAAGAATCAGCTCTTCATCCTGGACGATGCTATTGCTGTTCACACAACTTTATTTAAACAGCTACTACGAGCAAAGCATGGCAATGGGCCTCTGCTGGCTGAATATTTGTTCCCATCTTCACCAGAGGTTTATTTATTACTTTTACAATTTTAAATTTGTGTATTTTTACCCATTATTTTATTCTTATTTATTTGAATTTTTAATATTACTTTTTGCTGGTTCCTTGAATTCTGGATACCAGGGATTTTAATGTATTCATTTCCTTAACCCACCACCACTTTGATTTTTGCTGCATTGTATCTTTAGCTGGTATAAAGACCAAGTAAAATTTGATTTTGCTGTGAGCAAAAAATGTCCATGAGTTTATGTAACTGAAGGGAAGTAAGAACCGTACACTTCTTACTAATCAGACCATTTTGTCCTATTTCTGCACATTTAAGATGTCACTGTGAACCCGTCCTTGTGTCACAAAAGTGCAATCCCTCAAAGACAGTACTCTACTGCTATTCCAAGTACTGGAACTTGACAAGCTAGCGAGGTCTATTTTAATTTAGTCTATTTAAATTGGTTTCCTTTAACTTCATTGCAATTTAAATTGTCAAATTAAATGTTCAGGATAAAACTACCCTGCACCCTTTCCCACTTTATGGCACTGCAACCACTCTGAGCGTTTGTGATCACATTTTCCATCTGATCATGGAGAAATGCTCTGTGGAATTTGAGTTGGCTGATGAGAGTTAGGTTGGGTGGCCATCAGCTTTATCAGTCACTGTAACTATGCATTGCTTCAACATTCAGAACGGGTTTGAATAGTGGTTCATGAATTTATTCTGGGAAAGGGAGGTATGAAAATGCAAAAAAAAAATGTCTTGAGCAATATACTGAAACTGGAAATATGTCTGTTGTCAAAGCAGAAAAATTTGCCAAGGACTTCACAGAACTCACTAATGTTTTGTCAGTTCACATAAATACACGGTGAAAAAACCTGTTGCATACTTAATTTAAAAAAAAATTCATGCTCAATCATTTTCTGTTTACACTTATCATCCATCTTAGAAGCTTTAGGAAGATACCAGACCAAGGCTCATGGTATTTGATCACAACTGAAAGGAACATTCCAGAGCAGGCAATGGTTAAAATGGAATCTTACTTCTGAATATGCCCACTCACCATGACCACACACACCTTCCCACCCATACTCAATGTTACCAACATTGAAATGAATAAAGTGCTGCAGCCTTGAGGAGGCATTTAATTCCTTGATTTCTTTTTCTTCTTCACTCCTTGGTGAGCTTGCTTGTTAAGTAGGCTGGCATTGCACAAGGGGGCTTGTCAAGTTCCCAGGTCACAAATGACACTTAGCACAAGGACATAACCTGATTATTTTAGGCCAATAAGGCAGAAGGACTGAAACAAACTTTAGTGTCTGAGCTATCATCAGGACTGAATGTAAATGGAGCCCATTTTGCAATGTAGTGCACTCTACTGCAAATATCCTCCTAGCTGTTAGCCTTCTCCAGAGTGAAATTTGACATGGTGAGTCTTTTCAAACAAACTGCTTCTCTTATGGCGATGATTTATTGACTGAAAAGTTTTATTTTGCAAGCTACTAATAATTCAAGAAAGTGGATATACTTATTTCATTACGTAAGTGCTGAGCTGCAGCTATTTGAAATTTGCCACAAATTAATTGCTCTCACCACCAGTTGGTGCTCTTGTTAAAAACTAATCCTGTCTATCCCCTACCACACTTTCTTCTGCTTCCCTGACGGATGATCTTTAAGATTGTCAATAGAAAGTCCCAAGAAAGTGAATCAAAGAGGAAGAATCAGCTGTTCATAACTAATTTAATTTGGGATCATGCCATCCAATGTGTTTTTTGGTCTAGGCTCCCAGAAACCTTCTGTTATCTCCAAGCAATTCCTGCCCACCATATGTACTAAACACTTGGATTTACACAGTCACGCGTTGCATCAAATATCTATGTGCCAGTAGATATGCAGAATGTGATGTTGGTCAGAACTTTGAATAGACTAAAACAACTCCTGTGTAAAGAGGTTGAACATGAACTGAGAATGCTCTGAAGCATTTGAAAGTTTATTTAAAAATCCCCAATGCATAATTCAAGGTGCAATTGGAACATTCAGTTTATATATAAAAATCTCAACAACAAAAACAAAGTTGAGTGAACAGGTTGAGATATAAGCCTTGGGCAGTGATTACAAATATTGCAGATTAAATATCCAAGCATGTTCTTCCAATAAATCAAGCAACATTTGGTGATCCTCAACTATATTTGGCAGCAATTAATTCCCTGCAGCAATTAATTCCCTCCATTGGCCTAATTGACAAGCTTCAAGCAAGAAGTCGATCAAAACATTTTCCCAAGAACCCTGAACAGAGAGCTGTTCCTCAGAGAGAGAGAAAAATCTCACAGGATTGACATGACTTGAACTGAAATGTGTGCTAGGATATAAAGAACCCGGTTGGACAATGGCAAATACATTAACACTGAGAAGGGGTTGTAAGCATTGCTGAAATTGTTCAGTCATGGGAATTTTTTTATAAAAAAAATACTTGCCAAAATCTGAAAAGTGTGCATGTCTATTGAGAAGGCTGAAGTATCCAAGTACAGTGGAACCCTGTTATATATATTTTTGGGTCTAAAAAAATTGCTAAATCGGGGCTTCAATAAATTGTTGAAGATACAGTTCAAATTAAAACTTGTTTTTTAGTGACCGGCTAGAGGTGTGACTTTTGAGGGGTGGAATGTGGTGTGCATTGCGGAGGATCGTGTGGTCTGTCTGTCTTGAACCTGGTGGTAATGTGGATTGTGGAAGATCATATGACCTCTCCATTGGGAACCTTGTTGGAAGTCACATCACCTGCCAATCAAGATTGGACTCAGCCCACCTGACCATTAGCCCCTTCAATCACCTCGTGATTACCTAGGCCAGATCCTCTTGCTTACTGCACTATAAAGTTCACCATGTGCAGCAATGATTTCTCTTTTGCTCTTCAGCCCTGAGACAAACCCTGCTGTGGACAATGCTGGAGGAGTCATTCATACGGCGTGCACTGCACGGGGATCGGAGCTGTTGTGTACTGTTGTAGTTTTAGATAGCATCTGAGCTGTACCATGTTAGACAAGGAATGGTGGGTAGCATATTGTAGTCCTTGGTTGGGATAAGTCTGTATAAATAGCTGCTATTATTAAGTCCAACATATCTGACTATATGAGAGTGTAGAATAGTTACTGATATCAGTAAGCCCAATGTAACTGGTTGCACTGTGCTGTGTGATTGAGTATACTTGTTATCCCTGATGCAATCCCCTTATGTGTGCTTTAATAAAGATTATTTCTGCATTTAGCCTGTGTCCAGACCCACTATTCTTTGAACCCACCAAATTTTTCCCTTCCAACACAACAATTGGTGCTAGAAAGTTAGGCAAGGAATGATCATAACCTTTTCCACTATTTGTTTTCCTTGGATAGCTGTTAGGTCTGCTTTGTTCATGAATGAGTGAGTCAGACACCAGACTGAGTCGAAATCAAGGTTCTTTGTTCTTTATTGCCGGATTGTAACACTTGCCACTAACAGTGTTAGTTGGAGAAGGCGCATTCTGCCGTTATCAGCAAGTGGTGTTTTTTATATACCTCAGGATACGTACTTAGTAAATGATCATACCATGACATTGTCCAATGAATAAACTGTTGCTGTCCCTCTCTGCTAGCCTCCTGCACATCAATTTGTCATCCCCACTCTTGAGAGTACAAGGTCACAACTGCATCTTGTTACGGCCCAGCACTAGGTGACTCCCTCTACATTCCCAGCTCATGATGTTTTTACCTAACAATAGCTCAAGATCAGTTTCTTCAAATTTTGAATATAAAGAGTCTTAATTAAGGAGTTGTACAGCACAGGAATGGGCCTTTCAGTCCAACTTGCCCATGCCAATCAAGCTAGTCCCATTTGCCTGCATTTGGCTCAAATTATGTTTCTATCCATGTACCCAACTTTATTGGGTAGGGACAGAATTTGTTAAGTCAACTAACCACATCTGTTTTGCACTACAATACCTGCTTCCCAATCAACCTTCTCCACCCAAATCATGGGAGAGCAACCTTAAAAATATTGTAAATATTTATCACGTCCTCTAAGATAGTGCACTCTTTTATTCCAAGGCCACAGAGAGGTGATAATGTAACTAACACACTGTAACAAGCATCAACTAGTGAAGGTCCCTCTAAGGATTTTGGTACTGAACAAAAAGCAATAAGCTCTGGGAAAGCATTAGTAATCCAATGGTGGAGATCTGTTGCACAAATTTAAGCTGTATGATGCATCAGCACAGATTGTGGGGAAAAATGGGAGTGGATGTTGCAAAATCTATTCAAACTGCCTGTGTGTTCACTGTAGTAAATATGCAAAAAAAAATTCCAAAAAATAGAACTGTCAGTTGAACTTCTAAGGCGGGTTACTTGCAAAGCAGTTATAGGTTACACAATTTATCCTGACAATGGAATTCCCAACAGTATAGCCCATCATTACACAACATTAACAGAGCATATTTTGACCTGAACTATCTAAAGAAGCTCAAGAAGGATGCATACTTATCCCTGATGCACTTTTTGATTTACAACTTTCTCATAAAGATTTAATATCTCTTATTTATAATAATTATTTTGATTTAAGAATAGCCTCGTTAAAATCAAGAGAGATTGGGAACAGAATTTGAATCTCAGCTGAGATTTGGTACTCTCTTTGGAATCTGATTAATATGACCTCCTTTTGTGCAAGACACTCTTTGTTGCAATTTAAAGTGGTCCATACAGTACATATGTCTCAAGTTAAATGGTCTTGTTTCTATTCAGATATAAATCTTCTATGTGACAAATGTAAAATTGGTGATGCCTCTCTAGTTCACGTGTTCTGGACTTGCCCTAGTTTAGAAAATTTCCAAAGATATCTTTCAAACATTATCTGTGAATCTCAAGTTCAAATTAGAACCTTGTCCTTTAATTGCTCCTTTCTGGTCATTTCAAGATGATGATGTTTTACTGACTCCAACTCAAAACCAAATTTTATCTTTTACTTCATTGTTAGCCAGATTTTGATTAAATGGAATGACAATACTCCACCTACACACACACACACATTAAGTTATATTATGTCTTGTTTAAATTTAGAAAAAAAAAGATATGCCATCAAAGAGTCAAATATTAACTAAGATGTGGAGCCCATTTATGGTCTATTATCATAATGTAAAGAATTCGGATTTTTCTGAAGCTTTGGTGCTGTGCATCTCCAGGTTCTTGCACTTGATTCCTATATGTCAGCTTTTCACGTTGATTAGTGGTAGGGGTTCTGAATTATGAGGTTGTTTTTTTTTTTATTTTCTTCAATTTTACAATACAATATATAACTGTACTGTTCAATCGTGCATCATGTAAACAACAATAAAAATATTTTGAAAAGACAAAGTTAATGAAACTTGCAGTGGACAGCGATCCAACATGATCCAAATTTACAACATGGAGGCACATTCACAGATCTGAAGAGGCTTTCAAAATTATCAGAAAACAATCTGAATTAATTTTGATAGCAAGATGGAAAATTTATTATCATAGTACATTTTGTTTTAATTGTCATTTGAAATAATCCAGTTGAAAGCTGAAGGGAAGATTATACATGAACGTATGGATTATTTGGTGTGTTAAGATATCTCCGATGTGTTATCAGTGCTCTGAGAATATTTTAACAATGTTTGTTGATTAATCCACTATATAAAAAACAATGAGAAATTACTGATGCCTATATTTAATTCCCAGTCTTGAAGGTCAGCCCCTCCAGCAATGATTCAAGGGTGTATCTACAACATCAGAAATGTTTTAAAGCATTACACAAGACTTTATTTTCATATTACCATACCATGCTTCTATAAAACTGGCACAGATTTCCTTTGGCTTTCCAGTTCATCATCTGATTTGCATGTTCATCACATACACTGTATGTATAGAGAAATCTACCCAATCTCAATAAGCACTTTTAAATTCGACATAATTTTTAATTGGGCGTAGACCTAAATGTCACGTTTCAATATATTGCACTTGGATAGAGGTAAGAGTTAGGAAGTCCTCCTGGAAAAGTCATTTTTAAGTTTTTTTTTCCTCTGGTGCCCTTTTACACATCCATTGACTGTGCCATCACCTGTCATTATCATGAAGTTATTTTCACAGACCATCAATTTTATTCTTCCCATGAGAACATATAAAGCAGCTGCAACCGCATTTGAATACACACATATGGAGAATTAATTTCTGACATCTCAGTGATACACTAAATGGTATGGAAAAGAGAGCAAATATTACTCACAGAAAGTAGAACAGTACAGCATAAGATCAGGTCCTTTGACTCTGACTTCTGCACAGGCCATCTTCCCAATTTAAAATGCTCAACTGCCTGCACACAGTCTATATCTACCTGTGATCCTGTATAGATCCCACTTACACATTGCTATCATCTCTGCTCCCACCATTTCCCCACCCAGTCTGTTGCAGGCATCTACCATTCTGTGTAAAAAAAAAACTTCAAGATTAGCAGTTAGCGCAACACCTTTACAGTGCCAGCGATCAGGACCAGAGATTGAATGCCGCACTGTCAATTGTACATTCTCTCCATGTCTGCGTGGGGTTTCCCCCAACCGTTCAAAACATACTGGCGGTTGTAGTTCAAGTGGGTGTAAATTGGGCAACATGGGCTGAAATGGCCTGTTACCATGCTGTAAATCTAAATTTAAATTTAAAAAAATTAAATTCAAGATTCTTTGTGTTGTCATGTAATAAAACAAAAATGTAATATCACACAAAATTTCCTTTAGTCTATCACAAGGTAGACAAAGATTTGTCATCAATATGGCACCTCTTACAGTCAGAGAAAGAGAAGCAAAAGGGAGTTTCTCCCACGAGTGATTGAGTGTCTATGGTATTACATCTAGTGCTCCTGCAGCCACATTAATTTCAAACCATCAACAACTTGAGCTCCTTTGACCTTTCCCCTTCTCACCTTAAAGCTATGCCCTGCAGTATTTGATGAGACTCCTTCTCTTGCAAAAGGCATTGGCCATCAATCCTACATACGTCACTCATAATTTTAGATATTTCCATCAGATCTCCCCTCAGACTTTGATTCTCCAGAGAAAACCATTCAAGATTGACCAACCTCTCCTTGTACCCAATGCTCTCTAATCCACGTAACATCATGGTGACCCTCTTCCACACATCAGCCTCCACATTATTCTTTTTACGGGGTGACCAGAACTGCACACGGTACTTCAGATGTCATCTAACCAAAATTTCAGAATTCTATACCCAACTTATGAAAGTAATTAGGCCGTCTGCCTTCTATACAACCCAATTTACTTGTGTTCCGAAGTCAGGTACATATGGACGTGCAGCCCAAGATCTCTCTGTACATCAGTACTCCTTAGGGTCCTGCCATTTACTGCATACTTTCTTCTTACATTTGACCTCCTTACAATAGCCCACACTCATCTGGATTAAATCATCTACCATTTCTCAAACCATTTTCTAAGGTGGTCTATATTCTGCTGAATCCTTTGATGAGCCCAAGAATATCAACATCATCCTCTTCATTATAATTTATCAGTTTGTCCCCAGCAATGGAACAGCATTGGTTACTCTACAATCCTCTGGGACATTGCCTGTGGCAAAAAGGATACAAAGAACTCTGTTAAGACCATAAAAATTTCCATTTGCCTTTCTCAATTACCTGGGATTGGTCCCAACATCCCTAGGCATTATCACTTGAATATTCTCTAGAGACCCAAAAAACCTTCTCCTTCTTGATGTTAACGTGGCCAAGAATATCAACATAACCTTCTCTGATCTCACTATCCTCCATGTCCTTCTTGGTAAACACCAATACAAAACACTTACTTATTAGCTTTTCCACCACTTCTGGCTACAGTGAAAACTTTCCTTCTTTGTCCTTGAGTGGTCCTACCCTCTCTGAGGATCCCCACTTGTTTTAAATGTCTGCAGAAAATCACTTGGCATTCTCTTTAATTTTACTCACCAAAGGCATTTCTTGAATCAAAACGGTTCATGGCCTACTTAATTCCCTGTTAATATTCGTTCCTGTTTCCTTTATTTTTCTAAAGGCCCCTGTCCCATTATAACTTCCTAAACTTGACATATGTTTCCTCCTTCTTCTTGATCAAATTTGCATCTCACATCACCCGAAACTTAACATCCTTGTCTTTGTTCCTTATGGGAACATGTCAGTCCTGAATCAGCGGGCTTTTAAACGAGTCCTACAGATCTCCAATCAACACACCTCAATACTCAATTCCCTTACTGTTGATCCACTTTCCACCTCAGTCTGGGTGGTTGTGCCTGCTGCCATTTAGAGATCTAACTTGGGAACCAAATGGGCCCTTAACCATTGGATCTCTGCCCACTGACCATCTGGACAGGGTCTCAGTGCCAGAACGTATCCTTTATTCACAAAAGTGTGCAACAGCTTGGCACTTTGAGCTTAAAATTAGCGGATGGATCAAAACTCATGGTTTCACAGCTTTGTGTATCATCTAGCCTCACATTCAGGTGAGCTCAGATTGTAAGATCCGTGTTTTATGTAACTGCAGCAAACATTTACTTGTAACTGTTTATCTGAGCCAATTGAAAGTGATCAAAACTGACACAGAAAATGATAAGGAATGAGAAAAAAATCCAGTATTCTATTATATAAATTCGATCAGCTTTAATTTTGGTACCACTTGTATATTAAAAAGTTTCTAAAAGATGGAATATGCTTCAATTCAGAAATAGCACCCACTGACGCAAATTATGCTTAAAATCTGAGCAGGCCCTTCTGCTACTATAATGAGGCCACATGATCATTCAAACAGTGCTTAAATGTGTTTTTAAGATCATCAGTCTGCTTTTGATCTCTCTTTCTATTTTTCTCTGGACTCCAGAAGGCACCAAATGTACGCTGTAGGATGGGATTACACCAAATGTCGTTTTCTGACGAACCGTCACAATAATTCTAATGACATCTTTGCTGCAGTTTGTAGGATTGAACAATCAATGGAATTGTTTGCTCTTGCTCCTTCAATAGTCAGGTGCAACCTGAGAATCCCAGGGCCAGATTTAATGGCACAGAGTGTAACGTTTATCCTTCTCTCTCTCTCTCCATCCTTGGAGGGGAGGTGAAACAGCTTGCTGTGGTTCAACCTTGCTAAAAAGGTGAGCTGCTAGTAACAAAGCATCAAGCACTGTATATTGAATTGAGGTTGTTTCATTTTCTGTATTATACTGATGTTTTCATTTATTGCAAAGCTGATTTATTCATGCTGAAATTAGCATAAAGGCACCAGAAAATATTACAGTACCTAAACATTCAGTACCTCATGCAAAATGCCATTCAAACTCAAGAAAATTGTCATAACATTCCTGTCCAATCAGAAGACAAATTATGATGGCCTCTTTTTTTTGGAAATTTCTGCAAGGGTCTGAGGATCAAGGGCATTTGAACAAAACATCAAGTCATGAGAGTCCTGTTCAAATACTCAGAGAGAGTTTGAATTTTTAGATGGAGAACCATTGGTCTTGAAATATATATTTTGTGGGGAAAAGAAAACACAAGGTTTCACAGTTCAGACTCCGGTAAGTTGCCAGAAACCAAAGCTGACAAAATGACTGGAGACAAAAAGGCCACAGGTTTGGCCTTTTGGGGATCTGAGGCAAAAAGAAAATTGCTGGAGGAAGTCATCTTATCAAGCAGCTTCTGTGGGATAGGGGGTGGAAGGGAATCGTCGATGCTTTGAGTCATAGAGAGAGAAGATAGCCAGAAGATGGGAGGGGGTGAAGCAGAGGTGTACAGATGATGGATGGGGAGAAGGATGACAGACAGATAGGGAGAGTGAATAGTGGAGTTAGGAGACAGCTAAGGAAGGAGACAAAGGGCTGTCAGAGTTATGCTTCAGTCTCTCCCTGCTTTGCCAATCCCTGACAGACCCTCCAGCTAACCCCTCCCAACCTCTTCTTACATTGTCTGGCCCACAACTCCTTGTTCAGTTTTGATGAAGGGGTTGAATTAAAAAGATCGACAATTCTCCTTCCACTTCACCAAAGCTGTCCAATCTCTTGAGTTCATCTAGCAGATTTTAAATTTTGATATAAAAGCTTTCTGCAACCAGGCCAAATGGAAACTTCACTCTGTTTCACTGGGATTGAAGTAAAGGGACTTGCTCACTTCAACTCATTCAAATTGGACTATATGGGAATCTGACAATTTCATTGGAATTGGGAGAAAAAAATAAACATTGTTTTTGCAGAGAGGACAGCCATCTCACCGACCCAATAACCTGGGTTTGATTCTCACCTCTGGTGCTGTCTGTCTGGATTTTGTTTCTAATGTTCTC
Source organism: Narcine bancroftii (assembly GCF_036971445.1). Lineage (NCBI taxonomy): Eukaryota > Metazoa > Chordata > Chondrichthyes > Torpediniformes > Narcinidae > Narcine > Narcine bancroftii. The sequence goes on along the minus strand of NC_091476.1, from coordinate 95,859,366 downwards.
TTTATGAATCTGTTGGTTTCCTAGATGCTCTGCTTTCCTCTACATACCAAAGACATGCTGCCCATTAGGTGGCAAAGTTAGGATAATGGTTAGAGCAACCCTATTATAAAGCCAGTGAACTAGGTTGAAATCCAGCACAGTCAGTATGGAGTTTGTATGTTGTTTCCATGTCTATGTGTGTTTCCTCCAGATGATCCAGATTCCTTCCATGTTCCAAAACTTTACAGAGTTAGTAGGTTAATAGGTCACATGAATGTAATGGGGTGGCACAGGCTCGTGGGCTGGAAGGGCCTGTTAAAATGTTGTATCTCTGAATTTTAAAAAAAAAGTCCTCTCTTGTGGGAGAATTGGACTAAGGTGTTAATTTTTTAAATTAAATTTTAAAATTTTAAATTTCTATTTACAGCCAATTCTGACCTGAGCCCTTGATTACACACACATTAACCTACAACCCTGTATGTTTTGGAAGGTGAGAGGAAATCAGAGCACCTCGAGAAAACCCACACAGACACAGGGAGAATGGATAAACACTTTACAGACAGTGCGGGATTCAAACCCGGGCTGCTGGTGCTCTAATAACATCACACGAACCACGACTCTAACTGTGCCACCCATATGCAAAGGTGAGAGAATAGATCACTGGAAATAAGGTGGCTCTGAGAGTCAGCATAAACCAATGAGTTGAATGGTCTCCTTTTATATCGGGAGGGAACATAAAATAGGAAATCTCATTATGCACTGGGTCAGAGTGTATAGTCCAACTCATTCTGGATCACTGGGACCGAGATATAGGGAGTTCATCTTCCTCATGCATTAACTGCACAACAAGGCAATCATTTTGAGGCTGGCTTTGACTGACAGGACGTGAGCCAAATGTGCTTAACTCTGCTGAGACAATCACCTTGAAGTTAAAAGTCTTGGAATCCCTGAATTCCAGTCAATTTACTCCATTTCTTTGAAGAACATCTATTTGATATATTAAAAACTGAACACTGACATGCTCAAAACCACTTGCCATTCAATTCTGAACAATAGAAGACTTGAACAAGGATGTTATACAAAACAGAAGATATCTTAATCTTTTTTTTCATGAATGGGGAGTAATCCAAAGGTAATTAAATGACTTTAATTGTGTTGACATAATCACCCTGTTTCAAAGATCTGTGATTCTTTTCATCAGCCAATTTACTTCAATATTTTGAATAACATAATCTATGTTAAATTGTGGCAACATCATGGAGAAAGATGAAAAAAAAACCTGAAGCAGTTGCTCAGTTTTTTTCTTCTCTTCGCAAGTGCTGCCTGACCAGTTGAGCATTTCCAACCGTCTTGTTTATTAAGAGCAGCAACTGTGTTCTGTATTTCACAGTTCCAGCATCAACCTGTGTCTTTATTCTATTCTTAATAAACTCTTTGTTTTCACCTTCTCCAGACAGATGAAGTACAATTAACGACAACCCTCTCTTTCCCAATACTATTTTTGCTATTCAGTCTCTCTTTGTCTCCCCCGATCATAGATATTCCCGTTTTGTTCTTTCCATCTCCCCACTTCTCTGCAACCTCCAATGTGTTAGCTTTACTATATTTACTTGTTTTGATGAAAGATAACTGAACTAAGAAAAAATATGTTGCCTAATCTATTGACATTTTTTTGCTTTTTAAAAACTATTTGCACGCCCTCACCACTTAATTCAGAGGAGCAGCATGAACAAGAAATAAAACATGTTTTAAAAAGTTTAATCTGAAGCAAACATAATGTGACCTGGGTCACAAGATTATCATTGATAGGTCAGACTATGCCAGAGTATCATGACCATTCTCTGATCAGAGGTTTTTTTGAACATGGTTCCTTAAAAGATATATTAATCAATTAAAACATAAATATACATTTCAGTAATTTAAACTAAGCAAAGATATTTGCGTTAAAGTGACTGACCTGATGCACTGAGAAGGGTACAAATCTGAAAGAATGCACAGGAATTGTAGTGAACCCCTCGGCTCAGCAACATACAGAATGCTCCCGGAATCAGTGGAGCCCAGCGCAAAAGCAGAGGTCACTCTCCAACCAGACAGCATTAATATCATCCTCTCCAGTTTCTGTAAAACTTCTCCCCCAAGTCTCCCTCATTCCCTATCCCCCTGTCCCCTTTCTTCCAGATCCCCATCCCTTCCCTCTCATCTGCTTTCAGAGCTACCCCCTTTTCCATATTATTTCTCAGTTTTTTATCTTCTACCCTCACACCCTGTGATGCGCTGTGGTGCAGCAAGCAAACAGAAAACGTGAGAAGACTGTACTACAGCCTTTAATCAGCTCAAATTCTGTACCCACCAATCATAATATCTTTGCTTGCTCCAGTCTGCCCAGCTGACTTTTGCTTGCTCCACATGTTCAAATGACACCAGGAAGGTCAGGCTCGAGCCTATATACAGGCCGATGATTGACAGCTTGCCATGTGGGGCCAGCCTCCCAGGTTGCCTACCAACAAGTACAGTGGTTTCCCCCTGCAGTAGGCCAGTAGGTGTGCAGCTAGTGTTGTGGTTGCATCACCATACCCCCATATCCAAATATGAACTCTTATGTTAACTTGTACTCTTCCTCCACCCCCTTCCTCCTTCCCAGCCTCTTCTTTCCTCCCCCACCATTTTATACAGGTGTATGCCTGCTTTATACTCACACCTTGGTGTAGGGCTTGTTATGTTTGTTCTTTTTAAGAAGAACAACCTTGTGTGGGATTAACACTTAAATAACTTTATTTTCTTCAAGCGAATTCAACCAACTCCCATCATATTCTACTTCTGGATTCTGCGCAACCACGTGCATTGCAGGCTGGGAAATGCAGTTCTTATTTACACACATCTTTCTCCTTTAAAATAAAACAAAACACGACACTATGTCTACATATCAAAATATTTACATTATATGTCCACTCTCTTTTGTCTTTGATGAAGATCAGACTCCATTTCAAGCTGTTTCTTGACTTCACTGTAGGACAATAGATCCCACAAGTTGCATCTGATGGCTTCCGGCTTCATGAAATTGTTCAAGTTCATTCAGGGCATCTGCAAGATTCAGCTGAAGTTCAGGAATCCATGAAGACATTTTTCTTCCTGCTCTTCCTTTTTCTGTTTATCAGCAAAGTTCACGAACTGTCACCAGCAGCTTTTGATTTTGCCACTGCAGTTCCTCACCATTATGATCGGTCACCAGATGTTGTGAAGACACTTCAGGGGAACTGCTGATGTCAGCAGAACTAACTTCATCTTCACGTAAAATATGATTTCCTCATGCATCTTCTAGAGCCATCAAAAGCACCTTATTCTACTGTGAAAGATCTGACACTTGCATTTTGTATTTCTGATTTTCCCTGTTGAGAAATGAAGCATGCTTATTTGCCTCGTCAGTACATTTTTGTAAATGGGAAATTTCCTTCCTGGTATCTTCTAATTTAGCTGAGAGATTCGCCACAGATTTTTGCATACTTTCATATTCTGCACGCTGGCACCTCAGAAGCAGAGCTTTCATCTCCAGTTCTTTCACAATTTCATTCAAATATTTATTCACTCTTTTATTTTCCTGTTTTGCCAATAGCAATTGATCCTGGGCTTCAACATATCCATTATACAAGTCTGTGAGCTTCATTACGGCCTTCACAATCTGCTGCAGAGGGCGACGTAGCTCCCAGTTCTTCTGACAGTGTGGCGTCTGATAGTTTTGCAGTTGAAAGAAGATGGTTTGCATTTTCCAAATTCTTTGCAAATTTGATAATCCTTTCATTTAGTTCAGTGACTGCTCTGGTTTTAGAGATCTCAGTCAGACGATCTTTTGTTACTTTATGAGCTTCATTTGCCTGCTTCACTAGATTATGAAGCTCCTCAACAGCTCTTGACAGCTCAGTTGCTTTCGTTTCAAAATTATCCACAACAGTCTGTAGTGAATCCACAAAGAATTCTTCCATTTCTTCGATCACTGTGTATACCTTTCTCTTGGTATCACCTGCTTTGCAGGACTTTCCATAGGCAGGGCACATCTTTGGAATATATCTACCTCTGCACCTGCTTCAATTGCTGTTTAAGCTTTCCACTTTGTTTTGTGCTTGTTTTGGGAAACTCCTGGTGCTCTGCTTATCTGTTTTCATTGCCTGCACTGTTGTGTCTATCCTGTGCAGCTCCTTAACTGTTGTATCTATCTAGTGTAGCTCCTGAGCTTGTGCTTGTGAGGTCTCTGCTACCCTAGACACATTCACAGCCTTTTCCTGTGTCAAATCTTTTTCACGGAACAGTCTATGTCCATTATCTGTAATTCCGCAAACTATTCTGTCTTTAATGCGTGAATTTTTCAAATCGCCAAATTCACAGGACTTACTCAGTGTGTGAAACTCGGCGAAGTATTGGTCAAACCTCATACCTTGTTTCTTTTCATGGGAGAAAAACTTGGAATTTCTCATTTGTGATGTTTTTACTTGGGACACAATACTCCTCAAATCATGTCATCAGAGCGTCCACCGTGAAAGCTGCCTCATCAATTTGAAAACTGTGATAGATGTCTATGGCACCTTTACCCATCATCTTGCAAAAATATAGTCGCTTTCCTTTTTTCCATTGGTCTCTCCCACTCCAGTAGCATCTAAATAAATGTTGAATCGCTGTTTGAAGCGTTTCCAATTATTGGCTAGATTGCCGGTAAATTACATCCGTGTGGGAGGACATAACTTATCCACGCATAAGAACTGTTTTTATCCATACTCACTCATCCCACTTCTGACATAATGTTATGTAGGTTCTTTCAAGAATGACTTTACTTGATTTTAACTCTTATCTGACTTTATTTTCCTTGTGTTGCTCCAATGACTTCCAACTGTCTTCAACCCATATGACTCTCATTATATTCTACTTGTGGATTCCACCCAATCATGTGCATTGCATGCTGGGAAATGTAGTAATTATTTACACACATAATAACACAGGGCGAAGATCCAAAACATTGGTCATCCTTTACTTCCTTTTGGTACTGTACCATCTAATGGTTTTCTCCAGCAATTTTGTGATTTGCACTACAATCACAGCATGTGCAGACTTCCCTGTTTAACATGTTTGAACATCTGACTTCCAACACTTTCCAGAATTCTATGGCACTATGCAAAGTGCTGGTAGTTTCTCAGTCAACAATTGGACAGATCTGCACCCATTATTTCAGGTAATGTCATTCCACCCAACTATTTTCATTGTTCCCAGCTCCTCACGAAAGGCACTGAAGTTTACTTTATATTCATTCCCGGAATGTGAACATCGTCAGCAAGGCCACAGTTTATTGCCTATCCTAATATAAAAAGCTAGACTTACTCTTGCAGGGCTAAACAATGTTCACTAGAAGACATTACAGGTACACCATCTAAAGCAATGTTTCTCAACCTTTTTCTTTACACTCACGTACCACTTTAAATATTCCCTATGCCATAGGTGCTCTGTGATTGCTTAAAATGGTATGTAAGTGGAAAGAAAAAGTTTGAAAACTACTGTTTTAAATCATTATGTGCACGGTTTCATAACTCCAAAGGAAATGGGCCAATGACAATTTATTTTCGAGCAAAATATTTCAATAACAATTGGGTCTAGAGCAGTGATTCTCAACCTTCTCTTCCCACTCACATACCATCTTAAGCAATCCCTTACAAATCACAGAGCACCTCTGGCATAGGGATTACTTAAAGTGGTATGTAAGTAGAAAGAAAAAGCCCAAAAACTGCTGATCTAAAGCATACTTTACTAGATGTTCGCAGTGTGGAATGGGAGCTGCTCTGTTCAAGAATAGAAGAAGCTGAAGATGGTGATTGCACCTCAGAATATTGACTCCATCTACATATCTTGCTGCCCATGAAAAGTAGCTAACAAACTGAAGGACCCTCCGATCCAAAAGATGCTCTCTTTCCCACCAACACTATGGTCCTGAATGAACCCCACAACAGTCTTCTTATGCAGCCCATGCTTTGTATGGATTTTCTTTTATATTGCCATTCGCTACTCTGTATCTTTTCCAATTTGTACAGCTGTGAATATTAGCATTGACCTGTAAGTTTGCTCACAGAATAACCTTTCTCAGTGTACAAGGTATCATGTGATGTCAGGAAATGAAAGCTATATGTATACAATTCAATTATCATTGGGGAATCAGTGATGGAAAAGATGATCAAATTTAGGTTCTTGGAAGTCACTATCTCAGAGGATCTTTCTTGGACCCAACACACAGATGGCATCATGAAGAAAGTCCGTCAGTGCCTCTACTTCCTCAGGAGTTTGTAGAGATTTGGTATGACACCAGAATTCCTGGCAAATTTCTACAGATGTGTGGTGGAAAGTGTGCCGACCGGCTGCATCACGGTCTCGTATGGGGACACCCATACCCCTGAGCACAAAGCCCTCCAAAGGTAGTGGACACAGCCCAGGACATCAAATGCAAAACCCTCCCCACTCTTCAGTACATCTACAAGGAACACTGCCTCAGAGGGCAGCAGCAATCATCAAAGACCCACATCACCCAGCACACGCTCTGTTCTCGCTGCTGCCATAAGGAATGAGGTGCCACAAGACTCTCATCACCAGGTTCAGGAACAGTTGGCACCCCTCCACCATCAGACCTTTCAATGACAAACTCAATCAGGGACTCATTTAGGGACTCTTACTGATACACTTTATTGATTTTCTTTATTGCACAGTTTATTTACATTTGTTATCTTTTACTTGGTTACATGTTTACGCTGTGTACATTTTTTGTTGCACTTCTAATTAGTTGTCATTCTACCTTGCCTGCAGGAAAAAGGAATCTTTGTGTCGTATGTGGTTTTACGTATGCACGCTGACAATAAATCTGAATCTGCTTGAACTTGAACATATGCCAATTGGATGGGTATCTGCAACAAACTGATGGTTGAAGTATAAGCCCCTGTTTCTCTTTTTACAAGTACTCTCTGATTTCAGGTGCTTTTTATTTTTACATGATATTCCCATCTTGCTGATATTTACTTTTGTACTGGTGCTACCCATTGCTATTACAGCTTTGCTTCGGGCATTGTAACTGGTTCCAGATATAATTGAATGGAATCCTGGAAATGAAATCACATGACCCGGTGACTTTGTGCTCCCAGACTCTTAAGTGAACAGAACCTTCAGGAGGATGGATCTTCGGAAAGCGTCTGGCCCAGATGGTGTACCTGGCTGGATCTTTACTACCTGTGCAATCCAACTGATTGGAGTCTTTGCAAATGGCAGTCAGAAATTCCCCATCTGTTTCAAAAGGGCATTCCAGTGCCCAGTTGCAAGGTGGTGTGCCTCAATGACTATTGACCAGTGGCACTGAGGTCTACCATGATGATATTGATCATGGAGAACATTAACTCCTCTCTCAGGAAGGACCAGAACCCATTTCAGATTGCTGATCATCACAATTCATCAGTAATTCAGCCATATTCAAATCTTTCTGAATTGCAAGGGCCTGTAGAAAAGTGAGTAGCTCCTGGTCCGGGTTGAGAATGCAAATTTCAGGTAAAGAGCAAAATCGGACATTCCCACTTGCTCTTTTGTGAACCAATAGAGCTATAGGATATTTATTAACATGACCAATTGGGATGTCTGGTAGCCAAGGAGAAATTAGTGGCATTAGAGCACGTCACCAGAATGAAGCAAAATGCAATGGTTTGATCCATTTGTAAACAGTATTCAGCCTGCTAAAGAATTATAATGGACATGATAGGAGGCATACTTTTCACTGACTTGATGATAAAAAGCCACAATATACTACATCAACCAGGGTGTGTGCACAATAATATATTAATATTAAAATAAAAGTTAAATTGCAGATTAATTTCCTTTGAAATAGACAATTAGCTATCACATGACACTGGTTATATCATTTAAAACTGCACCATCTGTCAAAATGAAAAGCCTGTTAAGAAACTAAGTGCAAGGCTGGTGATTCATTGACATTAACTGTCACTTATTGTTGTTCATTACATGGAGGAAAAAAAAATCAGTAGTCATAACCAGCACTAGGAAGAATATTAAATTCATTTGAGATGTGCAAGATTGCCGAACGTTCTTGTAACTCTCCTGCATTTGCAGTATATTACACTGCAAACTTCACCAGTGAGGTACAATCCTCCATATGGCATTTTTACCACATTAAAATCACAATGTCGTTCTTTCTCCTAGCAGAGGTTTTACTGTGCAGTTCTGAAAATGGAAATGAAAAATACTTGCAAAGAATTTTTGAACAAAATAATGTTTGGATCGACTAATTTTCAATAGGCCGAGATTTCTTTTTGCAATGTAAAGAGTATAATTCTGTCAAACACATAAATATTCAGCTACTTTGTTGTTTTAAATTCTGCATCTTCTCATGGGCTTTTATGCATTGCGGTTCAATTTATCCCAAATAACAAATTGGTCTGCTTTCAAAAGATATACTGTTTATTAATCTGCTCTGTTAAAGAGTACCTTTGTCTGACATCAACTGCAAAACCCACCAGGACAAAGCAATTCCGAATTCACTGAAATATTAATTCTGGGGATGTGGGCACTGCTGGCAGGACCAGATGGTCTCTGCTGAAGCTAAATAATGAAGACACTTGGGAAACCAATAACTGCAAAGTATTCAGGGATGAGATTTTTACCACATTACCAACCCACAAGTTGTTCTTGCTGGGTATTGTGTGCGAGTTTAAAAACATGCACACAACAATAGTTTGAATTAGTGTGCATTTAACATGAAAACTTGTCCAAAAATTTTCCACAGGATCATTATTATAGACTTAATTAAAGAGGAAGGGGATTTGAGAAATTCTGGTTGAAGCGATGAAGATACAAAGGGAGTTTCCGAGCTTAATGCCTTGCTATCTGAAGGCATGCCCTGGCCTAAACGGAAGCAACATTGGGAAGGTGGGTGTGTTTTTTGGGCTAGAGAAGGGGTCTTGGGGACACTCAATATTGTTTGGCCAAGGAGTACTGCTAACCTCAAATAGATGTTCATCATCTATTTGGGAGCAAGCTCTTTGCTTAATGTTGCTGCCTACAGAGCAACAGGTGGACATTTCAGTGAACCAACTCTTTGCTAAGTTATTTGAAATATATATATATATATATATATAATCTGCAATGGATGACACTTTTCTGTTAGCTTTAATTTTTTTAATTTTAGACATAACAGGGCCTTTTAGCCCACGAGCCCATACTGTCCAATTACACCCAACTGACCTACCATCCTGTACGTCTTGATCAGTGGGAGGGATCCGAAGTGCCTGGAGGAAACCCATATGGACATGGGGAGAATGGACAAACTCCATACAGACAGCACCGGATTCAAACTCCAATCACTGGCACTGTTACAGCTTTACACTAACGGGCACACTAACCATGCTGTATGAATTTGAAGCTATTTTATGCTTAAAATACTATAATTTTCCTGCTTCAGCAGATGCTTAATTGTACACTTATCTATGCTTTGAATAATACCTCAAAATAACAGGTTGGAAGTTGAAGAAAATCCCTCATCCAATCATAATCAAAATGAGTAGTCATCAATTTCTAAAGAATACTCAGGTGCAACCTAAATATGGCGCCATAAGCAACATTGTTGGAAGTTGGAAGGCACATGTCCTTAATTAATGGTCTTCGTTCAGTCTGCTGACTTGCTAATTAATCAATTCAATTACAAATAATTATTCGCAGCATTTCTGTTCTCAATTGACAATTGCCCTGAATTTCAACCACTTCTCTAATTGGCCTCCTTGCAGACTTGCTTTGAAATGCTTTGTGTGCCAATTTGTTTCATCACCTATTTTGTCTCGTTGTTCAATTATAATCACCTCATTATATATGTATGCATAGTTATCATTTATCCACGTTCAGTAAGCGAACACACGTTAGCTTTCTTCCAATTTACATACAAGATTTTTGTTTTAAGTTTATATCAAAAAATTACAAATGGGATTGTGATGTAAGACAGTGAGTTAAACACAATTGAGCGCCCAAAAAAACAAACTTGTGGAGCTAAAACAGTGGATTTCATCCTTTTTCTTTTCCCTCACATACCACTTTAAGCATTCCCTATGCCATATGTGGTCTGTGATTAGTAAGGGATTGCTTAAGGTGGTATGTGAGGGGAAAGAAAAAGTTTGAAAACCACTGTTTGAATCGTACATCATTGACTCGTTATGTGCACGGTTTCATAACTCCAAAGGAAATAGGCCAATGACAACTTTTCTCAAGCAAAATATTTCAGTAATAATTGGTTCTAGAGAAGTGGGTCTCAACATTTTTTTCCCTCATGCACATACCACCTTAAGCAATCGTTACTAATCACAGAGCACCACCGATGCCATAGGAATTACTGAAAGTGGTATGTGAGTGGAAAGAAAAAGTTTGAAACCCATTGGTCTGAAAGGACAGGCATGCTTCAATTTCTGTCACAGATCTTTCTTTTTAATATTTTTGTGCAGCAAGATTCAAACCTGCTTGTGATAGTGGTGATAATGACATGCAATAATACGACATTGGGCTTTTTCTCCTTAATCCAAATCAATATTATTAGAATTTCCATCAATCCCCAACAACTGCATGGATTATTCGAATCATCCTTCAGCCAGTAAAGTTCATGTCTACTACACTTGGGTTGCATTTGATTGAGATTAATTCATAAGGTTTCATTTTTGAAATCCATTGAACGACAACCTTTCAGACCAAACTCAATTGCTGTCAATCATCCCCAGGAGTTTTTTGCTTACCTTGCATTAAATCTGGCTCTGGAGTAAAGTTTTGCAGGAAAAAAAATATCTTTGCTGTTTCCTTGAAGTTTCACAGGCAGGCGCGCATGAGAAAATAGAAGGTCTCATTGTGTGCACTTTTTTTTCACTTTTATTTGCAACTGAACAATATTTTTCATGAAAAAGTGAAGCTCATTGTGTGTGCAATAATGGTAATCAATACATTTGTATAATACACAAGAGTGTTGGAGAAACTCAGCAGCAGGTCACACAGTGTCTATCGGACCCAAAGGCACAAAACCAACATTTTGGGCCTGAGCCCTTCGTTAAGCTATGAGCAGGCAACCTAAATAAAATGGTGAGTGCTTTGGCTGGGGGGTGGAGGTGGGGGGAAGAAGGCATGTGGGGAGGGGGAGAAGGTGCAGGGGGAAGAACAAAGGCCAATAGATCAAGTGGATATGGATGGGAGGGCTGAAAAGAACAAAATCCTGAGAAGTGATGGGGGAGAGGGAGCTCTCTGAATAGAGAGGGAAGGGAGATGGAGGAAAGGAGTCAAGATAAGCACAGAGAGAGACTAACAAAAACCAGAGAAGTTGATCTCAGTGGCATCTGGTTGGACTGTGCCCAAATGTAATATGAAGTGTTTTTACTCCAGTTTGCTAGTGGCCTTGGTTTGGCAGTAAATGAGGTCATGGACAGACATGTCAGTGTGGAACTGTGATACAGAATTAAAATTGTTGGCCACCGGGAAATTCCCACTATTGCAGCAGACAGAGTGAAGGTGCACAACAAAACGATCCCCCAGTCTGTGTCCATTTTCTCTGATGTTGAGAAGAGAACTGGATGTAATAAAGGACTCCTGCAGATTCACAAATGGCGTTACATCACTTGGAAGGACTGTTTGGGGCCCTGAATGGTAGTGAGAGAGGAGGTATGGGCACATGTGTAGCATTTCCTGTTGTCTCAGGGGACAGTACTGAGGGGAAAGTAGTGGGAAGAGATTAGTGGATGAGGGAGCCTAGAAGGGAATAGTCCCTGTGGAAATCAGAGTGCCAAAGATGTGTCTGGTGGTGGGGTCACATTATAGGTGGCAGAAATTACAGAGGTTAAATGTTTGATGCGCAGGCTGGTCGAATGGGTGAGGGCATGGAGTATCCTTTCCATGGAGGGGACCAGGGCAGATATGAGAAATGGAGGAGATGCTAATAAAGGCTGACTTAATGGGAGTGGAGGCGTCACTTTTTTTTGAAGGTGGAGGACATCTCAGATGTTCTGGAATGGAAGATTTCATCCTGGGAGCAGATGTAACAGAGATGAAGGAATTGAGAGGAAGAAAGAGTTGATGAGCTTTGCCCATGAAGGCTTCTAGCATGGGATGCTCCGCATTGACATCAAAAAGGACGGCAAAGCTGGGATCCATGCTTTTCCTCATGCCCATCACTTTGCCTTGGAGAAACTGGGATGTTGAAGGAGATGTCAGCCTGTGCTGTTCTCCTTGCTCTTTCTTTCCAGCTTTTTTTTAATATACAGGCACCTGCCTGCTTTTTGCTCATAACTTGAAGAAGAAGTCAGACCCTTTTACAAGTTTACCTCCAATGATCACTGTTGAGTTCCTCCAGCAATTTTTTTTTTTTTTGTTTTTATTGAGGGTGAAAACAAATTCTGCCAGGGAGAGGATGGTGGTAATGGTAGGGAACTGGTTGGGTTTGTTGTTCAGGAAGAAACAAAGGGTTTTGAGACTTTTAGTATGGGGGATGGAGGGTGTAGAAATTCTGGTGCCTGCCTGCTTTCTGCTCATGCCTTGACAAGGGGCTCAGGCCTGAAATGTTGCTTTACATGGACATGGGATGATCTGCTGAGTTTCTTCAGAACATATGTGTATTGCACTACAATCACCACATCTGCAGACTTTCCTGTTTAACTCTAATCAATACATTGAATTGATTGAAGGTCAGATGACAGCAATGGGACATGCCCTCACTAGACTTTTGATCCAGTCAAAATTGAAAAACGTTCCTTGCATGTTAAAAGGAAAATAATGATGAGGCAAGGGCTGGGACACTTCAAAGACCACAAAGGACACTTACTGGTGGAAGCATTGAGCAGAGTTGAAGTACCAAATGAGGACTCCACATCACGGAAGAAGATCCTACTGAAATCCCAATAAACAAAGTAATTGAGATGCAGTATGGGCTAAATGTTGATAAATATAAGAAATGAAAAAGGCTAGATAAATTGAAGTACATAAATCACCTGGTCCAGAGGAATGCCTCCATGGAATTGTAGAGTCCATAGGATATAGGAGTAGAAATAGGCCATTCAGCCCACCAAGTCTGTCCTGTAATTCAATCATGAGCTGATCCATTTTCACACTCAGTCCAACTGCCCATCCCCACTCATTATCTTCCAGATGCCTGTATATTTCAGGGTAATGCCTGAAAAATTGCAAGTGTTAAGTCCTGGTTCATCAAAAGCATTGGGACAAACTCAATGACTACAGCTGGACCATTTCATGTCTGTGGTAGGGAAAATTCTCGATAGGACAAAAAGGGAAAGTAATTATTTTAGACATACAGCATGGTAACAGGCCATGAGCCTGTGCCGCCCAATTACACCCAATTGACCTTTAACTCCAGTACATTTTTGAAGAGTGGGAGCAAACCCAAGTAGCCAGAGGAAACCCACACAGGCACAGAGAGAACATCCTTGCAGACAGCGCTGGATTTGAACCCTGGTTTGCTGGTGCTGTAATAGCATTGTGCTAAACACCTCACTAACCATGTCACAATTGACAAGAGTAGTTGGATTAGACAAAAAGCCAGGAAAGATTTGTGAAAGTTGCTTTTGCTTAATTAATTTGGGAGAGTTGAAAGAGCATTGATGAGGGAAACACTATTGATGCTTCATATGTGGATTACCACAAACATTTTGAAATATATCTCATCATAGATTTCTCATCAAGAATAAAGCCCATGAAATAAAAAAATAAAAATGGCTGATATAAGTAAAACAAGTGGTAAGAGTTTGTTTCTCAAACTGAAAGGAAGTGCACAGTGGAGTTCAGCAAGAATCACCCCACTATTTCCACTTTCCTTAATTTATTTAAATGTAATGTTTAGGAGTGGTACCAAATTTGCCAATGAATCTTTGGTCATGGGTCATTATAAAGAACGATGATGAGTCAGCATTTGAATGAAAATGTGGCTGAATGGTGCACCGACACAACCTTGCACTCAATGTCACCAAGATCAATGAGCTGATTGTTGACTTCAAGAAGGAAAAGCCAGAGGTATACAATCCAGTGATCATTGAGGGAAATCAGAGGTGGAGAGCGTGAGCAAATTTAACTTCTTGGGAGTCACTATCTTGGAGGATTATTCCTGAACCAAACACATCAATGGCATTGTGAAGAAAGCACATCAGCACCTCTACTTCCTCCGGAGTTTGTGGAGGTTTGGTTTGACACTAGAAACCTTGGAAAATTTCTACAGATGTGTGGTGGAAAGTGTGCTAAGTGGCTGCATCACGGTCTGGTATGGGGACAACCAATAACGTCCCCCCCCACCAAGCTTAAAGCGCTCCAAATGGTAGTGGATACTGCACAGGACAGGCAAAACCATACCCACTATCAAGAGCACCTGCAAGGAACACAGCAGCAATTATCAAGGATCCACACCACCCAGCACATGCTCTGTTCTTGCTGCTGCCATCAGGAAAGAGGTAGAGGTGCCACAAGATTCACAGCACCAGGTTCAGGAATAGCTGCAACTCCTCCACCATCCTCAACAATAAAATGAATCAGGGACTCATTTAAGGGCTTTTACTTGATTTAAAAAAAAATTCTCTTTGTATGGCAGTTTATTTACATTTGTTATATGTTTACAGTTTTATATTTGATTACATGTATACGCTGTGTACAGTCTTTATTTGCACTGCCAATAAGTGGTAATTCTGCCTCACTCACAGGAAAAAGAATTTCAGAGTTGAACGTGATGCCACATATGCACTTTGACAATAAATCTGAAATATTAATCTGAATACAGGGTATTGCTTCCAAATTTACAAATGAAGAAAAATGTAAAGCCCAGGTGAATTGTGTGGAAGGTAGTTCTAGATTGTGGAGACATTTATTACTGATAAATGCAAGGGGCTACATGTTAGTAAGGTGGATGGGAAATGGAAATTGAAAAGAGGGATCTGGAAGTCGATGTGGAAAATTCATTGCAAATGGAAGGTCTGGTTGAAAAAATGGAGTTGAAAATATGAATGGGATCAAGGAACTAACTCATAAAGAATATGAGCATAGGTATCACGGTGACTCTTTATAAACACCGACTCAGTGTACTGCATCTAGTCCTGGTTGCCACATTTGAGGAGAGATGTAAATGCTTTACTGCAGCAGACATTAAACTCAATCATTTCCAGGGACATGTCACGTGAGTTAAATGGACAGACTGTGAAATCTGGGGCTGTGTTGCTTACCACAGTGCAAGCTATGAGGGTACTCGACATTTAAACTGTGGAGGATATAGAGAGATGGAAATTCTTCCCTTTATACAGAGGTCGAAAGCTTGAGGGCAATTTTTTTATACAGCAATTGCTAAGGGCCTGAAGTCATGATGGCAGAATCAAGGGTAAAACTGAGAGGGAGATGGATAAATGAACTGCAAGAAAATGGGAGGGAGAGGTTGGAACTTTGTGGACTCAATGGGTCAAGTGGCCTTTTTCCACATTGTAAACCATCTGTGATTCTCTTTCTCAATCTTCATGAAGTTGTCCTATTTTGTTAAAAATAATTTTAACAAAGAGGTCTGAAAATTGGAGCTGAATTACATTTGTTCACCACACTGCCAGAATTTTTCAGTCTGACCTAACTTCATCTGGATGACTCATAACTGTTATGTCTATTTCTCCGATAAAGTTGCCTGAAATGATTTTAGGAAATAGAAGTCATCCAGTAAAACCCAGAGATCTCTATGTTGTTTCAATATAAAATTACCACTTAAAGAGCAAATAAATACACATTTATCCATTCTACAGTGTACACAGAGAGCATTATGCCCTCTTATACTGGGGAATAAACACATTGCGCTGAGCAATTCACTCAATTTTTGAGCAAGAATTACCAGATGAATGGGACATGTGCCAAATAATTTCCAATGAAGCATCTGGCTGCATAATCTGTAGATTGGTGGGTCCCATTGCATTCTGTCAGGGAGGTGCTCAATGAATGCAATTAAAATAAATTCTATTCATCGAGATTGACAGAGGTCCAAAAAGATCCCTTGCTGAGAACTTGCAAAAGGCAGTGGAGGAAGCTGGCATCTTTTGGGATTTGAGTTTTTTTTTAAATCAATTCAGCTGCTGTCAGGTGCCAGGATCTTTGAATATTGGACCTGATGAGAATGCATTAAAGGTTGGTCTCATGATTTGCAGTACAAAGAGAAAAATCAGATTCAAGCAAGAAGATCTCAGTTTGATATCTTTGTCCCAGTCTCTCAAATAAATTCCCTGATGAATTTGCATATTGTGGAGCAATTGTTTTCTTTTCGCATTTATATTGTTGGAGTAAACATTATAATTACTCTTTCACTTTGGTGGGGTCTTCAGAGCAGGAGAGAGCAGTGATAATTGGCACCTTAGAGGTCTTCAGAGAATGTGATATTATGCTCTGTAAATAACCATTTCCCTTGACATAGGAATCAAGGAACTACCAGGCAAAGTTTAAATAGGATTGCCTCCTTTGCTTTGTGGCAGCTGCACCATCATTTTTCTTACCACTGTAGCACCAAACTGGGTTGAATGGGGGTAAATCATCATGTAATTTTAAATCTTCCATGGCAATGGGCCAGAATGCACGGCACCTAGCACTTGACCCCGGTGGTCTCTCTTTCCAGATCAGTGCACAATTTTGCACAACTGCTTGGCTCCTAATGATACCTCAAAGTATCGCTCTGTGGTCATTCTGCTTTGAGAAAGTTAGCCTCGTCACACACAGAATGTTGCTCTGCCCATTCAGTCTATTAGGTAATCTTTCCACGTTGATGAATACAGGTATGGATTAAGTTGAAAGTAAATAAATATATCCAAAAATGTTTAAAAACAAATAAAACTGCAAGTCATTGACATAAAGTAATAAAAATATTAGTTCAAATAAATTAAATGAAAATGAACCGTACACTTTTAAAATAAAAGTGATTACACTGGTATCACTGTGGTGGGGTGGGGTGGGGATTACGGGGGATGCCGACTGCACCGGGTGACACCATCAGAGGGGGTGACATCAAAATGACTGTATATAAAATTTTTGTGCCGTGTTTCAGCAAATTTTTTTGATAAAAATATCCCTATAGCTAGTTATGGCAACAAAAACATTTTATTTACAAGTCCTTACATGTATAAATATACCTAAAAGGCTAAAACTCTGTGCTAATTTACTTTTGAACATTCTAATGCACTCTGGTCAGAGCTGTCATTATTACCCAATTACAATGACGATTTGAATCACGTGGTATTATCTGCTCACATTACAAGCATGCATTGTTGTTTTTGTTGCTGTTGGTGTTTTTGTAGTCGCCGCTTTTGTCAGATTTTCTGATATTTTAGCTGTACTATTGGGGTAATTAGTTTTTGTGAACCAATATCAATAACATTTTTGAAAATGAAGTAGTAATTCAAGGAAGGAAGGAGAAAAATTCCACTCAGTTACTAGTAATGTTGCAATTCAATCTAGAAAGATTGTACAAAACTATTGTGTTGTTAATATTCACACAATCTAAGAAACATTATATTTATGCAATTTACAACTATATTGCATATTATTCTATATTTTTACAACTGTACATCTTTTTTCAAATATTGCTAATTTGGGAGGGGGATGGGGTGACACCATGAGTTATTGCACTGGGTGACACCAACCCTAATGACTCCACTGGGTCAATAACCCCTTTCATATGAATGCACCCATCTATGGCTGGACATGGAGAGAGCGCTGAAAGTTAGATTCACCTATGTCTGACCTTCAAAGCCTTTGGTGCTTCTATGTCATAATGATTGGGTGTGAAGTTTGACATTCACTGATACATTTAAAGCAAGTTTTCTGTGTTGAACTGAGGTATAGAATCAATCACAAAATAACTCAGCACACAAGTGGCATTGTCATTTAGCAATTAATGGTGCTGCCTCACAGATCCTGATTTTTGGATGTTCTTACTTGAATTTGGGTGATCTCTCCATAACCACAGTGGTTTCCTCAGGTGCTGTTTTACTCCATAATGTTAAGAGTAATTATCCTCTTTCATCATGCCATTCTATTGTTTGTCTGTTGCCCCCATACATAATTATTTATGGCACTCATGTTAATCCACATGCACTGCACAAGTTAAGTCAATGCTGCAACAATTAGGGTGGATGCATAATTGAGAGACAACCTATTTTGCAGTAGCAAGCCTGAAGAGGCCATCTTTACCTGCATGAATTTTGGGCAACGCAAGTACATTCATGTCCGTCTCCTCATATGAATTGATTCAAACATAACGCAGACCTATGTTACCAAAAAGAACAATGAATTCCCTGATCAATAATAGATGAACTTTTTATAGACAAGCCCTCTTACATTTTTGGAGTGGTTGACTTTCCCAGTCTTTGCCCCACATTTCTACCTCTGATGCTGTTAAGGGTGCTTGCCCTGTAACTATCATGAAGCCATCCCACTGAATTGGTAAATTACCACATCATGATGGGATGGTTTGATCCGTTGGAAACTGCTCTCTGTTCCAAGACCACAAAAATTGCAGAGTTATGAATGCAGTTCAGACCATCATGCAAACCCTCATCCGCTCCCTGAACACTTCACTGTCCCTTGGGTAAGCAAGCAACATGTTGGAAGACCCATTCCATGCAGTCTCACACTCTCCTTCCTCTCTGACTTGGAAAAAGATACACGTGTTTGAAAATCTGTGCTGCCATTCAAGGACAGTTTCTCCCTTGTTGAACAGACCTTTCATTATAAAATGATGTTGAGGTTTCTCTGTTTTTACTGCATTTTTTATGTATAATGCTACACTTCACTTTTGTTTTACATGGTCAGTTTGAACACAAGGATAGGTTCGCTTGCCTGGATTGCATGCAGAACAGAGTCCAAGATGGTGCACATGAAAACAAATAACGATAAATAAAACATAGCTTGCATTTTGCCCATGATCCCCAAAACTTCACGTGGTTAATTTATGCAATTGTTCCAATCCTCGTGTATCAAACAATTTTGATGCACAATGCCTTGCATATCTTCCACACAAGAAATTAACTCCCCAGTGATCCCAGATAAAATGATGCAATTCCTGATACAATGTAGAATTTTCTAGCCCTCCACATTTAAAATTCAATACAATATAGATTGCCATTAAGCATTCAAAATTATGCTTATCATTTGCAAGAGTGCTATAGATTGCAAACTCATTTAAAGATTAAGCTGGACTTTTTATAAGAATGGCATATATCAACAAAGGTGACATTTAAATGTCAAATTGAATGATTGCATTTAATATGAGAAGCAGAGGACATTGCAAATGCTTCTCAGGCCTGTCAGCCACTGAAGGTAGATACTTCACATTTCAAGAGAATCCCTCATCAATCGCAAGAAGAGACCACATTAAATATTAACCTGCCATTTCCTTTCTCTGTCAATATGTAAATATCTCTGTACAGATTCCAGCATTTGCAGTTTGTACTTAATCTTTGCACTTGTCTCACTTGGCTACATATCTTTAACATTCTACTCAAATATAACCTTGTGAGGAAAAATCTAATGCATTCTAATTTCTCCAGCAGGGATCGGTAACACTTTTGTACATACAGTTCCAGAGCTGCTTATCCTGGCTATACCACCTTAATCATGAATACAACTAGTAAATTAAAACACCCTTTGAAATATTTTTTCTTGAAGTTTAAATTATATGGCGAGCTCTCCACTGGCCACCGAGACAGAGGTGCACCAAAGAAGAGGTACAACGACTGCTTAAAGAAATCTCTTGGTGCCTGCCACACTGACCACCGCCAGTGGGCTGATCTCGCCTCCAACCGTGCATCTTGGCGCCTCACAGTTCGGCGGGCAGCAACCTCCTTTGAAGAAGACCGCAGAGCCCATCTCACTGACAAAAGACAAAGGAGGAAAAACCCAACACCCAACCCCAACCAACCAATTTTCCCTTGCAACCGCTGCAACCGTGTCTGCCTGTCCCGCATCGGACTTGTCAGCCACAAACGAGCCTGCAGCTGACGTGGACATTTACCCCTCCATAAATCTTCGTCCATGAAGCCAAGCCAAAGAAAGAAGAAAAGAAAGAAGAAATAATATCATGTGCAAATAGAATTCATATATTATTGGTCAAAGGTATTTTCAGTGGAAGCTAAACAAAATAATTTACTTCTATCAATAAAGAATGTAGATAAAACTGTGTGCTGGAAAAATAAAATAATAACTCAACTAACCTCTCTGCAGATGCTTTCTAAATTGATCAGTACTTCTAGAATTCATTGCTATTAATTTACATATAAATACTACTGCATGGGAATTATACCTCACAACACCAAAAACATATCTTTGAAATTCAGTTTCATATCCATGAATTGACAGAGGCAGAGTACAACACACTGCCACTATCTACCTAGCATGGCTCACACTGTACATCAGGACAATTCAAAGCATATCCTCACACAAGAAAGATAAACTTTGCATGTCATAATTAATGAGACAACTATAAGATTGGAGAATGTATGTAGATCAGGTTTTGGTCAGACCATACATGTTTAATGCATGCAGCCTTCGTCTCTTTGGGTGTGGAAGACTGTTCACTGTATTGATTCCTGATAATAAACAGGAATTGGACAATGGAGTTTTGGATAATGAGAGGTTACCATTCTGAAGAACATAGGATTCTGAGGAAGCTCATCAAGTAATGCAGTGAGGATATTTTCTCTGGTGGGGTTCTTTCAGGGTAAAGGAACACATTAAAGAGGAGAATGTATTACTTCTCTAAAAGGGTTGGGAATATTTTCAATTCTCGACTGCAGAAAGCCCTGTTAAATTTGTCTTTTGTTAAATATGCTCAAGATTTAGATTTTGGTATGATTGGGAGAATCAATGTTGTGAGGATTTAAGCATTTGGCAACTGTCAGCTTTGTTTGTTCTCATATAATTGTGCAGTAATTGTGAATAATTGCAGGAGTCCATAGTACAGATTTAACACCATCTAAAATTGATATAATGCCAAAAGGGAAGATGGTGATTGAACCTGATCAGTGCAGGATGATATCATACAGCTTAGGCAACACAGATGAGAAAGCAAAGCAGCAAGATGGGTGCACATTCCCAACAAATCCTTGATGGAAAAGGTGGAATGCAGAAGCAATGTTGTCCATGCTTGTTAGCCTTGAAAGGGACGTTTTAGAAAAAGACTCAGAGAAAATTTCCAGGGAGGTAACAAGATGAAGTGATGCCCAAAGACATGATCCCAATGCAGGTAAAGCTTTAATGACCTTACATTTACCAAAAAAAAGTAAGTCATAAATAAGGTCCACCTGTTCACGTTGCACAAATGCAGTCATATATCAAACCTCAATTACCCACCGTCAATCATGACCAACTATTATTACTATGGTAACTTGGGCTTCTCTTCAATAATTATCAATAAGGGGCACTGGCAGGAGTTCCAGATTTATTAATCATCTAATATTTCTGGTAAATATAGGGATGAAGCTGGACAACACTGATTGCTGCAGGTTAATTTCTACAGAGTGAATCTATTTTTTAAAAAAACCCATTAAGTTGATTTCCAGATCTTTTTGTGCTACAAAGCCATCTACCAAGCCTACATTTCTTTTTAGTCTTGCTGTTGTGGAGCCCCAGACTTCTTGCCAGTTGAAGTTTTCATCCAGTGGCATAGTGTCCTCAACTGAACCATAGAGATGAGGCACTTTCTGACAGAATGTGCAGAGATCTTCTTCTTCACTGCACCTCCAGTTGTGCAGTGATGAAAGGCCGTGTCTCAGTACAGTGATGTGGTTGATGAATATAG
Source organism: Narcine bancroftii (assembly GCF_036971445.1). NCBI lineage: Eukaryota > Metazoa > Chordata > Chondrichthyes > Torpediniformes > Narcinidae > Narcine > Narcine bancroftii. The sequence continues at coordinate 95,837,540 of NC_091476.1, read as the reverse complement.
CAGACTAAGGCTGCATTGAAGTAACAAGTAACAAGAGTGCAATGGAAGTTTCCACAATACCTCCTGCGGCTCCTTGACTATTGTGGTGTTCCCTCTCTGTGTACCACTTTTGACAGGACCTAATGGCACAGGCTTCTGCCTCCTCTTTGAAGGTAGCCTTGCACTTTACTCCTCTTCTCCTGCAACTAGAGGAACTCAAGAGTCAAAGATAGAGTCAGTGAAAAACTATGTTTATTAAAATAAAAATAACATCAACAAAATAATTTAAAAAACCTTAAAAGTTCATAAATCTACATTTACATTGAAAAAGAAAAATGAATATTGATGTGCATACATTTTTATGTAAGAATGAGTTGGTGAACGTTGACTAACACTGCACAAAGAAGATTTTGCTTCCTGAACACTTCTGGGTGTATTTACCTGATAACAAATATCACTTTAAAATTGTCCTATCATGTACCTTTTTTGTTTAGTTTTAATGCATTTTTGCGATTTTCAGTCATATTTTCAAGTCTACTTGAAACAGACAAAACCATGAAGTGCCATATGTCATTGAAAACTCATTTTCTGCATTCACACTTGGACTTCTTCCCTCCAATCAGTGACAAACATGGTGAAAGGTTTCACCAGGATATTAAACCTTGGAAAAGTGGTATCAGGGCAACTGGGATCTATCAATGCTGGCCGACTGTTATTAGACATTGGCTCAAGAGGCATCAGATGCTGAGTACATTTTTAGGTCAGTTGAACTAACACAGTGTGTCAGCATCATTATGTGATTGCTCAAGTCAATAAAAAAATAAATAAATGTATCTCTGACTTCCTACATGATACGGCAAATCTGAAATTATCTTTTAGTTCAGCTTGAAGTTGTCTCTCATCATCTCCAATTTTTTTTTCAGTAAGAAAACGTTTTTGAAAATATTTGTCCAGTGTAATCTGTTCCTGGTATAAAGCTGAGGGGCTGGATGTGTGTAGCTTTCTATGAACCCCTCGACGTAATTCTGCCTGATGATTTTGACTCCGACTGAAAAATTTTGATCACTCACTCTATCCAAGAGACGTCAGTCGCATATCAGAGCAGTGACAGCTGTTTAAAAGGATATTAATGGGACCCTACCTACACTTGATTGTGTATTTCAGTCAGAATGAATTTGGCTAATTCCTCTTTTCACTGGTCTGGTCCCAAAATAATTTCTTTCCATCCTGTGCACATCTGTAGTTATCACTTCAATATGCATTTACCTCCATTAAAATTAATTTATTTTCCAGACCATCTGGCAAATTAGTTCAATTATTCTATGCAGTTATTATTCCTGTATTTATAACCTACCACATTTATAACAAATACAATATTACAAAAATATTCTCTTTCCTGTCATGAAAGGATGGCACGATTTAGAAACACCACAGTGCAAGAAAATATTATTTAAGGAATCAACTTCTTGCTTCATAATGGAGAGAATTTTTTTTTTCATTAATTGTGAATTTAATAAACACTGATAGCAGCTCCTGTAAAGTACCAGCAATTTCTCATTCTAGAAATTAGTCGATGATTTCCTGCTTCTTCTACCACTATTCTTTGAAAATATCGGGCTAAGAACTTTCTTTTGCGGGTGGCACATTTAGCCATCAACCAGGACTAGGTTTGAATCTCCCACTGTCTGTAAGGAATTTGTACATTCTCCCCGTGTTTGTGTTCCTATGGGTTCTCCTGTCTCCTTTCACCATTCCAAATGTACCAGGGGTTGTAGGTTAATTGGGTGGCATGGGATCATGGGCCAAAATGGCCTATTACCATGCAGTATATCAAAATTTCAATTTTCAAATTTAATTTATTTTTTTTAATTGCTTTGCTTTTTCATTATTTATGCTATTCGCTTCATGGGAGCATCAACTCCATTTCTATTCATCCTTTGCATTATCCAGACATTAATATCTTTCACTCTCTTCCAACCCTGGTTTGTGAATTTTAAATCCCATTAACACAAAGGTTTTAGAAGGTAACAAACATCACCAGGTCCATCAAGTGAGAATTTTGGTGTATATATACTTTCTACAATGCAAATTACAATAAAATCATTATCATTATTGCATGTTACAGTAGCTTCTGAAAAGCCCCATGAGAAGTACAAGGTGAATATCCTTCTGCAATTATTGTGCAGCAAAGCAATTTGAAATTCGCACTGCCTCTGTTGGAAACTGTGCAGATTAAGACTTTACACGCTTTTGGAATTAAATAAAAGGTGGTGCTGAGTTACCCTTGTTTAAAACCAATTTATCTACTTTGGTGTGAAGCCAACTGGAATGTTCTGTGAGCTAACTGTCCAGAATAAATTCTGTAGAATTCAGCAACATGTCCACCATCCTATGAGGGGAACAGTAGTTAGGTACAGCAAAAATTAATCATAACCAATTCTAGCACAATCTTAGAAATCCCAATTTGCTGCCATTTTCCAATATTCTCACTGGTATCAGTAGAAAAAAAAACATTAGTGGTATACTGCATATGAAGTGGAGTGAGAAAGTTTGGGAAATGTAGTCAGCAGAGGGCTGGTATCTTGTTCAGTTGCAATGCACAATGCCAGGTATAACTGTATTCATTATAAAAAGATATGCATGGGATGCCACATTCAGGATCACAGCCAGAATAAAATTAAATGCAACTAGCTTTTAAGAAAGGAAATCAAACTGATGCAGAACAAATGCAATTTTGCTTGTGAAAAACTTAACACTGGTCAAAAAAGCAACAGATTCATTTTTAATAAATATATTACAGCCTCTCTTTCTGCAGGCAATTCTTCATTTCTAACCATCAAATGGGCCTTTCTGGATCAGTGCAAATCTGTAATAGGATTGTAGTACAACCACTGAATTCCCTTGGCTAGTCAAGAAATAGTAAACTCTCCCTGTTCTTTTGGTTTCTCTTCAAAACTTTATCTCCACTCACTATTTATTTGGATCCTTTGCAACCTAATGCTGGAGTGAAGAACACTTGCCTCAACACAAGCATGGGCATTTGAAAATGTTGGGATCTCTCACAACAGTATTGAGAACTGCCTCTGCAATCTGGAAACCAGAAGTACTAAAGCTAAATTACAGAGGTATGTGTCAGAGTGGTGAGGAACCTCTGGCCAGGATAAGTTTGCATTACTTCAGAAATTCCACTCATGGCCACCCAATGTTGGTTGCACATTTAAGAGTGCAGTCTTAATCAGGCATGCACTAATGAAAGGATGGGGTCTGAAACATTGGTCAAGTTTTCTTTCAATGGATGCTTTGTGACTTGCTGAGTTTCCTCAGCATTTTTGTGTATTGCCCTCGGCTCCACCATCTGCAGATCTTTGTGTTAAACCTGTTTTTAAAAAATACATTGCATTAATGGAGTTGTTGCTGTCCAAATGATGAAAAATTTGCTTGGCCAATCAAAAACTGAACACACCACAAACTGGATTTTGTCACAAAGGTCTGGATTGTAGGGTTGATTTGCATATTAAATTCTTGAGTTTCTGGTATACAAAAGTATGTATCAACTCAACTAAGCAAATTAGACCTGATCTGTGTAACTGACTAACTTGATCAGAAACAAATAGCTAACAATAATTTCCTTTCAGATATAACTTGTCTACATATAAGACTAAAGGATCTGGGTGAAACAGACAAAGTAGCCCCCACTTAATGGGATACAAAGTTGGAAGATATAGCAACAAAATATTGAGAAGTGATGGTGTTTCAATGAAATGTAGTCAATGTGCAGAATGAAATAAGAGATTTGGAAGGCTTTTTGAAAAGTGTGGTCATCTGGAGATACTCATCCTTCTCCTGGTGTCGAAAGTATCAAAGGCTCTTACTGAAGAATAGGTTGCTTTAAGGATGTGGCCATAAGACACCAACCAGGAGCCATTGGGGTCTATCAGGGATGTGAAGATCATACAAAAAAGTGTCAGCAGGTGCAAATGATCATGTTCCATCTTGCTTTGGATTGATCAAGAAGTTACTGATGAATGTCAGTATATTGGTGAAGATGCTACACCTGATCTCAAAATAAAAAAATCTCATGCTTTGTGCGATCAGAGAATGCAAGAGTGAATGGACCATACCACATGAACAGAGAACACTACAGCACAGTGCAGGCCTTCAGCCCTCAATGGTGTACCAACCCATATAATCCTTTAAAAAAGTACTTAACCCTCACTACCCCATAACTCTCTATTTTTCTTTCCTTCATGTTCCTGTCTAAGAGTCTCTTAAATACCCTAATGTTTCAGCCCCCACCACCATTGACCTTGGCAAGGTATTCCAGGCACCCACAACTCTCTGTGGGAAAAAAAACCTCTTGATATCTCACCTAAACATTTCTCCCATCACTATGTATGCATGTCCCCTGGTGTTTGTTTGTCAAGTTCTAGGGAAAAAGTGCAGGCTGTCTACCTGATCTATGCCTTGTAGACCTCTATTAAGTCTCCTCTCATCCTTCTATGCTCTAAAGAGGAATAATGTACCAGCTCTGCTAACTTTGCCTCATAAGACTTCTATTCCAATCCAGGCAACATCCTGGTAAATCTCTTCTGCACCATCTCCATACCTTCCACATTCTTCCTGTAATGAGGTAACCAGAACTGAACACAATACTCAAGATGTGGTCTTACCGGAGATTTGTAGAGTTGCAACATGACACCTCAAGTCTTGAACTCCATCCCCCTATTAATGAATCCCAATTAACTATCCTATTAACCTACGTGGTGACCTCGTCGAGATCCCTTTGTTCATCCACACTCTTGAGTAACCAATCATTAACCCTGAACTCATCCTTTTGGTTTGTGTGTCACCTCACACTTATGAAGTTTGAACTCCATTTGCCACTTTTCTGCCCAACTGCATCCTGTCTATATCCTTTCGTAATTTAAGACAACATTCAGTACCATATTCAGTACTCCTCCAACCTTCGTATCACCCACAAACTTACTGACCATACTTCCACCTCTTCATAGAGGCCATTTATAAATGTCATAATGAGCAGGGTTCCCAGAATAGATCCTTGTGGAACTCCACAATGGTGAATGGACAAATCTGTCTTCAAAACGAAGCACTAAATAATTGCATTCATGTTGAACCAAGGATTGGTTTGTGTGGTTTCTGCTCAAAAACAGGACTAAGTCATTTAATTTTCATGATTTTTTTTCCAATTAGAAATGGCAGGCCTTCATTTAGCACAAGTCTAATTTGAAATGAATTAGAAAGTAGCTTCAAATTTGGATTTGCTCTATTTTAAGAAAAATGCATTGTTTTATTGAATGACTTTGACAATAATAACTGTGAAGTTGTGAGCACAATGTATGATAAGTCCATGCAAACTTTTACATGACCACTCACAAAATAAACAATCAATGGAGGAATTTTCTGAGACATTCATTGATTTGTTAGAGTGAGAGAGTGATCTGTGGATGCAAAATTGACACTTTGGATATCTCAGATCTGCTTCTCGGATGAATGAACTGAGCTGAAAATGAAAAACTGCTTTCAAGAATGTATATAATTTTATCCAAATACAAAACATAAATGAGCAAAAGTCATGCTTATTTCAGAAGAGTGAGGAGGTATATTTGGTACTCACAGAGCTGAAGAAAAGGAGTTTTATGGAATGGTGATGTTATGCTAAGAATATTTTGAAACTGAAACAGAATTGTTCTTGAAAGCTTTTGATTTAACTTCGTTGTGGCTTCCCTGTGATGCAAAGATTCAGTTCTGTAGAATATGTTCAATTGAAAATGAAAGTTAAAACAAAACTAACCCATTTTTGCTGCCCTCATCTCAACGTGAGCAACAGAGATGATAAATTGGATACAATCGGTCATATTTCTGAAGCTTTCACCGAATTTGTTGCAATATTTCCTTGACAAAGAGCAGTAGTTCAGATTAAACAGCTGTTTCTTTACAGAAGAAGCTTCAGTGACTGCAGTCAATTGCAGTTTCAATGCTATAATGTATGTGCACCTATCAGAACCAATCTAAGAATTTGAAGTCACTGCCTGCCTAAAGATTCAATGGCTAGATAGGTTCTACAGATCAGGAGGTTCCCTTTTACCATTTTTCCATTGCTGATATGTTTGCCAAGGATGGCTGCATAATTCTTAGGATTACAGAAAAGAAAATCAATCAAGTTTCTGAATCCTGGTCATATTGCTTTTGCGTGGTGAATGAGTGTATGTTAACATGCTTCTGCTTCTCCATCATCTCCTATGTAATTAATCTGGCAACATTAATAAGTCAGCCTCTTCACATAAAGAACACTTACTGAAGTAAAATATTACAGGACACCCATCAGTGCTGAAAATTATAGTTCAAGAGAAATAATTGATAGATGCAAAACACTTCACAAACTTTGCCCATTGAGTTAAAAAATCAATTTGTTTTCCCCCTAAAATATTTATATTTTTGTATTTCAGAGCATGCACGGGTAATTGAAAACACCTGTGGCCAGAGAAACTTTTGATGATCAATTGGCCTTCCATTATATATCTCATATGTCTTGGTGTGAGCTTGCAGGCGCCTCAGATTGAAGAGACTGCCATCCGTGCGGTACCGGATGTAAACAGCGTCTTCATTGTTGGGGTCTTTCATGGCTTGGTTCAGCATCATGCTGAAGAAGATTGAAAAGAGGGTTGGTGCGAGAACACAGCCTTGCTTCACGCCATTGTTAATGGAGAAGGGTTCAGAGAGCTCATTGCTGTATCTGACCCGACCTTGTTGGTTTTCGTGCAGTTGGATAATCATGTTGAGGAACTTTGGGGGACATCCGATGCTGATGCCGCTTTAGTTGCCCATTCAGAGCCAGCTCTTCAGCGCTTGACGTCCTGCTTTGCGGAAACTGCCAAAATGTTTGGCCTGGAAGTCAGCCTGAAGAAAGCTGAGGTCCTCCATCAGCCAGCTCCCCACCATGACTACCAGCCCCCCCACATCTCCATCGGGCACACAAAACTCAAAACGGTCAACCAGTTTACCTATCTCGGCTGCACCATTTCATCAGATGCAAGGATCGACAATGAGATAGACAACAGACTCGCCAAGGCAAATAGCGCCTTTGGAAGACTACACAAAAGAGTCTGGAAAAACAACCAACTGAAAAACCTCACAAAGATAAGCGTATACAGAGCCGTTGTCATACCCACACTCCTGTTCGGCTCCGAATCATGGGTCCTCTACCGGCACCACCTACGGCTCCTAGAACGCTTCCACCAGCGTTGTCTCCGCTCCATCCTCAACATCCATTGGAGCGCTCACACCCCTAACGTCGAGGTACTCGAGATGGCAGAGTTCGACAGCATCGAGTCCACGCTGCTGAAGATCCAGCTGCGCTGGATGGGTCACGTCTCCAGAATGGAGGATCATCGCCTTCCCAAGATCGTATTATATGGCGAGCTCTCCACTGGCCACCGTGACAGAGGTGCACCAAAGAAAAGGTACAAGGACTGCCTAAAGAAATCTCTTGGTGCCTGCCACATTGACCACCGCCAGTGGGCTGATAACGCCTCAAACCGTGCATCTTGGCGCCTCACAGTTTGGCGGGCAGCAGCCTCCTTTGAAAAAGACCGCAGAGCCCACCTCACTGACAAAAGGCAAAGGAGGAAAAACCCAACACCCAACCCCAACCAACCAATTTTCCCTTGCAACCGCTGCAATCGTGTCTGCCTGTCCCGCATCGGACTGGTCAGCCACAAACGAGCCTGCAGCTGACGTGGACTTTTTACCCCCTCCATAAATCTTCGTTCGCGAAGCCAAGCCAAAGAAGAAAAAGAAGATATATCTCATATACATTTCAAATACATCAATGGAGAAAATAATGAGTTAGGTCTTGCAATGGGTGATTAATTTACTTCATGTTTTTCTTTCTTCTATAAAGTTGGAAGTTCCCCATAATGTACTTGCCATTTTATGGATGATGTTCTTGCTCATGTTTTCAAGTACTTTTGTTTTGAAGCAAGAGATTATAACATACAAAATGAGTGTGTTTCATTCTGTGGATACATTTGAAATTCATCCCTTTCAGAAATTCAAAATTTTGCAAATCATTAAACTTACTTGAGCTAAATTTGATGGCTTTTGAACCCAAAGAGACTTCAAATTCTATGTATAACGGTCACAGAAATGTCATGGTCAGGTACAAAAAAATCAGTAAAAATGAAAATATGAAAAAAAATAACCTGCAGATGCTGGAAATCTGAAATTTTAAAAATCTAAAATTAAAAAAAATTAAAATCCCGGGAATAAAAATAGAAAAGAAAGTTGTGGAAGCAGGATAGGCCAAATTTATGGAATAAAAGCAGAGTTAAACCCTGTTCTCCAGCACTAGGAAAGAGAACAAAAACATTAATTTTAAGTTACAGAGAGATGAGGAAGGATAGATAGGACATTATTGATGTTATTTTTTCATTTCTTTTCTGCTTGCTTACTTGTATATAAATGAATTATTATGTAATTGTCAATCCTGTATTTATGCTTGTATATTAAACTCAATAAAATATTTTTAAAAGGCAAAAAGAAGGGTGCCCAGATGGAATATTCTATCTTTATATTCACGTGTCTGTCTTGATGAAGATAAGCGCCACCAATGCGGGACCTGCTGAGTTTCTCCAGCACTTTCATGTATTTACCAAAGTTCACTCTGGTCTGGTTTTTAAAAAATCCCAAATCATGTCAAGTGATCAAGGGAGATGTGAATTTTCTGAATGATTAAAAACAACTTGGAAATGCTAGGAAGTCCATTTGCAACAGCAAAATATCAAATATATAGAGCAGAACATTGATTGAATTTCTAGAGTGTATGATTAAGAACAATCAGAACGAGTTGAGACACAGAGCTCATTAACATCAGTTTATTCATTTGAAAACCTAAACTTACAACAGGCTCCGATAAGCTATAGTGTATACCAACTGCATTTTAAGGCATTGAATAACATCAACCCACTCGCAAAATTGCTTTCAATATCACTCTCTGTTCTAATCAATATTTAGCCCATAAAGCTTGATTGTTTGATTTGCAATCTGTGGAGTTTCTGAAGATGCATGCCATAAAAGAAAACAAATGCCATCCAAAAGGGAAGGGAGATTTTGATCAGATTGTCAACAGCTTGGTAACCAGCTGCAGAATGATTTCATTCGACTCCTGTGAGCTGCTTGCTACGCAGCTAAGATCAAGCACAGTAGTATGCAAATTTCAGAAGGGGGGAAGCAGGAATGTCATTGGAGTTTGCATCCAACCTATTGCACAGACCAGCATAGAGGATCTGGGCAGCACAGTTAGTGCAACTCCTTTACAGCACCAGTGTTTAGGGTTTGAATCCACCACTGACTATGAGGAGTTTATGTGCTATCCCAGTAACTGCATGGGGTTCCTCCAAGTGCTTCAAAAACATATCAGGGGTGTAAGTCATTTGGGTGCAATTGGGCAGCAAGGGGTTGTGGGCCAAAATGGCCTGCTAACATGTTGTATGTTGATGTTGATGTCTTAGTTGGGAAATATAAATGGAATATTACAGCACAGTACAGGCCCCTAAGCCCACATTGTTGTGCTAACCTATATACACACCCACAAAAAAAACGCTAATCCCTTCTTACCTCATAACCATTTCCCTTTTTTCCATCTCTTAAATTTGTGCCTATTGTTCCAGCCTCCACCATCAGCCCCGGCAATGCATTCCAGGCACCCAAAAACCTCTGTGTAAAAAAAACTTATCCCTGATATCTCCCTAAACTTTCCTCCTTCATTTTCTAAAGATGTCCTCTCATGTTTAACAGGCCACTTATTCATGAAATTAATTTCCATAAAATTTCAGGACATGAAAGAAAAAGAAACTGATAAAATTCACTTTCGCATTTGTCCAATGAGTTACTTACAATCCATTAATAGTGACACTACCCATATGGCAATGATGACCTTTAAGATATTCAACTTAATCAAATTGCTTTCATCTGTTTTTACTGGTTCAAATTTTTGAGCATTGAATAGATTGTTATGAACCCAGAGGACTCCAAAATTCAGTGGCAATAGAAATTCACCAAGATAAATGGTTACTCAAACAAAAATTGTGTTTAATATTCTTCAAACATAAAAACAAGATCAAACTTTAACTTATTACTATTAACTTAACTCCCTTCTAATTCTAAAGCACATGTATATAATGTATAAATGTTCAGGTAAGTTCTTTAATTCACAGTCCAATCATTCACTTCTCACTTCTCCAAGTTCACAGGTATCAGGCAATTCTCATACTGTGCACAGAATTTAACATTTATGGATTTTTACCTGGCTCTAGTGCTTAAAGTTAAATGGTTACCACTCAGGAATGTTTTTGTTGGTTTTCAGAGAGATGTTTGTTGTTTGTTGCACACACAGAAACTGATTTCCTCCCATCAGTCTCTTCTCTGTCTTGCCAAAGAAACTTGCCCCATTATGGGTTTTCCAAATGATAATCTCTTCTTCCAGGTCACCACAGAGTTCTTCTTGTTTCTCTTTTTTTCAGGAGTAACACTCTAGCCAGCCATTTCCTCTTGTAAGGACTACAAGGGTTTTGAACAAGCTGAACTTAGAACTCACAACATGTCTTCAAAATGGGATCTTTCAAAAGGCCTGCCAGCTTGCCATTTTGCACCCTCAACTACTACTGTTGAAATTACTTCTCTTTCTCTCTCTCTCTCTCTCTCACACACACACACACACACACACACACACTGAAGAATCCTGTTTCTTCTTTCCTCTCTCTTCTTGTAAAAACCAGAACCCCCTCCCAAGGCTCCAAACCCAATTCTTGAAAGATCTTTCTCAGCCCTTGAGCCCGGACTTTTCATTTTCACCTGCTTTTGAAATTCTTCCCTAAGCAGTTCCATTGACTTTGCAAAACCATTGGAGCCTGAATGTCTGGCTTCAGCAAAGCTCTTGCATTTTAAATAAGATGTGAAGTGTTATTCTGTTTGTGAAGTCACCTACACTGAACCCTCACAATCTATCTCTTTAAATAAATATTTATATATAATATATAAAATAATCCATAACAGTATTTTAAGACAAAATGTCTTACAATTAAATAATAATTGGTTTTGACAATTAATTCAAATTATACATAGATTGGGGGGGGGGGGCGTGGCAAGATGGCATAAGGATCAGACGTGCCTTCCAGTCCTCTCCTGACTCTATCTTATTGTTTTGTCTAGAAATGCCCATTAAAATTCTTTAAAAGTTTAGATAATTTCAGTGCTGTTAATTTAACTTATGATGGTACAATTGGTGGAAAAGAGCAAAAAAAAACGACAACAGATCATCAAAAAATTACATTTTCCAAAAGTTCAAGTTTTGGAGCCTACCTACAGGAAAGACACCGGGACTCAGCGTGAAATGGATCCCAGGAGAGAGGTAGAGTGTTCGGATATAGAGCTCTATGTTACATCGGTAGAGCCCCCTAAAGAGGGCGCCAAACAGCCTTTAGAACAAAGAGTTACTCAGGTTCGCACATGAACAGTAGCATCTGACGGCAGTGTTATGAATGAACCGCTTGTAGTATCATCAGCTGAAGTATTACCAGCTGAAACACCGGCTGGGGAAAGGCATTTGTCAACTGTAGTGGTGGCGCTGCAAACCGCACCTCTTGAGATAGAAGAACCTATACAACTTGATGTACTGGGAGAACTTAATACATTATGGACTGGGGAAAACCCCAGCCAGCGTCCTCCAGTCACTGCTGGAGAGGCTGTGGCTGGGGTTTCCACACGCAGTCACACTACAAGGAAGTCAACAAGAATGAAGGAAGGCAGGAACAGAAGATCCTTTGGTTATGCAGAAGAAGCAGGAATCTGTTGAGCCAGAATCTCTTGAAAAGATTCTTGTGAATCTTGAATTTAAATTATCTTATACAATGCAGGGATTATCCAAGATTATGACTGAACTTGGTACTAGGTTTAATACCCTGGTGAAAATACATTCTCAACAGATGGCTGAGTTTGGAGCTTTTAAGCTTGAAGTGAGAGATAAATTTAATTCGTGTGAAGAAGATATAGACGAAATACGGGATCAAGTTCTTGATGTGACCAAAATGGTTGAAGACTTACAAACTCAAAATAAAAATTTGGTGAAAAAGATTGATTATTTGGAAAACCAATCCAGACAGAACAATATAAAGATTATTGGTTTGCCAGAAGGTATGGAGGGACCAGACCCAAGAAAATTTTTTTACTGAATGGATTCCGCAGGTATAATACTGGAACGTGCTCACAGAGCCTTGCGTAGAAGACCTATTTCAGATCAAAGTCCAAGACCTGTTTTGGTTCGTTGCTTGAATTATTACAACAGAAAAATAATTTTACGAGTGGCTATTAGAAATGCACAACAGAGAAAATCACCCTTGATGATTCAAAATAATCGAGTTTTCTTCTATGCGGATTTGAGTCAAGAAGTTATGTTCCAACAACGGGAATTCAATCCTGCTAAAGAGTTGTTGTGGAAGAAAGGTTACAAGGCAACCTTTAGATATCCAGCTGTTTTGAAGGTTTTTCAAGATGGTTGCCAAACAAAGTTCTTTGATTCTCCAAAGGAAGCTATAGCATTTGCTCAAGAGCTGCCAATTACTCAGTTTCAACAGAGACATAGTCCGCCGCGATCTCTAAGGAGACAAGAGATGGAAGAAAAGAGCCGTGCTCCAAGAAGGAATGGTTGTAATGGTGACTCGGCAGTTGGAGCTGATTAAAAGAAGAGTTGTCCTTTTTTTTCTATTTTTTTTTTAAAAAGGGATATTAAATAATGATGATGTTAGTTTAAGATGAAGTGAGAGTTGGGGGAGAGAACTGGATAGGCACTATTTCCTGAAAGTCATCTGCTATGTGTGAGTTATCTCACACCCATTTTTTTTTGGGAGTTACCGCATTGCGCGGTTTAGACGGGAGGGGGTATTTTTAACCTCCTACCTGTTTTGTTTCCTTTTTTTTTGTATTATTAGATTAAAGAGTGAAGGGTATTTTTTTGTTTAAATATAAAAAAAATGCATAAGAAAGTATTTGATTGTTTAAAAAACTAAAAATTGATGTGTTTTTTTTTGTAAAGTTTATTCAGTAGATAAGGAATATCTGAAATTTAAATGTGAATGGAATGGATAAGTTTTTTTAAATATTTTTTCTTTAACTTTAAGGTGAAAGGAGTGGTAATTCTGGTGTATATTATTTTGCTATTTTAGTTATAGAACAAAGGGAATAATGATGAAAGTTATAAATTGAATTGTACAATTCTTAATGAGGCTTAAATTTTGTTTGTGGTTTATGCTCCATTTGTTGAAGATATAGATTTCATTGTAGATGTGTTTTTATTATTTGGATATCTGAATTTTAACATAATGATTGGGGATATTTAAATATGGTATTGGAGCTTTTATTGGATAACTATTCAAGAGTAAAAGGGAAAAATGGTGGAAGAGTACTAAAATTGAATTGTACAATGCTTAATGAGGTTTGAATTTTGTTTTAAGATGGTGGTTTATGTGACTAATATGATGATAGATGTGAAGTTAGTTGATATTTGGTGAAGGTTTATCTCTATAGAGAAAGTTTTTTTTCATCTTTTTTCTCATGCTATAATTTTTTTTAAGAATTGATTATTGTTTAAGAATTTTTGATAGATAATGTTACTAAATTTACTAATTTTTTATATTAAGTTTGAGTTAAATATATGTTTCATCTTAACTCTGTTAAATATATGCATTTAAGTTTGATTTAAATATGTTTTTTAAGTCTGATATCTTAGTATTAATTACTTTTCTTTTTGTTAGTATTTTAATCAGTTATGTTTTTGTTTTTTTTTGTAAGTGGGTTTTTTTCTTCTCACATATATTATTAACTTTATTAATTATTCACTCTATTTTGGGGGGAAAGGGGGGGTTGGACTAATTTGAGTTGGGTTATTAATGTGTAATAATTATTGGGGAGGGTATAGTTCATTTAGATTACTGATACTGTATTGTAATTTTATTATTTTATTCTTAATTTTTTAATGTAATCCTATATGTTATTCATGTTATAAAATCTTAAATAAAGTTTTTAAAAAATCATACATAGATTGAATCATTTCTCTTGATCATATTTCATTGTTTTAGTCCATCTCTTTGTTTGTACAGTTAGAATGAGACTCAAAGTCCTGGGACATATTTTTTTTACTACACCATCTCAGCAGATTTTCAAACTTCCATGCTTTGATGTTTTCTGAACACATTAATTGCCCATCTCCATGCTCGTCTATGTTAATTCTAGTTTTACACCACTAAAGCATCTTGCAACATAGTTGTCAAGTGAATATGCTTTTTTTTATTAATGACTTCTTGTGCTGCAAGACCAAGAACATAACAAAGTGAATTAATCTTTCAAGAAACAATGACAAGTAACAGTCAAAAGCTGAATTACCTCCAAGATGACAAAAAGTAAGTTCTTTAGAAGTAGTTTTGGAACAACCTGAACTAATGTATGGTCAGAATCATTTGCCTTTTTGTTAAAACACAGGATTTGTATATTAGTAATCATTATAGCCTCAACAATCTAAAAGACAAATATACTTTATTTGAACAAATTTGGGAACCATACATAGAGTATATTAGAAACTGTCGATTTCAGGCCTCCATCTCTTAAACTGATAAGCTACAAGTACGAAAATACTTAATATGGAATTTTGGATGACACGATTTCTTTTCATAATTTTTTTCTTTTGCGTTCATTTATTGTTTTTTTTCTTTTATTCTTGCCTTATGTTATAGGGGGTGGGGAGGGTGGCGAGGGTGGGGGGAAGGGAGGAAAATGCCACTGTGTATATTTTAAGGAAGAATATTTGTATATATTGCTATTGAAATGGTTCACGGTGAAGTATTAAATAAAAAAGTATTATCTTTTTAAAAACAGGAAAATTGAATGAAATGTTTCCTCTCTTTTCCTTCAAGACTTATTAGAAAACCCCACATTGACCATGTTTACATCAGAAATGTATTATTCACTATCATTTCTCACTCTGTCAAAAAATATTAATGCCAGTTTTGCTAATTAAAGTGTCATGTTGTTGAAGCTGTTAATTATCTTCACTAATTATTTGTGAAAAATAATTACAGAGATAACAGAATATGATAAATACTTTGAACCATGTGCAAATTGTATGAGTGCAATTACATGAATGTGTGCTCCTTTCTTAAGTAGACAAAAATAAGTTGTATCATCTAGTGGCTGGACAGGATCCTGACTCATGGATGCTTTGTTAGGCTGTTGTGAGCTGGTTGAACCCCAATAATGAAACCACAAACAAATGCACCACATGTCAATAATACCAGAAATCTTTAATGCAAATTATCATGGCGTACAAAAATATCTGAAGTAAAACAATCAAGTGCTGGATATACTGGTACTCAGAAAGCCAGGCAACATTTGTAGAAAGAAAAACAAACTTTGTGGATTACACAAATAGTTTTTCACAGGGCTACTAATAATTAGAGGTAAGTACTATAGTTCTTGTACATAGTTGGGGAATTGAGGCATTAGTGAAAAGGCAGGTAAGAGACCAGGTATTAGGCAGAGCAGGCTCAGTGGGACAGATGGTCAATTCTTGCTCCTATATATGATGTTCTTTAGCAGGTGGCTGGCTTTAGATGACTTGTGAAAAGGAACTTACCCAGGCTGCGGGCTCCTGGCAACTGCGATCAGATGTCTTGCACCAGGCTGAGGACTGCTGGAGACTGCCTGTAGGGGCACTAGTTATCAGAACTGAGATGTGAGAAGGTGCTGAGGGCTTCCTGATCATTCATGTCAGAGGTTTGGATCTGGATTTCAGATTGCTGATTGTTTGGACTGAAAGTTGTGCAGATGGGAGTGGTGGATGTGAATCCATTGAAACTCATTGACTCAGGGTGGGGGGGGGGGGGGTGGGGGACTTTCTTTGCTTCTCCATCTCTGACTGTAAGGGCCACTGCCAATTTCTGCTGATGGCAAATCTTTATCTTCCTTATGGTAGACTCAAGGAAATTTCATGTAATTTTGCATTTTCTGTTTTATAACATGTCAATAAAAGAATCTTGAAGTTAAAATGCAGAGAAAGGAAAGAGGGGGTTAGCAAAAAAAAAATCAAAGCAACAGGGTCGTTGACAAGATAACCGACGCAGCCACTGATGTGGAAATCATGTGGAACCTTACATCTAGCTCTAAGTGTTTTCTGCTCTCCCATCCACTCATTGATGTGTGCTGGCTCTCTGAACTCCAGCAAAGTCAAATATTCACAATCAAATTGCATCTTTGCTACACACTGCTTTTAGAGTTATTTCCAGGTACATCATCCAGTCTCACAATTTGGTCACACAACTATTTTTGCCTCCTCTTTTATACCCTGCACCTTGTAAACTCCCAAATCTGACCATTGCCTTTCTGCCTCTGGTTTCCTTTCTAAAATCTGCTGGGTTCAAATTTTTTAAGTTGCCATTCCATTAAGGTAATCAGCAAACTTGAAAGTCGTCGTGGCTGTGTTGACCACATTGACTCGATGGTGAAATTTAAATTGCCTGTCATTTTGTTATGCTCCAAAAAGACGTGCACTTGCATAAGTGAGGCATCCTGCTTCAAATCAATGCAGAGTCCGATTAAAATTGCAACCAGCCGGTATGAAATAGAGCAGTTGCCTCACTGCAGGTGCACACTCTGACAAACAGGGACAAGGAAGAAATCTATTGCTTTTCCTCTTTATCTCCCTGGTGGATGGAATGAGAAGATTAAACAAATTCATTTTTGATGTAAATAGTCTGCAGTGTGGAACACCTGACTGTCAATCCACTGCAACAATACAAAACATTATAATGAGCCTAATTATCAGGCCTGCCATTTTAATTGTTCACTCCAAATCAGTGTTTCTCCAGCACCTCAAACCCTTTTGATAATTGTGGAGCCTGCATCATCTGCCCCATCTTGTAAACCACATAATACATCACAGCAGATGAATTTAGACTCACTCCAAGGTGACACAATGATAAGACATGGCAAGCATCTCAAAGAATCCCAGTCAGCAAGTAGTCTATAGGAGGTTAAAACATTCTCCTCATTGAAAGTTAAATATTGAGCTTCATTTCAACAAGGAAGTTAAGAGTTAAATCAAATACATCCTCCTGCCTTCTTAGAGATAACCATTTCTCAAGTAAATTAAAAGCTATGGTTAAAAAAAAACCTGACAGTGTGGCGTCATGCCTCTAGGCAGTCGAACCGGCCCTGCTTGTAATCCACACGGTGGGGCAACCGGCCAAAATGGCGCTGTTGGGGGGTTTCCCCTTCTTCTCAGCACCAGGCTGAGAAGCCCGTGCTGGGGGACCACGTGATGCCCGAGTGACGTCAGCGCCCCCCAGCGTGGTTCTCAGCCAGGTCCGGGTTTGGGAGTATAAGTCCAGCCCGGCAGCCAGCAATAAACCAGTTTTCTGCTCACTGAGCTCAACCTGTTTGCTTGTGTGTTCTTTCAGTAGCAGTGTAGCTGCCACTACAACTGCATGTTTTAAAGGTCAGTAACAACTTTCCTTGGTCTCTTGGGTAAAGACATCTAACAGTGAAGACCGGAGGCATGCAGGCCAAGGAATTTCAAGTCTTGATTCATGTTTGCACTGAGTTTGTTTTGATGCCGAGTTAAAAAGGAAAACAAAAGTGAGCCAATTATATGTTGTATCCTTTGCTCAGAGAACTGCAAAGAAAGGGCACTGGAAAAAAATGCATCAGAAATCTTGAATCTCTTGGGTTTGACAGTTTACACAGGTAAATCTAGAGACACCTATTCCACTAGACTAAAAACTTGCTCTCAAAAAGATGACATGAAATGATATGGTCTCCTTTGTGAAATAATGCACTGAATAGAACGTAGAAATCTACAGCACAGTACAGGCCATTCAGCCCATAACATTCTTTTATGTTTACAGCAGCAAATTCTTTCTCATATTTTATACAAGAAAGTAGTTATGGACCACTTTTCAAGACAAGAAATGATACAGCAAGTAATAACCTGTCCTTCACCACCTCCTTCATATTTTTGGCTTTACCTTATTATATTCACTTAATTCATTATTGTGTTGTTCATTTCTCTTCTCATTTGCCCTTGCATTACTTTCTGTCTAACCAACCAAACCAGTTCTCATGAAATTTGGCCTTTTCCTGATTGATCGAATCAAACTCTGTCTATAGATGATAGATGAAACTTTGAAAAGCTTTGTTTCTGGTCCTGAATGACTCCTAACAAATGTCATTCAAAGAGCAAATCACATCAATTTTGGTCCATATGCCACCTAATTAGAAAATGCATTGAAAGTGCAAATTAACATTGGCTCATGGCAAACAAATCTACTCCGTTCCCAACATTCAGGTTTAATTATTCTCCTTTTATAATGTTGACATAAATTTTTATCACACTTGGTGTTCTTCAGAACAAATTATCAAGCCTTTTGTTTCCAATTGCTGCTCTTCCTTACCCCACAGATTTGCCAGATATGGCATCAAAGGCTTGCCAAAAAAATCTCATTGTAATCAATATCTGTAATTTTTTCTGAACAAATTTAATAACTGTAATGTGGAAGTTTCCAATCCTCTCTCAATGTTTTATCTTCACTTGGCACAAAAATACTTTTCTTAATTTACCCAACATTGGAATCCAAGCAACAATAGTCTGTTTTCCCCTCGTTCCATTTTCAGAAACTGAAATGAAGTGATGAAGTTTCCAAGCCTTTGAATTACCTCTTGTTGGCAAGGGTAAGATTGATTCCTTTGCCAATCTTGTTGTGCAAGGTCCAGAGGGAGATCATGGAAAGGATCGTGTGGGATTTGACGATGAAAAGTCAGAGAACAAATAGAAAAAGTCAGGAATAACATTGCTTAAAGGTGACACTTGGAGTAAAATGGCCACTTAATTAAAAACCTCAAAGGCATGACATGAATACCATCATGAAGTTTGATAAACTTTGACAAGTGGTGGTCGGAATGAAAGATAGAAGAGCTACTGTGGTTTATAATCTGATATAAAAAAAACATTCATTCACCACAGTCAAAATGGTGAACAATGAAGTATCAAATTAACAAAGTTTTTTTTTAAATCAACAAGTCATGAAAATCTGGGGCTAAATGAAAAGACCAGCATTTGAATGTAACTGTAATAGATCATTTTTGCAGGAGGATCATGGAACAACATGGCACCAAAGAAAGAAAATGCAATGTGGCTATTCATTTAGAGGGGACAAGAATATAAAATGATGGAACACTAAGGCTTTATAAGTCAATGGCCAGCCACATTTGGAGTACTGTGAGCAGATTTGGCCCCATATCTGAGGAAGAATGTCCTAGCATTGGAGAGGGTCCAGAAGAGGTTTATGAGAATAATTCCTAGAATTAAAGGATTAATGTATGAGGAACATTTGATGGCTCTTGGCCTGTACTTGCTGGAGTACTGGAGTTTAGAAGATGGGTGGTGGGGGGAGGGTGGGGGGAGGGAGAAAGGAAGGGGAATCTCATTGAAACCTTGAAATAGCTGGATAGAGTGGATATGGATATCTTCAGGAGTGGGAAAACCTAAGACCAGAGGGCACAACCTTAGAATAGAATGGCATGTCTTTGGAGCAGAGATGAGGAGGAATTTCTTCAGCCAGAGGGTCATGAATCTCGGGAATTCATTGCCATAGATGGCTGTGTAAGCCAGGTCATTGGATATGTTTAAAGTGGTGTTTGATCAGTTCTTGATTAGTGAAGGTATCAAAAGCGATGGGAATTAGGCAGGAGAATAGAGCGGGAAAGTACATCAACCATGATTCAAATGGTGGAGTAGTCTCCATGGGACAAATGATCTAATTCTTCTCCTGTTTGTTATGGTCTTATGGACAAGCCCATAAGATCTGAGCAATCTTCTGTAATCTGGCCATTGAATCCAGCAGCACAGTGAAGGTTTTTGAAGAAACTGGTGGCATAATATTGATGGGCCAAAACATGTTTCCTTGTAACAGAAGCTTCAAAGATTTATTCACATGGAAAGAATTTTTAAAACAGAATCTGAAAATAAAGTTTTTGATATTGATATCAGCTCCCATAGATTGTTCAAAAACCCAGAATACTTCCTCCTGTGGATACAACAAACTCTTAACATCCAATGTGTGAGATGTTGGCCATAAAATCCGTGATAAAGAGCTTAAATAAGTTTGAGTTATTTCCTCACTGTTATCAACTGTATAAATCTTGAATTGGAAAGCTCATTTTGAAATTATCTGCTCCGGGACAGTTTGCATTTCTGATAGCTGAGGAAGGATTGCTTTATTTAAATCTTCTTCTCTTTGGCTTGGCTTTGCGGACGAAGATTTATGGAGGGGTAATGTCCACGTCAGCTGCAGGCTCATTTGTGGCTGACAAGTCCGATGCGGGACAGGCAGACACGATGGCAGCGGTTGCAAGGGAAAATTGGTTGGTTGGGGTTGGGTGTTGGGTTTTTCCTCCGCTCCATCCTCAACATCCATTGGAGCGCTTACACCCCTAACGTCGAAGTACTCGAGATGGCAGAGGTCGACAGCATCGAGTCCACGCTGCTGAAGATCCAGCTGCGCTGGATGGGTCACGTCTCCAGAATGGAGGACCATCGCCTTCCCAAGATCGTGTTATATGGCGAGCTCTCCACTGGCCACCGTGACAGAGGTGCACCAAAGAAAAGGTACAAGGACTGCCTAAAGAAATCTCTTGGTGCCTGCCACATTGACCACCGCCAGTGGGCTGATAACGCCTCAAACCGTGCATCTTGGCGCCTCACAGTTTGGCGGGCAGCAACCTCCTTTGAAGAAGACCGCAGAGCCCACCTCACTGACAAAAGGCAAAGGAGGAAAAATCCAACACCCAACCCCAACCAACCAATTTTCCCTTGCAACCGCTGCAATCGTGTCTGCCTGTCCCGCATCGGACTTGTCAGCCACAAACGAGCCTGCAGCTGACGTGGACTTTTTACCCCCTCCATAAATCTTCATCCGCGAAGCCAAGCCAAAGAAGAAAGAAGAAGAAGAAGACTTCATGCTTGAGTTCAAGAAAAAAACTCACAAAGCAGCTCAAACTTTCTATTCACATGGAAAACACATTCAGACTTTGTTTTCATTAACTTTCCATTTTTAATCATGCTGAAGCCATTAAAACCACGGAGCCATAAAACACTGCTGCACAGAAATTGGCCCTTCAGCCCATCTAGTCTGTGGCAAAATATTATTCTGCATCAAATAACATTCCATTAAGCATATGACATGATGCATACACAGAGCCTGCACTGGATACTGAAGACAGGGTCTGTCATCTAAAATGCATGAATGAATAGGCAGCTTTTATGCTTGTATCATGCTAATATCAACCTCCTCAATTTACTTAGGGACTAAAGAGACTTTTTTAGTACTAACAAAGGAACACCATGGAAAATTCACCAGACAATGGTAAATTCAATATAATAGTTTTTTCTCTATTAAACTATAATAACATGACATTCCTTACTTATCTCTAAATTGAACTCTAAATTCAACCCCCACTATGTGCAAATGCAATATGTGTGTGTGTTGAAGTTCCATACTCTGAAACTTCAATTTTTAAAACATAAGAATCATTTGGTCTTACTTAAAGGTCTTAAATTTTCAGTTCAAAAATAATTATAAAGTACTTTTAAACATCATGTCCTCAGATCTCTTTAAACTCACAATTCTTTCAATGATTGTCCTTCAGAGAGATTTTCCTTCATATGAGTGATTTCACAAACTCGCTCTTAACTTGCCTAAGGGTTCTGGAGTCTGTTTACTTCTCCTGAATGAAGACTTTTGAAATCTGTGTTCCAAATATTGAAACTGCCCTCTTCATCTTAAAGAGACAGTTAGAAGTGGGCTTACTCATTTCAAAACCACTTAATCCATGTTGCCCTATTTCAGGAGTAACATAGGTAGCTTTTTCCCCTCTTCAGGAAATATTGCTGCTGGTCAGTTTTGCATCTTAATAGAATGGAGGTTTTCTTCAACTGACGACATTGTCTCTGATTTCAATATTTCTGGCAAATCTCTTATGCCACATGGAATGTGACACCATTTCTGTCTTTGAAGTTCATAATGTCTTTTCACACAGTTGTGCTAAAAGCATCCAAGCCGACTTATGCCTCCATGATGTCTGTCCACATGGACACATAATGACAGTGCATTTACACAGGTGCTTCTGAGATGACACCTATTGTTCCAGTATATCAAGAACCATCATAAATCCTTTCATCCCTTAACTTTAACTTCAATCAACAGCCATTCTGTCTCAGATTTGCTTTCGATCTTCCATCTCAAAGAACCGTGTGTGTTTAAAATGCTAATGTTTTGTCTTTGTGCTGAAGCGAGCGAAGAACTAACATTAACATTAAACCATATCTAAATAAAATATAGTTTTATCATTAAACTAAGGATTAATATGAACACAGATCTGTTATATTTGTTTTTGCAACTGCTGCCATTTCAAAAATGACTCCTTTTATTCAGATAATTTCAAATGTTTAAAATGTTGGCACTTAAACTGGTTGTATCACTGGGGCAGCATGGTTAGCACAACTCTATTTGGAATCTGGTGCTGAATGTAAAGAGTTTATACATTCTCCCTGAATCTGTGTGGGTTTCAAAATGTACCAGGATTGTAGGTTAATTGGGTGTAATTATTGGCTCATGGGCCAAAAGGTCCTGTTATTCTGATGTATGTCTAAATTTGAATGTAAAAATACAAGCTTGGAATGTTTTTTTTTCCAGGACTGAAGTGTTTTTTATGTTAGAAGAGGTAGGAATGGGAAGGAAATGGAAGAATAATTTGGTATTGAATATACATTGAATCTATGCGTAAGGTACTGACTGCCAATATACTGGCTGTTCTACATATTTCATAATGTCACCGCTGAATTAATAATGTTATCCTTGTTGCTCCAAGTTCATTAAAAAGTCATTTGCAACTCATTTCAGGAAATAAACTGTCGAGTCTGTACACTTCATAAGGTGTGAGCAGCAGAAATGTATTCTCTTTTATCATCGACAATAACACATGCAGAATATTGTCTTAAATTTTAGCTCCATTCTATCAGAATGTTACAGCTGAAGAGAAAAAAAAAATATTTTTACCTGCCTACACTGGTAAGAACTGCAACAAAGGCAGTCAATAAATCTATCGCAGAATAATGAATGATTAATGCTTGAAACTCTCTGTTTTGGCATCTCAAGGGCTAACTGGTCAATAGAAGTCAACAACCACTCAAGCATGGTTAACTAATGACTGCTTGAGTGGGCAGGTAGATTCTTCCAGTTCAATAAGTTGTTTTCAATATTCTGGACATTTAAGGCCATCTAAATATTCAACACACTCATTGAGATAGTCATTAAAGATGAAGGTCAGAGCATAAAAATTGAACTATGAATTTTCTGATGCATTTTTGAACAAAATCCTTGTTGTTAGTTTAATCCTTGGAGTTATGTGGAGGAGTTGAAATTTTCTTTTCACTTGGAGAGGAATGTGCAAGTTCTTAATGTTATGGAATGAACATGTGTCCAGTTTCCTCAAGTATTATCTGAATGCTTATTGGTGGTGGGAGTAGAATTTCTGAAATGAATTTCTCAGGTTGGTCCTTGGATTTTGAATTGCATCCTGACATGCAACTCTAACTCCTCTTGAATTTCATATTTAGTCCTGCTCACCAATGGTGCACCAGTGGTGCAAAAAAAATTGCTTCATTGAAATTTGATGAAAATAGATCTCAGATTGTCTTAACTAAGGCAGCAGGGCATCAGCTGCAGATGATAAATATTTTAAAGCTCAGCATTAGGGAAATAAGAAACCCCTCAGTTTGTCAATCTGGAATATGTTCATGCCTGGATCTTAGGCAAAGATAAGATTTGGCATAAATAATGATTCTTTCTGCAGCGAAGCCTTGATATTTAATGTCAAGATGAACAAAGATAAAGCATCCTTTTGGGGTTGCCCCAGGAGACATGACATCTGCTGTGAGTCATATTGTTATCATCAAGGCATACACTTGGGTGAAGGCCACAATTGGAAAATAGCAAAGATGAAGGGAAATATCAGTACAAGGGTTACCCCTTTCCACAAAAATCTTCAGAACATTGAACTGCATTGCATTGGATCCATCCCTTTACCTCATGATATCTGCACTGAACATGTTGACAAATTAAGCTAGGTCTCTGCCATTAGCACACAATGTCAGTTCATGTTTTTAGCCATCCATTCCTTTATAGTCATTCAGTGAGAATATCCAAATGATGCTACTTCCAGGCCAATCTATACCCTTGTTTCAATGGGACGCACAATATTTGCCTCTGCACCCCCTGTCCCCCCAAAATGTGTTTTTTTTTTGTTTAGAAGGAGTTAGAGGCATTGAACAATTAAAAATATCACCAAAAATTACCCTAAAACAGATAATTGGTCATGAATTAAACAGCCGTAGTGTCTATTCACATTAAAAGAAAAGGCTGAAAAGCTGACCAATATGTAACTTGAATATTAAGAAAGGTTTGGACCAAGTTGACTTGAAGAGAATGCTTTTCACTTTAGGAAATAGTGGAACTACAGTATAGATGAACACATCTTCTTCTCAAATTAACCATTTCAGAGAATTGATGAGGCTCATAGCATGATGTAGATATGAAAAAAACAAAATAGGAGTGTGTGGGGAAAAAGATATAGAGGGTTCTGTTAATGAGAAGTTCAAGTGGAGAGCAGATGGCACCAGGTTGGAGTGAGCATTTTTTTTTTGCGCTGTATATTCCGTTATATCTATTTTTAAAATAAAAGCCCAATTGAAGTGCAATTATAATTTGCCTTTCACCAGCAACAAATGTATTTTTGTTGTGAAGTACATCAGAGGTTTTCCAGACCAACTCTTCTCGTGCACCACTACATAGCTGTGCAAGCAAGTCACTCTGAATAATACTGTCCACTTCAGATACCAATTTCCTATGCATGGTGGAACAAATAAAATTGAAATACATTTAGCACACATTATTTCCCCTTTCTACAACCAGTTATCAGATGCATTCTCTTGAAGGAAGACAGAGATAAGGCCTGGGAACTTATATTAAAAAAATAAACACAATGATGGAGAAACTCAGCCAGTCAAGCAGTGTACTTTATAAGATATAGATGAATAACCAATGTTTTGGGGTTGAGTGCGAAAGGAGGACATGGTCATATGTTATTATATAATATACACACACACAGTGTGTTAAAAAAAATATATATATATATATTTTAATAAGATTTGAATAGTATTATAAAAACAACAAATGCAATAAATATAATACACACATTTTATATATATGACCACGTCCTTCTTTGGAATGGCCACCCGAGCCCTTCATCAGCATGGTTCACACAACAGCATGTTTCATTGCCAAAGCACAGACCTTGATAAAGTGCAAGACCAAAATGTTGCTTGTGTATCTTTATCTTTGCTTTAAACCTGTTGAATTTCTCCAAGATTGTATTTTTACTTCAATCACTGTGTCTGCAGACTTTCATGTTTTACACAGGAATTTATATTTCTGTGTTTGACTTCCATGATTCTATACATTCAGTTTATGAGGTCACAGATGAATGCAGAAGCTTTTAATCCTGGGCTGCGTAGGTTACCTAGAATTATAGGTATGATGCTAAGTTTTACACTGTATAAACCTATTTTTAGCTTGGCTAATACTTGATAATGCAGCTGATACATGTTGATTTACTCTGCAAGTGTACCAGGTGACAATAGACTATTGCATTCACACTGGATTCTTCAGTATCCTAGAGAGATAAGTGGGAATTATTTCAAAATTTATGGCTACCACTTGAACATAGATTCAGAAGAGACTCTGATTGATATTTTGCTCCATTTATAAAAAAGGCAAAGTATCTGGAAAGGAGGAAAGAAGAAAGAAAGGCTTGCAGTCTGGGGAGTCTGATCTCACATTAGCTTGTTTAAATTGACGTCCAGTGTTCCTGAGCAAGGTTTTCACAACAAAATGTTTTACTGCCAAAACACATTATGTCAACCCATCAGCCTGTGAATAATTTCTTCCACCACATCACTCATGCCAACATTTACAGATTCTTAACATATACAGACATCCTGGTTGCCAAGGAAACCAGGTGATAGCAGCCAGATCTCTGTACTGATGCATGAAATGTCTTTGCTTTCTGTAGGTCACTCACAGTCTTTTGTCCTCTCAACAGCAATGAGCTGTAGGGAAAATCAGCTCCAAACAATGGGCAGTCTTTTATGGCTGTGTATCCTTGTTGAAGTGAAAACACAGTAGATTGCAGCAAAGCTATTAATGATTCAGTGAAACATCTCACAGGGAATCGTGAATTAACTAACAAAATTCATGAGATTGAAAACATTAGATTTCTGCTGAAATATTTATTACTTTGAGCAATATGCCATGAGTCACTGATAGGCTTTGAAGCACTTGAGAGATATTTTGTCTTCATCAATTTCAAAATTCTATATTTATATATATTCAAGCAGTGATAATCCTTGCACATAAAATCACTAAGGATGAAATTGTTAAACAATGCAGGGCTGTAGAAAAGTTAAGAGCACAAGAAATCAGACTTCATCTTTAGCTGAATTCACCAGGATACAATTTAAGATCTTTGAGTATTATGTTAGTGTGTGGAATTCATTGAAGAGAAAACCCAATGATTAATTGATAATTTGAGAAGTTATATTTAAATGATGTCACTAACAATAGCCACAAAATGAAACACCCCGACCAATTCCAAAATGCTAGCATCCAGCAGTATCATTCCAGCATGAATGACCAGAGATTTGGATGGTTGGATACCAGATCATGTACGTTGCATCAAACTCAGCATCTACAGCGTGACTTGGGAAAAGAGGTGAAGGTTGTGAATCACAATAATTAACAAATTCTTTATTCTCTACCTGCCCAAGTTCATCCACAGATCCAGATTCTGTATTTAAAGTTATTGGGAAGTTGCTCATCAAGAGCTTGGAAACAAGATCTTCCTTTAGTTTGTAGGTCATTCAAATATAATTTTCAGTGGCTTAATTACAGTGAAAGAAAATGTGAAGGCATGTTTGCAGATGAAAGAATATTTTGCATAATATGAACTTTTGGGACATTTTTTTTAAATTCAGATTTCAGTGAAGACTTAATTTAAGACATTAAAAGATGCAAATCCCTAAAATGATTGGCAGCAAACCTGAACAGGTGACCCAATCCAGGAAAAGGTTTAGTATAATCCAGAGAGTAGCAGGAGACATAAATGTGTAACAATGTACCAGAAATAACAAGCAAACAAAGAAGAGCTGGAGAGACTCGATAGGAAGAGAACCACGCAGTCAATATTTTAGGCTGGGATTCTTTCTCAAAACAAAACCCAAAATGATGACTGCCCATTTCTCTCCCTGAATGCTGCCTGACCCACCGATACCCTCCAAATCTTCTTTGTTTTTTTCTGAAGTTTCCACCACGTGCGTTTCTTCTGCTTCTCAAAATAAATATTCGAAATGCCAGAGCCAAGGCATATGTTAGACTAAAAGTACTCCATGGAACATTATCAGAATTAGCCTTTAATTGCATTGAATTTATCTGAAAGTGAGTTGAAACTTGTGTG
The DNA here is from genome assembly GCF_036971445.1 of Narcine bancroftii. NCBI lineage: Eukaryota > Metazoa > Chordata > Chondrichthyes > Torpediniformes > Narcinidae > Narcine > Narcine bancroftii. The sequence continues at coordinate 95,809,871 of NC_091476.1, read as the reverse complement.
AATATGCAGCCCAGCACAAGGACAGGAGATAGCTTTCCTCTTAATGGAATAGACTATAAGATCCAGTGATAACTTGAATGCAGTTCAAAATAGTGGTGAAATGTTAATGTCTTTCTTTATGATAACTAACCTGATCATTAGTGAGGTAGTTCGTGCTTCAATATCCAAACAATAAATTAATCTTTCAAAAGACTTTTTCAATTACGACAGAGTGCCAGTCACCATGATTATAGGCTCTACAAATACGTCGCATGGATGCAAGCAGCATGTAATTGTATTCCCTACAGTGGTGGTTTTGCATATATGATTCAAGTTTACAGCAAGTTAATTAGATATATATATGGTAGCCCAGTGGAAAAAAAATGTTTCAGTGGGTGCGACAGTTACACTTCAACAGGCAGTTTCAGAAATACCGTCAGTGAGAGCAGGATTTTAAAGTTATAAAATTATGAAATAAATCGCAGCAAACTATGCCCTTAACTAATCCTTCCAAAATGTCATAAATGTCTTGGATTTAGCGCAGAAACATTCAACAATGTTATTGGATGTGTAAACTATTATTGACATTTTGTCTGATTTTCTTTTAAAAACAACTTAGCTATTCAGAGCTCATCTTTAAGATTTATCTCGAATAATAATTTAAGAAATTTAATTTTGGAGTCATTATTTATATTGTGAAAGAATCATTTCCATAAGGATTTATTTAAAGCAAACAATAATGGTAAAGGATTGTTTATCCTGTTGATGGAGGTCCATGAGGTTTTCGGCTAGAGTCTTGCTTTAAGTTGTGGTTGGATCCTGCTCATCCCCCAAAACATGGAACCCCTGCCTGCTGTACATTTGGAAAGAAATGACATGGCTCCAGTTTATCGGAGGATCATGGAATCCTCACTGAGATAATCAAGGGCTAGGAACAGTGCAGCATTTTAAAAATAGGTGCTCCTTGAGGAAGCTCGCAATGAAGTTTTTACACATGATTCAAACAAAATCTGCACCCACAATATATAACCACTTTTTTTTTCTGTCTATTATAGGACTAGCATCTCTCCTACGTACCTGTGTTTATGGAAGGCTCTACCTTTCTATCCTGCTTTGCTACAAGCTGAAACCTATATATATACTGCTGACCTCTCTGGGGTGAATGCATTGACAATTGAACGAGAAACAGCTTCTGGTAAGTGAACAGGTTGATTGCAGCTTCTGCTTCACTCATGCCCTTGTCACCTTCTGCTGGTCCCTCACCACACCCCCCCCCCCCCAATCCTGTTTGCAGGCTCACTGATGCTGGGAGGTCTTAATTTCAAGATAAATCTTTTATTGCCACAATCAGAATCACAGCTTTTCATTTGATCGAAGACAAAATTTTCCATTCTCCCAGAGCCAACCTGATGAGCAAATAGGCTTTGGTTCTTCCACCTTTCCCCCTACCTACCTATGTCTGTTGTTCAATGTAATTTTTAATGTTACAAGGTCTCATCGCTCTTCAAGTGGTCAAACGTTTGCAATGAGTAGGAAGTCAGTTTCAAAATGAAATTGAAATTCAACATCTATCACTTGTGCCATTGCCCAATGTTTCTAAAGAGAAGTCAGACATAATGAACCTGTTTGCAAATGGTGTAAGGTAGCTCCATCAACAGCCAAAATCTATGCAAGGTGAAAGAAGATATGGTTAAATCAACAAATCACATCTTTCTCTCTTCCACTTTTTTCACAATTTCTTCTTGCATATTTACCCATCATCGATCCTCGCATCTCGTAGTGCATGTTGGGATATTAAACTTTGATCAGTTTGTGGGATTGTAGATGATAAACTGTCTTCTCAGCCACCTGAACTCTATCCAGCCCATTTACATGGGTATAATTAGTTACTCTTTCTGTCAGCGTTACAAAACTACTACATACAATGCCTTTTTTCTAACACAGATACATACGTTGGCATTTGTGGAGATAACAGAGGGATTCAATCAGCTGCTCAAGGGAGCGCTGGTGTTAAAGGAATAGGGAGACAGGGTGGAGTAAAGAGAGGACACATTTAGCTTTTATGTTGATGATAACATTCCAATGCTTAGTGGAATATAACAGAATGATGTAGAATAGAATTTGAATACAAACCAAATATTATAAATTGGTTTAAAATATCTATTGCAATGAAAGAATGAAATAACAATAAATCTGAGAAAAACAGAGGAGGGAGGGAGAGAGGATGAGGAGGGAGAGAAGGGGAAGGAAATAATGAGGAAGGTCATGTTTTAAAATAACTCCATCACCAATTAAATTCTGAACAAATGAGGCCATACCTCTGTAAAATTATCTTTCAAAAAATGGTTTGGATTGACTGTCATTAATTTTTCCAAAAAAAATATATCAAACTCAGAAATAGATTAACCTTAACTGATAATAGGCTGATATTCTGAATTCATTGTACTGCATTTATTCTAGTACAAATCTATTAGTGATAACTTTTACATGGATCTTATCGTGGAAGCAGCATGCAGATTTCCAAGTTGAAAAGTTCATGCTCCTTCTCCAATTCCCTTAGTTATCATAGTGTTTGCTGTTAGTTTAAGTGATTTCCTGGCCACAAAATCCAGCCTGTGGTTCCTCTCTAGACTGTAGATGTGTTTCTCAGACTGATCTATTTCAAGAATTTTTTTTAACACATCATATGTTAGTCAGTTATTGAACAACGACATGTTCATCGACACAAAATAACTTGGTTCTTTTCTTCATCTGGTTATTGTACAATTGTTCTAACATGTGTCCTGTATTTGCTAGAGCAGTGATTTTAGATCGAGTGTCTGGAGTCCATGGTGATAAATGACTTCAGTCTGAGACCCTGTCCTACTGCTAGATAATTACACGAGTCTTTTATCAGGTCACTATCTCCCTCTCTCAGGAAACCAGAACATGCCAGATGTTTATCCTTCTTGTGTAAAGTCATCCTTAAATCTGAAGGGCAGACAAAGTGAGAGCAAAACATTTCACATAGGACAAAAGTGGCTTTGGGGATTGCAAAGACTTGCAAAAAAAAAACTTTCTAGATTTTAACTGTTTTGTTACAGATCTTTTTTTGAAGTGAGTCATGAGAACTTGGCTGTCATTTATTTCCTGCTTCCCTTATTCTATTCCCTTCTTTTCAGCTTGCCTTCATCTTCACTGCCAATATTGATCTGCTGCTCTATATATTTACTGTAAAAATATAATGTTTACCATCCAAAAAATGGTCATTTACTCTCTGGAAATTTGGATCAATCCAAAGGTGTTTTTGAGTTAATTTAATTCTATTCTTCATGCACCACTGTTATCCCCAAATAATCCCTGACACTTCCAGTTTCCCACCCTCTCATTCAACATTTCAATCTCTGCGTGACCATTGGGTCTCCCTTCTGCATTTATCACATCTTTCACTCTCTGATGGTGAGTGAGCCTTGAATTTGCATCTCTTGACTTGCATTTTCCATTCTTTCTCTTCATTCAAGATACTATATAGAATGTTCTCTCTCAAATATATCAATATTTTTGGCCATTCATTTTTAAAATCTAATTGTCATCCTTTAAAGCATATAGAAAGTTTTATTATCATAAGACATTACATAAAAACAAGTTTTAATTTTTTAATGAACTTGATTTGTAGTTGTGCAGAGGTACTAAACTGGTTATAGTGTTTGACCATCTGTTAGAGCTGCTGTTTCCAATGTAACTCAGTGTACTCTTCAGAGGTATGGCAATTCCCTGATTTTTTTTATACAGAAAATCACGTGGCAGCTGATTAGATGCATACACACATCTTGGGAACTATAAAAAGGATTTAAATAGCAATCAAATCATAAAATTGACTGGAAAGGAGATTACAAGCTCCTCATTATTCCTAGAGCTGACACATAGTGATCACAGTTGATGAGTCTTGCTAAGGTTTTATCAGAGTTATCTTCATAGTATGGCATCTGCACATACTCATGCAAGTGGACAAAAATATGGCTGCAGTTAAAATTTAAAAGAACATTAAAAATCAACAGCTAAGAAGAACATGGCAAATTTGTACATTGAATGCAAAAATTAATCAGCTATGTCATGTCAGAAGACCTTTAGAGCATTCAAGGCATTGTCACACAATTGTGTGCAATATTACAGAACTATCAATCGAAAGGAGCCATTCAGCCCATCATGCCTATGCCTTGTGGAACTCTTCCAATAATCCCAGATTTTGTTCGAAACCCATTGATCCACAGCCTCGTTCACTTCTTCAAGTACGTATTCCCTACTTTGAACATGATTCCCTCAACAATATATTTCAGGTCAGAATTTAAAAAAAAAATCTTTTGTTTGGTTTCCAATTGTTTTGCCACTTATGTGATCTTTGTCACCTGTCTACTAATCTAACTAGCATTTAAAAACAAACTTTTCTAATGTATTCTCTCAAAACTATTTTCTGTACTCTAATGAAACAATCCAGACTGTCCTATCTCTTTGCAGAATTGAATTCCTTGAATCCTGGTTCAATTTTATCAAATAAGGAAAATATTTTTCACCCTCTCCAACACTTCTGAAATATGTACCCTAAAATTGAACACAACATTGCAATGGAGGCCTTATCTGTGTTTAATGTCTATTGTTGTCTCTGTCGAGAATGATAAATCCAAGGATCCAAAATATTCTTTCAGCCAATTTCTCAAGTTGTTTTGCCATTTTCAATGAGAAAAGTCTTGACCTCCCTGATCATTATAGAACAGGACACATCAATTTACAGATGACCTGAGTTATGGAAATTTGACTACACAGAAATTCTCTTATCCTTTTTTAAAGCATTTTTCAAGAGAAGAAGAAGAATAATAAAATTTTGTGGTATTCCTTCATGAATGGACACAATATAAATTCCATTAGTTTTAAGACAAATATTTGATGAAATACAAGAATTATAACAAATGTATGTGATCTGAGATGATATTGGTAGCAACAGAAAATGGACATAATAGACTATTTAATTTCCCATATGCCTGCCTAGTTTAGGTACACAGCCAACCCAGATGAGTTGGATTCCAAAAGGACATTGGCAGAAGAGAAAAGGAAGGCAGAAAAGCCTGTTTAAATGTAATAATATCATCCGGGCTTATGGTTTATGTCAAGCAAGTCAATGCAACATACTCTTGCACTTTCAGAAGAAAGCACTTTATTGAAGCTACCAGATTTTATGGGGAATAAATAGCACCATGAAAGTGTAGATAAACAACTTGAGTAGCAAACCAGATGCTACCAATTTAATTGTTGCAGAAACATTTTGATGATATCTGTATTTAAAAATGCAGTCCAATAGAAACTAAGTCAATCCCTTTGCAATGGTGAAATATGGCGAAACTTTGAACAATGTAGCAAATATAGTCACACAATGTGGTTCTTCATCTATTTCTACAGTAGTGCCAATATAGAGATTTATTCATAAAAGTTAAAGAGTTCATGACCTCATCTTAATTCAGCAAAATCACAATTGCTTATATAAAATGTTTGAATACCAGCGGTCATCCGGTTTTCTTTTATTTTTCTACCAGTTTATTTTTCTCTCTGTCAGAACAGACTCAAGCCCCTGAATGACCTCCATCTAATGCATTAAAACGTAACATTATGAGCTAGATAACGCTAAACCTGGCTTGTTTCTGGAAGCACTGGTTCCAGTCTTTTCCTTCTTGGTCAGCTCCTCAGGATTGAGAATGACTTGCTTCTTCTCCATCCCTATGGGTCCTGAAGTAGCCCCAACAGATGGGGCAGGAGATACCTGACAGGAAGAGTGAATGGGAGCATGGCGTGGCCCAAACTTTGCAGCACCATCCGGAATGTTTCTTCTCCAATTTGCATTCATGGGGCAGTGATGCCCAGGATCAATGGGGATGATGTATTTCTTTAAAGGGCTTCTTTAATCTATCTGATTATTATTCCATGACAGAATTCTGAAGAGTCCAGTATTTCAAAAGTCTGCCGTTGGACATGTGAGTGACAATGCCTTCACAGCAAAACCAACCAGTGGGAATATTGGACGAGAAGAAAGTACAGATGTTGACTGCATCAGAATTTTGGAATGTTTTGGTAAGGTAGCATTACTGGTATCTTTCCGGTGCCTTGAGATCTCCAATGCAGGAAGTACACATCTCTCTCTCAATTAGCCAATCTCTTGTTTTCTTATCTAGTGTTAAACTTTGCATGTTAGTAATGAAATCTAAGTAACAAAAGACTAATTTACTGTGGTTTAATTTGTTGTGGATCACTGGGGTATTATCAGGGTGGCAACAGTTTATAATATTGACAATGGTTAAAAGGGCAGTTCTTTCAGTGAAAAAATGAAGCATGCCTTGAATTGAAATTGATTATGCAATCATCTTCATGTATTGGAACCTATCAACAGTTCAACAGGGATTCTGAAACCCTTACATAGAAAAGTCTAATATTGTTTTACAGGCACACAGTCCTTTATCTGGACATCTAAAATCTAGAAAGCTCCAAAATCCAGCAAGCAGGGAGAGAGGTGGCAGCGCGAGTCGGGCGGAGTAGGGGGGAGATTAGCAGCGCAAGTCGGGCGGGTGAGGGGGTGGGGGGAGACTGGCAGCGCGAGTCGGGCGGGTGAGGGGGGAGACCGGCAGCCGGAGTTGGGCAGGCGAGAGACTGGCAGCCCGAGTCGGGCAGGTGAGAGACCGGCAGCACAAGTCGGGTGGGCAGTGGGGGGGTGGGGAGGTTGGTGAGAGGAGATGGCAAGGTGACTGGAAGGGGTTGGGGGTGGATACAGCAGCACAATTCAGGTGGGCTTAAATCTGGCTTTCCAAAATCCAGAAAAATCCAAAATTCAGAACACACTGTCCCCTAAGGTTTCCAGATAAAGGATTGTGTACCTGTACACTTAAATTTAAAAATGCAATTAAGTATTATTATTCCACACAAGATGAAGGATAATCTCAGTTTGAAAGAAATCAACCTTTGCGTTTACCTACATTTGAAAGTATGTGGCATATAACACAGTTAATGGAGTCAAAACATGAGAGAATGCAACATATGCGACATCAATGCACTCTTTAGCTGGAAAAACATTTGTACCTGCTGTCCAACTGAATGTCAGAAACATAGAACTTTCATCTCCTTGTGACTTTTTCTCTTACCTGGCTACAATACAACAGCACCTCACAAACCAGCCATCAAGGTCACTGTGCAGGGTAGATGAATGATTTTCACTTACCTGCAATAAGAAAGAAAACAGGAGTGGATTTAATGCTCAAAGATTAAATATGAGCTGAAAATAACAGATTCAAAATCAATTCCAACATTTTTGAATCATGGGATCAAATTTCCTGTAACCTCCAATTTTCTAATTCAAGACAAATGTACAAAGCACAAGTTAAAATAATAATGCAATGATATTTCCATGTCTGCCACACTCAGATTCTGGTCAAGCAATAGCTGGAGAGAGCAAATCGTGATAATGAAATGTTATATTCTTTACAATCTCGTGTTGCTAGCATGTACATTTTTATGACTTTGAAACTGTCAATAAGAGTGTTCAAATATTAAAAATATGTTCTGGTACAGTTTACAGTTGAGCCCATTTTTTTTTAACTTTCATGAATTTATTGTTAATGCTTCAGAATGACAAGAGTATTAGAGTCCAACTTAAGTCACATTCACCAAGGGAGTCTTGTGCACAATGTTCTTGAGACCTGTACTCCACACTTTATTCGCAGGCTCTCTATCTATAGTGATTGGTGCAATTGAGCCAATGGTAAAGTACTAGCAGTGGTCTACAGGGACAAACTATAGATGGTTCAAAAGGACACCCAGCTGATACAATGGGAGACTGAAGAGTTAAGTGACACAATAAGCCTGGGACACAATGCGTGAGGAATGATGCCCAGTCACTGGACTTCACATGCAGGTTCCTCTGCTTCATGTTGCAATCCTACCCAATGATTTCATTGAGAGTTCTCAGTCTGCAGGTATGGGTTTTGTAAAGGAAAAAAAAATGTTTTAATGTTACAATCAAGTGCAGCTTTTAACTTAAAAAAAATCAGATTTTCAGTTGGTGAGAGTTATGTTAAAGAAGTTGCCTTTAAACAACTCTGAAACCATGAAAAATTAACCTCAGGTTTTGTCAGAAGCCATAGTTCCTGCCCCCCATTTTGCCTTCTATTGTTTTTTTTTGGGGGGGGGGGATATTTCTGGCTATTGCTTGCTGAAGCTGCAATGCTGAAGGTAAACCCAAGGTCAGTCCTTCATATCGGGACCAGATGAGGACGGACAGATGGGGCCTTCCACTCGGATGGAAATTTGATACATGACATGTTAACAATGCAGCATATTGTATTCAAAAAAAAAGCAAAGCTGCCCATGCTGCTTCTAGTGTGTTCTCAACAGCATTCAGCACAGTTGCATCACGCAGACTTCATGTCTTTGGGAATGGCTTGGCTTGGCTTCGCGGACGAAGATTTATGGAGGGGGTAAAAGTCCACGTCAGCTGCAGGCTCGTTTGTGGCTGACAAGTCCGATGCGGGACAGGCAGACACGGTTGCAGCGGCTGCAGGGGAAAATTGGTGGGTTGGGGTTGGGTGTTGGGTTTTTCCTCCTTTGCCTTTTGTCAGTGAGGTGGGCTCTGCGGTCTTCTTCAAAGGAGGTTGCTGCCCGCCGAACTGTGAGGCGCCAAGATGCACGGTTTGAGGCGATATCAGCCCACTGGCGGTGGTCAATGCGGCAGGCACCAAGAGATTTCTTTAGGCAGTCCTTGTACCTTTTCTTTGGTGCACCTCTGTCACGGTGGCCAGTGGAGAGCTCGCCATATAACACGATCTTGGGAAGGCGATGGTCCTCCATTCTGGAGACGTGACCCATCCAGCGCAGCTGGATCTTCAGCAGCGTGGACTCGATGCTGTCGACCTCTGCCATCTCGAGTACTTTGACGTTAGGGATGAAAGCGCTCCAATGGATGTTGAGGATGGAGCGGAGACAACGCTGGTGGAAGCGTTCTAGGAGCCGTAGGTGATGCCGGTAGAGGACCCATGCCAAAATGTTTGGCCTGGAAGTCAGCCTGAAGAAAACTGAGGTCCTCCATCAGCCAGCTCCCCACCATGACTACCAGCCCCCCCCACATCTCCATCGGGCACACAAAACTCAAAACGGTCAACCAGTTTACCTATCTCGGCTGCACCATTTCATCAGATGCAAGGATCGACAATGAGATAGACAACAGACTCGCCAAGGCAAATAGTGCCTTTGGAAGACTACACAAAAGAGTCTGGAAAAACAACCAACTGAAAAACCTCACAAAGATAAGCGTATACAGAGCCGTTGTCATACCCACACTCCTGTTCGGCTCCGAATCTTTGGGAATAGAGGGGAACATTCCAATGTTTCCCCAAATACCTGCTCACTCTAATCTTATGTGATTCCATAGAGGAACACTGAGTTCACTCAGTAAAGCAGAAATCTGGAACCCCTCCCCATTTTAAAAATATTCTGCTTCTCCTCTCTTACCATCAAAGTGGATGATAATTCTGCATGTTTTATATTCGATCTGCTAAATTTTTGTTCACTCAGCCACCATGATCACTTTACATCTTTATAATTGGCTTTCTCACCTATTTATCTCATCAGCACACTTAGCTACAAAACATTCAGCTCCTTCATGTGTTGTCTGTATATACAGTAAAACCTCTGGTATCTGGAACCTATGAAGATTGGTAGATGCTGGATAAGCATACATTCTGATTGCTTAAGACTTACTCTTACAATGCCTAACTAATACACTACATTAGGAATAAACAGCTTAAAAGAGAAAAATACTTACACTGAACAAACTTAACTTGCATGAATATATAGAACTTAAAGCACTTTATTTTCAGTCACATTCTTTGAAAACATTTAACCTTAGCTGCTTTTGCAGTTCCTCCCCTTACGCAGATCTGCCTGAAAGACAGACAATAACATTATAGATAATTAATCCCTCTCCCCCAAGTTTATAGATAAAGACTCTGTCGGGGGTGGGGGAGGAGGGCTGGTGGTTCATATTAAGCAGGGATAAAGAAACACTTTAAGTGTGTTACCCCAGTGGCAAATGACATCAACCAGTTCTTCATCCTGAATGACACCAATCTGCTTCATACAACTTTATTCAAACTACTGTTAAGAGCAAAGCACTCTGTTGGCTGAATATTTGCTCTCACCTTCACCAAATGCTTATATATTACTTCAGAGAAAATTTATTTTTACAATTTTAAACTTAAATTTTTTTACCCTATTATTTTGTTGTTTTCTTTAATTATTTCCCTCAATTTTTTTTTTTGCCGATTGCTTGAATTCCCGATACCAGGGGTTTTGATGTTTGTGTTGAGCCTCCAGCTCTGGTAAATATGGCCATCTGCTCCTTATAATTGCCAGCCCCAAAACACCGATAAAATGTCATTTATTTGACTCCATTTTCAGTTTTCTGTGAAGTGATCTGTTATCCATACTGAGTCACTATTTCCCCCAATGCATTGAGATCTTATTTTACATATTAACCTCTGACAGCATATTATCAAATGGCCTTTGGAAACGAAAATACTGTTTCATTGGCATATTTTTTTGTCAATTGTACTTATTACATCCTCAAAGGATTGCAATTAATTTGTCAAATGTTATTTCTCTTTCATCAAGTCATACTGACAGCTTGATAATGATTTTTTTTTAAAGTCCTGTGACTTTTTCCATCAATTAACTAGAAAAGTATTCTTTGGCAAACAACTCACAATTAATTATTTTTATTTTAACAAAATTCTTTTCAAAAGTGAAGCTGGATGTTTAACTTTCCACTTATTTGAGGTACGGCAGTTAAAACCTGAAACATGTGCAGGCAAAATTTCATCTTACATTTATCAACCAAGACCAGGTATTAGCCTCATTGTATTTTGGGCTAGCAAAGGGTATTTATAAATGGGAATGGATTGAACTTCTTTGTGAATGAATTAACTAACCTTGATAGAATAGATTTCTAAATTTAGTTCTATTGCATTTTAATGTTCAAAAACATTCAACAATTATAGTTAACTACATTACTAGGTAGATGACCATGTCAAATAGTAACAAATGGGCTGAGAAGCAGCCTTGTTTTCCAATCATTGCTCTACTGAGATATCCTCGCAAGCATGTGCTTTTTTTTTCTTTTTAAAAATATTTTTATTTACCCCCTGAACCTTCGGTATCCATCTTTGGAGAAACATAATCACGTCGTGCATTTCTTCTCCTTCCTCCAAACCAAAAATTTTAATGTTGTTTCTCCTACTAAAATTTTCCATCTTATCAATTTTTTCTTCCTCTCAACAATTTCTTCCTTAACTTCAGACTCCAATTTTTCCAGCTTCTCCTTTACATTTTCAACCTTTCATTACATTTTGTAACTTCCTGATTTTCCTCACCCTTTGGACTCACATCATGTTTGTTGATAACTGCTTGTATTGTTTTATTCTATCCTTAACCTCAGATCGTAACTATTTTATTTTATAAAATATTTTTACTGAGTTCAAAATAATAATCTCATATATAAGTTGCATTGACATAATAGAAATGCTCGAATTAAGTTTCCCAATTTCATTATTAATTGCTAATTAATATTTATTATAATTAAAAATGAAAATTGCATGAATTACTTCATAAACAATCTGCTCATAACTTGGTTAAATATCAATTAACATTGTAGACTAAGACCATCATTTTCAATTAATCAATTTATATTATGAAATAAGAAAAAGCATTAAAAACAAAACTAATGCTAATCTAACCTCTCCCTCTATATCTAAATAAAAGAATGAAACTGGATCAGATTGCTCCGTCCAGAAGCCAGACGGAGCATCACTGGAGCAGCACAACAGCCTAAAACTGCCAACCATGATAATATTCTATGAATGGACCCCATATCCTTTTAAACTGGAACTTTTTGTCTTTGGTATTATATCAATTTTTTTCCCCCCAAACTTCAATATGCCAATATATCATGTAGCCATGATGTAATGGCATGATCCACAGGGAGAAAAGCAACATGCAATTGTTTCTGAACTGAACATTGCTGTAAAAAATGATTGAAAGCTCTGTCATTCCATTTATTTGACAGTTTCATAAACTGTTAATGTCAGGAAAAACAATCTCAAAAACATAAAATGAGTTGCAAACCATAATGTAAGTGAACGAACCTCCCAACTTTGATCAAATGCTATCAGAATTATGTGAAATCTCTAAACTGAAATAATTAAAATTTATCACAGTTTCCTACTTGGTCTAGAATTTAACACTATATAATCGCAAATGAGAAAGTTCATCCTTAGAAGGGAAGCAAGCATAATATTCAAGTCTTCTTTTGAACTACCAGAATATAGCTTTTAATTACCTCTGGCAAATTAGACTGTGGGTAGAAAACTAAATTAAAGCATGAAATATTGTTTTCAAGCAGTTGTTAAATATTTACAATAACTGCTTTGTAATGCCATCAAATTATTAGAACTATTAAAAGTACAATTAAATGTTGTGACAATTGAGTTAATATATTAAATAAATGAGCTTTAATGAGCCAAATAACATTTTTTTTATCTCAAACTTCTCACCCCCAACAGTTCTATTCTTGGCACTTCAGTGATGAGTCAACACGAGATGAGCCTCGTGTGACACTAATTGACAGCAAAATACTAATTATTTCTTTCCCTTGAGAAGAATTTGCCATCAATCTCATGAGCAAGTCAACATCCCTTACTCCTAACTCATGAAGCTAGGATTCCTATAACAGCAGGTGGGCAAGGTAACTGGGACAAACCTCTGAACATCTGGTTGAGTTGAACTACCTCTGCTGCTGTGTCTTGGTGTTTCCATTTTACACACAACATTTGGTGTTGTTTTTATAGCCAATCCAACTTCTAGACTATTCTTACTGGATCTCAGCCTTATTTCTACATTCTTATAGAACAAAATATTTTGTACATTGAAATTTTTGGGTAATTACCAAATTCTAGTCATTCTAGTTTCACATTCATTATTAATAAAACAAGGAGTTCAGTGCAATTCTCAGGTATAATTTAGTCTGGTCAAACATATAACAATTGACAAAAATGTGATGCTAAAACTTGCTGAACACTTCTGAAAATGAGAATATGATGAACCACAACAATTGGTCATAATGAATACAGATGCAAATAATAAGTTTAGTGCAGCAATAAAATCACTTGAAACATTTTCTCACACCTTCCTTTGAAGAAATCTAATTGGGTGCAATGCCATAATTCTAAACTATGAACTTTGAAAATCACAACTCTAACTCACTGCTATTGATATTATTTCTTTATCTTTTCTGTCTCTTTAACTTTAAATTTTAATTTAATTTTAAATGTAAGCAGACAGCATTCTAACAGGCTAATTTGGCCTGAGGAGTCTTGCCGCTCAATTTACACCCCATTAACCAACACACCAGTATGTTTTTGAAGACCGGTAGGAAATCGAAGGCCCCAGAGAAAATCCACATAGACATAGGGATAACATACAAATTCCTTAATGAGAGAGCAGGATTCAAACCCAGATCCGGACCCAATCCTTGGCACTGTAAAGGCATTGTGTTTGCTGGTTTTATTAGAACTGTTGCATGAAACAGACAATTTCTTTCCTTCGACCAGCAGCAGAGCATGATTCTTATCTCAGAATGTATCTGTTTGGTGGTCTCTATATGTGGGTTTAGATGTTCAAGTGAAAGAACAGACAAGGGAGGTATTATGATGTTATCTTCATGGGAAAAATTAGGACATAGTGGGTAAGAAGGATGGACAATGGTGAAGGACTGTTTGAGTCAGCTCTCACATACTTAGCTAAATTCCTCTGGCATTCTGACTTAATATTTGTTTTGAGACCACTTGCTTGTTTCTTTAAAGGCATAATAGCATGCATGTGTGTGAGTGTGTTTGTGCACACACCTGAATATATACATATACTTGTGTGTGTTTTTATATATAAAATAACACACATATATTAAAAAAAACCCACAACACACAAAAGCATATAAGACAAAATTCCCTACAGTTTTAGAACAGTACACCACTGTACAGTCATAACTTGGTAGAAAATTATTCAATAGACCATTCTTCTGAATAGAATTAAAAACATTCAGACATCATTTATCACTTTACAATGAGGTCTTGCGACTCTAAATGCATATCTTCCAGGTGGAGATGTAAATATTTTTCACCAAGTTTGATGCTGCATGTTAAATCAAGAACAAAATACATTTAATTGAGTTTATTTTGGTTATTTGTTTTTATTTAGCTGAGTTAGTTAAACCTATATGCCTTGAACAAGGGGGAGTGACTGCTCCACAGCTTTAGAAACCTGGTTCAATCCCAACCTTTGGTTGGTGTGGAATTTGGCCTCTGTGTTTCTTCAGGATGCGCCCATTTCTTCAAGAAAGTGCCTGTGGTGGGTTAATTGACCACAGTAAATTGCTCCTGTTGTGTAAATGAGTGGTAGATTCTGGAAGGAGATGAGGTGACACTAAATGAGATGAACATAAAGGATAGTTGACAAGGACTTGATAGACAAGTGGTATGACTATATGGATAAGGGCGTTCCACTAGCATTTGTGAACAAAATCTCAGTTTCCATTATTGTACATCAACAGGTTCATTTCAATATGATGAAAATGTAAATTGGAGTGTTAATTTGTTCAATTATACAGCAAAACTTACAACTTTGATTTATGTAGGTTCCTGAAACCTGTTCAACCAACCAACAACAAAACTGATTAAGCAGTCAATCATTCTCTCGATTTATGGATTCATGATTGTGCATGAGAGCTTGGGACATTTTCATTGTGTTGCAATTGAGAAATGTAAAAAATAATCATTGTATCCAAGTAGTTGAGAGGTTCCTGAAATGTTATTTCTTTTCTTTTTAAAGTATTTTTATTGATTTTAATAAAAAGCATAATAATACCACAATATAATGAAATGATGTGAATTGTTACACATAATAAAACAGTCAGTATATCAAAAACAAATGTAAATTGTAAAGCATATCCATTATTCCTAGTCCAAATACAGGTAGTATTTTTTTAAAAAAGGAACTAATGAAAACTTAAAAAAAGGAAAAAGATAGAAAGAGAAAAAATTCATCAAAAAGGAGAAACAAGAAAAAACTCAGTACCCCTCCTCAACAGCATTGCCAGATGTTATCTGTGATTAGCATTAAAAGAAAAAAAACAAGGAGAGAATAAAGAAAATATGAAAATGAACATAGAAAAAAATACAAGTTAGAAAATCCAATTACATTTGAAGTGAAATTATAAATTATAAAGAATGAGAGTGAGTCATAAATGACCCCGCACAGCATCTGAAATCTTGTATCTGAATTTTTAATGGAATAACAAGTCTTTTCCATATTCAAACAAGACATGATGTCATGCAACCACTGATCATGAGTAGGTGGGGCAGCATCCTTCCATTTAAGTAAAATTGCACGTCTCGCCAAAAGAGAGGTAAAACAGATAGCACAACTTTGAACCAGAGATAAAGTAGAATCTTGCCATCCTATTGTACCGAAAAAGGCCACCAAAAGATTCGGTACCAAATCAACATTAAATATTGTAGGCAAAATGCGTAAAACCTCTCTCCATTATTTTTCTCAACTAGGACGTCCAGAACATATGAATTAATGAAATGTTATTATTTCATTTATAGGTTTTGTTTGTCAATGGCCAACTCTGCTCACCAAAAAAAAAAAGGGATTTATAATAGCTCTTTTCATTGCCTCTTCAGATTTCTAATTTCAGATTTATTGTTAGAGTACACACATGACATCACATACAACCCTAATGTTCTTTTTTTCTCTGCGGGCCAGGCACAATTATCATTTACTGGTCGTGCAAACAATAACTGTGCCGCATATACATGTAAACACATAAAGAACTGTGAACAGATAATGAATGTAAACAAACTGACTGTGCAATACAGAAATAACTTAAATAAAATCAATAAAGTGCAGAAGTAAGAGCCCTTAAATGAGTCCCTGATTGAGTTTGTTGTTGAGGAGTCTGATGGTGGAGGGGTAGCAGCTGTTCCTGAACTTGGTGGTGCGAGTCTTGTGGCACCTATATCCTTTTCCTGATGGCAACAGTGAGAACAGAGCATGTGCTGGGTGGTGTGGATCCTTGGTGATTGCTCTCCTTTCTGACAGCAGTTTTCCCTTTAGATGTTCACGATAGTGGGGAGGGTATTTCCTTTGATGTGTCCACTACCTTTTGGAGGGCTTTATGTTCAGTTGTATGGGTGTTCCCATACCAGGCTGTGATGCATCTGCTTAGCACACTTTCCACTGCAAATCTGTAGAAATTTTCCAGGGTTTATGGTGTCATACCAAACCTTCGCAAACTCATGAGAAGTAGAGACACTGACCCACTTTCTTGAGATAGTGACTCCCATGAACTTAAATTTGCTCACCCTCTCCACCTCTGATCCCCCAATGATCACTGGATTGTATACCTCTGGCTTTCCCTTTCTGAAGTCAACAATCAGCTCCATAGTTTTGTTGACATTGAGTGTAAGGTTGTTGTTGGTGCACCATTCAGCCAAGTTTTCAATCTCCCTCCTTATCCTGACTCATCACCTTTCTTTATACAACCCACTGCTGCGGTATCATCGGCAGATTTCTAAATGGTGTTACTGTCAAACTGATACACATAGTTGCAACTTGTATAAGTAGATAACACTTAAGTTTTTTTTTGAAGGCTGCAATTTTGAACTGAACAGCACTATTTGGGACAACATTGAATCAAAGATACAGCATGTGTGACATTATTTTTAAAGCTACACCTACCCTAAAATACAAAACAGCTCATCATTCCACTTGTTTTGTAATAATATTTAGATTTTGCTTCAGACACTGCCATATGCAAAAATGAATAGAATATTAACATTTCTTAATAATATTTACACATACTGCTCAGGTGCTGATTTAAAAAAAAACAATACAGCATTAATAAAATATTTGTGACATATTTTAAATAAAATATCATGTGATGGTCGCACGAATTAAGATGGAGACACACCATGAAACATGAAGCCCAATGAAACAGTGGGTCTCTTCTTTTTTTAAATTTTTAAAAATTTTTCACACTATAAACCATACTGACCAAAATACATACAGACATTTTTTCTCTTGAATATATACAGTCATTTTCTCCCCTTTTCCCCCCACCCTTCCCTCCCTCCCTCACCCCCCTTCCCATTTATTTAAAGTTCAATCTACAAGATACATTAAACTCGTTAAACAATGTCGTCACTTAATAAAAATAAACAGAAATTTTTGTCTTTTACTTTTGTATACTGAGTCAGTTCATTTCGTGGTCTTGTCCTTCTGTCATTTTAAGTGGTGGAGGTCCGTGGTAAGATTTCTCTATTGTATTTCATGTATGGTTCCCATATTTGTTCGAATATTGTCTCTTCAAAGACAGTGAATGTCCAATCTGATGCCAGCACCCCATGCGCTAACATAACATCCATAGCCACACAGCCACCTGCCATTTCAATGGTGAATCCAATCTCCAGTTATTCAAGCAGATCAGGAGTTCTGTTCACCATCCATGTCTTCATGAACCCCATTCCCAATAACTGGAGCCCACAAGGAATTTACCAACAGACCATGGCCTGTGTAAGCCTTTCATCTATTGATCCTTTTGTTTCAAACCCAGTCAGATCCTCTCACAGGCTTTTGGGGCAACATGGATTTAAATGGCCAGAATCAACTTTGACTGTGTCAATAAATTTTAGAATTTAACATAATCTTGGCATTGGCACATTCTTCCTCTCAGTCCGATGCTCTCTCAGAGCTGCGCAACTCTTTATCAAACCTGATCAATTCACGAAAATTCAGCTTTTCTTGAGGCACAATCTGAAGTCATTGACTGAGGGACTCAGAACAGGAATGTGCACCTGGATGTGAAGGATTGAAGGTGCAAGCGTTGACAAGGTCTCAGAAGTAAGAGGGTCTTAGGCAAGGTTGGCCAGAGGTTCCATCATTGGAGTGGTGAGATCATCCTCATCAGGGAACAATACTTACCCTGCTGTGTGGTCTTCCACTGTCTGAGCAAATATCTCACTGATTCCATGGCGGCTCTTGCCTGGCTTGAACTGTATTTTCCTCAGTTCCTGTCATTGGACCCCATGTGCATCTTTGTCACAGGGGGGGAAACCATCCACTGGATGAAGAACAAGTGACTGCTCAATTAAACACCCCAAACAACAAGTTGTTCCAAAATTAAAAATGACTGGAATAAATTTGCAAGGGATTTCAAATAATAATGCAATTGACTGACCATCTCTCATCCAATGAATACACGGAAAGCCTTTGGCAAGAGGCGAGGTGAACAATCATTTAACATGCTGCCTCTTCATTCAAGTGTTGAAGGGACGTGTTTGCTCAATTGTTTCAAATGTTGATTCATTGAATTTATTCAAATAAATCACCGTTGTGGTCAAAGGATGAACAAGAATGATGAATCAAAACCTCCAGTAATGTTGGTTAGCTTAGCATGTACCCATCTATTTTACAAAGTACAGTCATCTTGACAAATCATTAAAAGTATTCAATGATGGAAGGAAGAACTAATTGTCTTTATTGATAGACTGGACCTAAGTTCATCAAAGTAAGTTGAAGGTTGCTATGAGTAAAAATATATTCTGAGTGGGAGTGTCAGATCAAGCATTTTATTCTTTTGAAATGGCAACTTAAGTTCATGTGCATTAATGTCTGTTTTTTGAAGTGGCTAGCTATTTTACATATTAGTCAGCCAGACTAAAACATCTCTTACAAAAAATAATTCAGCCTATATATCACAAATGGTAAAGATGTGCTTTAAATTAATCTTGCGTTTTTATCACATCTGTGAAATGTCAGTTGATGCCATCAAACAATCTCCAATCTTTTTAAATGGAGGACACATGATCTGCTCCTTCCCCTGCATCGGTGAGAGCAAACACTGCTTTGCTGAGTTTTGCTTTCTGTGTGCAGGAGCTGACCAGAACTCTAAGTTGCCAGCCAGTTCAATTGCTTTGGCCATTCCCACATTGACCAGTCTGCCCTCGGCTTCATCCATTGCCAGGTGAGGCAAAATGTAAACATCATATTACGTCTGGGTAGCCTCAAATCCAATGGCAGAACACTGAGATTTGCAATTTCAGGAAACCTTCCACTTCTACCTTCCATCTGAGCTTTACGTGCTCCTCTACTCATTTTGTCCAGTAATCTATCACCCCTCGGCCCCTTCCCAGGCCCCCTTTTATGTTTAGTTTCTGCTTTTGCATCCTGTCCCTGTTACCATTGAATTCACTGAAGCCAGTTGAGCAAAGACTCTTTATTTGATATTGCTGCCATCTGTTCAAAACCTGCATGCCAGGAACTTAAAGCATGAACTTCAAAGCAGGTTTTAATGTTTTAAAATTTTTAGGAACTGTTTCTACCTTCCATCTGAATTTTACCAGTTCTACTTTTTTTTCCTGAAATTTGTAAATTTTAAAATTTAAGTTAGACATATGTTGCAGGCCAATTTGGCCCTACGAGTTCGTGCTGCCCATTTTACACCCCATTAACATCCACTCCGGTGCCCCCGGAAAAAACCCACGCAGACACAGGGAAAATGTACAAACTCCTTACAGACAGCGTGAGATTCAGACCCATGTCTGGTCCCAATCGCTCGCATGAAGGCGTTAACCATGCTGTCCTGTTTTTAATTAACCATGTCTGTCTATAATTATTTCTCCTCGACAATGAATTTCAGAACATTATCTTCAATTAATAACCAATGTTTATTTCACTTTGTATTTTAAGCTATTACTTTTCAGTTGAAAGTGAGAACTGGGTTTCCACCAGATTTTGACACACATCCATTCTCGATAAGACATTGAAACAAAATCTCTAGATCGTCCATCTTTGTATACCCCTAAGCAATATCTCCATTTATTCCATCAGGACCATTCTTGCTGATTTTCCCGAAGATTTCAATGCATATTTACTATGACAGCATCATGAAATAAGCCATCTTTCTTGGTGTGAAGATATTTTGCACCAGCAATTATTCAAAGTGAATCATCAAGGTGACCATTAGAACGAATGGTTTACTAACATAGAGCTGTTTGCAATTCATATGGATTCAGCAGAGTCCAATACAATGTAGATCCAAAGGATGGCAGAGGGAGGATGCAGGTGGAAGGGAAGCTGGTGAGTGGAGGGAGTTCATATATTTTGGAATAAAAGAAAAACAAGTGGAACCCACAGCATCACACCACTTGAGTTCACAACATGAAGTGAGCAGAAAGGCCAACTTGCCTGAAAACATTCTGTGAATGGAGCCAGATTGCTGAAAAGAAAACATGGTTTAGTTGTGTCAGCCTGCTTGAGATCTAACTATCTAGGCCAAGGCTTCTGTCAGATATTCTAATAATTATGTCCATTATGCAACAGAATCAAACACCTGTTCATGCCTTATAAAAATAACCACCTGAATCTGGATGATCTTCAGATGTTAGTGAGGCATTATGGGTGTATCAGGTAATCCACTAAATTTTATCCTCCAGGAGAGTTTCCCAGAAGGTCAATCTCAGAAAATATGTTATTTTCAAAGCCCATCAACCTGGAACTTTGATGACACCAGAAACTACTATTATCAATATCCTATTGACGTTAAACAAAGAATTCTGGTCCTCATCATGGGAAATGTGTTAAAAATGGTTAGATAAAGAAATTATACTAATAGCTGATAAAATGATGCACACGGGTATTTCACTGAAGTCTGTTAGCCTTTGTAGTTATAAAACAATTTTCGTGAAATGAATATAAACTTTAGTTACTGTCCAACATAACCTTACTCTTTAACATACAATTCAATCAATCCAAATTGAAGCCATTTTATTTCAAGATTGGATACATCCTAAACATAGCAATGGCAAAATATACTGTGGTTGTAGGCTAATTGGGTGTAAATTGGGCGGCATGGACTTACGTGCCAATTGTCTGTAATGATATGGTTGTATGTACTTGCCAGTACAGGAACGGGCTGGCCCACCTCCTGATGACATCCTCTCCTAGTCTCCTCCCTGGACTCCTCCCATGTGACCCAGCCAGAACAGTTCATCCATCCCTCCTTTGTTGGCAACCCCAGGGCCTGTCCTGCTACGGAAGCACGTCAGGGGCCATAAGACGGATCCACTGGTGGAAGCGGTGCACCTCATTCACGCCAACCCCCAATACGTGTTCGTAAGGTACCCTGATGGCCACGAGGTCAGTGTACCAATCCGACGCCTGGCAAGGACCGGAGATCTCGAAATGGCCCTGTCGGCCAATGACCAGCCTACACTACACCAGAGCGCAATCCTGGAGCCCGAGCCACCTGTCTCCCTGCTAGACTCCTCACCCCAGGAGTTTACCCCCCGCGGGACATTGGACCACCCACTTCCCTGGGAGTCCCCCACCAGTACCCCGACCCATAAGGTCCCCGCCCTGGCCCCTCCTATGCCGGCCTCCTCTCCCGAGGAGCAATGCATGGGCACGTCGGTCACTCGGCGGTCCGGCACCAGTGCAACTGAACCTCTAGTCAGAAAGAGAGTCTGCCTTTCCCTTTCGTTTTTCTTCTCCTCCCCCCCCCCTTTCCTCGTGATCGTTCCTGGTGGTCTCTATTTAAAAAGAGGGGGTGAATGTAACAATATGGTTGTATGTACTTGCCAATACAGGCACGGGCTGGCCCGTCCTCCTGATGACATCCTCTCCTAGACTCCTCCCTGGACTCTTCCCATGTGACCCAGGCCGTAAAGGTCGAGCCACCTCTTCCTTCCCTGCACTTCCCTAGCAGTCTTGTGTGTAATAAAGCCTATCGTTCCCATCAGTCTTTGTCTCTGTAATTATTGGGGCAACTGGTAGTGCCCAACAATGTCTACATTTAAAATTTTTAATTTAATAGAATGAAGTTCTGTTGCTCTCTCTGATTTTTCTGCTATATCACTTGTTCCTAAGAAGAATCCAGTCAACATTAAAAGCCTAATATGTAACACGTACCACATATTTTCACATATTTGTGTTATACTGACCTTTAACTACTTCCTCAAAATACAAGTAATTTAATACATTAAAACCTGCTTTGAAGTTCATGCTTTTAGCTCCTGGCATGCAGGTTTTGAACAGATGGCAGCAAAACCAAAATATCAAATAAAGAGTCTTTGCTCAACTGGCTTTAATGAACTCAATGGCAACAACAAGTTTTGCCATTGACTATGTTAAATTCAAGCTGGAAAAACTAATGACACACATGGAACATAGTATGGCCATAAACCAATGGTCCTCATCCTTGTTCCCCGAACAACAAAGCACCTATGGTATATAAGAGATTACTTAAGGTGGTACGTGAGTGAGAATAAAAAGCTGGAGAACCACTACCATAAATCAATCAACCCCACCAACTTGTTCTCTCATTCAATCCCCTCATGCTTGATCTTAATTAACTAATACCCATCCACCTCATACAAAACCATCAACTTCAAATTTGAAGTTGCCCACCGACCTTGCCTCTTTATTTCTAACTTTTCTATGAACTTTGTGTTGAAGAATTATTTCCTAATATCATGCTTATTCTTGCTCTGATGTTAGCCTCTCTCCCTTGGCGTAGACTCCTCCTTCAGAGAAAGAAACTTCTCTTTCTCCTCCTCAAAATTTTTACTCATTTCAAACAATTTGTTTATATACTAGTAATCCCTTCTCATATTAACTCTCCAAGACTACTATTTGTTAAATAATATCTATTTTATATATGTGTCTATGTACTGCATGTGTATCACTTGTCTGTATGTGTATTATGTCTGTTTTGTGTTTGCATTTTTTTTGCACCGAAGGCTGCTTCTTTGGGTTGTACTTGTCCAATTGGATGAAAATAAACTTGAACTTTTACATGCCCAAAGAAGTTCATGCCGCGTACATGTCATCTCACCCTCACCCTTTCAAAATATATTCATTGAGGGACTTGGATGTTGCCAACCTTTATTGTCAATGCAAACTACCCAAATTCAGGAATTTTATTCCAAGGCCAGACTTCCAGTTTCATGGCCATGATCACTGAGGCCATTTTTTTAAAAGATGGAAAAATAACTGGCTTGATTTGATTTTTTGAGTTCACTCCAGATTACCATATATGTTGGCATATAAGATGGTGTAGTATTTGATCCATAAAAATATCGCCACCAAACTTGTACGTCAAGTATAAATTCTG
This sequence comes from Narcine bancroftii, assembly GCF_036971445.1. Taxonomy (NCBI): domain Eukaryota; kingdom Metazoa; phylum Chordata; class Chondrichthyes; order Torpediniformes; family Narcinidae; genus Narcine; species Narcine bancroftii. Next base: position 95,786,599 of record NC_091476.1, on the reverse strand, counting down.
AACGTTAATATCCTGTGGTTTAGTGTTCCCCATGGCGATGGAGAACAGCAGAAAATACTCTGTCTGACAGACCATAAAATAACAGCAGAGAAAATGAAGCTAACAGCATATACCAGTTGCCATTTGCAACAACTGTCGAACAGCTAAATCTCAATGCTCCCCTGTGGGGAGCATCTGCCCAGTTTAACTGCCATCAGCTCTGTGCTGGTTTTAAAGAAGCCAATGGTGTTTAAAAAAAAAATTGCAATAAAATGTAAACCTTTACTCAATAATTTGCTTTTAAAATATTGTCATAGCATCACTTCACTTGTCAGTGGGATGGTTGGTAAAGGACCACAGTATTGGGGCAGTAAGCTCTCAGTGGTAAGTGCCAGACTTGCCTTATCCAGTGAGTATAGCTCAAAACCTACATTTTAAGTGGAAATTCTGGGGTCGTCTTGTAAAATAGTCATCTTATATGCTAAAAATACGGTAATTGTCCAGGACATTGGCCGCCGGCTCAATAAATCAACCACTTTGCAACTATAACAGCTTGATATCATACATTTCTTTCTCAAAATTCCAGTCATTACTTCATTTCCTTGTTACAGTTCAATAATCTACCAGAGAAAAGAACTTCACTGAATCCACTTCACCCATTTTGAAAATACCGATAGTTGTTGCAATATCTCCTTCAAACAGCACCTGTTCATCAGTATTAACCACATTACAAAGCTTTAAAGCAGTGGTTTTCAAATTGACCACCTGAACTCATATTCCACCTTAAATAATCCCTATGTCATCAGTGCTCTGTGATTTGTAAGGGATGGCTTAAGGTGGGATGTGAGTGGGAAGAAAAAGTTTGAAAACCACTGTTTTAATTGTACCTAATTACTCGTGATGTGCATGGTTTCATATCTCCAAAGGAAATGGGCCAGTGACAATTTTTCTCAAGCAAAATATTTCAATAACAATTAGGTCTAGAGGAGTGGTTCACAACCTTCCCTTCCCACTCACATCCCACCTTAAGTCATCCCTTACTAATCACAGAGCACTGATGCCATAGGGATTGCTTAAGGTTGAATATGAGTTCGGGGGCAGTGTGAAAACCACTGCTTTAAGGTAATAATAGGCAAAGAGTCAACAACAGAAAAACAGGGTCTTTGACTAATGGAGTTCCTGCTGATCACCTATTTATTCTAATCCTGTTTCTGATTTCCTGCATTCCCCTCATTCAACAATACATCTATGCAGCAGAGACAATCAGCAATGGCTAATTAACACACCGATCTGCACATCAGATGGGAGAAAACGGCACCCCATTGAAAAAAAAGCCTTCCTCTCTTCTTCTAGAGAGTGGTTACTCAAATGGCTGAAAATACACTTGCAAGTTTCATCCCAAAATATCTTAAAGTTGTAAAAGAATCACCATCAAAAAATTCCAGACTGTATGACATCTGGGAGTATCGGAGAAAAACCCCTGCTATTTGGAATTCAAACAATGGGCGACCTCAAGCAACCGGCAAAAAATAATCAAGGAAATAAATTTTAAAAATTAAAATATATAATGATAAAATAATAGGTAAAAAATATGTAACTTAAAAATTGTAAAAGTGAATGTTCTCTGAAGTAATACATAAACCTTTGGTGAAGATGGGAGCAAATATTCAGCCAGTGGAGGGCCTTGGCCGGGCTTTGTTCGTAGCAGCTGTTTGAATAAAGTTGTGTGAAATATCAGTTGCATCGCCCAGGATGGTTGATGCCGCTCACCATTCGGGTAATTCTCTTAAAGTGTCTCCTTTTCTCTGCTGACTAAGATTCAACCTGTCATCGGCTTTATCTGTAAACTTAGGGGAGGGGGTGTTAATTATCAATAATTATACTGTTCTTTATTCGGAAGGCAGCAACATTTAAAGAATGTAAATGCAAACAAATTAAAATGTAAGGTTTATATATTCATGCAAGTGGTTTGTTCAGTCTAAGTACAGTATAGTTTTTTTTTGTTTTTTACACTTTTTATTCTTTATGCGGGTGTATTAGTTGGGCATTGTAAGAGTAAGTCTCAAGCAACCTGAAAATGCATTTATCCAGCATCAACTAATCCCCATAGTTGCCGGATATTGTATTTGTTTCTGATTAGTGTAAAACCTTCTGTTGAGCCAACGAATGCATTTCAAGGACTGGGAGAACATGAAATTGTGAGATAGGAATGTTGCCTTTTGGAAAGATCCTGAAGAGCCAAATATGAGGCTGAAGCCATCCCCTTCATTTTATCTCCATGGTAGCAATTGCTTTTTCACAGCTCAAAAACCTGAAAGGAGTAACATCTGATTTCAGTGCTGGGCAATACCTCAGACTGCAGAAAGGCCAGCATACCAGATGGAATACAAGTTTCATATCATTGCCTGTGATCTGGCATCCACACCTCTTTGTTAACAGTTCCTTGCTCCCTTATAGAAAACCCATCATGGTAAGGGGTGCTTATCTCTGTTAGATGTCTTAATGCACACACAAAAAAAAACTCATTCACAACACTGCAACAGAGACAGAATAAATTGCAAATAGTTCAAGGTGTAAATGTCAGTAGGCCACAATTCAAGAGGAGATCTGCCTGATGTCTTGCATTTCATGAAATAATATGTTCTATTTCCATGTGAAATGGACGGCTTACATTTTCAAATCTCTTCCATTCACCCTGACACAGCTGAACTTCTGAATTAATTGCACAAGTCTCAACAGGCAATTACGAAGGTGGTTGTATCTGTTTAATTACTTAACCATTTCAATTTATTTGCTTTATCCTTTTTAAAAAGCAGAACAAGACTCAAACAGTGTGGCGATGATCTGTGGCATAACCAACAAAAACAGAAGGATTAATAATCTTCCAAGATAATCCCTCCATAATGAGTGCAAATTATGTGAATGCAACAGGCAGATGAGAGAGATTGAAAATCCTGGGTCTATAATGTCCCTTAAGGTTTGGAAAAATGCTCCACGTATGGCCACACCAGCGGCAGTGCTGTTGTTACAGCATTCTGATGTTTGAGGGCTATGGTGACTATTATCTACCTTTATTTGCTGTAAGGCAGCAAGCACCTCCTCCTCAATCTCCATATGATCTGTGACACTTCTTTTTGTTTCCCTTCCTTCCTTGTGCACTGGGCCCGTTTCCTGAGTAAATACTAATGCAAAAAAACTGTTTAAGATGTGTTTCTGGTAAACTTGTACCTCTCACTTTGTTCGTTTTAGATTGGTCACAGAGTTTGAGCTACCGAAAGAAAATAGACACACACGCTGAGAGCACTTCAGTTTATACAAATCTTTATTACAAATTACAAATTCTAAGGCTGATATCTAACTACAATATGCAAGCCCTTCCCAATTATACTTATCAATACCGCACACTTGTAGTAGGTTGTCGGGGCGCTGGTAGCAGCTTCTCCACCTCCCCCGACCAGGACGTTGGCTAGACTCTAGAAGTTCTTCTTCTTGCTGAGAGATGTTGCCACCTCTCGGAGAGTCTCAAACTTCAGCAGTGGGACCATAGCTTATATTACCCAAAAACTGCTTACCCAAGCACCTATTCCCAGCACAAAAAGAAAGATAAGCAAGCAAGCTAGCAGGCCTAGGCATCTATCGAAAAACACAACTTTCTAGCTTATCGCTTTGAATACAATGGTTTATTTTGCGTTAAGGTTAGATCTCTGCCTGAAAGACTGTGACCAAAACAAGCAGGAAGATTAAATGTTCTTGGTACACGGATGTCTTTTTGTCAGATAACTGCATCTCCGGGCCCCATGGTGGAATTTAGCTTATGTCTGCTGAGTCTCAAGCAGGTTACTGTTTCTGAGCCTTGCAGGAGTAAAAACATGGTTCAAATCCTCCAATACAGATGACCCCCATTACATGAGGCTCCACACATCTTGACCACTCTGATCCTCTAGTGGTCCAATTTTCTCCCTTGCTATCCTTTTAATATATTTGTAGAAACCCTTCAGATTTACCTTTACACTTTCTGCCAAAGCAACCTCATCTTCTTTTTGCCTTCCTGATTTCCTTCTTGAGTATTTTCTAGCAATTTCTGTGCACTTCAAGTACCCCATCAGCTCCTTGTTGGCTAATCTTGCTGCACACCTCCTTAAATAGATCACCAATATCCCTTGAAAACCAGGAGTTCCTTTGTCTGTTTACCTTACCTTTAATTTTAACAGGAACATGCAAATTCTATGCTCTCAAAATTTTGATTTTGAAGGCCATCCACTTACTTAACACACTCTTGCCAGAAAACAACATATCCCAATCCACTCTTCCTGGATCCTTTCTCTTTTCCACAAAATTTGCCTTCCTCTAATTTAGAATCCCAACATGAGAAATAAACTTATCCTTTTCCATAATTAACGAAACTAATTGCATTATGGTCACTGAACCCAAAATGTCCATCTACACATATATCTGTCACCTGACCAGTCTTGTTCCCTAAGAGGGAATCAAGTATTGCGTCCTCCCTCATTGGTACTTCTATACATTGATTTAAAAAACTTTCCTGAACTCATTTCACAAACTCCAAGCCATCCATCCCTTTCACAGTGTGGGAGTTCCAGTCAATATTTGGAAAGTTAAAATCTTCTCCAATCACAAGATTCTGCTTCTGACATCTGTCTTCTATCTCTCTACAGATTTGCTCCTCCAATTCTCTCTATGGGGGGGGGGGGTCTATAATACAACATGATCTCATTCCTCAACTCCACGCATATGACCTCTGTAGACAAACCCTCCTGGTTGTCCTGACTTTATGCAGCAGAGGTATTTTCCTTGACTACCAATCCCACTCCTCCCCCTTTCCTGCTCACCCCCTTTATCACATCTGAACCAACAGAACCATAGAACATTAAGGTGCAAATCCTGCTCTTCCTGCAACCAAGTTTCACTAATAGCAATAATATCGTAAGCCCTTGTGTCAATCCATGCCCTAAGATCATCATCCTTTCCAACAATACCCCTTACATTAAAATAAATACATCTCAGAAAATTTTTATCATGTACAAACCTTTGATTTCTGTCAATACATGCCGTCCTCGCATGACTTTTCTGAACCTCCTTCTCACTAACTGCTCTAACATTTTAGTTCCCCTCCCCCTGCAAATCTGGTTTAAACTCATCGGGACAAGACGAACAAACTTACCCACAAGGATATTAATCCCACTTCCAATTCAGATGCAATCCATCCCATCGATACAGATCTCACCTTCACTGGAACAGAGCCCAGTGATCCAGAAACATGAAGCCCTCCCTCCTACTCTGTGTCCTTAGCCACTCGTTAAGCTACCTTACTCTATTTCTAACCTCTCCAGCACGTGACATGGGAAGTAATCCAGAGATCACTACCCTGTAGGTTCTCTTCCCAACTCTCTGAACTCTCCTTATAGGACCTCCTGACCTTTTCTACCTATGTCATTGGTCCCTACATGGACCACGACATCTGGCTGATCTCCCTCCCACTTAAGAATGTCATGAACTCGATCTGAGATATTCCAGGCCCTGGCACCAGAGAGACAACATACCATTTGGGATTCACGATCTCCTCTACAGAACATCTCATCTGTCCCCCTAAATATGGAATCCCCTATCACAACCACTCGCCTCTTCTCCTCCCTTCCCTTCTAAACCACAGCACCAGACTCTGTGCCAGAAACCTGATTGCCATGACTAGTACCCAGTAGGTCATCCCTCAACAGTATCCAAAACAGTACACAATACGTGTTTTCCTTGAGGACGCCCACCAGGAGGGCCTGCTCTGCCTGTCTGTTCCTTCTCCCTCTTCTAACTGTCACCCATCTACCCTCTTCCTGTCTCCTAGGTGTAATAGTGTTCCTGTGAGTCCTATCTATCACACCTTCTGCCCTGAATGCTCTGTAGTTTATCCACTGCTTGCTCCAAAGCTTTAACATGTCTTGTCAGGAGCATCAGCTGGATGCGCTTCTCACATTTATAGTTAACATGAAAACTACAGACTTGCCTAAAAATCTACATCCTACAAGAGGAGTGTTACCCTGCCCTGGACTCCATACCCACACTCTCCCTATCTATCCCCCTTTCTCTCACTCTTTATCACTACTACACTATCACTTTCTGCCTACTATGCTGGTAGCATGGCTCCTGGTGGAGGCAAAACACCAAAGAAAAACTGTGGGCCAATTTCAGGAAAAAATTTTGGGAATATCTTCTGGCTCCCTAGTGGCAATTAAGGAAAGCTCCAGTAGATCACTGAAAAGAGATAATGCACTACATCACTGCCATTTCTAATTTTATATAATAATTTAGACCAATAACAAGAAAGAAAGAAGTCGGTCTCAGCACTCCTTCTCAAATCAATCCTTCACTTCCTGAACCAAAGACCACATTAGTGATGATAAGTGACCACATCTCCTGCACGATAATCCTGAACACCAGGGCACTCCACTTCCAGTCACTCAGACCGAAATATATTTTTTACTCACTCCTGACTGAATAGGCAATTTCTGCTCTAATTCCATTCACAATTTTGCAGATAGCTTCATCATGGTCGGTTGGATTTCATACAAGGATGAAACAGAGCACAGGAGAGAGAGAGAGAGAGAGAGGGGGGGGGAATTTTGTGGCATGACATCAGGACAACCACTCCCTCAATGTGGGGTAGGGAGGAGTATATGCCCCCTGTCTATATCACTGGAGCTGTGGTGGAGATGGTTGAGAGCTGTAAATTGATGTAAATATCATCAACAATTTGACCTGAATGGGCGTCGTCTTTAGCTCAGTGGTTACTTCGAAACAATTGCCTATTGTCATTAACTAGTCTCACGTTTGTGACTGGTCAATCACGGGCACTGACCAATGTTTAAAAAAACACAATTTGTCCTGATCCAACCATAATGATGCCATGGAAAGAACGCTCACCAATATCTCTACTTCCTCAGAAGTCAAAGCAATGTAGTGATTTCCCCTATAACATCAATTTTTTATGGATGTTCCATGAAAGTATCCTGTCCAGATGTGTAACATCTGGGCATGGGAATTGCTCAGCCCAAGAGAACAAAAAGGAGTAATGCTATTACAGCGCCAGTGACCTGGGTTTAAATCCAAAAGTGTCTGGAAGGAGCTTGTATGTTCACTACATGTCTTCATGGGTTTCCTCCGGTCGCTCCCACCTTTCAAAATATGAAGGGGTATTTAGGGTATTTGGGCAACACAGTCTCATGGGCCAGAAGAGCCTGTTCTTCTGCTTTATATCTAAATATAAAAAAAAGCAATTGCAGAGTTCTGAATGCAACTCAGGTCACCGTACAAACCAACCTTCCCTCCATTGGCTTGGACTATGATTCATGCTGCCTCAGGAAAGCAGCCTCCATAATAATGGACCCTTCTCACCCCATTCAAACTCTTTTTTCTCCTCTCTTGTCAGGCAGAAGGTACAAGCATTTGAAAACATGTCCCATCATATTGAAGGACAGCCTCATTCACCTTGTTATCAGACTCTTAAACAGGCCTCTCATGGATAAAGGGTGATCCCTATATCCCACAAACCTGCCTTATTTTTTCACCTTGCACAGTTTTAACTGAACTTTTCTCTGTAACTGCATATTCTGCAGGTCAGTTTTGTTTTGAACAACCTTTTGTACGTGTGTTGCATTTATTTGGCTGGATGACACAGAAAACATGCTGCTATTAGTACACTTAATAATAATAAACAATTCAATTCAGTTCAACTCAATTAAGGGATTTGGTACAGGAAAGTAGTGCTGAGTTCGAAAATCCAAAAGATAGGAAGGAGGGCTGAATGGCCTTCTCCTGCACATTTTACTTATATATGAGATACAATCATTATTTCAGAAACTTCTCAACAGTGATAACATTTTCCAAGGGTATTATCAACTTGAAATGATGAGGAAATGGAAATGCCATATAAACCCAAAAATTGAAGTAATGGTTGGCTAATATTTATATCTCTATAAGTTTTCATAACCCTGTTCCTCTATTTCTTGGCAGCTCTTGTGACTTGGCCTCAATCCTGACCTCCAGTGTTACATGGGTTCTGTACATTCCTACTTGTCTCACATATGTTTCCCTCTGGGTGCTCTGGTTTCCTCCCATGTCCCAAAAATATGTAGGTTAACATAGAACACTACATCCCAGAAATAGGCCCTTCTGTCTTTCTAGTAAGCGTTGATCTATTCTTCTGCCACTGATCTACACTCAGACCACCCCTCCATACCTGTCCTGTCCACCTACTCATCCAAATCTTTCTTTAATGCTAAACTTGAGATTGCATTTATCAATTCGGCAGGCATCTCATTCTACACTCCCACACATTCTCTGTGTGAAGAACTTTCCCTTAATGTTCCCTTTAAACTTTTCTAATTTTCACCCTTACCCATGCCTTTAGTTTTTAATCTCACCTACCCTCTGTGGAAAAAATGTATGTTTGCAATGATTTTGTAGGTTAATGTGTAATAATTAACTGGGAAATTAGGACAAGAATTACTTTACTCTGGCATGGATTTGAAGAACCAATGTGGTCTCCTGCTATCTCAACTGCAGACTTAGAAAGGAACTTACACAAAATTAATGTCCTGGTAGTCATCAATAATATTCAGTGAAATTTAACCAGAAGGAACAACATTTTTGGATAATTAATGGATAATGAACGAAATTAGTTGGAGATGCATATTGAAAGGTAAAAAATGCTCAATTCCCTTGTTGTACAATTGAATGATGGCACAAAAAATGTCTGGAAGGTGAAAGTGGATGAAATATTGACCATCAAATGAAATGTGTCAAAAATCAACCCACAAATGCAAATGATAGCTTTTGATGAACTTAGTCAAGGAGGAAAATGGAAGGTTACTGGGAGCATGTTTCCCAAAGGTAGCAGATGTTGGAGTTCCATTTCACATTGTTCATGAAAGCTGAGTTCAAGAAATCCAATAAATGAGATGAAATCTACTTGAAGAGCTGAAGAAATCATGGCCTCAATTTTAACAACCCTAATAACAGTTGGTGGGGGTGGGGGGTTGTATGTGACGGGGTAAGAGGTTATCGCTTCTGGAATCAAACAATCTAAAAGCTTTCCCAGGCAGTTGTATAACTCAGAGGGCAAGGCATACACAGGAGACTCAAATAAATGTGGATGAGAGTTTGCTTAAAACCTTATTATCAACTTTATCACCGGAGAGTTCTGAAAGGTCAGAAGTGTGAACAATTAACTCAAATCATCCGTTGTTCAAAACATAGCACAATGAATCCCACAGTAGCACAAAGCCAGGACTGAACATATTGCCAGAGATTTAACAATAAAACATAGCAATGAAATACTGGACTGATTTATGATGCAATTATGTCTCGTTCGGTTTGTACAGATGTAATACAGTCATGCGTCACATAATGACTGTTCAGGCAACGTCCTACCGCATATATATCCATGGTCCCATAAGGTTATAATCGAACTCAGAAATCTCATTCGGAGAAGAGACGTAGTGAACCTAACCAGACATAATGAACGCAACAGTTTCCTGCACACGATATGTGTGTCTCCTGTCTCTTGTATATAAGTGATTGTGCTGCCAGGCACAATGGTTCAGTAATATATATGTATATTACATATATACATATCATGTGTGTTGATAGTCATAATAAATGCCTATGTTACTGGCTTATGTACTGTATTTTATATTGTTATTTTACTGTGAATTTTCCCTACTTATAAATAAAAAGTTTACTGGATAACAGTGTAAGATTTGACTTGTAAGCAGCAGAAAGCAATTTTGTGTATAGCACAATGTTGTAGCTTTGCTAAATATATAATATGCTGTTTGCACAATGTCCAAATTGCATGATGTTCTACTTCACAGAATGCATTGTGGACGTTAAGTGATGCATGATGATATCTGAATCTATGTTTCTTACTCCAGTGAGCAATTCATGAATCTGAGAGCAACCTCTGGACATAGAATGTGTGTCACTCAATGCAGAAATATGAAATATTTTTTTTATTATAATATACATCAATTATTGAATACCTTATATCTACCCTCCATGCCAGCAACTGAATGTATTCTTTCATTAGATGCTGAGAAAGCATTTGATAGGGTAGAATATCTGTTTGCTACTTTAGGAAATTTTAACTTCAGTCCAGATTTTATTAAATGATTTAAATTATTATATTCATATGGTTTGGCTTCAATTTACAACAATCTAAATATTTTAGGTTTTATAGGGGAGCTTGCCATTTGCTTTTTGACCCAGTATTGGAATCCTTAGCTCTTGATCTTTGTGAGACCAGAGATTTATAGGAATCTCAAACCATGAGGTTTCTATAATAAATATACAGTTACACAATCCTTCATCTGGAACCCTTGGGGGTCAGTGTGTTCCAAAGTTCAGATTTTTCTGGATTTCGGAAAGCCACCGAATTGTGCTGCCGCATCCACCCCCACCCCCTTCCAATTGCGCTGCCATCGCCTCCCTCTCCCGCCCGACTCACACCGCCGGTCTCCCCCCTCGCCCGCCCGCCTGACTCATGCTGCCTGTCTCCCCCCTCACCTACCCAACTCACGCTGCTGGCCTCTCGCCCGCTTCAATTCGCGCTGCCGGCCTCTCCCCCTCACCCGCCCAACTCATGTTGCCATCTCTCTCCCCACTTGCTGGATTTTGGAGCTTTCCAGATTTTAGATATTCAGAAAAAGGATTGTGTACTGTGTATTAACTTGTTTACACAAGTTAACCAGTTTTTGTGTTATAAATTAAATAAGAGTGAACTATTACCACTAATGGATCATTTTCAAAATATTCTAATTTCCCCATTTAAAATAGTGAAAGACCAATTCAGATATTTGGGAATTACAATTGTAAGAAGTTATAAAAATCTATTGAAAGAAAACATTTTGAATTTATCTAAAGGAACGATGTTCTAAACATTGATCCGAGATGGTGGAAAGAAAAGGTTTTTTTCGTAAATGTTTATATTACTGCAACTAAAAATACCTAAGATTGAATTACATAATCAAGACTTAAATGGGAGAAAGATTTGGGAGTTCAGTTCGATATGGATTGTTGGAAAAAAGATTAATAGAGATGCTATGACAAAATTAGTCAATGTTAAGTATAGATAATTTTATGCAGCAAATTATATTTAACTCCAGAACATCTGAAAAGATATAAACTGAGTACCTCAGATATGTGTTTTCAATGTAACAAGCGAAAAGGTACATTTTTGCATTCAGTTTGGTCTTCTGAGAAAGTTAAAGGTTTTTGGGCTAGATTAAGAAACTGTTTGCAAGTAAACAGTTTACATGAAAATAAAATTTTCTCTCGACCCAAAGATCTTTTCAATTGGGGAAGTTAATGAAATGGCTTTGCTTAATAAATTAGATAAATTTCAAATGGCATTCTTGCGATTAGCTCCAGCAGTAACAAGGAAATGTATATCTGATTCAGGAAAGATCAGATGGAGTTTAATTTACAAAGATGGCATTCAGCAATGAGGTCCTGTACACCAATGGAGAAGATAACATAATTTACAGGATAAATATATATTTAAAAGGATATGAATTCTTTTAAGCTGAAAATTTGAGACAGGTCGTGAGTGTTGCTGGATCTTCGTATCATGTAGTACGTGAATGATTTGGTAAATCTCTGGCAATGTGCTCAGTCCTGTCTTTGTGCTACTGTGGGATTCATTGTGGTATGTTTTGAACAACGGATTATCTACTTCTTTCTTAGTTTCTTTTTCTATTTAGGGAGTAGGTGGGTTAGAATTTGGTTAAGTGGAGGGGTAAAGTTTGAGAGAGTGGGGTGATTAGGGGTGGTTTTTTAAAAGATTTCTGGTAATCGCTTAGATTCTTTTCTATGTAACCATGACAATTTTTTGATAATTTGTTGATATTCTAAACATGTAATTGTTATTACTTTGTTTACTAATCAATATAATATTAAAAAAAAACTTTTTGGTACTATTTAATTAGATTAAAGAATTATTATCAAAATAGTCATCCTGATCCATTACAATGATTGGGTATATCAATTTGATTAAAATGAACATGTTACCTACATTTTTGTATCTTTTTCAAGCTTTACCAATCTTCATTCCTAAATCGTTTTTTTGGATTCAGTGGATTCATTTATTTCTTCGTACATATGGCAAGGAAAATAACCTCACGTAAGTAAAGCTAATCTTTAAAAGACTAAATGGAATGGGGATTATTATTTCCAAATCTTAGATTTTACTATTGGATAGTTAAAATACGTCATCTATTTTTACTGTTACATTTTGACAAACGAGTGAACCACCCTTATTGAGTTTCTCTAAAAATTCATTTATGTTGGCAATTTTAAGCTCCTCTTTACCCCTTTCCTTTCCTAAATTGACACATAATCCAATAATGAGAGATAGATTGAGAATATGGACAAAATTAAGGAATTTTTTGGTTATAAAAGTTTCTCTATTGCCAATCCTATTACAGATAACCATTTTTTTTTCAACCTTCTTTGTTAGATTCAGGTTTTAAGGAATGGTATAGATTAAGTATCAAAAGTTATAAAGATCTTTTTATTCAAAAGAATTTTGCTTATTTTGAACAATTTAAGGACAAATTTAAACTTCCTAATAGATAGCTTTTTATAGATATTTACAAGTTAGGCATTTTGTCAGACTAAACCTGATTTTCCTCAACTTTCAGAAAAAAAAAATCTTGATTTACTTTTTGATTTGCAATTCTCCTAGTGTGGATTAATATTAATTAATTATAATAATTTATTAGATTTAAGAACAGCCTCAATGAAGGATTAAGAATGATTGGGAACATGACTTGAATATATAATTTTCAGACCAAGATTGGATTTTCACTCTTAACTTGATTAATGAATCCTCATCTTTTGCACACATTGTTTGTTACAATTTAAGATGATGCATAGGATACACATGTCCAAAGTCAAATGATTTCATTTTTTTTAATGTAGATGTTGATTCACTATGCAATAAGTGTAAAATGATTAAAGCTTCATTGATTTATGCTGGCAGTGCCCTAATTTAGAAAAAAAAATTGCAAAGGTTTTTTTCAAACGTTATCAATAATACTAAACATCAAATTAGAACCATGCCCTCTCATTGCTTTGTTTTTATCTTGAGAAGAGGATATATTCTTGACTTCATCCCAAGAGATAATTTTAGCTTTTACCTTGTTGATAGCTGGACGAGCAATTTTAATGAAATGGAGAGATGACTCTCCACCCACTCTACACAGTGGTTACATGATGTTATGTCCTCTTTAAGCTTGGAGAAAATTCAATACAACATTAAAGATAGAAAGTTTTAATTTGACAAAATGCGGGGCCCATTCATAGATTACAATCATAATTGGAAAATTTAAGAACTCCAGATGTTCCAGAGACCCTCTGAATGGTGTCTGAAGGTTGCTATTCACTCCAAATCTTTACAATTCTACAAGTTAACCTTGGTTAGAGAGAGGGGCTAGATTAATCAGAGGATTTTTGTTCTCTTTTTCCTTTTTATTAGATTAATTAGTCAAACATGGGTTTAAATCTGGTTCATCATGGATCATTTCATTAATAAAAATAGAATAGATCTTTGTTTATATAAAGGGATTATTAATTTTGTCTTATCTATTTTCTATCCAGAATTATAAAGAGATGTATTATGAGAAAGGTATAAAATGTTAACTGTCATATTTATAGAATTTGATATCTTAAAGAAACAAGTGAAATAAACAAATGTGGATACGATTTTAATTTACATTATATGTTTAATATGTGATATGTATATATGACCTGTTGTTTGTTATTAGAATCATTTATATATATTAAACTTAATTAAAATATTTTTATAAGGAATCAGCAAAAGGCAGAGTTTCATGCCAATAAAAAAAAATTAAATTTAAGTTAGGACTTGCATGAAGTTCTGCATTCTTAAAGGTAATCTACACATCAGCCAAGTTTAGATGACTTAAAATGAGGAAGAAGCCTGAACATGATCTGGGTGTATGATCTGGAACATGATCTGGGTGTATGATCTGGAACATGATCTGGGTGTATGATCTGGAACATGATCTGGGTGTATGCCAGTGTTGAATAAATATCCGGTGCATTTCATTTGGCTTCAGAAAGCACTAAGAGTCTCCATTTGTATTGGATACATATTATAGCCTGCCAAAATGGAAAAGAATCAAGAGATTTAAATGTTATCAATTCAAACATCATTGTCAATTTCAAAGTGCATGAGATATGTGTACAGTAGACAAGAAACCACAGTGATGGTGAGGAATTTAGGGTGAGTAAATGATTCTGGTGACTCACATTGACTAAAAGATCAGAATAATATGGAATGCACATTTGTGTGGGATGCAACTTGAATGGATCTCTGCTGTTGATGGACATAAATTTTATCTGGATGGTCCAGACACAACAGCAGTTTTGCAGATATAATTGTAGCATTAAATTAGTCACATGAAAATGTGGAAAATGGAAGGATATAGATTATATCCAAGCAGAAGAGATTTAGTTTAATTTGGGATCATATTGGGTGTGGTTGTCATGTGTCAAAGAGCAGGTTCCTGTGATGAATGGTTTGATGTTCTACATATTTGTAATGTACCATCACAACCCTGAATTCAAACCTACCATTGGTATACAAGATCATAGGGCTTAGAAGCAGAATTAGGCCAATCAGCCCATTGACATGCTCCACCATTCAAATAATTTTCCCTTCAACCCTGTTGTCTTGTCTTCTCCCCGTCACCTTCTGAATGCAGCAGAGATAGCAATCATATTGCACTGCAGAATCAGTCTAACTTATTCACTCAAATGGCTGGAGAGCCATGGAGATCTCCCAATCTAGAAGCAACAGTCCCAACACACGGCTGATGTCAATGAAGAAATGACAGTGCAGGGAATAAATCCAGGATGGGATACAAATGCCAGCGTTTCTGATGAGTTGAGATATCATGGTGGAGTTAGTGAGACCAATTAAAGGATGTTTGAAGAAGTTGAGGTGTTTGAATGACAACCCCTAATCCTGTTTTGATAACTACTTGTGCAATACCACTTGTTGAAGGCAGAGTGTCACCAAGTTAAAACTTGCCCGCATACAGTCTTATTGTCTTCTGACTGTGGCATCGTTAGAGTAGCAGTTAATGCAATGCTGTTACAGCTCCGGCAATCAGGACCATAGTTCGAATCTCACACAGTCTATAAGGAGTTTGTACATGCTCCATCTTCGTCCGCGAAGCCAAGCAAAGAAGAAGACATGCTCTATGTGTCTGCGTGGATTCTAAGAGTGCTCCAGGTGGTGGCAGATTAACCATTAGGCTGAGCAGGTTTAAGCCTAGGGACCTGGAAGGGAGGGGGGCAAGCAGGAGTGTGGGTGTCTGGCTCCTAGCAGGAGTAGAGACCTTGGGCTCCCAGCAGGAGCAGGGACGTAGGGATCCCAGCAGAGGCGGGGATCTCAGGCTCTACAATTCTCTCAACCCCAAAAGTTCAATCAACCCCAGTGTTTATTGATCCCCTTTTGACCCCCTGGCATTTTCCGACCCCCGTGGATCGTCACATCAACCCTCATGGGTCGACTGAGCACTTTGGAGACCCCTAATACAAGTATTTAATATAACTTCACTTTATTCTATTCAACTAAGATTGGGCTGGTGAGTGGGAGGTGGGGGGTGGGGGGGAGTGGGTGCAAGGTCAGGGGGAGCCTTACTAAAGATTAGCTCAGTGGTTCAGATGGTAGTTAATCCAGCACTGGTTCCAGGTTCCTTCCAATGTTCAAAATGTATGGGAGTTGTTGGTTAATTGTGTGTAATGGGCTCGGGGCCGAAAAGCCCAGTTACTATGGTGTATGTTTAAATTTAAATTAAGACATACTAAACAAACTTTTACTACCTCTGGTCTGCTTTTAGGTTATTTTCCAAACCTAACTGTCGCTTTACTTCAATTAATTCCATTTCTATTGGATTATGTTCCAAATAGTTCCAACAAATCATAGGCATTTCTCATGTCCACAGCAAAGAGTCATTACCCAAGAACAAATACATTGAGCTCATTGGCTTCCTGATTAATTCCACATCCTCCAGCTTTAAAAGCTTCAACAAAACCACCAATGTCAAAGGAGGCATAATTTTGTTCAGAAAACTACCTATGAAACATTATTGTTAGAATGAATTAAAAGAGCAGAGCAATGTGGAATACAACTTGGATGGATCTTTGTACAAAATGACTGGAGATGGACATAAATATATTAACAAAATTTATCTGGTTGGTGCCAAATATGTTGTTTGATTGTACCATGACACATTCATATGTTAAATTATCTCTGCATTCTTACATAGCAATGGAATATCTTAGAATTATATTTAATGAACATCCAACTGAGGAGATTGAATACATCAATTATAGATAAAACTACCACTTTTATATGTTTTAATTAGCTTCACATCAAGCCATAAATGTCAAAATCTCATTTATTGGTGACAATTAATAGATAACATCCATTTTGTCCTCCCTTGACTATGAAAAACAATGACAAATTGTATAATTGTATAATTTTATGATGCTAAAATCTGAAAGCCAATTGGCTAATGTCAGTTTCTATTCCAAAAGTTATACAGTACTTAAATTTTCGGTGCCTGTTAAAAAAAAATCAAGCAGCTGCATTTTTAAAAAATGATACATCTACCGTCCTTCAACCTTGCACTGTAATAATAAAAATCTATCTTAAAAGCTTCTTGAGTAAATGATATTGCCTGTGTAAAGATAATAGCTTGACAAAAGTATCTGTAACTTCAGGTCAAATTCACTGAGGATTCAAAGGGTTAGAGTTCTTCCTTTGTCGTAGCTGCAAGGAAGATGAACATGTTTTTCTGGTTGCTATCCAATTTATGGATTAGGCTCATGATGGTGCACTGTACTAAAGTCAACAATGACAATAGATGGTTATGGATGCTTCACTTACAATGTTGCAGGAACATACAATTTGTCTCAAACTTCATCTCAGGTTAACAGCACTGAGCATAGATCCATCTGTGTACTGCAATGAGGAATCGTACATCACTGTGTTTACTTCAAAGAAATGATGAGAAAACATTTAACAGAGATGCATTTCCATTTCTTAAAACTTAGAGAATGGATCTGTATTTGTGATTTAAGGATGTTACACCTCACACAAAGTGCTCAATATTTCTGAATTCTTTGTCTAAAGAGTAAACTACACATTTGTTGAGGATTAACGCCAATTTAACGTGCATTAAAGATCACACAAAAAATAGTTACAAATAAATGACCAGCACCCATGTACAGAAATACTATTCCATACAAAATAGGGAGGGGGGAGGATTAACATAATTTGTTCTTTGATCGATGGACAGGATTCAAGTCTGAAGGTCTGGAGCCCAAACTGTTTGGAACATTCACAAAAGGAGATGGTGATCTATCAAGTTTGAGGGCTTCTGAAGTGGATATTTTGGAGATGACAAATTAATCTTTGCATTTGAAGGGTTTTCAGATGTTAAGAGAAGTTGATTAATTAACTTTATAATTTGTTGATGTGGCTACTGCAAATGTGTGCAAATATTTAATTACTTAAATATATGTAAATTGATACAGTGTTAACAATTTTCCACTGTTTAGCCTCTGACTAAATCGAAAGCAGTGTGGTGTTAAATTTGCAGGAGGACCTTTAAGAACCGAGTACACAAGATTAGGAGAGATTTCAGAGGCTTTTTTTTACTCATGGAGTGGTGGGTGCCTGGAATGCATTGCCAGAGGTGGTGGAGTCTGGTACAATAGCAACGTTCAAAAGATTCTTAGACACATGTATGTAAGAATAACAGAGGGTTATGGATGTGAGAACGCTTCCACCAGTGTTGTCTCCACTCCATCCTCAACATTCATTGCAGCGACTTCATCCCTAACATCGAAGTACTCGAGATGGCAGAGGCCGACAGCATCGAATCCACGCTGCTGAAGATCCAACTGCGCTGGGTAGGTCACATCTCCAGAATGGAGGACCATCGCCTTCCCAAGATCGTGTTATATGGCGAGCTCTCCACTGGCCACCATGACAGAGGTGCACCAAAGAAGAGGTACAAGGACTGCCTAAAGAAATCTCTTGGTGCCTGGCCCATTGATCACCGCCAGTGGGCTGATCTCGCCCTCAACCGTGCATCTTGGCGCCTCACAGTTTGGCGGGCAGCAACCTCCTTTGAAGAAGACCGCAGAGCCCAGCTCACTGACAAAAGACAAAGGAGGAAAAACCCAACACCCAACCCAAGCCAACCAATTTACCCCCGCAACCACTGCAACCGTGTCTGCCTGTCCCGCATCGGACTTGTGAGCCACAAACGAGCCTGCAGCTGACCCCTCCATAAATCTTCATCCGCGAACCCAAGCCAAAGAAGAAAAAGAAAGTATTAGATTGTTGTATAGTTGGTTTACATTCTAGGCTGAAGGGCTTGTACTGTGTCATATTGTTCAATGTTCTACGATAATATGACTTCAATACATTGTTGAAATATGTTCAAGGTTCCCTTTATTTTCGCATAACACATAAAACTGTAATGTACATAATTTACTTCAACTTTTGTATCCCTAAATCAAAGAGTAACAATAAGAGAAAGAGAAACAAAAGAGAATTCCCTCAGAGACACTGAGTGTCCATGGATTCACCTTCAGCGCTCCCACAGCCTCTGCCACTACACACACTCCTGTTCAATCCATCAAGTTCCAGGTCCAATCCTCCAATACGATCAGGAAGCCTTCAGTGCCCAAGGCCATTTGGGTGACCTTCTTGGCTTCAGCACCCTCTCAAATCCTGGTTCTGATGCCCCTCCTGTCATTGACTACTTTTTACCTTCCATAAAATGCATTTTGTTTGTAGCTCTACCACTTTGGAAGCAACAACGCAGTCGACCAACGAAGCAACACAAGATGGAATTCCACAGGAAAACACGTGCGAGTAGGGTGATGCTGAAAGAATAAAGATTATGCCTACGGACAAAGTCAAATATGCTGCAGTGAGTTCCGATACAGTAAACATCTTTGGATTCAAACCCCAATCCCGGTTGCCGGCGCTTTAATAGCAATGCGCTAACTGCTGAACTAAACTTGCCGCCCTCTCTCTATCTTACTCTCCCCTCCATCCTTCTCTCCCTCTCTTAAACAAGACTTTTTTTTAAAGGTGAAACAACAATGTTATTTTTATGTTTAAATAGGACAGACGAGGATCTGATGAATTGTCAGGCACTAAAAAAAACTATAACTAGAGCACATCTTGGAAGGCATGAAGAGCAACATGCAGGTCATGTGAACTGTTACCATTCTCCCAGAGCTGCAGTGTGAGAACCATGGAAAAATTAACATAAAGGAATGAATTACAAACATCTAATTGCATTGTCTGTCTTCCTGAGATAACTCAATTGGTTTATCTCTTCAGCACTGCCATGTAATCCCTACTGATATATGTTAGTGCCGATGAACTGAATATGATATTCAATATCCATGTCCACACAACCTACTCCACACCAAGTTTAGCTCTTTGAATCTCAATGCTGATCAAATGCAGCAAGTAACACAGATTGTGATATCTTTTATCCTTCTATCATGAGGCAGCAATAAAATTGTTTGATACCTATCAAGAAAGCTGTTCTTTGAATCTTTTCCATTTAATCTGAACACTCAACCCCTTGACCTTAATGGGAAATATTGGAAATATAACACAAGTTGTGGGTAGCATGAAGTCATTTATATCTTGATGCTGATACTTCTATGTGTCATATCACATGGTTGATGTTCCATTGAGGAGACACAGACACAGACACAGACATGGGGATATTTGCTGATTTTGCTAAATCATGACATCAGAAGCAAAAGTGGGTGGAATGCAATTTCAAGCCAATCCAGCTCCATTATAGACTATTGTTCTTTCCAGCTGTTCAGTCATTCTCATCAGTACTTCACCCTTGCACCAGCTTTTCACACTGTATGTTAATAGGAATCTTGACCACAAGTCACAAAGGAACAAGTACTGGTAAAAATGAAGTGGCAACAATAATGATGGACTGATCAGTCATCCCCAGGCTTGCTTTTAGAAGGCGTTTACCTTCAGAGTACAGCAGAAATTTTGAGTGATGATATCCTTTAGCAGGAGTGCACCACAGAGTTTGTTAATGAGCAACACATTTAGCAAGAAAGCTGTGAAGTGAGATAATGATTGTGAGAAACCAACATTCACCTTTAACATTAATCTACCAAGCACCATTTTCTCTTTAATTGATCTAGTGTGAATTAATGCTAGTTAGTAAACAATTTAAAATCTAACTGCTTTTGCCTTAGTTATTTTTATGCCCACTCATCCCCAATCCCCAGAAGTGGATGTGCAGCCTCAAAACCCCACATCCTTGACTAATGCAATGTGATGTGGTGGCATTATATTTCAATTTGTCGCTTGCTTACCTCATTATTTACTGGGTTGCAACAATACAACCTCACAGTCTGACACAGAAATGAAATTGAGCAGCAAGCATTCATAAAATGTGAAAATAACAGGCAAAAATGGTCAAGAACGTATTATGGCCAATGTTTTGGAACTGAGGCCTTCATCAAGGTATGAGCAAAAAGTAAGCGAGCACCTGAATAAAATTGAGGGGAAAGGCAGTGAGAAGAACAGGAGGGCAGAAGAGAAAACAGCTGGCCTCTTGCCTGTGCTCCTCTCCTTGGCCCTTCCCTCACTGTTTCATTCAGTTACTTGGCTGCTTTTTGCTCATACCTTGACGAAGGGCTCAGGCCCAAAACATTGCTCTTGCATCTTTGCCATAAGGAACACTGTGTGACCTGCTGAGTTTCTCCAGCACTTTGGTATATTAAGCTGCAATCATAGTGTATGCACATGAAAGAAACAGTTTAGTCAATAGAATCACAGAGTCAAGGAAATTTACAAAACCAAAGGGGACCTGAGATCACACCTCAACTACATCAGCCAATCAAGACTAATCCTATTAACCCACATTGGGTCTGTATTCCTCTACACCCTCCCTATCCAAGTTCCCTTTATGCTTTATACCTGCCTCTAGCAGTTTGTTCCAAATGTTTGTCATCTGTGTGAAAAATGTAACTTTAAATTTAGACATACAGCACGGTAACAGGCCCTACTGGCCCACAACCCCTTGATGCCCAATTACACCCAATTAACCGGCAACCCCTGTATGTTTTAAAGGGTGGGAGTAAACCAGAGCACCCAGAGTAAACCCACACAAACATGGAAGAACGTACAAACTCCTTATTGATGATCCTGGATTTGGACTTGGGTCACTACCATCGAATCAACATTGCACTAACCACTACACCCACTGCGCTGCCCTTACCCTCAGATCTCTGTACATTTCTCCACCTTACACTTTCAACATGTGGCTTCTTGTTCCAGCCTCTGGAATAAAAATAAAAGATTCTGACTGTGTGTCCTACCAATGCTGCAGGCAAGTTATGAGAAAAATATTTGGACAGGGGCTAAGAGATTTGTCCATGTATTTACAAACTGTCCACATGTGACTAGCATTTGGATTTATTTAGAGATAGAGCATGGTAACAGGTCTTTTCAGTTCAGAAACCTACACCCTGTGACCAATTAACCCAATAACCCCAACGGTCTTTGGAATGTGAAAGGAAATGGGAACACATAGAGGAAAGCGCTGGCTTCAAACGTGGGTTACTGGCACTGTGAACTGTGCTGACCCAAGAGATGTGAGGAATACCATGCCTTTTCTTTCTACCATCTGAATTTAACTCTGTTATTTCTGACACTAATGAAGTCCACACAAATCATGAGGGAATAAAGTACTTGTCTGGGAAACTAACAGTCCAGACATTCACCTATCAGCCCAATTGCCTCATCTCAACATCAGCAGGCGTTAGGTGTGCTATAACTGACCCTTTGTGTCACCAGGCTTACTAAAGGGGAGGGAAATTAATTATTTTCTTTCTGCTCACGATTTCAATCTTCTCCTTAATTTATGCCAACAGGTTTGTTAGTTTGGCTATTGGATGAGAAGATATGTGGCTGCTTTAATAACCCAATGAGTAAATAGTCTATTGAAACTCATTGATACAGTTGTACAAGATATATGGCCTCCTGGGTGACACGCTAGAAGGCTACTAATATTCATTGTACCAACTCCAAAAAAACAAACATTTGTTATCACTTAACTACTATTTTCTACCTCATGCTTATTTATATTTTTAAGTCTGCATTAGGGCAATTCATTTTTCAAGAAATTGGTAAAGATTCCATTATTGTCACTTAACACAACATTTTTAATGTAACATACATGATTTTTTTTAACTTTTGTCTACTGTAAGGCAGACAGAGAGTTTCCACTTTGTCCAGCGCCTCTCACAGAAACCTAAAGCACCTGGTGTCCCCCCTCCAAGTACTGAGCCTGCTTAGCTTCCAAGATCAGACAATCTCAGGCGGATTCAAGCTATTAGATGCTGGGGAGTTTCGCTCTGGTTCAATATAAATGAATTCCTTGCTGAAAAAGTGTCACAATTAAATTTTGAAAGGCTAAACAAGGAAACGGTTTCCACGAGCAGTCAATCAGCAGATTTAAAATAAATGCAGCAGATGACAGAGAAAAGAAAATTGGTTTAACCACCATTAGAACTTGAAACAGCAATTGGCCAATCAGCCCATCAAATCTGTTCCCCCATTCAATAGATCATGTCTCATCTCATATTCCTCAAATCCACTTTCTGGCACTTGTCTTTATTACTCTCAATGTCCCTATCAATTAGAAATCCATCTCTCTCAAACTTAAGTCAGCATAAAAAATGTCCTCTCATGTTCTGTGTTTTTCAAAAAAAAACGTAACCAATTGAGAAAAATTCACCTTCATTCAAGACATAACTTAGCCACCCCTCTATTCTGACTGATTCTGGACTCTCCAATGTGATCAAACATTCTCTCAGCATTTACCACAAGTTATGATGATCCAAAGGGCACTGCTTAAAAAATATACTGGAATCACACTCAGTAATAACTTTCAAAAAGGAACTGAATGCCTATTCAAAAGGGAGAAAGATAAAATTACAAAGCTGGGAAGAAAGAGAAGCAGGATTAACTGTTTGGATATCTTTCTTTACTTCAGGCTATATTAAAGAACAGTCACGTGCAGAACTGCAGATCAAAGGTTGAAATATGAGATGAGGCAGGAGAGTCTTTTTTTCCCCCCAACTGCTACGGATGCAGGTGGTCAACTGACTTCAGAACATGAGGTTGTACTGACCCATATAAACAATCTAATTTTTACTTGACCTTACACCCATAACACTCTCTATATTTCTTAGATCCATGTGCCTATTGAAGATTCTTTTGAATGGCTTTATTGTACCAGTCTCCACCAACATCCTTTTTCAAGCCCTCCATTCTCCTTGTAAAATAAGTACCTCTGATATCTCCCCTAAAGTTTCCTCCACTCACCTGAAATAAATATCCTTTGGTATTTGCAATTTTTTTCCCCAGGGAAAATAAGCTGCTGGTTGTCCACCCCATCTAAACCCCTCATAATATTACATACCTCTATTAAGTCATCTCTCATCCTTTATCACTCCAAAGAGAACAGCCACAGTTCTATCAGCCTTGCTTCATATGACATGCTCTTCAATCCGGCCAACATCCTGGGAAATCTCGTTTGCACCCTCGCCAAAGCATCTGGTGACCAGAACTGAACGTAATACTCCAAGCAGAGTTTTATAGGGATGCCTCTTTGTAAATCTATTACAAGCCAAGGATTAATAGAACGGCATTTTCAGGGAAACCATTCTTATCTGACAGTCGATATAACCATTCTCTAAGGTATATAACTCAGAGATTTATCATTTTCATATATTCAGGAGATTTCATGCCATTTTATTTTGGATGTTTGCATGTTCACATTTTGGAATAATATTTCTTCAATTAAGAAATATTTGGCCAAAAAGCCATCTGAGACTGGACAAATGTGTATAATTAGCAATGGGTTTCATCATGAATTTCAATGCACGTTGAAACAAGTATCAATCTTAAATTCAACAGAACAAGTCTTGAAGATTCCTCTCTCCAAGTCATTGTGAGCAGAATCCACCTGGATGTCAAACCCTAATTCAATGCAGTTTTGAATTTATTATGCACATTCATACACAACTGTGTCTCACCAAATTTTAGAAGCATCAAACAAATTGAATTTGAGAAAGAGTGCAAATTTCCAGCTAATACATCACTAGCCCTGATGTTGGGTTTTGACTCAAAACGTTAACACTACATTTTCCTCCACAGATGCTTTTTGAGCTGTTGACTTCCAGCAGTTTATAATTTTACTCAAGATTCCAGTAACTTGAATCATTGCACCTGCAGATAATTATAAAGAGGTCCTGGACAAAATTAACTTTAACATATCTTGCAGTGAAAAATATTTATTTCTGAATGAAAATTGAAAACGTGAGTCTATTTCATTCTGTGACTAATGCTTTAAATGGCAAAAAGCAATTCCAAATGATTAGAAATTTGATTTAATGATAATATCCAAAAGCGTTGGTGACAAAAGGAATGCTTGAGATTTCAGTCTCCTTGAGATCAGGGAGATTCAAGAGATTCCAGGTACTGAGAGAAAAAAAAATCTGCTGGAGGAACTCAGTGGTTAGAACAGCATTAATGGGGTAGGCGAGGAGGTGGGGAAGAATTGTCTACTTGATGAAGAGAGCTGACATGAAAAATTGGCCCCTTCCCCCCTCCACCCTCATAATGTTTAATTTGCTGAGTTCTTCTCGCAGATTAATTGTTGCTTAATGAAGTCAAGGTATTTGGATACAATCAGGAATATCTGCAATGGACATTTCTCGGAGATGCAGTTAAAATCTGCTGAAAATGCACATACTTTCTTTTCAATAACTTTGAAAAATGGAAAAGATACAGTGGGGATGGGCAATGTGAAGGAGAAGAATTTAGGGAAGTATTTCAGTTCAAAAACTTTCTTATGTTTCCTTTGCTATTGGACGGTGGGTTTTATCCCTTGGAGGGCAACTCGTTTTCTTTTAGCTCAGCCCCAATTTATCACTCAAACATTGTATCAACTGTCATACTCATGGGATCACAGTGGAATTCCATAAGTAAGTGATAATGGTCTGTTCATTCATGAGCTCAGCAACTCATCGTTTACAAGATGGAAATTCATTGATTTCTTTTCAATATTCTATTAAGAACAAGAGGATTGCCGTGCTTCATTGAACTTAAATGTTGTAATTTTGAGGAGTGGCTCATGGATTTTCCTCACACTCAGTTACTGAACTTCATTGCCCTGATATACGCTGAAAATACGATTTCAGCAAAACCATATGACAAAACCGCACATTAGTAACTCCTCTGTGTCAACATAATTCTATCATTTAATGAAAAGATTCACTTTCCTTCTTATGTTATCCATTTATCATGTTTGACTTGCCTAAATCAAAATTAACAAGTTGTTATATGAATTTATGAAGCTACAAATCTCTAATAATCTCAATGAGAATCCATTAACTAGCGAGCCAACAGAATTTTATTTCATTCTGATTATGACCAAGCACCATCCCTAAATATCTATTTTCCACTTTCGAGAGCAGATGGATGTTAATAAGTATTAATATTTTTCCATTACACTGTGGGAATAATGAGTAGATTAAATGAGGCTATTCATTTCTATATGGTCACAGAGCATTCACCACAAAGTCACATCCTATCAATTTATAACAGCTTATACTAAGCTACAGTGCATCATAGCTGAGTGGTATAAAATGAGGAAAGGGATTTATCAGTCTGACCTTTTCATTTCCAAGGTCAAAAAACAATCTTACAAATATGCAGACCTGAATGTACTGTCTCGTCGCCTTACTTTGTGATATGCCTCATATAATACAAGACCAAACTGATGCTTATTTTCTTTAAAGCTATTTCTCTTCAAAGTTTGCTTCCTTCAAAGTCTATTTGGTGTTGCATTCAGTACTAGACGCAACATTCAAAGATGAATACACTTAACATGGGTGCTTCGAATGAGCTCCACCTTCATGGCATCATGAGCCATGAATAAGAAGAGTGGGTTTTGACCTTTCTAAATGAAAACTTGAGATTGGACTGAATGGAGTGGTTTTAAATGATTGGATCAACTATTAGGTTCACCTGTTGCATAGGAATGCTTGAGTGAGGAACCAGTTTGATTGAAACCACGTTACAAGAATGCTATAGCTACTTGGTTCGGCTGGGAGTCGGAGGAGGAGGAGCTTGGTAAAAGTGACGAGAAGGTAAGCTATTAAAGTTGGGGGCTTACTGGGGCTTGGGCCTACTTGGTTCAGCTGTGAGTCTGAGGAGGAGCTTGGAGAGAGTCGGGCTGTGAGTCAGAGGAGGAGGAGCTTGGTGAAAGTGACGGGGTTAATTGGTCAAGGGGCCAAGAATAGGAGATCAAGAATCTGGTTGTGTGGCGCCAGGACAACAATCTTGCTTTCAATTTCAATAAGATTCCACTTGCATTGAATTCGCCCATCGTTATTGAATGAAGATCTACCGGGACCAATGCCTGAAGAGGGCGCACAAAATCAGTGAACCGGTGCGGACTCGCAAGGCCAACATGGCCTGTTTCTGCTCCGTAAATTGTTATATGTTTATGGTTATATAATGGGTGCTGTGGATAGAGTGGAACAGGTTGATGTTGTATATTTGGATTTCCAGAAAGCGTTTGATAAGGTGCTGCTCAAGAGACTTATTAGTAAGTTACAGGAAAGTGGAGTCCAGGGAAGTATATTGGCATGGATCGAAAATTGGTTGTCTGACAGGAGGCGGAGAGTCGGGATAAGTGGGAGTTTTTCAGGTTGGCAGAGAGTGGTAAGTGGGGTGCCGCAGGGGCCCCACAACTGTTCATCATTTACATTGATGACTTGGAGGAGGGGACAAAATGTGGTGTAGCCAAGTTTACGGATGACACCAAATTTAATGGAAGAGTAAATTGTAATGAGGATGTGGAGAGTCTGCAGAGGGATATAGTTAAGCTGGATGAGTGGGCAAAGGTCTGGCAGATGGAGTACAATGTTAGTAAGTGTGAGGTTATCCACTTTGGCAAGAAAAATAAAAGACCAGAATATTATTTAAAGGATGAAAAACTACAGCATGCTGTTGTGTAGAGGGACTTGGGAGTGCTTGTGTATGAATCACAAAAAGTTAGGTTGCAGGTGCAGCAGGTTATTAAGAAGGCAAATTGAATGTTGGCCTTCATCGCTAGAGGAATTGAATTCAGGTGTAGGGAGGTAATGTTGCAACTGTATAAGGTACTGGTGAGACCGCACCTAGAGTACTGTGTCCAGTTCTGGTCTCCATATTTGAAGAAGGATAATACTGGCTTTGGAGACGGTCCAGAGGAGGTTTACTAGGTTGACCCCTGGGATGAAGGGGTTGACTTATGATGAAAGATTAAATCATCTAGGATTGTATTCGCTCGAGTTCAGAAGCACGAGAGGAGATCTTATAGAAACATATAGGATTATGAAGGGTATGGATAGGATAGACGTAGGAAGGTTTTTTGAGCTGCCCGGAGAAACTAAAATGAGAGGACACAGTCTCAAGATTTGGGGGAGTAGATTTAGGACAGAGATGAGAAAAAATAGTGTTTCCCAGAGAGTAGTGAATGTTTAGAATTCTCTATCCAGGGAAGTGGTTGAGGCTGCTTCATTAAACATATTTAAAATTTGGGTAGATAAATTTTTACATGATAGAGGAATTAGGGGATATGGGGAGAAGGCAGGTAGGTGGAGTTAGGTCATAAATTAGATCAGCCATGATCTTATTGAATGGCGGAGCAGGCTTGATGGGCCATTTTTGGCCTACTCCTGTTCCTACTTCCTATGTTCCTATCTCCACAATGGAATGCAAGAGGGAGCATATGGGAATGGTGTATCCATGTTAAAATAACAGGCTTTGAAGCTCCAGTGACATGTGTTGAAACCTGACATCAGGTGCTCACACCTTCTCCCTGAGGCTGCATGTTTCTTTGAAAGTCCTCTATTTCCTCATTGAAGTGCAGGACGTTTGGTTAGTTGTCAACTGTAAATTTCCCTTTGTATCTAGGAGAGTGGTGGAATCTGAGAATGTGGGGAGGAATTAAAAACACGAGATGAATGTGGTGAGAATGGAAGATAGATGGTTGGTGCAGACTCAGGTTTCCATTCTTTGCCTTTCGAGGATTCTATCACTGAATACAGTGAATCAGCATTGAATTATTTCAGAATCAGAATTTATCGTCATGAACACGTCATGAAATTTGTTGATGTGCAACAGCATCTTAGAGCAAACATTCATATTATAACCATCTTGAAGATTACTATATAAAAAATAATAGCACATGAAATGTAAAGAATCTGATGGCTGCGGGGAAGAAGTTGACCTTGTGCCATTGAGTGGTCATCTTTAGCTCCTATATCTTTTTCCTGATGGTAGCAGAGTGAAGAGGGTATGGTGGTGGGGGTCTTTCACCCTTTGCAAATTGCAGCACCTGGGTAGCCCTCCTGGGACCTGGGTGTGATTACTGGACAATGGTGTTGGAAGCACTTTTCAAATCAGAGGGGAGTCTACCCATTAAATCGCGAACCCGGTGATTTAAGGGTGATCCCGCCACCGCGATGACGTGGTGAATGACATGCCATGCACTTACCGGAAGTACAGCCAGAAGTTAAGAATTGAAGACCAAATGGTGAACAGGACGTTCAGATGGTGGCTGCCATGGTGAAGCATGCATTCAAGCGCTGATGTCATCGGAATAAGCGGGTCGGCCATTTTCCTTTATAAATTGGCCATGGACAAGACCTAGGCAAGATTTATTGGTTTCCCTGACCACCTCAGAGATAGGTCAGCAACTCGGTTGGGTTCCGATGTGGTTGACCCATTTGGACCCTTTCAAACTGCCACATTACTGGAGCACTAACCATGCAAATTGCCTGGTTAACCCCATTTTATACAGCAGTTTGAAATGGCCTTCTGAGGATAGAGGCGGCTTTTTTAAAGACATCTCCTCATGTAGATGTCCTCAATGGAGTGAGGTCTGATACCTGCAATGTCACAGGCTGAGTTAACAACCCCCAGGAGTTTATTCTTGTCCTGAGAGTCAGCACCTCTATACCAGGCAGTGATACAACCAGCCAGAATGCTCTCCATGGTAGAACCTGTAGAAGTTTATGAGAGCATTCATACTGTGACATACTGAATCTCCTCAGACACCAAAAATATAGTCACTGGCAAGTCTTCTTTGTGATTGCATCAACGTGGAGGCTCCAGGGCAGATCCTCAGAGATGATGACACCCAGGAATTTGAAGTTCTTGACCCTCTCCACTAATGAGCCCTTGATGAGGACTGGGTCATGTTTCCTTTCTCTTTTAACTAAGAAGAACAAAATAACTCTCAGTCCTCAGCATTACTACAGTACATTATAAAGCCACAAGTGAATACAATAAGTTGGTAATTATGTAAACTCAATGAATCTTGCAAGTTTTTCTAGGCTTAATAATTCATAACTCAGATCAAACTTTAAAGGTCAAGGAAAGATGTAAAAATATGTCCAAAATGAACCCTTCAGCTGAAGGAAAAGAATAAAGCTTAATTTGAAAGGCTGTCATCTTCCTCAATTAGTGAAAGCCAAGGGAGGCAGCATAAGAAATCCGAGATGTTGAGGAGTGGATAAAGAGGAAAATTAAAGCATTTTTCAGGTGCAGAGAACTAAAAGATGGGGAAAACAACAAGTGTTAAAAAGTGTAGAAATTCTCAAAGTGGAATTAGGAAGGCAACAAGGCTTCACAAGATACAACTGAAGTCACATTATATATGTACATTAAGGACTAAGGAATTAATAGGGAAAGTGTAATGCCCATTAGGGACAACAAGGGCAATTGGTGTATGAACCCGTAAGGGATAGGCAAGGTTCTAAGTAAATAATTTTCATTAGAATTCAGAATGAAATTAACTTGGTAGTGAGAGAACTCAGCAAGGGGGGAGAGTGAAACTCTAATGCGAGTCTCCATTAACAAAGAAAATGGATTCGACAGATTAGAAGGCAGACTTAATAACCAAGTCTGGATGAGATTTATCTAAAACTCTCTGGAAGGTAATGCAAGAGATTACATGTGCTTTGGTGAATATTTTTAATCTTCACTGGCTGAAAGTCAGGTGAAAATGACTGGGGGATAATAATTTCAAGAAAAACAACAAGAAAAAGCCTGGCAGTTACAAATCCCTGAGCAGCTCTTAGGAAGTTCCTGGAAAAGATTCAGAAGGTCAGTATTAATGATCACTTGAAGGACCAGGACTAATCAGAGATAGATATTTCAGGAGTAAAACATAAATGTGTGCAGACACCATGATTAAAGTAAAAACACAATGCTGGAGAAACTCACTGCACTTCATGTAGCAAATATAAATAGCCAGCATTGGCCAGATCTTGTTTTTTGAGGAGGTCAGTGTTATAGTTGACATGGACTTCAGAAAGATCTTCTGAAAATGTTTCACATGGAATACAGATTCAAAAATAAAGGGGTCGTTGACAAATTGGATCCAACATTGGCTGAAAGTAGGACAGAAGATGATTGAATACTTGTGACTAGTAGTTTTCCCACAAGGATTGATGCTGGGAGCCTTGGTGTTTGTAAACTGTGTGAATGATTTGGATGTAGCTTGATCGGTAAGTCAGCAGATGTTACAAAGATTTGCAGAGTTGTTGAAAGCTGAACGTAGTCTTTCATTTCAGCGGGATATTGATGTAATGGTAAAATGTACTGAAAAATAATGGAGTTTAATCCTGATAAATGTCAGATGATGCCTTTTGGGAGTACGAATGAGGCTAAAACATACACCATGAATGGTAAGGTCCTTGGGTGGATTGATGAACAAAGGGATCTAAGTGTGCTTGTCCAAAGGACTTTAGAAGTGGTAGCAGAGTGGACAACATGATGAAGGAGGAATAAGCGATATTGTCATTCTTGAAACATAGAAACATAGAAACATAGAAGATAGGAGCAGGAGTAGGTCATTTGGCCCTTCAAGCCTGCTCCACCATTCAATGAGATCATGGCTGATCTTAAAGTTCAGTACCCCGTCCCCGCCTTCTCTCTGTAACCCCTAATTCCCTTATACTGAAGAAATATATCTAATTCCCTCTTAAATATATTCAATGAACCTGCCTCTACTGCTCTCTGTGGCAATGAATTCCACAGATTCACCACCCTCTGGGTAAAGAAATTCCTCCTCATCTCGGTCCTAAATGATTTGCCTATTATCCTTGAACCATGGCCCGGGTTCTGGACTGCCCCACCATTGGAAACATCCCTTCCGCATCCATTCTGTCCAGTCCTGCCAGAATTTTATATGTCTCTATGAGATCCCCTCTCAATCTTCTAAACTGCAGCGAGTACAATCCCAATTTGCACAATCTTTCCTCATAAGTCATTCCTGCCATTCCAGGTATTAGCCTGGTGAATCGCCTTTGCACTCCCTCCATTGCAAGAACATCCTTCCTCAGATAAGGCGACCAAACTGCACACAATACTCCAGGTGTGGTCTCACCAAGGCTCTGTACAGCTGCAGTAAGGTATCCTTATTCCTATACTCAAACCCTCTTGATATGAAGGCCAACATACCATTTGCCTTTTTAACCGCCTGCTGTACCTGCATGCTCGCCTTCAGTGACTGGTGCACAAGTACCCCTAGGTCTCTCTGCACTTCCCCATCTCCCAATCTATTGCCATTCAAATAGTAATCTGCCCTCCGGTTTGTATTACCAAAGTGGATAACCTCACATTTATCCACATTGTACTGCATTTGGCATGTACCTGCCCAGTCCTCCAATTTATCCAAATTACACAAGCTTCCTGACCCCCTCTTCAGTGCACACAACCCCTCCTAGCTTAGTGTCGTCTGCAAATTTGGAGATATTACATCCAAGCCCCTCATCTAGATCATTAACGTAAATTGTGAACAGCTGGGGTCCCAGGACAGATCCCTGTGGCACCCCTCTGGTCACTGCCTGCCACTCAGAAAATGAGCCATTTATCCCAACTCTCTGTCTTCTATCTGCCAGCCAGTTCTCTATCCACATCAATACCTTGCCCCCAATCCCATGAGCCTTGATTTTGCATGCCAGTCGTTTATGTGGGAACTTATCGAAGGCCTTTTGGAAATCCATGTACACCACATCCACTGGCTCTCCCCCATCTATTTTACCTGTCACCATCTCAAAGAATTCCAATAGATTTGTCAAGCACAATTTACCTTTTGTAAATCCATGTTGACTCTGTCCGATCCTTTCTCTGCTAGTCATATGCTCCACTATTACATCCTTAATAATGGATTCCATCATTTTGCCCACTACTGATGTAAGGCTCACCGGCCTATAATTCCCCACTTTTTCTCTACCCCTTTTTTTTAAATAGTGGGGTAACATTAGCTACCCTCCAATCCATGGGTACTGATCCTGAGTCTATCGAGTTCTGGAAAATAATTCTTAAAACATCTGCTATCTGAATGTCCACTTCCTTAAGTACCCTAGGATGTAGATTATCAGGCACTTGGAATTTATCGGCCTTCAATTTCCCCAAGACCATGACCTTAGAGATACTGATTTCTTGCAGCTCCTCCCTTGCATTAGTTTCTATGTTTCCCAACATCCTTGGGAGATTATTTGTATCCTCTCTTGTGAAAACAGAACTAAAGTAAGAATTTAATTGGTCTGCCATTTCCTTATTCCCCATTATATATTCCCTTGATTCTGACTGCAAGGGACCTAATCTGGATTTCACCAATCTTTTCCTCTTGACATATCTATAAAAGCTTTTGCAGTTGGGTTTTATGTTTGCCGCAAGCTTACTTTCGTAATTTATTTTTGCCCTCTTGATTAATCCCTTTGTCCTTCTTTGCTGCATCTTGAACTGTTACCAGTCTTCAAATTTGGTATTTTTTTTTGGCCAATTGATATGCTCTCTCTTTGGACCTAATGCTGTCTCTAATTTCCCTTGTTATCCATGGTTGAGTCACCTTTTTTGGTTTATTTTTATGCCAAACCGGTATAAATGATTTCTGCAATTCTTCCATTAGATCTTTGAATGTTTTCCATTGTCTATTCACTGTCAACCCCCCCCCCCCCCCCATAAACACCACCCAATCAATCTTACTCAACACAAGATCTTCATTAAACATTAGTTGGAGTTCTACATGGAGTTCTGGTCATTACACTTTTGAAAAGATGTGATAGTTCTTGAGATGATGAGGAGGATGTTGGCTAGGATGAGTCTGGGGTGATGTGTTTTAGTTCCAATGAACCATTGGGGATACTAGGTTAGTTTTCCCTGGATTGGAGGAAGTTAAGAAGACATACAATTGAGGTCTTTCAAACTATGAAGGTTCATA
Source organism: Narcine bancroftii (assembly GCF_036971445.1). Classification (NCBI taxonomy): domain Eukaryota; kingdom Metazoa; phylum Chordata; class Chondrichthyes; order Torpediniformes; family Narcinidae; genus Narcine; species Narcine bancroftii. Next base: position 95,753,147 of record NC_091476.1, on the reverse strand, counting down.
TAAATAGTAGACTGTAGGAACCATTACTCTCTTTTAAAGAACATTCTATGTATTTGCCACTTGTCCCTTTCAGATCCTCAAAGAACCTTTTAACCCTTACTCTAAATCAATGATTTTTAACCTTTTTCTTTCCATTGGCATACCACTTTAAGTAATCCCAATGCCATCGGTGCTCTGTGATTAGAAAAGGATTGCTTAAGGTGGTATGTGGGTGGAAAGAAAAAGTATGAAAACCACTGTATTAATCATACCTAATTGACTCATTATGTGTACGGTTTCATAACTCCAAAGAAAATGGGTCAATTACAATTGTTCTCAGGCAAAATATTTCAGTAACAATTGGATCTTGAGCAGTGATCCTTAACCTTCCCACTCACATACCACCTTAAGCCATCCCTTACAAATCACAGAGCACCCATGGAAAGAAAAAGGTTTAGAACCACTGACCTACAGTGTTCTCTGACATCGCATTGATAATGACCAACACGGTGGACAGCAACTGATCATACATTTCTACAGATAGCTCTGGAAAAAAAATACTCTGAGATATTGTGCAGGAAGGTGGCAGAATTTTCTCTGCACAGGAGGTAAGATGGTTACCTGCTTTGTTCCCATCCATGTTTTACTCACAATTTTTACTGATGATGATTCTTAATTTTTTTCTTTGTTTATTCCATCCACATAAGTTCATGAAATAAATTTTTTGAGTGTCCAAATAAAGTTAATTCATGGACTTCCTAAAAGCAACATTATAAGAACTGAAAGAGTACTAGAAATGCTACAAACTGTTAACAATTTAAAGGTAAGTCGACATTGATTTAAATAATTGCATTTGACTTTCTCAGCTATTTCAAAAGTTTTTTCTCTGGACTAACAGCCATCAGCTTTCCGGTCAGCAACTTGCATGCTGACACACTTGAAGAAATTTGTGGCACCGATCCTAAATTTGCCATTTATTTAAAGTTAGCATTCCTTGGATTTGAAGAGATCTGGCAATCACCTCATTGAGAATGAATGAGAAGTATATTTGTCTCGTGGGGAATCAAATGTAATGATGGAGATGGATCATTTTGGGTTGACATCCGAAAGTATTTCTTTACATATTGAAAAACAATCTTCAAATTCTCTTCCACATTCAGCTGTTGAGAGAAGGTCAGCTGAAAATTTGCAAAGTGAGATTGAGATATTTTTGTTCAGCAAGGATATTGAAGGTTGCACAATCAAGGCAGGTGGATGAAATTAGAATGCAAATTACCCATGATCTGACTGAATGGTGGAATAGGCTTCAGGGGTTTAATGACCTACTCCTGTTGCTTCTGTGATATTATATTTCAGAAAACCAACAATGCAATTACTCAAATATACCATATCTGCCCAACATACATAATGTAACTGTCAGTCAGAATTTATTGTTATGAACATGTCATGAAATTTGTTGTTTGCAGCAACAGTACAGTGCAAATATTACTGTAAATTACATTTAAAAATAAATAAGTGAGTGTAAATGAAAAGAAAGCGGGGTAGCCTCTGTGGTCCATTGTCCATTTAGAAATCTGAGGCAGAGAGGAAGAAGCTGTCCTTGTGCCGCTGGGTGTTCATCTTCAGGCCCCTGTACTTGCTTCTCAATGGTAACAGTGTCAAGAGAATATGACCAAAGTGGTGCAGGTCCTTGAGGATAGAGGCTGTTTACGGAAGAAACCACCTCTGTCGATGTTCTTAATGGAGTGAAGACTGGTTGTCAAGGCTTTTTTTTCCTGTCCTGTGCAGAGGCACCTCAATACCAGACAGTGAGGCAGCTCTCCATGGCCCACCTGTAGAAATTTGTAAGAGTCTTTGATGACATACCAAATCTCTTCAAACTCCCCACAAAGAATAGCCACTGGCGAGCCTTCTTCATGATTGCATTAATGTGGAAGCATCAGAGATATTGACCACCAAGAATTTGACGTTCTTCACTCTTTCCACTGCTGACCCATAGATAAGGACTGGTCCAAGTACTCCTGATTTCCCCCTCCTGAAGTCCACAATCAGCTCCTTAGTTTTGTTAACATTGAGCGCAAAGTTGTTGGTGTAACATCACTCAATCAGCTAATCTAGCTCCCTCCTATATGCTTCCCCACTGGTGTCGATAATTCCGCTAATGACCATGCTGTCATTGGCAAATTTGTCAAAGCCATTAAAATTGTGCCTTGCCACACAGACTTGAGTGTACAACAAGGAGACCATTGTGGGCCATACACTTTGAGCTGTGCCTGTGATTGTCAGTGAGGAAAAGGATGTTGTTTCCCATTTGTATGGACTGTGGTTCTCTGATGAGGAAGTCAAGGATCCAGTTGCAAAGAGGGGTGCAGAAGCCTAGGTTTTGGAGCTGGTTGCCCAGCACTGAGAGTACGAAGGTATTGAAAACTGAGTTGTAGTCAATGAGGAGTAGCCTGATATGCAACTTATTGATGTCTGGGTGATCCAGAGCTGAGTTGAGAGCCAACATTATCATAGCTACTGTGGAGCGATTGTTGTGATTGTGATGATTGTAAATTGCAGTGAGTCTTGATCTTTATGTACGTAGTTCAATTCTGGCCATGACCTACCTCTCAAAGCATTTCATCACAGTAGATGTTAGAGTGATAGTCATTAAGGCAGCTCACTCTACTCTTCTTGATGATCGATGCCCTTTTGAAGCAGGTGGGAATCTCTGACTGCACCAATGAGAGATTAAAAAGGTCCATGAACATTCCATTGAGTTGGCTGGGACAGATCTTCAGTACCCTGCCAGGTATGCCATCGGTTCATCGAGTAGTGATGCATTACAGCCATTTATGGTGTTCAGCCTTGCTTTGTAGGATGTAATGGGCTGCAATCCTTGTCATAGCTGGTGACTTTTGGACTCTGTCTTTAACTTCCCTCAGAATTGCCTCTCTGCTGCTGAGATACCTGGATTTCCTGTAAACATCTGGATCACTGTTCTTAAAGGCCCTTGATCTCACCCTAAGCAGGTTGCAAATCTTTTGATTCATCCCCAGCTTCCGGTTGAGGTACACTCAGACTGTACATGTGGGCATACATTCATCCATGCAGGTCTTGAAGTTGGAAACAGCCATGGCACATTCATTCAAGTTTGAGAATGAGTGTTTGAATATGGTCCAGTCCACTGATTCAAAGCAGTCCTGCAGGCACTCGTCTGCCACCCCTGATGTTTTCGTCCTCAGTCTCTGCTTGTACGCTGGAGTAGAAGTACAGCTAGGTGATCAGACTTGCCAAAGTGCAGTCATGGGATAGTTTGGTTCTTCATGGTGGTGTAGAAGTGGTCAAGTGTGTTGGCTCCTCTGGTTAAACAGCTAACGTGTTGGTCATAGTTCATCAGAGACTTCTTTCGGTTTGCCCGGTTGAAGTCTGCTGCAAGGGTGATGAAGGCATCATTTTCTATCTCATAGCTGCTCACCTCAATGCTCAGCCCCTCCAGTACTAGCTTGGGGTGGAAAATACACTGCGGCCAGGATGATGGCTTGGTAATATTTCACAAAGAAGGCATTCAAAGCATAGAATTCCTGTGGAGATCAGTGAGATTGGATTTGTTCAAGTCTCTTCAGGTTTTTTAATTCTTATTTTGTTTTGGTAGTTCAACATTGAGAATGGTGCATTTTTACTATGTATTTCCATTTTTATGGCAGTTGTGAGCTTTGATCAAATCATGACATGTGATCCCACATTTAATAACTGTCAAAAATGGCAACAAAAAGAATTAATTGGTTCACAATTGTCCTTCATGAGCAGAACTTTGCTATTGTTTGCTGGTCTGTTCCACTTGTAATTGAACATTAATGCACACAAGGTAGCCAGGCATGGAGAATAAGTATAATATGGTCTACATCCATGCAGATTCATTGGAACTTACCAAAAAGGAAGAACCTATTTTGCCTGTCATATTTCAGACAGGTCATTTATTTCATTTTTTTCTTTAGCGCTGTCTCTCTCATATTCTGTCCCATATTAACATCACAGAGAGGTTATTCCAATAAAATATTTAAATGTTAAAACCACTTTGTTAAATTAGCCAAATAAGTCACACATTCCAGTAAATTCCATTGTCTTTAACTTTAAAAAGGTGGGGTTTTTTGAGAAAACTCATTGGTCTTGCGAATCAATTCACATTGTTGCCACAGGCAACAAAGAAGCATTGTTAGCAAACTCACAGGTAGAGGAAAGAGATGAGGTCCTGCAGTGTGAATGGATAGATTTAGGCAGATGGTTAAAAAGCAGGACATCAAGGTCATAATCTTTGGACTACTCAGAGTGACATGTACTAGTGATGGTAGTAATTGAAAGACAGAGAATACGAATGTATAGACGGTCAGCACGTGCAGGAGGGAGCGATTCAGAAACTTGGATTAAAAAAGAAGCCTCTATCCTCAAAGACCCCCACCACCTCTCTTTTCTTTGGCTTGGCTTCGCGGATGAAGATTTATGGAGGGGTAAATGTCCACGTCAGCTGCTGGCTCGTTTGTGGCTCACAAGTCCGATGCGGGACAGGCAGGCACGGTTGCAGCGGTTGCAAGGGAAAATTGGTTGGTTGGGGTTGGGTATTGGGTTTTTCCTCCTTTGTCTTTTGACAGTGAGGTGGGCTCTGCGGTCTTCTTCAAAGGAGGTTGCTGCCCGCCGAACTGTGAGGTGCCAAGATGCACGGTTTGAGGCGACATCAGCCCACTGGCGGTGGTCAATGTGGCAGGCACCAAGAGCTTTCTTTAGGCAGTCTTTGTACCTCTTCTTTGGTGCACCTCTGTCTCGGTGGCCAGTGGAGAGCTCGCCATATAACACGATCTTGGGAAGGGGATGGTCCTCCATTCTGGAGATGTGACTTACTGTTAGGTCTGCTTTGTTCATGAATGAGTGAGACAAACACCAGGCTGAGTCGAAATCAGGGTTCTTTGTTCTTTATTACCGGATTGTAACACTTGCGACTAACAAAGTTAGTCGGAGAATGCATTCTGCCGTTATCAGCAAAATGGTGATTTTTTATACCCTTGGATACATGCTTAGAACATCATCATATCATTACTTGTCCAATGACTAAAACTGTTGCTATCCTTTCCCTGCTAGCTTCCTGCCTCTCAATCCATCAATGTCTCTCTTATCTTGTAAGTACAAGGATGAATTTACATCTTGTTACAGCCCTGTACATTCCCATCTCATGATGTTTTACCTAACAGGAGTACAAGGACACCTCCCCTTCTTGTTACTGCCCTGTACAGGGTAACTCCCTACACATTCCCATCTCATGATGTTTTACCTTACACTTACCCAGCGCAGTTTGATCTTCAGCAGTGTGGATTCGATGCTGTCGGCCTCTGCCATCTCGAGTACTTCGATGTTGGAGATGAAGTCGCTCCAATTAATGTTGAGGATGGAGCGGAGACAACGCTGGTGGAAGCGTTCTAGGAGCCGTAGGTGATGTCGGTAGAGGACCCATGATTCGGAGCAGAACAGGAGTGTGGGTATGACAACGGCTCTGTATACGCTAATCTTTGTGAGGTTTTTCAGTTGGTTGTTTTTCCAGACTCTTTTGTGTAGTCTTGCAAAGGCGCTATTTGCCTTGGCGAGTCTGTTGTCTATCTCGTTGTCGATCCTTGCATCCGATGAAATGGTGCAGCCGAGATAGGTAATCTGGTTGACCGTTTTGAGTTTTGTATGCCCGACGGAGATGTGGGGGGACTGGTAGTCATGGTGGGGAGCTGACTGATGGAGGACCTCAGTTTTCTTCAGGCTGACTTTCAGGCCAAACATTTTGGCAGTTTCCGCAAAACAGGACGTCAAGCGCTGAAGAGCTGGCTCTGAATGGGCAACTAAAGCGGCATCATCTGCAAAGAGTAGTTCATGGACAAGTTGCTCTTGTGTCTTGGTGTGAGATTGCAGGCACCTCAGATTGAAGAGACTGCCATCCGTGCTCTACCGGATGTAAACAGCATCTTCATTGTTTAGGTCTTTCATGGTTTGTTTCAGCATCATGCTGAAGAAGATTGAAAAGAGGGTTGGTGCGAGAACGCAGCCTTGCTTCACACCATTGTTAATGGAGAGGGGTTCAGAGAGCCCTTTTTTACCACTACCTCTACACATCAGGGAAAATGTACAGGAGCCTACAGACGAGCACTCAGTGGCACAAGAACAGCTTCTTCCCCACCGCCATCAAATTCCTGAATAAACAATGAACCAAAGGCACTGCCTTACTTTTCATGCTCTATTAATGTTCTTTTTTGTAAGATATCGCCTCCAACGTGCATCTTGGCGCCTCACAGTTCGGCGGGCATCAACCTCCTTTGAAGAAGACCGCAGACCCACCTCACTGACAAAAGACAAAGGAGGAAAAATCCAACACCCAACCCCAACCAACCAATTTTCCCTTGCAACCGCTGCAACCGTGTCTGCCTGTCCCGCATTGGACTTGTCAGTCACCAACGAGCCTGCAGCAGACATGGACATACCCCTCCATAAATCTTCGTCCGCGAAGCCAAGCCAAAGAAGTTATAATATGTATTTTTTCCCTGTGATGCTGCCCCAAAGCACCAAATTTCATGGCTTGTTCATGACAATAAATGGTGTTTCTAATCTTGGAACAATGGGATCTCTTTTGGAGCAGGGGTGACCTTACAAGACGTATGGACTGCACCTGAACTGGTGGGAGATTTCAGGGAGATTTGCTGGAGCTATTCAAGAGAGTTTAAAACTCATCTGGAGGTGGAGAGGGGTGAGGAAACCTAAATAATGGTGTGGGAGATAAGAACATTGAGGCAAATATGGAAGATAAAGTAAATATCAAGAAGGGAGGAACAGGGAATAGAGGACAAACAGGGCAGGGTGAGAGGGCCAAGGCAAGGAGTAAGGACGGTCTGAAAGACTAAACTGCATTTATTTGAATGCAGGAAGAGTACCATAGTAAGGCAGATGAACTTTGGGCGTGGATAAGCACACAAGACTGGAATAGCTAATGCAGAAACAAGGTGGATTAACGAGCAACACTCTCAGCTCTGTGTCCTGGATTATAGATCCTGCAGGTATGATAGAGGTGAGGAGAAGAGGAGAGAGGCAGTTGAGTTTTTGATTCGGGAGAACATCACAGTTGTATAAAGAGAAGGAGAGAGAAGAATACTTCTGGGGGAATCATCTGCTGTGACTAGAAGTGAAACTTTATTATAGTCCCCCAATAACCCATGGAAATTTGAGGAGTAAGCATATAGGGAAACAGCAGGTAACTGGAGGAATAATAGGGTTGTAATAATAGGACATTTTAATACTCATTTTGAAGAGGATTAGATGGAACAACGTTTTTCAGGAAAGTTTGAAAGCTATGATTCTGCTGGATAGGAGGAAACCTTTGCCTTCCTCTTGGGACTGAAGCTGGTGAAGTGTCAGAAGGGAAGTACATTAGAATCAGCGACCATAATTTATGGACAGACGTTGGACAGGTGCGCAAGTTGAAGTTCCAAATCATGGCAAGTCTCATTTTATTGATATAGGACAAAAAAACTTGCAGGTTGATTGGGAGACATTGAGATCTGGCAAAATGGAGATTTTTTAAAAGCGAGAAAGGCAGAGTTCAGGGCCAAGCTTTTGATTTACCTTCGGTGTTTGCTTTAACTAGTCTGCCGATAAGCCAAGAGGGGAAAAAAAATAGTCCAAAAAAAATCTGTATCCATAATATTTCATTCATCACATTTCTGAAACAAAAAAATATTTTATTTCCTCATATGTTCCTTTTTCCCCACAAACCTCGATTTTAATTTTAATCTAACATCCGTAAATGGTTATATCGTTATATGGTTATATAATGTGATGAATTTCCACAGCAAACCATGTAACTAATAATCCATTCTGAAAGTATTGTATTCATTGGAGTGTATCCTTCAGCTTAATCCAGAGCATGTACCAATATTTTTTCTGACCCAAAGTCAGTGTTTGTTCACTGCTCCTCTCACAAAATAACATTCTGCAATTTCTAATAATGCTTCCATAAATTACCATAGTAACTTACCTTTACAATGCCTGCAGGCAGTTTTATACACACCAGATATTCACTTTGTGTATTTTCTTTTATTTCTGAATGCTTCCTGAATCTTTCCAATTGGACTAAATTTGAACATAGCTCAGACAGAAAGTCAAGGGCTCAGAGAGAGAGAAAAAAAAGACCTGCACAAAATGAATTGTTCACCAGTAATTGCTGTCATGACTGACAACCTAAGATTTACCATGTTCTTGGCAAGGTCTACTCACTTGCAGCTAATTTTGTCTTTCTCAGAACCAACTCCAGAGCACTTGGACTGATGAAAATATTAAGGCTTCTATCTTCTATGAAGGTGTCTATCTTTCCATGCTCTACAGTCCAGCGACAAAGAGATAGCAAGGGTGAAAACTGTTGTAATGTGAGTTGTGTTCAAAGTGAGGCTGGGAGGGGTCTACTTCCTGTCTGTCTTCTTTACTTCCTATGTGCTTTGTGTATAGCTTGAAGGCCATGCTATGTGCAGTGCAGAAACAATAGAGGAAGGAGATAAGTCTCTATGTGTGCGTATATATGGATTTGCTGCTCCAGATAAAGTTATTGAGTGGTTCTTTTTCAAAGTAGAAGTGATGAGGTGAGCTGGTTTTGCAGAAGTGTTGACCCATTTTGAACTGGAGCTGTGTGTTTGGATGGCTACGTTTGGGATTATTGATGAATTAATGGAAGGAAATGAGGATTGGTCGGAGTATGAAGAAACGTTTGGGACATTTTTGTGACGATGCATTGCAGTACATCACTCGGCCAACAGGTGCCCTAAAGACATGGCATCTGGCCTAATGACATCCGACCCCGGGATCACGGCTGCAAGCAGCCATCTAGATCTTTATGTGAGTGGAATAAAGCTGTGTTGCTCCAAACAGTATTGTGCCTGTTTTCCTTTGGTGCAGCCTGCCACAATTTATTCCACTCACATAAATATGGCCAGCAGGCAAAGATCGCCTCCGACCTGAGTGATCCCACCCAAGCACGAGGAGGAGATCGAGGAGGGGGACAAACCCTTCATGGTCGAGACGTGTGCGAGCCCCCCGAACCTGGGGAAGACTGGCTCAGACATGGGGATGAAAGCGAGGGCGCCGGACCCTCAGTGGATGCCTACCAGGTAACGCCGGTCCCTGGGAGTCCCACATCCATCAGTGGAAGCAACAGTCCCCAGCCCCAGTGCAATCGAGATGCCTAGAAATGAATCAATGGCAGCACCTCTTAACGATGCTACAGCTGTACTGCCTGGAACTAGAGCCCCAGGCCCCCTGAGCATGCACTTCAGCCACTGGAGACATTGTTTCCTGAACTACCCTCACGTGATGATTCTGACTGCGCACCCGGAAGACCTTTTCATGCTGGTGGTAGCCCATCTGGGAGACCTGCCATTCGTGTTAGTCCAAGACTATGCCTCATACAGGGAGGCTATGGACATGCTCCAGTCCCACTATCTCCAAGGGTGAGGTGAAGTACCCACAAGACACCATCTCCTGACAGAAAACAGCAACCAGGGGAGTCCTTCCAGGATTTCTTGCTCTCAGTAAGAGCCCTAGCACGGGCATTCAACTTCCGCGCTAGGACCCCACAACAAATAGCGCAGGACCTGTTGAGGGACACGTTGGTGACGGGGGTCTGGTCAAACGATATCCGCCAACAGGTGTTAGAACAAAGCACAGTGTCCCTGGAAGATGCTGTGAGGATGGCAGAGGTGATGGAGACTACTAGAAATAACCTTGGGGGATACCTCCCCGACCACAGCACCAAGCCCCCCACTCCAACCCTGCTGGACTTGCTGACATCCCACCAAGATCGGGCTGATAATGTGGAGACAACAATGGCTGCAGCAATGGTGGCTCAGCCGGATGACACCCATAGATGCCAATTCTGCAGCCAAAACTCCCACCCCTGGGCACGCTGCCCACAAGAGACGTGGACTGCTCAATATGTAGAAAATGAGGCCATTATACTCTGGTCTGCAGGAGCTTGCAGGCAACCACCAAGACCCATTGTCATGTAAATGGGCGGCGGGATAACTCTGCTTCTTCCCCGGTCAGCCAGGAAGGAATGCCATGTGCGCCCAGAGGGAGCGGCCATCTTGGACCTGGGATCCAGAGGAGGAGTGCCACTACTACGGAAACCACGAGGAGACTGAGGAGTGCATGCTGGCTTCCCTCAGGATCAATCAGACAAGTCCACACAATTTGTCAGAGGCTATGGTCTCCGGGAGGTTGAACGGGTTGAAATTTAAATGTCTTTTAGTTAGTGGTAGTACGGAAAGTTTCATAGAGCTGAAATTAGTCAAATACCATGGGTTCCCCATATATCCTAGCAACAGGCTGATTCTCCTCGCATCCAACAACCTCTCAGTGAAAGTAAAGGGGTACTGTGTGGTGACACTAGAAATTAAAGGGAGGGAGTTATAAGGACTTCCGTCTGCTGGTCCTCAAACAGCTCTGCGCCCTGGTGCTGTTGGAATTAGACTTCCAGTGCCAGCTGGAGAGCCTCACAGTCATCCACAACAGACCACAGCCCCCGCTAGTGCTTATGAGCCAAAAGCGCTGTGCGCTATCGGTCCTTAATATCGAGCCCCCCCCCCAATTACCCACTGCACCCCAGAATGTAAACCCATAGCCACAAAGAGCAGGAGGTACAGCCCCAAAGACAGAGCTTTTATTAAAATGGAGACACGGCGATTGTTGCAGGAGGGCATTATTGAACCCAGCAACAGCCCACGGCGAGCCCAGGTAGTTGTAGCAAAGTTGGGGGAGAAACTATGCTTAATGTTCGACTACAGCCAGACCAGTAATAAGTTCACACAGCTGGACGCATACCCTCTCCCCTGGATTAGCGAGATGGTGAATAGGATAGCCCAGTCTAACCTCTTCCCCACCATCGACCTCAAGGCTGCATACCACTAGGTGCCCATCAGGAGGGTCGACTGGCCCTATATGTTGTTTGAAGCCAATGGCCGACTCTATCAGTTCCTCCAACTCCCGTTCGGAGTTACTAATGGTGTATCACTGTTCCAGAGGGAAATGGACCGGCTGGTGGACGACTACCGCCTGGAGACTGTTTTCCCGTACCTGGAGAATGTTACCATCTGTGTGCACTCGGTGAGCGACCACAACGCAAACCTAAAGAGATTTCTGGAGGCAGCCAAAGAATGCAACCTGACAACAACAAAGACAAGTGTGTGTTCAGGGCTATGAAGCTGGCTTTGTTGAGTTACGTAGTACAGAACCGGGAGATCCGGCTCACATGCAGGGCCTGATGGACTTACCCATCCCCACTATGCCCAAATCGCTCAAAAGATGCCTGGTCTTATTTGCCTATTACGCGCAGTGGAAACCCCAGTACGCAGACAGGGCCCGTCCACTGATGAGAGCAAAAGAATTCCCTCTGCCCAGTGAGGCGGTCCAAGCATTTAACAGCCTGCGCGATCACTTGGCACATGTCACCATGAGGGCTGTAGACGAAAGACTCCCCTTCCAGGTGGAGACCGACGCCTCAGATGTAGCCATAGCAGCCACCCTGAACCAGGAGGGATGCCCGGTGGCTTTCTTTTCTTGAATGCTGCAGGGCTCAGAAAACATGCACTCAGCAGTGGAGAAAGAGGTCTATGCCTTAGTGAAGACAGTAAGGCGCTGGAGGCACTACCTGGCGGGCAGCCGCTTTACACTGGTCACAGTCCAACAGTAAGTAGCTTTTATATTTGACAACCAGAACAGGGGGAAAATTAAGAATGATAAAAATCTTACATTGGAGGATCGAACTGTCTACTTAGTCGTATGACATCCGATACCGCCCTGGTAAGTTCAATGAACCTCCGGACGCGCTGTCCAGGGGTGCTTGCACGGCCACTCAACACATGTCCCAGCTGCAGAATATCCACAGTGAGCTGGGGCTCCCTGGAGTGACCAGGATGTTCCCCTTCATTCAGAATGTCAACTTGCCGTTCTATGCAGAAGAGGTAAGGACTACTACAAGGGGTTGTTGTATATGTGCGGAGTACAAACCACAGTTCTACCGCCCACCTGAGACAGCCCTTATCAAATCCACCTGGCCATTAGAGCGTTTCAGCATCGATTTTAAAGGCCCCCTCCCATCCATCAATAATAATTGTTACTTCCTCACTGTGGTAGCTGAGTTCTCCCCATTCCCCTTCGCCATCCCCTGCGCAGATGTGTTCATGGCAGCAGTTATTAAGTGCCTGAAACCCATCTTCAGCAGGTGTGAATACCCTAACTACATCTGCAGTTTCCACTGCGCGTAATAGAGCAGCCTTCATGAGTGCTGAGCTGCAGCAATACTTCCGAGAGAGGGGGATTGCTACCAGCCAAGGTACTACAAGGTACAACCCCCAAGGAAACGGTCAAGTAGAGAGGGAGAATGTTACCATTTGGAAGACGGTCCTTCTGATACTAAATTCAAAGGACCTCCCGGTATCCAGGTGGCAGGAAGTGTTACCCGAGGCGTTACATGCAATACGCTCATTATTGTGTACTGCCACGAACATGACCCCACATGACAGATTTTTCTCTTTCACAAGGAAATCGACCCCGAGCTCAGAGGTGACACATTGGATAATCTCACCGGGCCTGGTGTTGATCAAGAATCATGGCCGAATGCATAAGACGGACCTGCTGGTCGAGAGGGGAGAGCTGATCCATGCGAACTAGAACTACACGTTTGTGACATTCCCTGATGGGAGGGAGGACTCCATCTCCATGAGGGTCCTGGCACCAGCCAAAGAACCGGCCGAAGAGCAAGAACCAGAAGAACCCCAGCCCAAGCCAATCAACATACTGTTGGCACCCCTCCAAGCACCGACACCCCCCTCAGCCGCACTGCGGAGAACGAATGCCACCCCTGGGGAGAACGAATGCCACCCCTGGGGAGAACGAATGCCACCCCTGGGGAGAACGAATGCCACCCCTGGGGAGAACGAATGCCACCCCTGGGGAGAACGAATGCCACCCCTGGGGAGAACGAATGCCACCCCTAGGGACCCACAACCTACCCAGTATACCAAATGACTGCCCCATCCCCCCAGCCCAAACCACACACCCACCCTAGGAAGTCCCAGAGGGTGCAGAAACCAACTGTACGCCTGGACTTGTGAGTAATACCAGGTCTTTTTTAAAGGGGGTGAATGTGATAATATGCTGCAGTATCTGACCACCAGGTAGCCCTAAAGGGCCCATAGTAAAAAAACTGAGGTCTGGACCGTGTTCCCTCTCTCCCTCTCTCCCTCTCTCCCTCTCTCCCTCTCTCCCTCTCTCCCTCTCTCCCTCTCTCCCTCTCTCCCTCTCTCCCTCTCTCCCTCTCTCCCTCTCTCCCTCTCTCCCTCCTGCTCTATGCCCCCGCTACCCCCCCCCCCCCCCAGGATCACTGCTGCAAGCAGCCAGCAGCCAACTAGATCTTTATGTGAGTGAAATAAAGCTGTGTTGCTCCAAACAGTACTGTGCTTGTGTTTTCCTTTGGTGCAGCCTGCCACAACTTTTTCTGTGTTAATGGAATTATTGAGGAGGCTAAGAAGTGCTCTATTTTCCTGAATGTGTCTGGGGCAAAAACTTGCAAGTTGATAAGGAACTTAGCCACACAGTGGAAACTGTGGGGACATTCCATTTGATGAACTGGTCAAGCTTGTGCGGAACCACCTTCATCCGAAACCTTTTGTGATAGTCCAATGGTTTAAGTTTCACAGCCTTTTCAGGAAGCCAGCACAGTCTGTGGCCAATTTTCTGGTTGAGCTTTGATGGCTATTGGAGCATTGTGGTTTTGAGGAAGTAATGGATGATTTGCTATGGGGCAGATGTTTCTAGTAATGGTGGATGCACATTCCAAATGGATTCAAGCTCACATCATATCAGTCTATTCATCCATAGACAAACTCAGGCAGATGTTGCAGTCTAGAGGTTTCCCGACACTCTGGTCACTGATAATGGCCCGACATTTACCAGTGAGCTGTTCAGTAAATTCAGGCAGTAGAATGGCATTCGGATGGAACCTTTCCACCAAGCCTCAAATGGTTTGGCTGAGTAGGCTGTTCAGACAGTGAAGGAAGGCCTGAAGAGGATGATGGAACTCTCTTATCTCCAGGCTTTCATGTTTCTAGTTTAAATACTGCCTTTTGCCGCAGACTACAGCTGCGTGCACTCCAGTGGAGATGCTGATGGGGCACAGGCCCAAGTCAGGATTGGACCTGCTGCACTTGGACATGAAAGCAGGAAAAGCAGGAGGAACATGATGAACATGTACAAGAAAGACAGTTAAAACCAGATGACAATGTCTATATGAGAAACAATCAATAATGGCTTTGCCCGGGGTTACTCTTAAGCAGAGTGAGCCTGTCTCATATGTTGTTAAGCTGACTGATGGACGTGTTTTCGGCAGACAACAGGACTATGTGCGCTTGCATCATACATATTCAAAGGCAGGTAATTCCATGGAGGTTCCAATGGTGAGACAGACTACTGTGGAAGAGTGTTCCCCAGTAACTTTGCCAGAGAGAGATGCTGGCAGAGGGGCCTGAGTCCCCTGAAGAGGATGGACATTCCCACATGGATGCACAGTCCCCTCTTATGGGCCCAACACCAGATCTGCCCAAAACACTTCAATCGGGGGAAGTGAGCACATCGCAGCGCACTCGCGAACCTCCTGACAGATTAAATCTTTGATTGGACATTTTTCTTTTAGTAGATAGAATGGGAATCTGCCACATTGTTTTAAAGATGCTTTTATATTGTGAAAGTGTTGGTGAGATGTTATTGTAAGTTTTAGGAGTACGGAAGCTAATGATGCCATTGTGCTTTATATTTGGGGCATGTCTAAGGGGGAAGTAGTCTTGGAATTTGAGCTGTTTTCAATGTGAGGCTGAGCAGGGTTTACTTCCTGTGTGCCTTGCATATTGGCTTGAGGGCCATGGTGTGGGGGTATGTGTCTGTGGAGTGGGGGGGGGGGGGGGAGGGTGTTTATTGCTCCAGATAAAGTTCTTCTTTTGAGCTTCAAGTTGTCAAATGGTTCTTTCTCAAAGTAGAAGTTACAGCACAAACCTTTGGTAGAAGACACATCTCCAAAAAGAATACTCATCCACAAACGAATGTTCCAACAATTAACAGCATTTTTGTAACAAGTACCTGTAACTAATTTGAACATTTCTCTCCATAGGGTGGCAGAAATGCTGCTTTTTAAAAAAAAATACAGGTGCACGATCCTTTATCTGGACACCTAAAATCCAGAAAGCTCCAAAATCCAGCAAGTGGGGACTGGCGGTTGGGTAGGCGACCGTTGGGGGAGACTGCGGGCAACTGGAAGGGGGTGGGGGTGGATAGGCAGCACAATTCGGGTGGGCTTTCCGAAATCCGGAAAAATCCAAAATTCGGAACACTCCGTCCCCCAAGGGTTCCGGATAAAGGATCGTGTACCTGTACTCCTGTTATTATGCACAGCTCTTATCATTAAGCTTACTTGGCAATTACATGAATGAGCTCTTTCTGCAACTTTTGACACAAATCTATTAATTCCCCAAGCAAGGATATTGCCAGGCAAAAGAAAATTTAAAAAACTGAAGATGCAGGAAAATATCTGAAGTAAAAACTGAACATGCTGGAAATATTCAGCAGGTGAGGCAGCTTTTGTGGAAAGAGAAACAAAGTTAAATCTTCATGACTTAAACATCAACAGATTTTTCTCTTCCTGGCCTTTGAGTTTTTCAAACATTTTCTGCCTTTTTGTGAATGTTAACTGAGAGATGATAACCCTGCAATGATTATGGGGAGGGGGCTATAGCCCAGAGCTGAAAGCATTTTACTAAAATGTTTCAGAATTCTTCCCTTTCTCCTTCAACATTCTCAGAGAATATCAAGTGAAACACAAAAGTCTGCAGACGCTGTGATTGTCGTAGGAGGTAAATATATATTACTCATGATTCGGGCCTGAGCCCTTGTTCAAGCAATAAGCAAAGAGCAGGAAGGCTTCAAAATAAAAAAAGACTGGCAGGGGAAGGAATCCAGACCCATAATTGGATAATGATAAGAGGAGAGGGGGGTTGACTGTGTGAAAGAAGACAGAAGAAGGGATGGGGGGTGGGGGGGGGGGAGAGAGAGAGAGAGGGAAAGGGAAAAGAAACAGCTGGGGTAAAAGTGAGAGGAGAAAATACAGAAACCAGAGAAGTCTGGTTGGAGGATGCCCAGAGAATATTGAACTTCATTAGCCAGCAGAGAGGAGCACAGCAAAATAAAATGATTTCACATCAGAGAGCTATCAAGTTCAGTATGCAAGATCTTGCAAGCTTTTGACTCGATCATGAGGGTTGATCAATTTGAAATTCTCAATCAGAGTCTCCAAAACAAGCAGATATCACATAACACAGTCTACTTTGTTTTAACCTTGAAAACAAATCAATGCAAGATCAGTCCAAGTGGTCAGGAAATTCCAATGCATCCAAAATGAGAGTTTCCAATATTGAAGCCCACCCCTCCTCCCCCGACTACAGGCCAAAGATGCATGCACTTCTAAATGAAAATATGCTGCCACAGAGTCAAGTCTGAGCAAATGTTTATGGACAAGCTGACTGTTTGATCTATATTGCAGCTGGAGCTTGGGGGGAATGGGCATTGTTATCACAATGAGAAGTGTCAGGGGTTTTCATTGTACATGTGGCCAGCAGAAGAGGCATCAGGTTGGACTGTGCTCACTTTATCTGTCCCTGTGCAATCTTTACAGAAGTACTACTCTTCTGCAGCCTTGTCAATCAGATTGAGCCTCATGTTGCAGCTGCTGCCACACAGCTACAGCAATCATGTATCATCCCTGACCTCTGAGTCGATTTTGCACATTTCCCTTGGGTGCCCCAGTTTCCTTGCACATCCAAAACACAGCTTAATTGACTGCTGTAAAATTATTCCAAGAACAGAGGAGAGGCAGGAGAATTTTGGGCATGTGGGAGGAAAAAAAAACATGTCAGGGAAAGAAATGGGGGAAAGGTTGACCCAAGAGTGACCAGCACTGTTAGTGAAGCAGTTAGCACATTTGCTGTTTCAGTGCTAGTGACCAGGGATCAATTCCGGCACCATCTGCAAGGAGTTTGTACCTTCTCCCTGTGTCTGCATGGTTTTCTTCTGGGTGCTCCAGTTTCCTTCCACATTCCAAAGATGTATGCAGTTAGTAGGTTAATTAGTCATGAGTTTATTTGGATGGTGTGGGCTCGTGGGCCAGAAGGGCCTGTTACTGCTGTCCCGGAAACCTAACAGCCTTTATGTACCTGATATTGTCTGATCTCAGAAGCTAAGCAGGCTCAGGCCTGGTCAGTACTTGGAGGGGAGACCACCTCGGAACTTTTACCAAAGTTTCTGTAAGGGGCACTGGACAAAGTGGTGACTGTCTGCTTTTCGGTAGACAAAAGTAAATGAATTTCATGTGACAATAATGGAACCTTTACTACGCTGCATCTCTTAATAAACAATCATGCTTCATGCCATTGAGTCTTCTTCTAAAAAAGGAAATTATATCAAACAGAATCTTTTATCAGGGTAACTCATGCCCAGAAATTCCCTGTTGTTTACTGTATCTTGACTGATACAAATAAAGCCAGAAATTACCACCATCATGTTACATTTTGAAAAAAAAATACATCTTTCTAATACATAAAGCTGAAACAAAGCTATTCTGTGATTTAAATTCTGTGGCACCACAGAGGAATAGGATCTGGAGCATTGATGAATAATTAACAAAAACTTGTTGCATCATTGTTGAACCAGAATTTTTTTGTATAAATCTCTGGAGGTGATAATGAGGTAAATGCTTTGGTCAGTAAGCTGCCTGGTTATGCTATAAAAGTAATGATATGAAGACAGACGTAGAAATAGAAGGGAGGATCCAACACAAGGAATCTGTAAACGTTTTAGAGTTTGGATTGTACTTCAGAGAAGGGTAAATTCACATGATGTCCATTCAGACTAGCAAATCTCTGCAGCCATTGGATATGATCAGAGGAGAGGTAAGAATTGATTTTTGGCTCCATGAAAGGAGACCAAGGGGAAAAGGGAAGAGAGAGAGAGAAGGCCCTTTTATAGAGGGGGAAAAAAAGGCAAATGTAAAGACAGAGATTCTCCGACTTTACTTCTCTGCACTTACTTCCGTAAAGTTCACTTCATTTTCCATCTGCCTAGTGGGATACACTTAAAGGTGGATTGAAGTCGCTCCACATCCTGCATAAAAGGGTTGCTGCTAAAAATGGCTCTAAACAAGAAGGTAAGATGATTGACGTTGCGCTGTCAGTCCCGTCGCCACGCTGCGCGGTCACAGATCTGTCAGGCTGTGCTCCCTCACTCTGCCCCACTCCCTCATACTGCCCACTCCTGACAGGGCTGCCAGGCGGTGGCGTGAGGAGCTGTCACAGGGTGTCCATTGCTGTGCTACGCATCCCACCCCCTTTTGCCATGGGAAACCGGCGCGCTGTTCTGGGCGACATAAAAGGGCTGCGTGATCCATCTTTTCCTTCCTCTGCAAAAAAGGTAAATTTGGCCATTTAAAAAAAAACTTGAGCAGGCTTTTATGCATAAAAGAGAGAGAGAGAGAGAGAGAGACACACACACACACACACACACACACACACACCTTTGGGGTCAGCAGGTGACATCTGTTTTCTGCTTAAACCTTGAAGAATGGCTCAGGCTTGAAACGTCGGTAATATATTTTAACTGTGAGACTGGCTGAGTTCCTCCAGTTTTTCTGTGTATTTTTACCATAATCACAGCATCTGCAGACTTTCATGTTTCACTCACCCCTCCTCTGCAGCCACTCTCACTTCTCTAACAAACCCGACCAGCACATACTTCTCCCTCTTGTGCTTATCCATTTTTGTTGCATGCATAATTTTCACCACCTAATGATTGTGTAAATACATATTGTCTTGTTTGTTAGAACTCTTGTGATCGACCTTGGGTTCCACCTTGGGGTTTTTCAGTCACAAGAGATGGCAGATGCTGGAAAATGAGTAACAACAAAAAAGCAAATTGCTGGAGGACCTCAGAGCTGATGCAGGATCTTAACCCAAAGCATAGATCCTTGCTTTTCTCCCCAGATGCTGTCTGTGCTCTTCTGGGAGTTGAACACATGATCCTGCAAGAACACAACAGGTCATGCTGTATCAAAGGGAGAAAAAGAATGTTTCTTTTCATGCCAAAACTCTTCTTCAAGATAGTGCAGAAGCCAGGATAAAAATTACAGGATGGGAGGGTTGAGGGCTGTAAACTTCCCAGATGGAAATCGAGGTGTTGTTTTTCTGCCAGAGTGAGCTCAGTGCAAACTTGAGAAACAACACCTCAGCTGCCACTTGCACAGTCCACAGCCCGATGGTAGGAGCAGAAATTTTGTTTTAAAAATTGCCTTGACTTTCTTCATTCTCCTTTTTGCTCTTCCCCTTTCCTAACACCCGGCAACACCTCCGCCTGCCTGCCACCCCGGCTTGTTCTCATTCCTCACAGCTCCATCATTCTCATGGAATTTGTCTGTTCTCTCTTCTCCCACTTTCCCTTTCCCCTGGATTCCATTCTCACCTTCGCTTCGTGTCAGATTCTAACACTGTCAGTCTTTGTCTTCTAATCACCCACTCTGCCCTGCAATGACTCATCGGTTTTCCTTGCCCACCCCCTCCTTTCTTTATGTTTAATTTTAACCTGCCTCTGGCCAACACACCAACATGCAGTAGAAACTCAGCAGGCCATGCAGTGTTCGTAGAAAGTAAAGGATAGCCAACGTTTCAGGCCTGTGACCTTCATCAGGTGACCTGTTGAGTTTCTCCAGCACATTTTTATATTGCATTCGAGTCCAGCATGAGCAGACTTTCTTGTTTGCCTCTGCCCATCATTTTCCACCTCTATTTGGTTTGCCAGTCCTGCGTGGGGCCATTGTCTCACCTCTCCCAACCTTCTTCACATTGGCCCCTGCGCTACCTCTCCACAGTCCTGGAGAGTTTTGGCTCAAAACGCCAACCATTCTTTTTCTTCTAGCAGATTGTGTTTAGTTTCAGTTTCCAGCATTTAATGTCTCCTCTATCAGTTTGATTTTTTTGCATCTTGAGACTTTAATGCTACATTTAAATCATTGCATCAATAAAGTTATTGTTCTGCATTGTAATTACACTGATATGAATGAAGTAAGAAAAAAATATTATATCTATAAAATTACCACAAATTCTACTGCTTGGTGAAACCCCCTGAACAGGCTATGTAACTATTGTTTATCACCATTTCATCAGATGCAAGGATCGACAATGAGATAGACCACAGACTCGCCAAGGCAAATAGCGCCTTTGGAAGACTACACAAAAGAGTTTGGAAAAACAACCAACTGAAAAACCTCACAAAGATAAGCGTATACAGAGCCGTTGTCATACCCACACTCCTGTTCGGCTCCGAATCATGGGTCCTCTACCGGCATCACCTACGGCTCCTAGAACGCTTCCACCAGCGTTGTCTCCGCTCCATCCTCAACATCCATTGGAGCGCTTTCATCCCTAACGTCGAAGTACTCGAGATGGCAGAGGTCGACAGCATCGAGTCCACGCTGCTGAAGATCCAGCTGCGCTGGGTGGGTCACGTCTCCAGAATGGAGGACCATCGCCTTCCCAAGATCGTGTTATATGGCGAGCTCTCCACTGGCCACCATGACAGAGGTGCACCAAAGAAAAGGTACAAGGACTGCCTAAAGAAATCTCTTGGTGCCTGCCACATTGACCACCGCCAGTGGGCTGATATCGCCTCAAACCGTGCATCTTGGCGCCTCACAGTTTGGCGGGCAGCAACCTCCTTTGAAGAAGACCGCAGAGCCCACCTCACTGACAAAAGGCAAAGGAGGAAAAACCCAAAACCCAACCCCAACCAACCAATTTTCCCCTGCAGCCGCTGCAACCGTGTCTGCCTGTCCCGCATCGGACTGGTCAGCCACAAACCAGCCTGCAGCTGACGTGCACTTTTACCCCCTCCATAAATCTTCGTCCGCGAAGCCAAGCCAAAGAAGAAGTTCACTGTAATTCATTGCACCCAAATCACAATAAAAGTTATTTAAAATTCATATAAAAACTACCCATCCACATTCAATAGCATAACAATTAACTTTAAATTAATATTATCACATATTGGATGTTGTCACAAACAACCAAAGGTTAACTCATGTCTATTGTGGGCGTAGATGAGAGGAAACATGATCTCCACCACAATTAATAGCATTCACCAATAATTTCTTCAATTTTAGGGAAATGACAGAACCTTTCTCAGAATCTCAAAATAAAAAATAACATTTATAATCATTGCATAATATTTCAGCCATTACTGTCAAATAATGTGATCGAATATGACCTGAGAAATAAAATTATCAATTCAATTGATGACCAAAGGGATCTGCAAGTAAACTAGAAGTTGCAACCTCGTTAAGTCAGCCCATAATGGGGCTTACTGAAAGAGGGCACCAGGCAATGCTAATCCAGGCACTTTGTATGCCCTACGGCAGGTAAAAGTTAAAGAATATCATATATGATACATTTTTAATGTATTATTACATGACAATAAAATGAACCTTGACACACAAACCAACCCCAGAGGTTTTTTTTTAATTGTCATACAAATTAAAAGTGTTCAAATTTGTCATTTTTGCATTGGGGTTTAAACAACACGTGGAGCTCCACTGTTCATATGGCGTTATATAAAACTGACATTGACACATTTGTGGTTTACAAGAAAAACTCTAAAATTGCAGATTTAAGCCAATGAGAAAAGAAGAATCAGATAAATTCCAACACAGGAAGAGGGAAGGAGGATAATCATTAAATGACAATTTACTTGCTCCAAGACCCTACACTGACATCCTTCACTTTATCTCTAATTCCTCTCGTGACCACCAACTACTACCCATCTATCCCAACCACCAGAAACACAAACCTCCATCACTGAATCAGCTTTCAATCCCTGCCAGGCTTGAGCCTCACTGGAGGGAGATTGGCCAAGAATCCATGAGTACACAGTGATGAGAGGCATAGGAAGAGTGAACACCCAGCCCCTTCTTCCCAGGGCAGCAGTGGTCATTTACCAGAGAAATCTATTTTTGGTGAATGGAGAAAAGTTTAGGGGAGATGTCAGAGGTAGTTGAATGGTGAGTGTCTGGAACACACTGGCAGGAGTGATGGGAGTGGCTGATACAATCTAAACATTTAATGGCACAGTGATTTATTCCAAGCATCATAATTCAGTGGTTATCCTTCAAGAGCAGAATTTCATTATCATAATGCCTTCAAGTATTACATTGTTGCCTGCGAAGCTCTTTGGAACCCAGAGTCATGAAAGTCACTCTTTTAAAGTCTATCTCTATGGTGTCAGAATGCAGGAAGGGAATTATTATGCATATTTCTGGGATCTATTTCCCTTTCTGTATTTTGCCAGGGGAGGAAGATGACAGTCCTCTTTATTTTGCACCAAGCAACTCATACTGTGTCATTTGCAAAAGTGAAAAAATATAGGCTCTGAGATCCAATGGACAGAATGTCATGGTGTCACATGCAAAACCTGGAGTGGATCAACAAGATATTGATCAACTTTCTGATCGCAAACCAACATTTCCATTTATCACAAAGGTTCCAGTATTATGCCCAGTAATATTAATCAGCTTATTCTATTCTTGTTTTATGAAAATTGCAAACAATTATTCATAAAATAAACTAATTCTGTAACACTTTGTTCTATTCCTTCTCTTTTAACATCTAGTACCATCAAGCCTAATCTACAGCTATTCAGAGTAAATTCAGTCCCTCTGATATCGACTCAGTGAATTGTTTGATAGGCTCCAGAAGATACCAGAACTTACTTTCTGAAAGCTTCCCTAGTATTACTGGATCACATTGTTGACAGGCGGATAAGGATTCAATTGATCTTTCAGCCAAATCTTGTTGATTAAATTTCAGCTGGTCAACCTTCCAACTATAAACTCTACAATCCACCAAAGTGTGCTTTTTAAAAATATATATATATAAACTGCAACCCATTCACAAAACAGTTTGTTATTATTCCATTATTCTTGTGTTAGCTTTCGATTCATTATGATAATGCTTCTGGTTGGTTAACTACTTGATGTAGAGCTCAGTAGTTTCCAAATGATATTATCCAATGAACTGTGAAATCAGTGATTTCATTATTTTTTAAATCAATGGCACCACCTCAAAAATTCCTTGCTTTTAGCATGAAGAATATATTTGAGAGTGCTATATTTTGCTGTCGAAGCTTCAGAAAAATTTCCAATGAAAAATTCATGATACATATCTGTATCTGGTGGTAGCTCTTGGAGAAACATTTACATTTAAAGTCCATTTTTCAGGTGAGTGTGTAAGTCTAGAAACTGGAGGTGACAAGACAATGCCCTGTGTCAATTGTTGGAAAGAACTGAACGCCCAAACAAGTGTAACCCCATTGATAATCATCATCTGGCGGTTCTGAGGTGCTGTTGGTGGAGGAGACATCAACAGCTTTGTTGTTGTAATTTTGCTTCTTGTTCACTCTCTCACACAGTTGGAGATAATTCTGCAAGCACTCACTGCTTTAATTCCATTCCAAGACCAACAAGAAAAAACAACCACATCTCTTCATATATTATCAAAAGAAATTGGACCTTTAATTCTTCTGGAAGAGTGGGGAAAAAAACCTCAGATTGAAAAAGTATGGTTTCATTTGCTGAAATTGTCAGATTATTTAAAGCCCAATAAGAGTTGTGATTTGGGTTGTTCTATAATTGCAAATGAGTTGAAGACGGCAGCAATTAAATATATTTTCATTGTCAAAGCCAGCTAACAAGTTTGGCTTTTTTCAATCCATGTGGATGTTGAACTCATCTTCCACATTTTCTTTCCTATGTCCTCACCATTTCTAACCATGTGTCTCAAGGATCAAAGGAAGATCCATGGATTGAACAGATGGACAAACTTGATGTATGTCCAATAAAAATTAATTTCAGCAGCATTGATTCTTTATTTTGAGTAGAGTGATATCCCCCAGAGGACTGAGACGCCAGATGAGCTCATCTCAGTCCAGTTGGCAGAGTGAGTAGGTGCTCAAATTAACTTTTTTTAGATTCGGTTTGGAGATGTTAATCAAGGATATCAGTCCAGTTACAATTTGTCACGGCAAGACAATAACTTGGTCAAATTTTAAAAAAAAAAGGCTTTCGGACAGCTAGAGATCAGCCTGCTTTACTATTACGAGACCGGAGGCAGCCATTCAGCCCACAGAATTGGTGCTGGCTCCCATCAAACCATTCCCCTTGGTCCCATTCCATTTATCCTGATTTTTAACCACAGCACAATCACACATACTCTTTTAACTTGTTTTTTTTTCCCGTCATCTCCGTTAAGGGGTTATTTTCAGTGATAAATATTTCTCCCAGTTCATCTGCGAGGAAGTCGCATTGATTGTATATAAACACACACATAAAATTTGTGCACTTCCACCCACATACCACCTCCATTCACAGAATTATGAAGGACATCCAACTGTGCGGGGGAGTGAACATGCAGCAAAACTCACAACTAAGCTGGCGTTGTCTCCTCCACCAACAGCACCTCACAATCCTCAGACAATGAATATCAATGGGGATACATTGGCTAGGATCCTCTGTTGTCCTCCAACACACAATTGACTCAGGGTCTTGTCCTGACTCCTGCCAGTTTCGAGAATTCCCCGCACACCACATGCAAACTCACACCAACATTTGTGCACGCACGGACAAAACTGCTTTGAAAAGAAACACGAGTTCACCCGAGGTTTACCAGCTTCGAAACTGTCTCTGCAAGTGACATCCACACGTGTTCAACAACATTTGAGACACATTCAAAATTAAACAAAATATCTTTAAAAATGCATACATCAATCCTTAAAATGCTGAAATTCATGTGAAGAAATATTGAAAACAAGAAAAACAAAATCATCCTATTTCTATTTCTCCTGCCAGCTGATTTCTACTATTCATTTTAACAATAAAAATATTAAATCAAAATGTTTCAATCAAAACAGCTGAGTAAAATTCAGTGTGCAGATTCTCAGCCTGAGAGTTTCATTCCTCTGCTTCACCTGTCTCCAACTGTCCACATTAACCCATCAAATAGAATACCACCAATAGCTTCATGCACGTCTGGCTCAACCAATCTGAAATATTTCTCTGTTCCTATCCATCACTCTCCAGCCCTCTGTCCTACAATTTTCTCTCTGTCCCAGTTCTTATGAAGGATCTTCAACTGGAAAGATTCACCCTGTTACTCTTTCTTCAGATACTGCCTGACCGGATGAATGTTTCCCATATTTTTTTCCCATTATGTGACATCAAACACTCATGCAATGACTTTATAATGGAGCTCTAGTGTATAATGGTTCAACCACTGATCATCTTCCAAAAGTGTCATGAGAGCTTTGCACACAGCTAAACCAGAGCAACAGACTTACAGCATTACCTCTGAAAACTGGTGTAAATGCAATATTTCCAATAATTTATTTCAATTGTGGGGCACATCCTCAACAATGCACCCAGTTTGCTTAAGCGTTAGAAAATAACACCTTACCCAATTGTCTGAATTGCTTCTTAACAACTGAAAGAGGTGGAAAGGAAGATTCCTTCTACAAAGCAAAATAAATCATTAGCTGATTGCAAAAGCTGTGAGACTTTGACATGATAAAATTTATATAATACGTACTGAAGGATATGTGTTGGCATCTATAATAAAAGCATTTCTGATTTCCAGGTATGAATATAGGCAATATTGAACAGGTCAGAGAATTGGCACATCTGCCAATCATGACATAGTCAGTGATAAGACTCCATCAAATCATTTGTAACCTTGTGTGACATGAAGGGACCATTCCACTGAATCTGCAAAATGACTTAATTATGTCACAGAATAAACTTTTTTTATTTGAATGCATGGCTTGTACGGTCCTTACTGAAAAATAAACATGAAGTTTCTGATTTCAGATTTATTGTCAGAGTACATACATGATTATCAGAAACAACCCTGAGATTCTTTTGCCTGCAGGCAAGATAGAATTACCACTTATTGCTCATGGAAAAATAACTCTACACAATGTACACATGAAAACAAATAAAAATCTGTGAATAAATAAAAAATAAAGTGGACAAGTAAGAGACCTTAAATGAGTCCCTGATTGAGTTTGTTGAGAAGTCATTGGTGTTGAGTTGTTGGTGGAGGGGGAGCAGCTGTTCCTGAACCTGGCGGTGTGAGTCTTGTGACACCTATGCCTCTTTCCTGATGGCAGCAGCAGCGTGAACAGAGTGTGTGCTAGTCATGTGAATACTTGATGATCAGTGCTGCTCTCTGACAGCAGCGTTTCGTGTGATCCAAACCCTCCATATTATTGAGAATGTCTATGATGTCCTGAGCTATGTCCACTACCTCTTGAAGGGCTTTATGCTCAGGGGTATTGGTGTCCCTATACGAGATTGTGATGCACCCAGTCAGCACACTTTCCACCACACATCTGTAGAAATTTGCCAGGGTTTCTGGTGTTATACCAAACTTTCACAAACTCCTGAGGAAGTAGAAAGGCTGAGGTGTTTTTTTTTTCATGAAACCATTAGCGTGTTGAGTCTAGGAAAGATCCTCCAAGGTGGTGACTCCCAAGAACTTAAATCTGCTCACTCTTGCCAATCAATTCTAACTCTACCTAAGCATGAAGCACACTCTCAAATCAATATCTCACTAATACACATTCAGACAAACATTGAGTTACTGGAATTATATTAATTATTCTCAAAGGTTTGTTTCATGTTGAGGTTCCAGGGCTTAGATTTTGCTCCTTATTAAGAAAGACATATTTGTTTTATTGGTGTCTCTACATGATTTTGTTTTCTCCAGTTTCTCTGCAGATATAAAATAGTGAGGTTTTGCCAAGTTTGTTTATATATTTGAGGTTTTGCACTATGTATCAACCACACAGGCAGAACAGTGAGATTTTTAGATTGATTTCTTAGATTGAAATCAAGCATCATTTCACATGGTCTTCAGACAGAGCTGAATTAGCCATCTGCCTTAAAGTTGAATTAGAATCATGCAGTAGGAGGCAGACAATATGCAGAAATCTTTAAGTAGCCTCAAAAATCAGCAGCTGTAAAAATTAGATATATTGGAAATTTACAGGATTCTCTTCAAAAGCTGCCATCCTGATCATTCAAAATGATTATTCAGTTTCTCAGCATTAATCACAATTCATCCTCGCTTTGCAGAGAGGATGTTTATGTAGGTGACTGGAGACAAAGTTAGGAAAGCAGTTACATTATTTAAAAAATAATAGATATTTTTAAATTGAAATTTTGATTAAAATTATATTTGGTTCCCCAAAAAATGCATGTAGATTCAATGAGGCAATAGTTCAAGGAATCAGATGGCAAGATAAGATTTGAGTGGATAAAGAATGCACCCCTTACGGTCTTTCAAACATCAATTAATCTCACAATTTATTGAATGGATTAGTTACAATTCCTGTTTCAGACTCTCATCTCATTAACTTTCTGGAAAATGCATTATTAGAGCGTCAATGAGACTTGGATTGGATAAGATAGGCCATGATCATGGCTGTGATGACTCAAAGTGGTCAATGGTTAGTTGATGCTCTTGTTCTGTGCAAGATCCTTAAGGATCAGCGTTGGGGAAAAAAAAAACTGAACACTGGACAATTTGCAACTGTAATACAAGCTAACACAAGGTACCACAAGCACTTCACAACTAATGGATACATTTGAAGAATAGATCCTTTTGCAAAGTAGGAGAGGGAAATCCATCAGCAGAAAAGACTGACGAAAGCAGAGATTCTCTCTTAGTTGAGAAATGGGACAATATGCAGGTAGATGCCAAGAGACAACCAAATGCAAAAGTCTCAAATTAGGAAAACATTGGCAATCATGGATTTTAATAGCCTACACAAAGAAAGATTGCAGGAGAGGAAGTCAGAATGTGTTCAAATCAAGTCATGAAAAATAATATGTTAAAATAGGATACAATATTTAACAGCTTAATGGCCTCATTTAATGAGAATGTCAAAGTGAACAGTAGCCAATGCTTCAGAATCCATGCAGTACTGCATCTGACCATTACCTATTCCCAGGTTTCCAGAGAAATGCCTTCCATGTGCAGGAAATGTGTTTTTTTTTGCTTGTGGTGGTTGAGACAGGCAACTCCTTAACAAAAATCAACAAACAGTGCAACCAAGAATGAACGAAAGGATGAAAATACCCCTGCATTCATTTCTACAAAATTCATCTCTGGCAATTCTCCCTGTACAAAATATTGATTGTGAACACTAATACATATCTTCTTGTCATCCACTGATTGAAACATCTCCAACTGACAGCTTATATTAAGTAGCCAAATGGTGAGAAGAACCAAGTGGATGAACAAGACATGACATTCTGAAAAAATATCACACAAGGATGTGACGTGAAACTATTGTCACCACTCTTAAGTTCTATCTTTGGAGAAACATTCAATGAAATTATTTCCCTATAAACAATTTCTCACATGGATATTCTATTCTATTCTCCTCCCTGTCAATTATATTAGGGACAATTTGCAATAGTTTATTAGTTCAGCATATGTGAAACATATTAAAGCAAACCAGGTCACTTGGAGGAAATCCACCCTATCACTGGAAAATTGTGCAGACACCATACAGACAATTCTAGATCAAATCCTTGTTAGTCAGTGAGACAACTGCCCGACCTGCAAAATCGCTCGACCTCTCACGACAATTATCCATGCCTAGGAGGTTATCAGTCACACCAAAATGATTCTCAGAATAATTGAGATCCATCGAGTGAGTGCCAACTAACAACCACATTCATACATATGCCATTTTTTTCTTCTCTCTGAATTCACAGAAATAACACTAGATTCTGACACTCATCTGCATACTGGGGCAATTAATAGTGACTAATCAACCTACCCACCTGCATGTGGATAGGATGTGGGAGAAGATCAAAGCACCTGGATGAAATCCATGTAACCACAGAAAGAACATGCAAATTCCAGACCAACATTACTGGAGGTCACGATTGAACCTAGATTGATGGCACCATTGGACTAGTAACTCTTCGAGTTGGTCCTCTATGCTGTCCTTGATTGCTTAGTTGTAAATATATCTCAAATCATTTTTTTTTTCTCCCAGAAGTAACTTGCATCTGGATGAAGGGAATTGACACACTGCTGGAATTCTGGTTCTCAAGATGACTATAAGTGAAGTAACTTGAGATACATGGTGGATTGTTTAATATCTACTAGCTTGCTGATACAATAACAAATACAAATTAATTATAGATGGATAATGTAATAGAAGACAATGTCACAGCTATAAATATTGCTACTCAGTAGAGATTAACATAAAAAGTTAAATGATTGGATGAGAACCATTTTAAAAGACAAATTAACCAAATACTCAGAAATGAATGTTTTGACACCAAATCACTGTTGAGGGTGGAGGATATGAAATGAAATGACTACTGTTAATTAACTCCTAAAACAAAACTAAATGTATGGCTGGTGAGCCATTAAATATCTGATTGCTTTGGCAAAAATATCAGGCCAAATTGTTTGTTGTTAATTTTGTTAATGGTGATCAATGTTAATTACTTGATCAATTACCAAGAAGTCATAAATTTAGGTGGAAACATGATATAGTACATCCAGCAAGTAGCTGAAAATGTTTTTTTCCCCCATATGCCTTGACCTGTGTACGATTTTTTGATGTAATTATTGACCTATTTATTTTAAATCAGATTTACTTTAAAAAAAAATCAGGATAATGCCTGCATCAATTTAGCATGGAAGGAAAATTAGTAATGGTAATTGTCCAAAAGCATTCACTTCATAAGACCAAAAGACATAGGAGCAGAAATAGGCTATTCAACCCATCGAGTCTGCCCCACCATTTAATTATGAGCTGATCCATTTTACCACTGTCCCACTGCCCAGCCTTCTCCCTATAACCTTTGATGCTCTGGCTAGTCAAGAACTAATCAGTTTCTGCCAATACCTTGGTCTTCACAACTGCCTGTGGCAACAAATTCCACGGATTTACCACCCGCTGGCTCTAGAAATTCCTCCACATCTCTGGTCTAAGTGGTCATCCTTTAATCTTTAAGTTGTTCCCTCTTGTCCAAGACTTCCCCACTATGGGAAACAAAAGTTATGACATCAACTCTGTCCATGCATTTCACATTCAAAATGTTTCAGTGACATCGCTCCTTATTCTCCTAAATTTCAACAAGTACAGGCCAAAAGCTGTCAAATGCTCCTCATCTGAACATCTTTTCGTTTCATAATCATCCTTGTAAAACTTCTCTGAACCATCTCCAATGTCAGCTCATCCTTTCTTGAATGAGGAGTCCAAAACTGCCTAAAATACTCCAAGTGAGGTCTCACCAGTGCCTTATAAAGCCTCAACATTATATCTCAGCTCTTATATTCTATTGCTATTGAAATATTGCTATTCTATTGCTATTGAAATGAATGCCAGCTGTGCATTTGCCGCCTTCACCATCAACTCAATATGCAAGTTTACCTTCAGGCTATCCTGCACAAGGATTCCCAGGTCCCCTTGCATCTGAGTATCTTCCATTTTCTCCCTCTTTAGAAAATAATCAGTCCATTTATTTTATTTACTGAAGCCTCTATCCAATTGGAAATAGAATAGGAAATAGAAGGGGTGGCATAGTTAGCATAGCAGTTAGTGCAGTGCTGTGACAGCACCAGCCACTGGGACTGGGGTTCGAATCTTGTGCTATCTGTAAAAAGTTTGTACATTCTGCCCATGTCTGTGTGGGTTTCCTTCGGGTGCTCCTGTTTCCTTATGCCTTTCAAAACGTAGAGGTTGTATGTCGATTGGATGTAACTGGGTGGCATGGGCTCATGGACAGGAAGTGCTGTACATTGAAATTTAAATTAATTTTTTTTAAATCAAAATTGTTTATGTTATGTGTCAAATGTTAGTTTAAGACATCTGCAGTTGTGCTGAGGGTCCTTTTGACTTTAATGCCAACAGGATACCAGATGGAGACAGCTTTCAGAGAATCCCATCTGCAAACATCAGATTTAGATAATGGATCTTGTTTACACTAAAAAAAAGTTAACACAAGTTGAAAAATACTTCGATTATGAGAACAATAGAGAAAAGCTGGGGTCAGAAATATGTGTTTTCTTGCACTATGGTAACTGTAATAACTTACTAACCATCCATCATTTTGACAACATCTATTTTTTTTAAATTTAATGTGTACTGTTGTAGTTTTGCATGAAGTACCTATTTGACTGCAGCAAATAAGAATTTGACTGCATGTGTGCAATGTTCAGTTTATGACAATAATCTCATTGTCATTTATATATCTCAGCTTAAGTGTCCAAAGATCTCAGAAAGCAATGTTTATTTTTTGATTTGGGAGTTGATCACAGGGAAAACAGTTGGAAGAGGAGAATAGTGAGGTTCTTCACAATCAACAGATTCTGGTCCTTGGCACAATATATGCCAATTCTCCAGAATATTGCTGGAACTAAATGGTTTAAGTTACAGGAAAAGGTTGGATTGGCTGGGTCATTATTCCCCAGAGCATGGAAGGCTGAGAGATGACATTATACAGGTTTATAATACTACAAGTTCCATAGACAAAATTAATGCTCAGCCTTTATCCCAAGATAGACAATCCTAGAATGTGAGAACATAAAGCTCTCCCTCTCGCCTTAAATCTAAGAAGGACCTGAAGGGCAATATTTTCAATCAGAGGGTCATCCATATCTGGAACAAGCCATCAGGGTTAGCTGGTCAGTACAATTGGAATGTTCAAAAGATTTTTGGACAGATGTATGGATGGGATTTAGAAGGATATGTACCAAATACAGATAAATGGGACCAGCCCAGAATGCCAACTTAAACAGCATTGACATGATGGGCTGAAGGGCCTGTTCCATGCTGTCTGACTCTGACTTGCAGAAGGCAAGCATCAAATAATCTCCATTGAAATAGCACAGGAAACTTCCGATGTAATCCTTGGACGGGGCTTCAGTTTCCACTGCCTGTGATCGCGCCACCATTCATAACTTGCTGCTCTGACTGAGCCAAAGATGTCAACAGGACAAAAGGATACAATGCCTGTGATGCTCAAATTGGTGGGAGGAAGTATGTGTGTGTGTGTGTGTGTGTGTGTGTGTGTGTGTGTGTGTGTGTGTGTGTGTGTGTGTGTGTGGCATGGGCTAGATTGGCTGTGATCTGGTTATGTGAACTCCAACTGGCCCACTTCAGCACAGTGGCTTCAAAGGCAGATTTTGATGGAGACATTATTTAACTTGCACAAGCTTCTTTTGCATTGGCAATTACATAGCAGATGTCTTTCAATCAGATGGGTCAGGATAAATAGTGTCTCCATATTTAATTTTTCAATCAAATTACTGGTTTCTGGAGGAAAGTCAGATTTCAAATTAAAATTCCTGCTCATGTTCACTTGTGTGCCAAAGAGCAAGACTCAAAATTAAAAGTGAAATCAGGGAATGTGGGCCAACATCTTTCTGAAGATCATTACAGCCCCCCCACATCTCCATCGGGCACACAAAACTCAAAACGGTCAACCAGTTTACCTATCTCAGCTGCACCATTTCATCAGATGCAAGGATCGACAATGAGATAGACAACAGACTCGCCAAGGCAAATAGCACCTTTGGAAGACTACAAAAAAGAGTCTGGAAAAACAACCAACTGAAAAACCTCACAAAGATAAGCGTATACAGAGCCGTTGTCATACCCACACTCCTGTTCGGCTCCGAATCATGGGTCCTCTACCGGCATCACCTACGGCTCCTAGAACGCTTCCACCAGCGTTCTCTCCACTCCATCCTCAACATTCATTGGAGCGACTTCATCACTAACATCGAAGTACTCGAGATGGCAGAGGCCCACAGCATCGAATCCACGCTGTTGAAGATCCAACTGCGCTGGGTAGGTCACGTCTCCAGAATGGAGGACCATCGCCTCCCCAAGATCGTGTTATATGGCGAGCTCTCCACTGGCCATCGTGTCAGAGGTGCACCAAAGAAGAGGTACAAGGACTGCCTAAAGAAATCTCTTGGTGCCTGCCACATTGACCACCGCCAGTGGGCTGATATTACCTCAAACCGTGCATCATGGCGCCTCACAGTTCGGCGGGCAGCAACCTCCTTTGAAGAAGACCGCAGAGCCCACCTCACTGACAAACGACAAAGGAGGAAAAACCCAACACTCAACCCCAACCAACCAATTTTCCCCTGCAACCGCTGCAACCGTGTCTGCCTGTCCCGCATCGGACTTATCAGCCACAAACGAGCCTGCAGCTGACGTGGACATTTACCCCTCCATAAATCTTCATCCGCGAATCCAAGCCAAAGAAGAAGAAGATAGGATGAACTTGGCAATGGTGTCCTAAAATTTAACAATTTTTTAAAAACAAAAATTAGACATACAGCATGGTAACAGCCTGTGCCTCCCAATTAACAGACAACCCCTATACTACATGACAGTACAGGCCCTTCAGCCCTTGATGTTGTTCCAACCCATATACATGTTCTGAAACATGGGCGAAAACCCATATAGTCATGGGGGACAACGTTCAAACTCCTTAGTGACTGCACCGCATTCAAACCTTGGTTGGCGGCACTGTAACAGCATTCGACTAACCACTACACTAACCTTTCCACCCTTTAATCAGCTTATCAAAACATGTGAAAGTTACAGATCTCACAATTGTCACAATTATAACTTATTTCCCACAAACTATGCAGGAAACAGCATTTATCTGCATCATGTAAACTACCAGTAGGTATTTGGTGAAATATTTCGGCTTGGAGTAAATAGCTGAATGTTATAACCTTAAAAAAAATAAAGCTGCCATTGCTCAAATGTAACATTTGTTAAACTTAGAATTAATATTAAGATCAGGAAGTAACTGCTCCACCTCAAATTGCATGTTTCCAATTGGATATCTATGAAATCCTGAGAGAACAGAAACAAATATTTTGGCCAACCATCAAATCTCTATAATCCCATTCTGTCTTCCTTACATTTCACACTGCTATAGACTCTCACAGTACTGTGTTATTTTGCTTGTCAATAAGAACTACATTTTCCAGCATACAATGCATGCAGTTCGGCAGAACCCAGAAGTGACATGTTGTTGGAAGTCAGTTGAAACAGCTCAAGGAAAATAAAGTTGGTTAAGTGTTAAACCAATATATATTCTTTCTTCCTGAAAGAACAAGCATAACATTGTGTCAGAAGTGAGATCTTCCCATCGCCCATGGACTACCTCAGTGGGATCTTAATGCTCCTCCTGGGCTACCTAATTGAGATTCTCCTGTTCCTCCCAAACCAGCTCTGCTCCCCATGTGGGATCCAACTGAGCCTTTGCCTCGTGAGCAATGCCTTGGTTCCGAGGCACAAGCAGAGTGCCCCCCCCCCCAACCCAGCCAATAACTGGGAGTCCCTTGTCCTCTGCCTTGATCCGTTCCAGGATGGTGACACTGCTATGGAGCACCTTCCACTTCCTGTGGGAGCTAGTGTTGGTGTCCAGGAACTCCCCTTCACAATCCACCCACCCAGGTCCTCTGGCCAGGCATCTTCCTGAGAGTATTCTGGCTTGAGAGTACCAATTTATTTATAATATTTGGTTCAAATACATTTAATCATAATTTACTCTGCACCTTGGGAAAAAAAATTCTGAATTCCCATGTAAAATCTGACCAATTCACATCGCTATAATATCCATCTGATGGAGATCCCAAATAACATTTTTTTCTTTAAATGTTTAATTATATACCAATGACTTTTTTTTTAACCTTCTGAAGAAAATTACAGTTTGTGACAACGTTTTCTGTTAATTTTACTTACCTTGTTGTAGATTAAAATTGAATGTATGAATCCTACAGAGATTAGAATGGGATCTAGTAATGCTACATGAAAGAAATTTCATTACATTGGCTGCTACTCATTTCAGTTTGTTAAATACCCTGCTACGATTCAGAATTAAATCCTTACCCTCACATCACTGAACAAGGAATGACTAGATCTAATATTTTAACCTGTTCTCTATCAATATACACTCCGGAGTGATTAAATACATCTTATGTCTCTGTGTTATGTTGGTGGCTTCTTAAATAATTTAGAGATGCAAATAACATGAAATTTTACTTACTGATGCCTTCCACCATCTCTGGAAACTGTTCACACACTTTTATACATATGGCTCACAGTGAGGCATCAAAGTTACTACAGTGAAAAAGGTGAATTTGTATGCAGTTACAAAATAATTCACATTATCCTGTCTATATAACATCCCTCCTTCTCAAGATGAAGAAAACTTTGGTGTTCTTTAATACTTCCTTTTCAGTGCAATTTAAGTAACTGAACTTGTACATTAGTTTATTTACACAACTATTTTTAAATAGTTCTTATCAATATCGCACTGGGGCAGTATGTTCCTTTGTCATCTTGTGGCTTTGCCTGCGACCATTGGGCTTTGTGTTGCTGGTCCACGTGTAGGTGATGTAGCTTGTGGTGCTTCACCTGACAACTGCTGTGTTGATGTTTCAGTATTAGTGGTTGTAGTCTCTTCACTTGATACCTCACTTGATATTGGTGTTACAGGCTTTGCTGGTATTAAAGCTTTCTGCTTTGTCATATTTTGTGTCGGCCGGATGTGAATTCTGTTCCTCCTCAGTTGTTTGCCAGAGTCTGTCTCAACAATGTATGATCTTGGTGTCTCAGCTTCTCTGATGACTTTTGCTGGGGTTCATGTTTTCGATATCGACTCTTGAACTTGCTGCCCTCTGAAGAGTTCTGGCAATGTTTGTGCATGTTTCTTATAATGCTGGCGTCCTTCTTTTTGCATGTCAGCCAGTCTTCTTCTGGTTTCCTCCTGGTCTTCTGGAAGGTGTATTTTGCTTGGCAGAGTTGTTTTATATCTCCTGCCATTTAGAAGTTCTGCAGGGACTTCATGTTAGCCCTTAAAGGTGTTGCTCTTAATAGGGATGGGTCTTCTTTTGTTTCGCGACACTTAACTAGTGTGCATTTCACAGTTTGCACTGGTCTTTCAATTAACCCCTGACCTTTGGGGTAGTATGGGGATGATGTAGTAATAACAATCCCATACTCTGCAGTCAGCTTTCTGAATTTTTATGATGTGAACTTAGTTCCATTGTCACATATTACATCCACAGTTATTCCTTGTTAAGCAAGGAGTGCTCTCATTTCTGAGGTGATAGTTGATGTCTCAGATCTTTCACCCTTTTGATGAATGGAAACTTAGAGGTTACTATTAAATACCACTCTTGATTCTCAGTGAACAAGTCTGTTCCCACGGTGTGTCATGGCCTGGCAGGTACTTCTGTGGAAATCATTTTGTTGCATGTTTCTCCACTTTTGGCATATTTGACATGTCTGGATCTCATAATTGACAGAGATCAACTGCAACTCCTAGCAGTTATTCAGACCTAGAATTCCTGGTCTATCTGCATCTAACATGTAAAACATATCAGGATGTTCTTTCCCTTGTGGCAACTATTGATCTTACCTCTCCCTAGCTGCCTGATCATAGGCCCACCATAGACTGTTAAGGTGACATTTGATATTTCCAATTAGATACCCTTTTATTATGTTCTCTGGGAACATCTGGCAGTAGACTCTGAGTGGAAGGACGTTGCTTTGTGATGCAGTATCCAGCCTCACCTTTAGTTAAATACTGAAGGCTTGTTCTGGATTGCCCTCTGTATTTGGATCCTTGTGTGCAACTCGCTTCCTTCTTTCATCTCATCCGACATCTCGTGAAGATGTTTTGATTCTATGTCCAGTATCTGGGTGTTGGAGTCCTCATTGTTGTTTCCTTTTATGTGGTGGATCTTCTTGTCTTTACTGGTATTACTGTTTTCTTTATTCCAGACTTGCACATCTACGTTCAGTGATTTGCTTAACCACAGGCTCTACATTCAGAACCACAGGCGGGGCATATGTTATGGTCATTGACGGGGTGTTGTCTGCCACACTTCCTGCAGGTCTTGGGGGGCGGGGGTTTGCACTTTTCTGATTGTGTTCTTTATAGGATTCACCCTTCTCTTTGCTCTGGGTGGGTCTGCACAGATAGGGATTTCATTTGCATCCTCATGGCTTTGAAGGCTGACTATGCCTATAGGTTTGGCCAGCTTCAAGCTATCTTTTCCTATAAGGGATTTTGCACTTTGGGATGGGGTCTCCCCCATATTAGTTGATCAACTAATTTTTCCTCTATATCCTTAAATCTGCATTTTGCAGCAACAATTTTTAGTCTAGTGAGGAAGTCATCAACAGTTTCATCAATCCCTTGCATTAAGCCTTGAAATTCATAGCATTTATTTCTGGGTTCAAGGTAAGAAGCAAACTTTGAAAATATCTGTTTGGGATCATTCTTCTCCACCTCTGTAAACTCAAAGCTATGAAATAAGTCAAGGCCTCGCTTCCCTGACCAGAGATGTATATAATAACTGACCTTCCCCTCTGCTGTTGCATTTTTAAAATGGTTTTTGAAAGCTAAATTGCACTTTTGCTGAAACTTTTTAAATGATTCAACAATGTCTTCAGCCTCCTCCCCTCTCCCTCCACCCCCCTCCAATCACCCTCCCCCCCACCACCCCGTCCATCACTGGTTGAACTGCTGTGGCTCCAGCCATTTATTTTCAGTAATATTTTTTCTTGTCTTCCCCTTCGTATTTCAGTGACTTACAATCAATTGTATGGCTTTATTCTTGTTCTCTTATGTTATTTCTCTGTGTTACATGGGAGGCTTCTTAAATAACTTAGAGATGCAGATTCAAATAAGAGATTTTACTTATTGATGTCTTCCACCATCTCTGGAAACTGTTCACACATTTTTATACATATGCCCCACAGTGGGGCACTACAGTTGCTTAAGTGAGAGGGTGTATTCTTATGCAGTTACAAAATAGTTCGCATGATCCTGACTATATAATGCATCATGGAATTTAATATGTTTATTTGAAACCTAAATTTTCGACAATTAAATCAATTCCGTCTCCTCTGGTACCTCAGCTGGTGCAGAATTGCAGTTTGTAAAAGGAAATAAACAGTTAGAGGATACCTGCATAGTAATTGAATCTCTGCAGATCACAGGCATTTTATTAGAAATGCCTTCAGCTTGAATAATTGATTTGAACATAACCATAGAAGATGATGGCTGATTTCTATGTGATCTCCCTAGTAACTGTTAACTGTTAACTTCCTTCATCGGAGTGTGTAGAGGAGCACACCTGATGCAAGTTTTTTGACCTGAAATATCGACGATCCTTTCCACCACAGATGTGACACTGAGGTCCTCCTGTGGTTTAATTTCTGCTATCACTTTCTTGTCTCCATCTTTACTCTCCCCCACCTGACTTTATCTGGCCCCTTTTTTGTCTCGTTCTCATCAACTGCCTTTACCTTTCACATCACCTTCCATTGTGCCACAACTCCAGCCCACCTGACTTCATCTACCCAGTATTTTCCTCCTCATTCAGTCCCACTGCACAGCTGGCAGCCACTGCATAAACCCTACCTCTTAACTCATTATACTGCTTGTGTCACATTTCCAATCTTAGCCCTAATGCAGGGTTTTGGCTCGAAATGTTGACAATTCTTTCCCCTATAAGATTCCAGATTCTGCCATTTTTTGTCTATCCAAAGAAAATATTGTTGCTGTTGCCCTTTCAGTCCATGTTAGCACATGATCTCTCATTTAGAAAGCAAAGAACAATCATTCTTAAACCTCTGGACCAAGGACATTGTTATTTGACCCAATGAAAATGTCAGTTGCTTTAACAGTTCAGTTCTCCACATTTTAAATGGCTGTGCAAAAAAAAATGACTGTTCATTTAAATCTTCCAAGTTAATGCTTATGTTTCATCACCTATTGAGGAAAACAATACAGTGAAGGAAAGAGAGAAATATCAGGCAAGTGAATAAGCCCACTGATGACTCCTTTCATGGTGGGTAATTTAAAATTTTGCTTGCTTTTCTACTCTCTAAACCAATAGTTTTCAAACTGTCCTCCTAAACTCAGATTGGGTCTAGTGGCCCTGCTTGAGAAAAATTGTCATTGGCCCATTTCCTTTGGAGTTATGAAACCATGCACATGATGAGTCAGTTAGGTACAATTAAAACAGTGGTTTTCTAACTTTTTCTTTCCACTCATGTATCACCTTAAGCGATCCCTTACTGGTCACAGAGCACCAATGGCATGGGGATCGCTTAAGGTGGACTGTGAGGTTGTAGGTGGTGGGGGGGGGGGTGCAGTTTGAAAACCACTGTTCTAAATCAATCCCTCTGCATAAAAGCTTTAGATTAGCTGAGAGGCAATGCTCTTTGGATAGAATTGATCCAATGTGAGAAGGAATTGTGGAGGAAGAATCAAGTATCAATTTCATTAGTGGTTGAGGCTTTCAAGGGAATCTAACAATCTGAAACAGTTGCCAGGCAGAGGCAATCCATTGAGATGCCTTTATCGAAGCATGACCATCCATTCATTATAGCTTACATGTTAATTTACAAGGTAAAGCAAATGAGATCATTTCAACTCTTGTTTACCTGAAGGAAGAAAACAGGCCTCAATGGTTATCTGATCAACGTTAGGGGAATTTAAATCTTTCTCTCGAAAACAGCTTCAAGACACAGCTTCTCTTCCATTTGTGAAGCAAGCAAGATATTCCGTGCATGTGTGTATTGTTTTTAAATATACAAAAATAAACACAATAATCAACACTAACTCATGGTCTCCCAATTCTGGCCTCTCAGGGTCAGTTTTTGCTGCTTCACCACTGGCAGCTTTAGTTTCAGTTGCTCCAATTTCTGGAAATGCCTTTGCAAACAATTCTACCCTCATAAACAAAGAGGCAGCATGGTTCATGGAGCAGTTAGCCACAATGCTCTTACAGCTCCAGTGACGCAGGTTTGAAACCATCGCTGCCTGTGGGAGTTTGTATATTCTCCCCAGATCTGAGTGGGTTTCCTCTAGGTGCTCCAAGATCCTCCCATCCTTCAAACACGGAAGGGGATTTTATTTTCATTGGTGTAGCGGGGCGTGGGGGGTGGGGGGAGAGACACTGCTGTTATCATGCTTTACGTCTAAAATATTTTTTAAAAGAGAGGAATTCACCAGGTTAGGCAGCACCCATGGACGAAAATGGACTGCTAATGTTTCAGGTTGGGACCGTTTTACTATTCCAGGGTGAGTCCCTCCAGCATCTCAAGTGACCAGCATATTGTGTGTTCCTCCAGTTCTTCCTTGCAACCTACATAATTTTAATCATCTCATTCAGCAGCCAAGCCTTTTGACCTTCTGGTCTAATATCTTCTTGTATGGTAAAGTTGGAAAATTAAGCCTGCAATGTAACATTGTGGTGTTTTAAGGGTGTAATTTAAACAGAAGATTTTGTTGTATTTGAAATCCATCTTGTGGAGTATGATAAAATCATCCTTCCCAATAGTTTTTGATTTGGGACACATTTCCAAATATCATCCCTGTTTTGTGATTTTCCCTTTAATTAGCTTGCATAGAAATTGTCGAGGAAATTAATGGTAAAGGATTGATGTAGAAAGTGTCAGTGACTGACAGCTGAGGCAAAGAATTACACCTGAATGCATGGAAGATGTTCTATAATTCATCTTTAGTTGTCACAAAGGCTTCAGAATTAAGAGGTAGCACACATTTCATTTCTGTTGCCTTCAGAAAAGCTTTCAAGCCAAGTGTAATATATTGCTGCCCCACCTCCTCATGCATTTAAATGGTGAGCAGAGCTCAGAGAAGATACCTTTGCAGAGACGAGCAAAGAACTTAACTTCTTAAATTAATTACGTGATGTGTTTAACAAAAATACATATGGGAAGGATGGATTTGTCACATGCTGCAGATTGAATACAACAGCTTTATTCCCCATTTTAGAAAATGAAGTTAACAATGTTATAAATAATGTTCAGAAGAACAAACAAATAAAAATGTATTTCCATATTCCTTTAGCAGTCGCTGAAAGCTCAATCCTTGGGCTACTTCTTCCATGTCCTGCCCAATTGGCTATTTTTTTGAAGGGGTGGTCAGATAGAGGGGTATGTGCTGGGCCAGGAAGCAGTGAGGGATGGAAGTGTGGTCGAGTTAAATTAAAATGTTGTAGTTCCCATTCAGTTAATTCAATCTCTCCCGAAACCACCATTCACTTAACTATTGCAATACTGATGATAGTGGCATTTGGATTGTAATACTCTGAATTAAATACACTGTAAATCTGAAATAAAACTGAACAATGCCGAAAACACTCAGCAGGTCAGGCAGCATCCATGCAAAGAGAAACCATTCTGACATGGGGTCCCAGACCTGTAATGTCAATTATCTCTCCTTTCAGATTTGCTGATAGACTTGATGAGGGATTCAGGAGACAACCTCATGCCCATCATTCAAGATAATCATTCCCAACTTATTTTTCCTTCGGCCCGCTTAGGACTCTACTCGAAGTTTATGGAGCCCCCTTCCTGTGAAACTGTCAAGTTGTGTTTTCTTCTGAACTTCTCTTTTCTTTGGCTTGGCTTCGCGGACGAAGATTTATGGAGGGGGTAAAAGTCCACGTCAGCTGCAGGCTCGTTTGTGGCTGACAAGTCCGATGCGGGACAGGCAGACACGGTTGCAGCGGCTGCAGGGGAAAATTGGTTGGTTGGGGTTGGGTGTTGGGTTTTTCCTCCTTTGCCTTTTGTCAGTGAGGTGGGCTCTGCGGTCTGACTGCATAAAACACAATAAATATCTATGCAATATGATGGGAAAGGAAAACATGGCTTTTACTTAAATATGCTGTGGCTGATGAGGGCGCTGTAGAGCCCTTGTTGAGAATGGCAGATCTACGATACCATTGCCTTGAGATTGTAATTCACTTTCATTTGGAGTGCTAAACGCTCACTCCTTTCTCCGGGTCAGTGAGAATCCAACAGGAATTTGGCCCATGTCTTCACTTGAGCACAACTGACATTTGCCCCGGTGTCAGTCATATGATGAATGCAGACAAAAATCCTATTTTCAACCAGATAAACCATCAAAGTTAGACCTCAGAGATTCTGCTCAGGACTACTGTGCAGAGATTGCTGCAGCTGTGTTTCAGTAGCACAGATCACTAGGAGGCAGGATTGAACTTAAAGACTAAGGCAGTACATCCAGTTTTCTGCATTTAATGTACTTGTTCTTATCTGAGTGAAATTTATCTAAATGCAGATGCTGCCTGCCTTCATAATCCCTGAATAAACCTTACTTTCAAATATGGTTTTGTGATTGGTCTAATTTCTGACAGTTGGATCTAGTGTCGCTTTTAATATACTATTTTACCCAAAGGGCTTAGATCAAAAGGTGAAGGGCATTAGCTACTTCACAGCGTGACAGAGAAACACAAAGATCATAGAAATTAGAATTTGAGTCAACAATGAGTTTCTGGAGGAACACAATGGGTCAGGCAGCATCCAGGGGAAGAAGCAATCAATTAACATTTTGTGTCAGTACTCTTCTCCAATTCTCATTTAAA
This sequence comes from Narcine bancroftii, assembly GCF_036971445.1. Classification (NCBI taxonomy): domain Eukaryota; kingdom Metazoa; phylum Chordata; class Chondrichthyes; order Torpediniformes; family Narcinidae; genus Narcine; species Narcine bancroftii. Next base: position 95,710,488 of record NC_091476.1, on the reverse strand, counting down.
GTCTCAACCATTTCAACCCATGGATGCTGCCTGACCCACTGAGTTCTCCCAGCACCTCATTGTTGGCTCATGACATCAATAGACAGTGTGGGCACATTCAATAATTATAGAGCAAGGAATTCAAAGAAAAATTGCAGTTCAAATCAAAACAACAAGTTTAAATTCTCCGTTAAGAGCAGTGCCAAATTTATAATTTGCATGGTTATTTCCATTTAATCAAACATTTTTAAATTGTTGCTGGAAACATTTCAGCTTCCACGTTGACAAAATAGTCACGTCGACAGCTGCCTGTTGAAAAGGACATGGCTAACACTTTTAAATTCCTGACTGCATCCACACATGCAATTAAAAATGAAACTTTCCCCAGTTTCTTTCCATGTTATGTCATACAGAAGGAAACTAAAGCATCAAACTTTGATGAGGAACTAAACAAGAACAACCTCCTTTTGCTTCAGCTAGTGGAAGATGGAACATATCTCAGAAAAAAAAACAAGTCTGACAATTTAGATAAGAGTCAGATGACGTCAGACATGCTCAGAATTCAACTTCAAAACAGATTCTCTTCAGTTATTATTTTTCATATTCTCATGCTTTCTTCGGATGTCACTCAGGTTACAAGAAAATGACAAGCAAAACTCAGGAGATGTGCACAATGAGATTTAGAAGTTTGTCATCTTTACTGAACACTTAAGTAATTTAGTTTAAATATTAAATATTCCATGCAATATCCAGATAATTATCTTATTATCAATGTTTTTTTTTCTCATCATTGACTGGCAGCTAGCTAATTAAAAGCTGACCAAATTCAACATTAAAATCAATGGCACGCCATCCTCCAATTGAATATCAGAGCTATTAAAGGAAATACGTAAACTAAATAATATGTTCTTGGTCAAAAAATAAAAAAACCAAGCTTTGTTGAGCATTGCAAAGAATGAGTTCAAATCAAATGCACCTTCACCTGCCATTCTTTTCTTTGGCTTCTGTGGTTGAACATGGCCATGTTTATACAATGAGGAGAATTGCTACATCTGTTCTGCCCCTTCATGTTTTTATACTGGCTATTTCCCCTGGACTTTCAGTCCAGGTGAAGGGTCTCTGTTCATCTGTCCATTTCCCTCCACAGCTGTAGCCTGCCCAGTTGAGCTCGCCCAGCAACTAGCCTTTTGTTTCAGAATCTTGCATTAGAAGTCTTGTGTCTCACTCATAAGTCATTCACTCAACTGATGAATGGAATAGCTAAGCAAGCCATTGGGCTGCAAAGCAAGTGTGAATGTGCAATAAATGCTGGCTGAGTTGCTCACATACCTCTGAACATAACTTTAAAAGAAATTCTCAACTAACATCTGAGGTTGTTGTCCATTACAAAAAATACATTAAGTGGTTCTTCTGGAGTTCAAATTCTTCAGATTTAGTGTTAGAAATCAACAGTGCAGTGGTAGCACAGTAATGGAGCAAAAGGGGCTGTTTGCTTCACAGTTCCGACCTCTCTGACCTTCAGCAGTTTGCACATTCTCACTGTGAACCTCAAAGCAGCGTGAAACAAAATTATACTTCGGGATGGTCTGAAAGTGTTAGTGCAGTTCTTCACAAATAGTTCCGACTTTCCCCAATTTGTTCCAGGAATACTCACAAGGGAAGCATAATTCTTTCATTCCATTCTATTAATAACATACTTTAACTTTCATCACAGTATATGGTTCTATGACTAATTGTGTCAGAGGCTGTGAGATGGCTCCTGTGTTGATGAACCACCAACTGACTGCAATAGCTCTCCTAGTTTTCCCATTTTAAAAAACAGTAAAAACGCATGGTATCTGGCATCTATAGAAATTGGTCGATGCTGAAATAGGCTAGTTTTCTGTTTTCATTTTGTATGAATGGAGAACTAATGGTAAGGTGCACCAATTTTAAACTTATTTTTGCTGGTTACTTAAATTCTGGATAACAGGGATTTCACTGTAGTTACTGATAATGAACAATGAAACAAAGCAAGATTTTCAACTCCTTTCTTGTTATCAATCAGGTGTCCCAGAATTACTTGGTACTATGCCTGATATCCCAGGCTGAAAACTGACAGCTTTGCAATCATGGAAAATATTTCCACAAAACCTGAAAGCAGAAAAGCAATTTGTTACAACATGGCTTGTCTATTATGTGTTCAGTACATGTAGATTTAATGTATATGGTTGCGAACTGTCAGCTTTGGACTGTTGTACACATTAGCCAGGAATTACGTTCCTACATGAGGGCCTTAAAAACATACAACTGCAGCATTGGGAAAACTGCTTTTCACACAAGGGATGGAGTTGATCAGGTTAATGCAATTTTTGAATGACCATCAGTCTGAAAGGGCTTTGCAACATTTCTCTGCACACCTATAACTCTTCTTTTCACTTTCATCATGATTAGTGGAATTGAAATGAGTTAAGCTCTAAATATTACCCCTCTGCAATGACGTCTTTAAGCTATTGCAGTCAGTTGGTGGTTCATCAACACAGGAGCCATCTCACAGCCTCTGACACAATTAGTCATAGAACCATAAAGCAATTTAGTCATTTGAGATCCTGATAGCCAATGAGACTATGTTAACTTGCAATCATTAGGTAAAGGTTTATCCAAGGAGACTTGATGTTTTGGTATGTAATATTTTAGAGTGGCATATTTATGTATGAAACTCTAATCTTGGAATTAAATAAAACCAATTACATCAGTATAATAAAAAAAGTTGGCTGACTGAGACAGGGCAACACTAAATCATTAAATAAATATTTTGTGATTCTCAATTAATTCATCTGAGGTTAACTGGAGAGACTCAAAGGGGAATGAGCAGAGAGAGAGGAGATTTATAACATAGCCAAAATGAGTCAGCAAAGAATTGAGGAATTTAAGATTAGAAGTTAACAAATCTCTAAAGTCATTGTTTAACTTTGAGAGGAAGCCGAGAGGGTGAACATATGGTGACTTCAATTCTGGAACAATCCCAACGATTTGTAAGGCAGCAAATTTCCATTGCCTTTCTTTGCAGTGACCAAAAGTTGGAAAGAAGGTGTTGGACCTCTTCAAAACTGCTAGTTTTATGATACAGGTTCAACATGGTTTAATGAAAGAGAAATCATCTAATACAGTAGAGTAGGTAAGGGAAACCAATTGACATGATGAACAAAGATTTTGAAGAAAAAATTTCAACTATTTTGCGGGAAAGATGGTTGATGTGGGAAGAACAAATAGTGGGGAGCATTAGCCTGAATATCAAGAAGGTTCAGGGAGGCGATGAAAAGGGCAAAGCATTTGGGGCATGAGGTTATAGGTAATGGGAAAGGGGGGAGGAGCTGTTTGATGATTTGTATTAGAAGAGCAGTGAGGATAGCTGAAGAGGGTACATTCAAAACATTGACAGAGAGAGGCGCAATAGTTACAAGGCAAACACCTTGGACCAATCTAGAAATTGAAGGACATTTTATATTCCTCACAGTTCACCTAATGAAATTGAGTCACTTTCAAACATATGGCTTAAATCCTCCATTTAAGGCATGCAAATGCCATTGTTCAGATTCTCACCATTGTAATACAACTTCGGTTAAACTCTCAAGGCAACTATGGCATGAGGTAACCCGGATGGCTTCTGAGTATATGCACAAATGTACTTCCAGTGCAAAAATTACTCAGCTGGGTTTGACTGATCAGGTTATTGTTGGAAATCTGTTGCCTAGTGAACCACCTTTGTGCCACACACTTTGTTTGGTGCTAAGCCAGTTGAGCTCCAACACTTAACAGAAAAACTCTGTCTCCATTTATCTCATGGGAAGTGCTGCAAATTAACCAACAGCATGCTTGTTTACATTGGTCCTGATAAAGCAGAGCATCATAATGCCTTCAATCTGCATTCAGACAAAGCAAATGTATGGTATATCTAAAAGAGCAAAGGGTTTTTTTATCAGCGTAGGAATATAAAATGTCCTTCAATTTCTAGATTGGTCCAAAGTGTTTGCCTTGTATCTATTGCGCCTCTCTCTGTCAATATTTTGAATGTATCCTCTTCAGCTATCCTCACTGCTCTTCTAATATAAATCATCTAATAACCAGGAAATCAAGGAGCTGCTGGCAAAGAACCGATCTGCCCACCAGCCTCACCTTGCAAAGCCTTCCTGGCCAGAGAAAAAACGAGCCTTCCGTCTCGCATGCAGCCACCTTCAGCGATCTGGGAGATCCAAAATGAGTGGTGGACTAGCCTCGCCAAACGAACCCAGCTTAGCGCCGAAATTGGCGACTTCAGGGGTTTTTATGAGAAACTAAGTCAGCCTGAAGAAAACTGAGGTCCTCCATCAGCCAGCTCCGCACCATGACCACCAGCCCCCCCACATCTCCATCGGGCACACTGAACTCAAAATGGTCAATCAGTTTACCTACCTCGGCTGCACCATTTCACCTGATGCAAGGATCGACAAAGAGATAGACAACAGACTCACCAAGGCAAATAGCACCTTTGGAAGAATACACAAAAGAATCTGGAAAAACAACCACCTGAAGAAACACACAAACATCAGCATGTACAGAGCTGTTGTCATACCCACGCTCCTGTTCGGCTCAGAATCATGGGTCCTCTACCGGCATTACCTATGGCTCCTAGAATGCTGCCATCAGCGCTGTCTATGCTCCATCCTCAACATTCATTGGAATGACTTTATCACCAACACCGAAATACTCGAGCTGGCAGAGTCCGCAAGCATCGAATCCATGCTGCTGAAGACCCAACTGCGCTGGGTGGGTCACGTCTCCTGAATGGAGGACCATCGCCTTCCCAAGATCGTGTTCTATGGCGAGCTCTCCACTGGCAGAGGTGCACCGTGACAGAGGTGCACCAAAGAAGAGGTACAAGGACTGCTTAAAGAAATCTCTTGGTGCCTGCCACATTGACCACCACCAGTGGGCTGATATCGCCTCCAACCGTGCATCTTGGCACCTCACAGTTCGGCGAGCAGCAACCTCCTTTGAAGAAGACCGCAGAGCCCACCACACTGACAAAAGACAAAGGAGGAAAAACCCAACACCCAACCCCAACCAACCAATTTTCCCTTGCAACCGCTGCAACCATGCCTGCCTGTCCCGCATCGGACTTGTCAGTCACCAACGAGCCTGCAGCAGACGTGGACATACCCGTCCATAAATCTTCATCCGCGAAGCCAAGCCAAAGAAGAAAAAAGAAAAATGAGTTCTCGCATGTAATTTCTCAAGATCTTGTTGCAAACTTCATCTGTGAAACTGCTACATTTCGTGTTAAACTTTATTGTGAGATATTAGCACATCAATTTCTCTTTGGAATTTGTTCTCTCTGCTCGACAACATGTTGTATTTCAATCATAGCGTTGCTTGTATATTTGTACAAATAATCAAAGCTTTGTCATAATTCTTATTGCTCATTCCATTATTTGAGTACGGAGACATGTTTTTCCCCCAAACCCCGCAGGTTGATCTCTGTTATACTGAATAACTGTAGCAGACAACAATGTATCTGTGTTGAAATCTGCTTCTGAAATTTAATTCTCTTGAACCCAGTGGAACTGAATATTCAACGCCTTTCGTACTTACTAAGAGGATGAATTCCTACCTGATGGTCTCCTTCTCTAAAGCCAATTTCATAATTAGGCATAGAATTTACTCAGCACTGTATGAACTTTAATTTTAAGCAAACAAATTGTTTGGTGAAATCTTAACGAATGCCTTTTGGAAGTCCATATAAACTATATCCAAGGATAAATTATTGTGTTAGTGTTTTTTTTTAATTCCTCAAAAAATCAATTAGTTTAATTACAAATCCACATTAGCTTTCTCAATACTTTCAATTACTTAAAGTGTTCAATGACTCACCCTTTAATTAGAAATTCCAATTATTTTCACATTACAGATGTTGGATCAACATGTCTAAGATTTGTTGGTTTCTCTTGCGCACCTTTCTGAAATACTGATGACAAAGCATATTTTTCATTTTCCAATTCAAATGGATAATTTCTAAGGTTGAGTTCCTGCTTTCAATGAGAATTATTGACACTATAAACACATTGTTACTTTGAAACAATTATGTTAAACAGGTTTAATTGTGAGATTAACATTAAAACAGGAATTCTTACCCGTAAACTTAAAATGACCAAAACAACTCGGGTTCATTTGAGCTCTTGATTATACCAGTGTTTATTGCTTTACTAATACACAAACTACACACTCTATGTTTTATTTTTCTCTCCTAGTTTATTTCTAAGACATTTGTAAGTTGATAAGTTGGAAACGGTTTGGTGGGTGTAGGTTGTACATTTGGGCCTGAAAGTGTATCACATTTTAAAATACATTACCAATGGATCCAATGTAACATTGATCATAAAATCCCATGTAACAGTGCCAAAAACAATGTTTATGTATGATCTCAAAAATTCAAATCTCTACTCTGATAAATCCAACCATTCTACAAGGGAGGAGAAGAGGAAATAATTGAAGTTTAGCTTGTCAAATTTTCCCAGGATGACAATTCAGGTATCTAGTGATGGAAGCTGAATTTAGAGGTACAGCACAGTAATGGGCCCTTCTGGCCCACCAGCTTGTGGTACCCAAATCCACCCAATTAAACTACAGCCCCCAGTATGCTTTGAAGAGTGGGAGGAAACTGGACTGCCTGGAGGAAACCCATCCAGATGTGGAAAATGTACAAACTCTTTACGGGCAGTGCTGGGTCACTAGGGCTGTAATGACATTTCACCAAATGCTACGCTGGCCATGCAAGAAGATGTTCGAAGAGCATAAACAAATTGCAAATCATTTAAATCAAATGCAACTATTTGAGGCTGCTTCCATTGGAATGGACATGTCTGGAATGTAGAACCAGAAGCCAATTCAATACAAAAATCAGCAAAATAACCAAAATGATCATTGGGATCTCCCTTTCTTTTATTGATTAAATTTATATGTTGTGTTGCTTAAATACTCAGAAAATTTAGAGGACCCTTTACATCCTGCAGACAGTATCTTTGACCCATATCACCAAGCAGGAGGTCCAGGACTGCCAGGGTGGGAAATTGCTTCTTCCACCATGCTGTGATACTCAGTCCAGTGACTGAGTAAATCAATCCAAAATAGTTATATATTGGTTAAAATTAAATATTTTTGCATAATATGTGATTATTATGTTGTTAATTGTGTGTAAATGTGTGAACACTTTTGTCAGGTTATGTACAGTATGTACAGTCAGGTGATGAAGTTAAATTTGAACCTGAGATGGTCAAAGGGTCAAAATATGAAACTGGCTACATGGAATGAGAGGAAATATTTATTTAATCCCCAAAGTTGCAAATCTGTGCAACTTCTTGATCTCAAAATTTATGGGTTTCTTTGGGTAGAGAGCTTGGTAAATGTTTGAATATTTAGAGAATTAATATCTCTTGAGATTTGTCAAAAAATGGAATCTAATTAAAAAGACTAAGTGGAAAAGCAATCTCTGCCTTCACTTTTTGGGACCTTGGAAAGAAACTCTACACAATGCACATTCCATACCTTGGAGGAAAATGGTTTAACTTATTCCTTTATTGTCAGTATAGAGCCTGGTGATGATTTCTTTGGCAGAATTCTGAATCTTTTCAGTAGCTTGCAAGTAAAGCCTTCACAAAATCCTTACCATTATCAAATTATAAGAAATTGTCCTAACTCCACTGGGAAAAAAAAGAATAACTGAGATCTCACTGCTGCCATCAGGAAAGGTATAGGTCCCACAAGACTCCCACCACCAGGTTCAGAAGCAGCTGCTTCCCCTCCACCATCAGACTCCTCAACGACAAACTCAATCAGGGACTCATTTATGGACTTTTACTCGTGCACTTTATTGATTTGTTATTCTCTCTGTATTGAACAGTTTGTTTACATTTGTTATCTGTTTTCAGTTCTTTATTTGTTTGCATGTGAACATAGTGTAGTTTTTTGTGCACTACCAATAATGGAAATTCTGTCTCCCCAAAAGGAAAAATATCAGGGTTGTACATGATGTCCAGCATGTACTCGGACAATAAATCTGAAATTTGACTCTCCATAACATTTAAATTCATATTTAAATTCACAAATCTTTTCAGCATCATTTTACAAGGAATGAAAATGTATAGTATTAATCATGAATTCTAATTAAAACAAAAGCTTTCAACCAAAATCATATTTGAATAAATGTCCGTTGTGAATTATCACATTTTAAATTTAGACATACAGTACAGTATTTTGGCCCACGTGTCACAGCCACCAATTTTACACCCAATTAATCTACATCCCCTGTACATTTCTAATGATGGGAGGAAACTCGAGCTTCCAGGGAAAACCCCATGCAGACGGGGAGACACGCACAAACTCCTTTCAGACTGTGCGGAATTTGAACCCCGGTCCCAATTGCTGGCACTGGAAAGGCATTGTACTAACCACTACACCATCTATACCATCCCTGTATAATGGCAATGATGGAAAAATCATTTTCATTTTCTCCCACCTCTATAAGTGAAGTAAAATATGAACTGAATGGATAAGCACATCAAGGATAGTGAATATACATAATTGCAAAAGATTATTTCCAGCTAATAACTTGTATTAAATATTGGTCAATGAGTCAATCACATTGCAAGCGTCAAGATTATTACTCCATTTGAAATACTTCGATTTAAATGGATGTATTCAGGTATAATAAGCGCTGAAGTATGCTGACCTGTTTAGTATGAAGCAATCTTGCTGCACTGTGCGCTTCAAGTTGAAATAACCTTTACAAATCTAATTGTCTGATAGCTTACATAGGTAATTCTGTGAAGTATGTTATTTATATACTTCTCTGTTTTGCACCTCAATACATATTTATTGTAGATAGAGCATTGATATTTGCCAGGTCCATTGTCATCCTGGGCAACTTCAGTTGGATGTACAATGCTGCTTCCACGTTATTAAATGAACTGCTTGCAATGCACGTGAGAATAAGGGCCAAAAAAAAAATTGATCAAGTTATATGTCTTTTGAGACATACCAGAGGAAAATCAGAACAACATGTTTGTGGGTTCCAAATGTACTGGGGGTGTAGGATAATGGGGTGCAAATTGGGCAGCAGGGACTCATGGGCCAAAATGGCCTGATACAGTGCCATTTTGGTGACACCATAAACTAATTGATAGTCCAGTACCAGGAACAACAGATTCTGCAGGAATGGAGGAACTCAGCAAGCAAGTCATGGATAGAAATGGTCAATGTTGCAGGTCTGGATCCTTTATAAGTTTCACTTTTTAAACCACAAAATCCTCCAGTATATAGTGTTTGCTCAAAATTCCAGTAGTTGCAATTTTCGTGTTGCTTTCTGCAGGAAGCTGTAGTCTGTTTTACAAAAAATCAAACCTTGTGTCATTTATTTGAAGTACATGTACAACATAACCCAAATGTTCATCAGAGAATGTTCTCATCACCTTCAATCCAAACAAAATATCAACCACAACTTCAAAATTCTCCTTGTCTGTGGTGGTGGGGGATGGGGGGGAATTATTTGATTCAGCTATTATGACCGTTATGCTTGATTGACCATTATATAAAAATCCTAAAGGATACACAATAGTTGGAGAAAGAATGCCACTACCAACCGAGAAAATAGTTTAATTGATCCCAGTTGCCACATTTTATAATCTGATGATTTATTCTGATCTTTAATTAGTTTAATGCAAAGTAGCCTCCAGATAATCTCGAGGAGTCACATAATTAGAAACTCCATATTTTCAAGGAACAACAATTCATATCCCACTGCACTTTTGCAACAGAATACTTGTTATAACTCCCTGTGCTGACAAAATCTGCCAAGCATGCTATCAACTCAACTCATTAGTTATCATTGAAATGATAAAAAAATTCTATATATCACTTGTGCAAAGTTCCACTTTCTGAACAACTGAAGCAAATTATAAAAGCCAAGAGTGTGAATCTGACCAAAGAAAAAATTCAAAGCAATTCTCACAACTTCCAAATTTTCTTCAAGGTAAATTAGTTTTCAAACGGGATGAGTAAGTCATACAAATTACCTGTTTTCAATCAGAAATATTAAAATATATGAGATAATTGAAAGACTGTGGATGCTGAAATCTGGAGTAGAAAAAAAAGTTTCACTGGTGTACTCTTCACGCAGATTTCTAACCCAAAGCAGTCATTTCCATTTCTCCTACTAATGCTGCGCAACCTGCTGAGTTCCTCCAGCTGTTTTTTTTGAAAAAAAGTATTAAATTATTGAAGATCTGTTTAAATAACCGACTTTGTCTTCTTTGGTTTTCACTGAAAAATACTCCATTTTCTTTGAACAACTTTTAAACAGCAGTTTGCAAACTCTGCCCCAAGCTATCATTTGAGACAGCAGTACCAACTCAAAAATCAAATGCCACAAATATCGAATGGACAACAGTTATTATGAAACATCACCTCCAGGGAATCAGGTCCTGCATCAGCAAATAAATGAAAAAAAAACATATGAACCGATATTTTAAACATGTCATACTGTGCAAATTTAACATTGTAAATACACCCTTGAGAAAGAAATCTAAAACATAATAAACTAGAAAAAAATAAACTATGGTCTTTGAAAGATACTTCTCAAATATAAATTTGGATGCTCAGAACAAGGGAAGTCGTTGAAGAATTCTGACTGAACAGAATATAAAAGACTAGCTCACAACATAACTTCTTCAGCGATTTATTCCTCAGTATCTGAGGATGGTACATCGCACAGTGAGCAGGTGACCTCAGAGCATCAGATACCGGTCTTTAGTCATCGCATTAGATGCTGTTCATGTAGAGTTTGCACTCATCCAGATGCGGTCACATCCTATGTGGTTGGTAGGTTAATAGCCATTGAACATTTTGCCAAGTGTGTGGTTAGTAGTATGATTTTTTTTTGGAGGGGAAGCTTGGAGGAGGAGGAGGAGGAGGAGGACATGAAAATTTGTAAATAATAAATGGGATTCATACAGGTTTCACAAAGAGGTGGTTGATAGTTGGCATGGATTTGCGGTGTCAAAGGGTCTGTTTTTTGAGCCATAATTGCAACTTTGTGGTCTTGTTCACATCAGGTCACTCACTGGTTTATACTGAATATTATGGAGAACCCAGCTAGTCCTTTGGCATCAGAGGGAGCGTGTGTTTAAGACCTGCCATTGATCATTTTGATTAGGGGTCTGCTGATTCAGCACATCTTATACCCAGAGTTGTTGGGATTACTGATTTACATCCCCTACCATTCCAAACTAGAGACAAGTATGGACGTTTGAGGAGTGTACGACTGGTGATCAGGCATCAGATCCAGCATCATGAGGCAATTTGGGTGGTGTAACATCTAGGAGGAAGGCAGAGGGGCAGGATGGGAGTTACAGTGCAATCAAAATGAAGGACCAAGGGGTTCAATCCCATGGTGACTGTATCGAGATTGTATGTTCTCGTGTCAACATGGGTTTCCTCCTGGTGCTCCGGTTCCCTCCCACCCTTCAAAGTGTACTGCGGGTTGTAGGTCAATTGGTTGTAATTGGCCGGCATGGGCTTGTTTTTATTTAAAATATGAAGAACTAAAGGTGAAGAGTTAAGTCAGGAATCTACTTTGTCCAAACAATGTTATTAAAATACATTTATTCTGAGAATGACTACAGACAGGATCACTTACAAAATAAAGTTCTAAACAAACATGGTTAATTACATCATTCATGCACAGCTGATGTGGAAATTATGTCAGGATTGTGATTTGAAACTGAAAGCATCTTTTTTTAAATTTCCAACTTGGCATGCAAGTCATTGCAATCACATTCCATGCCAGAAAAAAAAAAACTTTCATAAGCACAGATCTGAAGCAAAACACATAAGAACATAAGAAATAGGAGCAGAACTAGGCTATCCAGCCGTCGAGCCTGCTTCGCCATTCAATGAGATCATGGCTGATCTGATGATAAGCCCATGTCCACCTACCTGTCTTTTCCCCTATATCCCTTAATTCCCTTACTATGTAAAAAAAATATCCAACCTTGTCTTAAATATATTTACTGAGGTAACTTCCACTGCATAGATTCACCATCCTTTGGGAAAAGCAGTTTCTCCTCATCTTCGCCCTAAATCCTGAGACTATGTCTCCTGGTTCTAATCTTCCCCACCAATGGAAACAACTTACCTACTTCTGTCTAATCTATGTCTTTCATAATTTTATAGATTTCTATAAGATCCCCTCTCATTCTTGGAAATTCCAACTACTCAGATAACTCAATCTCTCCTCATAAGCTAAACCCCTCAACTCAGGGATCAACCTCGTGAACCTCCCCAGCCTGTGCATCCTTCCTCAAGTTAGGAGACCAGAATTGCAAGCAGTACTCCAGGTGCAACCTCACCAGTGCAAAAACAGGATGCAAATGAACATCTATCCAAGAAAGGAGCATGGAATCAGTGGCACCAACTTCAGGTCTTTGGTCTTTACCTGCATGAGTTGGGTGAAGGTGCAGGGTCAATTCTCATGTCTCTGCTCTCATTAAAACCATAAAATTCACTTTTTAATTGAACATACATCAACATCATAAATTTTGAGTAATTGTACTTTTTAAGTGATTAACATTCCACGTAAAAAATAAATGAAAAGACAGTTGTTTATTCTTTCTCAATTCAGTCAGATTCAGAAGCACAAAGTAAGATTGTGGTAGTACACTGCCGGCCTACTGCAGGGGGCAACCTCTGTACCTGCAGGAGTGTACCGCCGGCCTACTGCAGGGGGCAACCTCTGTACCTGCAGGAGTGTACCGCCGGCCTACTGCAGGGGGCAACCTCTGTACCTGCAGGAGTGTACCGCCGGCCTATTGCAGGGGGCAACCTCTGTACCTGCAGGAGTGTACTGCCATCCTACTGCAGGGGGAAACCTCTGTACCTGCAGGAGTGTACCACCGGCCTACTGCAGGGGGCAATCTTTGTATCTGCAGGAGTGTAAGGGGACAGGACAACACCTGGTCGGCTGTCAATCAGTCGATCTGAATGGATCAAGCTCAACTCAGTTGGGTATCAATCGCCCTCCGGTATATAAGCCTGCGCCGGCCTACCGAAGTCTCAGAGTTACTGCAGCTATAGCCAACCTGGCTCTGTGGAAGTCTTTGTGGATTAATGCCTGTTGTACAGTCTTTACCTTGTATGTGTCTGATTCTGGCTAACAGTGCACCACAATGATTAAACAAGCTTTGGGAACAGGAAAGAGAGAACATTCAATGGTAGCAACTCATTCATCTTAAAATGTGGCCCAACATTGATGCTTGACCAAAAATGAAGAACAATTCTTTCACCTTTGTGCAGTGATTTTAACCTTGCCAATCTGAACAAAAACATGGATGAATGACAATAAACCATTGATGTATACTGGCTATGGCTATGTCAAGTAGAGCCTGAGGAATTTAAATCAATGCCATGACAGATTAGGACAGATTGGGAGCTGGAGCCCTTTTGAGAGAGAGAAAAAACAAGAGGAATGATTGTTAATGAAGCCAGCTACATGTGAAGACGAGTCACTTCTGAGAGCACTCCCACAAAGTGATTAATAAGGAATGAAAACAGAAACAACATTTACATGCCTGTGATAACTGAATGCTTATTATACAAGGGTTTGTAACAAGGACGGGACAAGATTGCTAATGGATGACAACTTTGACATCTTGCAATCTTTTGACACTGCATTCCCTCAAGGATGTTTCCTTTTGGATTAATGCATTGTAATTTTCTGACTCCTTCAAACAAATACATAATAGCCTGCACTATTATTTTGCAACTGTTGATTTAATAAACACAATTACAAAGCAATTTGAATAATCTTGGGTATCAGTGTTTCTTACCATATTCTACAAAGGAAACATCTGCTTGAGAGAAAAATTAAGACCCTCTTCTGAAATATTGACTATCCAGTCACTGAGCAATGACTTCATTATTAATTTTGATAAAGTACTGGTTCCAGATCACTTGAAGGAGTGCCATACAATATCTGATTCAGTAAAGGCTTCTTTTGGATCCATTTTGGTTGACTCCCACAGTCTAATGACATTTCACTCTGAAAACAGAACATGACCTTAATGCACGTACATCCAAAAAAAATTATGTCTTCTTTCTTAGGCACCATCAACTGTTGCCCATGGCATCTTCTGGGGCCAGTGTAACTGTTGCCAATGTCATCTTCTGGGGCCAGTCTCAGCCTTTCCAATGGCTGAATCATGGCACCATTCACTCAAAGCCTGTGACCAGCAGGAAGACTTCTTCCAGCCAAGGCTAGAAGAACTTGGAGTTATGTTTTTCTCTTCTCATTTGCTTCCTGCTTTGCTGAGTTTTTCCAGAGTCATCAATATCAATGATCTGGATGATAACATGGTAAATTGGATTAGCAAGTTTAAAGATGACACAAAAATTGGCAGTGTTATGGACAACAAAGAAGATTTCAAAGCTCACAGAGGGATCTGAACCAGCTGGATGTCAGAAGGAATTTAATGTAGTCAAGTGTGAGGGGATGTACTTTTAGAAGGACAAATGAAGAAGGAAATGGTAGGGCACTAAGGAGTGTGGTCATATAAAGGGATCTGAAAATACAGATGTATAGTTCTATGATAATGGAATCACAGGTCAATAGGGTTTTAAAAAGATATTTTGGCATATTGGCCTTCATAAATCAAAGTATTGAGTATAGGAGTTTGGATGTTATGGTAAAATTGTATAAAACTTTGCTGAGGACAAATTTGGAATATTGTGTGCAGTTTTGGTCACCTAACTATAAGAAAGATATCAATAAGATAGAAAGGATGCAGAAAAGATTTGCTAGGATGTTGCCTGCACTTCAAGAACACTTACAGGGAAAGGTTAAGCAGATTAGGACTTTTTTTCCCTGGATCATAGAAGAATGAGGGGAGATTTGATAGAGATTTGAGGGGGATAGACAGCATATACATGAGTAAATATTTCTCCCACTGAATGTAGGTGAGATACAAACCAGAGGACATGCATTGAGGATGAAAGGGAAGCACGAGGGGGAACTTCTTCACAGAGAGTGGTGGAAGTGTAGATTGAGCTGCCAGCTAAAGTGGTGAATGCAGGCTTAATTTTAACATTTAAGAAGAATTTGGACAGGTACATAGATGGAAGGGGTATGGGGAGGTATAGTCTTGGTGCAGATCAGTGGGAATAGGCAGTACAGTACAGACGAGAAGAGTTGAAGAGGCCTGTTTCTGTGCTATAATATTCTATTGTTCTGCCTTTAAATTCTACTTAAATTGTTGCCAATTTAGTCTTTCAGTTTCCTCCGGATGTTTTAACTAGCTGTTGGGCTAGTTCACATCTGCACAGAGGATCCCAAATATTAAATTTCAACTACTGCATGGAGCAAAAAAATGTCATGTCAAAAAACATGTATCGGACAGTTACCACCACAGATAATGCTCCATTGCAGAATATCCACATCTAAGTTTGAAATTTATCGGACTGAGATTGAGCTAGGTTGAGATCAGATTTTTTTTAAAAAAGGACCAAATCAGTAACAATACCACACAGGAAGATATGAAAACTCAGACAGCACAATTGAAACAGGTGAGAAACTATATCTATGAAAGATTATTGTGAGGAAAGCAAAGAAGTGCTGCGTGTTTGATATAATTGATGAAGATGCCAATTACTTGAAGCAAGCAACAGAAATGGGCGTGAATACGACTACACTTTACTCATCATGAAACATTTCCCACTTTGCATTTAAACGAACATGAGTGGGAGGGGAATTAAGGGCATTTCATGTTTCCCAAAATGAAAATAACAACATTGGGAGCACAAAACTATCAAAGCAGAACTAATTTAACAAATGTAAACAGGTCCAGAGCAAGATTCATGGCTCACTCTCATCATAAATACAAATTGCATTGTTCAAACACTGAGTGAGTAATCAAGCCATCAAATTTACCTCAATTCAACTTCCATGAATTGGTCTTCATTGCATTATTGAAGAATCAAATCTGCAGGGAAGTAAAAGTCAACAAATGCTCTCAGTTGTGATAAAACACTCTAAATTTATCAGTAGCAAGGAGCACAGGAGTGAGGTGTACACATTGCTTACTTAGGGAATAATTGAGCAAAAATAGAAAAACCACTAATGAATAGGTGCAGAAGTTAATAATCTGTCATTAACAGTCTGCATGTGTACCAGTACCTGCAAGAGGAGAGAATAAGTGCACTTGCTCCAAAAGAGCAGGGTAACTGTACAATTAGGATCAATTTGCTCTGTACAATTCTGGCACTGAACAAATGTGTCCCTGTTTTATCCCTGGGGGATATGAAGGGGAGGGAGAGGAGAGGGGATGGAAAGCAGGATGGTAAGGAGCTGGAGTATTTGTTTACCTTTGATAGGTTCCCTGCTAACAGTTAGTATTGGACATCTAATGCTCTCTTAGTCAGTACCACAACCCTGTGCTAACCTGAAGGTCAAAAGTATAATCTGCAAGACCTGACAGGGCATTAAAATATGTCAAGGTGGATCCTTCAAGCAGCACTACTGCATCATTATGTCTGGAAGTTATCCTCAAAAATTAACTGATATTTTCTGTCGTTCGCAGTGAATAGAAAATGACTCTACAGTTAAATAAATCTTTTCAATACTTCAGGTGCCTCAGAGAGCTTTGCAATGAAGTCTAGTCACTATTTTAATTTTGGAAATGGAGAGGTCATTTCACACACAGCAAGATTCCATGAAGTTCAAAAGGGTCATGACTGGATGATTAGTTTTGGTGTTGATCCCAGGTTAAACTTCCCTCTAATGGTTTTTCCAACGAGCTGCCTGTCCCAATGATCAAGAGGGAATGCAGAATAGCAGGGCTGAGGTCAACTAGGGAGCTTGCATGATACATTTGGTGCCCACAAACATGATGGAAACTTGGTGAACAGAAAAGACTGCAGATGCTGTGATTGGCATGCAATACACAAACATGCTGGAGCAACTCAGCATTGACAGGAAGTAAAGTGTGACCAATATTTGGGTCTTACCCCCTTTATCATTCTGTCAGGATAAGTGCCTGAGAAACTGGGCCAATCAGTATGGCCACAGTCTTGTGACAGTACTTTTAAATATCAATCTGATTCTCATAACTGGATTAGCTAATTTCTTTTTTTGTGCTTCCATTAAACATGCTTTGCATGCTATCTCTTTACAAAATGTACAATAGTAACATCAGTTATGGGATTAAAAGTGAAACTAGATAAAAGATCCTATTCAATTTCCACTGTTAAGGTAATTAACTGTGTGTTACTTTCTGCAAAATTAATCTAAATTGATTGGATATTAAAAGCAAGAATTCAAGATCTAATACCCTCTTTATGTTAGTACAGCTCCCTTTTGCATTAAAAGACACAAGCCCATTGTGGAAAAATTAACTTACCATTTAAATATGTGGAATATTTTATGTTCTAAACCATCACGGAACAATGAGGGCCATAGCACATTATTCACTCTAGAATTTCTTTAAATGTTCTCATTGTAGGTAGTAGGCAGTTTTCAGATAAATTTCCTATCAGTTTCAAACTTCCAATTATTTGTTAAACTGGAACATGATCAAACAGTTTTAGAGTTCAGGGGTGGTCTCTGACAAAGATGTTATCACTGCAACATTGGGGGATAAAAAGCCCCAGAAAAAATTTGGTAAGTTGACCATGCTATTGACACCATTCATGCCAACTATGTCAAAGTTGCAAACCACTGAAAATATCACACACACACACAAATCAAACCTAAATTCCACACATACGGTAGTTCTTCAACAATCCTATCCCTTTTCTTCTATATATATGTATATCTATATATATATATATATATATATATATATATAGGAGACTCCACCAAAGCTTAACAATGAGAATGCCACTCTTCTCTTGTGTTGAAGGAAGGAGGATCTTCACATGAGGAGGGGGTGCAGTTTTCAGAAGAGCATCTCACCACATTGGAGAAGACCCTGCTCCTGATCTACAAACAACCTCCCGAGGCTGTAAGAAATCTACCAGTTTCCTCAACTACATCCACTTAGAATTCATTAACAGGAGACACCTTCATAATCATCCATACTGCGCACATTTATAATGGTATTTTAGACATGAGTGGAATTAATGTCTTTGCTGGATCTGATGAGGAATTCTCTGCCTCTTCTTGACCAGAATTTCATAATGTGGAGCAGGAGATGGAATGAAGAATGGATGGATGGATGATAATAATGATTGAGTAAAATATAGAATTGCAACCAAACCAACATTACCTCAGCCCAAGTACAGAGCATCACAAGTAATATACAAAACAGGTTGAAGGGACACCAGCCATAAGGAAAGATATCAAGTGTAAGTCTAGCAAGGTGGAGATTTCAAGGAGTGGTGTGGAAGGTCCAGGAAGCTATGCTACTTTGGAACATAGATGAAGCCCATGATTGAGACATTCTTAAAGACACAGTTAATGTGTACGTGTGGGAAGATGGTTTACATATTGCCAAGGTTACCTGGGCAAATGAGATAAAGAGGCAGAACTGTTGGGATAGCAGTTAGTGCAATGTCTTTATAGGACCCGTGTGGGAAGATGGTTTACATATTGCCAGGGTTACCTGGGCAAATGAGATAAAGAGGCAGAACTGTTGGGATAGCAGTTAGTGCAATGTCTTTATAGGACCAGTTATCAGGACTAGTGTTCAAATCCCATACTGTCTGTAAGGAGTTTGTAAGTTCTCCCTGTGTCTGCATAGGTTTTCCCAGGGAGCTCTGGTTTCCTTCTACCATTCAAAACATACCATGGATGTAGGTTAATAGGGTGTAAATTGGGTGGCATGGACTCATGAGCTGAAATGGCCTGTTACCATGCTAGATGTCTCTTTCCAATATTTTTATTGAGATGTATGTGTGTGTATATATGCTCATACATAGGTAATAAGAATATATAGCCAACAACGTAAACATATGTTAATGAATATCTGTAAATAACCTTTGAAAGAGACAATAAAAATACAAAATATATCCAAAACAAAAACTATTCTAATAATCTAACCCTTCCCTTATGAAGATATGATTTAACATACATGTTCCATTAATGCAAGAAAGAAAGGACAACCAAACTGTAAATTGGGATCCAACAATCTTATAAATTCTGAAAATAAGGAAAGGACCCCGTAAATATACAAAATTTATTACATTAATAAATAATCTAATTTTTTCTCCAGAGTCAAGCATGTCATCACATGGAAAAGCAAGATCAGTGTACCACTTTGCAATGATGAATGTTGGGCATATAGAGAAGATGAATTAACCAATTTCAAGATAGAATCCTATGCAGCATCAGAAAATTATTGTAGAAATTTCTTAGTCTTGTCCAAGGATTTACCACTAGACATCAATAGTAACTCAATAAGGTATTTAATATTCTGATAAGAACTCTGTCTTAATTTTTTTTGCTGAACAGCTTCTTTCTTGGAGGTAGGTTTAGATTTTTCTTTTTTAAAAATAAAATAATATATTAATACAATATAATCTGTTTGATTAAAATGTGGGGTACCATGGATGAAATTATATGATTTAAGTGTAATATATGTTTTGAATTTTAACATATAGCTGTATGTACTCTGTAGTTTTGGATGTGAAATTTCAATACTAATAAAAATTTTGGAAAAAAAAAATGAAAAAATATAAACATGTAAAAACCCTTAGGATTTCTCCCCACATTGTCTGTCAAACCAACCCCATGTCTTCTTTAGCCTTCCTGATTTCTTTCGAGGTTTTTCCTGCATTTTTTTATACTCAGAGTATCTAATTTGTTCCATATTACCTATATACAGCTCTGTTCTTCTGATCCAGATACTCAATATCCCTCGTAAGCCAAGGTTCTCTTTGCCTTCTAACCTTGCTTTTGATTCTGACAGGAACATACAAACGCGGTACTATCAAAATTTCACCTTTGAAGGACCTTGCATATCCCAATCCATACATTCTAGATCCTTTCTCCACACAAGGCCCAGACCTATCCTTCTCCATAATCAACTTGAAATTAATGCCATTACGATCACTGGTCTAAAAATGATCCATTAGACCATTGCTTTAGACCGAGTTATTACTGAAATATTTTGCTTGAGAAAACTCAACCAAAATGACACCTTTAACAATTAAAAGACCAACCT
This sequence comes from Narcine bancroftii, assembly GCF_036971445.1. Taxonomy (NCBI): domain Eukaryota; kingdom Metazoa; phylum Chordata; class Chondrichthyes; order Torpediniformes; family Narcinidae; genus Narcine; species Narcine bancroftii. The sequence continues at coordinate 95,690,287 of NC_091476.1, read as the reverse complement.
CAATGCTATTAACAACTCCAGAAAGCAAGCTTGCAATACACTGTGCTCTAAGGTCTGTGCTTGCGTTCCATATTCCCAAGGTCCTCATATACAAACCCAATCTGCAACTTGGTTTCTTCATTCTATCATTATGTTTCAGCATCCTGGAAAGTAATCAAGAGTGATTGTTTGAAAAAAAAAATCCATTACAACCTGTTTTTGATCCAATTTTAATTTTGTTCCTGATATTTGTGAACTGTTGAGCAGATTTGTTTGAAGAGTGAATGATGGGTAAGATGATAGATAATGTTAAAGCTACCAACTTGTCACCCTTGGCTTTAAAATAGTTGGCAATAAATGAATTTCTTTGCTCCTTTCAGGGCAGAGTTATGTTTCTGCTGACATTTAAAAAAATCTAATCTTCAAAACTTCAACATTCCATTATTTGCATTTTTTAAAATTATTGATGTACAGTTGCATCTGAATGTGAACACAAGAAGGATCCTTTGCCCATTCTGCCCACATTGCTATTTAATTAGATGGTGGATCATTCAATGAATACCTCAACTCTAAAATGTCCTCAGCTATGTGTGGGGCACCAGAGGACTGGAAGATATGTAATGTTGTTCTGTTGTTTAAGAATGTCTCTAAGAAAAGTCCAAGAAATTATTGGCCAGTGAACCTGACCTCAGTCATGGTTAAGTTATTGGAAGATGTTCAGAGAGATGAGATATACAAGTTTTTGTACAGACAAGGAGTGATTCGGAGAAGTCAACATGGTGCATGGTCAGTCATGTCTATCCAATTTAAGGAGGTTACCAGCAAAGTTGATGTTGTCTGCATAGACTTTAGTCAGGTCCTTGATAAAGTCCTGCATGGAAGGTTGGTCAAGAAGGTTCAGTTGCTCACTATTCAGTTTGAGTTTGTAAATTGGATATTGACTTTTCAGGAAATACTAGAGAGTGGTAATGGATGATTGCCTCTCTGACTGGATTCAATCCCAATCATCTTGTGAACCCATGATCAGTAATTCTCATTTACCCAAAGTTTATTTTTGTAATTATGCATTTCATTTGTGGTCCTCAATCCTCTTTGGCTCTTGTCACATTGAACAGTTGACAAAAGTGTCCAATTGGGATAGAGGGTGGGGTGGATAAAACAGGTGTTGACCCTTTTGTGATTACTGGAGTTGGAGAAGTAGTCTGGAACAATTGAGACCTGGAACCAGGTGATTATTGTGCTTGTGTTCGGGGATGGAGTTTGATACTAGGGATTCTGAGGGAAGTATGGGAAAAATGTTATTTGGGTTCAATAAGGAGCTTTGAGAGGATGGGAGTGAGATTAAGGGTCATGGGAGGTAGTGTTTGGGACAATGTAGAAGCTGGCCTGAAGAATGAAATAAAATTCAAGTCCTTAACTTAATCGGCAATCTAATTAAAATATTAGTTGACTTCTTTATTCCTTCTACCAAAGTGCATGTCCGTATACTACCCTCACCTGTGTCCCATTTCTTTGCCTATTCTTCCAACCTATCGAAGTCCCTCTGAAGACTCCCAACTTCCTCAACACTACTCACCCCTCCAACAGTCTTCGTATCATATCTTTGTTTCACCTGTGAAAACTTTTACATAGATCTTTCTGAAGCGGTGTGGTACATGATTGGAGACAACACTTGATCTTATCAATGAATTCAGCAGTTAAATGATTTTTGACATATAATTAAATGCCCTCAATGGAACAACTCAATTATGCATCAATGTACCTTTGGCCTGCAGGAAGCTGCAGAAAATATAAATCAATACACATTAAATGAAATCTGAGCTTTGTCTACAATCAGCCTTAATTCACCAAGATTGTCAATGACAAACTATCTCTGGTCCCGCACAATTAACTTAGTCAATGAATAGGTGCGAGAGAATTTACAGGAATAGTTTGAATTGCTTGTGCTATATTCAGAATTATGAAATTCTGATTTTAAGTGTTTCATTTTCTTAGAGAAGCTGAACACTAATTGCACACTTTTTGCATGTGCAAATGAAGCTGACAATCAACTTTTAGACGTGCTTTTTAATGCATGTGGAAATTATCCATCATCTTATCTTGCAGAAATTTACTGATTTTTAAAAAAAATCTTCAGCAGTACACTCTGATTACAACATGATTCTCCTCGAGAAAATAATACCATTAAATTCTCAGGCTTGCTGTAATCCCAAAATGTGACATTGAAAATACTTTTGTCTTGGCCAATGTAGGTTTATAGCCATTGTGCTACATGATGACATATATTGCACTGAAAGATGGTAGCCTGGTTGATTTCCAGCTTGCTGTAACTATGTAAATATCTAAGTTCAGGTTTATTGTCAGAGTACATAAATGACATCACATTCAACCCTGAGATTCTTTTCCCTGTGGGCCAGACAGAATAGTGTAAAGACAAAACTACTCAAAGAAAAGATACGGGTACAAAAGAGAGAAATGTGAACAAATTGTGCAATACAGAAAAGAAATATTCAATAATAAATAATGTGAAAAGTAAGAGCCCACAAATGAGGCTGATTGGGTTTGATTTATATCAGTCTGAAGATGGAGGGGGAGCAACTGTTCCTGAAACTGATGATGCAAGCCTTGTTGGCCACTATGCCTCTCTTTCCTGATGGTACCAGTGAGAACAGCGCATGTGCTGGGTGGATCCTTGATGATTGCTGCTGCTCTCCATCAGTTTCACCCCCCCCCCCCCAACCTTTGTGCTACTTGCACTTCCTTCCTAGTTCTCTACTTGCTGACACACATGAGGAGAGGGGGTACAGGTGACTAAAGTTGGTTAATTGTTGGAAATCACTCAGCTGGCATTCAAAGAGCAACCCGACATTACTGATTGAATCTGGGATGGAGAGGACAGAGCAAGATTTCTTCACGAGTCAGTTCGCTGGCAACACTGAATTAGTTTTAGTTGACTCAGCTGAATTCAGAAAACCAAAAAAAAAATCACAGAAACTGGGCATCCATAGACAGAGGGCAGATACATATGGTGAAGATATCAATGTTCCTGTTCAAGAACCACCTGTCAGGCCAACAAACTGAAGGAAAATCTATTTTCCCTGCGTGGCACATCTGCTTAGTTTCATTCCCTAAGCAAATGGCTTATTTTCGGCAAATGTTATACACACTTGGATTTCAGCTGAGCAGATAAAATTAAAACCTTTCTGGTTTTTGCAATGAGTCCATCTATGCAGAATTTTAAATCAAAACAAAAAATGTGTGAAGCACTAGACAAGTCAAACAGTGTCTGTGAGAGAGAAAAGCAAATTGTTTCATGGGATCTCCATCTCCACAGATACTTCCAAAATGTCTATTTCCTATTTTTTTCCTGGTTTTACCACAGATTTTCAGAACCAACAGCTTCATATTTTTGCTTTTCCGTTGAGAATTTTAGAATTGGTCTTAATTTTGAATCACAGTTTATTTCCTGAAATTAGGAAGCTGAAGAATCAATTTGTTTATACATTGTATAAAAGAGAAAATAAATAATTTTTATTCACTGTGCATGTGTATCCTTCCAGTCTCTTAGATTCCACTCCCTTCTCTTATGCCTTATTTAATCTGATAATTTATCAATATCACCACACCAGTCCAGTTTATGACACCTTTCTAGGTCAAACCATGGCCAATGTGGGTAGTCTGTGCCAATTTGTTTGGTAAGCCCTGTCTTATCGGTTACTGGAAAAGTGTGGAGATGCAAGCCAGGGATCTTAGTACTTGCCAGGAGGTTATAGAAATTTCTATATTCATATTCGTGAAAGATAACATTGTCAAAATTATTGGAATGTAAAGCCAATAAATTTCGAAGACATAATGATCTGCACACCAAGGTTTTTGCAAAGAGAAACATAGCAGGATGTAGTGGTTGTCATCTCCTAGAATTCCAGATGCCTGATCAGTTCCCACCGATGGTAAATTATCAGATGCAAAAATCACCAACAGAGAAAGAAAGGGGTAAAAATGAAGACAACTGATATTTTGGGGGAAAATCCTGACATATTAAGGAAAGGGTCATTGGCTTATAGAAAATAGAAGGAATCAACCTGAATTTATAAATGGCAAATTATGATGGAAAAAAATCTGAGAGACTTTACTGAGATTTTGACAAGTAGAACAGACAAGAGGGATTCATTGGATGTGTTACATTTGGACTCTCTGGATACCTTTTGATTATATACTTTACAAGAGCTTCTTAAATACAAATGAAGTACAGGAATTGATTGGAGGATTGGTTCACAGACAAACAGTGAGCAGGAATGGTTAATTTTCGGATTTAGTTGCTGTGACTCATGGAATCGATATCGGTGCCCCGGCTATTCACAATTCTTATTATTCAGATTTATTGTCAAAGTACATACACAACATTTACATACAACCCTGAGATTCCTTTTTCCTTTTACCCTAGACCTTTAGTCCACATATCACCAGCTCCTCATTCACCCTGAAGACCACCAGTATACCACCTTCAAGTCAGTTGGCCGGTTTTACCATTTCCTGAGGGTCCCTTTTGGAGTCTCAGTCTTTCAAAGCGAGATGAATTGGATGGTGGACAAGCATGGGCTGCAGGCCACTTTCCCATACCTTGATAATGTCACCATCTGCAGCCATGATCACCAGGACCATGGTAGGAACCTCTAGAAATTCCTCCACTACAAAATCCGTCTTTAGCACACATCACCTGGCTATACTTGGCTGTATTATGTAGAATGGAGTAATCAGTCCTGACACCAACTGCATGCACCTCTCGTTAGATCTCCCACTCCCCCACTGCCTCAAGGCCTTGAAAAAGTTCTTGGGGTGTGGGGGGGGTTTTCTCTTATTACGCTCAGTGGATTTCCAGCTATGCGGTCTTACCCTTGTTGGCAGAAGCCCAAGAGGCATTCAACCAGATCAAATCTGACATTGTGAAGGCCATAATGCACGCAGTGGATGAATCCATCCAGTTCTAGGTGAAGAGCAATACATCAGACTATGCCCTGGCCGCCACACTTAACCAAGCAGGCAGGCAGGCCCATAGCATTTTCTTCATGCACCTTACAGGGCTCAGAGATCCGGCACTCCTCCATTAAGAAAAAAGCCAAGACTATCTTAGAAGTGGTACAACACTGGAGACATTATCTTGCTGGTATTTTACCCTGCTGACTGACCAACGGACAGTCGCCTTGATATTTAACCGTCAGCAGCAGGGTAAAATCATAAACGACAAAACCTGATGTGGAGAATCGAGCTATCCACCTACAATTATGGCATACTGTACCAGTCTGGAAAGGTCAATGAGCCCTCTGATGCCATCTTGGGGGACATGTGCCAGTGAGCAGATCTATCATCTGCAGGCACTGCACAATGACCTCTGCCACCCTGGGATCACCCTTTTTTTTTCACTTCATCAAGGCTCGTAATCTCCCCTACTCCATTAAGGACATCAGGACACTGACCAGAAATTGCTGGGTCTGCGCGGAGCACAAAGCACACTTCTACCAGCCTGACTGGTCACACCTGATCAAGGCCACTTCAACTCTTTGAACGTTTAACCTCCACGAACCGCAATGTGTACTTCATCAACATCATCGATGAGTATTCGTTGTTTCCCTTTGCCATCCTCTGCCCAGACACGACTGCAGCTACTGTCAAAGGCTCCAAACAATTTGTTACCATTTTCAGATATCCCCCAGCAATGGGGGTTCATTCTTCATGAGCAACAAGCTGCATCAATATTTGCTGTCCAAGGGCACTGCCTCTAGCCCTATCACCAGCTATAGCCCCAAAGGGAATGGCCAGGTGGAGCAGGATAATGGCACCATCTGGAAAGCAATACTACTGGCCTTAAAGTCTAAGTGCCTCCCCATCCCCCACTGGCAAAAAGTTCTTCCAGAGCAACTCCACGGTATCTGGTCACTCCTGTGTACAGTCACCAATGAGACACCTCATGAGAGACTGTTTGCATTCCCCAGGAGATCAGGAACCACCTTACCTACCTGGCAGATGATCCCTGGTCTGGTCCTATTCTGCAGGCACATGAGGGCACACAAGTCTGACCCTCTGGTCGAGAGGGTCCAGCTGCTCCACGCAAATGCACATTCCCAAATGGGTGCAAGGACATGGTTTCTATCCAGGACCTAGCACATCTGGGAATATCTGGACACCCCCCCCCCCCCCAAACTAGCTAACAGGTACACCCCCCCAACTCTTTAGGGCCCACCTCCCCAATTCTCACCTCCCCTCCCAATCTGACAGTCAACACACACACACACACACACACACACACACACACACACACACACACACACACACACACACACACACACACACACACACACACACACACACACACACACACACACACACACACACACACACCCGGCCCTGCCAAGTACCCTCGCCAGGACAACAGGATGGACCAAATGAAACCGAGAGAGACTACTACAGATAATGAGAAAGGCGCAAAAAGAGGCAAGGTTGCTCAGTTCATCATGTGAACTGACCTTCCATCCACTAAGGACATCTATGGGACAGCAGCCAACCCCATAATGAACCCCTGTCATCCTGATCTTTTCTATTGCTGCTTTCTGGCACGAAATGCAGAAGCCTGAAATGCTGTATTTTTATGTTCATAGCAACCAAGCTCTTGAACCTTCGAACTATTGCAACATCACATTTTATTGCACGACTGCAACTGTGAACATTTATTTATCCTTTTATATATTTTTTCTCTCATGTGGGAACTTAATCTCTATTTCTTGCTTGTTAGTGTGTTTTAGGTACCTGTATAACTGGAGCAGGAATTTAAGCACATTTGTGCACGACCTAAACAACAAACTCTCATCTCCAAATGCCCAGCTCCAACAATGAGGAAGACAGTCAGTGTATTGTGCTTTTATTGCATAAGGATTTCAGTATGATGGTAATTGAGTCTTTGAGCAATTATTTAATGCCTGTGAGATGATTTCTCAAATATTATGAAGTTATCTCCTCCCTACTTGAAAACAGGAGTCGAATAAAAATTCAGATTGATTTCTGTGATGGGGTATTTGTTTTATGAAGAGAGATTCAACAAACTTACCTGCACATTCCGGAGCTTAGTATAATTAGGTTTTGTTTACTTAAACATCCTTAAATCTTTTGGGGCTTCACAGGAAAACACCAAGGTGACGATTCCCTTGTATTGATTGTTAGAAGCAGGAGAATCACCCAGTCAGGACTGAAATGGCAACAAACTTCTTCATCCAGAGAGAGTCTTTGGAATTCTCTAGGCTAAAGACTTGTGGAAGCTTAGTCACTGAGCAAAGTCAAGACAAAGTTCAATAGATTTTGGATATAAAGAAAATCAAGAGATGTGCGGTTAGTGTAAGTAGATGCACTGAATGAAAAAGACAGCCATGATCTTATTGAATGCTGGAATCGACACAAATGGCTATCTGGTCTCGCCCTATTTCTTGGTCTCAAAAGTCAGCTGCTGAGGATGGATCAAGTCATGTGGATTTACCTTCAAGGATTCCCTTGATTTAAAAGAGGATTCTCTGAACATGGTCTTCTGTACATAACACTTGTAAGGATATAAATCCAGGTATTGATTGTTACGACAAGAGATAGAAAGGGGTCTACAAATGCTTATATTTTCCGATTTTGCTGGTGGCTTATTGTGTTTTTTTTCTTGCCTTGGCTCAATTAACAATCAAACATACCTTGCATTCATATAATTGGAGACAAAGCCCAGATGATTTTTTTTTAACCTTCAGCTGCCTGGCCCCTGTGCCCAAAGATCAAATACTTTTCTCATTGAATGGGTGCCAGCAGTAGGCATAGAAATAGGCTTTTTATTTCTTTACACTGTACAAGAGCAGAGTTCCTTTGGCACTCTTTTCATTTCTCTGAAAAACCACCCCTTCTTCCTCAGCCCAAACCCACATCTAAATGTTAATACAAGTGCTTTCATGAAATTTTATAAGTGGCACACAAACACACTCCGAACACATCCTGAAAACTGAAGTTTGGCTTTTACAACCAATCTATTTAATCTGGCAGATGCTTCTCGGGCAAGAGAGAATTACAATAACCTCAGACGTTCTAAGCATTTCTATGCACAGGAGTTCTTGAGGTGCAATTTGTCTAAGTTGACAAATTGATTTGCTCTCTTTGAATTCATTTGAGTCAATCTTCTAATAATTGCAAACCCATCTCAAAGACTGACAACTAAATTACATTTTTTTTGTTCACTTACCTGGTTTGTGTGTAAATTTAAATGGTTCAGAGATCAAAAATGTCATAACATGCCAATATATCCTGATGTATTAAAAGAAACCTGTAATATTGGAACCATAATTAAGCCTCATTCATCATTGAAAACATCAAAGAATAGAAAAAAAAGGCCTTCACAAGTCTTTTCTATAACAACAAAACCACTATACACTTATTCATTGAATATTATTGCTATTGCTTGGTTTACTGGAATGCTTATTGATCGGAGGTCTTGAAGGGGTGGTGAGAGATTTTCTGAGAGGTTCATGCAGACAGAATGACTTTGGATTATCTTCCCCTTTTCCAGGTATGACTAATCTCTGTCTTATCTCTGCTAGGAGTGAATGGTGAACATTGACATTCATCACCTTGGCCAGCCCAGTCTATTAACAACAATTTAACTACTCGCCTGTACTAGTTTACATGACACTAGACAGCAGACTGAGAAAGGTCTGGCATGACAAGAATTTTCCTCTTTCAAAACTGATTGAATCCAGTTAATACAAAGCACATGGCTCAGTGTAATTTCTGGAGAAAGAATTTCACCATTTTGCTCAACAAAGTCAAAATCAAAAGCCTCAAATATTCCAACCATCTTCGCCCAGAAGTGCAGAATGGATAAACTATTGCAGCTTCATGATTAGTTCCCATCTTATCAGAGTTCAGTCTTCAACCAATCATTCTGCACAATAATATGAAGTGGTTATGTTCATAGAATGCAATCCTGGAAGTAAGCAACCTCCTGCAGATAGATGCAGGGTCCAGAACTAATATTTCTTCTTGCCAATCTAGTGGAGTTTCACCTTCTCTTAAAGGAGGACAAATCTATTGTGGCAAATTACCAGCTCACAATTGGAGGTGCTATAAAGTAACCCTTCTCCAATGACCTGGTTACGAATTTTCATTCTCAGAATCACTTGGAAAACTTCAACTCATTACAATATCAATGCAAATCTAGACAAGTCAATGAATTCCATTGGGAGAAACCATGATGACCAGCCTTGACACTAGGCCAATACTTGTTCAAATACTTCAAATGGTTCATCAATGTTATTCACTCAAACATAAAGTCAGATATGGTCTTCTTTGCTCATACAATCTTTAATTTATTTACATCTGCTTAGAAAATGAATTAGACTATATTTGCATGCAGGCAGAATGAGGCAACTTAAAAAGTCCATGTCAGCCAAATAATTAACTGGACTCGTCTCATTTTACAACTTCTTATCCTCAACCCTGTTGGCTGTGGCACTTCAAAAGGCCACTCACGTAAAATTTAAATTTTCACATACTTCACAGTAACAAAACCTTTTGCCCCATGAGCCCATGCTGTCAAATTGCATCAATTGACCTACGACCCCTAGTAGATTTTTGATGTGTGGGGTTGGGTGGGGGGGGGGGTGGTGGCGGGAGGGAACCAGAGGGCCAGAGGAAACTTAGGCAGACACTGGAAGAACATACAAACTTCTTACAAACAATGCTGGATTTGAAACTCCGGTCGCTGGCACTATAACAGTATTGCCCTAACTGCTGTGCTAACCGTAGCACCCTTTCAAAACATGAAGGTTTTGATTCCACTATTCTTTCAGACATTAAGTTGCACTATTCTTCAGATAAAAAAAAAACAATTTGATCCCTTTATTTTTGATTCTCTTCTAAAGGAAACAGGTCTTTTCTGTTAATCTTATTCAGGCCTTTCTTAACTTAGTATATATTGATTAATTCTCCTCTGAGGTTCTCATGTTCAAAAGAAAACTACTCGAGCTAATTTCTTCTCATAAAATTTTGTAACTCCATAAGATTCATTTTAAGTGTCTGCTCTTTCCCTAACGTTATCACATCCTTCCTCCAACGTTAATGTGGTGATATGTAATTACACCACAAGGTCACCAGGTGTCATCCCGGTGACCTTGTATATAAAGCAGTCCAGAGCTACAGTCTAGCCTTCCAGGTTCGTCTTGCAGAGAGACAAGACCTCTTAGTGTACATATTAGTTTATTAAAGCTGTCTTATACTCGCACTGCTGGTGTGGTTATTGTCAGTACAAAATGAGGCTTTTATAAGTGGGCGAGCCCTGCCTGCCCATGGGTTCGCCGGTACAGACACTGCCAACCCTAAACCCCAGTCCGATCAGAAAGGGGCCACTACAAGTGTGAATGTGGGTGGAAGGATCTCCACAAGTTGTGCTCCCGATAGCCATGTATGTGCAGAAGCAGGTTCCATCCTAGTAGCTATGATATTAGTTTATCAAATTGTACTGACAATAACCACAACAGCATTGCGAGTATAAGACAGCTTTAATAAACTAATGAACCTGGAAGGCTAGAATGTAGTTTTATATAGAAGGTCACCGGGATGACCCCTGGTGACCTAGTGGTGTAATTACATATCACCACAGTTATAACCAATTTAAATAATTTCATTGGACTACGAAACATTCCAACAATGATATGGCACACCAAGTGACTGTGTGGATGCACATTTTAAAGTATTAAGCTAAGTGATCTGCTTGCAAAAAGAACAGCCCATAAACAGAAGCAGAAAAAAACCTCATGTATAATACAGCAGAGACAGGTAGATCATTCATTATATTGAAAGCCACAGGGAGGTCTCAGACAATGAGAATAGCAGACTGCAGTTGGCGAATAAGGCTTATGGACAAAGCAAAGAGCATGTTTATCTTTTTGGGTTTGAGTGCTCTTGCATCATCCATCTCCTATTAAGTGCAACACTACTGTTTGGGATGAATTAGAAAGGACATGACTGTATCCATTATGCTAGCGCTTGGCTTTGAATGGTTTATAGTTCACTCAAAGGAGATAACCTGTTGTTGTATCGCAATAATACTCATTCATATTTGAAGTACTTTCATTCCACTGTAACGTTTGTCCTGGTATTTATGTGAATAAATATATGGTGTAAAAGCAGTTCTAAGGTGTCCAGACCATTAAGACTCAATCTCTGTTCTGTGTGAGTCACTAACAGTATGACTCTCTTCAGCCTCCTGCCAGGAAGTTGGGCTGTAAATGGACATAGTCCATGAACTGGGTTCCTGATCAATGTGCAATGTTGTTAAAAATACTTCCTGCTTGAATTGGCACATCAAGGTGAGAGCAGGAATGCTTAAAGGAGATGCACAGGATAATTATTGTTCACTGAGTTACCACTGATAGTGATGGAAGCATTTAAAGATGGAGGGCTCAAGCCCAAAATGTTGGTGAAATTCTTCTTCAAATGCTGCATGACCTTCTGAGTTTCTCCAGCCCTTTTAATTTAAATATACAGCACATTAACAGGCCTTTTTGGCCCACGAGCTCATGCCCCCTAATTGCACCCAATTGACCTACCCCCCCCCCCCCCGCCCCGTGGTGATGAAACTACTGGACTGTGACTGGCAGCACCTGTCCATATTCCTACCTGCCCACTGCAGAGGGAAACCCACTGTACCTGCAGGGAGGTAACCTGGGAGGCTGCCAATCACCGGACCTATATAAAGGCTCACACCGGCCCTTGAGAGCATATGGAGCTAGAAGGGATACTAAGCCTTGTGTGCAATTTTAAGCAAATTAAAGCTTGGAGTACAGCCTTCATAGTTTATGCTTGTTTGTTTGCACTGCAGCGCATCACAATTTAATTAGCTTAAAAGTTGCACACAAGTTTCAGTATCCCTTCGGTTCCATGTGCTCTACTTTGAGACTGGTCACTCCAGTCTCAATCATGCACAGGAGTTCCAGTTCATACAGTGCTGCAACATAAGCCTCTACTGTCTCATCCAGTTGTTGTAGCCTGATGCTAAGCAGGTACCTGAAGTAGAATACATTCACTGGATGCTGGTAGATGTTTTCCAGAATGGCCATTGCCGGTTTGTACTCTGTGCAGTCATGGATCGCCTGGAACGTGAATGGGCCCAGTTTTGTGTGCAGTACCTTGAGTCTCCATTGGTCTGAATTGATTACCTCAGCCTGAGTGCAGATGATTGCCCCTATTGCATGCTTCCAGATCTTGAAGTGGGCTGGAGCTTCTGGGAATTGGGAGGGGTGGGGTGGGGAGAATATTAATATCCAGCTTCTCAATGCTGAGAAACTTCTCCATGGTTCTTTTAAATTAAGCTAATTAAATTGTGATGCACTTGAGTGCAAACCAACGAACTCAAACAATGAAGGCTGTAATACAAGCATTGTATTTTGAACTTGTTGGTTCGCACTGCAGCACCTCTGGTACATTTTTTTTGAACAATGGGAGGAAACCAGAGCACCCAGAGGAAACCCACACAGACATGGAGAAAACATACAAGCTCCTCACAGCCATCACCGGATTCGAAACCAGTGGCTGGTGCTGTCATAGCGGTGTGCTAACCGCTACACTGACCATGCCACCCAATATACTTTTGTGTATTGCACAGCAATCACCGCGTCTGCAGACTTCCGCGTTCAGTTCCAAGCATTTAAATGGCCATTTGGACTGACACATGAAATATGTAGGTAATGGAGGGATGTTGATCATGTGCAGGCAGAAGAGATTTAGTTTAATTTTAGTCCCATGTTTGGCACAGTCATCACTGTGGCATTATCCCAGTGCTATACTGTTTTGTTCTGTCTTTTCAGGGCAATATCACATCTCAGCCATGTGGTGACAGAATTCACCAACAGCCAGCTTATTAAGATTTAATGCTTACAAATTGCAGATTAAAAAAAAGCACAAATGAATGAAAACCACCCTGACAAGGAGTAAATCAGAAATCACTTGCTGTGCTAAATTAATCAAGCACTCTTTTGTGGTATCAGGTCAAATTAATGAAAAAAATGATGGCCTCAACTTGAATTCAATTGCAACTTGGAAATCAATGGTCCAAACTTGATATGTCCATAGTAGCCAAGATAAAAACAAAAGTCCTGAAGATATTTGTTGTCAGTTGATACGATAACTTTCACTTTACCCTGCCAATGGACTTGACACGGAGTCCACCAATTGTGTTCATTCCTGCCGACATTCCTGCCAGGCTTTTGGAAATCAGTTTTCAGAACTCAAGAAGCCCGAAAACCAATGCATGACCTTAATTCTCACTGATTTCAATGAGTTTCGGAAAGAATGACTCTGAATTTCCATTTTGTTTAAAAAAATTGCTATTTGGTTAATTTTATCCACTTGTTTAAAATTTGGCTTTTTCTGTTGATTTAAAAAACTGAAAAAGAATTTCAAAAATAAATATTATTTTTGGTCATTTTAAAAAATATTTCTGAATGCAGCCATCTGCAAATATTTAAATTATTGACTTTTTGACCATTGACAAAGCTGCCTCTGGAATTTCAGGGATGGTGCCTTTTCAGTGCATCATCCAACATTCTGCTACTCTTCAGACATTTATTGCAAGGGTCCCCCTGAGTTTGGGTCCACATTGTATCAATTAAATTGATGTGGGAAAGTATACATTTGCAGAAGGAAAATAATAAATCTTGGACTTTTATTCCTATTCAGGAATAAGTGAGAATAGGGTTTTGTCAGAAAGTGCATTCAACAAAAGGTAATTTCATAGTTTATTTAAAGATATCAATGACAGGGGAAACAGTGGTGGTGAGAGAACACTACTGCAATAGAAAGAATTAATATTTGTTAAGAAGCCTTGCTGAATTTGAAGGTCACTTTTAGGCCTTTGCAAAGAATTATGGATGCTTAGTCTGATTTCCCTGGCAAATATAATTAGTTTGCTTGAGTGCTTGGTTATCAATGCAGAAACATAAGCTGGCACGATCATTCAGAAAAAAAAAACAAACAACTGGACATTTTGATTTTTCTGTACATTAGCATTCTATGCAGTGCAAAGCACTTTCTGGTATAAATGCACCATTATGAATTTCTCATGAGCTCTACTTGCAAAAGAGAAGTATGACAATTATATGCAGAGCATAAAAACCAGAGCATTAAGACCTCAGAGCTTTAATTGAATCCGTAGAAGCCAATGAGGTGACCTCCACTCCTGGCCCAATTTGTGCTGGCTGATAGATTATGGTGTCAAGAGATCCCCAAGCCATCAGCTCTGTACATCTCAGTACTATTCTGCCTGCATGTGCTAAAAGGTCGAAGACGGAGGTGTGCTAGAGTACAGTTGCCAGTGCATCCAGCTTCTCCACACGGACTCTCAATGTTATGCTGAAAAGAGGGCATCTACAAACATTTCACACCAAGAACTCAGCTTTATTTCCCTCCGAATATAAAAGTCAGGGGAAAAAATGTAAGCACTAATCTGTGATTGATAAATGTTTTGCTTCTAATTACTGTATATTAAAATGTTTTAGTTACATTTATTTTACTTTGAATAATTAATTACTTTGATATTTGTAATAATTTAATTATGATATTCATATAAATATCAGCTGTGAGTGTTTCCTAAGGATGGAGACTCAGGATATGAGACAAATTTGGTGCTTGGAACCTGATCCAGTTTGTGACATTAATGTCAGGTACAGAGATCTCATCGTCTTGCCCTTGCAGAGCAATGTGGTCTGGCACAGACTTTGGCCAGCAAGTTTGAGAGAACAATCCAACCTCTTCTGTCCTTGTCGCCCCATTTAGACACTCAAGTTTGACAGAGAGCATTATTCTGGTTTTGAACGATCATTCTTCATACCTGGGCTTTCTCTGCATGAATGGTTGGATGCCAAGAAATAGAATTAAGAGGGTGACACGGTTAGCAGAGTGGTTAGTATGACCAGCGAGTCGGTTCAAATTTGGTGCTGTCCATAGGGGATTTGTAAGCTTTCCCTGTGTCTGAGCAGGTTTCCTCCAAGTGTTTCAAGATCATTAATACAATTATAACATTGGGAACAATATTTCAACTGAAGATCTAAATGGGGGGAGTGTTGTTTTTTGAGTTTGATGAGAGATCGATCATGAAGAATGGAATGCTCCTCTTTCACCCACCCAGGGTCAACATCAAGAAACAGCAAATAAACACAAGTAAAACATGAAAGTCTGCAGTCATCGTGGTTGAAGTAAAAACACATTACTGAAGCAACTCAGTCAGTCAAACCGAGTATTTAATGATATAAAGATACATAAACAACATTTCGGGCTTGTGCCCTTCATCAAGGTGTGACAAAATGTAAGCAGGTGCCAGGCCTCATCATTCCTTGAGCCCAAAATGTGGTTATGTTTCTTTCTGAGATGAAGGACTCTGTTTGACCTGCTGATATTCTCCAGCATTGCTGTTTTTTTTTAAAAAAAAAACCATCAAATAACCATCTTTGACAAAAAAAATTAACTCAAATTTATCTCTGTGCACATGCTTCCTGACCTGAATTTTTGGTTTATATCTCATTCTTACCATATCCACTATTTTGGTTTGATTTTCAAGAGAATCACAGGATCTTCCTCATCTGTACAAATGTCTTTCAGCTTTTGAAGAACATTTCTTATTGCCTTTCTCATCTTTCTGTGAAATCTGTTTTCACTCCTTTGCAGTAATCCATTAGTTAAAACTGATTACACGCAACAAGTGTTCTTATTTACACCAATAGAAGAGAAATTATCACACAAGATTGCTAAACAGAATCTAATTTACAAAGGAGACCATTTCTCGTGAGTGGGTTGCAGAATTTTTAAAAAATATATATTTATAAATTTTGAACCACACAAATAAAGCACACAATGAAAAATAATTCAAATTAATAAAAATATATGTGGCATATGAAAAGCATAAGAAAACCCCCTTATCTACCACTCCCCTATCCACCTACAAAGAAAAAAAGAGAAGAGAAAACAAAGGGGACAAGAGACCCTCGACAGACATGCCTATTACTTTAAAGTTTCTTATAGTAACTGAGACCTTAAGGAGAAAGGGAATGTCAGAGCTTAATTTAAATATTTACACCCAAATTTTATAAATAAGGGCTCCATATCTTGCAAAATGTATAATATGTCTCTTAAATTAAAAGTAATTTTCTCAAATGGTATACAACTCCAATTTTCAGCAAATTGGACTTATTTTGTCCAAATTTTCCCCCGTGTTTTGCTTGATTTTGGGAGTGCAGTTCCCCCCCCCACCTTAATCTTCCCCCTGGGTCATATGCCTATGGTGCTCTATGTCCATGCAATCTATGTCCAAATCTGTATCAGACTTCCAAGTTATGGCAATATATTTTCTTGCTATTGCTAAAGCAATTTGGACAAACATCTTTTCATTTATATTCAATTTCTCCTTATCACTTGATAACAATAACATTGGATCCTGAGGCAATTTCATCCCCGTGATTCATTCCATTAAATTACCCATTTCTATCCAAAAAAGGTTCAACTTTACGACTCTGCCAAGTAGAATGCAAAAACAATTTCTGATTCACACCTAAAACATAAATCTGAAGAAGTCAGATTTTTTTTTTAAACTTGTGTGGTGTTGGATGCTGCAGAAAAGATTGCATGTGGAATAAAAATGTAGTTACAGTATGCCATTCTAAACCCATAGATAAAACTACTCTATTTTAGAATAAAACTGATTAAATTATTGCAATTAACAGAAGATATGCTTGTCCAGGTAATTTTCTGTCCAAGATATTGGAAAAATAACCATTGAAAACATCATATTCTTCTAAATCTCCATCAAACAAGAAATACATTGATATGTATTAGTTAATTGATGTATTTTATTCAGTACCTTATTAAATTAAAATAATTTCACAGCATCAGGCCAACATTTCTTGTTGGGACTTTCTTCAAGACAATTAGAGTAGACCAGTGGTTTTCAAACTTTTTCTTTCCACTCACAAATCACCTTAAGTAATTGGTTAAGGGGGCCTGAGCAGTTGATTTTCCCAAAACTTTACATGTGGCCTACAATGGCCTCTGGGCCAGGACACAGGCTGCTGCCTCCTCTGCCAACCAGCTGCCAATGCAGACTCCAGTCGCAGGAGGGCTGTCCCCGACCGGTCCACCCGAGGCTGAGACTCCCATTGATCCCAAGGTCCAGGCCACTTCATTGTCCATGAATTTTCTTGACCTGTTAGTTACATCTAAGAGTTCAACCCAAAGTCAGCTATTTGTCTATTAAATGTTCTGTTGGATCCTTGCAAGGTACATAATGTTGCTTTATTTTCCTGTGGGGTCCAACTTGATAGTCTTCATTTTCAAGTAGCTCTACAAATGAAACAAAAAGCAAAATACTTTTCATACTCACATTTAAAATTAAATCTGGCAGAATATACTCAGCAGAGCAGGCAGTTTTTCCCAGTTTGTCTCTTTGGATGCAGAGGAGAGGGAGATATGGTGGGGGGTGGGGGGGGGTGGGGGGGAGACCGACAGAGGTTTTTAAAACCATGGCGGTCATAGTAATTATTTTCTTTTTGTTCCCAGGGCAGAGGAATCTAAAACTAAAGGTCATAGCTTAAAACGGACCTGATGGGCACCTTTTTCTCACAAAGGATGGTGTGTATGTCTCATAAGTTGCTTGAGGAAGTGGTAGATATGGGGCCAACTGTGACATTTAAAAGACATTTAATCAGCACGTGGATAAGAAAAGTCAGGAGGCAAAAAGGCAGTATGTCGACAAATGGGACTAGCTTGGCCAGCATGGAAATGTAAGGATGAAGAACTTGTTTCCATTTTGAACAATGATTCAATGCTCTACAGAGAATGGGGGCGGGGTGGGTGGGGGAAAGAGGGTGAAGGTGGAGGCGAAAGCCTCAGCTTTGCCTGCCATAGTAGACAGCAGGTTCAAAAAATAAATCAAGGCTACATAAATGTAAGGCACAAATGCAACACAGGAACATAAGATGGAAAATATAATAATGGAAAATAAATGTTAAAGAAAGAAATAAAATATTGGGAATACCGAACAAGTCAGGTGGCATTTGAGAAAATAGAAAAAAAGACAATGTTTCAGGCTGATGACCCTTCCTTCATCATTGAGTAACAGTGGAGAGGATGGATGAATGGAATAGCTGTGGTGAGATTGAGACCAAGGTTGTCAGTGCATTTCAAAAGAGATTTCAAAGGTTTGAAAGAAAACTTTGGTCTTTCCATAGTAGCCTCCTGACCTAATGAATATCCATAGCATGCTCAGTTTATATTCAAAATTTCTATTTGGTGAAGATTTTTTTTTTTGCTTTTCAAGTAGCATTTCCACAAAACTGCTTTCTTCCTTTTCGGTGGGGACTGAATAATTTATAAATATCAAGGCAAATCAATAAAATGGTTGACAGAAATAGTTTTATTAAGGAATGGCTGGACAATAACACAGATAGCAACTGGTAGATGGAAGATTCCTCAAATCATTATTTTATTATTTACCAGGGAGATGAAATCAGAACAAGTGAAACATGATAGGCCTGCAGATGCTAGTAAACATTCTGAAATACTGGAGGAACATAGCTGGTCTTTTCAGCATCTATTGGAGACAAAAGATATATTGTCGATGTTTCAGGCCTGAGCCCTTCTTCAAGAAAAAATCTGAAGAGGCAGAAGCAGGATATATCAGAATGTCTCAGATTTCAAACAATGGGGGAGGAATCCAGACCAACAAAAAGTGTTAATAAGAGACTAGGTGAGACTTTATCATGTCTGTGTGAAAGGAGAGATGACAGGGAAGAAGGGGTGTTTTTTTTTACAAAAGCCAGAGAAGCCATCCAGCTGGAGGGGGCCCAGTCAGAAGATGAGATGTTGTTACTCCAATTTACAGGTGTTCCCAGTCTGGCAATGAATGAGGTCATGGACAGATGTCGTCAAGACAATGGGGCAAGGAATTGAAATAGGTGGCCACTGGGAGATCCATGCTATTGTGGCAGACAGAGCGGAGGTGCTCGATGAAGCAATCACCCAGTCTTTCCAACTTAGAGAAGGTGGACACAGGAGCACCGGATGCAGTAGATGACCCCTGCAGATTCTTAAGTAAAATGTTGCGTCACTTGGAAGGACTGTTTTGGGCTGAGAGAGGTGTGGGCACAAGTGGAGCATCTCCTATAGTCACTGAGGTAGGTCCAAAGGGAACAATTGGTGGGGGAGGAAGGTGTGGACAAAGAAGTCATGGAGGGAGCGGACCCTACAGAAGGTGGATGGGGAAAAGAGAGGAGTTTGTGTTTAGTGGTGGGATCACATAGCTGGTGGCAGAAATGGCACAAGAGAATGTGTTGAATGCAGAGGGTGGTGGGGTGGTATGCAAGGAGAAGAAGAATCCTGTCTTTTTGCATGGGGGGCAGAGGGAGCCAGGGAAACAGGGAAAATGTGTGGGTAATGGAGGGTATGCAGGTAAATGCTAGAGGGAAAGCCACATTATTTGAAGAAGGAGGACACCTCTGATGATCTGGCATGGAAGTCCTCATGCAACAGAGAGGAATTGAGAGAGGGACAGGGTGAGAAGAGGTGTAGTTGAGGTAACTGTGGGAGTGATGGGTTTGCAGAAGAGGTCTGTCGAGAGTTTGTCTCCTGAGATGGACACAGATCAAGGAAATGGGGTGTGTTTCTAGAATAAGTCGGCATGAGAATGAATGATGAGATGAGTAATAAGATAAGTGCATTGAAAGTGGAAAAAGTTGAGGATAATTAATCGCACACAGAAAGGATTTAAAAAAATCTGGTCTAGAGTGGAACACATTTGAAATAAATCTAAAGAAAGAATAACATTACAATTTTCAAAAATGAGTTTTAAAATATGATGCTGGAGGACTGACAGATGGCTAACAAAATATCTAGTTTTGAAGATAGAACATGACCAGGGAATTAGAGACTTGTGAGTTCAACATCAATGATCAATTCCCTTCAAAGTGACAGAATTTTCTTTGAATCAAAATAATAATGCACAATCAGTATGGATTTCAAAGCACTAATATTTCATAAAATATTTGTTATTGAAAACACAGAACAGGCAATGCAAATGTAGTAAATATCATCAAAAGGCATCTTCAAAAGCCTTCAATAAGGTAGACCATAAATGGACTAATGCACAAAATGTGGGGAGAGAAACTAGCCTGCACAAGTCAATGGCAATTCTGATCCTTGTCTAAAAGGGCCATGAGATCTTCTTTCATCAAACTGAAAACATAAAAGGATCTTCTTTCAACATTTTATCCCAAAGGCTGCAGGTCTCTCAGAAGAACATTGAAGTGCTAACTGAGGCATGACTGTTGAAGTCCTCAACGTGGAATGTGAACTCCAAGATTTCCGTCACAGGATCAGAATTGTTCCATATGACACACAAAATTGACAATAGGAAGTTCAATCATTAAATCAAGAATGTTAGGTCATGATTTCAAGCATATTTCTGGGAATCCTTTCAATTGCTCTCTCTGTTTCTCTGTGTAAATTTACAATGATCATTTAACACTGCAACAAAAAAAAATGTTGAAATCAACCCAGTGAAGCTTCTAAAAAAGTTTGCTGACTATTAAGATCAGTGAATCCTTAACCTCCAACTAAGCCTCTTGCAAAACATATATAGTTATATCCAAGTCACGGAGTTATTCACAGTCCCTTTGAACCTGGAAACATGTGCCAACTCAAAATGCAATTTAGAGAGCATTCAGTCAAATAACACAGGCCTTGAAATAACAAGTGCTCCCGATTAACATATACTGTATGTCTAAAAACAGTGCTCATTGGGTATCTGTAGGTTATTTTGTGCAAGACCATTGGATCAAAGTTGGATACTCTCAATTATGACAAATCAATCTTGGCAGTGGATACTGAAATAATGTTTTAACATTATTTACACTCTATGGGATCTAACATGGTGAAGTTTTGATTTATCAACTGTGGCAAGATCATTTGGAGACACATCGGAGATTGCAGATGCTGGAAGACTAAGCTAAACACAATCGACTGGAGTAACTCACCAGATCCAGCAACTTCACTGGGGAGGCAATGGTCGACTGGCTTGTTCAAGGCTGAAACCGACCTTGATGGGGAGGCGGGGGGGTGGGGGGGAGGTTACGGGATGAAACAGTGATCATTCTTTTTTTTCCCTCCACTGAGTTTGCTGGACCTGCCGAGTTTCTCCACCAAATTGTGTTCGGGATGGATAATATGCAAGGTTTGCTTTCCAGCCTGACATTGTCCTATTGAGGGTACACTCTGTGGTGCGATCCCTTCCACCTGTCAATTAGTGCACCCAAATCTGTTTGATCTGCATGGTTCCATTTATTTATTACCACCTGATGTTGGCTGGACTCCACCAAAACTGTTTGGCTCCTGACAAATGAGTCAAAGAGAGCAATCACTTCCCATTAAAGCACTTCAATCTCTGTGCTTTGAATGTTAATAAAGATTTTCATCTTCTTGTGCATTAATAACCTTAAAATATTGGTGCATAATCAAGCAATTTAGTCTTTAAAGACTTTTTTCTCCTACATTATATGTCCACATTATTTTCCCAGAAATTCCTATATAATGCATCTGGGTTGAACAGTGCTGCCATACAGCCAGAACATACTCTGCTAACTTGTCCACATTCTGTCCATTCCTTAATGCTACATGCCATACCACAAGTTTCACAAACTTCATTATCACCAACCATGTGTTATAAAAATGGAGAAAAATTACCTAGTGTGCTCCCATTTTAAATATTTATTGCTTACGTCCACTTTCTTCTTACACTGCTTTGTTGCCTGGTCTTCAAAGTCGTAACTTCTACATGAAATTAAATTAAGTAGCTTCCGAATCATCAACTGCAATCCAAATAAAGCAAGCCCTGTTCCAGTATATTAGGATTAATTAGGCAGTTATTATTTTTCCCTTATAAATCTATTCTGAACACTCACTATTAGAAAGTGACATGAACCAATAAAAACTATTTGAAATAGCCACATCAGATTCTAATCTTTATTTGCAACTAATTATTCAATTTATTTTCTTGAAGTAGGTTTCACACTTTCAGAATCATCCAATGAAGACAATTCAGATCTGTCAGAGTCATGGTTGCCAGTGGATAATGAATACCTGATTGAAGACAAAACTTCTATAAACTTCTCCTCAGCCTAGTACCATCACAGTGACAAGTCTTCAATTCATCCAATTCACTCAAAGTGAATCAAAAGTGGCTGCACACACTGAACACACAAAAAGGCTTTAGGACTAGATCACATCCCAGATGCAGTGTTGAGGACTAAAGCACCAGAACTTGCTGTGTCTCTTGCCTATTTGTTCAAATCCAGTTGACACCTCTCTGACAAAGTGAAAGATTGCTCAGATATGTCTTATCCACAAATAAATGAAGCATAAGAGACTGGGTTGGTGGTGGGGGGGTGGGGGGGAGATCATTATGAAGGCCATAGATAATGTAAATAGTCACATTGTTTATCCCCCGGAGTAGGAGAGTCTAAAATTTGAGGACATTGATTTAAAGAGAGAGGGGAAAGATTGAAAGGAACAAAAGGGGAAGATTTTCACTCAGAGGGCAGTTAGTATTTGGAACAAGCTACCAGACGAAGTAGCAGATGAAGGTACAATTATAACATTTAAAAAAAAACATTAAGCCAGGATCATAAATGAGAAATATTTCAAGAGATATGGACTAAACACAGGAAAATGGGACAAGCTTGGGTAGGTAGGATTAAAAGTATTGATTTTGTACTACAAGACTATAAATCAATTAGGTCACTGTTAATTGGACACAAAGTGTAATATCAACTTACTCTCAATCATCAGTAAGAGTTTACAAACTGGGGCTGTTCAAGGCCCATGTATCCTACTGTCCCTTGCTGCCCCTTACACTGTGGACCCTAAATTGCCTGATCAAATGGCAACATGGCAATTTAAGGATGCTCCCGGCTCTTTTAGTGATGTGGTGAGTGACGTGTCATGCATTCATTGCATCGCCGGAAGCCCTGCAGGGAATCCCTTATGTTGGCCTCCTGAAGGTAAGTGGCCAGAGCAGGTGCAGAATCGGGGCTGGGCGAGTGCAGATTTGGAAAACTGTCGGGGCCAGGGGGAGAACGTTGTTGGGGTCTGGGGAAGGGAAATGCTGTTGGACCGGCAGGCAAATGCTGTCAGGCCAGTGGAGAGCAAAGTGGGCTGTCAGGGGGAGCTGAGTGGGCCAAAGGGGAGTGGAGTAGGGGCAGGAGCAATGGACATCCTTCTTGCCCATAATCCCCTTCGCTGCTGGAACCGCTCTTGTATATTCCAGCAGCGTGGGAGATTATGGGTAAGGAAGCCAGCCATTGCACGCAAGCGCTGTCATCATTTTCTACCCCGGCAGCCATCGACCTCTTAAAAATTGATCAGCTGTAGCTACACTGTGTGTACATGGGTAGTCAATCCACCTTCGAGGTGGTTTGCCTACCTGTGAAGTTTGTTTTTAATTCTATCCACCAATTGAACTGTATATGGATAGATAACTTGCCAAATTGGTAGGTTAAACTCATGTTACAATCCAATTTGTAAACCCCTAGTGAAATTAAGTGTCCCTCATCGTCATAAAATACATAAGATTGTTCAGTTTGGGATCCAACAAAACAGCCAAATTCCAGAGAGGAGGAGAGAAAGATTCTCATTTACATTAAAAGAGCATTTATAGTGTATCACAAAGCCTCAGTAACTGAAATTAATGAGAATCAGTGGATTAAATTCCCTCCCAATTGAAGTCAGAGCTAAGAGCGAGAGAAGAAACTTGTGGTTGTTGTCAGGCAATTATTCTCTGCACCAGAGTGTGCTGAAGAAGTCTTTCAGGGCAGACTGAGGTCAAATTATTTCCAACCAATTTATCAAGAGGTCATAAAGTCAGAGAGAGGATGTTTGAGATATTTGTGGTTTAGTTCCATTTCACAACACCCCAGCAAATGAAGCAATCTGTGAACACACACATCAATATGTGGTCAACTGTTCAGTTTGAACTGATAGCAGCAAATAACATTCACATCACACAGATGCCAAACCACTGTTCCACCAAGACCACCCACAAATTTGAGGAACAACACCCGAATTTCCATCTGGGCACCCTCCAGCTCGATGGCATTCACATTTACTTTTATAGTTTCTCCTAACCTGCTCTCCTCTTTCTCTCTCCCCTCTCCCTTTCCTTCCTCCCTTCACGTAGCCATCCCTCTTCCCCTTGATCGGTGCTGACCCATCCCTCCCTCTCCTCCATCTATCACCTCCAACCAATGACATTTTCAATAAGTAATTCAAAGTACAACTCATTGATATTCAGTGGCATTACAATCATTGAATCCCCATTTGAAAACATCCAGACAGTTGAAAGGGATTGATGAAACTTTAAAATTGGCCAGATTACCTGAATCATATGGCTGCAATGCCAGATTCTGTGATTTATAATTAATCTTTCTCTCCATACCTTAAAGCTTTTGTCAGGATTATCATAGGAATACTCTCCAAAAGTATGGATGAGCACATCTTAAACATACATTTATTGTGAGCCAAAACAGCCATCTTCATTCCCATTCCCTTAAGCCAGGGGTGTCAAACTCAAATTCACGGAGGGCCAAAATTAAAAACTTGGACTAAGTCGAGGGCCGAACTAAATATTTATTGAAAATTTTCAACATCTGCATGTTTTCTCTCCTTTCAACATATGTAATGTTAAACTTTTTCTTATTAAAATAAATGTTTAATAATAGTTTTGGATAAACTCTTTCCAGAAGCATTAACAAATGAGAAACAAAATATTCAATAAATAATATTTCTCTATAGAGGATTTGTCAAATGTTGCTAGTGTGCTGTCGAATAGTAAAATCTGAGGGCTATTGAGAATGTGGGAGAATAACATGATTCTTGAAACAATCAAATGGGTGACTGATTGTGGGCATGAATTCTAGCAGGGTTATTTGCCATGCCCCTTTTCCATTGGTACAGATATCCTTTGATTTACACACTTTTCAAGTTTTATGCCTAATGAGCTTGTATCCAGGTGCAGGACCATTTTTAACCAGGAATATATTTATCACTGTGACATGAAACTATTGGAAGATTGTTTTATCCTAAGATTAAAGTTCATAATACTTACTCAGGCCTGTGTGCGGGAGGGCGGGGTTTGCGGGCGATTGGGTTGGATAACGACAATGCAGGGGCATCGGCTCTCGCTGCAGGGCGGCATCTCAGCAGATCAGCGGCCCCGTCACCATGAGTCGTGGGTCGGCCTGCAGCAGGGAGGGGGAGTGGGCAACGGTCCTGGCGAGGTCAGACCCGAGGCCTCCGGTTCCGGGCGCTGGGAAGCAGCCTTGCCTTTCCCTGACACCGGCCAGGCCGCGCTGCGGTGGGGGGTGGGCGGGGGGACACGACAGTGCGGGGGCATCGGCTCTCGCTGCAGGGCGGCATCTCGGGGGATCAGCGGCCCCATCACTGTGAGTCGCGGGTCGGCCTGCGGCAGGGAGGGGCAGTGGGCAACGGTCCTGGCGATGTCAGGCCCGAGGCCTCCGGTTCCAGGCGCTGGGAAGCAGCCTTGGCTTCCCCTGACACCGGCCAGGCCCCAAAACCAGAGTCCACGGTGAGACCCTGCAACGTAAACAGAGGAGGTGGGGGCGATTAGCGGGCTGACGCCAATGCATTCTGGGATTTGTTGTATTACTGTGCATGCGCTATACTGGCGTGGCGGCCGGCGGGCCACCTCTAATACATTTTTGAAATGATCTTGCGAGCCAAATATAATTATATCGTGGGCCAAATTTGGCCCGCGGGCCAGAGTTTGACATGTGTGCCTTAAGCAGTCACTCCCAATATTTCCCTCTGCAGAAACAGTGCAACAATTTTAAAGTTCTCTGGCAGTAGTTCCCAAACTTGCAGCCTCAACCACAAAGTCAAGAATAGCAGATGCTCAGGAGTATATCAATTTTCTCCATGTTACATGACAAGGATTAAAGCTTCTGCATAATGCACAGTAGAGGTGGAAAAACTCAACAGGTCACACATTAATCGAATGCTACAGGCAAACAATGTACGTGTACTGTATGCGGAAGGCATGCAGGACTTAACATAAGCAATGACAAAAGAAGCAAAATTTTTTATCAGAAATATATTTGAATGTTGCTGGATCAAAGTCTAGGCAATTAGTTATTTGACAGAATTGTGGAAGTATCATCCAAGTAGATTCCAAGGTGTTCAAGACGGCTTGCTCACCAGCACAATCTTCAGGATGATGCATATTGGCCCCTTAAGTGATGTCTGGACTCCCTGGCCTTTTATTTTTGTTGCCTTTGTCACATTTTTCTCAGTGTTTTTATTTCAGGATGGGTGCAGCTCATTCCACTGCACAAGATCAGAAATAGTGTCCTTTCTTGTCAGACATTATTCTGGTTAACTTCGTACATTATTTCACAACTATAAATTTCTGTTTGTGGATGCATTATCTCAGGGGTGGCCAAACTGTGGCCTGATGCCCATTTTTAGGTTCCCAGGGTGAATTTTAAAAATAAAATGGAATATGGCTCATTGGAACATAATCTTGAACTGTAAATTGCACGTTGCTCTTCTGAGTTTCCACACTGGGTGTCACTGCCATTTTGAACTACTAATAGTTTGACCATTGAAATGTTACTCATCATTGAAAGTGCTTTCCTCAGTTGATTAAAATGGCAGAACCCAAAAGGTGGAAAACAGAAAGGGAGTGTCAAAAATTTTAGACATGGTGGGAGAATGAATAGTTTTTCATAGAAAGGGAAGTGTTTGTTTGATTTGCAAGAAAACTGTTCACTCTAATAGCCTGCCTACACAATAATTATCATAATCATTAAGGTGGACATTTGGGCCATGAACTGTATTCACTGAGAGCTGTGCAGGAATGTTGGAGACTGCCTTGTCTTTCTTTATCTTTTCTCCTGTCCTTATTTTTCACCATCTTTTTGAATGAGAGTTTTATTGTATTCATTGAAATTAAAGAGCAGCACATACAGAATTTCCTTTTATAATGTTTCGGCGTATCAATAAACTACTGTAGAAAAAAAGAACTAGTACATTGTTAATTTCCCACTCACTGTGTGGAACTCCAGTCCACATCCCTCTCGACTGCTGAATTGAAGTGAATTGATACCACCCTGTGTCACAAATTCCCTGAATCACTTGATCTCTATTAGCCAATCAGCTTCCTGCTGATCTGAGCTTTTTCAAATCCAAATGCCTGAGTCACCTGACTCCAATTGCCAGTTGCAGCCTGTTGAAATCTGCTTCATACTGAATGTCAACAGTTAAAATGGTGTCAGTAGCGTTGCATCGTTATTTTGATAAAAAATGAATTTTAAATGTTACAGGAATTTTCTAGTCTACAAACACAATTTATCTTCCAGTATAACTGGTTGAAAAAATTTGGGCTTATTGTTGTTTTGTCAGTGACTCCTTATATTTTTCTGTATGTGCCCCACAACCAAAAATGTTTGGCCACTCCTCCGTTAAGTAACTCATAATGATAACTCAGTTAACCATGACACTTTCTAAAATGCCACAAGCATCCACATTTTAGTTTCTTTATATTCTAATAACAAACTTTTTAATGTGGTGACAGACTCCATCTAACTTCCATCCCTATCCTGGAAACAATGAGCTATTTATATTTTACTGCTTTTACAAATTCAGGACATCTTTGTGTTCTTCACAGTGGATGAATTAAAATGTAATCACTTGTAATGTGTCAGCAGTTTAAATTGCTGAAACTGCTCAGGTAAATTACAAAAGCATCTATTTGCCTGGTTTTGACAGATCTATTGACTGAACTTGAACATGGTTTAATTTCTTGTCTTTACCTTTAACAGTCTGAGACTACAATGTCCCTTTAGTGCTGCACTGAAACAAATGATTTGAACAAATAATTCATGTGACCACATGGCCCTGGAATAGCTCCACTTGTTTTACAATAGCACTCACCTTGCTTCTTAATTTTAATGTTCCATACAATGGCAACAAATCCTCCTGTTCTTACTCCAGAAATGACTTGTTATTGCCCTCCTACTCCTCTGACAATTAATTTCCTTCACTCCTACTTGCAAATGACAGCATTTCCCCTTTCAACAGAGTGCAACATTTTTATCGTTTTCTTCAAAGCAATCATTATTTTTAATTATTTTCCAATAGTCCCTGAGATGTGACTCTTGCTTCATAATCTGAATCCTCCCCACTGCTCTGTTTCTCTGGCAATTGGTGCGTGCTGTCTCTCATACAAATTAGTTCACATTTCCCTGAAATCTGCTGCTGTATATTGCACCCATGCCTCGAATTGAAAGTTAATTACAATTAAAATCAGAGCCATTACTTAAAATGCTGAAAAATTCTCATCCATTGCTTCCAACATCTGGTTCTTTTGGTACCATGATTCCAATCCCCACACCTCCTCCACTTTTTCATTAGTTTTTAGCAAGTAATGAATCTGATCTTGACAAACAGGATGCTCAGTATCCTGAATAATGCCGTTGGCGAGTTCTCTCCTTTTCTTGATTATAGCTTATACCCTGTTACTCTGGATAATCATCTTTTATCTGTTATTGTTCACATGGATGACATCAGATTTTTATATTTGACAAAAGTTCAACCCTAGGAAATGTCTTTCTAGTCCTTGTAAGGAAGTCAATTCCTTTCCTATCAAGAGTAGAAAACTGGAAAATATGTTACAGAACCTAGTCATTACAAGTGGATGTCATAGTTACTTATCATGTTGCCTACCAAGAGATTGGCCTGCTTTGTTGTTTTAATGGGTTATTATCCTATTTTCAGTTCACTTGCAGTGTCTCCAAAAAGTTCTTCACCTTCCTAATTGAACCACTTTGAGGACTCTGTATAGATTATAACAGAGTTGAGAGAATACAGTACATTATAAATTATGATTGTAAAATTTCTGTGGTTGCTCTTGGTTCATAAGGACATAACAGTGCCTGGTGCTCTTCTCCATCATTACCACATATAGTTAGCTGTTAGTGTTGCATGATATGAGAAAGGATGCTTTAATCTACAACAGGATTTCTAATTAATTTGTATATCATCGCTCTTTGTGAAAAGAGGCTAAATTTGACCCATTGATTTTTAGAACATTTGTATCTGTTTGTTGCTATTCAAAATACAGAAACCAGGGAATTATATTATTCACAGACACCAAGAGGGAACTCATAATGAAAGAAAAAGATATTGCAATTCAGAAAAACCTGGAAGCTCAAATTTAAATCTGTTGCGCTTGACGACTGCTCCAATTATAGAATAATTGCTTGTGCCATTCTCTTATTATCGTTTACTTCAGTCAAGTCTAAGAACAATTCTGGACAGTAAGAGAATTACGCCCTTCTGTAGTTCCATTAGCTCCTCATTGATTTATGGCTCAGAATAAATCAAAGCCTTGCAGCTGGTACTGGGATCTAGTAGTGTACTTGAGGGAGCGATTTGAATTTGATTTTACAAACTATGATAGACCTATTTGGACAATCAAAGCAGGATCTATAAGTTGTCACTGGAATAAAGCCTTGCTTCACATTTTCAACTGATTGCTCTGCTTAGATGTATTGGAGACATTTATAGCCAACATGCATGAAGACTCACATACAGTGCAGTGAACAATTAAATAATGTAATTTTTACAAAGTGTTGTAGCGCCTACTGTACGGTGGCACTACAAAGAGAAAGGAACACGTCTGCACTGAGCTGAGTGAACTAGTAATTGACTGTTTATTCAAGCAGACCGTGCTACAAAAGCAATACTGCAAAACCCCCACCCCTCACAGGAGTGACTTCAGCGCACAGTCTCAGGAGCGGCGTTCGCTCCCCGCAGTCAGCTCTTTAACCCTGGCGCTTCTCCTCAGTGAGGAGACAGTCTCTGCGCCATTGTGTGTAGACTGCATGCTGTGGCAATTCGGCCACTTGCTACGGTGTTTTAATTCTGATCCTCTTTGTTTTCTCATGATGAAAATGTATTTCTTTCTCTGATAACCACATATTCCGGAATCAAAAATGACAAATATTATTCTAAATGAGGGCTATTAATAGTGTTAAAAAAACCATGGCGATTGCCATATTACAAAGTTGTTCTTAATGGTTAACAAGCTTGCATTTCTTATTAAGTTGATCCTGGCTGCCGCCGTTCCTCTTTAGGAATTTAGAACGCGCCTTTCTTTTAAATTCTAACTGTAACTGTACAATTAAGTTGAGTAAACCTTGGAAAGCAGCCACCAAGTTATTCATTCTCACAACAATTTACTCAACCTAATTGTCAAGCATGGAGAAGGCATGGAAGCCTAAGTACTTAGACATCAACCCCAGCTCACCGACAGCTGCCAAGGAGTGTCAACACTGGCACACGATTTTCATGAACGATGTTGACATCTATGGGCACAAGATACCGAACAAGTATAGAACACTATTAGCTTGTGTGAGCTGCAATGTTTTCAAATACATAGAAGGATATGAAAATTTTGACTCTGGTATCTTGAAGTATCTCTAAGATGTGAAAACTCCTAATGAGGGTTTTTGCCAGACATTTACTGACTACCACGTGGCAGAAGTCAGGAGAATCATTAGATGATTTCTTCAGGGAGTTGGAAAAATTAAAGAGTAACTGTGTTTTTTGAGATCATTGTGTGGAGCAGTGTGGAAACCAGGCAGTCCGTGATGCATTCATCCTTGGCATTGCCTCACCTACATTATGCCACCACCTCAAAAAACAAAACATTGGACTTACAGTCTGCTTATAACCAAGCTACTCTGTTAGATGTAGCTCAAAGCATTAATGATGCATATGCTATCCCGGCAGCCCATACAGCTGCAGTAGTGAACCCAAAACCATCACAGACACAACAGGCATCTGAGAAGGATTCTTTAGCAGGGCTGACTTATATCAATCCAGTTGGTCTTGAGAAACCTGTGTCTGAACCTTATAATACAAAATGGAAATATTTCTTCTGTGGTTTTTCTTATCATTCACGAGATAACTGTCCATCATATGAGACTACTTGTTATAAATGAGCCCAGAAGGGTGGGAAATACAAGGCCTCACCAAGCTCAGTGGCAACAGTGGTCAATTCTCAGGTACTGGCTACATTTACTTGCACAAACTGCACTCTTTGTGACTGTGAATGGTAAAAGGTTAAGTGATCTGTTGGATTCATGCAGCACTGATAATTACATTAGCAAGAAAGTCACGCGGGAACTAAAACTAAAGGTTCACTTTTTTCTTTGGCTTGGCTTCGCGGATGAAGATTTATGGAGGGGTAATATCCATGTCAGCTGCAGGCTCGTTTGTGGCTGACAAGTCCGATGCGGGACAGGCAGACACGGTTGCAGCGGTTGCAAGGGAAAATTGGTTGGTTGGGGTTGGGTGTTGGGTTTTTCCTCCTTTGTCTTTTGTCAGTGAGGTGGGCTTTGCGGTCTTCTTCAAAGGAGGTTGCTGCCTGCTGAACTGTGAGGTGCCAAGATGCACGGTTTGAGGTGAGATCAGCCCACTGGCGGTGGTCAATGTGGCAGGGAAGAGATTTCTTTAGGCAGTCCTTGTACCTCTTCTTTGGTGCACCTCTGTCTCGGTGGACAGTGGAGAGCTCACCATATAACACGATCTTGGGAAGGCGATGGTCCTCCATTCTGGAGACATGACCTACCCAGCACAGTTGGACCTTCAGCCGCATGGATTTGATGCTGTCGGCCTCTGCCATCTCGAGTACTTCGATGTCGGTGATGAAGTCGCTCCAATGAATGTTGAGGATGGAGCAGAGACAACGCTGGTGGAAGCGTTCTAGGAGCCGTAGGTGATGTCGGTAGAGGACCCATGATTCGGAGCAGAACAGGAGTGTGGGTATGACAACGGCTCTGTATACGCTAATCTTTGTGAGGTTTTTCAGTTGGTTGTTTTTCCAGACTCTTTTGTGTAGTCTTCCAAAGGCGCTATTTGCCTTGCCGAGTCTGTTGTCTACCTCGTTGTCGATCCTTGCATCCGATGAAATGGTGCAGCCGAGATAGGTAAACTGGTTGACCGTTTTGAGTTCAGTGTGACCGATGGAGATGTTGGGGGGCTGGTGGTTATGGTGGGGAGCTGGCTGATGGAGGACCTCAGTTTTCTTCGGGCTGACTTCCAGGCCAAACATTTTGGCAGTTTCCGCAAAACAGGATGTCAAGCGCTGAAGAGCTGGCTCTGAATGGGCAACTAAAGCGGCATCATCTGCAAAGACTAGTTCACGGACAAGTTGCTCTTGTGTCTTGGTGTGAGCTTGCAGGCGCCACAGATTGAAGAGACTGCCATCCGTGCGGTACCGGATGTAAACAGCCTCTTCATTGTTGAGGTCTTTCATGGCTTGGTTCAGCATCATGCTGAAGAAGATTGAAAAGATCTTTTAAAGGTTCACTATCCAGTAAAAATATGACGATGGCTCAGAAAACTTTAAAAACTAGTTCCCAAGGATACATTGTTGTTGACTTAACTCTTCGACTTAATAGCCAGTCATACACTGCCATACTTGGTGCATTGAAGGACCAATGTTCTGACTTAATACTTGGCCAGGATTTCCAGCGCCACCACCTGAGTGTGAAATTTGAATACGGAGGAACCCTGTCTGAGTCAACGGGGAATGGTGCTGATCATTACTGCATACTGACAGCAACAATAATAGAAGAGCTATCCCTGTTTCCAAATTTATCACCCAGCTGTAAACCAATTGCTGCCAAATCAAGATGATTTAGCAAAGATGATCAGGACTTCATTGCAGAGGAAATGCACCAATTACCTTCAGAGGGCATAATTGAATGTGCATATCACCATGGTGTGAGCCCAAGTGGTGGTGGCGAAGGATCCTACCCACCCACCGACACGAGAAGAAAATGAGTGTGGATTATTCACAGACAATGAATCAATACATGAAATTGAATGCTAACCAATGTGTTCTCTACCTTTTACCTGAAAAATGACTACCAAATGTCACTGAAAGGTAATGGACATTTATACAAACTTTGTAGGATTCCATTTAGAGCCACCATCCAGCGAGCTATGGACAAGTTAGTTTGAGAAGAAAAAGTGCATGGTGCCTTCCCTTACCTTGTTAATAGATTCCTGGACATAGACAAAAGGAACATGATCCAAATGTAAATAAATTCCTAAAGGCGATCAATCTGAGGCACCTTTGCTGTATTCTCAGGCTATCTTCTAATTTCCAGGTTGACATAATACATTTTTTTGCTACAGCTAAGGCTATCATAATAAATCTTTTTTATGCTCCATCCAAATCAAGTCCAAGTTCTTTACTTCATATATTACTTAGAAGAAAGATCTCTGGATTTTTTGTGTGTATTTTGGTCAGTATGGTTCATATTGTGAAAAATAATTTTTTTTTTAAAAAAGCTAAGGCACCTAACACTTAATGATTCAAAGACTGTGGAGTCTGTGAATTCCATAAATGTTCTTGGATACTGTGTGGGGAACGGGATCATTAAGGTATATCCTGAGCGACTTCACCCACGACAAGAGCTTCCTACATCAGAAAATTTAAGATCCTGAAAAAGGGCCCTCGGGATGTTTGCTCATTAAAAGTCAAATGGATTCATGGGTTTTCTAACAAGATTCAACTGATGGTAAATACAGAGAAGTTTCTAATAGAGGAAATGGCTCTGAATGTCTTTAACTTACAAAAGAGAGAGTTGGAGGAAGCCACCCTGGACTCGGTGGATGAAAATTTACCCTTTGAGGCAGAGTGTGACACATCTGGTGTGGCTATTCTGATGCGCTTAACCAAGGAGGATGGCCTGTTGCATTCATGTCAAAGACGCTACAAGGAAGTGAATTGCACTACCACATTGTAGAGAAAGAAACGACTGCCATCATTGCGACAGTGCGCAAATGCAGCCACTACCTGGCACAGAGCCACTTTAGCTTTGTGACTGATTAGTGGTCAGTGGCCTTTATATTTGACAGTTAAAAGCGTACAAAGATAAAGGACATAAAGATACAAGATGAAGGCTGGAATTTTCAACATTTAGTTATACAATATGCTAGAAAAGAGAATGTGGTCCCTGATGCACTGAGTCAGGCACACACTTGTTCAGCCTTTACTACCTCCACATTTAGTGACACTCACAATGGGGTTTCTTATCCAGGAATAACTTGGCTGCTGCATTTTGTTAGAGCAAAGAATCTCCCCTTTTCTACAGAAGATGTCAAGACTTGTGCTTCATGCAGAGTCTGTGCTGAACTAAAGCCTCAGTTCTATCGCCCACCAGGAGGGACTCTTATCAAAGCAACGAAACCTATGGAATAGCTAAGTATAGATTTCAAGTGACCTTTGCCTAGAGCTTCGTGTAACCCATAACTGCTTACAGTAGTTGATGAATACTCGCGTTTCCCCTTTGCCTTTCTTTGTCCCAATATGCAAACTACCAGATGCCTGGATCTGCTATTTAGCCTATGCAGAATGTCAAATTACATGCATTCTGATCGAGGCACAGGCTTCTTGTCTAAAGATCTGAAAGATTATCTCTCCCAGAAGGAGACTGCCACAAGTCATACTACCCCATACCACCAATTGGGAATGGATAGTTAGAGATGTTCAGTGGCAATCCATTTGGATCTTAGATCACATAACCTGCCTGAGAAGCATTGGGAATTGGTGCTTCCTGAGGTACTACACTCCCAAAGATCACTGTTATGTACAGAAAAACCCCACAAACAATTTCTTTTTGCATTCCAATGCTACTCATCCCATGAAAATTCACTCCCCTCCTGCCTAATGACCCTTGGACACCATACTATTAATAAGGTTTGTGAGGAGCAACAAGAATGAACCACTTGTAAATAAAATTGAACTCCTTGACAGTAATCCAACACATGCAAACATCAGGCACCCAGATGGACGGGAGTCTACTGAGTCTGTTTGTGACTTAACACCTTGTCCAGAAGCCCAGGAAATTCCCACATCTCCTATTGTGGAACAAGATCAAAGAAATCGGGTGGTACCAACACTGGAGGAGGAGGAGGAAGATATGACATGAAACATTAGTTCCACAAGACCTAAGGAGATCCGGTCGTGTACCAAAACCTCCCAATCGAAATGGATGGGAATCGTCCCATGAAGTCTCGCTTGATATTGCTAGTGTTTTTTTTAGGAGGGAAGAATGTAATATTACAAAGTTATTCCAAATTGTTAATGGGCTAGCATATTTAGTTGATCCTGGCTATAATTTAGAACGAGCCTTTCTTTTAAATTCTAACTGTAATTGTACAATTAAGTTGAGTAAAGCTTGGAAAGCAGCCATCGAGATTTTTTAAAAATTCTCACAACAGTGATAAACATTATACCAAAGCCATTCAAATTATTATATATGGAGCAAATTCTGAGAGCATTTTGCCAATATTGGTGGCTTAGCTCCTAGTATTCTGCCTCTAATCAAATTCAGACACCATTTTGGCTAGAAACATAAATCCAGAGAGTTGCAGCTCACATTGCTTCCAATGAACAATATTTACAGATTTTACTTCCAAATTCAACAGTGAACGGATGCCATGTGGTTTCATTGATTTTCTCTCTATTCTAAATATAGTAAAATCCCTGGTATCGGCACCTATTGGAATTGGTAGATGCCAAATAAGCGTATTTTCCAGTTGCTTGAGACTGTGTGTTGTGTGAGTGATGAGGCGTTCCAATTTTAAAGTTCTATTTTTTTAATTTTTTGCCGATTACTTGAGGCTGCCAGTTGCTTGAATTCCAGATAATAGGTTTTCTTTGTATATCATTCACAAAATTCCACCTTGGAACGAACATAAATTACCAGAATGAAGAGATGTGGGGTTAGTGCAGAAATAAAGATCAGAGATGATCCCATTGAATGGCAAAGGAAACGTAAAAGGTTAAATGGGAAACTACTGTTTCTCAGGACAAATCTTGGTATTTTCGGATGTGAAAAGCTAACCAAAGCCCTTGCGTGACAAACCAACAAGAACTGAGAAATTTCCAGAGCAGATTTAAGTGAGCAATCTTATTGAAGGCAAGATCGCTTGAAAAGTGATAAATTGAGTGGTACAGACTCGTGGGCCAAAATAGCCCTCTTACTCTGCTTTATATCTAAATTTTAAAAATGTTAAAAAATTGCTTTTATTGATAAAGTATAATCATAGATTAAACAGCTCTTCTCAATGGGGGCCCCCACCCCGGAGGCCACAGTACTTTTAAGGGGGGGGGGCCACGGGCTGAAATAATAAAATAGTTTTTATGATTTTCATGTATTCAGTAGGAGAGAAATATGGAAGAGACCAACTAAATTTATCTGCTTCTCAGGGGAGGAGGCAAATAAACTTTGAACAGGTCCTTAGGGCCATAGCCAAAATGAGCTTGAGAATGGCTGGGTTAAAGAACAGATTCAGCGATCATGGAACTGGACTGCTCTTGCAGAACCTGCTCATATTTTTACTGGAAGCAGAAACATTCTTACTTCCACCATTATTTCATTCACCTCAAAGGAGAAGTTCCTTGTCAATGTTGTGATGGAGTGTGAGTGACCCCAATCTACTTGTGAAACCATCATTTCAAGAGGTGCTTCAAACTTCCAGCCACCACTGCCTCTCAGTCACGAGAGGCACAAAATTGACCAAAAAAATGTACAAAATGTATTCCAATAACATTTAAAATGTTTGTCCATATGTGTTCAGTTCTTTCATGTCAAATTAAAACAAATCTTTGAAATACACACTGGTCAAAAATTCCCTGTACTGCTGAAAACCAACTGCACTCACCTTCGTGCACAGGTTATACAGTTTAGCCAGTGGCTCACTGATACATGTGATGTGCATGTGCATTATCTGTGTGCAGGAAGTTGTGAAAACATTTCTCATCTCAAGGCTGAACGATTAATGCCCAGTTTTGAAACAGTGACCCCAGTGACCCAAATTCGAGATGAGGTTCAGCAAATTATGCAGCAATTAAACTTCTCAAAGCATCAACATCATCAATTATATTTTTGGGGCCAGAGACCCCTACAGCTCAGAAACAGGCCCTTTGGCCCAATTGATCTATGTAGACCGAGCCAATCCCTCAAAGCATCTCCATCTCGATGCCAGTCTAAATGTCTTTTGAATGTCACACTTGCCCCTGGTTCTACCATTTTATCTGACAGCATGCCCCAAATGCTTACGATCCTCTGTGTGAAGAAAGTGCCCCTCAGGTCCACCATTGCATCTTGTGTCAACTATTGGTGAAAGGTCTCCACCCTCCTCTACTACCTTAAATTATGTTCAGCCTGGATTAGATGTGATTTGACCCCCAAGATTGGTTTTGCATGTGGGACTTGGTGAAAGGTCTTGCTGAAGTTCATGTCCACAACATTTACCCCTCTGCCCCCATCAATCTTTTGGGTCAAGTCTTCAAAAAATAATTCAATAAAATTTATGAGAGACAACGCCCATGCACTTAGCCATCCTGACTGTTCTGAATGGGTCCTTGCCTTTCCAACTGCACTCACCTTCGTGCACAGGTTATACAGTTTAGCCAGTGGCTCACTGATACATGTGATGTGCATGTGCATTATCTGTGTGCAGGAAGTTGTGAAGACATTTCTCATCTCAAGGCTGAACGATTAATGCCCAGTTTTGAAACAGTGACCCCAGTGACCCAAATTCGAGATGAGGTTCGGCAAATTATGCCTCTCAGAATTCCCTCCAGTAATTTACTGGCCTGTTGCTCCCTGGCTTGGCAGCAAAATCTTCAAAACTTCTGATGATCTGACCCAAGGGGTAGTCAGTCATCCTTCATAATAGATGCTTACTTTGCAGGATGCATTCAACAGAGCACCAAATCTTGCTTCCGTTAAGTTTGAAAAAGTGTAATTTGAATGGTTAAGATTAATGTTTCATCAACAATAATTGAGATGAATAGTTGGACTAATTAACTTTTCAGTTGGACTTTTAAATAATAGGGAATAATATCCAACATGAGAATATCATAATTTATATAATCACCAATTCATCACATAACATGCATTTTGAAGCAAAATAAAGGGACAAAAATGTACCAAATTTGTACAGTTACTTCAATCTATGACATACGCAAAACCACCCAATCATCATGTGATTTGAAGCCTTAAAATCTCATTATCCCGTCCTGTCCTGATGTAAACATTTTTGATCACTGCACCAGAAGCCTATCCACGAACTAACCACAATTTTAAAGAATCAAATGGGCATATTCGTGTTCTTTTTAATTGCTTTCTTTGCATTTATCCTCATGACAAATTTGCTTTGCTGAGGTTTTATTTCCTCTAAAGACTGTGATAATGCTTTAGTTGGAATCAGGGATGTTCATTATAATAGTCTGCAATGAGATTTAACTCAATTTGTCAAATTCGGCAGTTTTCTGCCTGCACAAAAAAACAAATCCAGAATTCACTTTCCTCATTAAAAACACTGCCGCTACGCAGTAGGGACCATTAAGCAAAAAGAAGGAGCTGCTGTTTGCACGTTACTGCAGTCAAAAAGGCCAAGGTGACCTCCATCTTACCCTGGCCAAGAACTGCTGTTTTAATGGCATTCCAAAGTTTTAACCCCCACTGTGACAATGAAGGGATAGTGAAATATGCCAATATCAGATCATCTGTGACACCAAAGGGAGCTCCAACATGTGGGTGCCCCCAACCCATTTCTTCTGTCTTTGTCTTCCTTTTCACTAGAGGTCAAATCGTTGAGGAGGATTCTGGAAGAAAAACATGGTTGGGATTCTGCAATGTATTTTTAGGCAGCACTGTTGATAGTGAGAGTAATGAATGATGTGCTGAGGTAGCAGGCTGCTTTGATGGATGTGAGGTTGAGTTTCTTAATGTTGCTCAGACTGTCACATTGAGACAAATGCAGAGTATTCCATCAAACTCCTGGCGTGCCTTGTAAATGATGGGAATGGTTTAAAGGTATACAATTGAGAGTCACTCATCGCAGAATACATCGACTCCAACTTCTTCTTGCAGGCATAGAATTAATTAGGCTGCTCCAGTTCACTTTCTGGGTAATGGTTGCTTTTGGTGGGGACAACTGGCAAAAAAAAAATTCACGCTGGGTCTTTCAATGAAGGGTGATAGTTAATCACTGAAGAATGGACTGATCTTCAGAATCATGGTAAAAGAAGACTATAATGACTTTACACCTGACTTATCATTAAATAGTATTATATGTGGCAGAGACAATTCACATACGTAGAAAGAGCAGCAGTTTTAAAATGTTTCCAGCTTTCATATAATTAATCTGAATATCCTGACCAAGTCGTTGAAAACCCCAGGCATAAATAGACAGTTTCCTTCTCAAGAGTCAACTTGTGCAGATTCTATATTGATGACTTTTGGGCAAGAATAAAATATTATTCTGGCAGATTTTTCCTCAGTATGCCAGCCATGATGATCACTCAGACTAGATGCTTGAGACATCTTAGTGACTGGAAAATGGAGATCCTGCCAAATCTCAT
Source organism: Narcine bancroftii (assembly GCF_036971445.1). Lineage (NCBI taxonomy): Eukaryota > Metazoa > Chordata > Chondrichthyes > Torpediniformes > Narcinidae > Narcine > Narcine bancroftii. Next base: position 95,650,725 of record NC_091476.1, on the reverse strand, counting down.
GATCCCAACTCATCAGTGTTTGTCTTTCATTCCCACAACTTGAGGAGGGACGGGGGAGTCCATACAGTAGAGACCCTGGGAAATATTAGGGGAATCGACTGGTTAAGGAAGGATGGAGCCACTGTGATTGGCTGATGATCCATTGGACTCTGGGTGGGAAAGTCCATCTCAATCTTCTGATCATGGATGATTCGGCAAGATCCAGCTATTTGCCTATCAAACCATCAGGCCTGTGGGTCCAGGAAAACTCAATCCCAAATTGCACTCTTTAGAACCAAATTTAAATCTATGGAATAAGATGCACATTTCTTCACTCAAGGATGCTCAGATGCCTTAACATCTCACCACTGTAACACTAGCAGTAATATCATGTGATCAAAGAGCTTACTAGTTTATTCAATTTAATGAACCCTGCCCAAAATCTTGCCTGACATGGAGATAAACAAGAGTGGTTTGTGCAATGCTATTACCAGCATCAGTGACTTGGGTTTTAATCCAGCACTATCTGTATGTTCTCCTTGAGTCTGTGTGGGTTTCCATAACCATATAACAGTTACAGTACAGAAACCGACAATCTCGGACCCTCTAGTGCATACCGATTTAAGTGATCTCCTCTAGTCCCACTTGCCTGCACCCTGCCCATAACCCTCCAATCCCTTCACATTAATGCAACTATCCAACTTTTTCTTAAATGACAAAATTGACCTTGCTGCAGACACCTCTTTCAGAAAGTTATTCCACTCAGCCATCACTCTGAGTGAAGCAGTTCCTTCTCATGTTACTTCTATACTTTTCCTCCCTAACCCTTAATTCATGACCCTCTTTCCAATCTCTCCTATCCGCAAGGGGAAGAGCCTATTCATATCTACGCTATCAATCCCCCTCATAATTTTAAATACCTCTACCAAATCCCCCTCAACCTTCTACGTTCCAATGAATAAAAACCCAGTCTAATTAGGCAACATTTTAGTAAATCTTCTCTGTACCCTCTCTACCTTATTGATATCCTTCCTATAATTTGGGAACAGAACTGCACACAGTATTACAAACTTGGCATCACCAATGCCTTGAACAAGTCTCAACATCACCTCCCAGCTCCTATATTCTATGCTTTGATTTATAAAGGCCAGCATACCCAAAGCCTTCTTTACCACCCTATCGACATGAGAATCTACCTTCAAGGAACAATGAACCATTATTCCAAGATCTCTCTGTTCCCCTGAATTCCTTAATGCCCTCCCCTTCACTGCATATGCCCTGTTTTGATTATTTTTCCCAAAATGAAGCACTTCACACTTATCGATATTAAACTCCATCTTCCATCTTTCAGCCCACTCTTTTAAACAGTCCAAATCCTTCTGCAGTCTCTGAAAACCATCTTCATTATCCACAACCCCTCCCTATTTTTGTATCATCCGCATATTTACTAACCCAATTTACCACTCCATCATCCAAATCATTAATGTAAATGACAACAAGGTACCCAACATAGATCCCTGAGACACACTGCTCGTCACTGGCTTCCACAGTTATCTACCATGAATTTCTGGCATCTACCCTCTAGTCACTGTTGAACCCATATGACCATCTGAACATTAATGCCTAACCTTCCTTTTCAACCTTCCATGTGGAACCTTATCGAAGGCTTTACTGAAATCCATATAGACTACATCTACAGCTCTAACCTCATCAATCTTCCTAGTCACCTACTCAAAAAATTTAAAAAGGCTTGTCAAACATGACCTTCCCTGCACAAACCCATGTTGGGTGTACTTGATCAGTCTAAGCCTCTTTAGATACTTACACATATTATCTCTAAGAATACTCTCCATTAGTTTACCTATCACCGATGTCAAACTTACTTGCCTATAATTGCTGGGCCTACACCTGGAGACCTTTTGTGATATGCCAATCCTCTGGCACCATGTCCCTTTCTAGTGACTTTTGAAAAATCACTGTCAGAGCCTCTGCTATTTCCTCCTTGACTTCCCTCAAGGTCCTGGGGAAAATCCATCAGGACCTGGAAACTTATCCCCCTTTTATGCCTCGAAAGTTCCAGCACCCACTCTTTCCTTATTCCTACGTTTTCCATAATTACCCATTTTGCTTCTCTTATCCTACACGATTCCATATCCTTTTCCCTAGTGTACACCGAAGAGAAGAACTCATTCAATATCTCCCCCATCTCATTCGGCTCACCACACAGTTGTCCACTCTGATTCTCCAAGAGACCAATTTTATCCTTCACTCTCCATTTGCTATTTACATATTTGTAGAAAGCCTTCAGATTTACTTTCACCCATTTATTTTAGCCACCTCGTACCTTCTTTTCGCTTTCTTAATTTATTTTTAGAATCCATGTATTTTCCAAGCATCTCGTTTATACCCTGTTTCTTATATTTAATGTAGGCCTTCTTTTTAATTTGAACCAACTTTCTAATCTCCCTTGAAAATCATGGCTCTCTCAAACATTTGGCCCTGCCTTTTATCCTAAGAGGAACCTAAGGATTCTGCACCCTCAAAATCTCACCTTTAAAAGAGCTCCAATTCTCCTCTACCTCCTTCCCATAAAATAGATCAGCCCAAATGACTCCTTGCAAATCCCTCCTCATTTCTTCAAATCTGGCTTTCCCCCACTCAAAAACCTTAATCCCCTCTGACAACCCAAAAATGTGGGGTTAGTAGGTCAATTGGTGAATTTAGTTGGAACAGGGTCATTGGCCTGTTACCGTGCTGTATGTTTAAATTTCAACATTTTTTAAAAATGTCTCTTTCTCAACATCATCAAATTATATGGCACTAGATTGCCAATTGCTTGGAGCCGTAGTGAGTGTTGGTGAGACAAAGTCCTCCCTGTCTCAATCTGAGTCAATGCAACAGTACAACATTGCTAACACGGATTTTTCTTCTTTGGCTTGGCTTCGCGGACGAAGATTTATGGAGGGGTAAATGTCCACGTCAGCTGCAGGCTCGTTTGTGGCTGACAAGTCCGATGCGAGACAGGCAGACACGGTTGCAGCGGCTGCAATGGAAAATTGGTTGGTTGGGGTTGGGTGTTGGGTTTTTCCTCCTTTGCCTTTTGTCAGTGAGGTGGGCTCTGCGGTCTTCTTCAAAGGAGGTTGCTGCCCGCCGAACTGTGAGGCGCCAAGATGCACGGTTTGAGGCGATATCAGCCCACTGGCAGTTGTCAATGTGGCAGGCACCAAGAGATTTCTTTAGGCAGTCCTTGTACCTCTTCTTTGGTGCACCTCTGTCTCGGTGGCCAGTGGAGAGCTCGCCATATAACACGATCTTGGGAAGGTGATGGTCCTCCATTCTGGAGACGTGACCTACCCAGCGCAGTTGGATCTTCAGCAGCGTGGATTCGATGCTGTCGGCCTCTGCCATCTCGAGTACTTCGATGTTGGAGATGAAGTCGCTCCAATGAATGTTGAGGATGGAGCGGAGACAACGCTGGTGGAAGCTTTCAAGGAGCCGTAGGTCATGCCGGTAGAGGACCCATGATTCGGAGAAGAACAGGAGTGTGGGTATGACAACGGCTCTGTATACGCTAATCTTTGTGAGGTATTTCAGTTGGTTGTTTTTCCATACTCTTTTGCGTAGTCTTCCAAAGGCGCTATTTGCCTTGGCGACTCTGTTGTCTATCTCGTTGTCGATCCTTGCATCCGATGAACTGGTGCAGCCGAGATAGGTAAACTGGTTGACAGTGTGCCCGATGGAGATGTGGGGGGGCTGGTAGTCATGGTGGGGAGCTGGCTGATGGAGGACCTCAGTTTTCTTCAGGCTGACTTCCAGGCCAAACATTTTGCCAGTTTCCACAATACAGGACGTCAAGCGCTGAAGAGCTGGCTCTGAATGGGCAACTAAAGCAGCATCATCTGCAAAGAGTAGTTCACGGACAAGGGATTAGACTATCATTAACTTTCTGTTGGAGCCTGCATTTATCAAGAATAGGATGCTTTATCATGGCTCTTTGCTTGAAGTGTTTAACACATGATACTGTATTCTATCGGCTGTTCCCAGGGTGGGAAGGGGTGTTCGGTCACTGAGAAAAAAATCATCACCCTCTTTTCTTCCTGAAACATATTGTCCTTGCAGTGACTGAATTGTTCAAGACCAAATGATGAACCGCATTGGTCCAGGACCAATGGCAGATCTTATGAAGAGTAATTTCAGGCAAAGGACTTCCACTGTTTTGATTGAATGTTCAGACACAGAATATCACATTGATGTGGTTTTCCAAATTGGAAAAGAATTGTAAAACAAAGGGGTGGGAGTATTTGGACCACTCTTGCAAAGAAGGAAAAGCATGAGCAGTGAACCAATTCCTTGCTTTTCACGATGATTCTATAAATCTACTGATAGTATTTCTCTGGGAAATATCATATAATCCTGGTCACATTAAATTTCTGGTTCGATTTTCAAAACAGTTCCTTACTTTGCAATACACAGAAGCGCTGGATAAACCTCAGCAGATCACACTGCATCATCAGAAGACCACGGTCAGTGCAAATTGGTGCACCCCAAGGATGCGTGCTTGGCCCACAGCTCTACTCATTATACACCTATGACTGTGTGGTAATTCCAATGCTATCTACAAGTTTGTCAATGATAACATCTCCAAGGATCTGTTCTGGAGAGTCTATATTGATGCAATCACAAAGAAGTGACTATACTTTGTGAAGTGTTTGAGGAGACTTGGTATGTCACTGAAAACTCTCAAAAACTTTTACAGGTGTACTGTGGAGAGCATTCTGGCTGGTTGTATCATTGCCTGGGATGGAGGCACCAACTCTCAGGTCAAGAATAAACTCCAGAGATTGTCAACTTAACCTGCGACATCACGGACACCAGGCTTCATTCCATTGAAGACATCTACATGAGGCAGTGTCTTAAAAAAGAAGTCTCTATCCTTAAAGACCCCCCACCACCCAGGCCATGTCCTCTTCACTCTGTTACCACCAGGGAAAAGGTCCAAAAACCTAAAGATGAGAACTCAGTGGCACAAGGACACCTTCTTCCCCGCTGCCTGAATAATCGATTCCTGAATAATCAATGAACAAAAGGCACTGCCTTACTTTTCGTGCATTTAAAAAAAATATAGTAATGTTGTAAATGGTTATAATATGAATGTTTCCACTATGATGGTGCTACAAAGCATCAAATTTCTTGACAATAAATTCTGATTCTAAGGAAGTAAAGGACAATCAATGTTTCAAGCCGGAGATCTCCACCAGGAATCTGGAAAAGCAGGTTGACGCTTGAATAAAAAGGTGGGGAGTGGAGGAGGAGATAAAAGGAGGGAGTAAGGGGAATGGCAGGAGCAAAGGATAACAGGGAAGAAGTAATAGGAGGAGACAGGTGAGAGGGTAAAACCTGAGAAGGGAGAGGTCAGAGGGCTCAGAACAGGAACTCTCTGATAAAAGGAAAGGAGAGGGATGGGGAGCTGAAGGAAAGGATGGGATGGGAAAGAGCAGCTGGGGAAGGGGGTGTGATGCACTCCTGCAGCAGAAAGCAGACACAAAACTCAAGAAAGACTGAACAACAGGCTTTATTCAGTTAAAAGTCTCTGCTACAGTGGTAGCTGTACTGGTGACTCCTGAGTGACTGGCTCGGGTGGGGCCGGCTCAGGATTATATCCCGGGCGGTTGATTGACAGCCGGCCAGGTGCGGTCTGTCCTCTGGTGATCTTCCTGCAGGTACAGAGATCGCCCCCTGTATTAGGCTAGTGGTGTATCACCACAGTGGGTTAACAGAAATTGGAGGTCATCTGATTAGTGACTGCTGAGATGGAATACGATGTGCTGTTCCTCCAATTTGCAGGAGGCCATGGACAGATATATCAGTGTGGCAATGGTGTGTGAAATTAAAATGGTTGGCCACTGGGACATCCTTACTATTACAGCAGACAAAGCAACAGTGCTCAACAAAGTGGTTTCTCAGCCTGCGTCCAGCCTCCCTGATGTAAAGCAGGCTGCATCACGAGCACCAGATGCAGTAAATGATCCCTACAGGTTTACAAATGAAGTTCTGCTTTGTGGGGTCCCACATAGAGGTGAGGGAGGAGATGCGAGAACATCTTGTTTCTCACAGCTTCCCACCCCCTTCCATTTCTTCTGGTATTAGAGAATGACAGTTTTTAAGCCTCTGCCCTCTCATTACTTCTCAGCTTCTTTTTAATACACCTTCTTGCCTGTATCCACCTGTTAACCCGTAGCTTTTTATTCAGGCACCTACCTGTTCTTCCATATTCCTGACAAAGTGCTTAGGCCCAAAACTTTGACTTTCAATTCCTATGGATACCATGTGTGACCTGCAGAGTTTCCTCACCGTATTGCATGATCCCAGGATCAGCTGTTCTCTTGTTCACTCCCGGTCATCACATTTCAATCGCTGAAATGCTGAATGAATTGCAAAACTACTGCAGAGAATATGCATGTCCCTTTAAACATCAGTTACCTGAAAGCTTGGGTAATAAAGGAGGTTTTTTTTGGAGAAAGTTAATGGGCTTTCAATTTGGCTGCCTCTATGGCAAAAAAGATTTTAATTATGTCCTTCCTGGCAGCACATCAAATGTCATGAGTCTAAAAAAAATTAAAAGCACCTGGGTTGGGTGATAATTTATCCTTTGTGGACTGTTGTATGTGGCATTAGATAATGTCATAGATGCCATCAAATGGAGTTCAGGAACAGAAGTTTTCGACACAAAGTTTATTTTGCTGCAGTCATGTCAGATTTAATTTTATTTGCTACAGGGTCTGAATCATTCATGAATTGTTGAAAAAATGATTCGGTTAATTAAATACTAAACAAAATTAAATTGAGACGCTTACCATTGATAAATTAATTTGCATTACATTTATTAAATCAATAATCACGTCTTTTTTTCTTGGCAGCAGTGAGTATTTTTTTCAGATAATGTTGTTCAGAAATGAGTGGAGAAAAATAAAATTTTCATGGAATTTAATTTTGAAACCTTGATGAAAATTCAAGAGCACTGATCAAAATCAGTTTCTGTTATCATGATCATGGGTAGTTAATACTGCACCTTATTGTGAGGGAGCATCAGGAAAAGAGGAAACTAAGCAAGTTAGTTTAAAAAAAATCTCTTCTTTCTAATCTTCAAAGTACATTTTTATTCATGCGCACAAGTTATCAAAAACGAATGAGACAAGGTCCTGTCCATTGTGTTGGAAGAGATGGAAGTTTAAGCGTTCAGCATGAGGTGATCATGTGCAAAATGGACGGAAGTACGCAGTCCTAATATACACATCTACGCAGAGTGTGGGTATGTTGGTGCAATAAAATTAATTGCCATTGCTGGGTTCAAGAGGAGTTTCTCGACTTTGATGTGTATGCATTGTTAATTAATTGAGGTGAAAAAAATCTTTCATCAGATCTTTGCAATATCTAAGACTGGGCTCTCCTGAAGTGTGACAGTTGGTGTGGAATGTAAAATTAAATCTATCATTTGGCAGACATATTAAGCAATAAAATGTATGTCTTATGATGGTCCAGTCTAAAACAATGATTTTCCCAGTCAGTTCAAATATGGGTTTTCTTTCCCTCAAAATTCATTGTGATGCTTCCTCTGTTTCAACATGTAAGAACCTGCAAAGGAATCACAAGGGAAATTCAACACAGCTTTGCAGTTTCCTTTGAAGAATCTACTGGCAAAGTGGATAAAAGCTCCATCTTATGCATTGGTTTGTCATTCAAAACAGACAGCTTGTTCCTTTTGTAGCCTGTGTGAACCAAGCTGAAGCAACTGTTTGGCACTGTAGGAGTTCACTGGGCCTTTGGTTTACCAGTCAACTTCGATGGAAAGTGAATCTTCAGGCAGGCTCTCGTGGTCACGAGGGTATATTCCCGACTGAAGTCTTGAAAATCCAAATGAGTGATTTGCTTCATTTTCCCATGTGGTTCTCACACCAACATAACACACCTAAAGCAAGGGCTGATATTTGGAGATGAGAAGATTGAAGGGGAAATTGATGAGAGTCGGCAAGAGGGAATGATTAATTTGTTTATTGACTGGATCTTGCTGGTATGTACCATTAAATCTGAAGAGAACTGAGAGCTATTACCCACAAAAAGCTGGGACTTGGAAGAAAGATGCTGTTAAAATAGAAATAGATTCATATGGCTAAAAATTGTTCTATCAAGCAGGCATAACATGGAAGCAAGGAGGGGAAAAAAATCTTTCATTCACTTAAGTTCTTTGAAGGTATATCAGGAGCTGGGTGGAGAGAGGAAAAAATTCTTGTATGAATACTTTGCTTTAGTGTAAACTTGGGAGAGTGGCCTTGATGAATACGAGGTCAGTGTTGAATAGACTAATGTGTTGGAGTATGTTGAGGTTAAGAAAGAGGAAGTGCTGAGAATTCTTAAAAAAAAATATTCATAGATAATTCCCTAAGATTGGACATGCTATACTCCAGGTTAATGCATGAAGCAAGGGAAGGGATTACTGGGGCATTGGAAATTATCATTACATCCTCCCTGACCACAGGAAAAGTACTGGAGGATTGGAGAATGGTAAATATAGTCCCATTGTTAAATAGAGTGAGAATCCTGGGAACTATGGACCAGTGACTCTTTTGTCAATAGTGGGAAAACTATTGGAGTGGATTCTTACGGATTGGATTTACGAGCATTTAGAGAAGCACAGTCTTCTCAGAGATAGTCGGCATGGCTTTGTGAGAGACAGGTTGTGCCTCATGAGTTTAATCGAGCTTATTTTGAGGACCTGATCAAAGAAATTGATGAAAGTGGCAGATGTGGACTTTAGTAAGGCATTTGACAAGTTCCCCATGATAGGCTCTTTCAGAAAGTCATGATGCTTTGGATTCAGTATTGGCTTGCCAATAGGCAAAGGGTAGAAATATATGAAACACTACGATTTTAATAATGGTATCCAAGTTTGCTGGTGACATTAATTTGAGTGCAAAAGCAAATTATGTGAAGAACACAGAGTCTGCAGGGAGATATAGATGAGTTAAATGATTGGACAGATGTCTGGCAGATGGAGTATAATGTTGGTAGATGTGAAGCCAACCAATTTGGAAGGAAAAATAGTAAATAAAGCTACAATTTAAATGATGAAAATAATTACAGTATGCTGCTGTGCAGGGAGAGCTTGTACATTAAAATCAGAAAAAAGATTAGTCTGAAGGAGTTGCAGGTACTGAAGGTGGCAAACGAGTTGGGGGAATTTTTGCTTGAGAGATAGAATTGAACATCTCTCAAACAAAAATGATTCTGGTGCAACCAAACGAGGCACTTGTGAGGCCTCATCGGGTGTATCACGTGGAATTTTGGTCTCCTTCCTTGAGAAATGATATAGTTATATTGGAACTGGTACAGATGATATTCACCAGACTGATTTTGGAAATAAGGGGATTAGCTTATGAGTAGCCTGAGTCTATACTCATGAGAATTTAGAAAGATAAGGAGGGATCTTATCAAAATATAAAATTATCAAAGGAATAGTGATAAAATATCATTTGGGAAATTGTTTCTCTTTGCAGGTGAGACTAGAACTTGGGGACATAGCACCAATATTCAGGGAAGTGATTTGGACCATAGGGGCAGAATTAGGACATTCAGCCCATCAACTTTGCTCCACCATTCAAACCATGGCTGATGTATTTTTCCTCTCAATCTTATCCTCCTGTATTCACCCCATAATGAATGACATCCTTATGCAAGATGGAGAAAAGACAAACTGCTTCCAAGACAGTAGTGAGGGTGTGGAATTTTCTCCTCCAATGAAGCATTAGACGCTGCCTCATTAAGTGTCATGACAAATGGTCTGGAATCTGAGTCCACAGCCAAATCAGCTATAATCTTAGCGAAAGGCAAAGTAGACTCAGGATCAGATGGCCAACTCCTGCTCTTACCTTTTATGTTCTTATGAAGTCATAAAACTGTTAACAGACATGGAATACAGATGGTCATTTCAGACCATTCCTGGAATTCATCTCCCAGAAACATAATTCAGCCTTCTTAAAGTGCACAGCACCTCCACTGGGGATCATCTCTTGGAGTCCATGGTTGTTGAATCCAGAGCAAAGGGAAATTCCCATTGTTTTCAGCGAGGAATGTAAAGTGATAGACTTGAAGCAAAGAGGTAGGTGTTGTAAGTTATTTTCATTTTTATTTCATGTAATATGTTTTTTTTTATTATACACCAGTGAGAGCATTCACTCAAAATTTGTCATAAGTGTATTAATTTTTTGATGAAATTTACTTCAAATATATTACTGTTAAAATCTGTGAGTTGCTCAAGCTTCGTTGCCTCTCAAACTTTTCTCAGAGCTTCAAGAGAAACTAAAAAGGAAAAATGCAGAATCAACCTGAACCATTAATCAAATCTTTCCATCTTTTCTTATTTCAGTTATTCCCATCCAATGAATGAATAGGGGCAGTTAATTTCGCAACAGCTTGTTGACTGATGGGCTTGTGATCAATTAATGATGCCCTAAACCTTTTCCATGTCCTCCAAGCAGCTTGATGGAACAGTGGGAGGTTCATTGGAAGTAATGGATTCTGGTGGGTCTGGCAAATAGCAGCAGTTTGCAACTTTAGCTTCAACTTTTGATACATGCACATTCTGCTGCTGTCGTGAAAGACTACTCCTTTACCCAATCTGCTTCATTACTGACGATTCAAAATGATTATTGTGTTTATTTATTGAGACAGTAAAACTCCTGGTATTTCTCGCCTCTGAGGATTGGTAGATGCCAGTTAAGTGAATTTTACAGTTACTTGAGACTTACTCTTTCAATACCTAATACACCTACATTAATAATAAATAGTTTAAAAGACAAATTAACTATACAGTACTTACACTGAACAATTTTGACTTGCATGAATATATACCTCTTAAAGAATTTTACTTTATTTTCAGTCACATTCTTTGAAAATATTTAACCCTTGTTGCATCTGCAGTTTCTTCACCCTCCATGGAGCCGCCCGAAAGATGAATAATAATGTTATAGATAGTTAACCCTCCCTCCCCCAAGTTTACAGTTAAAGCCTCTGTGACCAGAGCAACTCTGATGAAGCAGGGATAAGGGACACTTTAAGAGCGTCACCCCAACAGCGAGCAGCAGCAACCAGCACTTCATCCTGGGTGACATCATTTTATTCAAATAAAACTTTATTCAAACAGCTGCAGTGACCAATGATTTGCTCCCACCTTCACTAAATGTTGACGTGTTATATCAGAGAACATTTACTTTTACAATTGTAAAACTTAGTATTGTATTTTTTAACCAAAAAATATATTCTCATTTATTTTAGTTTTTTTTAATTTATTTTCCTCGATTTTTTTTTGCCAGTTGCTTGAATTCCAGAGTTGGCTGTGTTGTTTTTCCTTTGGGGCTCAACCTGTCTTGTTCCACTTTTATTGCACCTCATGTGGGAAATGAAGGCATTTTCAGGGACACAGCCTCAGGACTTTCTCAGCAATTCCCACAACCCTGTGCCCTCAAAATTCCAAGGGCAGCAGCATGAATCTAAAAGCTTTTAGTATTGATTAACTGAAGAAAAGGATTCTGTGGCACTGCATCTACCTTCCATGTTACTGTGCTGAGAGATCTAAATGAAATCGTACAGCTGTCACTATTAGAAGTGCCTACGTCTTTGAGAGAGGGACAAGATCAAATTACAAGTGACAGATCTGTGCTTGTCTACAATTATACTCAATGTGTAAACAACTGTTTTGTGCTTGAATCTGTCAAGGATCATGCTGACTTAAGCTTTGGTAATCATCATTAGATCCTGTTTGCTTTCAAAGGGCTTGAAGTGAAGGACAAATTAAAGACAAATTAAAGTAAAGGCACCTGCTTTTTGGCAGGTGGAAAAAAAACAATAATTCAAGAAAAAAATGTGTACAGACAAGAACAAATGCCCTTCAAGGCATTAATTTTTCCCCATTTCTGGGTCCAGGTTGGACATTTTAAATTGTTAGATCTACTGAAAAAAAATTGTGAATGGTCATCTTATATCTTTTTCTTTGGCTTGGCTTCGCGGACGAAGATTTATGGAGGGGGTAAAAAGTCCACGTCAGCTGCAGGCTCGTTTGTGGCTGACAAGTCCGATGCGGGACAGGCAGACACGATTGCAGCGGTTGCAGGGGAAAATTGGTTGGTTGGGGTTGGGTGTTGGGTTTTTCCTCCTTTGCCTTTTGTCAGTGAGGTGGGCTCTGCGGTCTTCTTCAAAGGAGGTTGCTGCCCGCCAAACTGTGAGGCGCCAAGATGCACAGTTTGAGGCGTTATCAGCCCACTGGCGGTGGTCAATGTGGCAGGCACCAAGAGATTTCTTTAGGCAGTCCTTGTACCTTTTCTTTGGTGCACCTCTGTCACGGTGGCCAGTGGAGAGCTCGCCATATAACACGATCTTGGGAAGGCGATGGTCCTCCATTCTGGAGACGTGACCCATCCAGCGCAGCTGGATCTTCAGCAGTGTGGACTCGATGCTGTCGACCTCTGCCATCTCGAGTACTTCGACGTTAGGGATGTAAGCGCTCCAATGGATGTTGAGGATGGAGCGGAGACAACGCTGGTGGAAGCGTTCTAGGAGCCGTAGGTGGTGCCGGTAGAGGACCCATGATTCGGAGCCGAACAGGAGTGTGGGTATGACAACGGCTCTGTATACGCTTATCTTTGTGAGGTTTTTCATTTGGTTGTTTTTCCAGACTCTTTTGTGTAGTCTTCCAAAGGCGCTATTTGCCTTGGCGAGTCTGTTGTCTATCTCATTGTCGATCCTTGCATCTGATGAAATGGTGCAGCCGAGATAGGTAAACTGGTTGACCGTTTTGAGTTTTGTGTGCCCGATGGAGATGTGGGGGGGCTGGTAATCATGGTGGTGAGCTGGCTGATGGAGGACCTCAGTTTTCTTCAGGCTGACTTCCAGGCCAAACATTTTGGCAGTTTCCGCAAAGCAGGACGTCAAGCGCTGAAGAGCTGGCTCTGAATGGGCAACTAAAGCGGCATCGTCTGCAAAGAGTAGTTCACAGACAAGTTTCTCTTGTGTCTTGGTGTGAGCTTGCAGGCGCCTCAGATTGAAGAGACTGCCATCCGTGCGGTACCGGATGTAAACAGCGTCTTCATTGTTGGGGTCTTTCATATATGAGAATAATTACATGACATTATTAAAATGTCTGCTTTATATAAATTTGTGGATATTAATGACATTGAAATAGTTTAAATGGAAAGATGTCAAAAAAAGAACAGCCGTCAGTCCTCAAAAGGAACCTCCCATGATGTCATCACATATTTAAGGAAGGGGAAGGGATGATGTTTTATCAGGTGCAATAAAGATATGTTTTTATTCATTCACAAAGTAGATCGTAGATTCATCTTGGATTGAAAAAAACATGTTAAGAACAGATTAGGCAACTGGATGAAAATGGTTGCTGGGAGTGTAATCAATGCTAAAGCCACAGACGGTCTTAAGTACAAAGCAGAAGCCCTAAATCAAATGCCTCTGTGGCTTTCTAACAATCTATTCAGGTTGGCCAAATTCATCAGGATGTTTTGGTCAAAGTAATGTTCTTTAATTTCTGGCTTCTCGCATAAGGTAGGTTATTCAATGAGTTAGTGATTCACACCAACTAAGAAACAGCTGAGATTATTAGATAATCCCTTTGGTGGCTATCCAGTCAAGCCTGAGGGAAGTAAAGAACATTGAAATCCATCATTGTTTCTCACGTGTTCAATATAGGATGAAGCCCACATCTGGTCGATGCATACAAGAGCAATGCATCTCAGAACTCTTAACTGTACATTGGAACTGGAATGTTCAATATCTTCAGCTGTCATATAAAGATATTGTTTGGGGTAAGCATTACATTACTCCAGCAACTGCTGCCTTGTAGGTCTCTTCAGAAGAAATTCTCTGACATCTGATCCATAAAGTGACAAAACAAAGGCAGATTGAAATCCAAAGGCTCTGATGATTGTATTCAAAGGCAGATGGAATGAAACGACATTCTGTTGTCTGAGTGATGAGTCTGCACTTTGTGATCCAATTGATTTTGGGTTATTTCATAAACAATTGCTTTGTTCATCCAGCATCTTGGCATCTGAATGAAAGCTTACAGCAAAACTGTTAATGTCAAAAAGTTGTAAAACTATGAGGTGGCGAAATGCAAGATTTCAACCAGCTATGTTCACTCAAAATGGGTCAGCATTCTTGGTGCTGTCCATAAGTGTGACTTCATAATCAGGAGGGTACACAAAGTTATGTCTTTGGCAGAATTGTTTGACTTTGAACTATATTACTGTGTGGTCAGTTGATCCGATCAGCCTCTGATCATGGAACCAGATGAGGTGCTCCTGGAAATTAACATCTTTACCAGGGCCAGTTGTGGGCCTTGGATTGCATTCTCAGCCTTACTTGCACCAGCAACGTAAAACATGATCCTTGGCTTTATCTGCTTAGTAAATGTAAAATACACCAAGGATATTTCAGAAGTTAAGGAGATCTCCTTATGAGACTCCTTAAAGATTCCAAACCGGTGAGAGAATTCAAAGAATCAGGTAGTGTTAATGGATGAAAATAGGCTGTGGACATCTCGGGTGAAAACTGAGAAGGAAGAGGGAAAATCGACAGACTTGGATGCAAGTCATTTAGATCCCCATCCCTCCCCCACCCATTCCGTTTCAATCCGCTATTGTCAGGGCAAGGCCGAATGCAAATTTCTGCCTGGGTTGTCAAAATCCCAATGACATTAACATTGAAATCCCCAATTTTGTTAGCCACTCGTCCTTCATTCCTTTCTCTGTCCTCTTAGTTCTACCACATGCACCCTTCTTTTTAACCCCAGTCTCATAACCCAGCTCAGTTTCCCTTCTGGACTTTATCAACCTATCCACCACCCATATTCTGTTTCCCACAGGCCATCATCCTCCCCATGGTTCTACCAATCTCCTTCCATCCACAGCTATCCCCACCAAAGATTATCTGCAGTATTGCAGAGTCACATTTATTTTTGCATAACTGTGAATACTTATATTTATATATTTGTTCATTTATTGTCTATTAATTCAATTTAGCAGTTAGTATGCATTTATTCTTTTTAGTTACCAGTATATTGTAATTGTAGCTGTTCATCTGCAACAAGAATTTTGATGATGTTGTGCATTGTAAATTGTGTTTGACAAGAAACATTTTCATTATCACCACCACCGTCCCCTCCCACTCTGCTTTCATTTGCCCTTCTCTACCTCTGATATTATCAATCAATGGCTGCCAACTTCACCCCACAAGCCCTCCTTGGTTCACCGAAGTAGAGTTCAATGATTGAACCCTACTACTCTCTTTAATCCCATCTATCACTTCTCTCCAAGTCCAGGTCAAGTTTATTATCATCTGATTGAACAAGTACATCCTGACAAAGCAGTGTTCTCTAGTCCTTGATGTAAAATATGCAGACATAACATCCCTTAAAAACAAACAATATACCTGCAGGACAGGTATTCATATATGAAAAATTTCCTTTCCCTCAATGGACACTGCCTGACCTGTGGAACTCCTCAAGCATTTTGTCCAAGATTCCAGCATCTATAGTCTTTTGTGCTTTCCCATCCTGGGCAACTTGTGAAACAATGGAATTCTTATCTCACTGCCACAAGGAGAATTGGAGAATGTCCAAAATACCAAGAGCACCAGTAAGAATAGAAACTCAACTCCAAATGCAGCTAAATTCAACAGCTTTCAAAGGCTAGGAATTTGAAAATAAATGGTATGGAGTGAAAACTCAGCAGATTAAGACTGTGGAGATTGAAACAGAACTAAATTCTTTGTTCAATGATCTTTTATAAAAATTGGGAACTGTTAAAGATGCAGTGAAATGTTCTTGGTGATGTTGAGAGTTATTATTGCTCCAATTTGAGCAAAATATTTTCACTGGTCCTGATATTGCCTCCTCCAAAATAATACCAATTGCAGGTTAAATGGCTGTTTCTCACCACATCTTTATCTGGCATGACTCAGCCAGTATGATTTCCTGCACTGCTCTTTTGGAACAGAAACTGAAGGATCAACCTTTCCTCTTCCAAATGGAAAACTATATTCTTCCATAGTTGGAGCCAAGTTTCAACAGATAAATCAGGATTTTCTTTTGGTAATTTTAGCTATTTTCCATTCATATCTATTTCAGAGCAACTTTTGACCCCCCATTTTAAGAACCATGGAAAACTGCAGGACAAGAACAAGCCCTTTGCTCCATCTAGTCCACGCTGAACCATTATTCTGCCTCATCCCATTTACCTGCACCTAGACCATAACCCATCATATACCTATCCAAATGTTTATTGAATGTCAGAATCGAACCTGCATCCACCGCTTCAGCTGGCAGCTCTTTCCACACTCTTCTGTATGAAGAAGTTACCTCTAATGTTCCCCCTAAGCATCTTACCTTTCACCCTCTAATTCTTTTCTCACCGAAGCTCTGAGGAAAAAGCTTGCTTGTATTCATTCAGTTTAAGTAACCATTTCCATATAACCATATAAACCATATAACCATTTACGGAGCGGAAACAGGCCATGTTGGCCCCTCGAGTCCACACCGGTTCACTGATTTTGTGCACCCTCTTCAGGCATTGGTCCAGGTAGATCTTAATTCAATAACGATGGGCGAATTCAATGCAGGTGGAATCTTATTGAAATTGAAAGCAAGATTGCGGTTCATGGCTCAAAAAAACTTAATGAGGAAATGGAGCTAGGTGCCCATAAATCCTCTGGATGCAGCAACCCTCGCTCAGCGCTACTTGCGGAAATGATGGGCAGGGACAGTACAGGAACCTCCGTGTGCCAAGTTCACAGCACCGTTTTCCTCATTATGCCACGTACTACTAAATTTCTACACTTCCTATCAAATCTCCCCTCATTCTCCTATGCTCCAGGGAATAAGGTCCAAAGCTATTTAACTTTTCTCTGTAACTTAGTTTCTCAAGTCCCAGCAAATCCTTTTAAATATTCTCTGAACTCTTTTAAACTTATTTATATATTTCCTGTAATTATCCTCTTTGAGTTCCCACCCTTTTATCTTTTAAGCTCTGTCCCTTTCCTACTGGAAATCTCTACCTTTCTTTGTCCTCATTTCTGATGAAAGATCAATAAATTAGACTCAAAAGCAAAAATAAAATGTTCACGCTACAAATTGGAAAAAAAAACCTGCAAATATTCAACAGGTAGGCAGCATATGTTGAGAATGAAAGAAAGTGAGAATTTCTGGATAATAAGCTTTTCTCAGAACACACAGGAAAGGTTATCAATCTGTTCCTCTTTCCATGGATATTGTCTGACTTGTTGAATGTTTCCAGCAGTTTCTGCCTTTATTCCAAATATAATTCATTTGAAATTATTGATTACCCTAATAATACAAATAAATAACATTCTTTTTTCTGAAACATTTATGATCTTGGCACTATATTTGATGAGAGCTTAAAGAGTGATTTGGATGTCACAATTAATCATTGGTTAAACTGTCCACCACGCGATATTTAAACATCCAGGGGCTTGGTATGTTAATCTGTGAACTCTACTCCTTCTGAATCAAAAAAAATACATCTTGCCTGTGGATATCTAACAGGGTGAAGGTATCAGAGTTACAAGCATCAGTTGCAAAGAAGCAACTTCTCAGAATTGCAGGAATCATCTGGTTTCCTCCCACCTTCCAAACAAATATGGGGTTTGCAGGTTCATTGGTGTATTTGGTGCCAGAATGGCCTGGAAACATGTTGCATCTGGCTCAACCATGTTTTTTGCTTTACTGATTGCGTCCTTTACCTTATTTTCTGTATTAGTAACTCATCTTGGCCTCAACTCCACTAACCTTGCATCAACTCTTAACTTGATCGCCAGTCACTAAAATTTTAGGACCATTAGTCTCAAAGAAGCCGTGGGATGACCAATCCAAACACTCCAAGCTTTGACAGGAGTGAAACATCCAGATACAGTTTCAAATTTGTGGCAAAGACGCATAGCTTGGCTAACTGAAGAGAAATTAACGTGATTAGTGTTACTAACATTGAAATTAAAAATTGTTTCCAATGCTGAGATTTCCAAATTTGATCAGCTCAAAACAATCAACAATTGACCTTAATGATGTCATTAAGCCATAAAAGAAGTTACCAAACTGGTGGTCTCGAGTTTTCGGGAGCAAATTGATCGTTGGGACTTTTCTCCCTGGAGTGAAAGAGGTTGAGGGGAAGAGATTTTTTTTTTTGAAGAGACATTTGGAGATATCTTGTACTGTCTATAAGGAGTTTGTATATTCTCCTTGCATCTGGACAGGTTTCCTCCAGGTGCTCCGGTTTTCTCCCACCCTTCAAGATGTACGGGGGTTGTAGTTTGATTGGGGGGTATGGGCTCATAGGCTTGAAGAGTCTGTTACCGTGCTGTATTTCCAAATTTTAAAACTTTAATGTAAAAATTTAAAATTTAAAAAATGTAAAGATACTGAAGATGAGTTCGCACTGCCCTATTACCCCATGCAACTAACATGACGTCTTTGGAATGTGTAAGCTAAGTGGAGCACCTGGAGGAAACTCACGCAGTCACAGCAAGAACATGCAAACGCATTACAGAAAATGGCGGATTCCAGCACAGGTTGCTGATGTCGGAATAACATTGCCATTAAATAAATGCAATTTGCAGACTTTCCCTCTCACTTTGCTGTACTCCCCCCTCTCCATTTTGAGTACAATATCAGCCCCAATTTCTCATCTGCTATGAGCCTTAGCCCCCTCTCGATCTTGTTTAAACCTTTCTGAAAAACACTGGCTAATTTTGTCCCCCTTGAACAGGTCACCACTTCTCCAGGAGATATTCCCAATGAATTCCTTCTCTCTGCACAAACTCCTGGCCACAGGTTTCTCTGGCCAAACTTTCTATTCTGAATATGACAAGCACATGGATCCAGGAGGAATCCAGAGATTACTAAACCTGACATCCTGCTTTTAGTCTCCCTCTTAGCTCTGTAAACTCACTCCATGGAACTTCTTCTATTTTCCTACATTTGTCACGGATGCCAATGTGCACAGAAATATCTGACTTCTCACCCTACAGAATGTTCTGTAACCACTCAGAGATATCCTTGATCCTGGCAGCCAGGAGCTAATGCTCCATGCAGTTGTCATTCATGCTGCAATGGGTCCTGTCTGACCCTCTAACTATGGAGTCACCAATCACTCGAGTTCTGCCTGATTAACCCTTCCCTGCTGAGCATTAGAATTGATCACATTGCCACTGATCTAGCCATGGCTGATGTCCACTGAAAGGGCATTCCTCAACCCCCCCCCCCCCCTCCCCACCAGCCTCCTGACAGTATCCAATGCTGTAAATTGGTTACTGGAGGGGATTGATTCAGAGAGTTGTAATGCACAGAAATTAGACCTTCGGCCCATCATGTCAATGATGATCTTTTAGCAACTTTACACCAATTCCACATTTTAGGACTGTGTTCTTCTATACCTCATGTCTTTCAGTGCCATCTTGATTTCTCCACAGCAGTTAGTAACAAGTTCCAGCTATTAACTGCCCTCTGCATACATTTTTTTCCCCTCAAATCCACTTGAAAACTCCTTCCTTTCAAGGTGCCAGGATTAGTGCAACACTGTTACACTTCCAGCAGCTCAGGTTCCAATCTAGCACTGTATGTCAGGAGTTTCCCTATGTCTTCGTCAGTTTCCCCCCGGGTACTCTGGTTTCCTCCTACCTTTTGAAAACATACGGGGATTGTAGGTTAACTGGTGTATTTGCAAAACGCAGGCTCATCGGCTGGAAGGGCGTACTATTGAGCTGTATGTCTTTAAAAAATGCCAATTTAATCCTTTGACTTGCTTTTGATTCTTCCACCATTGGAACAATAGGTTCTAAAGATCCACTATGAAGGTGGTGACTCTATTTATTATCTCACCTTTTTGCTTCCTTTCTTCTATGGAGAACACGCCCTGCCTATCCTAGTTCTCCCCATTGATAAAGGCTTTCAATTCAGTCAACATCCTGGTCAATCATCTTTACACTTTCTCCAGTGCTCAAGCCATCTTTCTATTGCACAGCAACCAGAATGCACCATTTTGTAAGGTTGCAGCTTTTATATTCCATGTTAGGACCGATGAAAACAAATGAGCCACATGCTTTCACTACCACATCTTGTTGCCATTTTCAGAGAATGGTAGACTTGAACCACAAAGTTCCTCTGTTCATCAATGTTCCTTGGTGCCCTACGATTTACTGTAAATGTCCATAATCTCATTCCCTGCCAGAGTGAGACCACCAGCAAATTGGAGGAACCACACCTCATCTTCCGTTTGGGTTCACTCCAACTGGACAGCATTAACATCTCCATTTTCCATTAAGAACCCCCCCCCCACCCCATTCTTCTTCCCCATCTTCTCTCTCGTTTGATCTCTCTAGCCCTTTGTATAGTGGAAGAAAAAGCGAGTGGAAAGGTGGATATTCAACCTGCATGAAACCTCTGTGTGTGGATTCAGCACGTGAACTCTGATCCATCTTGAGATTAGTCTCAGCGGTGGAGTGACTCACTCCATCTCTCTCCATAAAGGTACTGCTACTGCAAGTGGCTGTAAAGGGGCGGGCCGATGATATTGTGATGACGCCATCAGCCTGTGACCCACGAGTGCGATTTTTACAACCCCATATGCGTGCATGCCCTAATTACGGTGTGCAGGATATCTTCCTCTTCACTAAGACTGCTTGCACACATCACAACCATCATTCTTACCTGCTCCAAGGTCACCACTTTCTGATATAGGTCGCTTTCTATCTCAGCACTTATGCATGACGTCATGTTGATGGGCGATGCTACAGCATCAGTCACCCCGCCTCCTTCAGCTCCGGACGATGCAACCCAGCACCACTCTCCATAAAAGCAACACTGAATCAGCCTTATAGGCCTTCTCCATTAAAAAAAGGTCAGTCCATTCTTTGTTTTCCCCCAATAGAGCTGGCCTCAACGTGGTGTCGCTCCATAAAAACACCTTCTCTCTTCTCTTTTTCCTCTCTCTCTCTTTTCACAAAGTCAAAATCAATTCTCACTTCTCTCTTAACGTATCCAATTAACACCTTTTGGCTATTAGTCTTGACACCTCCCCTTCCCATTCTACCCCCTTAATCTTAAGACTTTAATTAAAATGCCAGCCTGCCTTTTGCTTACATCTTGAAAAAGGGTTCAGACCCGAAATATCAGTCATATATCTTTTCCTCCTATGGACGCTGCAAGACCGGCTGAGTTCTTCCAGCATTTCTGTTTCGTTTTACTACAATCTCAGCATCTACAGACTTTAGTGTTTCACTGTGTGTGCCTAACCTCCCTTGGACTTTCCCAAAATGCATCACCTCATTTAGTGGGATTAAATTCCATCTGCTAATGTGCCACTTAACTTTCTATCTATACACAATGGCAACACCGATTTCCACGTCATCCACAAACGTACTCATTATTCTTACCACATTCGCATCCAAATTTTTATTGTATGTCACAGACAACAATGATCCCAGCTCCACTCCTTGGGGTACAGAAATGGTCACAAAGTTCTAAGAAGAAAAGTAACTTTTTCCAACCACCCTCTGCTTACTGTCATCAGGCCAAATGCTGAGTAAATGATCTGTCTTGGCTTCCTCCTGAGGTCCCATCATTGAACAAGTTAGTGGTCAGCTAATTCAATTCATGACCCATGAAGTCAAGAAAAAGCTCATGAGTGTACAATAAAATATCCTTGCTCTTGTTCTGGTTGTGTATTCCAGCTGGTCTCTGAGTATTTCATTTGAATTGAAACACTGATATCGAACTATTAGCAATCTCCAGAACACAAGATTAATTCTGAAAATGAGATGTGAGGTGTGACATTAATATTGCATTTGACTGAATATCATTTTACAAATTAAATGCTAAATAATAAAATTATCTTGAAATCTTCACAAAAGAGAGTCTCGCCAGCACATAGGAAAAAACTGTGGTTGTTGGCAATCATTCATCAAAACTGCAGGACGCTCTTCCTCCCAACTATCCTCAGCTACGTTATTAATGATATTCCTTTCCACCTTATATCAGAAGTATGAATTTTTGCTAATCACTGCACAATGCTCAGTTCGATTTTCAATTCCACAGAACACTCCCTGCCTGCTTGTAGCGAGACCTGGATAATATTCTGGAATGATAAGTCGAACCATTAAACAGACAGCAGAGTGTTGAAATAATTTAAATCATTTGTCGAGCTCTCACATTTGAGATCACTTAATGGCATCTCTTTGCTCTTGTCCTCTTATAAAATATTGTGCTCAACATAAACACAACTTGTGCAAAATATGCAAATGACTCATCGGGAATCAATTACCAGTTTAAGTGATAAGGCACAACATGTCATTGGTTTACATGCATCTCCAATGAAATTATTGCAAGAAATATAAAGATGTGATGTTCTTAAATATTTCAATTTTGCCACTTGAATTATGAAGGAGATTGTGATCAAGCATTTTGCAATTTGCTGTTGGTTGGCCCTTTCAATGTCCTAATACGTCATCCCGATTGGTGTACTTACCTATGCATTAATAGTCAAAGGAGTGAGAATTGTACTCACAACATCTCTTCATTATAAAACGAGGTGAAAAAAAAATTAAAAGGAAAATTTTAAGTTAAATAAATTGTCCTGCTATTCCTCTGTGCTTATGTTCCATATGTGAGATTTCAACATTAGCTTACAAGTACAGGTACTGAAATAAATACCAATGAGTTGTAATTAATGTCAAAGCGCTTGTGGCACAAAAATCCCTGACCAAATGTTGTGTCAATTGGTGAAATTTTTAAATTTTTAAACCAACAAAAATGTGCTTAGCTACATTATTTAGGTCAAAGGATATAATGATCAAATCTATGCTTCAACAGCTATGAACTGTGGTCTATTACATGTAGTGCAAATGAGCTTATAACCTCATTGATGCTGCCAGCATTCAAACAATCCACATGTGAGGGCTTTTCATTTTGCATGTTGGAAAGGGCTTGAGTGATTTCCACACTAAATTTGCCTTCTATCTTTATTTACACCCTTGAATTGTTCCTTGGCCGACACTTGTGAAATTGTACAGCCATCTTTAGACTTGCATGCATTAACGTTTGAAGATCTGATAAATAAAGTATTGTTTCTATACCTGTGTGGATCAACCATAGCTCAAGGTGTGAGATAACCAATCGATTTCCTGTGACCTAAACAGTAGTGGTGAACCGATTTGGCAGAGCCCACCAGAACTATCAATTTTAAATGTGTTTACAGCAATTATTAGAGAAATAATAATCATAAGGTCTTCAGGAGTTGAGGAGCCACTAGTTACACACAAGGCTTAGTCCTATTGACTTCAGTTAAGTTCATTGCCAGGTACAAGGTACAGACGCACTTTGATGATATGACCACTAGCTGTACCTGCAGAAGGACCACCTGTGGGCTGACTCCACCTGGCCTGAGCTGGCCCCTCCTGAGCCAATCACTTGGGAGCCACCACAGCTGAAACTGGTGTTTACAGACTTTTAGCAAAATAAAGCCTGTAGTACAGTCTTTTGTGTTTTGTGTCTGCTTGTTGCTACCACAGCGCGTCACACACATCAAATTTCTTTACTGCTGCATCAAAAACAGGTACTTCAAAATAAAAAGTTTAATATTGTGTACATTAATTAAGAAGACACAATAATTACAAAAGATAGATAATAAATATTCACATTATCTAGCAGGTTGAAAAATATCCATTTCTAGTTTACCTCATTTGAATAGTCTGTCAGGGATAAAACAAAAAAAATAGTTGGAATGGTTCCTGGATGACATTTTTAATCCCATTACTGTTCTAAACTCTTTTTACAATTTCATGTAATAAGACACTGATTGTTTGGAATTGGATCTGATCAACATCTTGATAAAATATGGCACCAAAATGCTCATCAATCAACCTCAGCAGCAATAAAAAAAATGAATGACCTCCTCTTTAATTGTAATATCATTAAACAACGCCATTGTTGACATCTAGCCAATTTCATGTCAGGAGAGACTAACCACAGCTTTTGCAGCAATTCAAAGGTTGGCGTGGTGTAGGCAGATCTTCCATTCTGACCCAAGGTCTCAACCAAGTCAATGTTATTGTCATCTGACCATGTACAACCCATTGAAAAAGCATTCTCTGATCCTCGGTGAAAAACACGCAGACATACGACCAGAAACAATTCACATACAGACAAACGATTGCAGGACAATCAAAACCAGAATTTATTGTCATGAACACGTCATGAAATTTGTTGTTTTGCTGCAGCATCTTAGTGCAAACAATCATATTAACACATTACTATAAGAAAATAAAAATAATAGTGCACAAGATTCATAAAATTAATAATATCGTTTCATGAATATGAGAGTCTCAGATGGTTAGCATGAGCAGTTCCATTGGTCATTCAGCATTCTCACTGCTCCTCAGCTTGGTAGAGCTGGTTCTGATACTCCTGTATCTCTTTCCCGATGGAAGTTGAAAGATGCTGTGACCAGAGTGGAAGGAGTCACAATGATATTGCGCGCCCTCTTCGGAAAATGATCCAGTAGATCATTTCAATGGTGGTGGGGGTGGGGGGAAAGAGAGAGAGAGAGAGAGAAGGAGAATCTATTGATCCTCTCTTATCACCCTGTGTATTGATATCTGACCCATTTCCACATGCAACCGCACGACGCTGTGATGCAGCCAGCCAGTACACTCTCAATGGAGCTCCAAAAGAAGGTTGACATAATGGTGGCTGGTAGCCTTGCCCAGTCTTCTCAGTATATGCAGTCACTGTTGCACCTTCCTGACAAGTGACGGAGGTCATATTGATTAGGGAGATCAGGATCCACATTGTATGTACATCCAGAGGGAAACACTCCACTTAATCATCACTCTTTCAATTATGTTAAAGAGCTGCTCCATCTACCATTGTGCAATGTCTGGGCCACAGACCAAATACAGCCAATAGTGCACAGCTTGCAGCCTGTAATCGCCACTCCCCCATCATAACCTACCCAGAGTCGGTCCACAAGCTGACTCCTGATCAGCAAGGACCTGTTCCCATCATCAATTGAAATTGCCTCAGACGTCCTTTGACAGCATGTTTGGTTTGTCCTCAGATGCACAGGCTATCGAAAGAGCTGGAAATTTGGTTATTTCTCTTAAATTGGCCAAGATTAAATGGAGAGAAACTACAATTTAATAATTGATGTGACTAAACATTTTTAAAAACAAATTACAAATGTCAAACAAGTATTTAATTGTCTTTGTTTGTTCCATTTATTCAAAAACTGTAACTTGTCTCTTTCCCTCAAAGCCAAGACTTTTGTTTTCTAAATGAATGTAGTCACCAAAACTGGTGTGCATTCAGTCCCAGGTTTCTCAATGATGGATTTCAATTGGAATGCCAGCATCAAGAAACTCAATGGGAATGTTGGGATTTCTGCCTTTCATGGTGGAGCTGAGTAGTGACAACCCACTACCATCAAGAAGGTACAGAAGCATCAAAATTAGGACTGCCAGACTGGGGAATAGCTTCTTAGCACAGACTGTGAGACTGATGAACAGTATCCTGTAACCATGAAAACCATCCCAAATATTCATATATATTTATTTTGATTATTTATATTATCATTATATATTGTGTGTTTTTCTGTGTGCATAATGGACTGCAGAGGCATGGTTTTGTTAGGTTGTATATGTACAAATAAATGATAATGAACTTAAAGTTAATTTGTATTGACAATCCACACAAACAATTCTTGGTTCATTGTTATTAGTGTTTACATTTTCTCACAAGATTTGTTGCAGCAAGAGGTGAAGGCATATTTTGTACAACCTCACACCAAACTTGACATCACCATTTCAATCAGAGGGAAGCCATTGCATGGAATCTCCCCATGGCCTCCTTGGAATTACCCTCTGAGTCCTTTGTTTAAATAAAACCCATTACCAAATATGAATACATTTGGTGACATTAATCATGCTTTATTTAAAAAAAAATCCCTGACAGTCTCTCTCTGTTAAATGCCAATTGACATAATGTTTGGAAAAATCACTGGAATAGTTCAGTAATTCAAGTTATAGAATGGGATGAGTGAGTTAACCATATAACCATTTACGGAGCGGAAACAGGCCATGTTGGCCTTTCGAGTCCGCACCGGTTCACTGATTTTGTTCTAATCTTTTTAATTCTAAAGTCTCTGATAAATAAATATTAAAATTCAGTCAAGCTGCTAAATGGAATTTTTTACAGTAGTCAAACAGAGTGAACGTTTTAGACCATGGAAATGCAGCTCACAGTCAATATTTGACTCATTTCAGATGTATTTGAGTATAATTATAATTGATGTTTAAGTCAGGCACCATGAGCTTGGAAGATTTCAGAGATCCTTTTCTTTCAGCACCATCAAACAATGTTACTGCTGAAGGCTTCCTGTATTTTTTAAAGCACCAATGGGGCAAACTGGCAGCAGTTAACAGTTTTGAACAGAGTGCGACTTGTTCTAATATTAAAAAAAAAACATTTGCTTTTGATTCATCGGAAATGGTTGCCATGGTAAAAATCATGTATGGAAGAGACATTTTGATACAGTACCCCGTCAGATCAGAGGAAAACACTCATTATGTTTTTTTTCTCTCACTTGGTTAAAAAATGAAAAGTCCTCTTAGCTTTTAAAATAAAGAATTTGTGATACAGGTGTCAAGAACTGAACACTTGATTCATGTTCTTTGCTATTTTAATTCTCCAATGTTTTTTTCAAGTTTAACAAATTTCTTCCTGCAAAACGTTTTTTTTTAGTTAGGCCAAATTAGATTATGGCCCTTTGAGTCATGATAATTCCTCCCACTGCAAGGAAAAGCTGGGTTTTGCCAGATTGGATTTGAGGGGCTTCACTAATGATGGGCACTGCTGCTCTTGCTAATAATAAGCTATTGTGTTTGGGAAAGAGCAAGTCCACTGACATATTGCCTGCTTTGATGACCTGTTGTGAAGGACTAATAGACAAAATTACACCATAAATGTTCTGATTGGAAGAATGTTTTGAAAAGAAACATTCCGATTTGATGGTGCTATTGTACATTCATTCTCAAGAAAGGAAAAGGCCAGATCTGCCTGTATTAAAGCTACATTTACAAAGCTTTCAACATTCCAGCTGAAATCAACTGAGGCAATTCTACCTTGTTTCAGAAAGAGTTCTGCCAAGACCATGAGCAATTTGATTTGAAATGGCTGAACAGGGACAATTAGACACAGCAATGAATGCGACATGAGGAAATCAGATTTTTTTTGTTTAAGAAAGCCTTTCTGGACCACGTGAACTCACCTTGCTCCCTTGGGTTCAACCACTGCCGCAGTTGGCTTCAGATTTATACTGTTAGACAAGATCAATAATTCAACAGCACTTTCCACTTTGAACCTTCATCCATGAGTCTGTAAATTTGTGCCTCTTGATTTAATAATGAAAGGAAGTGCTAAAGCCTTCAAGAACTTTCAGTAAAGTTAGGTATGACTTTCCCCCCACCCCCCCCCCAATACATTTAAGTCAATAGAACTAGATTTCAGCAGTTCTGCTTGTTCACCACGAGTTTTCAAGTGATATATTCCTTAATTTCACTGAATCGATATATATTAAACTACCAAATTGTACCAAAAGCATTTCAGGAACGTGCAAGTTCATGAAAATTTAAAGAACTAATTTTCTTAAATATTCAACGGAACTGAATTTATAAGCTCCAGTTTATAATTATGTTTTTATTTCTACCCTGAAACATGAGATCAAAGCACAGAACAAACACCAGTAATAGAAAATCAAATTTGCTGCAAGTAATTTATTTTTGATGTAATAATTCAGATACTTATTTGAAATGAGATGTTTCTCAGCTGCACAGTCCAATCAATAATACACTGCTTTTTAATTGTTAAGAGATTAAGACTTCCAGACCACTTATATTACATATACGATTGTTTCTATTTATCATTATGATGGCAGTCAAAATCCAACTTAAAGTCAGCAAGGTTGATTGCTCATTTACTGAACCGAGAGCACCTCTCTTCTGCTGCAATAACAATTGCCAATGGAATGTAGTGTCAGTCCTTTTCTCATGCCCTTCATTCCTTATTCTGACAAATTTAGAGCATGAATCAATTTGCTTTTTTCCTTCCATCACTGGTTCAAATATCAATAATGTTAGATTTTTCCATGAGTTTAATTAAGGCAGATGAGCTGATCAATGCACTTGAATTGAATACAGAGGTATTAGTAATTTAAAACCAACCAATTTATTGTTCTTCACTGACTGACTTAACCATCCTCTGAAACAAGTCTTTTTTTTTTCTCCAATTTCCTTTCTCAGGTAGCATCGATTTCTGTACAAGTGACAAAGCCTCTGCAAAAATGGTTGTTTCAAAATTGATATATTTTCAGAATATTCCTTTGCATTCTTTTTTTAATTGTCAGAAACCAATATGAAGGTCAAGGGAAATAACCCAGGCTGTGAGAGAAAACAAGGTAAAATAATAAACACATCAAAATAATCGCTAGATTTCAGACATCTTTCAACAGGAAGAGAAATTAGCCAACAATCACGGTCTTTCATACAAGCGAAATTGGCAGAATTTTACATTTGTATATATTATGCAGTGAGAAAAAGAAGATTTAATGGATTGCACCATAAGGTAATTTGGAATATTTATTCTAATTTCGCAGTCAGAATGTTCTGAAGTGTGTTCCATCGTAAAGGCATGGGTAATGCTTCATTGCAGGAAAGATAAAGGGAGAATATTGCTTTGACAGTACAACTCCTTTCTCTAGAGTAGAGGCTGCACTGAGTTGGTCTATTGAGGCATTAGGGCGGTGTAATGGTTAGTGCAATGCCATTACAGTGCCAGTGATCGGGACCGGTGTTTGAATCTCATGGTGTATGTAAGGAGTTTGTACGTTCTCCCTGCGTCTGCATGGGTTTTTCCCCGGGGGCTCTGGTTTTCTCTCATCATTCAAAAACATGCTGGGGGTTAGAGGTTAATTGGGTGCAAATGGGCAGCATGGCTTCGTGGGCTGAAATGACCTGTTACCATACTGTATGTTTAAATAAATAAACTATTGTTCATCAACTATAGTTTTTCTGTCAGTACCATAGGCTTCAATAAAATCAGTCTCTAACTTTGGAACCAATACCTCCCACTGCAATTGGATCCTTGACTTCCTGTCCAATAGACCACAATCAGTGAAGATGTGTAGTGACATGTCCTCCACAGTCACTCAACACCAGCAAGCCTAAAGGATGTGTACCAGTCCCCTACTGTACTCTCTCTGCACCCATGAATTCACAGCTATATGCCATTCCAATTCCATCTTCAAATTCACTCTCAACACCACAGTAGAGAGTCAGGTATTAAATAATGTCGAGATGCAATACAAGAAAGAGACCGAAATTCATGAGGTATGGCATCAAGGTAATGTCTTCTCTCTCAGCATCAAGAAGATGAAGGAGGTGATCATTGACCAGTAAATGGGGTAATGTCCATATAAATGGTGCTGAAGTTGGAAAAGGTAGAGTGCTTCAAGCTCTTTGGTATTTCCAGCAATCTGATGGGACAAGCATATCGATGTGGTGGTCAAAAAAGCGTGCCAGGGCCTCTTTCTCAGAACATGAAGGAAGTTTGGCATGTACCCCTTGTACCTTAGCAACCTTGACAGGCACACCATCAAATGCACAATTGTATGGTTCAGGAGCTGCTTTGCTCAAAATCAGAGGAGATAGAAAGTTGCTGGATTCAATTCAGAACAAAGCACAAACTTCCCTCCCCTCCAGAAACTCCATTTACATCTCTCACTGCCTAGAAAAGATAGTGAACATACTGAAGGACCCATCACATTCCAGACACACTCCCTTCTCCCTCATTGCAGAGAAGGCTTAACAGTGCAAAAGCAGGCTTAAACCCAATTTCTTCCTCATAACCATTAGTCTCCTGAATTAATCCCAAAATGTATCAATCTGCCCTAGTTTGGAACTTAAGTTTTTTTTTTATATTGCAATCTAAACTCTGTAAATTGTGGTCTTTATATAAGTGGATGGATGATACTGATATTCTGTCTGCCCACAGAAAAACTCTTCTCATTGTATTAGATATGATGTGACAAACTTAAACTTAAAAGCATCACTTCATAAAGAGCAATTTAGTTCTCCAGCATGCAACCTCACCAAGTCACTATAACAAAAATAGATTTTAACTTTGTTTTCTTATAATTTGTAGCATTTTGCTGCATGAAGTAATTGGCCAGTGTATTCTTTCTCAAAGAAAAACAATATTTTCAAATAATCTATTTGTGGTAAAATACTTCATAACATTTCAACAACATGAGAAATGGATGGAACAAATACTCGCCTTTGGACAAAACACAATGTACAATTGCAAGTTGCATAATTAATTTTTGAAAGTCAACTTCATCTTCAATGCAGAAATGCCATGGAAAAAAGCCAACTCAAGTTGACCACCATTTTAAAATTATTCTGTGCTTGTTTTGAATAATGATCAAATAATTCAAATACACACTTAAGGACTTATGAACAAGAGCTTTGATGAGCTTACAACCAGTTGAGATAATTGGTTTAGGTCATTATGGTGTAATATGCTAACTGAGAACACCCACAAATACAGAACTTGTGATTGTAAATATTCTAGTTCAGTGGGCGAGAAGCAGTTGGAAACAATAGGTCTACCAGAACAATTGTCGATCTTCGGTAGGAGATGAGACACAGGCAGAGTGGGGCTGTGAAACAATGAGGCTAGAAGTTGTGGGAGGGGATAACCAGAAGTGATGAGGTCAGTGATGGTTCCTGAGAAAGTGACTTATTTTTGCTAGGATCCTGTTCAAGGGGTGAGGAAATGTCTGAGCACTGTCATCTGGCCTTGGCTATACCAGTTTGGTAGGAGAAAGTGCATACTAGCGAAGCGCTATAGAGCTCTTTGGCATTGTTTTCCTCCCTGCTTTTAACCTCTCTCATCACCTTCCTATCCATTCTACCAGCTATGCCAGTCTTCAGTTTCAAATTCTGTTTCTAGTTTAGATCCTGGTTTCAGAATTGGACCCATTCCTATCATGCACTTGACACTTTGCCTGCCTAAACAATTGCCCTCATTCCCATTGTTCAAATCCTGGGCGGCACCAATATGTGAGCATCAATGCTCCTGCAGCAGAGACTGGTCTCTAATCATCCTGATACCCCATGTGGAGGCTGTTGTACAATTGCCACCACACCAGAAGAAACCATCCACTCTGCAATCTGAAGTTCAAGTCCTGGAATGTCAAACCATCATAGGCCAATCCAGCTCTGACAAGTGGAAAAATCACTCAGCGAGAGTAGCATGGGATGCCATATGCTTTGACATCAACACTGCATCCCTAAGTGAGACAAACAGGCAAAAGTTTGCTAGTTTTAAAAATGCCATTATGAGTCCACCTGTTTTAACTGAACTTCATCCTGTAATATCATCCTTTGCACTTTGGTTTTATTTTGCACCAGCTGCTCTAAGTACGTCTGGGTTGACTTTGCTGGATAGTACAAAAAAAAAGATTTTCCACCGATTCTTGTTGCATGGACCATCGCCATTAACATAATGATTAGCACAATGTGGTTACGGCACCAGTGACACAGGTCCAAATTCAGCATTGTCCGTAAGGAGTTTGTACATTTTTCCTGCATCAACGTGGGTTTCCTTTGGTTGGTTTAGATTCCTCCCACCCTTCACAAACATATGGGGGTTGTAGGCCAATTGGGTGAAATTGGGCAGCACGGACTAGTGGGCCAGAAAGGCCTGTTACCATGCTGCATGTCTAAATTTTAAGAAAAATGTGAGTATTTAGTGAAGCTGACACCATCTCATTGTAGTGGCATGTTTCCGACTCTAGGTGATGTCATGACTCAGGCTGTCATTGCACCAATCAACCTGCCTTTCAATTGACTTTCAGAAGCATTTTCTGTGAAGATTTGAAGGCAGGTTTTCTATATAATTTACTAGGAATCCCTTATATGCATTAAGTCAATGTCCAATTTCAACCCCATTCCTTGAAGGTGGGGGTTATTGACATTGCCCCCACCTTTCTTGCCTGACCAAAGTGGGTTGCACGATCATACTTCAGCTGAAGGTACCTGGTCTCTTGACTACCAACCATCTCCAACATCCCCAACGCCTGCATCCTTCATCCCCCAAGGGTCCTTTCCGCTCACTGGTAGCTCTGCTTGGCAAATTAACTTCCACCAAAATTTTAATGAATATTCTGCATTAAATTTCAAACATTGCTTTCTCTGCCCCAGTGCACCCAAGTACTGAAGATGTACTTAGTTTGCTTGGCTGCCATTTTATTTCAATATAAGTAATAACACAGCTGCTCTGCTGAAGCACCTTTTGTTTGCTGTAGCATTAATCATGCCTCAGGAAATTGAAAAGCTTGTGTTTTAAATTGAAACAGTGTAATTTCTTTTCAGGTATTCTTGATTTTTTATCAATCAAACAAAAAGAATCTTGTGTATTATTGTGAATTTGGTTAAACCAAATACATGCTTAGATGTAACATTTACAGAATCTGCTGTATCATGAAACATCCCCATATGTTCTACAGATTTTCATATCAACTTCTTCAGCTCCACTCTGTGTTCTTTCTGACACTGGAACTGATTTTCTCCATTTCCAATTAGCATTTAGCATGCTCTCTTTTATTCCAACTTGTGCTTCTATAAAGACACTGAAATAAAAATAGATACACTCTCTGAACCTTGTATTTGTCAATAGTTTGGTCAATATTGAATATTCTTCCATACCTATTTCTACTTTTACACTGTGTATTTCAAAGAGAAAGCTACACCCAGGACATTGCAACCAAGGAAAAGCAATATGAGGTCAATTGGAATCCATCAGTGCTGGCCGACTATTGTTGGACTCTGACACAAGAGGCATCAGATGCTGAGTACAAAAAAAATCAGCAGATAAAGAAATTTAGGTCAATTGAACGGACACAATGTGAAGCATCATAATGCGATTAAAGATGCTAAATTCAATAAAAGTTACTTCAATGTTTCTCCAACTTCTGACATTATCTTTGTCTATCATAAACATCAGTTTTTCTTCTGGAAGCAAACCTTTTGAAAAAAAAAAATGTCGTCCAGTGTAATGTGTCAGTCCACCAGCTGGACAGATCTACCAGGAGTGTTAGGCTGATGCATAAGGTCACAGGGAAGGCACTCAAAGGCCACATAGCCCTTGCAGAAACAAAGATGGGACTTTCACCTGTTATCTCCAACCCCACCTTCCTTTCATATGATTCCTTAACCTTCCCCATTAAAATCCACTTGATTGACACATTGAGGGCAGAAAGAGCAGTGTTCATCACCAAGTCTGGATCAATAGCAACATCACTGACCATGTAGATAAGACAAGATGATTACAACTAATACATAGATATTAGTGGATAACACAAAATGAAGTCATCCTCCCAATGCCTGACAATGCAGGTTTGGAGAAATCACTCCACATTCCTACTTTCACAGTGGGACAGAGGTTCAAAGGCTCCTTTTATTGTTACCTAATTATACATTAGAAACATAATATGCATGATAAAACAACTTCTATCCACCATCAGGCAAACAAAGAGTTGCCATGTCAATAGAAGAAAGAGAAGCAAAAGAGAGTCCCTTCAGAGACACTGAGTGTCCGTGGATTCGTGTCAAATGGTCCTGCGGCCTCTGCAGCTGTAAAGAGTCCAGTTCAAACCATTGGCAACTAGAGCTCCAGATCCAAACCTACAACACCAATCAGGAAGCTTTCAATGCCAGAGGCCCTTCGAGAGACCTTTTTGTCTTCAGCTCCCTCTCAAATCCGGAGAGGATTTGAAGCATTATGATGCTTCACATTGTGTCCGTTCAATTGACCTAAATTTCTTTATCTGCTGATTTTTTTTTGTACTCAGCATCTGATGCCTCTTGTGTCAGAGTCCAACAATAGTCGGCCAGCACTGATGGATTCCAATTGACCTCATATTGCTTTTCCTTGGTTGCAATGTCCTGGGTGTAGCTTTCTCTTTGAAATACACAGTGTAAAAGTAGAAACAGGTATGGAAGAATATTCAATATTGACCAAACTATTGACAAATACAAGGTTCAGAGAGTGTATCTATTTTTATTTCAGTGTCTTTATAGAAGCACAAGTTGGAATAAAAGAGAGCATGCTAAATGCTAATTGGAAATGGAGAAAATCAGTTCCAGTGTCAGAAAGAACACAGAGTGGAGCTGAAGAAGTTGATATGAAAATCTGTAGAACATATGGGGATGTTTCATGATACAGCAGATTCTGTAAATGTTACATCTAAGCATGTATTTGGTTTAAATGTTCCGACACCTGGTTCTCATGAACTAGTCTCCAGCCCACATCTTGTGTGAGTCCTTCGATCACGCTGTCAACTGCTCACAGCCTGTGTGGATTCTTCAGCCGCTGAGCCCCTCTCTGGTCTGCTGACATGATCACAGTTCTGTAGGGTTGTCTCCTATGCTTCTCCTTCTGAATGCACGTTGCTCTCCCCATTTCTGGAGTCCTGTGCTTGTCTGCTGCTCCCCTGAAGTCTGCAGGCCCCTTATGTATGCTGCCCAGCACAAAGGCCCATGGTTGCATGATTTTAAAAATAAACACATCCTGCTCCTTTAACTGGTCATTTAAAGCCTGTATAAAGCCATTAGCATCAGGACTGGGCAGTAGAACCCTGTGAAGCAGCATCATGTCTCTGCTCCCTGCTCTCCCGTGTCCATACCGGCTTCAGAACTACCATTACAGCAGTTCCACCATTTTTTTAATGCTGTACTGTTCAATCACAATCTAAAGTGAAATGGCAAGTCAAAGCTACACATCCAAGGGAAATATGGATCGTCTTTCACCACCATTTGCAATACAGGGCAGAACATCCATTACTCTGTCACCATGGTCAAGCATGGCGACCAAACCGGTTCAATTATTGTCGGTGCAGACAGTACCAATCATGTCCAACAATAAAGTGTCAAATTCTGGGCTATAAAAAAATACAGTGCTCCAATGTGGATTGTTTATGCAAATATGTGCAAATGAATCACATGTAAGTGGCGTGATGTAGAATCAGAGGTATAAGGAACAGAGATGGGCACTGCAGCCCATCATATCCATGTCAAGTCAAGTTTATTATCAGCTGATTGTACAAGTACAACCCAAAGAAACAGGGTTCTCCAGCCCTTGGTACAAAACATGCAGATACACAACTAGGCATAACACACATACAAACAATAGATATGCAGGACATGCATTTTATTTATGCAATTAAATAAATAAGTATTGTTTTGTATATATGAGAGTCTCGGGTGGTTTGTCTGAGCAGTTCCCTCGGTCACCCATTACAACTATCTATTATTTGGTGACACAAGATCCATAGTTTTCTATGCCCTTGCTATTCCCATTCCTCTGTATATTAAGTGATACCAGATTGAATGCATTACATTAAGGTTCATTAGCCTTGCCACATCTAGTTGCAATTGTGTTGGACAACAAGCCATCCAAAAGTAGGCAATGTTCCATAAATATTCCCAGCATTTATTTGGAAAATTAATTATCACCATTTTCACTGAGCAGATTGTCCACACTGGCCTCCTGCAGATATCCCCACATCACAGGACTTGGTAGCATTGAAGACAACTAATTGCAATTCACAAATATGCCGGAGTTACAGCAGGAGATGTAGCATCCACACAAAATGAAGGGTGATCAACATTTCAGCCCTTTCACCTATGTCAGATATTGTATATTTTTGTAGAAATAAGTTTGTCTATTGGATTCAGATACAGCACTGATCTTGAGTTTCAACAGTTTCACAAATGTTGTGCTGAAGACATCCTCCAGAATTAAACGTCTAAAGGTGACCTTTTCCAGTCTAGTGTCGGCATCTAGCTGATAATGCAGAAAAATCACATATAGCCCAGATAATATAAAGCAGCATAGATCTAATTTGTTTATTAGTTTCCATCTGCCCTCTTACAGACATCAAAATCAAAATGGATAGATTTGTTGATGGTGCAATCAAATATCCTTTTCTCAATAATACCTAGCTTTTAGATGCTTTGATATTTCACTGGGATGGATACACTCCAGCCTTATCTGTAAACTTGATTAAAAGGTGGTGAAAACAGCCAAGTTTTATTTATATATATTATTTAAAATTATATAAATGCTACATTTAGACATACAGCATGGTAGCAGGCTATTTTGGCCCATGAGTCGGTGCTGTCCAATTATACCCAATTAACCTACATCCCCAGTACGTTTTGAGCAGTGGGAGGAAACTGGAGCCCCTGGGGAAAACCCAGACATACACTGGGAGAATGTTAAACTCCTTACAGACAGCGCAGGATTCGAACCCTTGTTCCAAAACTTACTGCTGTAAATGCATGGTGTTAACAGCTACAGCAACCATGCCGCCCTAAATTTAAATTTATATATTTATGTTTAGATGCGATTACTGTATATTTCCGCATACACGTCACCCCCCCACCCCCCCTTGAAAAGCCTTATTTTAAGGGTTTTATGGTATATCCGGTATATAGGTTGACTCAATTTTTCTAGCTGCCTGAGGTGACCCGTTGACTGGCGTATAAATTGACCCCCAAAGCTTGTGAGGCCCAGGGTAGGCCGTTGATCAGCTTATACGTTGACACCCATAAATCACACGGATTGATCTGCTGGCTGTTGGATGGAGGTGATTACTATCAGGGAGGGTCCATCGACACAACGCAACTCATGACAAAAATGTGAAGCGAGCTTTAAGATGAAAGTGATAGAAATGGCCAAGAAAACCAACAACTGTGCTGCTGCAAGAAAATTTGATGGGCATGAGCAGTTGGTAACAGATTGAAAGAAGAAAGATGAAACTTTAAGAAACATACCAAAAAGGCAATGTTCTTTGAGAAAAGGAATTACTCTTTGGCCAGAGTTGGAAAATCGTGTTGCAGAATAGGTATGTGAACAGAGGCAAGATCACTATATAGTCACCCAAAATAAAATAAGAACATTTGGGTTGCAGTGGGCCAAGTTACACCCAGACCTCAATGATGATTTTGAGGCTGGTGCAATTGTTTCATGAACAGGAAAAATCTGGTATTATGCCAAAAAACAAAAATTGCACAGAAACAACCTCAACAAATTTGTACGTTTTCACCAGTTTATTATACGTAACCAGCAGAAACACCAGTTTGTATTGGCAAATATTGGAAACATGGACAAAGCCCCCATGAATTCCGACATGATAGGCAATAGAACAGTGGAACGGAAAGATGTTAAAACTGTGCAAACCAGAAGTACAGGCCTTAAAAGGGCCAGGTTTACTGTCGTTTTATCGTGCAGAGCCAATGAGATGAAGTTAAGACCCCTGGTAATCTTCAAACATAAAATTAAACCGAAAATGGAATTCCCTGCAGGTATTTTTGTACATTTTCATGAAAAAGGATGGATGGATGAAAATGGTGTAAAACTATGGATAGACAATGTGTGGAACAGGTGGCTGGGTGGTTTACGCAAAGAATGGAGTTTGCTGGTCTGGGATATGTTTCAAAGCCACTTAACTGAAAACACTAAAGTAGATTAGCACTACATAATACTTATATGGCAGATATCCCGGGTGGTTTGACGTCTATATTGCAACATCTTGATGTCTGCTTGAACAAGCCATCCAAAGACCATGTGTGCGAGGAATGGAATACATGGGTGTCAAGTGTAGAGAAGTCATTTACAAAAGTCAGGGCAATGTGTGCTGCATCACTTGATGGGCTGTACAACTTCATGCTCAAGGCATGGAACAAAGTTAAAGTAGAGACTATGATAAAAACGTTTAAAAAGTGAGGTATTTCTTGTGCATTTGATGGCACGGAAGATGATTTATTGTGGGACACTGATGACAAAGCTGAAACCACCGCATCACATACGGACTGAGACCCATATGTGCTTCAGACGATGGCGTGAGTGATCTTGAGGGTTCTAAATGTGTTGTTGTCATTGGAAAATGATAGCAATTTTGAAGGGTGCTAATTGTGTTATTGTTTTCAATAAAAATCTCAATGAAAACCTATTGCAGTCATGTTTTTTTGATTTTCAAGGATCGACTTATATGCTGGATCAGCGTGGATTGGATTTTGAGCTGAATTCAAGGTCTCAAAAGTATATCTGGCGTACAAGTTGACCCCCATTTTTTGAGATTTTTTTTATTTCAGGACTAAACTTATATCCTGAAAAATACAGTACTGTGTGTGTGTGTGGTGTGTGTGTGTGTGTGGTGTGTGTGTGTGTGTGTGTGTGGTGTGTGTGTGTGTGTGTGTGTGGTGTGTGTGTGTGTGTGTGGTGTGTGTGTGTGTGTGTGGTGTGTGTGTGTGTGTGGTGTGTGTGTGTGTGTGTGGTGTGTGTGTGTGTGTGTGTGTGTGTGTGTGTGTGTGTGTGTGTGTGTGTGTGTGTGTGTGTGCACGCGCGCCAGAGAAATGCTATTTCATCAGGTTGTGTATGTGCAGTCAGATGATAATGAAGTTCTATATATTATATATATATATCTATATCGATATAGATATAGATATATATTATATATTATATATTATATATAGATATAGATATATATATCTATATCTATATCGATATAGATATAGATATATATCTATATCTATATATAGATATATATATATTATATATTTTATATATATATATTATTCAGCATTTGGCTGAATGACGACAAGAAATCCTCTGCAAAACAAGTTAAATTTCATGAGGATTAGAGCTCATTCATCTCAGCCTAAGGATATCACTCTCTGAGTTCCATACTCAGCTGATAAATCAGTGACCTTACCAGCAACAAAATTTGGGATTGGGAATGTTTACACAGAGTTCACCTCCATTCACATCTTCTCAGTGCATGCCAACCCATAGCAGGATCTAGGTTCATACGTGGAAAATAACACAAGCAAGTGCCTCCAGGAAATGTTCCTAATGTTTAATTTTCAGTTCAAACTTCTCACAAGCGCAATTATGGGATTATTACTGGCCAACAAAATAAATACAAATTCTACGACGATGGAAACCAGAAGTACAGTTCAGAAACAGATTCTCTGCAGTTAGCAAAGCTTCCTGCTATTCCTAAAACCCTTTCCATAACTCATAAAGCATGTCAGGCATGAATGAATACTGTCCACTTTCAGAATGAGAGGAACACTGTTAATACAGCCCACACACCACCCTCAGGCACTCTGTAGTTGCAGAGAGCCCTGGCAATGAGATGCACTGGAGATATTCACCATTTTGCTTTCAACTTCTCCCAAAATTGCATCTTTTGCCACATGAGCCACGCCATCTTTCAAATTTTTTTCTGCATCACAAATCATCTTGACTTGGAGAAATATAATTTTCCTTGGACTTAAATACTGGGACTCTTTATTAAAGTGTTTCAGGAATGAATTTCACCATTATCTTGAGGGAGATAATGCGAGGTCAATAATAAATGATGATTTTTTTTTACTCATGATGACTCCATTCTGGTTATGAAAAAAAATCTCATATCTAGCTTGATACAGACACTGGAAGTGGCTCCACCACATCCAAGATGTTATTTTAATCTCGTTATTGGTGATCAAATAAGCAGCTCAATGACCTTTACTCCCTTTTGATGCAACACCACACTGTTCAGTGTGTCCTGAACTACCTGAACCACTGTCCCTCCTCCTGCAGCATTCAAACTCATTAGGAGGTGCCACAGTGAACTTCTAGAAGTCTTTTTCTGACCCTGTGTCATATTCTCCAGGGGTTTATTGTAGGGACCATTAGTTCAAACACATCTCATACAGCTCTGAGACACATCATATTTGTTTTATATAGACTACAATTTCATTTTATATCAAATGACAATGGCTGTGTCAAATACAGAACTCATTTCTATGATGAAGTAGAAGAGGATGAAAACCATCCATTTCTTCTCCCACTGAAAACTATAGTTTAACGCTGAGCCTGTTAAAATTAGTCCACCTGTCTGAAAGCAATTTTGTGACAATCTTGGACTCCCATTATTAGACAGCAGAAGTGCACCCTGCACAGACTGAAAATCATATTTGCTGCCTTCATTCTATTTCTGATATCCTAATCTATCAACAGAAGTGTTGGCAGGTAGGAATGCCAGCTCTTCAATAAAGCAAATTATACCAGATTGCTAAACTCTGGAACTGGCTTGGTATTCAATACCTTGCATTGACAAGCCACTTTTAATGACATTATATATCACATTCCAGTTTTTTTTCTCATTTTTCTTCACTTCTGGCATTTGGCTGAAGGATACATTATCATAAAAAATGGAAGGAATGAAAAAGGACTAAAGTAGCAGGGGGAAACTCCTGCTGGCTTGTGTCTAACAACATGCTGAATACAACTTCACTGCAATGCCAGCCTTTATTGGCACTGCTCTTCAAGACTCTTCCTACCTCTTTCAACCAGTGTAATTAATGCATCTCTTGGAAAAAAAGAGATTTTAGCAACAATTCTCACAATGCAAAATGTTGCAGACAACTTTATAATTGGTAAAACTGCTGCAAGGAAAAAAAAAACTCTCATCCAGCAACGAATTAACTTCAAGATTCCTAAAATTGCCTTCTGCCTGCTGAAAAGGCAAAGAGCCACCATGAGTGCTGCCCTGCACCCCTTAGATATGAGAGAAAGAGAAGCAAAAGAAGTTCCTTCAGAGTCACTGACCGTCCGTGGATTCAGCTCCCACACCCTCTCCAGTTGCACAGTCACCTGTTCGATCCATCAGCAACCCAAGCTTCAGATCCAAACCTCCCACATGATTGGGCTACCTTCAGCATCCGAGCCCCTTCGGGATCCTTTCTTGCTCACACTACTCTGTCGAATTCCAGCTCTGATCCCTTATTCACATGAGCCAGTCTCAGGCAGCCTGCACGACCGCACGTTGCTAGCATCCTATGAGGTTCCTGCAGTGGCTGAGTCCCTTGCTGGTCTGCTGCCATGGTCACCATCCTGTAGGGTCATCTCTTCTGCTTCTTCTTCTCAACCTGGGTAAGGGGGGACCCCCCCATTTCTGATGCCCTGTGCCAGTCTGTTGCTTACCCTGAGTCTACAACCCCTCATGGCAGTTGGCTTAAGTATAGTCTGATAGGATACAGAGCACATTCTTAGGCACCTCCTTTTGTTTATATATACTGTTGTTTGGTGATGTGATCCAGGGAAATGTGATTAGTTTCATATAGAACATTCTTACCCTGATTCTGCAAAGATCTTGTCAAATGACAAACATTTGACTAATCAAAGCTGGGAAGATCGAAACCATTGGTAAGTAGACAGAAATATTTGTGCAAATTAGTATGGACAATTACCAATTCCTAAAATCAGAGAGAGACTAATAACCTGTGCATGGTACAGTACTACAGTAAACCAAATAGTGGAGGGTACAGTCAGGGGTGTATCTATGGAAAATATCGCCTATGCCAGGGGTGGCCCACCTTTTCATAAATGGTGACAAGGAGGCCTTGGTGGCCGTCATATTGGCTTTGGGCTTTTAATAAGTTGAGAGCAAATGGGAAGACAAATCCGAGAAGAAAGAAGTGTGTGTTCTTTGAATGTTGAGGGGATGGGACTGGCTGGGGGGTGGGGTGGGGTGGTAGGTGGTGCTGGCCAGGGGGGTGGGGATGGCACTATGGGGGGGGGGGTAGAAATAGGACTCTGTCTAGGCGAATATATGCAGAATATAGAGATAGGTCTAGTAAATAACAGTGCAAACAGCAATTATTTTTACCAATAAGGCATCCGTTTAAGAGCTTGAAACAGTAGGAAAGAAAATGTCCTTGAATCTGGAGAGAGAAGTGATGAAGGAAATAATAAAAGATCTTGGAGGGAACAACCTTCAGCTTGGTTTTGCAGTGATTTCCAATCTAGCTATGCAATGTTTTGGAAGTGAGTGTCTGTGACAGTTTTACAATATTGAGCCAATTTAATTTGAAAGCTTGGAAAATGTCTAAATAAAGCACAAATGGCACCCTTCTCCTGCATAGTTCCAACTTCTTAAAAAGAGTTGACCTTGGCATCTTTAGGTCTCTATACGAAGAGAAAAAAAAGACATATATTTCTAGACATACTTCATCTCTGTGTACCAGGAAGACGAGGATAAAGCATCATTAACATCAAGGAGAAAGAATGTTAAGCACTTGAAACACAGAGAGGACAATTTAAGGGCATTAGAAGTGCTTGTACACAGATTCTGGGGAGGGAGATAAAATGATTAAGATGAAGTATGCGAGACTTTATTGGTGAGGTAAAGAATACAAAAGCAAGGAGATTATCCCAAACTTTATAACACTCTAGTTAGGCCACAACAATCCACTGCTTTCATCACACTGCAAGGAAGGTTTGATAGCACTGTCAGGGGTCCAGAGATTTACAAAGATACGATGAGGGCTAGAGAATTATAGACAAGACAATGGAGTGTATCTTTAGGGACAAGAGAAACTGAGGGGAGATTGAATTGAGGCCAAGATAGGTTGAACAGGAAGGATTTATTTCCATTGGCAGAGAGAGACCAATAACTATGGAAACACAGATAAAGCTACTTGGTAGGAATGAGGATGTAATTGAGACA
This sequence comes from Narcine bancroftii, assembly GCF_036971445.1. Lineage (NCBI taxonomy): Eukaryota > Metazoa > Chordata > Chondrichthyes > Torpediniformes > Narcinidae > Narcine > Narcine bancroftii. The sequence goes on along the minus strand of NC_091476.1, from coordinate 95,607,997 downwards.
CATATTTACAAAAGTATCTAAAATTGAGGGTTTGTTGGAATGGTGGAGACAGAAACTCTCAGTATGTTTAAAAGCTACCATGGTGAGCAAATGCTCACTAAAAGGATAAAATTGAAAATGAAAATTACTGCAATTTAACCATTTTCTGATAAGTATGGACATGATGATCCAAAGGCCCACCATCTCTGCCATACCATTCTCTGATGTCAGGAATGCAAAGTAACACGTACTGTCTATTTGTGCAAAAAGGAGAAATAATATCACAAACCTGCTGAGATTATATTTTCATACATTCAAAATAAGTCAAGGGTGTTCAACCAGCTCTACAGCAAACAAAATAAAAATTCATCAATGTTTCATTTTTACAACAATCTATGTAGATCTTCACTGAGTGATTGCACCAATGTTGGGATATTACAGATGCAATCTTGATTAAAGAAAATGACAAGGATACCTCAGATTCCTGAATGCAATTCTTCATAATTTACTCATGATTTTTTTTTGTGATGAGTTGTTTCAAATCAGATACAAACTGTGCTTAAATTTCTGTGGTCCTTTGCAAATTACATTGGGTCAAATCAAGTACATTTTATTTGTGTGTAGCTGATTGAATCTCCTTCATATTAAACTGATACATTAGAACCACCAGCAAACCTAAAGAACATGACGTGTTTTGTCACCAAGCACCAGCTCTGTGATGCACTAATATTTCCCGTTTAGAGATGGCTACAGTCTGAAGTGGCAAATAGGATACTAAACTCAAACATATTTGCACTGCAGTGCGCTGGAAAGAACACAATTTGTGTTGAGAATGTCTATAACGTCCGAGAGTGAAGCTTGTTGACTTTTTTTTTGGGACTCACAAATTCAAAGGGATCTTAAGAGAAAATGAATCTACACTCATCAGTTTGAGCAAGCTTATTAATCAAATGGGATGAAAGTCAATTTTAAAACTGTAATGTAATTTTTAAAATGGGTTTTCTGTGAGGCTCATCTACTTTCCAATGACAGCATAACATACTTCAGTGCTGACCTGTACTGGCTGTTCAACAAGTGCTGTGTGGAGGGCAGTGGGATACTCATTCATTTCCATGACATATCTATCTTAAATTCTATAACCTCCAGTCACCAACAAGTAGTTCAATGGATTTGCCAATAAAATGCATTTCAAATTAAGGTGAATCAGATACTTAAATTTTTAAAACTTAATTACTGTTGGTGGTGATGAACTATTTAAAATATTAATCTTCTTTATGACTTTTCAAACTTTACAAAGCAATATGTGAAGAATTAAATGAGAATGTTATATTGTCAGAAAATGGAACTCAGTGGGTCAGGCAGAATCCAAGGAAAGCAATAGACAGTCCAGTCTTCACTCCGAAAGCCCTTCATTGGGCCAAAAATGTCAACTCTCAGATGCTATGTGTTTAAAAAAAATGCCCTGCACATCTCTTTTAAACTCTCCCTCCCCCAAACTTAAATGTATGTCCTGTGGTATTTGAGATTTTTACCCTGGGGGGAAAAAAGATTCTGACTGTCAACCCTCTCTCTGCTTCTTGTAATTTTATAATCTTTGAGCAGCCGCCATTTTCTTGCTTAGGGATTTGATATGGTTTGTAGGTAGTTCAATTGGTAGAAAGTACATTATTTAAGAATGAATATGATTAAGACACATAACTGAATGCCATCAGATCTCCTTGGATGATTTCACCCATACTTTAAAAACCCTTGTGGAAGATAATGCTGTTGAAATAAATGATTGTCACACTTGAAATCAATTCTAAGTACTCATGCAGCATGGCAGCGCAAAAGTAAATGACTGGAACACTTGTAAGTAATGCAGTCGACCCAAAGTATGCTCCTTTTTAATCGCTTAAAACATAATCAAGTTCATTTATTTTCACCGAGTCACTAAATCTGACAATATAAAATAGACCAGTGTCTGTTAGGATCATACTGTAAAGATCTTAAGTTCGAGAGTATGTAATTTCAAAAATAATTTACAGCAAATGAACAGGCCAGCTGTTATTTATCAGTGTTCATACTCCCCCCCCCCCCACCCCAGAACAGCTTTATCCCACTTTTCTTCATCTGATCTCAGTGGGATATTCTGCCATGTATTCCTCTCTGATGTCGTTATCCACCTGCATTAAAGCAATTTGACACAAGTCCAGAAGGCAGCCTCTTCCGTAACCAAACCAACCTCCAGGCAAAATGTTTCTCTGAATTTTCTATTGAATGAGGAACTGCCTTGTGTTTTTTTTGCTTGGTCTGTTTTTAATTTCCCCACAAGTGTAAACCTTTCCAGTATTTCTGCTTGCTTAAGTCCCCTTCTACCATTCACACCATTTATCAGGTGACAAACTAGCCTTTTCATTTCTGAGGAAAAGTGAAACGTTTGTTCATTCTTCTTATGAAGAAAGAACTAGAAATATCTGGCAACACCCTTGAATCTTCTCTTGTGCCTCTGTCTCTCTGTTGTGAGCTCTGCTGTGGTGTGACAAACTAGTCTAAAATAACAATTCTGCTCTTTAGTTCTGCATCTTTAGAAATAAAATCTAAACACTGGCCCTGTTTGTAAGGAATTTGTATATTGTCCATGTATCTGTGTGGATTTCCTCTGGTCACTTCAGCTTCCCCCCCCAGTGTTCAAAATGAAATGGGTTGCAGGTCATTGAAGTGTAATTGGACAGCATGGGCATGTTGTGTTCACCAGGTTGATTTCAGGGATGAAGGGGTTAGACAGTAAGGAGAGATTGAGTCATTTGGGACTGTACTCACTGGAATTTAGAAGAATGAAAGAGATCTTATAGAAATATATAAAATTAGGTAAGCGGTCTCCACTGGTAGGGGAGACCAGAACTAGGGGACATAGCTTAAGTTTTAGGGTAATAGATTTAGGGTGGAGAGGGTGGTGAACCTGTTTGCCTCTTTAGAGCCAAAGACATGCAGCACGGAACCATTCCTCTGGCCAACACCAATGATTTTGCCCATCTTCGTCCATCCCACTTCCCAACATTAGAACATGCTCCTATGTCTTGCTTGTATAAGTGTCTGCCTAAATGCTTCTTTATCTTAGTAATTCCACTATGTCTTCTGGTACATATTCCAAATATCAACCACACCCTTAATTCTCTTGCAACAATTTGTTTCTAAATTCTTGAATGTTAAATCCTTGATTTCTCACCAAAATGTCATGTCTCTTGATCCCATTATTGAATTAATTTCTATTTCCATCTTAATCTCAGTCCAAATTACAAAATGACTTGGACTCATTGCAAGAATCTTTGATTTTTAATTTTAGGATATTATAATTTTGCTGCACAATGTTATTGCATTATTGGATGTCATCACTATGAGGGTCCAACATTTAAAGCAATTTATTTCTCTAATCAGGTTCATAATGTGACTCAAATGTCTTGCTGTTATTCAAAAGAAAAGGATTACCAGATTTAAAATGGAACACAGAACTGTAGATTTATTTAGATTTATCAGATTTATTATCAGACTACATACAGGGCGGCAGAATTACCACTAATTGGTTGTGTAAAATATAAACAGTACACAATGTAAACTCATAAACAAATAAAAGAACTGTAGACAGATAACGAAGGAAAAAAACTGACTGTACAAAACAGAGAGAACAAAGAAAATCAATGGAGTGCACGAGGAAGAGTCTTTGAATGAGTGTCTGATAGACCTTGTCACTAAGGATTCAGCTGTCATTGGAGCAGCTGTTCCTGAACCTCGCAGTACGAGTCTTGTGGCACCATTATCTCTTTCCTGGTGGCAGCAGCGAGAACAGAGCACATGCTGGGTGTTGTGATGAAGGCTGCTGTCCTCCGACGCCAGCGTTCTCTGTAGATGTACTCAGTAGTGGAGAGGGTTTTACCTGTGATGTCCTGGGTTGTGTCCACTATCTTTTGGAGAATTTTACATTCTTTGAGACAGTTGATGGGTCATTTTGCCAGTCTGCATAGGCCTTGTTCTTGATTTTAAGAACAAGGCCTATGCAGACTGGCAGAATGACCCATCATCTGTCTCAAAGATAGACAAGTTTAAACATCTGGAGTCCTAAGTACAGGCAGAACTGCGAGAAATTAGGGACAAGTGGTGGCAGGGAAAAGTTGAGCAGGAGGAATGCTATGCAGACATGGATGCCACCAGAGAGATTTTCAGCACTATGATGTCAGTTTATGGTCCTTCTAAATCAGAATGCTCCCCCTTACTGTCATCAGATGGGTCGAGCCTGATCAAAGACCAGGAAGGACTGAAAATCCACTGGGCTGAATACATTTCTAACCTAGTCAATATTCCATCCACAGATGATCGTAATGTCTTACAGCAGATCCCTCAGTCGCCAGTCCTGGATGACCAAGACCAGTCACCTACTGATGAGGTCAATAAAGCGATTTTGCAGATGAATTCAAATAAAGCAACAGGGCAGATGGGTATTCCTGTCAAGATCTACAAAGCTCTAAGCCTAAAAGCATTACAGATGTTCCAAGACATCCTAGAAGACACCTGGATCACAGAGGAGATGCCTGATGACTTCCGTGATGCCCTCATCATGGCTCTCTACAAAAATAAGGGAAGCAAATCAAACTGGGGAAACCACAGGGGTTTGTTGCAGGCAAGAGTTTTGCCCGCAACCTCTTGAACAGATGTCACTGTCTTGGAAAGGAATGTCCTGGAGGTGCAGTGCAGCTTTTGGTCAGAACGGAGTACAGTGGACATGATATTTGCCTCGAGACAAGTTCAAGAGAAGGGCATTGAGTAGAAGAAGCCTCTTTATTTGGTCTTCATTGACCTGACAAAGGCATTTGACACTAAACAAGGAGGCTCTCTGAATCAACCTGAGACGTTATGGATGCCCAAGAGAATTTGTAAAAATGATTTAGGTGGTCCAAGACAGAATGATAGGACGGGTCCTCTGCAGTGGTGAATCATCAGCTGCATTTACCATTTCTAATGGGATGAACCAGGGCTGTGTACAAGCCCCAGTTTTGTTCAATCTGTTTTTCACTTGCATGTTGTCATGTGCTGTCCAAGGTCTGGAGGATGGAGTGTACATCAGGTACCAACCGGCCAGCTTTCTGACCTTCACCACTTAAACACACAGTCGAAGTGCCTCTACACAGTCATTCAAGGAACACTTTTTGCTAAAGACTGTGCACTCTTAGGGCACAAAGATAGTGATCTACAGTTAATGCTGAACAAATTCTCAGATGCTGCTACTCTTTGGCCTGAACAAGACTGACGTACTCCAACAGTCCGTATCAAACACCAACACCATAGAACCAAAAATCACTGTTAATGACAGCCAGCTAAAAATCGTAAACAGCTTCAAATATTTGGGGAACATCATCTCAAGTGATGGGTCTTTGGACAAAGAGATCAACTCCAGGATCAGCAAGGCCAGCCAGATTCTGGGGATGCTGCGTACCAGAGTGCCCAATCAACACTTCTTCATCTCCAAAAAGCTGCAAGTCTACAGAGCTGTGGTCATCCTTTCTCTCCTATATGGATGTGAGACCTGGACTCTGTACTGACATCGCATCAAACAACTAGAGGAATTCCACATGTGTGCCATCCGTTCCATCCTTGGCATCCATTGGCAAGACTGGAGGTTTTTGATCATGCAAAGTCCATCAGCATTGAGTCCCTTATCATCAAAGCCCAGATACAATGGAGTGGGACATGTCATCAGAATGGACAACCATCAATATGCCTCACCAGCTACTCTATAGTGAACTGAAGACCAGAAGGAGACCGTAAGGTCATTCACACAAGCACTATAAAGACACTCTGAAAGAATACCTATGCTACTGTGGCATCCATCCAAGAGAACTAGAAACTTCAGCTACTGACAGGTCCCATTGGTGAGTCCTGTGTGATGAAGCCTACATCCGTTTCAAAGACAGGAATTACTAAAAATTGGTGGAAGGCCGTGAATAGCGTCGTAGAGTAGCAGCCACAGTATTACAACAACAGACTTCAAGTGACCCATTATGCTGGAATTTGCACTTCCAGACTGGGACTGTGAAGTTACTTTCATGTCCACAGATGAACTGCACAACAACGTGTCTTCTTCGAAACGAAGGACGACCAATACACTCAGGGTATTGGTGTTCCCATATCAGACCATGATGCAGCCGGTCAGCACACTTTCCACCACACCTCTGTGCTAATTTGCCAGGGTTTCTGGTATCATATCAAATCTCCACAAACTCCTGAGGGAGTAGAGGTGCAGTACAGCACAGTACAGGACCTTTGCCCCATGATGTTAAGCCGACCCATACAAACCTGTTGAATGACATCACAAATTACCGGAAGGTCTATCATCCAAATATATGAGCATTTTTTTTAAAATCCTGTTAGAGAATTCTCTAAGATTAGTAGTTTTCAACTGCCCCCTAAATTTACATACCACTTTAAGCAATGCCTATGCCATAAGTACTTGGTGATTAGTAAGGGATTGCTTAAGGTGGTATGTGGATGGAAAAAAAAAGGTTTGAAATCCACTGTTTTAATCGTACCTAATTGACTCGTTATGTGCACGGTTTCATAACTCCAAATGAAATGGGCTAATGACAATTTTTCTCAAGCAAAATATTTCAGTAACAATTGAGTCTAGAGCAGTGGTTTTCATCCTTCCCTTCCCACTCAAGTACCACCTTAAGCAACCCTTTACTAATCACAGAGCACTTATGGCATAGGGATTGCTTAAGGTGGAATGTTGGTTTAGTGGAGAGGGCAGTATGAAAACCACCATCTTAGATGATCCCTCCCTCAGTATCCACCACTGACAGTGCCCTACATAGCATTTGGGACAAAGGCATGATTTTCCTTTTTTTTCCCCTGTGCTCCACAGTTTTAAATTTGTAATCAAACAATTCACGTGATTCAAGTGCACATTCCAGATTTTATTCAAAGTTATTTGTATACATTTTGGTTTGATCATGTAGAAATTGCAGCGCTTTTTATACATCGTTCCCTCATTTCAGGGCCCCATAATGTTTGAGACATATGGCTTCACAGTTGTTTGTGTGTACTCGGGTATATATAATTTCTTCGTTGATGCTAGTATTGCTTTAATGCATTTGATCACTTTTGGACTCTGTAGTTACAATTTTTCAACTTGACGACCAGAGCTGCACCAATGAAAGTCTCAGAAACTATTCACCAGAAGACCTCTAGCTCTAGCAGACTATTTTTTCTTCTTCTTCTTTGGCTTGGCTTCGCGGACGAAGATTTATGGAGGGGTATGTCCATGTCTGCTGCAGGCTCGTTGGTGACTGACAAGTCCGATGCGGGACAGGCAGGCATGGTTGCAGTGGTTGCAAGGGAAAATTGGTTGGTTGGGATTGGGTGTTGGGTTTTTCCTCCTTTGTCTTTTGTCAGTGAGGTGGGCTCTGCGGTCTTCTTCAAAGGAGGTTGCTGCCCGCCGAACTGTGAGGAGCCAAGATGCACGGTTGGAGGCGATATCAGCCCACTGGCGGTGCTCAATGTGGCAGGCACCAAGAGATTTCTTTAAGCAGTCCTTGTACCTCTTCTTTGGTGCACCTCTGTCTCGGTGGCCAGTGGAGAGCTCACAATAAAACACGATCTTGGGAAGGCGATGGTCCTCCATTCTGGAGATGTGACCCACCCAGCGCAGTTGGGTCTTCAGCAGCATGGATTCGATGCTTGCAGACTCAGCCAGCTCAAGTACCTCGATGTTGGTGATGAAGTCATTCGAATGAATGTTGAGGATGGAGCGGAGACAGCGCTGATGGAAGTGTTCTAGGAGCTGTAGGTGATGCCGGTAGAGGACCCATGATTCAGAGCAGAACAGGAGCGTGGGTATGACAATGGCTCTGTACACGCTGATCTTTGTGTGTTTCTTCAGTTGGATGTTTTTCCAGACTCTTTTGTGTAGTCTTCCAAAGGCGCTATTTGCCTTGGCGAGTCTGTTGTCTATCTCTTTGACGATCCTTGCATCAGATGAAATGGTGCAGCCAAGGTAGGTAAACTGGTTCACCGTTTTGAGTTCAGTGTGCCCGATGGAGACGTGGGGGTGCTGGTGGTCATGGTGGGGAGCTGGCTGATGAAGGACCTCAGCTTTCTTCAGGCTGACTTCCAGGCCAAACATTTTGGCAGTTTCCGCAAAACAGGACGTCATGCGCTGGAGAGCTGGCTCTGAATGGGCAACTAAAGCGGCATCGTCTGCAAAGAGTAGTTCACGGACAAGTTGCTCTTGTGTCTTGGTGTGAGCTTGCAGGCGCCTCAGATTGAAGAGACTGCCATCCATGCGGTACCGGATGTATACATCGTCTTCACTGTTAGCAACAAAAAGGATTCTAATTTGCCAAGAAGTATTTAAAAGAGCCTGCAGAATTCTGGAAAACAATCTTGTGGACAGATGAGACCAAGATTAACCTGTATTAGAGTGATGGAAAGAGCAAATTGTGGAGGCGTAAAGGAACTGTCAAAGATCCAAAACACATCACCTTTGCCATGTTTTGCATCTTGCAGTGTAGCCGCTGTACTTCTGTTCATGATGTCTTCTGCGGTCAGTACTGTATATATCCACATCTGCCTCCTGAAGAGTGTTTCTGATCTGTTCAGACATACATTTGAGGATTTCTCTTCATTATGATGAGAATTCTTCTGTCATCAGCAGTGGAGATCTTCCTTGGAAGACCAGACACTTTGCAATTACTGAGCTCACCAGTACGCTCTTCCTTTTAATGATGTTCCAAAAAGTTAATGGTGGTCATTCTAAAGTTTGAGCGATGTCTTTTACTCCTTTAAATTTAGACAAACAGCATGGTAGCAGGCAATTTTGGCCCAGGAGTTCATGCGGCCCAATTTACACCCAATTAACCTATATCCCTGCTATGTTTCAAACAGTTATAGGAAACTAGAGCCCTCAGGGAAAACCCACGCAGACATCGGGAGAACGTAAAAATTCCTTACAGACAGCAGGGGAAATCGAACCCTGGTCCCGATCGCTGGCACTGTAAGGGTGTGGCACTAACTGCTACGTTAACTATGTATAAAAAGTACTGCAATTTCTACATGGTCAAACCTTAAAGTGTACAAATAACTTTCATTAAAATCTGGAATGTGCACTTTAATCACATGTGAATTGATTGATTACAAATTTAAAACTGGAGCACAGGGGCAAATAAACAAAAAGAGTCTTTGCCCCAAATATTATGGAGGGCACTGTGTGTTTAAAAAGGCAATGAGACAAGAGCTATTGATGAAAGCCAGTTAAAAATGCATTAATTAAGCAGCAAGTATAATTTGCTCGATTTGTCCTCAATGAGCAGATTCATTGTTTACCAGCAAATCAACCCTTGTTCTAGCAAAACATATGCAGCAATAACCTTCCAAAATTGCACAAAAATTTCCCCTTCCGCTGAGACAAGTATCGCCTTGTAGAAAAGGAAGAGTTTCATCTCCAATTCACTTATCAATCTGCCTTGGACACAGAGCCTCATTCCTTATGCAATAAGCAAACGTGCTGGAGAAAACCAGCAGGTCACGTAGCATCTCTACAAAGTAAAGGGTAACCAAAGCAATCTACTGATGGCCATATCTTGATGAAGGGCTCACGCCTGAAACACTGGTGACCCTTCGTTGGTGCGTGACCTGCTGACTCTCTTCAGCACTACATCCCTAGCATCTGCAGACTTTCCTGTTTAACTCTGAGGTTCATTCCTTCTCTGGTTTAATGTCCTGGAATTTTGCAGTTAAAACCAAAATGTGAGTATTGACAATGCAAGGGGCCTCTTAATTCACTCAATCCACCCTTTACAACCTTCCTGATGAACCAGCAGTGTGTAATAATTGCAACCATTGTCAAATTTCTGAGAACCAATTAGAAATTTCAAGTTCAAAATGCATGATCCCAATTGGAGTACAATATAATTTTGCATGCATCAAAATACTTCCCAGCATATACTGCATTGTACATTAAAAAAAAACGGATGTAAATTGTGGGTGACCCTTTAATTGGGTACAAATTCACTGTGAAAGTATTCTCTAATGGAAATAGATATTCTTTATCTTCACCACTTCATGGAAACAAATGTGGCTGTTGCAGCAAAAAAGTGCAAGAGAAATGAAGAAATTTTGAGCCTTTCTCCATCAAGAAGAAACTCAGAAGGAGAATCAGGCTGTACAGATTCTTGTGATGGACTTGATAAGGAAGTTTAAAGTGAGGGACTGTGATTTCTAGAGGCAGAACAAAAGAACTCATTAGACTCTGTATTATAGTACTATGCAAGAAGCTTTTCTTGCACTTGATGTTAGAATGCAGACCAGCAGCCTGCAGTTCTCAGTTGAGCACGTTCACAGCTTGTGGTCAACAAGCAAAGATTGGCAAATTAAAACTCTCCTCATAGTTTTTATAAATTGGTTCAGCACAAAAGTGGTTTCTGGTATGGCTCAGAAAAATCCTTTGGGGCCACACTTAGCAGCATGAAGTGGCTAATTAGATTACAGGCAGATCTAAAGTTATTTTCCCATTGCTTTTGAGCTCAAAGGCTTGCATTTGGCTTACTGTGAAGGCAGGAGGACAAATACAAAGCACTGAAAATATTCCCACGATGACAAACACAAGAACACATGGGGATTGCAAAACCATGGCAAAAATTATTACTTTTTTGTGTTTTCTTTCATGTATTGCCAAAATTTCATTGTTTATTCGTACATAGCATACTGTAAAGTCAAAAGAAAGTTTATCAGAAAAAAAATGTTATATATGAATGTAACACCTCCTGCCGATAAGGCAACAATCAGAATTTTGAAATTATATCTCATTGCATAAAGTAAACAGACCATCTTCAGGGAAATGGTCAGCATTGAGCTTGCAGGCCTTTTTCACTGATGTCATGTTACTGGCTTCAGTGCCCTTTAAAAAAGAGTCCAGAGTGAGTTTAAGGTTACCATTTCATCTCGACACATATGCCTACATTCATAAATCTTGAACATTGCTCAGTGGCATCATCTGAAATGCCAACTGTATTGCAGTCTTGGCTTCCACTTTCAAGGCAGGCTTTGATATCAATGAAACCCATTCTTCATCCAAAACCTTCCCACATACCTTTTCTGTTTTCAAGATATTTGTTGAAGCACTGAACATTAGCACAAGCTCGATCCTGTTTAAGATGAGTACTGACAGTAAACCATAATTTTTACCACATTAACTTTTCTTTCCACCATTATTAGAGCTTATCAGAAATATTACAATTGATTATTTTTTGTGTGTAGGAGTCCTCAAGATTTTGTAAGATTCATGTTTCTGGCATTTCAGTTTGCCAATATTTGTGACTGATAAACATTATTAAGAGGTGATGAAAAATATATTAATGTGGAACAGTTCTTTCATGAATGTTTTCTGGATAGATCGATACTAGTGACACAATGGTTAAATAATGACAATTCTGCAGAACAAGGAAGGTAACTTGCCAAAGAGGTGGGAAGACATTTATTTATTCAATTACTCACAATCCTGAGTGGTTTCTGATGGAAATCCCAAAAGATTTGAGGGTTTTGATAATCACTGGCATTCTCCTCCTCTCGACTATTTGTAGTTCCTAAAAATGTCTCGTCATTTTGGATAATTACATCTCTGTGAGGGAACTAAAGAACACTACAGCATATAAACAGGCCCTTTTGGCCATCCAGAATTATTATTCTGCCTCGTCCCATTAACCTGCACGTAGACAATATTCCTCTGTGCAAAGTTCCCCTGAATTTTCCCTTTCACCTTTAACCCAAGTCCTCTCGCTCCTGCCTCACCAATTCTCAGTGGAAAAAGCAAGCTTGCCTTTAGCCCAGCTATACGCCTCATACGTTTTATAATTATGGGTGAAGCATTCAACTTTGAAACATTTCCCCCTGGTCCTGCTCTGCGACAACCTTGTTCAGCCCCCATCTTTCATCTACAATTACCAGTACGCCTTCAACATTTCAAGTCATGCCCTGGATTTAGTGATGAAAGTTTCAGTGAAGGGAGGAAAGTTTAGGGGAGACATAAGGGGCCTTTTTTTTTGTAGGTGCCTGATAGAGGCTGGAAATAATAGAGGCATTTAAGAAACTCTGAGATAGGCACATAGATGAAAGAAAAATGGAAGGTATGAGATAGGGATGGTTTAGTTTTTGTGTAGATATATATATATATATATATATATATAAGTGAGCATAACATTGTGGGCTGAAGGGCCTGTACTGTGCTGTCATATTCCTTGTTCTAAATCACACTGGTGCACAGAATCAATGATTTCTTTCACTTGTTCAGCAAACAATAAAATAATTTCAGCAATTGCATTCGCTCTTGTTCACCATGCATATAGTTATGAAGAGAAATAAAACATGACCACAAGCAGCTAATACAAATTATTTGAAGCACGTGACTTCAGGAAAACCAAAGCAGCAACATATTAAAGCCCGTAAAACAAATGAAATTGGAAGGTACACCTAACGGTTGATAGGCCACCAACAGTTGTGCTGGGTAGAGATTTCTAAGTCACTTAGTGTAACCTACCTGAAAATGTACAACAATGAATATAAACCATTTGCTCCTGGATTACTTTCTGTTTAACCAACTAAAAAAACAATCTTATTGCAATTTGAAGGAGAAATAGCAGCCTTCTGCCCTTTGTCCTATTTCACCTATTATGTTATCTGGAACTTTGCAAATTCTCTCACAACCCTGTCATCCACTAGTTCCAACTGTCAGAAATATGGATCTGCACACAGTTTAGAACTGAGAATTCATTGACCAAGCCATTGAAACTTCTAGCAACCTAAAGCAATGAACTTTCTATTTATTGCTTGTCTATTTTTTAAATTTTAAATATTTAGGCGTACAGCGTGGTAACAAGCCATTTCGGCCCACGAGTCTATGCCACCCAATTTACACCCAATTAACCTATAATGCCATAATGTTTTGAATGGTGGGAAGAAAGAGAAGCCCCCAAGAAAAAAACCATGCAGACACAGGGAGAACATACAAGCTTCTTAGAGGCAGTAAATTCAAACTACGGTCCCGATCGCTGGTGCTGTAAAGGCGTTGTGCTAACCGCTACACCAACTGTGTCACCCTATGCACTTGAGATCACTTGCTTGTCTTTAACAGTAAGCAGGACCAATGATTTCTAATCTAAAAGAGGGAAACAATAAGACTCTGCTACACATTGGTCCATAAAAAAAGGACAGAAACTGGAGATGGACATATCAAATCAAAGCAGAAAATGCTGGGATTATTCAAAAGGTCAAACAACATTTATGAAGAGAAAAAATAAAACACCTATAATTTGGTGGTGTTGTTGCTTGGCAAATTGCCCTATGTATCTCAGAAACCAGAAAAAAATAAAAAAAAAATAGATTTAGCATTCGTGCAGGAAACGCATCTAACTGAAGTGGAACATAATAAATTAAGGAGAGACTGGGTCGGGCACATAATTGCAGCATCATATAATTCAAAAGCTACAGGTGTAGTTAGTAAAAATGTACCAATCAAAATAGAGGAGGAAATAATAGATCCAGCAGGGAGGTATGTAATGATAAAGTGTGAGATATATTCAGAATTTTGGAATTTGCTCAATATATATGCACCTAATGAAGAGGATCAAAAGTTTATGCAAGATATTTTTTTGAAGATCGTAGATAGGCAGGGGAATATATTGATAGGAGGGGATTTTAACCTTAATTTGAACCCAAAGATGAGTAAAACTGGACAAAAGACTAGCAAAAAGAACAAAGTAACCAAATTTATAATTAAATCAATGCAGGAAATACAACTTTTGGATATATGGAGGAGGCAACACCCAAAGTTGAAAGAATATTCATATTATTTGAGTAGACATAAAACATACTCAAGGATTGACCTGTTCCTGTTGTCACCCCCTATCCAAGGGAGAGTTAGGAAAATGGAATATAAAGCTAGATTGTTATTGGATCAATCACCTCTGTTATTAGCAATAGAGCTGGAGGACATCCCACCAAGAACATATAGATGGAGATTAAACTCCATGCTACTTAAAAGACAGGAATTTAGAGAATTTATTGAGCACCAAATTAAAATGTACTTTGAAATAAATACAGAATCAGCGAAAGACAAATTTATATTATGGGATGCAATGAAAGCCTTCATTAGAGGGCAGATAATAAGTATGTAACTAAGATGAAAAAAAGACTACAATTGGGAAATGGAACAGCTGGAAAGGGAAATAGTAAATACAGAAAAAGAACTAGCAACAAGGGAAGATACAACAAAAAGATGAGAGTTGGCGGACAAAAAAATAAAATACGAAACATTACAAACGTATAAGGTGGAGAAGAACATAATGAAAAAAAAGCAAAAGTATTACGAGCTAGGAGAAAAAAATGCACAAAATACTAGCCTGGCAGCTTAAAACAGAACAAGCTAAAAGAACTGTATTGGCATCAAGGAAAAAGGACAAACATATTATATATAACCCAACAGAGATCAATGAAAATTTTAAGGAATTCTATGAACGAAGGGAAAGAAGACAAAATAGATTAGTTTTTAGCTAAAATTGAACTACCAAATTTGCGAGAAGAGGAGCAAAACAAATTGATAAAACCATTAGAAATGGAGGAAATACAGGATATATTAAAAAGGCTACCAGACAATAACATGCCTGGAGAGGACAGACTCCCAATAGAATTCTATAAAACATTTAGAGTTATTAATTCCTCCTCTCCTGGAAGTAATGAACCAAATAGAAGAAACACAAAACTTGCCAGATGCATGTAAAACAGCAATAATTACAGTAATACCAAAGACGGGGAAAGATCCACTAACACCAGCATCGTACAGACCAATATCTCTACTTAATTCAGATTATAAGATAATAGCAAAACAATTAGCAAACAGATTGGCTGACTGTGTACCAAAAATAGTAAAACTAGATCAAACTGGATTTATTAAGAAAAGACGAACAATGGACAATATCTATAAGTTCATTAATTAATCCATGCAGTACAAGGAAATAAGATACCAACAGTGGCTGTTGCTTTAGATGTAGAGAAAGCCTTTGACAGGGTAGAATTGAATTATTTATTCAAAGTATTACAGATGTTCAACCTACCATAGAAATGTATTAATTGGATTAAAGCATTATATAAGGGACCATTGGCAAAGGTGACAGCAAATGGATATATATCAAACCAATTTAAATTAAGTAGGTCAACTAGGCAGGAATGTATACTATCTTTCTCACTGTTCATGTTAACTATAGAACCCATGGCAGAACTGATAAGAACAGAAAATAAAATAAAAGAGATAAAAATAAAGCAGAAGAAATATAAAATCAGTTTATTTACAGATGATGTCATAGTATATTTAACAGAACCAGAAATATCAATAAAAGAATTACTTAAGAAATTGAAGGAATATGGAGAAATATCGGGGTACAAGATCAACGCAAATAAAAGTGAAGTGATGCCAATGAATAATGCAGATTACACAGAGTTTAAAAAAGAATCACCATTTAAATGGCAAACACAAACAATTAGATATCTAGGTATTAGATTAGATAATTTAGGCCACCTATACAAATTAAATTATCAGCCATTAATGAAGAAATGACAGGATGACTTAGAACATTGGAAAGAATTCCACTAACACTGATAGGAAGTGTAAATTGCATTAAAATGTATATCTTCCCAAGGATACAATACCTATTTCAATCATTACCAATTCCCTTAACAGAGAAATTCTTCAATGAACTAAAGAGAATAAGGAAATTCTTATGGAAAGGGGGAAACCGAGGATAGCACTAGATAAATTAACAGAATGGTACAAACAAGGTGGTTTGCAGCTACCAAACTTTAAAAATTATTATAGAACACCACAATTAAGATATCTATCAGATTTTTATCAAACAAGGGAAAACCAGATTGGACCAGGATAGAGCTAGATAAAATAGGGTAGAAGGTACCAGAACATATACTTTATAAGTCGGATGAAAAACTGGTGCAATATAGAAGTTCACCAGTACTGCACTATTTTCTCAACATATGGAAAAAGATTCACATAGAAAGGAAAAAAAAACAAATTACCAACTACCAAAATTATTATTGATGCAAAATCAACTAAGCCTTTTCACAATAGATAACCTTTCCTTCAGAGAATGGGAGAGAAAAGGAATTAAAAGAATAGAATTTTTTGGGGGGGATATAATTTATTATCCTTTGAACAAATGAAGTACAAATATGGAATAACTTATGGTACAATGTTTGCATACCATCAACTGAAAACCTACTTAAAGAATAAATTGGGAAGCAGACTGAGATTACAGAAGGTAGCAGCTTTGAATATGTGATTACAGAAACTATGATAATAAAAAGATTTATAACGAACATGTACATCAAGCTGCAAGAGAAAGAAAATGATGAAATAAGCTCTAAACCTAAACAAAAGTGGGAAAAGATCTAAACATGAAAGATAAAAATTGAAATATGGAAAAGTTATGCTCTGGAACTGTGAGAAATATAATAAATACGAGGTTATGCATGATACAATATAATTGGTTACACAGCCACAAAGGTTAAATAAATGGGATCCAACATTATCAGATAGATGTTTTTGCTGTAAGAAGGAAACAGGAACAACAGTACATGCAATTTGGGCATGTGAGAAAGTGGAAAAGTTTTGGGAAGATCTAAATCAGGTATTAAATAAAATCACAAAAAGCAACATACCAAAAAACCCCTTTCTTCTAAGTAATATAAGAAGTAAAGAATTAGGCCTCAAACTGGATGAAGCGCAAAAAAAAATTATGATGATAGCCTTAGCTGTAGGAAAAAAATGTATAATGTCAACTTGGATATCAGAAGAGAGCCTGAGAGTACAGCAATGGTACATAGAAATGAATAAATGTATTCCATTGGAAAAAATAACATATAATTAAAAAAATAAAGTCACATTATTTGAACAAATTTGGGAACCATACATGGAACACAACAGAGAGGGCCTGCCTCGGACCTCCACCCCGTAAAATGATAGAATGAAAAGAAGACAAAATGACCCAATCCTGTGTGTAAAAGTAGATGACACAATTTTTATTGTTTATTTTCATTGTGTAATGACATAGTTTAATGGATTTACTGTTAAACGTTTAATGGGTTTGGAGGGGGGTGGGAAGGAAGGAAGGAAGGGAGGGGGGAAAAGGGGAGAAAATGCCACTGTCTATTCAAGAGGGAAATGTTTGTGTGCATTTTGATTAATATGGTTCCTAGACTGAAAATTTTTTAAAAATCTAAAAAAAAGAACGCGGCCCACACTTTTCAGCACCTCATGGACCCAGTGGGTAGGGACTTTGAATTTGTGTTTATTTACCTTGACGATATACTTATTGCCAGCCGCAATCATGAGGAGCATAAGGCCTAAGTCTGCACCCTGTTTGCCCGCCTGGCAGAATTCGACCTGACAGTCAACGTGGCCAAGTGCCAGTTTAGCAAGCAGACGCTGCAGTTCCTAGGACACACCATCTCGGCAGCAGGAGCTACCCCGGCGCTAGAAAAAATTGTTGCCGTACGGCAGTTCCCCAAACCCACCATCCTCAAAGGCCTGCAAGAATTCATAGGGATGGTAAACTTTTATCATCGCTTCATCCCTGGTGCCACCCACATCATGCGGCCACTTTTCACTTTGATTGCTGCTAAGAATAAGGTCCTGGTCTGGTCAGAGGAGGCAGGGAGTGCTTTCGTGAGAATGAAGGATGCCCTGGCTAGTGCCACC
The DNA here is from genome assembly GCF_036971445.1 of Narcine bancroftii. Classification (NCBI taxonomy): domain Eukaryota; kingdom Metazoa; phylum Chordata; class Chondrichthyes; order Torpediniformes; family Narcinidae; genus Narcine; species Narcine bancroftii. The sequence goes on along the minus strand of NC_091476.1, from coordinate 95,590,230 downwards.
TTATTTGTCTACCCATGCCCGGATTCACACACCGCGCTTCAGCCACGTCCATAGGGGGCATACTCGAACAGTGGGTTAATGGACAGTGGTGCTCGTTGGCCTTTTTTAGCAGACACCTTCGCCTGCTGGAGCTCAAGTACAGCGCATTTACGGTGTTCGTGGACCACAAGCCCCTCACACAGGCTCTCGTGATAGCCAAGGATCCGTGGTCGGCTCGCCAGCAACGCCATCTCTCCTACATGTCGGAGTTCACCACTGACATCTGGCACAGAGCAGGTAGAGATAACATCACGGCGCATACGCTCTCCCAACCATCAATCAACTCCCTCGCCCCCGGTCTAGACTACACCCAACTGGCGCAAGCACAGAGGGAGGACGCGGAGATGCAAGCCCTCTGGACCACCATTTCAGGGCTCAACTTCCAGGACATTCAGTTACCGAACAGCCCAGACATGCTGCTCTGTAACGTTTCCACCGGTTCATCGTACCCGGTAGTCCTGCCACAGCGGAGGTCATGGGCCTTCAGCTTAGTCCTCGACCTGGCCCACACCTCAGTGAAGACATCGGTGCGTATGGTGCGCAGCAGTTCATATTTCATGGGCTCAAGAATGAGGTGGCCAAGATGGCGAGGAACTGCACCAAGTGCCAGGCCTCCAAAGTCCACCAGCATATGCAGGCCCCAATTCAGCAGTTCAACCCGGGAGTTATGAGATTCCAACACATCCATGTTGATATCGTGGGCCCCCTGCTGGTGTCCAGGGAGGGACACTACTTGCACAGTAGGTGACCGTACCACAAGATGGCCGGAAGCCATTCCCATCAAGGAGGCTTCTGCTGAGATGTGCGCCAGAAATTTATTTAGTCAGCCACTGGATCGCAAGGTTCGGAGTTCCATCTCACATTATCACCAGCGACAGAGGCACCCAGTTCATCTCCGACCTCTGGTCTCAACTGGCGAACCTCCTGGGGGTTAAACTCCACCACACCACAGCACCCACAAGTAAATGGTTTGGTGGAGAGGTTCCATCGCCACCTGAAGTCAGCCCTCATGACTCGCCTCACAGGCCCCAGTTGGGCAGATGAACTACCCTGGGCCCTCCTTAGCATCAGAACAGCACCCAAGGAGGACCTAAAGGTGTCATCTGCAGAGCTGGTATACAGAGCGCCACTCTTGTTGCCTGGCGGGTTCTTCGGTCCAGAACCCAGCTCTTCATCTGAGCACATGAACCTGCTAGCGGATCTCCGTATCAAGCTCTCCTCGCTAGCCCGCCCACCGCCCACGCATCATGGCGCATGACCGACCCATCTTCCCAAAGAGCTGGACTCTGTGGAATACGTCTTTGTTCAGGGCGGACCACACACTGCACCTATGCAGCGCCCATACAGTGGTTCGGCAAGACTTTTACTTTGGACATGAGGGGAAAAATGAACTGTTCACCATGGACCACCTAAAAACGTCACACTTAGACTTATTACGGCTGGTTCAAACGGCCATGCCCAAATGCCGGGGCCACCTGCCCAAGCTGATTCTGTGGGGGGGGAGTTGTGTGGCGGCGCACTCTCACATGGTGAACCAGCCCCGTTTGTACCACTGCATGGCTGGGCAGCCATGAGAAGATGGTGCCATCAGGTGTTCTCCCTGCCTCTTGCCCACTACGCGCCTTGACCAGCTGTTATGACATCACCGCACACGCGGTGGCTAAACGCACGCTGCTCTGAAAGGGGCACGCGTGGGATTTGAATAAAACAGTCATTAAGGACATCCAACGTGGTTGCTGTGAGTTTCTTCGTTGTAGCATGCGCTACAATCTCAGGCAAAAAAATATTGGCCTGCAAGGTTATTATGGAGGTTTTAACATGAAACTTGTTATTTCTGATGGAAATCAGCTTGCTTGAACTGGATGGAGTATTTACAAACACTATTCTTCTTAGAATGGTTGCTATTTTCCTGACAGTATTCATGAATCTATTGTATTTGGACGTCTGCTAATATTTTTCCATATCTTGATGAAGGGCTTGAGTGTTGGATATGTATTTTTATCTTTGCTGCATAAAAGACACTGTTTGACCTGCTGAGTTTTTACATCATGAATCTAATGACAGCCACTACCTGTGAAACCCTCACCTCAATTTTCGTAAAAGACGGAGCAACAGCACTGAACAACAAAGATTTTGCTTCCTGAATACTTCTGGGTGTACCTTATGGATTTTGGGCTGCTGATCACAAAGATCACCTGAAAGTTTTCCTCTCATGTACCAATTTTTTGAAATAACCTATTTACCAAATTTCATCCAGCTGATCGAGAACACGCTTCAAGCAGACAAAACCATGAAATGCAATACGTCATCGAAAATGAATTTTCTGCATCGCACGCGGACCATTTCCCTCCGGATCTTGGTGCAGTCAGTGAAAGGTTTCACTGCATGGAAAAGCAGCATCATGGAAACTGGAATCCATCAATGCTGGCTGACACGAGAGGCATGAGATACTGAATACAAAAATCAGTGACTAAACTTCTTTTAGGTCAGTTGAAACAAGGCAATGTTCCAACATCATTATGCAAATGAACTTGCTAAATTCATATTCAAGTTAATGTAATCTTTCTCCAAATTCCTATGTGATACAGCAAATGTGAAATTATCTTTGTGTTCAGCTTGAAGCTGTGTATCATAATCCCCATTTTTTTTCCCAGGAGGCAAACATTTTGAAAAAAAAAATGGGCAATCACCTTTTTCAACTTCATCATTGTAGAAATAAAACCCACATGCAAGTTTAAAGAGTTCCTGCTGGGACAATTATATTTTTCAATACATACCTGCTACATTTTTACATGCTACACTTTTGTTCCAAGAACTGTACAGTGCAAAATCAGGCCCTCTAGCCAAGAATGTCTGTGTTGAAAACATTGTCAAATGAAACAAAGTTTCTCCTGCCTGTCTATGATCTACAGTATATATCCCTCCATTCCCTGGATATCCATATGTCCATCTAGAAACATCACCAATGCCACCATCATATCTCCTTCCATCACCACTCATGGCAGCAAGGCACATACCACATTTTGTGTAAATAAACCTGCCTCACAGTTCTTCATTAAACCCCACACCCCACCTTAAATGCATCAGTCACGATCAATATAGCACATAAGATAGGTGCAAACTTTGCAGACATGTTTCCATGGTATTAACATGAATGAAAAAAGGTGAAATCATTTGGACCTGGATTATCACCAATTTCCTGTATCACCAATTTCAGGTCATCAGACCAACAAAGTCCATTCAGAACCCACAAAGCGGTGAATGTCCCAGTTATTTAGGCTTTGAAGTCATCAGGCAGGTCGATGCTTTGAGTTAAATGGAATGAAGATGATTGCCTAAATAAACACCTCAATTTGCAAATCAGCCAGGACCTCACTGGCTTTCAAAAACAACATCAAAACCAGATAGATGCTGAATATTAGGGAACAAGAAGTGAAGAAATAAGGGAAGTAAATTGCAGATCAGACAACATGTTCTGAGGAAAGGTCATTGAGCTAAAAACATTGTTGTTTGTCTTCATAGACACTGACTATTTCCAGTTTCCAAAGAAAATGATTGGTTGTTTATGACTGAATTTAGAAAAATTCTTTCAGAATTTATCAACCTCAAGAGTATGGCATTTGCAAATAGCCTTAAGAACTCCTTTGATTATGAGTTTGATCTGACTGTCAATGTATTATCAACTGACAATGTACAGGTATATTTTGTGTTCAAAATGTACTGAGCAGTACAAAGAGAGAATTGTCTTATTATCTTACAGCAACTTTACAAAGGGAAAGCCAGAGGTGTACGATTCAGTGATCGTGGGGGAATCAGAGGTGGAGAGGGTAACAAAATTTAATTTCTTGGGAGTCATTATCTTGGAGGATCTTTCCTGGACCTAATACACTAATGGCATCGTGAAAAAAAGCATGTCAGTGCCCTGACTCACTCAGGAGTTTACTGAGGTTTGGTATCACATCAGAAATCCTGACACATTTCTACAGATGTGTGGTGGAAAGTGTACTGACCGGCTGCATCACAATCTGTTACGTGGACACCAATACCCCTCAGTGTAAAGCCTTCAAAACGGTAGTGAACACAGCTCAAGACATCGTGGGCAAAAATCTCCCCACCATCCAGAACATCAGAGTGCAGGAACCACACCACCAGCACAGGCTCTGTTCCTGCTGCTACCACCAGCAGGTTCAAGAAGAGCTGCTACCTCTCCACCACCAGACTCTTCAATGACAAAATCAAACAGGGGCTCATTTAAGGACTCTTACTTTTATACTTTATTCATTTTTTAAATTCTTTCTGTACTGCACATTGTTTACAGTACTTTCTCTGTTTAAATATTTTCATTTCTTTGAATGTGTACATGTAATCACTTACAAAAAATAGTAATTCTGCTGTGCCCGCAGGGAAAAAAAATCAAGTTTGTATGTGATATATGTTCTCTGACAATAAATCTGAAATCTGAAATGATAAATGACTATCTTGGAACTACAGATACACTATCCTTTATCCAAAACTCTTGGGGGACAGTGTGTTCTGAATTTTGGATTTTTCCGGATTTCGGAAAGCCCACCTGAATTGTACTGCTGTATCCACCCCCGCCCCCTTCCAGTCGCCTGGCCGCCTCCCCCAACCGCTGATCCCTCACCCGCCCAGCTGCCTCCCCCAACCGCCAGTCCCTCAGCTGCCTGGCTGCCTCCCCGGACCACCAGTCCCTCAGCTGCCCGACTCGCGCTGCCGCCTCTCTCCCCATTTGCCGGATTTTGGCACTTTCCGGATTTTAGATGTTCGGATTGTATTACTTTGAAAAGGTCCAAATGAGTGAGGAATTTTAACACAATTAACAAAGAGAATACTAAAAATCTACTTCAGTCAAATCAAACTTGCTGAATGTCTTGTTTGACCTTGCTTGTTAGATTGTTTTTGGTTGGGCCCTGTCTCGTGTTGATGGGCACTCTTTCAGAGAAATACTGTTTCGCTTTTATGCTTTCAGTATGGAAATGACTCTGAATCTGACAAATGACTCATTCATTTCAGTTTAGTAATTTCTGGATTAGTGTGCTATATTGCTTGTTCTAAATTATTTCAATTCTCTCACAGCAAAGATGAAAAGGACAGGCTTAAGACTTCAATGTCTCTTCCTTTGCATGAAATATAATTTATTTACTGATTCCATGTCAAAAGGGACATTGAAATTGCAAAGAATCTGAGAAAAAATTAAATCCATAGTATTTGTCAAATTTTGGATTTCAGATTTATTGTAAGAGTACATACATGATATCACATACTACCATGAGATTCTTTTTCCTGCAGGCCAGGCAGAATTACCACTTATTTGTAGTGCAAAAAAAAAGTACTTCATGTACACATGTAAACAAATAGAGAAATGTAAACAAACTGTGTAATACAGAGAAAAAAAAATCAAAAAAGTGCAGAGTCCTTAAATGAGTCATTGATTGAGATGATTATTGAGGAGTCTGGTAGAGGGGTAGCAGCTCTTCCTGAACCTGGTGGTGCGAGTCTTGTGGCACTTAATACCTCTTAATACAAGAACAGGGCATGTGCAAGGTGATGACCGTGTTTTCTGTAGATGTTCTCAATGGGGGGGGGGGCGAGGTTGCCCGTGATGTTCTGGGCTGTGTTCACTATCTTTTGCTGGGCTTTACACTCAGTGGTACACTGGTATTGATGTCCCCATACCAGAACATAATGCACCCAGTCAGCATACTTTCCACCACCCCTCTGCAAAAATTAACCAGGGTTTCCTATATTGTACCAAACCTCCGCAAATTCCTGAGGAAGTAAAGGCTCTGGTATGCTTCTGGTATGGTTTCTTCACAATGCCATTAACGTGTTGGATCTTCTGATATAGTGACTCCCAAGAACTTAAATTTTCTCACCATCTCCAACTCTAATCCCCTCATTGATCACTGGATCGTATGCCTCTTGTCTTCCCTTCCTGAAGTCAACAATCAGTCCCTTGGTTTTGATGACACTGAATGTGAGGTTGGTGTTGGTGCACCATTCAACCAAGTTTAGTTATTGTAATTTAGATATTGGCTTCTTATCTTTTATTGGTGTATCAATGAAAAGAGATGCAAATAAACTTAATAATGTCATAACAAGAGTGCAAAGCCATTTTATACTTTATCTGACCCTGAAACACATGGTTCTCGATGACTCAGTCAGAGACGTAGCTAAGTTACTGGTTGAAGCAATCCAAAGTAGTGAGGTTGACTTCACAATGGAAAAACGGGGTGATGCTTGATCAACTTATGCATACATTCCGGAAAAATGAGGAGATACGCTGATCTTTCCATGGACCCTGACAGTCGTGGAATGAATTAACAATTTAATTTTCTGTGAAGGTATGACACAACCAGTAAAGGGAAGTACTTGGGAATGTCTTGCCATGAAACATATTTTAGCACCTATGTAATTTGGTACATTGTAAGTATTCCATCATCTCACCAAAGTCCAAAATAATTGTAGTAAAATATCCAGTCCTTGCATCTTCTTCTAATATATCAGCTACCTTCCTTATAGCCTAATATTCACTTTCAATGACTCAGTTAGGACAAGTAGATCAACATTTTCTGATCTCTCATCATTTATAAATCACTCTGCTTTTCTATCTGTGCACTCCAGTGGTAAGTCTCACGTTATTTTTTTCTGCATTATGCTCCATCGGTCATATTCATGCCCATTCATGTCACATGACTGTCTCCTTCATGCCTTTGTAAATCCTTCTTACAGTATGTGGACGTGGATTTCCACAGTGGGAGAAGAACAGGCCTAATTTTGACTCCTTTCATGGAGTTAAGGGGTTGCACGTCCTGCCTGTGTGAGAACAAAACACCAGACATGCAGAGCAGCCATTCTCAATGGGGGCCACAGCACATTTAAGTAAAAGCTTTGTTTTCTTTTCATCTCTCATAACATAAATATTTTTTTAAAGGTTGGTAGAAGAGTAGTACAGAAGAAACCAGAGCTGGTCTGCTTCTCAGGGATGGGGGCCCAGAAACTTTGAGCAGAATCCTAAGGAGGCCATAGCCAAAAGAGGGTTGATAATGGCTGATCTAGATCACAGAATTCCAGTCATAATTTCAGAAATCAAACCATTTCATGTTTTAAAAAACAAGTCAGAGCATTCATCAATATACTATATGATTTAACAAGAAAGTCTGCAGATGCTAGGGTTGAGCGCAATCCACATCTGTGCTGGACAAACTCAATGGGTCACGTAGCATCCATATGGCACCAACATTTTGGGTTGGGGCCAAACCACAGGCAGGTGCCTAATTTAAAAGTTGTGTGGGGAGGAGGAGAGGAGATACTTTTCCTTCCATTCCAGCATCACCTCCATTGGACACTTAACTGTGAAAAAGAAATCGTGACAAGAGAAAAGAAAAGCCATCAGATCATTCAGAATTAACAGGGCTGCTCGCACTGCTGTTTATTATACTGCACCCACAAGGATAGATCATGGCAGGAGTGCTTCTTGAGTGCAACACATTGACTGTTAATGTGTTGTGTATGTGGAGAGCAGACTTGTGTTTCTGTCTAATATGTCAAACTGGGAGTAGAGCCTCTTCAGCAATATGTCACAGTGACAACCCTCCAGTGCAGCAGACAAATCTGACTGCCGACCTTTTAGCAGTGGAAGGCTTGAAGAAATGGATGGCCTGTCACTGCAGAGGAGCACAAACGCAGGAAGTCAAGCATTTACAACTTCAAACTAAAGATGAAAATAAGTGGAAGACTGAAAAAGGAGTGCTATTAAATACAACAAACAGGAGTTAACTGCTTCTGCGGTTGAATGATGGAATACTGGTGCAACTTCAAGCCAAATTGCACCAAATGTGTCAGTCAATGGGCTCAGATGGAGGAACATAAGCTCTTGAACTTATTTTTACAAAACACTTCACTTTTACTGAGAATGAAAATTTTGTCAGTTATAAAATACAATTAAAGGGTATATTACATTCATGTTACTTGCCTGATGTATTTCTAAAGAATTCAGAAGCACATTCTATTTTGCAGCTGGTCTATTCAACTTGTCATAATAGGCAAGCATGAGCAACGGGATATAATCATAGTGGAGAGACTTCAGAGGCCTGACAAGGGGATGTACAGTTGTCCCCTGAGGAAAGGGTAAACAGGTTGAATCTTTACACTCGGGAATTTGAAAATGAAAGGTGATTTTATTGTCAGAAATAAGAGTCAGAAAGGGAGTTGGAAGAGTTGATTTTGAACAAATGTTCCCTTTAGAGGGAATCGAGAAATGGGGATTCATTTCAGAATCGAAGGAGTTACTCATTGAAGAAAAGGTGACATTCTCAGAGGGATGCAAATCTGTGGAATTCTCGACCCTCAAGTGAAATGAAAAACTGCAGATTGTAGCCAAAGCACAGAAGGGCAGGAGAAACTCAGCTGGTCTTGCAGTGTCCATAGGAGGTAAAGACATATAATGATGCTCCGGTCAAAAACGTCAGTAATATATCTTTACCTCCTATGGACGCTGCGAGACCAGCTGAGTTCCTCCAGCACTTCTGTATTTGAATTCTTTGTCCTAGACAGCTGTGGCCGAGACAGACAGATTTAATTATCAACAGGGATTCAAGTACTAGAGAAATAAGCCAGAAAGAGGAAATCAGATCAGACATCATAATGAATAGCGAAACGAGTTCAGAAGCCTGCATGGGCCAGTCCTGAATTTATGCTTTATGATGTTATCACCAGATGTTATTAAAACCCATCAGAAGATAAAGTCCATGATTAGCCTCAACAGGAAGATAGTGATCAGACCTTCACCATCACCACACAGCAGCACAGCGACAGCTTGGAATTCCTCAAAATTGGCAATTGAACCCACGATGGGTCATGTCATTATTGTATCGTATTAAGAAGTCTCGCATGAGGCTGCGAGCTGCTGGAGACTGACTCATGGGAACCAGGTTTTGGCTTGAGGATTTGTGAGGGTGCCATTGGTGTGCAGGGCTCCCAAAGGACCACGGGCATCAAGACCTTCCTCACCGTTTCAGGGTTCTTAACCAGGGGCTGAGGCGGGCAAGCTGGTGCTTGGATTCACAGCTGGAACAGGCAGGAAATGGTATAGCCAAGGAGGTCACAGTGCGAGAGACAGTATCATTGCAGGTAGCAGTGGGATCTACAATCATGTAATGGCTCTGAAGGGACTCTTATTTTGCTTATGTTTTTCTCTTCTTGGAATAGTGGCATTTACAAGTAGTGGCATTGTCCACACAAGACAAAATAAAAATAAATAAATTTTGTGCATTCATGAACATGACAAGAAAGGACCCTTGAACCTTCTCTCAATTGATAAGGCTGCTCTCCTCTACGTTGAACACCACTTGGAAGGAAACACTAAGGGTAGCAATGTTTGTCCTGAGATCGAGTTCACATTTGCCACTCCCAAAAAAGTCTCAATTAATAAAGCTAGTTGAAGGATATAACAGGCTGATGTGGCCTGTCACAAGTAATGAGACACAAAATCAACTTGACCTTCCTGTCATAGATATTGCCATGTATGAAAAGAGTTAGCAATAGTCTTTGAGGAATAACCCACAGGACATACTCCACGAAGATCTGCAAAACTATTACGATGTAAAAAGTGACATTTGCCTGCATGCCATCTTAGCTTCAATGGGGAAATGATGAATTTGACAGAATTCCAGAGGGAAGCTGACAGCTACAGAATTATAGACATAAAATGTACTGCCCAAAACCACAAGTTGAATTTATGTAAGAGCAAATTGACTGCTTAAATCAAAAGAGAAGAATGCTGGCAATATGCAATGTACCTAGAAAACTGTGGGGAGATGAAAAGTCCGTGTTTCCATTCAATAATTATTCTTTCATCCCTCCCTGATGAATATTTCCAACACAGAGCCATTACAAAAATGGGGAGAGAGGATGGGGGGGTGGGGGGGAAAGAGGGAAGGGTGGAAATAGTTCAGGAGAGAGAGTGAACATGTTAACTGACTTTGGAAATATAATGTTTATACCATTGGTAACGAGGCCCTTCTCTCTTTTTCTTAACCACTTCTTGCCTCTTTTCTCTCCAACCATTTTTGCCACTTTTCCCACTCAACCCTTGTCATTTTCATTCCTACTTCTTCCATGTCTAATTCCCCCTTTCTCCTCTCTCTCACCCTTCCTTTTCAGTTATACCACTATTGGTAGATACTGTCCCAACCTATCAGACACCCCACCCTATCTGACTCATCTTCCCTCACTTTGTAGCTTTGCTTCTCTCTCCATCTGGCTCTGTCCATTACCCGACAGCTCTCCTCATTGCATCAATCTCCCCTGGCACCTGACCTACCCTTCGTACCCTGAGCTCATTAGGTCACCTCCCTTTTCGGCACACTCTCAGTCCTGATAAAGCATTCCGGCCTTGTACATTTTTTTTTTCTGCCCCAATAATGATTGGCCTGTTGATTTCCTCCAGCGGATTATATTTAGCATGCATGGGAGTCATTTTGGTCATTCTTTTGTGCACCCTCTGCACAGCTGGCAGAGCTTTCCTGGAATGCAATACTGAGGATTCTGGGTTGAATTCTGAGTTCTGCGGCACAGAAATAGACCCTTTGGTCAAACCTCTGCTGACCAAGTTAGTCTCTTTTATCTGAGTTCAGCGCATATCCCTCTGAACCTTTCCTATCCAGGTACCTGTTCAAAAGTCTTTCAAACATTGCAATTGTCCCTAGCTCTACTAGTTCCTCTGGGATCTCATTCCATTTATTCAACACCTTATTTGAAAAGTGTACCTGTCAGGTGCCTTTAACACCTTTCCCCACTCACCTTAAATCTAAATTTCAGATTTATTGTCAGAGTACATACATGACATCACATACAACTCTGAGATTCTTTTTTCCTGCGGGCCAGGCAGAATTACCACTTATTGGTAGTGCAAAAAAAAACTGTAGACAACGTACTATGGTAAACAAAGAAATGTAAACAAATTACCTGTGTAATTCAGAGAGGAAAAATATCAATAAAGTGCAAAGTAAGAGTCCTTAAATGAATTCTGATAGAGTTTATTGTTGATGGTGGAAGCATTGTAACTGTCCCTGAATCTGGTGATGCGAGTCTTGTGGCACCTCTACATCTTTCCTGATGGTAGCAGTGAGAACAGAGTGTGCGCTGGTGGGTGTGGATCCTTGATGATTGCTGCTGTTCTCAATGGCAGTGTTCCCTGTAAATGCTCTCGATGATAAGGAGGGTTTCACCTGTGGTGTCCTGGACTGCATCCATGATCTTCTGTAGTGCTTTTCCAAGCTGGGGAAGAGGTGTCCCCATACCAGACCATGATGCAGTCGGTCAGCATACTTTCCACCACGCATCTGTAGCAATTTGCCAGGTGTCATTCTGAACCCCCCACAAACTCCTGAAGAAGTGGAGGAGCTGGTGTGCTCTCGTCACGATGTCATTAGTGTGTTGGGTTCAGGAGAGATCTCTGAGATGGTGACTCCCAAGAACTTAAAATTTTCTCACCCTCTCCACCTCTGATCACCCAATGATCACTGGATCGTACGTCTCTGGTTTCCCCTTTCCCGAATCATCTCCTCGGTTTCGGTGACATCGAGTGTAACATTTTTGGTGATGTACCATTCAGCCAATTTTTCAATCTCCCTTCTGTATGCTGACTCATTGCCCCTTATTATACAACCCACAACTATGGCATCATCAGTGAATTTGTAGAATGTACCTTTGCTTGGACCAAATCTTGGTGATTACATAGATTTCAGTCGATTGCACTGTGTGGGAAGAATACAGCAGTAATTCATCTTCTCTGTTGAAACATCTTCAACCTGTATCATGAACTCTGTTCTACTCTCCCAGATACTGCCTGATCAGATGAGTATTTTCAACTTCATTTTATCAGTATTTAGCCAGTAAAAGGAATGCTGACTTTGAACAGCATCACAGAAAACAAGCTTTTATTTCCCGAAAGCAATAAGTTAAATGCTTATTTGAATCAAGATAAAAGTTTGTGAATTTTGTCAGGTTTGAAGTGAGAACTACATTAAAAAAAACCCTAACTTGCTCCTCACCTGTGCCTCCTCGTCAAAGCCTTGAAGTCCCACTCCTACAATGCTTCATTTAATACACTGGCTGCTCTGCTTGAATTTCCCTTTGTTATTCTATTGCCCCTTACCTGCAGCAATCACTGCTCTGTTTAACAAAGCTCCAGTCCGGATACTCACCAGTGGTCGAGTCCCTGCTCCATTTCTTTTTACCTTACTTGAACAGATTGTTGTGATGACATGAACAATTTGAATAACTGGATCACATTTTCTGCTGGCTTCCTGTGGGATGTTTATTTGCACAGGTGTCATATACAAACTTACCCACATCATCCACACACCCCTTTGTGTAGCACTATGACGGTGCCAGCGGCCTGGGTTGGAATCTGGAGCTGTCTGAAAGCAGTTTGTATGTTCTCCTAGTAACTGCGTGGGTTTCCTCTCACTCTCCAAAAACATACGGGGTTTGTAGCTCTATTGGGCTGGAAGGGCCCTATTACTGTGCTGTATGTCTAAATTTAAAACCACAGGCTGCTGCCTGAAACCTTGACTTAAGATCTGAGCCTACAAGTTTCTTTTGTGTAAGACAGTCAGACTTTCCTTCCGACAAGCAGGACAGGAAAACAATGGCCCAGCTAGGTGCTATTTGGTTCTGGCTCATTGAAGAACACTGTACAACCACAAAATTACCCCAATCATGGCGGGTCGTATCGGGAACAATGCCAAAAGACGTGGTGGGCAGTGAAATCTAAAGACTCCGCAATGAACATGTGATGGAGAAGCAACAGAACCAAGAATTTTGTGCTGATATTTATCTTGTAATAATACGTTAGAGTGTGGAATCATGGACGTACTGTCCTGTTAAATGGTGATTTCCATGTTTTGCAACTTTTGGCACCAGGACAGTACCTGTGTTTAGAAAGCCACTGGTCAGAAAATATGCAGATGCTGGGGTCATGTGCAATACACAAACATGCTGCAGAAACTCAGCACGTCACCCAGCATCCATAGACCATCTCTTCTCCTCCCCCCCCCCCCACCTTTTCATTCAGGCATCTGCCACTTTCTTTTTCTTTTTCCTGATGAAGGACTCTGGCTCAAAACGTTGGTTACTTCTCACTTCCTCTGAGTTTCTCCAGCACATCACTGTATTGCTCAGGGAAAGGACAAATCATTAAGTCAGGCCACTCAAACCTGCAAACTGCCAAAGTATTTTTTTAAACTCCTGTATCATCATCATTCATTTCATAGAACAATTGGTGATTATATTTTGACTTTTCTCATCAAATCCATGGAACATTTTTGAATTGTCCCATTCTGACGATCATTTTTGAAGTGTTCTTCATTTGTGGAGACTATTTATCCAGAAAAGACATTCATAGGAAAGCGAAATTGAAAGCCACACAAAAAAAATCTCTCTGAATGTACTGCCACATTAAAAATGAGAATTGAATTTCAAAATAAAATTACTGCATTTGAACAGGATGGTAATGCTTCACTAATGGCAAGGGGACTTCAAATATATCGCTAATTGGCGTGGAGAGGCAAGAGCACGCTGGCATTGGAAAATCCTCATAAACACAGCAACATTCTTGGCAAAAGAATTAAAAATTATTCATATCCTTCTCTGCTTGTTGCATTGCTTCATAGTAGAATACAGCTTCTGCCAAGTTACTGCTTAATGCTGCTGGAGATTCATAGTAACGTCAGGAGTTGAGAAAACACTGTCAGATTTCCTTCCATATATTTAAGCTATTAGTTAAGCTTGAGTTGGGAAAATTGTGAGATCCATTATTGATCAAGATTCTTGATAATTGCTTCAGGAGTTCAATAGGTCAGAACAAAAAAAAAAGATGAAAAGAAACGTTAAATAGCATTTGTCAAAGAAATAATCAGAATCAGGATTTATTGTCAGAAACAAGTCATGAAATTCAGTGTTTTGTGGCAACATCACAGTGCAAACATACATATAACCATCTTGCAACAATAATGTTTTTTTAGATAGTTGTGCATGAAAAGTAAGGCAGAGTCTTTTGTTCACTGATGATTCAGGGATCTGATGGCAGTGGGGAAGAGGTTCTCCATGTGCCGTCGAGAGCTGTGTTCAGCATCTGCACCATTGGTACTAATCCATATAGTGAAAGGTAATCTTGAATCTAACCAACAGCTTTTCCTCGATGGTAGCAAAGTGAAGAGGACATGGCCTGGTTGGTGGGGGTTTTTGAGGATAGAGGTTGCTTTTTTAAGACACCACCTTAATATAGATGTCCTTGATGGTGTGAAGTCTGGTGCCTGCAAGGACACAAAATGAGTTAACAATTCTCTGGAGTTTATTCTTGTCCTGAGAGTTGGCACCTCCATACCAGGCAGTGATACAACTAGCCAGAATGCTCTCCATAGTACACCTGTAAAAGTTTTTGAGAGTTTTCTGTGACATAACATATCTCCTCAACACTTCACAAAGAACAGCTGCTGTCTGGCCTTCTTCATGATTTCATCAACATGGAGGCTCCAGAACAGATCCTCAGAAATGTTGACACCCAGGAATTTGAAATGTTCGATCCTCTCCACTACTGAACCCTTGATGAGGACTGGTTCATGTTTCCTTGATTCTTCCTGAAGCCCATAATCATCTCCTTGGTTTTGCTGATGTTGAGTGTAAGGTTGTTCTTGCTACACCATTCAACGAGCTGATCTATTTCCTTCCTGGTGGCTTCCTCATTGCCATTTGTGATTCTGCTGACAAATGTGGTGTCATTGGCAAACTTGTAGATAACATTGGAAATGTGTCTGTCATGGGTAGAGCAGTGGGCTAAGGACACATCCTTGGGGTGTGCCTGCATTGATGATCAATGAGGAGGAGACATTGTTTTCAATTTGTACTAACTTTAGTCTTCCAATAGGAAGTTAAGGATCCAGTTGCAGAGAAGGGTAATGAGGCCTAGATTTTGTAGCTTCTTGACCAGCACTGAGGAAATAATAGTATTGAAGGCCGAGCTGTAGATGATGAGGATTAGCTATCGGGGGAGGCGGCCGAGGGATCGGCGGCCAGGGGAGATGGCTGGGCGGCAGAGGGACTGGCGGCCGGGGGAGACGGCCGGGTGGCCGAGGGACTGGCGGTCGGGAGTGACGTCCGGGTGGCCGAGGGATGGCTGTCGGGGGAGACTGCTGGGTGGTTGAGGGACAGCAGTCATGGGAGGTGGCCAGGCGGCTGAGGTACGGTGGCTGGGGGAGACTGCCGGGTGGCCAAGGGACCTGCATTCGGGGGAGACGTCTGGGCAGCCAAGGGACCGGTGGTTGGGGAAGGCGGCCGAGGGACCGACGTTCAGGTGCGACGTCCGGGCAGCCGAGGGACTGGCTGTCGGGGGAGACATCCGTGCAGCTGAGGGACTGACGTTCAGGGGAGACCTCCGGGCGGCCGATGGATCGGCATTCGCAGGAGACGTCCGAGCAGCCAAGGGACTGACGATCAGGGGAGATGTCCGGGCGGCCGAGGGACCGGCGGGAGATGTCCAGGCAGCCGAGGGACTGGCGGTTGGGGGAAACGTCCGAGCAGCTGAAGGACTGACGTTCGGGGGAGACGTCCGGGTGGCTGAGGGACTGATGTTCGGGAGAGACGTTCAGGCGGCTGAGGGACCGGCATTCGGGGGAGACGTCCGGGCAGCCAGGGGAGGCAGCTTGGCGGGCAGCAACCTCCTTTGAAGAAGACCGCAGAGCCCACCTCACTGACAAAAGGCAAAGGAGGAAAAACCCAACACCCAACCCCTACCAACCAATTTTCCCCTGCAACCGCTGCAACCGTGTCTGCCTGTCCCGCATCGGACTTGTCAGCCACAAACGAGCCTGCAGCTGACGTGGACTTTTTACCCCCTCCATAAATCTTCGTCCGCGAAGCCAAGCCAAAGAATTATTCCCATGAGAGCTGCTCGCAAAGAGTCGTCGCTGTAAGCCACCATTTTGAATCATGTCATAAAGGGATGATCTGGGCAACAAACAGGAACTCGACCATTTAAAGGGATGCATCTTTTGTTCCATCCTGTTTGCAGAATCCATTTGAAAAGGTTGTCTTGGTTCTGAGGCAGGCAAATCTCAGCATAATTGCACATAACTCTCAGTTGTTCTTCTGTGTGTGTCTAATGTGGAGGAGTACTGATGCTTTGGATGAGCAAGGAGAGTAGATGGCAATCAGAAGAATTCCTTCTTGCCTGATGCCATAAAACCACATGATCTAAAGTCAACACCATTGACCCCATCTTTCCCAATCACAAACCACTGAGATTTTTCCTTTGTCCAGGAATTATGACAGAACACTCTGGGTCCTTTTCTGAACAAACGGGTGTGGACCAGTTCTCTTACTGCAGACATCATTGCCCAGTTAAAAGTCCAAAAGTAAATTAATTCTCAGAGTAGATACATGACATCACACACAACCTTGAGATTCTTTTCAGTGGGCCAGGCTTAGCAAACCTCTCGACCACTAATTGTGAACTGTAAACATCAGGAACTATCAACTGTAAACAAACTGAGTAAATGCAGATATAAATAAACAGCAATAAATGCAAAAAAAATAAAAGTCCTTAATAGTGTCTTGAAATGAGTAGTTATCTGCTATTCAAGAGTCTAATAGTTGAGGGGTAGTTACTGTTTCTGAACCTAGTAGTACAAGTCCTGGGGCATCTGTACCTTCTTTCTGAGGACAGCAGTAATGAAAGAGCATGGCCTGGGTAATGAGGATCATTGATGTCCAGGAAAAGGACATTGCTTTTTAACTAGGCTAGCAAGTCACTAATAATCTCAATTTATTATGCATTTCTCTTCTTGCGTTCCCTTTTGTCACCTACTACATCAAACTGTTCAAGCATGAGAAACATTCTATGGAGAATACTCCACTGAGTAGCATTTAAAGCACACATGCCAAATTTGGCCCGCGATATAATTATATTTGGCCCGCAAGATCATTTCAAAAATGTATTAGAGGTGGCCCGCTGGCCGCCGCGCCAGTATAGCGCATGCACAGTAATACAACAAATCCCAGAATGCATTGGCGTCAGCCCGCTAATTGCCCCCTCTGTGTACGTTGCAGGGTCTCACTGTGGACTCTGGTTTTGGGGCCTGGCTGGTGTCAGCAGAAGCCAAGGCCGCTTCCCAGCGCCCGGAACCGGAGGCCTCAGGCTTGACCTCGCCAGGACCGTTGCCCACTCCCCCTCCCTGCCGCAGGCCGACCCGCGACTCATGGTGATGGGGCCGCTGATCCCCCGAGATGCCGCCCTGCAGCGAGAGCCGATGCCCCCGCACTGTCGTGTCCCCCCGCCCGCCCCCCCCCCACCACAGCGCGGCCTGGCCAGTGTCAGGGGAAGCCAAGGCCGCTTCCTAGTGCCCGGAACCGGAGGCCTCGGGCCTGACCTCGCCAGGACCGTTGCCCACTCCCCCTCCCTGCCGCAGGCCGACCCGCGACTCACGGTGACGGGGCCGCTGATCCCCCGAGATGCCGCCCTGCAGTGAGAGCCGATACCGCCGCACTGTCATGTCCCACCGCCCGCCCCCCCACCGCAGCACGGCCTGGCCGGTGTCAGGGGAAGCCAAGGCCGCTTCCCAGCACCTCGAACTGGAGGACTCGGGCCTGACCTCGCCAGGACCATTGCCCACTCCAACTCCCTGTCGCAGGTCGACCTGCGACTCACAGTGACGGGGCCGCTGATCCGCTGAGATGCCGCCCTGCAGCGAGAGCCTATGCCCCCGCACTGTCGTTGTCCAACCCGATCGCCCTCAAACCCCGCCCTCCCGCACACAGGCCTGAGTAAGTATTATGAACTTTAATCTCAGGATAAAATGATCTTCCAATAGTTTCATGTCACAGTGATAAATATATTCCTGGTTAAAAATGGTCCTGCACCTGGATACAAGCTCATTAGGCATAAAACTTGAAAAGTGTGTAAATCAAAGGATATCTGTACCAATGGGAAAAGGGCATGGCAAATAACCCTGCTAGAGTTCATGCCCACAATCAGTCACCCATTTGATTGTTTCAGGAATCATGTTATTCTCCCACATTCTCAATAGCCCTCAGATTTTACTATTCGACAGCACACTAGCAACATTTGACAAATCCTCTATAGAGAAATATTACTTATTGAATATTTTATTTCTCATTTGTTATTGCTTCTGGAAAGAGTTTATCCAAAACTATTATTAAACATTTATTTTAATAAGAAAAAGTTTAACATTACATATGTTGAAAGAAGAGAAAACATGCGGATGTTGTTGAAAATTTTCAATAAATATTTAGTTCGGCCCTCGACTTAGTCCAAGTTTTTAATTTTGGCCCTCTGTGAATTTGAGTTTGACACCCCTGGCTTAAAGTATTAGAATTAGCTCAGGTTAAGATCAGAAAGACTAACAGCACATCACAACATGGAAAGCACCACATGATGTGTAATGTCAATGGGTGGGGTTGGGGGGCTGGTGGAGCTAAGAGTCTCACCTCCTCACCCTTGACTTCAATATAACAAAATTTTGGAATGTAACTGGAACACCTAATTAGCATTACTGAACAAGAAAACAAATCTATCATTTGTTTTTCAACAAATTGTAAAAGATACACAAGAAATGTAGTTGCTTTCATCCTCTGTATTCATATTCTGATCATTTTAAACCTTTCTTTCATTTTCACTTTTATTGTCTTGGCATAAAGAAATGTTAATTTTCCTTTTATCCAGTGCTGATATTTATTTGTGATGCAACGGATGTTTTCAGAACTTTGACTTCAAAGATAAATTCTGTTCATCTGTTGCACTCATGAAAATGATTAAGCCCTGACTTTTAAAAAAGAACCCACAGACTCTAAGATGTTCAATTTTATTGATACATTATGAACAAAATTCAATGATAAGCATTGTTTTCAGTTTCGCCCATCTCAAGGTCGGTAGGCCTGACTGTAAGAAATGTACGAGGCGTTTAGACAATTCCTACCAGAGGTGAATCTGTCTGCCTTGCAGCAGGCAAAAAGTAATTTCATATAATAGGACATTGTCTTATTACTATGACAATAAAGTGAATCTCGAAACAATATTTACTTGAAGATCATGATAATTTAGAATTCATTTTAATTCCAAGTCCACACTCCAATCAGAGTCCATCTTTCTGGAGGAGAAAAGTATTCTTAAAAGTAGAGTAACAAATATGGATTAAGAATTTTCAAAAAAAATCGGCAAAAGATGTATTATTTCACTCAATGGGGACTTTATACTCACCAACTTGAAAGAAAGACAGAAAACAATCTTTGTCCTATTTTAAGTATACAAGGATGTGCAATTGGCAAGCCATTCCCAGCACAGCAATAGCCACGAAGTCAGTAAAAGGATGAACCAAATATCCCATTTTGGATGTCATGGATAGGGTGATCTCCTTTTGTCCCAATGTCTTGAATTCTAAAGCTCAACTGAAAAGATTCAAAGCTTTCTACAGTTTGTAACATTTTCGCCCATTGTGTGGAAAACACTTGTTAGCCTGAAACATTAGTAACCTTGAACCTCAAGAAAACAAGAGGTTGGATAAAATCATTGGGTGCTTTCAAATGGAATTTAAAAAAAAAGATAATTTGTCAATGTCATTAATTTAAGACATCCAGGACACTGTAGATGCTGGAATCTGATGGATGAACTCAGCGGGCATGTAGCATTAATGGGAGAATAAAAAATTGTCAACATTTTGACCCAAATCTCTT